>NC_046159.1:64889370-66131870 GCF_011064425.1 Rattus rattus
ATCAGTGTACTTCGTTCAGTTACGTGTTGCTAGTCTTCTGGGATCCCTTTACCTAGGACACACAAACTGGTCTTTTAGAAAGTGAGGAGAACCCGATATGGGCTTGATGTTAGGAGTTGTAATTAGCCTTGATTTGTTTGGTCCTTTGGCTAGCTGTAGAGACAGCTAATCGATGTGCTAATTTAAAGCTGGCAGAGAAAGACCTAGGCTGGAAGACTTCTTGGCATCCCAAGTCACTGAGACCAAGAACAAGTTGACTCAAACAAGTCCTCACTTCATTTTATCATGTGACATTTTACTTCTTTTGTAATGTTTCAAAATCTTTTTCCTCTGCATTATCCCTTACCCCATATTATAAGTATTAAATATTTTATAAACCTTCTTGATAAACCAGACTGTCATATGAATCCCATAGCCTAGGGACTCATTGAGTGAAAAGGGTGTTTGTCCACCAATTCATCAGGTAGTATTTTGAGGCTTCTTTATCTATTTACTAGTCAGTTTTCAGTCTCTTCTTTCGTCAACACTCAGGCTGTCTTCTCCTTTTTGCTGCCATTGTACCCAACCTGTCAGAACACTTACTTCTAAGCTATTCTCTGAGTCTGGACACAAAGCGAAGACAAACAAACACGGCATTGCAGCATCTTGAGGAAATTAGGTTTTTAAGAACTTTTGGTGAAATACCGAGAGACATGTTGATGTGGCCTCCCATAAACTGACATCACATGCTGCTCTTTTCTTGAGTTTATTCTGTAAAATGAGTTCTTAGGTATAAATGAGCTGCCCCAACTGAGTTCTACTTTTTATATTCATATTTTTACAGAGGTGCTTTCATCGCTGGTCTTTTCTTGTCCCTTCACCCCAGTTCCAAGCTCCTTCTAAACTTGTTTTTCTATTCCTTGTTCTTCTTACCTCTCCACAATTTTGGAGTTAAATGATGTTCACCGAGACAGGAGATATAGCTTAGGGCTGAGGGCCGCTCAGTGGGAAATTGCCATGGGCTGCAGTAGGATTTGATCCCTGGACTCCATAATAAAAATGAAATCAGGTTGTCATATCAATCTGGCTCTGTGGTGACTTACGTAAGGAAGGTGTTTGTCCTGAGGCCCTGTCTGGAGTATTCTTTGGGTTGTTCTGTAAATTTGTTTCCAGTTTTAGCCTGGGCTTTTCTCCGTCACTTCTTATTTCTCTCTGCTGTCCAAGTACACTTGGGAGGGGGCGAGAACAGGGATCACTGGTAAATGACTAGGACAGACTAGAGTGATGAGAAGAGCTCCTAGTTCAGAACCAGTAAACCAAGGAGCAGTGTCATCTTTGGTACCTCTACATAAATAAAGTATGGCCCTTGTTTTGCTTGTCTTTTTGTGCCCCAACTTGTCACAGGCATCCACACCACATGAGCACACAGCTACGAGGATCAAGCTTGGAAAAATAAAATGTAATTAATAATACTTAAAGTTAATAGTAAATGGGGTTAATCAGGTATGCTGATTGTAACGAGAGAATGAAAAATGGCTTCTTCAGAATGTGAAACATGTGATTCCAATATGTCTCAAAATGGGTGGGTAACTTCATTAGGAGTTTCTATTATGGAAAGAGATACAATGGGCAACTCCTCTAGGAAAGAAGCATTTAATTAGGACTG
Organism: Rattus rattus; assembly: GCF_011064425.1. NCBI lineage: Eukaryota > Metazoa > Chordata > Mammalia > Rodentia > Muridae > Rattus > Rattus rattus. Next base: position 64,891,016 of record NC_046159.1, read on the forward strand.
GCTTATAGTTTCAGAAGCTTAGTTTACTATTTCAAGATGAGGAAGCATCCCACAGAGTACAGGCAGTCCTTGGTGCTGAAAGAGCTGAGGAGTCCTCATTGGGATCAACAGGCAGCAGAAGGTAACTGTGTGCCCCTCAGGACCTCCCACGAGCTGGGGGCCTCCAGAAGCCAACCCCTACGAGTGTCACCTTCTTCCTTAAAGGTCATACCTAATGATGGTGCTATACTTACAATTGTGTATTCAAACACATGAGTTTATGGGGCCCTCACTTGTTTTAAACCTACAGTAGGTAACCTTGTATTTATTTATGAAACGATATTAAACGAATACTGGACATACTTAGACATTTTAGCAGATGTTATTGGCTAAGGAAATAGCTGTAAATCGTTTGATAGAGCGTTACCAGACACATTATGAATATTTGGGATATATTCTGAACTTATTCTTTAAGATTAAAAATGGTTATGTTTTGTGAAATATTTGTATATACTTTGTCTGTATGGTGCGTGTGTATTATCTGCAGAAAGAGAATGACAGGTTCCTTGGAACTGGAACTACAGATGTTTGTGAAATACCATGTGGATGTGGGAACCAAATGCACAGTTACTCTGCAAGAGCAGCCAACATTCTTAACCTCAACACATCTCTAGCATTAGGGAATTGAGATGGTGAGCCTTCCTCCAGAAATAGTAGGGCTGAACTTTTCCTGGAAGCCGTGTAGCCTTTGGCATCCAGAGGAGCTTGGCTGGCACCACTGAGAGAACATGGCTGGACAAAGGCATGTTTCTGTTGCCCCATTAGTCTTGAACATGATGTGTGACTTATCTCTGTGTCTCAGGGTCAGCACCGAGCTGCTGCTTATTAACCACACTGAAGGTGTTTTCTGCATAATGAGCAGTGTATTGGTGACAGACAGAACAAAGGAATTTGTTGTTCTGAAGCCCAAAGAGCTCAGAGAACTTTGATCTATTTCTTGACCCTCCTGTGGGGTCGTTGAACTTAGCAGGACTAGCAAGAGAAAAGTGTTAAGACAGACTCCTTGTGTGTGTGCCTCACGCTCTGCTTCTGCAACTGGCAGCTCGCTTTCTTCCTCCATTTTGAAATTCCTTTTAATTTCTTTCAGGCATCATTTTAAAATCAAAGTGGGATGGCGTATCATAAGGCGGACTCTTATTGTCTATGTTGAATGCAAGGGCTGCCTCACTCCTAGCCCCTGAGACATAACAACTACACACATAATAGCGACCTACAGAACTCCTTACCAGCCCATATTGGCTGCTGCTGTGCCACTACTCTCTGCCTGACTCTGTCTGCCCTTGGGGTTTAGGAGGTGACAGAACAGCACTGCAAACTCACTTTAATACTGGCACCCCATTAAGTTACGAAAGCATCTCTTTTTAAACAGCAGTTCTGATTGACTGACATCATCTCCATACGTCTCTCAGAGCAGTCCTCAATTTAGGTCCTCTACAAGGAGGTGCTTTGCTTCTTTTGGCTCTAACGTTACAGAGGTGGCCCTGCTATCGCTTCTATGATTAGCTCCATTCTTGACTGAAATTGGAGAGAAGAAATGTTTTTCAAGGATTCCTGTACAAGGTGGTTGAAGTAGAGGATTTAAACGCAAGAGTGTGAGAACGGACCGATGCTAGCTAATAAGTTCAATGCTACTATTATAAATTACCAAATGAAATATTTACTACTTCTGGACACATCATTTTATATTTGACACCTCTACCTGCTGATGCTGGCTTGTGATTCAACAAACTAATGCAAAATTGAAGTCATTAAGACTCCCTAATAAGTTTTAAGGGCAATGGTGACTTTGTTATTCTGAGTCTCTGATGGTATCGAGAAAAGAACTGCCATGGTTCGAGATGAGGTTTTACTTAGAGGACACTGTTCTGCTGTAAGAGGTTAGTGGCTCAAGATTGTTCCTGCCTTTGCCGTGGAAACTTTTAAAAGTCGATGAATTTTCCTTGTTGTTGTATCTCTGCAACACTGTTTTAGACAAGGTCTTAAGCATTCAGTTGGCGAACTTGCCACGTAGATGAGGATGACCCTAACCGAATACGCCGTCTCCATCCTGGAGGCTGGGACATGAGTGTGCATCCTCCAGGCAGAGTTTAACGGGTTTTTTGTGCTGGGCAATCATTCTTTCCAACTAAGCAACCAGCCCCAGCTACAACTGCCCATAGGCTTTAGGATAATATATAATTATATTATTCAGTATCAGTAATTATGTGAAATTTGTGACACTGGTAAAATAAGTTGACTTAGAGCAAGGGTACGTGCATTGTCATAACTACCTGGATTTCTATTTCCCTTTATTTCTACCACTATGGCCAAGCTAAAGTGAGAATAATGCCCATTAACTCGCCTCCTGCCATTTCGGTGGGGTTTCACGGGTTCTGTCCTTATTATTGAGATGAAGCTGAATTACTGCTTGTTCCCAGGTACTTTTCTTCCTGAGTGAGGGCAAATGCCATCACCAAGCCCACAAACTGCACCTCCAGCCCCTCAAGACAGTCTGGAGAAGAGACTTTGGAAAGGTAATTGGAAACTAGATAGAGTCCTTAGAATTTGGCTCTCATGATGGGATTAGTGTATTGTAAAGACCTGGAAAGAGATTTGTTGATTCATGTACAGGCCCGAGGCGTGAGGCTGCATAGTGGAAGGCATAAGGTGGCTGTTCTCAAGCCTTAAAAGTGAGTGCTCCTTAATCCTGGTTCTAAACATCTGGAGATGGTTCTGTTGCTGAATCCAGTCGTTACATGGCATTGTGCATAGTGCTTGAGACAATATGATGTTTCTTAGAAAGAGATTACCTTGGGACTATTTCTTTCTCTCTTTTCTTCATTATTATTTCCACATGCAATGGGATGGTCAAAGTGAGTTTTACCACTGAATGGCGATGTGGACCAGATGCCCATATACTAGGGATGTGCATGTGGACCAGATGCCCATATACTAAGGATGTGCATATAGGACCAATGCCACATGTACTAAGAGATGTATGCGTAGGACCCAGAGCCCATGTACTAGAGATGGAAGAAACAGGAAAATAACCAGGTTCTCCATGAAATCTGTGAGCAGCTGCCACAGTGCTCTGTGAGACTTCTTGTTCCTGAAGGAGGAGAGACATTCATTTCAATGACCTAACCATTAGGCTTCCCGCATTTGGGTTGGTAGTAGCCGTAAAGGAAGAGATTACGCTGTTTCCCTAATGTATCTTTCTGCTCCAGGAACACACTCTGTGTTTTAGCTTCTTATTCCTCACAATGGTGGGTATATTATTACATGAACAAGGAATATCTTAGTAAGTGACTCTTGCCAACAAATATTTGAAACATATAACTCGGGCAATCCCTCAAATGTTTTTTCAATGTTATTGTCAGCTGGAGAGTACATCTAGAGTCATGTGCTTGCTGAAGACACATTCTTACTGGACTACATACACTTCCAGATTCAAAAGGATTATTTGGTCAGCTAGCTGTCCTCATGAATATTCAAAGAAGCCCCCCTGACTTGAATAAATCGTCAATGTAGCCACCTTTGAATTAGGGTTTTGTTTTCTGGTCCCCTGAAGATTGCATATAAAACACACCCTTGTCAGGCCTGCAGTCTGTATGTTCTGACATCTTCAACCATAAAGAAGACAGTTGCCATAGTGAGCACAGGACATAAAGGTTGACTTTCTGGTCTACTTTGAAAGATCATGTACTCAGGTGTCTGAGGCGTGGCTCAAACCAACGTTTATCACGTTATTTGCAGCAGTTACTGTAGGATGTTTCCTCATTCTTCATCTTCACCTAGCTCGCCTACCTGTGCAGCCATAGCCAACCTTCCCTGAATGAGCTGTGTACATGCACCGGGTTTTGTGTTTCACAATGCCCAAGATACTGGATGCCCCACTATGAAGGTTTGGGCTATGGAATTCCATCAACAAATACCAGCTAATTAACAACTGGTAAACAGATTCTCTGCTGTACTTAAGAAATTATGCCAAGGCAAACTGTGAAAATCAACCTGCGTTTCTTGGTGTTGCTCTCTCAGGGTGAATTCTGCTCCTTTTTCTCTTTTCAAACACTATACAATCTAATTTGCTCAATTTTCTCATGATTCAGGGTCTACCTTTTAACATTTCCATCCCAGGGACAGTCCCCAATCTTTCTCCCAAGGGTCCTATTATATTGACTTGGTCTTATTTTCCATGACTGTTTTCCAAAGCTCAAACCCTTGCTCTTGGGTATGTCTTGCCTTCCCTGGTGACTTTTGCCTCTTAACTCTTGTGCTAAGCCTGTTGTGTATAAATATGTTAAAAAAGTTATATTATCGAAAACCATCAGAATCAAATGTTATATAAACAAACCTGAAAAAAAAAAACATGATCATTTATTAGATGCTAGAATTTGACAAAATTTCAAGCACCTTCATGATAAAATCCTGGAAAAGAATAGATTCAAGGCCATACCTAAACATGGGAAAAGCCATATACCGGCAAATCAGTAATAACATTAAACTAAATGGAAGAAACTTAAAACAATCCCACTAAAATCAGGGACTAACAAAACTGCCCTCTCTCTCTAACTTATTCAATATAGTTCTTGAAGTTCTAGCAGCAATCAGACAACAAAAGGAGATCAGGGGATACAGATTGGAAAAAGAAGAATCAAAATATCACTATTTGCAGATGATATGATGGTATATTTAAAGTGATCCCAAAAAGTTCCACCGAGAACTACTAAAAGCTGATAAACACCTTCAGTAAAGTGGTTGGGTATAAAATTAACTCAAATAAATCAGTAACCTTCCTCTACACAAAAGAGAAACAAGCCGAGAAAGAAATTAGGGAAACGACACCCTTCATAATAGACCCAAATAATATAAAGTACCTCGGTGTGACTTTAGCCAAGCAAGTAAAAGATTTGTACAATAAGAACTTCAAGACACTGAAGAAAGAAATTGAAGACCTCAGAAGATGGAAAGATCTCCCATGCTCATGGATTGGCAGGATTAATATAGTAAAAATGGCCATTTTACCAAAAGCGATCTACAGATTCAATGCAATCCCCATCAAAATACCAATTCAATTCTTCAAAGAGTTAGACAGAACAATTTGCAAATTCATCTGGAATAACAAAAAAACCAGGATAGCTAAAACTATCCTCAACAATGAAAGGACTTCAGGGGGAATCACTATCCCTGAACTCAAGCAGTATTACAGAGCAATAGTGATAAAAACTGCATGGTATTGGTACAGAGACAGACAGATAGACCAATGGAACAGAATTGAAGACCCAGAAATGAACCCACACACCTATGGGCACTTGATTTTTGACAAAGGAGCCAAAACCATCCAATGGAAAAAAGATAGCATTTTCAGCAAATGGTGCTGGTTCAACTGGAGGTCAACATGTAGAAGAATGCAGATCGTTCCATGCTTATCACCCTGTACAAAGCTAAAGTCCAAGTGGATCAAGGACCTCCACATCAAACCAGATACCTCAAACTAATAGAAGAAAAACTAGGGAAGCATCTGGAACACATGGGCACTGGAAAAAATTTCCTGAACAAAACACCAATGGCTTATGCTCTAAGATCAAGAATCGACAAATGGGATCTCATAAAACTGCAAAGCTTCTGTGAGCAAAGGACACTGTGGTTAGGACAAAACGACAACCAACAGATGGGGAAAAGATCTTTACCAATCCTACAACAGATAGAGGGCTTATATCCAAAATATACATAGAACTCAAGAAGTTAGACCGCAGGTAGACAAATAACCCTATTAAAAAATTTTGTTCAGATCTAAACAAAGAATTCACAGCTGATGAATGCCAAATGGCTGAGGAACACCAAAGGAAATGTTCAACATCTTTAGTCATAAAGGAAATGCAAATCAAAACAACCTGATTTCACCTCACACCAGTGAGAATGGCTAAGATCAAAAACTCAGGTGACAGCAAATGTTGGCGAGGATGCGGAGAAAGAGGAACACTCCTCCATTGTTGGTGGGGTTGCAGACTGGTACAACCATTCTGGAAATCAGTCTGGAGGTTCCTCAGAAAATTGGACATTGATCTGCCTGAGGATCCAGCTATACCTCTCTTGGGCATATACCCAAAAGTTGCCCCAACATATAAAAAAGACATGTGCTCCACTATGTTCATCGCAGCCTTATTTATAATAGCCAGAAGCTGGAAAGAACCCAGATGCCCTTCAACAGAGGAATGGATACAGAAAATGTGGTACATCTACTCAATGGAATATTACTCAGCTATCAAAAACAATGACTTTATGCAATTCGTAGGCAAATGGTTGGAACTGGAAAACATCATCCTGAGTGAGGTAACCCAATCACAGAAAAACCCACATGGTATGCACTCATTGATAAGTGGCTATTAGCCCAAATGCTTGAATTACCCTAGATGCCTAGAACAAATGAAACTCAAGACAGATGATCAAAATGTGAATGCTTCACTCCTTCTTTAAAAAAGGGGAACAAGAATACCCTTTTAGCAGGGGATAGGGAGCCAAAAGATTTAAAACAGAGTCAGAAAACACCCATTCAGGCCTGTCCCACATGTGACCCATACATATACAGCCACCCAAATTAGATAAGATGGATGAAACAAATAAGTGCAGGCCCGACAGGAACTGGATGTAGATCTCTCCTGAGAGACACAGCCAGATTACAGCAAATACATAGGCGAATGCCAGCAGCAAACCACTGAACTGAGAATGGGACCCCCGTTGAAGGAATCAGAGAAAAGGACTGGAAAGAGCTGGAAGGCCAAGACCCCCATATGAACAACAATGCCAAGCAACCAGAGCTTCCAGGGACTAAGCCACTACCTAAAGACTATACATGGACTGACCCTGGGCTCCAACTTCATAGATAGCAATGAATATCCTAGTAAGATCACCAGTGGAAGGGGAAGCCCTGGGTCCTGCTAAGACTGAACCCCCAGTGAAAGTGATTGTTGTTGGTGGAGGGCAGTAATGGGGGAGGATGGGGAGGAAAGCCCATATAGAAGGGTTAGTGGGATGTTGGCCTGGAAGCCAGAAGGGGTATAACAATTGAAATGTAAATAAAAGAAATACTCAAGTTAATAAAGTTAAAAAAAAAGATATGTTAAAATATCTTTGTATTACATCAGCTCTGTTTCACGGGAAAACATCCCCTGTTTGTCTGTTCCTCTAATATTTTATTCTTGAGTAATTGTCCATTTTTGAAAGGAAATTATATATACTATTTTAAATAATACTTTTATTTTCAAATTTTATTTATGTACTAAACATGCAATTCTTTATTTGAAATTTATAGCTACTTTAAAGTTACAGTTCAAAAGGTATTAATGGATCGCAAGTAATGGAATTCTTTGGGGGAATGAGAACATTCTCACAAATGTTAGATGGAGAAGTTGTTTCTGAATCATTTTAAAAGTTGACCCCATTAATTGTTTCATGTAGCTCTGGATCAATGGGAGAACTAAAATTGAAGTAGTTTTTCAGATGTGAAACTGACCCACGTGGGCTTTTGCAACAGCCCCTCTGCCTCTCCAGGCATCACACAATGACTAATGTTATACAAAGGAAACGAATTTTATCTCATTTTCAACTTTAGGTTTTCCACCCAGTTTTTATGATTCTCTTGTCTGTCATGACCAATATTTATTGTGAAACAGTGGAAATCAGTATTCTTATTCTTATCACTGGATTGATTAAGAGGGTGAGCTCAGGCAGTCAACTTGACTATGTATCAATTTTGTGCTATAAATGTGATATCCATAGCTAACTCTGGCAAATACAATGCAGTATTGCTAAAATAGCATCCCCATGGACACTCCTCTACTCTAACAGTATCTCCAGCTGGATGAGGCATATGGAATAAGGACCATGGGGTTTGTTGTGCAAACAACTACTTTAATTCACATATGTGATGGCTGCATGCTGACTTTGAACTTGATGGCTTTTTAGAACCATTTCGGGGCATATCTGTGAATATCTGTTTGAGGTCTCTAAGGCTGGAGTTAACTTTGAGGTAGGAAGGCTTACCCTAAATGAGGTGGCACTGTACTGTAGTCTGGGCTCTTGCACTGAATAAAAAGAAAGTGAGTTGGAAAATAGCATTATCTCTCTCTGCTTCCTGACTTAGGATGCAATACAGTCAGCAACTTCCAAAACAAATTTACCAAGGCCTTTCCTGCCGTGATGGAATTACCTTCAAACTGAATTAAACAAACTTTTCCCCCTAAAGTTGCCTTTGTTAGGTATTTTGATACTCATGAGAAAAAATAAGCCAATATACCATATCTACAACAAAAAGTTTCCCAACTGGTACCTGGATGCAGACCATAGGGGGACAATTTGAACTGTAGTTTCAGATGGCCGAATGGAATTGGGGTGAAGCAGGAGCACCCTGGCTGGAGCCCTGTGGGAGGTGTTAGGGTGCTGGCACTAGGAGACAGATGTTTCCATGTTGAATTACTGAGGCAACTGGGACCATTGTTAACACTCAGAGAAGCAGCACATAAAAGGATGTTCTCAACAACCATTTGCCAAGGAAAAATTCTCAGTTAAAAAAAGAACACCCATTAAATGAACAAACCAAATTTGCTTTGCAAGTTAAAAAAATCCAGTCAGTTAGATTTCCTTGATAAAACTCAATAATTTTTCTTTCAAACATTTTCCCCTTTGAGTTAGATTTATTAGGAAAATCCTTGGGTTATCAAGGCTTCTGTCAGCAGCGGTGAAGCAGGCTTAGAACGGCTGATTCACTCTTTTTTTTATTTGGGCCATCATTTTGAAGCTGGGTATTCATGGACAGAAAAGGCTCTGAGACTCTCACCATTTAACTTTCAGGGTTGAAGACAGTGGGATCTAAAAAAAATCTGTATCTAAATTAACAGCGTTCAAATGCTTTTGTTCTCTCCCATGGCTGGCAGGAGGACCTGTATTTTTCCACGTCCCTGTTGCTTTCAGACTTCAAAGATCAGCAACAAATGGTCCATATTTTCTCTTCTGTTATGGCCCAAAACCACTGGAGAATCTTTGAAGAGCATGTCTCAGCTCAGGTTCCCCCCCCTGTCTACACTATTGGATGAGTCTTGTTTGTCACTTTACAATGGGATTTAGTATGTTATGTGTTTTCTGATTGCTGGACTGATTAGCTTTGATTCATCTCATTAGGCGATGACTGTTGCTGGGTATTTTGGACTCCACATAAATATACAAAAATGTGGATGGCAGGAAAGTAGTAAATAACAAAAGGCTACACTGTAATGGCTTCATTGTCAAGGGAAGAAATGTAGGCCATTTTCCTAGTCCAGCCTCTGAGGAACCATCAGAGCAGACACAGAACAGCCATAATGGGAAACTGTTGTGCAGGTTTTGCCCTCAAACAAAGGAATCAATTTCTAATTCCAAGTGATCCTTTTTCCTTGAACATTCTTTTGGATTTGAGTGTGATGATCACAAAGGTGTGCTTCTGGACCATCGAGATGTTGTTATAGGTCTTTCTCAGAAGGATAGGATTGGGAAAAATGTCCTGAATCAGTAAGGTGTGTTGTGTCCATCAGATCGAGGCATTAATCATGACAGAAGTTTGAGATGGGAAAAACACTTAAAATTCACTTCTTCATGCGGGTGGCAGGCTGTCTTTGTGCCAGAGTGGTGGTGGCTTTTTCCACACCTACAGAGGCCTACAATGCTTCTAGACCAAAGACCTTTGCTGACATAAAAGACTCTTGGTGTTAGACTCCTGCACCTTCTGACTACTGGCCTGAAAGATGTTTTCTAAACTGGACTGGGCATTCAGGTGATGAAACCGGGATGCAAAAGATAAAGACGGTCCCCTTGGTTATGGGCCCACACAGGGTCAAAGACAGAACTCATGTTTTTCTAATTCCCAGTTCTGTAAGACACCAGCTTTTATATTCTCTCTGTCTCAGCTTCATAGCGTCTTCTAATAAAATCAGCCCAGGAGCCACAGTACCAATGCTGACTGCAAACACCCGCACTTAACACACTTTTTATAGATGGGCTATCAGGATCCCACAGGACAAGTTTAAAAATAAATGTTCAAGTCTCAGTCAAAAGTGGGAAGCGACCCTGTGCTTTTAATTCCTGCTCCCCATCCCTAAATCTCCCAGGCATTAGTCAAGTAACTAAAGCATGAAAACAATTCTGTATAAGTTGCAGAATAAGAGGAGGGCCCTCCATCTGCCAGAAGCTTATGCCAGGCAAGGAGCAGTGTAGACAAGCTGCAAGAGGAGTCCCAGCCAGCAGGGATCGCCTTGGGGCCAGAACTGGTGTGGTGTAACCTGAATGGGACGCCACACACGGCTGTGACAGCCCGGTGACTGGAGCAAGATCCTGAGACATGCAGGTGGGCGGTGATCTCAGGCCCCTACAGAAGCTGTGGGAGTGAAATGCCAACAAAAACACTGACAGACACCTACTGCATTCTCACGTGTGCGTGTGTGTGTGTGTGTGTGTGTGTGTGTGCATGTGTTTACCCACGTCTAAAGGTCAGAGAATAATGTTAGATATTTGGAAATCTTTCTTTTTTTGAACATTGTCTCTCATTGGCTTGGACCTTTATCAAAGTGGACTAAGTTATCTGGCCAGTGAGAAACAAGGAGTCACCTTCCTTGTCAACTCACTATTGCTGGGACTACAACTGTGCCACTGTCTTCTTTGTGACAGGGTATGTCACTACTATATATGAGTTCTGGCAATCAAATGTAGGTCCTTACACTTATGACCTTTACTTTGTAATGGAGATGCATCCCTGTCCAGAAAAACGTTTGGTGCTGGTGGATGCACTCAGGGGCACCGCAAATAGTGGGGATGTTTGGCCTCTGGTCTAGACCAGCATCCAACACTTGTATGTAATTCTGAGTGAATGTAAGGGAGTTCAAAGTTGGTCCCCTTCTCACAGTTCTGAGATTTCAAATATCACTCCTGAGGAGATTTCCTCTTTAAAGGAGAGCATGTTTACCTCCATGAAGGTTCTTTATCCCAGAGGTATGCATTTTTACTCTGTGAAAAGAGGGCCTGGTGGGTAGGTGGAGAAGCATCCAGTCCTGCAGCTGAGTCCCAGTGATCTGGGCTGCACTTGAAAGGTTTAAAGCATTGCTCTGATCTTAGCACCTGCTCAGGGTACAGTGCACTGATTTGACTGAGACCAACATCTTCTCATAGCCATCCAAAGCTCACTCCCCACCCCTTTTCTCAGGCAAAGGTCTATTGTACCTCAGGTAAGGGTCAGTTGTATCTCATTCAATTTAAACAAAATTCTAACTCCTTTTCAATCCATAAAGAACCCCACACCTATCCCAGCAGGCAGGGATGGTGACTTTTTTTTTTTTGGAGATGTGGGCAAAGATCTGTCCACTCCAGATAGGACACAGATAACAGACCGAATAAATCATTCCAACCAAGTCCATCTTGCTCAACCAGTTAGTTTCTTGGGATCACTCACAGGAGCATATATAACTCAAAGAAAATGGCTTCATTAAAAAGTTCACCCCAGCACGAAAGCTTCATCTTAGAGCCCTCTTTATGACCTGTGACCTGATGGACTGTTGGAGAATCTTCTACACAGTGATTATTACAGTTTATATAATATGGGGGCGGGGCTAATCTAGGGTTGTAAATCCTGTAACTTTCAGGAGCTTCTTGAGAGCTCTGAGTTTCCTTTACTTCCTGAGTGGCACTGAGTCTCCCTCATGAGAGAAGGAAATAGCTGCCCAGTCAGTGGGATATGATGGCTATTCTTGGCTGATATCTTACATATGGAATTAACTAAAATTCAAAAGTGGAGAGTGTTAGGGATTGGTTCTAATGCTTTGTCTTAATTTGGCTCACAGAATGACATGGAAATCTAAATGTCCAGATGCTTTGAGGTCCCTGTCCCAAATTGTGTTTGATTGATCAATAAAGAGGTCAGCAGTCAATGTCCATGCAGGGGGACAGAGGCAGGACTTTTAGATTCCTAGCAAAAAATACAGAGGAAAGAAAAGCCAGAATCTTCACAGAGAAACAGAGAGGTCAGACTTAACCTGCCACCATGTTAGAATTTGGGGAACATGACCTCAGGGCCCTCCCTGATCCAGGGTCTGGGGAGTGGCAGAAATAGATACATTTAGTGAATATTGACTTGAAAAATATCAGAGGGAAGGCGTGGTAGTCATGTGAGGCTCAGGGTGGCCCAGCCACTGAGTTAGCTAAGGAATACTAAAATATAAAGGAGTGTGTGTGTGTGTGTGTGTGTGTGTGTGTGTGTGTGTGTGTGTGTGTGTGTTTCATTCCTAATCAAAGTCTGGTGGGTGCAGGTAGGCATGCATACCTGCTGGGGAGTTCAGAGCGGATTGACTTCCATACTGCTACAGGAGGGTACGCCAGTAATGGATATCTTCCTTAATTTGAAGTAGGAAGATCTGCTTCAAACTGATCTTAAGGCAGGAATATAATTCTTTTAATCTGGGTCTTGAGGTGGGATGACAACCTTTAAACTGGTCCATGAGTTCTGCTGAAGCCATATAAGGACACAGAGAAGGCAACTTTTCTCTACCTTTACCTTCTTGTCTTGCTGCAAGTTCATTATCTCACTGGCATTAGAGTTGGACTACTTTAAATTCTATTGAAGACCTTTGATTCAGCCAGCCTTGTGGACTAGAGAGTAACTTTTGATTTTTGGACTTTCTGTTTCTTAGCCAGTCATTGTTTGATTATTGGGAAAACAGTCTGTAAGTCACTCTAATAAATCAGTCTATCTATCTATCTATCTATCTATCTATCTATCTATCTATCTATCTATCTATCTATCTATCATCTATCTATCTACAAACATACATGCATATACTATACACACATACACATATGTGTTTAGATAGATGTGTGTGTGTGCATGTGAGTGTGCGTGTGTGTGTGTGTGTGTGTGTGTGAGAGAGAGAGAGAGAGAGAGAGAGAGAGAGAGAGAGAGAGGTATCTTTATTCTATAAAACCTTTACCTAATACAGTGTGGTCTTCACACTAATTGCTTTATCAGTGTCAGCAATGTCTTTCCTGACTTACATCGGGACAAATACATTTATATAGATGAAAAATATATTACACTAAAATTATATGGAGGCAAACGGAACACTTCTCAGAGGACACCAAGGAGAAAGTATTACACCTCTTGGTATTTTCTGGATGATCCCTGCAAGAGTGAATGAAGCTGGCACATAGCCCTGCACAGGGCAAATGGAGCCAGGAGGGAAGGGGGTAGGTCTTATACTTATTTTGTGACTCAGGGGAGGACTTGAAAAGAAATTCTGTTACAAATGAGTCTGGAGTTGCTGGCCCCTCTGCCTCCATTCCTTCTCTCTCGTAGCCCCAGTTCTGCTCTTGCTCTGAGAGAAAGAGACCACAGCAATGCCCAATGTTGTAGCCTTTCTCTTGTGCAGCCACAAAGAATTGATGAAGGGAACAAAGCAATCTTTCAAACCATCTTCTTTCCAACTTCTGGACAATGCATGATTTCCACCCACCCTTAGTCACTAACAGTCACTTACATTTTAAGGCTGGAACAAACAGAGAAGAATCCAATAGATGGATGAAAACGTCTCACTTCTTCATCAGAAAGGGATTTAAAATGCAGAAGCAAACCCTCCCCAGGAAGCCAACTTACTACATGGAGACAGCGAACTAGAAACTTCAGTTTTGTATTTTTACATAAAAGTGTGCACTAAGAAGAAGAAATACACATTCAGATAAAGAAAAGAATACTGAAAGGTAAAAGATTCATGCTTTATACTACAAAAATACCATATTGGATTTCTATTCTTTAATTTTAACAAAATAAAAACATTTTCTTCCCCCACCTATGAGGTTGTGTATTTGAAACTGCTTCCTGAAGAAGGGGAAAGGTGAGCCCCAGGACTGAGATGGGAGGAACAATGATGTATAAATGATAGCTGGATTTGAAATAATAACGATGAACATATGGGAGGTGCAAAATAAGTAAGAGAATTCAATGCCTGAGCATGAAATGAGTATAGGGAAAATGCAGAATTTTCTGAAGGTGATGGCAATGAAGGGATCTGAATTTAGATATGTTGAGGTTTCTTTCTCAAGGCAGGAAGTTCTCATGCTGACAATCAAACTTCCCCTCAGAACTCATCAGCTCCAGCAGACAATGAAGCATTGCAGCACGAATAATTGTGACCCCAGTACTGCATACCTGCCAAAGATAATTCATGTGCAAGAGCCTTGGAGAGGCATTTTCAGACGTGGAAGAAACCAGAAAGCAAATTACCAAAGTGCCATACCTGAAAATATAAATCAAGGTGGATATTTGAACCGTTTGAGAAATTGAAATGAAGAATTCCAAAACGCAGAGAGACGGGCAAAAACGCTACAAGGACCAGCCTGAAAAAACACAGGAAAGAATGTATGTCACTGCTATGACTCTGTTAGAAGTAGAGGCACAATGGAAGGAATTGTACATATTTTAAATGCTATAGCTCATTGCTGTAAAGCTGTGAGGTATGTGGTATCCCCTCATTGCCCACTATAGCTCATTTGATGTACTGTGGTGATGGAGCTGAGGCTGGGCTCTCAGGAACCTGCTGAGACTTCCCTCAGCAGACACTGATATGTGTGGGCATGAGAGTGCTTCCTCAGTCAGAATGATAGTTTCCCTGAGAAGTCTGCCACTTAGGACATCAGATATGCCCTTTTGGACAAGGACATTACACAGTTGAACTGTAAGATTCAGCCCTGCTCAGGTGGATGGGAGACAGTGCCTTGGAAGAAACCTGGCTTTGATTAGTGAGAAGCATGACTATTTGGCGGACTGTATTGTTTACCCTGGACTATTCCTTCTTAAGTCATAGTGTCACTCTTTTCTGTTGTTTATTTTACTGTTTTTATTACAACAGAGTAGCTTTGCCCTACCATATATTAATAGTACAGAAGGAAGAAAAACTTCATTATGCTGCACACAGGGTCAGCCATTCAAGTCCATAGGAAGTACAACCTAAACACATCACTGTTGGATTGGGAAGATGGCTCAGTCAGATAAGTGCTTGCTGTGAAAGTACATGACCAGAGTTCAAGTACCCAGCACCAATATAGAAGTCAGACACAGTAGTGCATACCTCTAATCTCATTGCCAGGAAGGTAAAGGGTGGGGGGTGTGGAGGTCAACTTGGTGAAGGGAAACGCAGGATGGCGAGCAAGGCACCAGGTTCTCGCGACTCCTCAGAGCCCTGATCTGCAATACATGGCATTAGATGGAAAATAGTTCCAGGAATTCCAGTGATACAGCAAACAGGAACTGAAGCCAGGGTGCTGGCCTGGCTGCCTCTCCCAACTTCATGGAAGTCCTAACAGGTGATGATGCTGTCCCCAATCCTCTGGATAACCTCTTCAGGCAGGACTTTCTTTGGGACTTGGAATTGGTTCAAACACTGGATATAAACTTATGCACTGTGCAATAAACTCAAATCTGCACCCGGATGCTGGTCTTCGGAGAGTGGGAGTGTGATTCCCAGGATTGGTCATGTGACCCCATCACCTCTCACACCCCCTACCCCCATCCTTGGTCAGGTTCCCACAGTGAGGACAAAAGGATCCCAGGAGTTCACTAGTCAATTAGTGAGATCTAGATTCGATGAGAGACCTTGCCTCAAAAGCAAGACAAAAAGTGATAGATAAAGACAGATGAGGCTGACTTCTGACACCAACCCCCACTCATACAAAACACATACATTTTTTAAAAATAAAAAATAAACAAAACTTTTTATGACAATCATGTTGTTCTGTGTATATTATTTGCAAACTGATATTTTGCTGTACTAATATTTTACTTTCCTCTGATTGGGAGTTACATTTCTTCCCAATTCAGATTGGCAAACAATTCTATTTTGAAATGATTTATGCACATGCACAAAGATTTCTGTAGGGCAGATGTCCTAGGAATGGAGTTTCTGGGGTAAAGGCATACATATCCAGTTTTCAAATTGCATTGTAGATTTTGGAAGAGTTGGGCAAGTTTTGCAGAGGGAGTGGCTGATAGGATCTTGCCCTACTGATATTTATGGTTGGTTGGAATATCCCACTGATATCCCAAATATTTTTCCTCTCTTGGCTTGGTAAGAGCTCAGTGATATTCATGGCCATCTTGGTTAGTTTTTATTGTGAATGTACAATTACTTGGAAGAGAACATTTAATTGAGTTGTTCTATTCAAAATGGCTCCTGGGGATGTCCTTGGGGCATTATCTTAATTGAAGATTGATGTAGGAGGGCCCAGTGCACAGTGGATGGCATCATGCCCTGATTAGGTGTCCCGGACTCTAGAAGAAAGCTAGCTGAGTGGGAGTTAGTAAGTGAAGGGGCCAGAAAGTGCATTCCCTCCCTGGTTTCTGCCTCCTGCCCTTGCCATAAGTTCCTGTTCTGACTTTCCTCAATGATGGATTGTGACCTAGAAATATAATCCAAATAAGCCCTTTCTGTGCCAAGCTGTTTTCAGTCACGACATTTATCACATCAATGGAAAGAACACTACGTCTTAGCTCTTCAGAGTCTATTGGCTGCAGGTCCTTGTACAAGTGCTGCTTCCTTCAGAAGTTTACTGAGGAGATCTCTCCCCAGATTCTGTTCCAAAGCTAGCATTTCACATTGTAGTAAGTCTCATGATTCGTCACTTAGTGTCTACCACCTGGTACTTGAAAGTGGGTTGAAAAGGGCTAATTCTTCAGCTAGATAAGCTTCCAACCGGTTGTGAGGTCATGTCTTGGATAGAATAGGGAAGTAGTATGGAAGGCTCCCTGTAGATTTTTGAAAGATGCAACAATGGCAGGCTTGTTATTACAGTTGCCTCCAACCATATAATATGTCTTTCCCTTTCTTTGATGAAGCTCAAAGTAGAAAAATATAGCCATCCATCAGGTTACTTGTCCTCTGGGCCTCATTGATGCTTGCTAATGTTATCAACTTGACAGGGTCTAGAATCATGAATCATACATCTGAGCATATGTGTAAGGAATTATCTAGATTTGGTTAAGTGGAGTAGGAAGACCCACTCTAACTATGAGAGGTACTATCCAATGGACTCAATAAGAAGGAGAAGTCAAGCTGAGCTCTTCAGGAGTCATCTCCCTCTGCTTCCCGTGTTCTGGCTAGTTCGATGTCAACTTGGTAGAAGCTATAGATATCTGAAAGGAAGAAAACCTCGATTGAGAAAATTTTTGTTAACTAGCGATGGATGTGGGAGGACCCAGTAAACTGTAGGAGGAGCCAACCTTGGGCTGATGGTCCTGGGTTCTATATGAAAGCAGGCTGAGCAAGTCACGAGGAGCAAGGCAGTAAGCAGCGCACTCCATGGCCTAGGCATCAGTTCTTGTCTGTAGGGTTTTTCCCTCTTAGAGTTCCTGCCCTGACTTCTTTCAAAGATGAACAGTGACATTGAAGTATAAGCAAAACAAATCCTTCCCTCCCCACTTTGCCTTTGGTGTTTCATCAAGCCACAGTAACCCCAACTATTATGGTGTGGATGCAGGGACACCAGGTGCCTTAAGATGCTGTTTCCATGACTTCCCTACCTTGCAAGACAAAATAAACCCTTCTGTGGTCATTTGAATGAAGATTGTCCCCACTAGGCTCATGTATTTCAATACTTGG
The DNA here is from genome assembly GCF_011064425.1 of Rattus rattus. Lineage (NCBI taxonomy): Eukaryota > Metazoa > Chordata > Mammalia > Rodentia > Muridae > Rattus > Rattus rattus. The sequence continues at coordinate 64,908,697 of NC_046159.1, forward strand.
CCCTGGTTGGTAGTGCTCTTTGGGGAGGTTGTGGTACCTTTAGGAGGTGGAGCCTTGCAGGAGGAAGAGCATCTCAGTTGGGCTTGAGAATTTATAGCCTCACCTGTCTTCCGATTTGTTCCCTCTGCTTTGTCCTTGTGGGTGAAGATGTGGTCTCTCAGCTTCCTTCCCCAACCATCCCTCGTCCTTCCCCAACCATCCCTCATCCTGCTTCCCTGATCATCATGGACTCTCCATCTAGAACCATCAGTTACATGTTATTCCTTCTGTGAGTGGCTTCTGGTTATGATATTTTATCACAGCAACAGAAATATAGCTAATGCACATCACTTAAGCTGCCCTGTCTGGGATTTGTTACGCAAAGAGTAGAGTAACTAACATGGCTGCCCTCTTTCCTAGAGTTCCTTCCCAGCTCAGGTCTTCATGCTTTTCCCTTTGCGCCTGTTGCATCTCTCATCCCTAGAGAGACTGTGAGGCCTTCCAGGTAATCCTTTTCTCTTGTGTTATTTGCACGGATGTTCTTTTGTCTTGTATCACTGGATTACTTCGTGTTAATTATAGATTTAAATTTCTCATTGATAACCTGAGTCACAGTCACACCTTATGCTACGTACATCAGATGCCTGCTGTATAGCAACCACTCTATATTGGCTGTGTTGGAGAAAGAAAATTAGAAACAAAAGCTTTTTCCAGCCCAGAAAATCACTCTATAAAGGTAGCCGAAGAAAGAGACAGTTTTCCCACTGAATAAGCATTAAACCTGAGGTGATGCATGCCACAGGCAATTGACTAAGAGGAGACATTTTAACATTTCGTGTAGGCAAACAGATGCAACCCATTGAATTCATGTATTTGAGCTGAACAATAACCACCCTTCAAGTAATGAGATATAAAAGTAGCATTTGTCATATCAAATTCAGCCAGATTCACTGGCTAATTGAGGTGTTTATCTGTGCTAGTTCTACCCAAAAACGAAACAAACACAGCTTCAAAAAAAGACAGTTTTAAGACTTGAGCCAGATGCCCAAGAGTTAAACTTGTAGTTGTCGGTGGAAACCGGTGTTCTGTCTGCCTTGATGATTACATTGCAAAGGGATGGCTTCCAGGTCCTTGAGAAAGATGTGCCTGGGACATAAACCTGACAAAAGGCCTATCTGCTTTTCAGAAGGATTTATACACATTTCAAAGAGGGGAGAAAGGACCTTTCTACTGCAAGCATTCTAAAGAAAAGGAGGAGAAGAAATATTGTCCCTTATTTTTCCCTGGGAAAGCAAAGGATCTCAGATTTTATCAATATTTTCCTCATAGTTGCTTAGAATATTGTTCTTGTGCATGCTTCACATAGCAGGAATATTATATTCTAGCCCATCGCATATTCAGTAAAGTCAAAGTAAAATAAAACAGAGGTCAGACTAAATAAAGTCCAATACTGGTCCTTCCAGGCCCTTCTTTCTGTCTTGTTACCTCTTAGATCTTTGTTGTATGACAATTTTTTTTCCTGGGAGATACATATACATCTGTTCACTCCAGATAGGGACCCCTCAACAGAACAAAGTACAGGTATAACCAAAATCCAATTTGGTTTATACCAATAAATTTTATTGGTGTTACTTACAAGAATATGGGTAAAGGGTTACTTACATCAGCAGAAATGACTCAAAGACAGCTGTATCACCGAAGCCCGCTACAGTAGTGATGACAAAACCTGGAAGCCTGGAACAAAAGGCTCAGCTGGTAGGCAGCTCAACAGGCTGGAGAGTGTCCTTTCCAGGTGACTAAGTAGGTAGGTCATCAAGACAGCTCAGCTGAAGTCTGCTTCTTCCAGGCAGCTGGGCAGGTCTCAGAGTCATTTTTGCAGCTTGGCTTGTCTGAACCTTTATTTCTTATTCTTGGGGGGAGGGGCCTAGTGAATTTGGTCAGTTTTGGGAAGTTCCTGAAGCTATTTTGGGTTGTTTACTTTGATGTTTAAGGTACTTTCATGCAGAATAGAACACTTTAATCTTAGAGGAAACTATTATAGAACAATTTTGTGGGGACTTAACATCACTGTAGAATACTTGAGAAAATAGTTTTAAAGGTGTGTGTGTGTGGGGGGGGTGGTTTTAGAGGTTTCAGCCCACAGTAAGTTATCTCCATTGCTGTGAGCTTGTAGAGAGGTGAGTTTGGTGGTGAGAGCACTTGGTAGAGCAGAGCAGCACTCCTTATATGGGTAGGAAGCATAGAGAGTAGAGGAAAGGTCCAGGGATGAGCTGCACACTTCAAAAGCTCTCTCAGAAATGGAGAGTTGGCTCAGCAGTTAAGAACACTTGCTGATCTTCCAGAAGACCCAAGTCTAGTTTCACCCATGTTGAGTTGGTCAGCATTGCTTATAACTCTAACCTCAGAGAATCTGATGTCCTTTTCTGGCCTCTGTGGGCACTGTACTTACAAGCACATACACGCATGGACAAATACACATACATATAAATAGTTTTAAAAAAAGTCTGAAAAATTACAGTCTCCCAGAAACCTACTTCCTAGAGCCCCTATCTATTGATGTTTCTAGAACCTCTTCAAATAGCACTGCTTACTCTGTTCTAAACCCTCAACACATGAGTCTGCAAGGATGATTCAGATGCAAAGCACAACCGATTTCCACTAGGATGGAATTCTCACTTTGCCTCACCTTGTTAGCTTTGTGAGCACAGGTTTTGTGTCTGGAACACTGCCCCCACCCCTGACACATGTGAACAGGCTTCTTCCTTCTTGTATATGAGCTTTTACTTCCATTTACACCTTGTTCCTTGATCACATTTCAGTTTTCTATAGGTCCCCAGAAACAGGCATTCTGTCACTTTCTTCCTTCTCTAGATCCACTGTCTGTTGCTTAGCAACGGTGAGCTAGAGCACTCATTTCTGTGCTCCAGAAAGTGTGATCATGTTCTTGGTCACCAGTTTTATACATTAGGACACATGTGTTTTTAAATCACAGTATCTGCTATGTTACTCTTTTAATATAGGGACGTACATATAATTTTATTTATAGAACAGTGTTAGGGGATTAGGTTTAGCACAAAAGCCTGGAACCTTAGATTCTACCAGATGTTCTACCTTGTCAATCACAATCATGAATAATGGTCAAAAGCAGAAAGAAGATGAAAGGTCACATCGGAAAGAGGAATATACAGAGGGGTGGTGTTTAAGTCCATCACCGAGGAACTGATATGAACTTTAGATTTAGATATATGAAGGAGGACGGGGACATGGGGTGAGAGGTGTGTGTACACAAACTTTCCTGGTTGGTCATCTTTTTTCATGGCCTTTTTACTACCCACAACGGGGTTTCCAGATAGAAAAAAAGAGTCGTTATGGTGACTGAGTTTCATATCATCCTCAGCAAAGCATTCTGACATCTAAGATTTTCCATCATACAAACCAAATGGGCAACAGTGGAAAACCAATAAAAATCTGAGTTAATCTCATGGCTAGTTAATAGTATCATACTAACCTTTCACTAATTTTCTTGAATTACAACAGACATTAACATTAAAGAAAACTGTATGAGGATTTGACAGCGTTTTCTCCGTCTCACTATCTCTCTCTACATATAACTATGCACAGATATGAACATCTGAAACATTTTTATAAATCTAAAATGATCTTAAAATTGCAAGCTTAATTAAAGTCTATCCTTTGAGGTTGTTTATAGTTTGGATTTCCATTTTTAACTGTAATTCTCATTGGTATTACTGTTTTTGTTGTTACATCCTGTGAAAGAAGGAAGACACTGGTCTCCTTATGGGTAGTGTTTAAAAGGCTGTTGCATAATATATATTCAGTGGGGAAGAACGCAGTTTTGTGAAAAAATATTTCAGCTCTATGTGTTTCTTCTTCCAGATTAATTTTACAATTAGACTATTAATTTCCATACTAATCACCACCAAGCTTTGATTGAGATTGTAAGTTTAGTGTGGAGTTTCTAAAGTCATGCTTAATGTCATTAACGTATGCAAAGTTGTCACTCTGAATAGTGAAAAAGCATGTGAAATATATGAATAGATCAGCTAACTGAGGAGCAGTCAAAAGACTGATGGAGGGTGTCAAGACAGCTCGGGAGTCTTAGACTGCACAAGCCTGGAGTTAATCCCTTGACCCCTTGATTGAAGGAGAGAAGCAACTCCCAAAGGTTTTCTCTGACTACCATCTACATTCTGTGGTGAGAATATCCACATTCACACAGATGCATATCTCTCTCTCTCTCTCTCTCTCTCTCTCTCTCTCTCTCACACACACACACACACAAACACAAACACACATACACAAACATACACACACACCATTATACAGCATCACACATATACACCAATAATAAAATAAAAATGACTGATGGCATATAAAATTTATATTGGATCCATACTAATGAATAATCATGAAAACAGAAATTATTGAAAGAGAGTCAACAGTATTCCTTTCTTCCAGGGCCAATGATTAAAAATGGGTAATAATTCATAGTTCTAGGTGACAGTCTTTTATAGTTGGCAGGAAGATAATTAGAAACTTTTTATTTCTGGAAAACACACAAATTATCTCCTTTTGAGTTTTTTCCATCTTTATTAAATTGGGTATTTCTTATTTACATTTCAAATGTTATTCCCTTTCCCGTTTCCAGGCCAACATCCCCATAACCCTCCCCCTCCCTTCTATGTGGGTGTTCCCCTCTCCATCCTCCCCCATTACTGCCTCCCCAACAATCCCATTCACTGGGGTTCAGTCTTTGGCAGGACCAAGGGCTTCCCCTTCCACTGGTGCCCTTACTAGGCTATTCATTGCTACCTATGCAGTTGGAGCCCAGGGTCAGTCCATGTATAGTCTTTAGGTAGTGGCTTAGTCCCTAGAAGCTCTGGTTGGTTGGCATTGTTGTTCATATGGGGTCTTGAGCCCCTTCAAGCTCTTTCAGTCCTTTCTCTGATTCCTTCAACGGGGGTCCCGTTCTCAGTTCAGTGGTTTGCTGCTGGCATTCGCCTATGTATTTGCCATATTCTGGCTGTATCTCTCAGGAGAGATCTATATCCTGTTCCTGTCAACTTGCACTTCTTTACTTCATCCATCTTATCTAGTTTGGTGGCTGGTGGGTCACATGTGGGGCAGGCTCTGAATGAATGTTCCTTCAGCTTCTGTTCTAAATTTTGCCTTCCTATTCCCTCCCAAGGGTAATCTTGTTCCCCTTTTAAAGAAGGAGTGAAGCATTCGCATTTTGGTCATCCTTCTTGAGTTTAATGTGTTCTGTGCATTCGAGGGTAATTCGAGCATTTGGGCTAATATCTACTTATTAGACCTTTTGAGTTCTTAACAAATGGATGTTGTCTATCAAGCCTGCCTCAAGGATTCCCAAAATGAAATAATCAGGAAAGATGTATAATTGTAAAAAGATTCCTGTAATATTGCTTTTTAATAGTGAGAGTATCTTAGTGTTGCATTAGAGCACAAATAACTACAAAATATGCATGGTAAGTGGACAGTGGAAACTATAGACACTGGACTCTGTGCTGCCCTCAGGCATGTTCGTGTCTGTATAACCAATGAGACTACTATCTGACACATCTTTGGCTTTTCTGGATGGGAATCAGCAGTGCACTTCAGAACATGATGTTCTGTTTATGAGTTCCCATCCAGATTAGAAACCCTTTTGTAATGTGGGATATCCAACATCTCCAACCCTTCTCCCTTAATGACTGTGTTGGGCTTTTCGAGAAGGATGAGGAGCAGGGATGGGTGGTGATGTAATCTCAGCCGCACCTGCAAGAGAGGAACCCTGGGGTTCACACTGGGAGTTCATAAATGGATTGTTCATGACAACAGGTTGAAATTCAGGACCAGTTGCTTTGTGATTTAATTAGCCTCATAGTGGGGGGGACAAACATCTTAGATGTAATGAAAGTCTGTCTCATGTCTCAGTCCCCAGAGTTTCATATGTTCTTCTATGGAAGATGCCAGCCATTAGTCCTAAGGTTTACTTAGGATGTGTTAGTGTTTGGCAACTTGTCATGGGGAGGTATGAACGACTGTCCTTTCACACCCACACAGTGCGCCAGGGAGAGACCAGAGAAACAGGTCCATCCAAGTGTAGTTTGATGAACCAATGAGTGTATTGAGGTTGCTTATGGGAGGATGAGTGAAGAGTTACTTACATAACACGGGCGCTCAAAGGCAGGTGCATCACCGAGAGGCCCACCGGGCAGAGGAGGTAATGATTCACCGAAGCGCCCAACTCTCAGGCAGTTCCACGGAAGAGCACCTCTTCCTTTCTCGCTTGTGTTTACAGCTTGCATCACTTGAGGATAACATTGAATCTCCCGAGTTTCAAGAGCTTCCGGCCTACCCCTGCTCCCAAAAGGGAATGTTCCAATGTGAAGGGCATAGCCTCCCCTAGATCAGAGTTAATGATCACCCTATTCTCGCTTCAGAAGGGAATGTAATGTTGAGTGAAGCCATAGCAGCACAGCACCATTTGGATTTTACATGCGATTGAAGGACACTGAGCAGAGCAGGGAGACCTGAAACTTGCATAACAAATTCAGAGGCCCCAAAAGTTGGCAGCCATTTGCACTGAGAAGCAGCAGCTCAGAGTTTTTAAAAAAGACAAGACAGGGCAAAAGACAACAGAGGGGAGCGTAATGAACTTATCTTGAGTCCAAATAAAGGAAGGAGGCAGGCAGCAAAGGAGTAAAACAGGTGAATGCAAAGCCTTTGTAAGGTTGCCATGTGACTTACCAGTCACCGGAAGACACTCTTTCCTGCTTAGTTCTGAGGCGAACGTGTCTTTCTTTCCTGATCCAGTTAGTAAGCCCCTGTGCTTGACCTTCAGAGAAACAAACCCGCAGGATTCTGACCAGAGCTCAAGAAATGATTATTCAGTTTTAGACCTGAATGTAAGAATTAGAGATGACAAGCAGCGGAAACGGTCCCTTTAAGCGGGCTTTGGTTTACTTCTCCTCCTCATGGCCCTTCATGCACCACGGGTGTGTCTGGTGACTCCTGCATGTGCAGCCTTGCTCCTCTTGGGCATATGCTTCCGATATTAATTTTCATTAGAACCTTGAAAGGTTAGAATGCAGCAACGTAGGTCCTGTCAGAGGTTGTCAGTCTCAGCGGGACTCGTCTGTGATCATACATGAGGTGAGAATTTTGTTGAGGAGAGCATAGTTTCCATACAGCAGGGTTAGAACTTTTGACCGTAGGAGATTAAGTTCTTTTGAAAACGTTGACAGCTTTTATTTTTAAAGCTAGTATACAGTAAAATTGATTTCTTTTCTTGCGGGTTATCCTGTGCTCTGTGTTATATAAATAGATCCCTGTAACCATCAGCAAAACCAGGGCCCAGAATCCTTAATTCTATCACCCCAGGACACTCCTTTAGGGCAGTCCTTCCTAGCAGACACTTGCTGCTCCTTAAGCCCTGACAACCAAGATCACTCTGTGTTCTTTTTAAAATATCGCTCTTTGAAAATTTCATGCAACTATATCATGGAGTTTGCTACTTTCATTCCCCATCAACCCCCTCACTCCCCCATGCCCTTCACCCCCCACTCCTACAAGCCCTTCTTCCATTTCCTTTTTTTGGTAAACTACGAAGTTTAACCAAGTTTGCTTATAGGAGCCTGAGGTAGGGGGCAGCACAGGCAGCTTAGTCGCCACTACACCTTGGGAGGAAACAACTCCGCCTTCCTCAGCAAACCAACAGCTTCCGAGGCAGGGGTGGGCCCTCCTGCGCTCCTCCCCATCCGACAAGGGATGCTGATAGGCTTGATCTTGTGCGGGTCTTGTGTGGGTAGCCACAGCTTCTGTGAGCTACAGAATCATTTTTGCACTTTTGTCTCTTGTAAGTAACAGCTTATAACATGCAGCTGCTAAGATCTCCCCCCTTTAATGCCTTTGAACTTCATTAAAGTGGATGTCTGTCAACAGTCTGTTCCTTGCTGTTGAAGACCAGCATCCCGTGTGGTGTGGATCCAACACAGTTTGTATAGTGATTGCGTTGCTGAAAGGCACTTGGACTGTGTCCATATTTGTGCATGGGGTTGCTAGGAATCTTATACACAGGCTTCTGTTGTTTGAAACTCCAGACAGAGTTTGTTATGACGAACACACACACACACACACACACACACACACACACACACTCACACACACACGGGGATGAATTTCTTCACGGAATTTTCATATTTTGCTTTTAGTGGTCCTCTTTGCTCATCCTCCCCTTTACTTGTTTTAAATCATAACTTTATTTATTCTTCAGAATTTCATACATATATAATAAAATACGACTATATCTGTTCCCTACGATCACCTCTCAACTCTCCCATGTTTCCCTAACAGAGCTCTTTTCTAACTCTTCCTCTCCCTCCTCCTCCCCCTCCTCCTCTCTGAGAACCTGTTAAATTCAGTTAGTGCTGCTCATATGTGCATGAGTATGAGGTCATTCACCAGAGTGAGGTACTGCTAAAATATTCTCCTTCCCCCAGTGAGGATCAACTACTGAAAGATCCCCAGTAAGGTGTGGGATCTGGAAAAGATCTACCTCATCTATGCTGTAAGTTTGGGTGGCTTGATCTCATTCATGCCTTATGCGGATAACCACAGCTATTGTGAGTTCATGACTCTAGTGATTCTGCCATAACCGGAGAACAGCATTTCCCAGCACTTTTCCCAATCCTGCAGCTCTTAGATTTTCCCTGCCTCCACTTCTGAGATGTCCCCTAAAACTTGGCGCAGGGTGATGGGGATGATAAGGATGTCCGATTGAGAGTCGGGAGTTATGAGGGTGTCTAATTTAGAGTTGAGCCCTGAGTCTCATTCTCAGCACTGCGACCCATCATTCATTTCTCTACTGACTGCTGCCCACTGCAAAAAGAAGCTTACCTGACTAGAACTGAGGCAGCCCAGGTCTATTTGCATAAATGTAAACATTTAAAGGTCAACTCGCCTTCATCAGTGTCGAGCAGAGTGACTGTCGTGGGTTATTCCTCATGGTCGCCTTCTCCTGCTGGCTTCCCGCCCACCTGCATGTGTTCCTTACCTTGCTTCTCTCCCGTCCTTCTCCTGTCATGTTCTTACACCCTTACATACACACACACACACACACACACACGCACACACACACACGTAAATAAAATTAAAATCTAGGATTCCATACATAAAAGAAAATCTGGCATTTGCCTGCTGGTTTTAGCCTATTTTGCTTAGTAAAATTTTTTCAGTTCAATTTATTTTCCTGAAAATATTTGTTTTTCTTTATACCTCAAGAAAATTCTGTAATCTGTATATTCTTTTACCAGTCATGTGCTTGCTGGTATCCAGGCTGATTCTGTTCCTCAGCTATTGCAGTACAGTGGTAACCATGAATATGCAAGTTATTCTGTGGTCAGACTGAGTCCCTTGGAAACACACCCTTTGTGAATAAATTTCTAACCAAAACACTGAAGGTGTGGCTTAATTTTCCCTTACTGCCTATAGAAAAGTATAAGCAGAAAATAAAAAGTTCAAAACATTTATATTTTTAAGTACAAAAGAATGAGAACTCAAAAGACTTAGAATGTCCTTAATCTATTGGTATTGAACGGTATGCAAAAAAGGGGGCATAACTGGGGCTGGAGGGATGGCTCAGTGGTTAAGAGCACTGACTGCTCTTCTAGAGGTCATGAGTTCAAATCCTAGCAACCACATGGTGGCTCACCACCATTTGTAATGAGATCTGATGCTCTCTTCTGATCTGTCTGAAGACAGCTACAGTGTAAATAAATAAATAAATAAATAGGAGGGATAACTCATAAATGTATTTGAAAACCTTAGCAGGTCTCAGGAAAGGTCTGTGAAGACCTCCATGTGTGATGTCTTGGCTACTCAGTGTTACATTCAAAAGTCAATGTGTTTCTGAGGGTTTCGTGTCTGAAGAAATAACATGGAGGAAGGCTCACAGATTTCTTGGGTTCTGTTGGATTAGTCAATAGAGCTACGCAATGTGAACACGCTGCCCTTCAAAAGGGGAGGAAGAGTAATTTTGGAGGAGGCTTTAAGCTTGGGAGTGTTGCCATGGCTCCAGAGGATGGCCTGCCTCATGGGTTTCAGAAGGTGCATCATCTTCTTAGGTTCAAAAGTTCAAGTTGCCATTACACTCGTGGGCCCTAAAGGCAGGGCCAGCCAGTGGGCCTGGGGGTACAGCATTGAACCACATGTTTATTCTTAAGACTTAGAATATGATGGGATAATCAATTATGACTTTTGGTTTCATCTTTTTCATTGGAAGTCTCTCTTGACTTGTCAATATTCAACCATAGGTTGCTTGTAATAAATTCTGTGAAAAGGGGTAGCAGAGATGGGGGCGGGGCTTGAGAGAGGGAGGGAGAAGAAGGGAGGGAAAGGAGAGGAGAGAAGAGAGAACAAGAGAGCGGGGCGGGAGAGGGGGACTAATATAGCTAAATTGCTTGCGTCCTGTTGTCAAAAATTACACCTCCTTGAGCATTTTGATTGGTAAGTTTTCTAAGACATGCCCTCCCCACCCTGACTTTAGCTTGGAACATGCACATGAATATAAGAACTGACTGGTTTGCCCATTGACTCCTTCCCTTTAGGTAATGCTTACATCATTTCCCTTGCTAAAATTTCTCAGAATTACTAATAAAAAATAGGAGACACTGCCCTTAAAGAAATACTATTAATAATTTTATTTTTCTCTAGGTTAAAAGGAGATCTGAAAGGGCCATAGCAGAGTGTTTATGCAGTCTGCTGTGGGAACTAAGAAGAAAGCTTCTATAGTCATCTGCTTATTCATGCCTCCTATATTTTGAAACAACACAATGCTGGGAGCTGAGACTGCATGCCATACTAAATTTCTATTTTGAAATGCTAACCCACAATGACACTATACTCAGAGAAGGAACTAATTAAGGTTAGCTGAGGTCATAAGGATGGGACCTGGTCCCAGTAACATTAGGACCCTTATAAGAAGGGGACCTAGGGCACCCAACTCCTTTTTCACCTCTATATAGATAGAGTATGAAGGCAACTACCTGCAAGTTAGGAAGACAGACCTTATTTAACCCTGCTACGGGCCTTGAACTTTGACCTTGACCTTAGCCTCCAGACCTTGAGAAATTAAATTTATGTTGTTTAAGCCAACCATATTTTTAAAGAGCGGCTAGAGCAGGCTAAAACTCGTGGATTATTTTTGTAACAAGAAGACAATAACATTTATTTTAAGGAAAATGAAAGGCTGGCTTAAGAGGCACTAAAAACAAAAGTGTAAGATCTTTTGCTAATTATGTAAGTTTCCAGGCATTGCTAATTTTATCTTCAGTTGCTCCACAGGAGCACATAAGATAAATTCTAAGTGGAGATGACGGGAAATGTGTTATTTTTTTCTTTTCTTTTCTTTTCCCCATGTGTTTCTTGGAGAGAGCTGTTACAGTTTCTACGTGTTGGGATTTACAGGGAGTAAAGCTTAGGACATCTAAATTTATGTTTGGTTAGAGTTCAACAAAACGAGCTTTGCTTGCCCACACCGGCCTCTCTCCCAGCTCCCAGCTCCCAGCTGTTTAGCTGCCTTAGTATTTCCCACGGGGTTAGTACCACAATGTAACATGTGATATGACCCAAGCCCTGCCATCCAGATGATGTCCAGTAAATGGCAGTCAAATTCAGTCCATGAACTGAACTTTCCTTCCGTTTGGTTGCATGTCCGATTGCCTTTCACATGACTTTGTTCTTCTTTTGACTACAGAGTGTCAATAGCATACATGACTGTTTCCTCATCTGCCATGTCTGTTCAATGTTCTATCTGCCATTCCTTTAACTTTGATGATGGAGTGAAGGGGCAGCCAAGAGCTCATATATCTTGAACCTCAAGTATTATATACATATGTGTGTGTGTGTGTGTGTGTGTGTGTGTGTGTGTGTGTGAGAGAGAGAGAGAGAGAGAGAGAGAGAGAGAGAAGAGAGACAGAGAGAGAGACAGAGAGAGAGACAGAGAGACAGAGAAGAAGAAGGAGAAGAAGAAGAAGGAGAAGAAGAAGAAGGAGAAGAAGAAGAAGGAGAAGAAGAAGAAAAAGAAGAAGAAGAAGAAGAAGAAGAAAAAGAAGAAGAAGAAGAAGAAGAAGAAGAAGAAGAAGAAGAAGAAGAAGAAGAAGAAGAAGAGAAGACTCTAAGATCAAAGAAGACTTTTGAAACCTCAAACCCACCCCAGTGATAATCCTCCTCCAAACAGTTCCACCAACTGAGGACTGAGCCTCATTTTTGATTCTCATTCAAACCTCAACATGCTTTCCACTGGACTATGTCAGACTTCCAGGGGCCACATCCTTAAGGAAAATTCCTCCTCTTCCCTAAAAAGCAATTGCCAATAAGCTTCTTAGAGGTAGGATTGGTGCTCACCTCACCCTCTCCTTCTTCTTCATGATGGAATTTTGTCTGGACTTTGCTTGATTGAGTTTGCACAGGTCTTGTGAGTGCTGTCTCAACTGCTGTGAGTTCTTGTTCAGCTGCCTTGCTATGTCCAGAAAACACTGTTTACTTACAGTCATCCATTACCTATGGCTCTGACAATCATACTACCTATGAGCCTTGGTGTGTGCTTGAGTGAGCGTGTGTGCACAGGCGTGTGTGTGTGTGTGTGTGTGTGTGTGTGTGTGTGTGATACAGATGTCCTATTTAAGGCTGAACATTCCTTCCTCTCTAATTCTCTAGACCTTGATCAGCTGGTGGTGGTGGTGGTGGTCTCTGAGTTAATCAACATCTAGTATAAAAAGAAGGTTCTCTGGCGAGAGCTGAGAGATGCGCTTTTCTATGTGTAAAATGATGTTATTAGTGACTAGTTTAGTAGTATGTCTATTTAGCAGAGTGTTAATACTAGATTCTCTCCCAGAGATTCTGAATTGTCGAGATACAAGTTCTTGGCCCCATAATCGTGTGAAATATAGGTTTTAACTTGTGGGGTGGGCCTTCAATCCAATCATGAGAGTGGTTGGTTACTTCCATGAATTTTCTGCTATAATTTTATGAAATAGATTCTCTACACTTTAGTTTTTAATCTATGTCCCTTCTATATTAGGTTTAGACTGTTGATCATATTGTAACATTTTTAGACAGTATGGTCATGCTCTTTACCTGCTTTTTCTTTATGGATGTTTGAGTACAGCATTTCCTTGACACTGTCCTCCATTTAAACTTGACTCTTGATGATGCTTTCTCTCTCTCTCTCTCTCTCTCTCTCTCTCTCTCTCTCTCTCTCTGTATTTAAAGCTTGATTTACTCACTAAATTTTTCATTTCCATAGCTTCTATTTTGTTCAGATTCTCAATTTTCTTGCTGTTTTTCTTGTATGTTGTTGATCGTGCGCTGAGATCATCTGCTTGCTTGCATTCTCGTTGAGGACACTGATTATTTTCATTAGTGAACTTCTGAAGTCAGCAGCACCTTTCAGTTCTGTAGCTGAGGAGTTACACTCTTTGGAGGAGTCACATTGCTGGGATTTTTCATGTTCGTTGAGCTTCTGTGCTGAGAAGCTTCTACGAGCTTGTGTATCAACTGTTTCTTGAAGGTTCAGTCCCTGGCACCACTCAGAGAAAAGAAAACAAATGCCTGTAGCTGAAGCAGCATCAAGCTACAGATATAGAAATACACTTACACTGATTAGACTTTACTAAGAAATCCCCAGTGAATATAAAACAGAAAGTAGCAAAACTCATGCAGAGCATTGCATGGGAGCAAAAATTATGTAGGTTAAATGAGGAAATAGTGAACAGGCAAGGGAAACAGTGGCAAAGCAAAGCTAAAAAATGAAAGAAAAGAGAGAAGAGAGATCAGCACTCTTTAACTAAAGAGAAAGCCTGGTTATCATTAGGAACTGAAATCATATATGTGGACACCAATCTAGAGTATACTAGAGTGACCCACTCTTGTCATATGCGCAACAGATGGTTTGTTCCCGTATCATTCGAACAGAACCATTCTGGGATTTACTATTTCTCCATGCCCTTGGAGTAGAGGTTACTACAGAGATCGAATGCCTCTTTATCTCCTTAATGGAAAAAGTGTGGTAGGCAAGCTGCTTAATTTAGATATCTACATAATTAAATCATTAGGCAGCATATTAATACTGATTTGGAGCTTAGACTCTATGCACGCCGTAAATCATGGCATTCTCCTCATATGCAAACGAGTGGCCACCTATCTTATAAAATGCCTCTGAAGATGACACTTCACTGACTTGAGTGCTCAACAGACTCTTCAGATGCTGGGACCTATGACATCCTCTCTGAGAACCCACTGTTTCATCTTCTCAGTTTTGCTAATTTTATAGATAACCCTTGTGCTCAGTGCTAAGCCCTTGACCAGGGTCCTGAAGCTTATTTTATTGTATGTAGAGGTATAGCTTGGGCTGAGTGTGCACAACCATACCCTTGAGTTTTTCTTCTAAATATCTTGGTTTTTATTTTTATTTTTATTGTTTTTATTTTCCGAAGCCCAAGGACTATTTTGTTGGGGTTTGAGAGAAAACCAACAGGGTAGTCACGTTTTAAATCTTGGTGGCTGCCTGGAGGAGGGAGCTGGAGAAATATTCATGCCTTTTGTTAGGCATGGAGGTGTACAAACAACTTTATGGTGCATGGGGTCAAGACTTTAGAGAAACATGAGAGAGCAAAGTGTTAGGGAAAGCTTGCTTAGGCTTTGGGCCATGTCCCAAGGACCGAAATAGAAGAAAAAGGAAGCTGACTGAGGCTGGCTTGGTCACATGACATTCTGGAAGTAGAAAGGGCTCAACAAATCAATGTTATAAACAAAGTGGAGTAGTTCCATGGTCTAGGGTCTGGGGTCCCAAGCCAGTTGAGGGGTGGTAGAGTGCTGCCCATATCCAGAGAGCCTGGCGGGAATGGGAATGCTCCCTACACAAATCAGGCCTGGGCCTACTCAATAATAGCGACAAAGGCCACATCATGATAAAGCTTGTTAAACTTCTGTTTCCCAGCCAGACAACTGACTTCTCAGGACCCATGTGACTGGCAGTCTATTCTAGCTGATATGCTTGGAAAGTCCTGCTCCCACTGTAGCACTTTCTCTTGTCCTTTCCCTTCCTCTCTCGCCCCTGACTCTAGCTGTGTAATCTAACCGCTCTAGTTCAATAAACTGTCCTCTGACACAGTCTACTCACTGTATTCACCCAGCTCCTCCCCTGCTTCTCCCTATCCTGAGACCACCGATGTGCAACAGGTGATTGGGGGCAGGGGAGCCATACTACACTGTGATGGTGACAGGTAGAGATGCCATATGATTGTCACCTGTTTCAATATACATGTCAAGATCCGGACTTATATGTTCTTTTAGTATGTGTATTTGGGGGTGTGGAGAAAAGAATCAAGCAGGTTTAAGATGTCGTTTCCCCCAGAAATTTAATTTTCATGTTTCTGATATTAACAAGTATCTTAGCATATTCCTAGATCTCTCTCTCTCTCTCTCTCTCTCTCTCTCTCTCTCTCTCTCTCTCTCTCTTTCTTTCTCTCTCTCTCTCTGTGTGTGTGTGCTGTACATTGGATGCCCTCCTCTATTAATCTCTGCCTTTTTCTTTGAGACAGCATCTTTTGCTAAAACTGGGGCTAAATTGGTGGTGGGCAAACTCCAGCCATCCTCTCTCCACTCCACAGTATTAGGGTTACAGACATGCTTTGTTACATTTAGCCTTTTATGTGAATGCTAGGATCTGAACTCCAATCCCTAAGTTCAAACATCAGTGTTCTTACCCCTTGAGCCATATCTTTAGCCCCCTCTTGGATCTCTTTCAACTGTTTTCATAGGAAAAACAATTGACTTCATTAGCAAAAAAGACTGGAGTGTCCAGTTCAGCCATGGAGGGTTCTCCTTGTGGAAAGGACTCCTCTCCTGTCCTGCCTCCAAGCATATCTGTCCCAGCCCTACCCACCATGATAGTGGTGTCATGGACGCTAATTTCTAATAATTTCACTAATTATTGACAGAATGAAGCAGACATACTTCTATTAGTTGCATTTTAATGAATTGAAAAGGCCATGGTTAACATTTACGAAAGGGTTTGCTGTTGTTGTTTGGTTTGGTTTTATATTAAGGCCAGAGAAAACTTAAAACAATATTTAAAAACAAAAATCACACTGCTGGAAACTAGCCAATACAGAGGTGGATGCTTGAAGCCAACCATCGGACTGAGCATGGGGTCTCCAATGGAAGAGTTAGGGGAAGGACTAAAGGAGCTGAAGGGGCTTGCAGCCCCATAGGAAGAACTACAATATCAACCAACGAGTGCACAAATCTCCTTCTGGCTTAGATTTGTTGACTGAGGCTGGTCTTGTCTCCTCTTAAACCACTGACCTTGATACCTGCCTTCCAGGAACAGACCCCACTGTCTCCGCTGCTGATTTTTAAAGTCTTGCCTCATAGTTTCCACAGCAATTCATGTGAGGATTACTATGCTTCAAGAGGGACATAAAGAAGTATGGTAGCTTTATATCTCCCACCCTGCCCCCTGTTTTTTAGTATCCATTTTCTGAATCTCGGGCTGACCTTAAACTTACCACATAGTCAAGGATAGTGTTAAACTTCTGATCCTCCTGCTTCTACCTTACAAGCATGTGGTACCACTCTGGATTCCTTTCACTCTCTTGGATGATGAAGAAAGAGGTCTCTGTCTCTTGTACTGGCCTGTTACTTATTCCTTATGGAACTTTCTGGGCCAGGGCAGGTTAAGCTCTGTACAGACAAGTTCAGCCTTTCTTCTTTTCCTTTGAAGCTAGGAGATTATTATGTAAATGTCTTCCTGAACTGCTCTGCAACTCCCAGGAGGAACATTTAGAATAAGGACACACATCTGCTCAAGGGCCAGCATGTGGTGAGGAAAATCTACATATATATATATCAGACTGAAACTAACCCAGTTGAAATACATAACCATGACTAAAATAAAGCACTGATACTCAATTTTTATTCTATTTCATTTTAGCTAAGCCACCTAGGATAGCATTTTTTCTTTTGAAGCTTTCGATCGATATTTTTCAGATAGTCAAATGGTTGTGCAAACACCACGGCCTTCTGATTCCAGAACATTTCTTTGTCCTCAAAAGAAGCTACATTCCCCCTATGATGACCTGCTTTTTTTCCCCTTACGATGACCTTTAATCTACTTTCTGCCTCTATGGGTTTACTATCAGGCACATTACACATAAAAGAATACAAACGTTGTATATCCTTTTGCCCGTCTTTATTCACTTAACGTAAAACTTTCCAGGTTTATCAATGGAATAGCCTGGTCCAATGGCTTTTTATGGCTGAATATTATTCTAGTTTATGTGAACACACAACTATCAGCCTATGGACTTCTTTACCAGCTGATGACATTAGGATCATCCCAACTTTCCTATATCTTGTGTGGCTATGAGCATTCTTCACATTGACACTCTCTCTCTCTCTCTCTCTCTCTCTATATATATATATATATATATATTTTTTTTTTTTCCCTCCCTATGGATGGAAGTGCTAGATCTTATACTCATCATAGATTCAAATTTTTAAAGAAGCGCCTCAGTATTTTGCAAAGCAGCTATTACCATTTTACATCGTCTCCAGCAGAGAATGACACTTTCAATTTCCCCACAGAGGCCATTGCTGTGACTGGACGCATCTTGGTGGTGTGAGTGGGGAGCTCACTGCAGTTTTGATTCCTCCTTTCTATAAAGAATGGGGTATTATGCCTCTATTCATGTACTTATTCGGCCATTTTCTTTATCTTCTTATAGAAGTGTCTAAATCTTTTACTCATTTTTGTATCCAAATAATTTCTTTTTACACTTTGTATAGCAATCTACACATAAGATGTTAGACTCACAGCTGTACAGTTGCACATTTTCTTCCCTTCTGTGGATTATCTTTTTGCTTTCGTGTTTTTCTCCATTGAGTCACTTCATTTACACATAGGTTTTAAATCCTCAGAAAAAGAACCATGGGCACTTTTCTTCAGTGTGTTCTTGTCTTGCTTGTTCATGATCCATGATACCGACCGAGGCTGCCAGAGCAGTGAAAGAAGCCAATAAGACGGCAGCAGATCATCCGGGCATTTTTCTAGGTCTTTAGACTGGCACTCATCACCCCACATGTGTGATCAGCAGTGATTAAAAAGTCACCAATGATCCGTGCTTCGTGGTTACAGTTAAAACTGGACAATAACTTTGTCAACCTGTAGGTCGTGACATTCGGAAAACACAGATTTCTGATGGGCTTAGGAACTGTTGTCACACCATGTTGTCCATTCTGTACCACGAGGAAGGGGAGCAAATACACCAGGGCTCATGAAACAGCAAAGCGTGGCTATTATTCCCACCATGTAAGCGGAGTCGCTGACTCATCATGGTCACCCAAGTAAGGACCTGGGAGCCTTGGTTCTTCTGGCAGAGCTGAGCAGGGGCTGAAGCAGGGTTTCTAAGCACAAGAACCTGTAAGCGTTGTGACCAGTTACAGTTATAATCAGAACTCAGGCATTAGGGGCTTCCCCAAGTGTTCCATTATTGTCAACAGACATTGAATGTTACTGTTTATGCCCAACCAATCAAATTCACTTGTTCTTTTTGTTGTTAGGAACAATGCTGTGTTTGGGGGAACTATTGTTTCTTAGAGGTGAGTTGGTCAGCTTCCTGAAAATCCTCAGCAACCCGGGCCTGGGAAATTGAACTTTATTCATCCTATAGGTAAAATGGAGACTGAAGTCAAAACGGCAGTATTTAGGACAAATTCTTTTATCTGTCCCCAGCATTGAGACACCACTCAGTAACAAAAGTAAAGTTAGGAAGTAGTGATGAGAAGGAACTTATGGTTGGAGGTCCCTAAGACCATTACATCTGTTGGGAACTACTGCAGTGGAGCAAGGCTGGAAGAGGGAGCTGGCATGCACCTCCTTTTGCTGGTGCTCTAGAGAGCATCATTTGTGCTCGCCGTTGGGGGAGCATGGGAAAATGGTAGGAAGATCTAATTTTTTGATAGTGTCTTCTGAAGCACAAAAAAGTTTTAATGTTTAATAACTATTTTCTTTGTAAAATTATGTTTTTCTTTGTATTTATCTTTTTTGGGTAAACTTATCTCCTTTTTTCCTTAGTGAGTCCCATGGTAATAAATAGGATGTCATTTTCTAGCCCAAAGTCCCAAGGATTTATACTTCCATTTTCTTCGAAGTCTTTCGTAGTTGTAGATCTTTTAATTAGGTTTTTGATCCATTTAGAGTCCAATTTTTATATATTGTGTATGACCAAAGACCATCTTAATTTTTGTGTGTGTGTAACTATCCATTGGTTCTGGTACTATTTGTTGAAAAGTCTAAATTTTTCCTCCAAAAAAATTTTGTCGAATCTGTATCAGGAGTCGGTGGCCAGTGCTGCCTGCACTGTAGAGTGATGTACGGAATCGGTGTGGCAACTCGCTTTCCTCTCTTGCTGTTTTCAGCACCGTCCTTTTGCTTTGGACTATTAAAAGCTAATTATTGTGTCAAAGCTCATGACTCTGAGATTAACCCACTTTCAGTTCATTGAGCTTCTTCTATGTTGTAGAGTGAGGAAGCTTTTCCTAAAGTTTGAAACATTTTTCAGCATAATTTCTTCAACAATTCCTTCTGTATCTTCTATCTTTGTTTTGTTGCTAGTATCTCTTGTATTTCATGCCTTCTTCAACAAGACCTCAGGGATATACAAAGAAAGAGGCAACAAACAAGATTTGTCAAAGCAGGAGTAGTCATGGAGTGTGACTGTCTCATAGAGTATGCAGTGTGTCCCTGTAGCAGAATGCTTGCCTATCACTATGGGATGTGTGTAATTAAGACAGTCTACTTGCATGTAAAGGAGGGAGAACTCTTTTTAGATGAAGTTCTCCTTGGGAAACCAAATGATTTCTCCCATCATTGTTGATGTGAGAAAATCATTTTCCCTCCAAAGAGCTGTGTATTGAGAATCAGTCGAGTAAAAGACTTGTGATCTAGTTTTTGTTTGATGTTAGTCTGACACACCACATATTAGTATTTATTATCAAAGAGCTTGACTTTTCTCCAAGTGGGAAGGTTTAGAAAAGAGAAAGTATGCTGGCAGAGGCAGGGCCAGTCAGTACAGGTGGAGACAGTCACAGGGCCTGGGTTTGTCACTTTGTCTCTCTTGTTCATTCTTGCTTACATCATCGTCTCTGCATGTCCTGATTGGTGAGCTCATAGTACACCTTCTTCCCCATGTTTTCTCTGAAAATGGATTTGAACTCGCAGTCACTCACCCTTTTCTGAGATGCTTAAAGTTTTTCTGTTGCCTTACGCTTGACTTGTGTTATTTTAAAATTGAGACTTTATCATGGAAGTTGGGGCCAGGAGTTTGCCATAGCTTGCCTGGCTCCACAAACAGGAACAGTGTCTGGGGTCCTTTAATAGAATCCCATCCCCCAGCTCCACACAGCTCATGTCAATCTTCTCCTAACATCTGTCGAGGACTCCTGCGGTTCATGTTGATACTGTTGAGGCATTACTGAGTTTTCTTAATTCTTCCTTCTCCTCGTTCTTTAGACTAATGGTCTCCACTGACATTTGCTCGAGTTTGTTGAAGTTCACCTTGATGGTTAGCAACTCTAGCAGATTTTTCATTTCAGTTATACTTTCAACACTGTGATTTTCCAATGGTTCTTTAGAAAAACATTTGCCTCCTGTATACTGAGATTCTTATACTCGTCTACTTCTTTCCCTCCCTGCCATCTTACCCTTCGCCTTCCTTTCTTCCTTCATTTTTGAAAAGGTCTTACTCAGGTTGGCTTTGAACTCAGGATGTTTTTGCCTCAGCCTCCAGAATGCCAGGACTACAGGTGTGTGTCTGACAGGACTCAGGTCAGCACGGCTCTGACAGACCTTGCCCTTCTCCCCCATTCCCTCTGCCTTGCTGAAAATCATTAGATTACATTCCTAAAGCTAGCCACCAAGGCCCATCCCCTTATTTGGCTTCTTCCTCCCAAGACTGACTACTAAAGTCTACCTATCAAAGTTTTGAAGTCCAGCAAACAAAAGGCCATCTAGGTTCACCTAATTAAATGCCCAATCAAAATACAACATCATATACTGGCCCATTCTAACACAGACTCCCCTTTCCTCTTCTTAAAAGCTACACCTACAGCCACTTTACCATTTCTTCCCTGCTTAATAAAGGCTTTCCTCTGTGCAAACAAGGTGTTTGGGTGTGGTTTGGCCCTACTCCAGGTAGGAAGGGAACCAGCTCTGTGGGGTTCCTAACAGTGCCAGAACTCCAGGGCCACCCTTTTCTGGTTCTTTGAATGTCTCGTAATCCTTTGTTGGTAACCTTACTAGTAATTGTCATTGTGGGCCAGCATAAAAGTCTCTTCACCAAGGTGTACAGCTGTTTGCTTTTGGCTTAGCTGCTCTTCTGCGCTCGCTCCTTTCTTTTCTTTTCTTTTTTTTTTTCCGGAGCTGGGGACCGAACCCAGGGCCTTGCGCTCACTAGGCAAGCGCTCTACCGTTGAGCTAAATCCCTAACCCCTCTTCTGCGCTCTTTACGTTCCGTCCTCCACATGCGTGGCTATGCAGCTTCTTGTCCTTTAGGCTTAGTGGTTAGAAATGATTACAGATTATTTTTATTTCTTTTAAGAAAAAATTTGTTTTTTAATTATGCATATGTGTGCATAATATGAGTGCAGTTGCCTGAGGAGAGCGGAAGAGGGCATTGGATCCTCTAAGCTACAATTGCTGTCGGTTTTAAGACGCCTGAAGTGGGTGCTGGGGACTGAACTGCAAGAGCAGTGTGCATTTCAACTGCGAGCCACCTCTCCAGCCTTCACTATGTGTCCTCTACCTGAAAGTCACCTGGAGATGGCCTGTGAAGTCTTCTCATATCATTCCTGGGGCCTCATAGCCTTCGGCGTCTGTGTGGCTCTATGGCACTTCTGGGATTCCTTAGATTAGGCTGGTTTAAAGCCACTGAGCTCCTCTTAACTTGGCTTTTCCTTTTTAAACCTTTAGATTAGTTTGTTTTTGCGCCAACATCATCCAGCACCACAGGCAGATGAAGTTAAACAATTAGCAGCATTCTTCCCTGCAGATGCCTCTGAGGGAAAACCATTTCACACTGGGTGAGCTCCCAGCTTAGGCAGATAAAGAGACTCCTACACAAGGCATCTTCTGGAGGCCTTGTGTGAACTCCAGCTTCATTTTGTACCCCAAGGAAGCTGCCAGACTATTGGCTTTCCCGGCAGTTTCAGAATGGGAGAACTAGCCAAGAGAGTGGGACAATGAAGATGTGTAGATTAAGCTGTGAGTTTGTGGAATAAATGCTCTTGGGATGCCGCACGCCTTCCGTGGATTGCCACACTTCTGAACCAGCTGAGGCTGCCCCTGGCCTGCTGCCTGGTTGCTTTTGTGGATAACAGAACTTTTGAAAGTCTTTCTTTTTAATCCTTTGCTCACATGCCCCTTCTCATCTCATAATTACTGCTTCAGTACATTGGACTTACCAGCTTAAATATATTTATAAAGCAAGTTTTCCCCAAATGCTAGTTAGTGTTTCAAAAATTCAGACATAGAAAAAAGCAAAGAAATCTTCAAGTACAAGTTTTAAACTTTAACATTCAGGTTAGAGTACATGAAACAACTGTTTATTTAACCAAGAAGAGTTGATGGTTCCTTACAGAGGGAGAGCCTTTTTTTGGGGGGGTGGGGATAACCATTGGTAAATTGCACTTGCCAGGGTGAATGACCCACACTAATGCACATACGGGGAGTACTAATTGGCCTCAGCGAGTTAAAAAGTAGTTATTATTTAATTAAAAAGAAGGACAGGAAGTCAGGAGGGATGTGTGTTGGTGAGGTGCCAGGGAGAATTGAACGGGCCATGTTGTACTTTGGTTTTTGTTGCTGTAGTAAAAACCATGATCAAAAAAGCAAGTCGAGCAGGGAAGGGCTTATTTAGTCTTATACTTCCCAGTTCAAATCCGTCTTTAATGAAAATCAGGGCAGAGACTCAAGCAGGAACTGAAGTGGAGACCATTGGGGACTAGTGCTTACTGGCTTCTTCCCTGACTCATACTCGCTTACCATTCTCATACAGTTGGCCTAGTGATAGCTCAGCCCACCATGTATTGGCTCCCAACCCCCATCAATTAGCAATCAAGAAAATGCCCCACAGAGGTGGCCACAGGCTAGTCTGGGAAGCAATTCCTCAGATGAATTTCCCTCTTCCCAAGTCTGTCACATTCACAACCAAGATAGTTGTCACACTGGAGAGAGTGTTCATGGACAATGTGATAAAGATACAATTTCTAAATGTTGGAAATTTCTTAAGGATAAATGGAGGTATTATTTAGAAATAAAAGTATATGACATCTTATAACCCAATCCTATATGTCCTAAAGTCAGTCTTTGCTAAGGAAGTCTCCAGAGAGCCTCGTGTGGGCCTCATCACATCAGCGCATGTTCATACAGGGAAAGGGCAGCTTGGCTGTCAAATCCTGGAGAACAGCAACTGTCCACAGTGCAAGCCTCTGTGTGACCATGGTGGAGGGGCTTCTTCATGAATACAAGTCCAACCAGCAGACAGAAACCAAAGTGCTTTCCCTTCCCAGCAAGAGTTAAACAGTCAGAGGAGGAACAGGAAAAAGAGAGAACAGGGAGGCAAACATCTACGCCATGTAAAAGGTTATAACAGGACTCATATAGATGGTGGCATTTCAATCAGATCGGAACATAAAGGAGGGGTTTCGTGGGCCAAGACAGTGAAGAGAAATAGAGGAGATGCAGGTGGAAAGGCTTCTGAGATGTGGGAAGCCTGGGGCATTGTCTAAGACGGAGGTAGCGGGGATCACCCCTTATAGATTTTATCTTTTCTCTCCATTTATCCTCTATTTCTTTCACTCTCCCCATTTGTAAAAATCCCAATTATTAATTCCTATCAGCAAAATGTATGTTTTGTTTCCTAATGAAATTTCAAGTTTTATTACTTAAAATTGTCTGTGTTATGTGCATGACTGTGTGTGACTTTGTGTACATGGGTGCTGTTCCCGAGGAGGTCAGAAGAGACGGCGGGATGCCCTGGAGCTAGTGGTACGGGAAGTTGTAAGCCACCCCAAGTGACTACTGCAAACTGAAGTTGGGTCTTCTAGAAAAGCAGTCTTGTTCTTAACCCGTGAGGCATCTCTTCAGCCACCATAATAGAATTTAAATGGGTCAGACAGACTGCCTTTTCTAAACACAAAGCGTTACCTGTCAGTTCAGGATTGTCTACATGATGGTTGGTCCCCCTAGTAACGCTGCCAATGTCTGAGGCTGAGGACCCCTCACAAAGAAAACAATTAATTTCATTTCTGTCATTCAGTTTATATCTTACTTTCATCAAGGTCGGCTAAATGGCTCAGTCAATGAAGTGCTTGCCTGAGTTTGGATAGCCAGAACTTTCATTAAAAAACGATGCTATATTGACAAGTGCTTATCCTCTGGGCACTGGGGAGATGGAGATAGAAGGGGGGCTGGTACCCTTTGAGCCCCAAAGCAATGATATGCTCTGTCTCAAAATAAGGCATCAGAGGTTGTCTGTAGGTTTCCATACACGTGTGTACCACATTTGTACACACTTGCACACACAGACACATGAATACATGTATGTATACGCAAACACACACACACACACACATACACACGCACAGATACAGGCATGCATGTATACCAAGAAATACAATAATGCCATCAAGCAGAGCGAACCTGTACCAAACATCTAAGTTGAATGAGAAGTAATCAGTCAGTACAGCATAGAAACCATGGTTTGCCTTTTCTCACCTGGTGCTTCAGTGCTATTGTAAAAAGCCATTACTGTGCCAGAATAGTGGTTATGCATCCCAGCAGCTCAGCAGAAGCATCTGGAGGGGTTCCAGTCTCCTGTACCACGGGATAAAGGACATATGGATTCCTAGGCTCATTCCATCTTCCTGCGTCACAGAGTCAAGTTTTTATTTGTTTTGTACATATACAGTGGTTCCCTAATTAGTGGCATTGGGGTCAAGTACCTTAAACTTGCCTTGTTCAGTGTGGTAGTTTGAATGAGATGTCCCCCATAGTCTCAGACATTTTAAATACCGGTTCCCCAGTTGGTGACGCTGTTTGGGCAATTTAAGAGGTGTGTCCTTGCTGGATGAAGTATGTCAGTGAGGGGGAATTTTGAGAGTGTTGGCTTTCCTTGCCTGCTTGTGACTTAAGATGGACCTTTCAAGCCTGATGACACAGTTTCCCTGGTGTGATGGCGATGGACTCATCCTTTCGGAATAGTAAGGCCAAATAAGCCCTTTATCCTATAGGTTTGCCTTGATCATGGTATTTTGTAACAGTAATAGAAAAGTAACTAAGACATGGAGGGAACATCATAGAAGGGGAAGAGAGACTGGAAGACCTGGGGGTAGGGAGATGTTTTGCAAAAATGCATCTTCTAGGTGTGAGAGGGCTGCTGTACTTATGAAATCACAGTAGCTATGGTTACTAATAGAAGAACAGCACCAGACTGGGCCAATTACTATTTCATCCTGGGTAGAGGAGGGGCTGATGATGAGATCCCACCCTTTCCTGAGGTTAGTGGTTGCTAGGGAAGGAGGCATCACTTTCTTCAGTGGTGTAGCCACCTATCCATTGTCTGTGCTCTGGTAAATAATCTCTCAGCCATGCTCATGCAAGCGATACCTACTGAGCTCAGGGATTCACATGTGCTCAAAAGACATGAAGGTAAGTTAGAGGTGGTGAGGGGAGTTGGGGAAGAAGGGTTTCATCGAAAGGGACAAGGTGAGGGGAATGTGGGCATGTGTGAAAATGGTGAAAATTCATTACAAACACACGAAACTGTCAGAGAAGTTAACTTTTACAAAGATTTTCTTTGCTCCCCATCCGTGAAGCTGTGATAATTGCTTCAAGAAGAGCTAAATAAACATGACTGAAGAAGGGATACCTTTAAAAACTACAGTATATAGAAGATATTTTCTCAATAATTTGTAGAGGCATGGGATGTGGGGTTTTAAACAGTTAAAGGGGAGGCGGTATTGCTCTTGTTTGGAAATAGAAAAATCTGTAACCACAGTGTCTATAGAAACCAGTCTCACAGACGTTCATAAATGTGTGGGTATTGCATTTCATGATCATAATTCAGTAATGAAATCAGCCATAAAGCTGTGGCTACCTACAAGATTATAAAAGCATGTGGTTTTTTTAGACTCTGAACACGTTACCATCTTATTTTGTAGGCTAAAGTTAGTGGGGTGCTTTTAAAATATTGTCTCTGTGTGTGCTGTCTTGTTTGTGTGTGTTGTCTGCATGTGAATGTGCAGGTGATCGCCCATGTATACTCATTCAGAGGCCAGAGTAGTTCATCATGTGCTGTCCTCTGTTGCTCCCAACTGATTGCCCTGAGACAGGGTCTTCTGCTGAACTGGAAACTTATGACTTTGCCTGGTCTGGCTGGGCAGGGAGTTCCAGGATCTGCCTGTCTTAGACCCCTCAAATGTTTGGGTTACTGGTAAGCATAACCATTACTGACTTTCTACTCAGGTGGTAGGACTCAGATTTGCATGTTTACACAACCAAAATTGTCATCCACTAAGCACCTGTCTACTCTAACGCCAGGAAAGAATCATTAGGGGATTTTTTTTCCATTACTGACTTCATGCTTTGTTAAATTTCTCTCCTCTTTGAGATCTGGGGTCCCTCTTCAGAACAAAGGCTTCAGCATATCCTTTGGAGATGAGGCCAGGTGTCTTGCAGTCACGTGTAGTAGAATGTCCTCTGAACTCGTAGCAGAAACCAGGAAGGGAACAGGGAACTGAGACATCTAAGGGTTCCTTTGCTAACATCTTTCAGTAACTCTCAGGACCTTTCTGTTCCCTTTTTATTTCAGGCATCCACACTGTTGGGGAGAGAGAATTGAAAATAGTCAAACCTTAAATTTTCCTAAGTACAAAACTGGACTTCATCTTAGGTCATATTAATGAAAAGAGGTGTGTGTGTGTGTGTGTGTGTGTGTGTGTGTGTGTGTGTGTGTGTGCGTGCATGTGCATGTGTGTACTCACACTGGGATTGAGGGATAGAGGCAAGAAAGCAAATGTTTGCAATGAAAAACAATCTCCTCTGGGTATAAGGACAGAGAAACACACTGATACTCATTTGCTTAATTTTTTCATTAAAATGTGCAAACCTCATAACACCACTAGAGACAATTTGGAAAGCACAAGCCGGCTAAATGCCTCTCCGACTCATCTCCCTACCTCTGGGCAATGAAGATCTACTGTGTCTGCTCTGCTTCCAGTGTTCAGTAATCTGTATGGGGATGCACGGGGCTTTTTGAAAGAGTGTGGGCTGGTTTTGTGGATCCCGTGAACAGAAGGGTGAGACAGAGTGGGAGCAGCAGGCCCTGGAGAGCCTGGGTCAACAGGATACCGACTCTTTACATGCAAGGATCGGGAGTCTTGCTTCAGTTAGAAGGTCGGCCCTGATCTCAACCCCAAATGATTTCAGAGAAGCCACAGTCTCATTTGCGTCTCCTTCGGCTCACAAACCATGGAGCTGGAGCAAGGCTATGTGGTCAGAATCGAAATAAAGCCTTGTCCTTGAGAACATTATAGAAAACATTCCAGTAATATGTGCATTGAACTTTATTTGTTATTGTGAGTGTGCACATGTTGTGATGTGTGTAGAAATCCGAGGAAAACTTGGCGGAACTTATTCTTTCTTTCTACCTTCACATGGATGCCAGGGATCAACTCAGGTTGCTGGGATTTTGCTGAAAGGGCCCTTTACCCACTGACTCACCTTGCTGGCCATATTTATTAACTTTTTTTCTTTTATTGAGACAACATATAATGTAGACTACCTGAAGTTGCTATGTAACCAACGCTGGCTTTGAACTCCCGATGTTCTTGCCTCTACCTCCCTTGCTCCAGGATTACAGATGTGTGCCACCATACTCTGCTTCTATATGTACAGTTGTAAAGCAACATTGGCAAGCTGTTATGGCTTCTCTCTTGGTGTGTTCCCATTAGCTACATTGACAGGAAACTCTGTTAATTGACACGTGGTTCATTCTATTCTGCCTGATCAAGGATCTTCAGCATGACTTCAAGTCCCTGGAAACACATGTGGGATTTCAACAAAGAGTTATCTATGCAGTCCTTTCTTTAATCAGGTTTGGAAACCTTTAAATAGTTGTCTCTCTTTTTAAAAGATGTATTTTATTTCTAAATCATGTATATGTGTGTATGTCTCTTGTGTGGTATATGCGTATGGGTGTAATGCTTACAAGGCCAGAAGAGAGCATTAGATCTCCTGGAGCCGGATTTACAGGAGGTTAGGAGCTACTGAATATGGAAGTTGGGAATCAACCCTGAGTCCTTTGCATGAGCAATATTTACTCTTCACCTCTCTCCAGTGTGATGTGCTAATAAAAGTGTGCGCTCTTCGTAAGTGAGGAAACACTCACTTTTGACTCATGGATGATCCAAATGGTTATTAAGTGGCTATCTCCTCATCTCATGCGTTGCTAGTTCTTGTCTTTCTTTTTTGAAAATGAATGGGTGTGACCTGTTCTCCTGCTTATCAGTTTAGTGCTCAATTTCATTTTTTTTTTGCTTACCGATTTTAATTTGACATTCAGCTGAAATATTTTTCTTATCCACTTTCTTCATTATTGATCACATTACTCACAGTTGCTTATTATTTATTTATTCATTTATTTTTAAAATTCCATTCTGAGACAGGGTTTCATACATCCTAGGTTGGCCTCAGCCTCACTGGATACCTGAGAATCATCGTGAATTTCTTATCCTCCTGCCTCCACCTCCCAGGTGTGGGGATGACAGGTATCACGTTACATATACGGTTTTACGCAGTGCTAGGCTTGGAACATAGGATTTCATACCTGTTAGGCATCACTCTACAATCATGCGGCATATTTATCTCCATAGTTGCTTTCATTTTCATTTTCATATTTTACTATATTTTTATTTATTTTGTGCGTGTGCCATGTGTCCATGTGGAAATCAGAGGACAATTTGCAGCTTTCAGTTTTCTCTTCCCACCGTGGGATCTTGGCTTTTGAACTCGTGTAATCTTGTCGGTGAGCATCTTTACCCATCGGGACATCTTGTTGACTCCACAGTTGCTTTTAAGTAGCTATTTGTTTTGGGCAGTTATTAAGCCATCCGTGAATCCATTTTAATTGTCTAATTTTTCATTGTCTTGTTTGTGTCAGCGGGATGCCAAACACTGTGTAGACATTCTATAGAATTTGGAGGTTGTAACATCTTCCTTCAAGAGAACTGTTGTCGCAGGTGGGGTGGGTGCAGGGCCACATGTTCTACATCTAGATTTGTAAGAATTGAGTTGATGCGAGGCTGAGATGTTGCCTTTGTACGTCTCTATTAATTGACTGTTTTTGCTTTTTCTGCTAATCCTCCAGAAACTACAGCTGGCCTTCTTGGGGGGGGGTGTTCCAGGAATTATAGTTGGCCTCCTTGAGAGTGTTCTGAACTCTAATCTTTCCATGTAGAACCTCCCTCAGATCTTGGATGAGATTTTGAAGAAAGGAAAATCCCTAACACTCTCCCCTCAAATAATTAAAAAAAAAAAAAATCTCAGAACCCCCCACTCTCTCCTTTTTTTTTGTTATTTGGCCGTTGTCTGAATACAGTTACTTCTTCCTTTAATGTCGATCCATCTGTTCATCTTAAGAACCCTGCTAACTCAGAAGAGAGCACCATCAAGAGTCAGGGGTGGAGAGATGGCTAGAATGAAGAACACGGTTGCTTTTGCAGAGGACCTGGATCAAGTTCCCAGAACCCAAAGGATGGTTCATAAACATCGCACTCTTCTGACCTCCATAGACACCAGCCACACACAAGCTTCACATACATACACACAGATAGTACATTCCCAACCAGAAAACAAAACAAATAAAAACAAACAAACAAAAAACCTGTCACAGAGGGCTGGAGAGACGGCCCAAGCATTAAGAACTCTTTCTGTTTATAGACAACCCAAGTGCAGTTCCCGTGCTCAGTCAGGTGACTTGACACCACCTGTACGTCCAGCTCGGGAGGACGTGATGTCCAGTTTTGGACTCCACAGACACCAATACATCTGACATACATTTACACAATCACACAAATAAAAAAATAAACATTAATCTTTTAAAACTTCTCATGGCCTTGTGTGTAAATTTCTTGTAATAAAGGCTAATCAATCATGCTATATAAAGATTTGATGGCACATACATTTTCAAGAAGAAAAGCCCTCTCTCAGAGCAGTGGTACTCACTATTGCTAACATTAGGCCTTCATTACATGATGTCCTCAAATGACTGAAATTATGGCCTAGCAACTTGTTAAGTGCATGTGTGACATAGACACACGAATAAATTGTCAATGGAAAACAATGAAATGTTCCTTAGTGAGTATAAATAATTTTCTGATGAAAATTATCTATGATGAAGCTGGGCACTGGTATATGACTTATGTCAGGTACAGATTCTTAGACAAGTGCTTTTGTTGTAAAACCTGCCATTGCTTTTCAGTTTTCATTCTATGGAGAAAGAAAGAAAGCCCAAATAAAGTGACACTTTGTGGTTTTTCTAGCCGTGTAGCCCAGTGGTGAGGATTTCAGCAGCTGTCAGCAAGT
The DNA here is from genome assembly GCF_011064425.1 of Rattus rattus. NCBI lineage: Eukaryota > Metazoa > Chordata > Mammalia > Rodentia > Muridae > Rattus > Rattus rattus. The sequence continues at coordinate 64,939,403 of NC_046159.1, forward strand.
GTTCAGAAGGGACTTGTGGTGCATCTGTGGGGTGATATTTGTGGCTAACACGATTTTATATAATATTATAAGTGTAAAACTACATAAGAGAGAAATGGAGTCATTTTATCTCCAACTCAAAATTAAATAATGAAATAAAAAAAGTGACTTAAGTAGAGTCTCAGAAGGAAGAATTTTCTGGGGCAGGAGAGATGGCTCAGTAGTTAAGAGCACTCATCCTTCTTGAAAAAGACAGATTTAATTCTTATACCCACGTGGGATAGTTTGCGATCACCTCTAACTTCAGCTCCTGGAAACCAGATGGCCTCTTCGGATTCACATAGCACATGTATGTACTTTTAAGAGAATAACAATATTCAAGTTCAATATTGGTTAAGTGAATATTAAATGCCTACATCAAAAATCGCAAAGGAATAAAATTTAACACAGCAAAGATATGGAGAGACGAAAAAGCTGTAATCATCTTAACCGAAATCATGTCAGAGAAGGCACCAAACATAAAGGAAAAACAGGCAGAAAAAGGAAAAGCTCATCCATGAAAAAATATATTTTCTTTGCTTGAAGAATAAATTTGAACCATCTCTTCCTCACAGGAAAGGATATTGCTAAAACAAGACGATGCAGAATATTTCCAGTCAATGCTCAAAGTTATGTTAGGTAAATGCAAGTGAAAAAAATTCAAACACAAAGATAACATTTACAGAAAAAAATGCTAAGTAGGACAGTGAATGTTATTTTATAATAAAGAGGAGACTTCATGATAAATGAAGCTTCATGAACCTTTATTCTGCAAATAAGATTACAGTGAAACACACAGAGGGAAAATGTTGTGCATACAAGGATAATTTGACAGAAACGCAATGTGGGGAGAGACTCTAAAACCTCTCTGGGTCATTGCCAAATAAAGCAGACAAAATAAATCTGCATGCAGAGCACATAAATGACTGTGGGTGCCAGAACACAGCGGAGCAAGGCTTTCAAATCCTTCCCAGTATATAATTGTCTATCTAACCCAGTCACCAATCAAGTGTGAAAATAAGGCTGTTTTTAGACACGAGGACACCCAACCCGTCTCCTTTCATTGCTTTTATTCTCACGGGGCTACTGGCACACGTATTTTAGCAAAATTACAGAGCAAGGCAATGGGGTGACTTAATAAATACATCTAAGTATAGACTTTATGAAGAAAGAACGTATATTTAGCTTCCACAGAACACTCAGAAAGCCCTCTCTCTATTTTGAGATAACAGATAAAGTACTTAAAGTGGTTTCAAAGGAAAAAAATCATGAAGACCACAATCTCTGACCATCACAATGACAAAATTACAGGTACCTAAGAATGTATTCGTTAAAGCACGCTAACGTTTTAAAATTTCAAAATAATAATAATGACAGAAATAAATAGCTTGCTCACAGATAACTTCAGATCAAGGAGAGCCCCAAATTTCCTCTGTGTCCTACTGAGGACGCAAGTGACATGTGGAAGCACAGGTGCTGTTATTGTAAACCAGAGGTCATAAAGCAGGTAAATCATACATTTTACTAATGAGCTTATGAAGATTGCAGGAAAACAAGCATATGAAAAAATTACAGTGATTTAGGCTAATACAAGAGAATATATATATATATATATAATATAAGGCCTATAGCTATTTAAAACATTCAATAAAAACATGGGCTCCTGAGAAAATAAAAGGAGGTGAAGACGGCAACATACAGAAGGACGATGGTGTGTTTGAAAGGTGTCAGAAGTAGAACCATTGTGGGGTAAAAGTGAAAGTGGGCAAAGACCATCTGTGAAAAGACAAAGTTCCTGGACAGCCCAAGGCTGCATTCGATGCTTTAGTCAAAACTTCGAACATTGAAGAAATAGCTGTTCTAGGAAAACATTAACAACTAGGCTATAATTTAAGGACTAAAAACCAAATGTATAAAAGGAACAGAATGGGGCAAAAACCTGTAGCTAGTTCTTAAAAAGACTTTGGCCTAAATGACATAAATTGCATCATGAGTAATTTCCATCAACCATTCTGAGACATGTCTTTTGTTAATAGTGTTTTAAAATGTTCCAGGAGATTTTGGCTTGAGATAAACTTTAGACTGCCTTTGGCTGTATCTGCTTCTTTCAAATCCTAGCACACATGACCATGAAGAAAGTCTTTTTTTAAAATTTTTTTTTATTGGATATTTTTAATTTACATTTAAAATGTTATTCACTTTCCTGGTTCCCCAGCCACAAGCCCTTATCCCATCCCCTCCCCTTCTTCTATAAGCATATTCCCTCTCCCCAACCTTCCCCCTTCCTGTCTCCCCGCCCTGATACTCCCCAACACTGGGGGTCCAGCCTTGGCAGTAAAAAGGGTTTCTCCTCCCATTGGTGCCCAACAAGGCCATCCTCTCCTACATATAAAGCTGTAGCCATGGGTCTGTCCATGTGTAGTCTTTGGATGGTGGTTTAGTCCCTGGGAGCTCTGGTTGGTTGGTATGGTTGTTATTATGGGGTTGCAAGCCCCTTCAGCTCCTTCGATCCTTTCTTTAACTCCTTTAACTAGGACCCCATTCTCAGTTCAATGGTTTGCTGCTAGCATTGGCCTCTGTATTGGTAACACTCTGGCTGAGCTTTCAGGAGACAGCTATATCAGGCTCCTGTCAGCATGTACTTCTTGCCTTCATCAATATTGTCTAGGTTTGGTGGCTGTACATATATATATATATATATATGTTGGTTCTCTGGTGGGGCAGGCTCTGAATGGCCATTCTTTCAGTCTCTGCTCCAAACTTTGTCTGCCTAGCCCCTCCTATGAATACTTTTGTTAGCTCTTTTAAGAAGGAGTGAAGCATCCACACTTTGGTCATCATTCTTGAGCTTCATGTGGTCTGTGGATTGTACCTTGGGTAATTTGAGCTTTTGGGTTAATATCTACTTATTAGTGACTGCATACTATGTGGTTTTGTGTGTGTGTGTGTGTGTGTGTGTGTGTGTGTGTGTGAGAGAGAGAGAGAGAGAGAGAGAGAGAGAGAGAGAGAGAGAGAGATTGGGTTACCTCATTCAGGATGGTATTTTCTAGTTCCATCCATTTGCCTATGAATTTCATGAAGTCGTTGAGTAGTACTCCATTGTATAGATGTACCACATTTTCTGTATCCATTCCTCTGTTGAAGGGCATCTGTACTCTTTCCACCTCTGGCTATTATAAATTAGGCTGCTATGAACATAGTGTAGCATGTGTCTTTGTTGTATATTGGAGCATCTTTTGGGTATATGCCCAGGAGTGGTATAGCTGGGTCCTAAGGTAGTGTAATATCCAATTTTCTGAGGAACCTCCAGACTGATTTCCAGAGTGCTTGTAACATCTTGCCATCCCACCAATAATGGAGGAGTGTTCCTCTTTCTCCACATCCTTGCCAGCATCTGTTGTCACCTTAGTTTTTGTTCTTAACCATTCTGACTGGTGTGAGGTGGAATCTCAGAGTTTTTTTTTTTGTTTGTTTGTTTGTTTTTGATTTGCATTTCCCTGATGACTAAGGATGTTGAACATTTCCTTAGGTACTTCTCAGCCATTTGATATTCCTCAACTGAGAATTCTTTGTTTAGCTCTGTATCCCATTTTTAAATAAGGTTATTTGTCTCTCTGGAGTCTAACTTCCTTTGTTCTTAGAATATATTGGATATAAGCCCTCTATTGGATGTTGGGTTGGTAAAGATCTTTTCCCAATCTGTTGGTTGCCATTTTGTCCTAATGACAGTGTCCTTTGCCTTATGGAAGCTTTGCAGTTTTATGAAGTCCCATTTGTTGATTCTTGATCTTAGAGCATAAGTCATTAGTGTTTTGTTTGGGAAATTTTTCCCAGTGATCATGTGTTCAAGGCACTTCCCCACTTTTTCTTCTATTAGTTTGGGTGTATCTGGTTTTATGTGGAGGTCCTTGATCCACTTGGACTTAAGTTTTGTACAGGGTGATAAGAATGGATCGATCTGCATTCTTCTACATGCTGAACTCCAATTGAACCAGCACCATCTGTTGAAAATGCTGTCTTTTTTTCCACTGGATGATTTTAGCTCCTTTGTCAAAGATCAAGTATTCATAGATGGGAGGGTTCATTTCTGGGTCTTCAATTTTATTCCATTGATCTACCTGCCTGACTCTGTAACAATACCATATGGTTTTTTAATCACTATTGTTCTGTAATACTGCTTGAGGTCAGAGATGGTGATATCCCCAGAAGTTCTTTTTTTGGTGAGGATAGATTTTACTATCCTGGTTTTATTGTTATTCCAAATGAATTTGCAAATTGTTCTTTCTAACTATGAAAAATTGAGTTGGAATGTTGATGGGACTTGCATTGAATCTGTAGATTGCTTTTGGCAAAATGGCCATTTTTACTATATTAATCCTGCCAAACCATGAGCATGGGATGTCTTTCCATCTTCTGAGTTCTTCTTCAATTTCTTTCTTCAGAGACTTGAAGGTCTGTATGACAGACCTTTCACTTGTTTGGTTAAAGTCACACGAAGGTATTTTACGTTATTTGTGACTATTGTGAAGGGTATCATTTCCCTAATTTCTTTCTCAGCCTGTTTATCCTTTGAGTAGAGGGAGGCTACTGATTTGAGTTAATTTTATACCCAGCCACTTTGCTGAAGTAGTTTATCAGGCTTAGTAGTTTTCTGGTGGCCCTTTTGAGGTCACTTAATTATACAATATCATCTGCAAATAGTGATATTTTGACTTCTTCATTTCCAATTTGTATCTCTTTGACCTCTTTTTGTTGTCTGATTGCCCTGGCTAGAACTTCAAGAACTGTATTGACTAAGTAGGGATAGAGTAGGCAGACTTGTCTAGCCCCTGATTTTAGTGGGATTGCTTCAAGTTTCTCTCCATTTAGTTTGATGTTGGCTACTGGTTTGCCATATATTTCTTTTAGTGTGTTTAGGTATCGGCCTTGAATTCCTGATCTTTCCAAGACTTTTAATGAATTTTGTCAAATGCTTTTTCAACATCTAATGAGATGATCATGTGTTTTTTTCTTTGAGTTTGTTTATATAGCATATGAAACATAGTTGATGGATTTCCATATATTGAACCATCCCTGCATCCCTGGGATGAAGCTTCCTTGATCATGATGAATGATCATTTTGATGTGTTTTTGGATTTGGTTTAAGAGAATTTCACTGAGTATTTTAGTGTCGATATTCATAAGGGAAATTGGTCTGAAGTTCTCTTTCTTTGTTGGGTCTTTGTGTGGTTTAGGTATAAGCATAATTGTGGCTTCATAGAAAGGATTGGGTAGTGCTCCTTCTGTTTCTGTTATGTGGAATAGTTTGGACAGTATTGGTCTTCTATGAAGGTCTGATAGAATCCTGCACTAAACCCATGTGGTCCTGGGCTTTTTTTGCTTGGGAGACTTTTAATAACTGCCTCTATTTCTTTAGGAGTTTTGGGACTGATTAGATGGATTATTCTGATTTAACTTTGGTACATGTTATCTGTCTAGAAAAATTTCCATTTCACCCATTTTCAGTTTTTTTGAATATAGGCTTTTGTAGTAGGGTATGACGATTTTTTGAATTTTCTCAGATTTTGTTGTTATGCCTCCCTTTTCACTTCTGATTTTGTTAGTTTGGATACACTTTCTGTGCCCTCTGGTTAGTCTGGCTAAGGGTTTATCTATCTTGTTGATTTTCTTGAAGAATCAGTTTCTGGTTTTCTTGATTCTTTGTATAGTTCTTGTTTCTACCTGTTTGATTTCAGCCCTGAATTTGATTATTTCCTGACATCTACTTGCCTTGGGTGTATTTGCTTCTTTTTGTTCTAGGGCTTTATGTGTTCCATCAAGCTGCTAATTTATGCTCTTTCCAGTTTCTTTTTGGAGGCACTCAGAGCTATGGGTTTTCCTCTTAACACTGCTTTCATTGTGTCCCATAACTTTGGGTATATTGTTCCTTCATTTTCATTAAATTCTAAAAAGTCTTTAATCTCTTTATTTTCTTTCTTGACCAAGTTATCATTGAGTAGAGCATTGTACAACTTCCACATGAATGTGGGCTTTTTGTCGTTTTTGTTGTTATTGAGGACCAGCCTTAGTCCACGGTGATCTGGTAGGATGCATGGGATTATTTCAATAATCTTGTATCTGTTGAGGTCTGTTTTGTGAAAGATTATATGGTCAATTTTTTAGAAGGTACCATGAGGTGCTGAGAAGAAGGTATATTCTTTTGTTTTAGGATGAAATATATAAATATGTGTTAAATCCATTTGGTTCATAACTTCTGTTAGTCTGTAGTTTCCATGACCTCTCCATTGCCGAGAGTGGGGTGTTGAAGTCTCCCACTATTATTGTGTGAGGTGCAATGTGTACTTTTAGCTTTAGTAAGGTTTCTTTTATGAATGTATGTGCCCTTACATTTGGAGCATAGATATTCAGGTTTGAGAGTCCATCTTGGTGGATTTTTCCTTGGGACCTTTGCTTGGAACATTGTTTTCCAGCCTTTTACTCTGATGCAGTGTCTCTCTGTCACTAAGGTGTGTTTTCTGTATGCATCAAAGTATCCAGTCTGCTAGTCTATGTCTTTTTATTGGGGAATTGAGCCCATTGATGTTAAGAGATATTAAGGAATAGTGATTTTTGTTTTCTGTTATTTTTGTTGTTAGAGGTGGAATTATGTTTGTGTTCTCTCTTTGATTTTGTTGCAAGGATATTACTTTCTTGTTTTTTCTATAGTATGGAAACTTCCTCCTTGTGTTGGAGTTTTCCATTTATTATCCTTTGTAGGGATGGATTTATAGACAATTATTGTGTAAATTTGGTTTGTCATGGAATATCTTGGTTTCTCCATCTATGTTAATTGAGAGTTTTGCTGGATATAGTAGCCTGGGCTGGTATTTGTGTTCTCTTAGGGTCTGTATGACATCTGCCCAGGATATTCTGGCTTTCATAGTCTATGTTGAGAAGTTTGGTGTAATTCTGATAGGTCTACCTTTATATGTTACTTACTTTATATGTTCCCTTACTGCTTTTAATATTCTTTCTTTGTTTTGTGCGTTTGGCGTTTGACTATTATGTGACAGGAGGAGTTTCTTTTCTGGTCCAATCTATTTGGAGTTCTGTAGGCTTCTTGTATGTTTATGGGCATCTCTTTCTTTAGGTTAGGGAAGTTTTCTTCTATAATTTTGTTGAAAATATTTACTGGTCCTTTAAGTTGGGAGTCTTCACTCTCTTCTATACCTATTGTCCTTAGGTTTGGTCTTCTCATTGTGTCCTGGATCTCCTGGATGTTTTGGGTTAGGAGCTTTTTGCATTTTACATTATCTTTGATAGTTGTGTCAATGTTTTCTATGGTATCTTCTGCCCCTGAGATTCTCTCTTCTATCTCTTGTATTTTGTTGGTGATGCTTGTGTCTATAACTCTTGACCTGTTTATTAGGTTTTCTTTCTCCAGGGTTGTCTACTTTTGTGTTTTCTTTATTGTTTCTATTTCCATTATTGCATCCTGGATGTTTTATTCAATTCCTTCACCTGTTTGATTATGTTTTCCTGTAATTCTTTAAGGGAATTTTGTGTTTTCTCTTTAAGGGCTTCTATTTGTTTACCTGTGTTGTCCTCTATTTCTTCAAGGGAGTTATTTATGTCCTTCTTAAAGTCCTCTATGATCATCATGAGATGTGATTTTATATACAAGTTTTGCTTTTCCACTGTTTTTTGGATATCCAGTATTTGCTTTGGTGGGAGAACTGGGCTCTGATAATGCCAAGTTTTTTTTGTTTTTGTTTTTGTTTTGGCTTCTGTTTAGGCTCCTGTGCTTGCCTCTCACTATCAGGTTGTCTCTGGTGTTAGCTTGTGTTGCTGTCTCTGACAGTGGCTTGACCCTCCTATAAACCTGTGTGCCAGCACTCCTGTAGATCTGTTTTCTTTCAGCTGGATCTGGGAACAGAGAGCTGCTCCCGGCTTCCTGTGTCCTGAAGCCTCCCAGCAGGCCGCCTAGAGCAGAAGAGTTTGTTTTACCTCTGTTCTCAGGTGTGTCAGAGCTCTTGGTGACTTGGCTTTCAGCTCTGGGCTCAGGCAGAAACTGGAAGTGTCCTTCCCCTGACTGCTCCTAGGTTCCTTTATCCAGAAGGCACTAAGCAAGTTCCTCTTGGGCTAGGAATGTGAGAAGAAGTGGTCTCCCCTGAGCTCTCAGGATTGTCTGCACTTCTGAGTGTCTAGTTCTCTCCCTCAAGGGATTTGGGTACAGACAGTTGTGGGAGCGTTTCAGCTCCAGGTGTAGGCAGAAACCCAAAGTCAAAGAAAGACTTAAAATTAGTTCCAAGTTGGGAGTCATGGAGCCATAGTCTCTAAAAACCACGTGGTAAAATTACAGGTAGTTAAGACGGTGTCAATTAAAGCACCTTTTAATTTTAAAATTGACAATAGCCCATTTATATATAACTCTAGTGTTAAAGAGAAACCCAAATTTTGCTACTATTAATATATGTAAATTAGGAAGGAGAGCAAAGGATGGATGAAAAATAACCGCTGGCATCAAGAAGATGAAGCCTGCATGCCTTGGGGAGGGGAGCCGCTGAGAAAAGCTGGGTTCTGCAGGCTAGCATGGGAGGCTGTTTCCGAGATGCTCAGAGATTTCCTCAGCACGACTTAGGAGATGCACCACAGGACACCACAGTGAGAGTACATTGTGTGGGTGCAAGTCCTCACTCAGGGCAGTTTCAGGATTTTTGAAGCTCTTGTCCATTGAAATCTCATTAAGACTTCCAGGTTATAAACCATGTTCTGAGGAGTAGAACCAGAGACATGGTGGAGTCTGGACCACTGGGGATGGTGAAAACGAGAAGAGAGGTTTCCTAATTATGAACAGAACAGGTGCAGAGGGATTATTTCCTCTTCTGCCTCTGCTCCCTACCTCCTCACCCCCCTGCATCCTCAGACATGCACTCAGGTAGATGCTTACCTTCTGCTCTTCAAACCAGAGACAGCGCATCTCTCCTTTGGAGAGCTAGAATCCCTCCAGAGAAAGCCTACAAGGCATTATATGAAGTCTCTCAATGGAAAAAAAATTAATCTGTATTTTAATGAGAATCACTCAGTAAGCCCATCCATGTCCTCAGCATTTGCAGTTTACCTTTTAATTGGCTCATGCATTCTAGATGAGACAATCAGACAGACTCTTAATATTAAATACAAATCAATAGGAATATGGAAGTGAATTAAGAAATTTCATTTCTTAGAGGAAATAAGAGTGTGATGGGGAGAAGAAGAAATCTGAGCCAACCTTCCAAAGCATAGAAAGCCATTGACATGCTCAGAGGTGCAGGAAAGATGGAAAGGGAAGGTGGCATACAAGGAACATAGGCTCTCAGGCCGTGTTCACAACAACCCTGCCTGCTTGAGGCCTTGACAAGAAAATGGCTTTTTAGCAGTCCCCCCAAAAGAAAAAAAGAATAGGAGGAGAAGGAGGAGAAGGATGAAGAGGAGAAGGAGAAGGAGAAGGATGTGGAAGAGGGTGAGGATGAGGAGGAGAAGGAGAAGGAGAAAGAGAAGGAGGAGGAGGATGAGGAGGAGGAAGAGGAGGAGGAGGAGGAAGGAGAGGAGAAAGAGGAGGGAGAGAAAGAGAAGGAGGAAGAAGAGGAGGAGAAAGAGAAGGAGAAAGAGGAGGAAGAGGAGAAAGGGAAGGAGAAAGAGGAGGAGGAGGAGGTCCAATATGCTGATAACAGGAGATTTGAAAGGAACAGGAGAGTAGGGTCCTTCAGAGCAACAAGTCTGGCTCCTGAGGCTCATTACCATGACAGTTGTGAGTAGCAGTGGCTAGTTGTGTGTGGTGGCACATTCCTTTAATTCCAGCACTTATAAAGCAGAGACACAGATGGATCTCTGACTTCGAGGCCAGTCCGGTCTATAGAATCAGTTCTATGACAGCCAGGACTACACAGAGAAACCTTGTCTTGAAAAACACAGAGTGAAAATAACTGGTTTTAAAAAGAAATCTTAGACTTCTTTTGAAGAGAAGCCATAAGTACATAAATGACAATCAAATGACATTTTCAGAAGTAGAACTGTGCTCCAGACTTCAACAGTCTTTGCATTTGAAAGAAAATAACTTTGGCGTATAATTGTGAACCTAGACAACTGGCCAATCTCATATGCAGTCCATGCTCCTACAGTGTAGTGGAGCATGTTGATGTCTGTGGTCTGTACTGCCACTGGACACCATGCTGAGGTCCAGGGCGCATGCAGACTCTAGAGACTATGTGGATGTCTGTGGTGTCTCCAGAAACCACGTTGGAAGTCCACCATCCCTGATCCTGCTGACTGCAAAGAGCATGGAAGCTACTTTTACCATGGTATAGGTGATTGCAGACTCACAGTTATGAAAGAGGAATATAAGCTTTTATGACACCCCCAATAACTGCTTAGACAGGAAGCGACAGAAGAGAATGCTTAAAAATTGTCTTAAAGATGCTGTAGCTCTCCACAATTGATGGGTTCTGGTGGGAGTGGAGGTGAAGGATTCAGTTTTCTTCAAGGGTCTGCCACTGGGAGTTGGACCATACTCCACTGATTATATGGGCAACAAAACTGAACTTGTTCCTTTTTTTTTGAACTAGACTTTGGGGGAGGCGGCAATGGGGGAGGTGGGGAGGGGAACTTTCTTCTTTTTTTTTTGTGTGGAAGGGGATGTTGCATGAAACCGTGCATGTGTGTGTGTGTGTGTGTGTGAGTGTGTAGGAAGCGCAAGGCCCTGTTGGTGTAAAAAAAAAAAGAACCAAAAAAATTGTTAAGATGTGTGTGATGGGTTCTGGTGGGAGTGGAGGTGAAGGATGTTTTCTTCATGCCACTGGGTGGACCATACTGTGATTATATAGGCAACAAACTGTGAATGTGTGTGTGTGTGTGTGTGTGTGTGTGTGTATGAGTGTAAATATGAATGTGTGTGTGGTGTGTGTGTGAGTGTGAATGTGTGTGTGTGAATGTGAGGTGGAGTGTGAATGTGTGGTGTGTGTGTGTGTGTGTGTGAGTGTGTGCGTAATGTGTGTGTGAGTGTGAGCGTGAATGTGTATGTGAGTATGCATGTGTGAGTGTGAATGTGTGTGTGAGTGTGAGCGTGAATGTGTATGTGAGTATGCATGTGTGAGTGTGAATGTGTGTGTGAGTGTGTACGTGTGTGTATGTGTGTGTGAGTGTGAATGTGTGTGTGTGTGTGTGTCTCATATGTGTGGCATGTTTCCCTAAGCTTGTAGATAAAGAATGGTGGAGAAAAAAAAATGTCTTGCTCTGTCATACTTGCTCTTATTCTTTGAAGCAGGACCTCTCACTGAACATGAAATCAGGGTGGCTGCATGCTCCTGGGTCCTCCTGTCTCCACTATCTATAGTGTATGCACATGGCAGCTAACCTGACTTAAAAATGTAATATTTTTGCATGAATCCATTTAGGTTGGATAAAATCCATCCCTGGCGGTCCTGGTCCTCTCTTCTCCATGGTGTTGTTGGCCACTGACCTGGAGGATGAAGGGAGCAGAGGTGCACAGACTTTTGAATGGCCTGTGTGGACAATGGAGATGACAAAACTCTGGGATCAGCTTTGGGGGACAGATCAACTTTATTTTGGGTGAATTAAAGGTTTGGGGGAAGGGGGTAGGAATATTCATAGTGGGCAAAAGTGATTGGCTGAAGGCTAAGATACTGAGATGCCTCATTAGCATGGGGGAAGCATTTTAGGAATCTCAAGTGTTTGCTGGACAGGTTCTTATAGGGAAAAACAAAGATGAACTTGGAATTTCACCAAGAAGGTGTGGGGGGTTTGGCATCAGGGTTTCTGACAATTTCTCACCACCAATTAATCCCTGCAGATCCCTCCTCCTATATCCCTAGGCTTGTATTTCTGTGTACTGGGTTTTGTACTTAAGTCCTCAAGCTTTCTCATTAGGCATTCTTACCCACTGGGCCACCTTCCTGTTGTAATGGAATCATGGCATAAAGTTAAGTAATTAAACAAAGGTTAATGAGTAATTTAAATAAAACCTTAGAAGTAAATAATACTCAAATTCAGTGATAGATGTTCTGTATACTGTCTACATCAAAAGAGAAAGTATAAAGACAGAGGACAAAGGATGCATTAAAATGAGGAAACAGGACATATTAAAATCCTGTATTCATGATAGAAACCAACAGAGAAACACAGAACACCACAGGAACTCTCCAGGGAGGTGGGCATTTCAGTGAGGAGGGCACAAGCTACACCTGGCATCACCAGAAGTCAGAAGATTCCAGGAACAAATTTTCTCCTATGGCCTTCAAAGGGAATGTGGCCTGGGATACCTTGCCTTGTAGTGCAGGCACATTCAGAAGTGTGGAAGAAAAAAAAGTGAGCTATGGAGACTGCGTCGATCTGCTAACGATAGGCATAGGGAAAATAATGTGGTATCCTCATTTGAGATCTGACATTGCCAGAGGGCTAGCAAACAGTGAGTCAGTGGAAACCGCAGAAAGCACAGAGATGGGCTCTACTAACGAAAAACTTAGTTTTTTTTACATTGATTGATTTGTCTGTCCATGTGTGTGGAAACCAGAGGACAGGTTATAAGGATCAGTTGTCTCCTACCATATAGGGCTGGGGACCGAATGTTTGGTGAATCATCTTGCTGGTCTGAGAACTCCGTTTTGATGATAGGAAAGACTACAGCAGAAAATAGGCAAGATCACAGGGCATTCCCAGTTGTACATGATCATAACTTATTACTTTAAACAACCACTTCCACTGAGGGTGTAAAGAAGGGCAAAGTTCCAGCATTGTGTGAAGAGAACTTTCCACAATGTACAATGTAGAAATGATGTCTGTTTTTGGTGAACTAAGGAAGAACAGAATCAACAACTATATGGAATTGCCAAGATAAATAGCAGGAAAAAAACATTGAAGAAGTTGAGAGTAGAACTGGATATCAAATTTTTGACTAGAAAAATATTTCATTTCCTTAGACATCTTTAAGAAAAATTTCCATATTCTGGTTATATACTTCATTGTCTGATAAACATAAAAATAACCTGAAAGAAGGAAATAAATACAAAATGCTCTAGAGGCCTGGAGAAGATTGAGTATCTTCTGATACTAAAAAAATGATACCTTTTTAATCCTTTCAGTTGGATAACTACACATGCACCCTAGCTAGTGATATGAGTTCTAAATAAAATATTAACAATATAATTTGTTTGTTATTTTGGTGGCCAAAGTGAGTTTAAAGCAGGAAACATGGAAAGATTAATGAAAGCAGAAACAGATCTACAGTCTGTTTGTTATGGAGAAGAAATAAGATTAAACATACACTATGTGTTGAAAGAAAAAAATTAGGGTCTGGAGAGATGGGTGACTCAGCAGCTAGGAGCCCAGCACCCTCTGCTCCTCCACAGGACCTGGGTTCAGTTTCTAGAACTCAAATCTCAGCTCTCAAGTGTCTATTACTCCAGTTCCGGGGGATCTGATGCTGTCTTTTGTCATTTGTGGGTACTGCATAAATTTGTTGTATTGACAAGGGTGCAGGCAAACCACCCATAAATACATCTTCAAGATTAAAGAAAAAGAAAAATTCTAGAGTATCAGGAAAGGATATTTAAAAGTATCTAAAAGCTTCAGTTATTGGCATTCTTGATTGCCCTGGAAAAAGCATCCAAGAATAAGCAAAGAGGGCTAATACCGTTATTTCTGTTGATTTTGTCCTTTTGAACAAAAAAAAATAAAGGCAAAGGAAGAGTATAAATATTGTAAAGACAGCAGGTTATTTTAAATTATGAGTGCCATGTCCTGTACCTGGAAAAGTCATGAAAATAAATTGAAAAGCTGTTAGAATCCCAAAGAGAGCTTATTAAGATGGTGTGTTATAAAACAAATATATAAAAGTCAATATCTTTTTATACCATTAATAACTAGCTAGAAATTATAAGGGTTATAAACATCACCTAATTACAGCAGCAAACTGAAAGATAATTAACAATAAATTGGAAATAAATGCATTGAACTAATTTAAAGACACACTGAAATTTTTAGGAGCCCTGAGTATAATTTCACATAACAACACAAACAGGGACTTAAAACAGCTGTTCAAATCAGTTAGTTCCAATATCTTTTGTTGTGTGTCTAGTTAAGACTTCTGCAAACAGATCTCCATAACAAATATATAAAAGTCATGGCTCACAGCAACCAAGGTTCTTTATCATAGTTTTGGAGATTCAGACTGGAAGACATGGTACCCAGGGCAAGACATGGTACCCAGGGCAAGTCATGGTACCCAGGGCAACACTCTTTAGAGGCTACAGGGGAGGATTTGTTCCTGACCTCTTGGTCTCTGGTGCTATCAGGTGTTCCGTGGCTTGCGGGTTCACCACTGTGTTCTCTGCTTCTGAGCTGAGAGTTCTGTCTCCCGTGGGTTTCTCCTTGTCCTTTTTGTGATGATATGTGTGGTGGTGTCTCATTCCCATCTAGAGAATAGAAAAACAACCTCCATGAGATTAGTTAACATTTAGAATCTTTCACAATTTCAAATGTATATATTTATTTTTGTATTTCCCACTTTAGCCACCCTTATCTCTGTGCCAAATCTCCCACCTGACCCCTTCCTCCTGCTAACACATGTCCCCTTTACTTTCGGATCTTTTTTCTTTTTTGTGGCCCATTGCATTTAATTAGTGTTGCTTACATGAGCATGAGTGGGAGTTGTCTATGCGAACAAAGGCAGTTTTCCAGCAGCTACATCACTAGTGAATACGACTGTCCATTCCTTGGCAACTAGTGATCTGTAACTGTTCTTCAGGTAGGTGGGGACTCAAGAGTCCCTTCCCTACTCATGCTGAAACACCAATGGGTCTAGTCTTGTGCAGGTAATTATATTTGCTAATATTCCCTTTCCCGATAAATGACATGTATGAATTCCATGGGTTGAGACTTTTTAGCTGGTTACACAATCTATTATCAAAAGCTCTTGTAGAAAAGTTGGGAAGTGCATACAATTTCAAAGAAAATATAATAAATCCTGTCTTAGGGTTTCTATTGCTGTGAACTGACACCATGACCACAGTAACTCTTATCAAGGACAACCTTTAACTGGGGCTGGCTTACAGTTTCTGATGTTTAGTCCATATCATCATGGTGGTCTGCAAACAGAGAATGGTGCTGGAGAAGAAGCTGATAGTGCCTACATCATCAGGCAGCAGAAGGAGAAATGTTCCACATTTGGTGTAGTTTGAGCTTATATGACCTCAGAGTTCGCCCCCACAGTGGATACTTCCACCACTGAGGACATACCTCCTAATAGTTCACTTCCTATGGCCAATTATTCAAACATATGACTCTATGGGGTCCATTACTATGCAAACCACCACGCATTCATAACATGCAACTCTTAGGTACTATCTCAGTTAATTTACTCATATCCCTAACAAAATACCACACAGAAGGCAAAGTAGATAACATACATATAGACAGTATACAGTACATAGATATGTAATTGATTGAATGTAAGAAGCAAAAGCTTATTTTGACTCACAGTTTGTAGGAACATCCATCATTCAGGGGGAGGAATGGGTCGGAATGTGAGGTTGCTGTCACATTGCATCTGCTCAGACAGCCATGTTGCTTCTCTACACACTCTCTTCTCTTAGTTTTTCATTCAGTCAGAAATCCTATCTCATGGTCTCCACTGCTCAGTTATATCTCTCTGGAAACAACCCCATCTCCTCTTCTTCAATTTAATAGTCATACACCTTGGCACAACTGTCTGCCACAATATCAATTATCTATATGTATATTAACTTTATATTCTGAATCACCTATCCATCCATTGCTTGTAACCTATGCTTTTTATAGTATCTATCTATATATTTGTCATATATTTTATACACTTATGATATGTCTATGATATATCTATGGCCTATCTATCATTATCTATCTATCTATCTATCTATCTATCTATCTATCTATCTATCATCTATCTACTATCACCATCTGTGTACTATCTGTTTATTCTCTATCCCCTGTCTATGTATTACCTATCATCTATGTATCTGTCTGATTATCTATCTGAGTAGTGTGTAGTGTCTGTCTTTCAATTATCTATCACCTATCTGTGAATTTACTATCAGTCTATACTGTCTATATCAATCAATCAATTACATATCTATGTACCATATACTGTCTATATGTATGTTATCTATCACCTATCTGTGTCCTATTATCTATCAATCAATCTATCTATCTATCTGTCACTCTACCTATCTATGATCTATCTATCATTTATATATGTATCATTTATTTGTGAATCAACCTATGTATTACCTATTATCTATTCATACATCACCTATTATCTCACTATGGTCTATATAGCATCAATTTATCCATATATCACTTATCTACTCTCTATGCATATTTTTACTTATCATAGTTTTATTACCTGTCATCTATGTATCTGTCATTCATTTATTTATTTAATTTCCCATATTTGCTCAATCAGATTATGAAGAATTTAGTGACTTAACACAACACAAATTTATTACCTTATGGTTCTTAAGTAAAAAGGTCATTGTGGTTTTTGAGGAATGTATATGCGGTCTCTGGAATTTATATGCCTTTTTATTTTAGAGGCATTACTTGGCCGTGTCATTTTCAAAACTAGCTGTCACAGCCTTATGATCCCCTTTTCTCTGTCCTCTACCCTCTTCTTACACTGCTGCCTCTCTATCTATGATCCCAGCCATTCTTCCTGTCTTTTATGAGGAGCCTACAGCAGTATATACAACAGAGACTTTTTTATTGATTGGTTTTAAACCTAGATCAAAGACACAAACCCTCAAGGTAAAGTTTAATGGATCAGCTACATCCTATAAATGTATAGCTTGCTAATGAACTACACAGATAAATAAACCTAAAACACATAGACAAAACATTGTAATTATATGTAAAATTCAATACCCATATACTAAAATATTTTCTGAAAAACTGCAGCATATATAATAGTTTAATCTGCACTGAAACATAAAAAGTCTTCAAAAAATATGAGCTAATGTAAATGAGCAGAAGAAAAACGAACAAAGACTAGCGTAAGTTAAGTAATTTCACAACGAAGACTAGAAAATGCCCCAAATAGAAGACATAAATGCTTGGCTTTATTTACAACCAGACACTTACATTAAAACAGCTATGAAAAATGGCCTTCAGACTGTTAATATGAAAAATATTAAATAATAATATTTGGCAATGATAAAACCTCTGAAGCTTGAACTCAGCTTTTCCTTCACTGTGGACGTAGCCTCTCATTCACCGTGCAGAGTCTTCGTGAAAATGGTACCACCATTCAGCCACAGAAGCCTCTCATCAAAAGAACTTATGCAACCAAGCAAGACAGAAGCTTCACTGATGTAAAAATGGTTGAGCTACAAAATACAAAAGTCTTGCCTTGGGGTTCTATGAAAGTCATTTAAAAATATATCAACAGGAACCGATGTTTATCTCTCCTGAGAGACACAGCCAGAATACGGCAAATACATAGGCGAATGCCAGCAGCAAACCACCGAACTGAGAACGGGACCCCCATTGAAGGAATCAGAGAAAGGACTGAAAGAGCTGAAGGGGCTTGAGACCCCATACGAACAACAATGCCAACCAAGCAGAGCTTCCAGGGACTAAGCCACTACCCAAAGACATGGACTGACCCTGGGCTCCAACTGCATAGGTAGCAATGAATAGCCTAGTAAGAGCACCAGTGGAAGGGGAAGCCTTTGGTCCTGCTAAGAATGAACCCCCAGTGAATGGAATTCTTGGGAGGAGGGCAGTAATGGGGGGAGGATGGGCAGAGGAACACCCACATCGAAAGGGAGGGGGAGGCGTTAGGGGGATGTTGGCCTGGAAACCGGAAAGGGGAATAACATTTGAAATGTAAATAAGAAATACCTAATTTAATAAAGATGGGAAAAAAAAGACAAAAAAAAGAAACAATACTAAATAATGAAATGGATCAACACTTGTTTCATTTCCTTCCTATTTGCTGAGAATCAGACACCTCCTGTTCCTGGTTGCATCCAGGGTATGACAGCACACTCAGGTGCCACATTTCCTTAGCTCTGCCGCACTGTCCCAGCCATCATAATCCTTACTTTTGAATGGTACTGCTCAGATGGGTTGCAGATAGCTTCGGGCCTGAGGTTTAAATAATGAAATTTTATGTATTTACTTATTCGCGTGTGTCTGTGGGGGGTGTGCCAAAATATGCGTGTCAAGGTCAGAGGACAAGGTGTAGAGGTCAGCTTGTCAAGCTTGGTGACAGATACCTCAGCGTGCTGAGCTGCCCTGCTATCAACCTCAAATGGGATTTATCAGATGGTTTTTCCCGTGGTCACGCTGGAGTTAGATGATCGGGGTGTGTGTGTGTGTGCATGAGAAGAAGCCATATGTTATTTGTAGGCTTGTAACATATATAGCTGTACATGCTGTCAGCATGACTCAGTCCTATGGATGATGACTTGGTTACTTGGCTGAAGTGGTCTCTGTCTCATATCCCCACCAAGTAATCCATCCCCACATCTGCTTCTCCAGAGTGTTCTTCTTGAAAGAGAATTACAGAGAGCCCATTCTTCCGAAGTAAGATGTTTTCCATATACTGTTTGGGGTGCATCTACGTGGAAGACTTAGCCGATCTCCCTTGTTTTGGTTTGTACAACCGTTCGTTGATCTCAGTGGACATTCATGCTGTTTAGTTTATGCTCTGGGTTATTGTTATCCAGAACCTTTACACTTACATTGTTTCTCAGAAGGCTTCAACCACAGTGTTTGGGACTCTGCTTTTCAAGTAAGTTATTTTGAAAAGTATTGAAAGAGGTGATCACTTGGGCCCTTGAGCAGATACAATAACCCTGCCTTGAGTCCTTGATTTCCCATCTTCAGAATGTAAAGGTCCCACTTGCCTATCTTTCTCCAGGGCCCTTTATACCTGTGTAAAGTCTGGGTGGGAGGGATGAATATGGCTCCCTGGCCTGGACCATCATAATCATCACTCCTTCACCTGGGCAGTCTCTGTTCTTGTTTGCATATATTGGCCAGATCAGAGCCCAGAGTATTTTTAGAAGCCATGATGATGATGATGATGATGATGATGATGATGATGATGATGACGACAATGACGATGTCGACGACAATGACGATGACAATGATGATCAGTATGGGGCGCATGTATTCTACACCGAGCATTACAATTCTTACAGCACTTGAACTTTGAGGGCTGCCTGTTATGTTGATTTGACTTTTTTATTATTTGGGGGGCACATGTTAAACACCAAATAGTTCTATACTCACAGAAAACCGTAGAATTTAACAAAAGCATTCTATTTTTAGATATGCTCTTCTTCATGCGGTGGAATTTGCTCATTTGAGGTGGCAAGATATCTAACAATACATTTTCTTAATGCTATTCAGAGCACTCTATTATACACTGGAGTGGTTTTATAGAGCCATCTTGATTTATTTTTTCCTTTGACTAGCAATCTCAATACATGTTTTTAACATCCTCAATAGAATATTTTATTTTAACTTGTGGGGTGCTCAGCAAGTTGTCTCCTTGTGTTCCAGGGAAGAAAGGAACCTGTCCAAGGGCCAGGTCCTAGCCCAGGGTGACATCTGAAAGCTTCCCTGCAGGGAGTGAAGGTGGGAGGAAGTATCAGACTTTATAGCTGCCCTTTCAAATTTCACAGCTGAAAACCTTGAAAGTACCCCCTTTGACCATCCATCCACATCCAATTTGTGCTGTCTCTACCTGGGTCTCACTGCATGTGAGTACACAGGGTGCATAATGGCGATGATGAGGGACTTTGGAGAGCAAGGGTTCTCCATTGTTTAAAAGGGTTCTAATTCTCCGTTTTGAACATATGTATTCTTTCCTTTAGAGTGGAGTTTCAGCATAAGGCTGGGAAGGCCCGGGGTTTCTCCTTTACTGTATGTGATGTGCAGGTAAGCTTCGTGTCCTCATGATCAGGTTTCAGGGCCAAACTGTTCTGCTCCTTCCCTCCCAAGGTGACTGTCCAGCTGCTCACTCTTGAAACCACTTGATGTTGGCAGGATCGAAAGCCTCCCTCTTAACCCAACCCTCTTCCAAGAAATAAAAATAACTCCAAGGCCAGGCTTGGACTGCCACAGTACCCCAGGGAAGCTCCAGCCTGTGATGTCGCATTCATTTCTGAACACTCGCATTGTCCTTTGAAATCCCCAAGCAGAATGCAAAGTGAAACACACAGCGCATCACAATGAAACCAGCAGTGTTTATTTCTGTGCGGGGAGGCCTCTGTTCCCTTTTATTTTGTTGTTGTTGTTAAAGACCTTTCTGCCAAAGTTAGTTTAGGTTTCAGGACACGTCTCACCCTTCCTCAAATGGAAAGGTCACTGTGCGAACAAAGGGGAGACTGTTTTGGGCGATCACAGATGAAACTGGAAAGGCAGTCCCTTCACACAAAATGAGGTAGCAAGAGGAAAGGGAAGCACTGGGACTCAATAGAGCGGCACTCCACAGCCAGGGATGCAGCCTTTTCTTCCCCCTTATGACATAAACACAATAACACGCTGAGTAAAGCCCATCAGAGGAGGGTGACCCAGGTGCCATCTAAACAGACTTTCAGACGGGAGTCGGAACCCCTTGGTATCTTTAGTTTCTCCCACTCCCTGCTAGGCTATCCTTTGTCAGCTTCAATACAGCTTTCAAGGACACTGGAGGCAGAAGAAAGAGAAAAAATGTCTGGGGAAGGGGAGAGAGGAGGGAGAGGAGATGGTCTCCTCTCTAAGCTTTTGTTAAGGAATAAAAGCACACACAACATGTAAAAATCATTTACTCTCTATCCTGCGGCGCCGGCGTGTTTGACACTGGTTTGCTGAGGGCTTATGGAGAAGCTGTGTTGACGTTTTAGTCACATAAGGCTTTTGAATTATATAAGATGTCTTTGAGAGGCTCTGCTGGATACGATCAGAACAGTGGAATTTAGGGGTGGAAGGGGGACACTCAAGAAAACAACACATGACAACCAGCGACTCTTAAGTCTTAGTTCCCGTGACTTTTGAAGTGGGAAGGAAAGATAAAATTGGCAAGAACAAAAATGTTTGCTTACTCTTAGACAGAAGCACAATGCACCTGTGTCAAGAAGAAAAGAAAAACTTACATTGAAAAGAATTCGCAAAGGCTCAGCGTCTTCCCTGCTTCGCCTTGCTGCCCTTCAGAGTAGGGAAGGAGGGTGGGGCCTGACTGTCCAGATGATATACAGCAGTATACCAGAAGTCCAGCATTTTGTCCATGGTGTTTGTACCTTTGAAGACTTTGTATTTCTAAAGCAAATTTATATAGATATGGGGCGTGCATGAGTACGTATGTGTGTGTTGAGTGTGTGACTTGGGTATAGCATGCATTAAGCCTTTGATTTGTCTCCATCATCATGTAAATTGGCCAAGGTGGTGGACGAATGTTATTCCAGAACTCAGGAGGTAACAAATAGTAGAAGGATCAGAAGTTCAAGGTCATCTTTGGCCACATAGCAAGTTTGAGGCCAGCTGAGGGTGTACAAGATCCTATTAAAAATACATTGTAATGAAATTAAAAATTTAAGAATAAGGGAACAAAAAGAAACACAAACACATTGAGCCTTAGTTCCCAGAGAAAATGACAGTAACATATTTTTATCCTTTTAATCACCTGAGCATATGTCTGTATAATACACATCTACAACTACTGTGAACTAGGGCAGGAGAGATGGTTCAGTGGTTAAGAGTGCTTGCTGCTCTTGCAGAGGATTCGAATTCGGCTGCCAGTACCCATGTCAGGCATTTTACATCCAGCTCCAGGGGCATCTGGTACCCTCCCCTGGCCTCTGAGGGTAATGTATTCATGCACATATGCATATAACACAGTTAATTATTTTTGAAAGCTTCTGGAGACATGGCTCAGTGGCTGTCCATCCAGAAGATCCAGCAACCAAAGGCTGTTACTCCACTGTCTGTAACTTCTGTTACAGGGAATCCAATTTCTTCCTTTGGCCTCCCTCTATAGGCACCAGCCACACATGTAATACACAGACGTGCATGAAGGCAAAACACCCATACACATAAAAATAAATTAAAGAGAAATTAGAAATCTTAAGCACCTCAACACTTTAAAATCACTCTACTTACATTATTTTGCGATCTGTTCTGTTAAAGAAAATGCACATTCGTCTTGCATCATTTACCAGCCCTATCTATCCTTTTGAGTTGGCTGCATAGCACTACCTCCTTGGGGAGGCTGTTTAAGAAATAACCTCTTCTCATGTATTTAGCTAGATAATCCTTTCATTTTCATTAATAATATTCCAAAAATACCTTTATGATAAGCTCTTAGATATGAACTGGAGGGTGGAGGAGGCTCATCTCTAACTGTAGATGCCCTTTCTAATTTCAGCAATACGTTCAGAAGATTTAAATCTCATCTCTAGTATTTAGAGTCTCACAAGAGTTCCTTTGCTTCCTTCGAAAACCACACAAGCATACACAGCATGCCTACATTTGTTAACCTGTGGAATCAATAGAAGAGAAGCAATAACCCATAAAGATTTATGTATACATTATATATACATATATATGACTATGTTGTATGTGTCTGTCTATCTATCTATCTTTCTATCTGTCTATCTATCTATCTATCTATCTATCTATCTATCTATCTATCTATCTATCTATCTATCATCTATGTGATTCATGCACATACAGATACAACACAATCTTCATGCATTTTTACCTTCCTGTTATGTTAGACTGTATGTTGATCCATGTCTCCACTTCTATTTCTAATAGAAGGAAAAATGATAACCAAGCTAAGAAACATAAATTTTCATAAAAACTGTTTTTTTTTTGAGACTGTATTTCAGGTACAATGGCCTGGCCTTAGATTTGCTCTGTAACCCACCCAGGATGAGCTGATCCTTGCCTCTACCTCTGTAGTGCTGGGATTATGTGATGCTGGGGATGGAACCTGGGGCTCTGTGCACGTTAGGTAAGTGCTCTATCAGCCGAGCCATATCCCCAGCCCGCAGACTGCTTTTGAAGGTTGTTGTTAAAGATAATATAAATGTATAAGCAAAAGACAGCATATCCCCAGGGAGAATATCACTGCTGTTTTCAAAACTCAACAGATTCATAAAAAGGATATAAGGAGACAGGAGTACTCATGTGGATACTTGATAACTCGTGTTGTTACAACTTCTAAGGCACCATAACCACACCTCTCTTCCACATTCTCAGAGAACTTCTCATGTTTATATTCTAATTTACTGGGTCAAATCCTGTAATACTCCATCTGTCATTTACCATTCTCTTGAACTAGATATTTCAATTTTGCATTTACGTTATTCATCTTCCAGCAATATTTGTCAACATTTAATTCTCCTTGTTCTAAGTTCATCTTGCTTCATGGGTGCTTGATTTTGGTTTATCTTGCTCTATGAGTGATTGCTCTTGGTCCATCTTGCTCCGAAGGTGCTTGCTTTTGGTGTAGCTTGCTTCATGGGTACTTGTTCTTTTTCAATCTCTCTACAAGTGTAGTTGCTCTTGGTCCACTTTGAGCCATGGGTACTTATGCTTGGTCCACCTTGTTCCATGAGTGTGTGTTCTTGGTCTGCCTTGGCCCATGAATGCTGGCTCCTCATCTACCCTCTTTTATGAGTCCTAGAGTTTGGTCTACAAGTAGAAAGCTTTTTGAAATGTGTCTGACAAAACGAATTAAACATTCTTATTTTTTCTCCTATTTCTCATGGAATCTCTGCTTATGTAGTGACTTCTTTTCTTTGTAACTTTTGAGCCTGGTCACTTATACCAGTTTTCCTTTTGCCTAACCCATCGTGTGTTTGGTTTTCAGTGTGCCAACATTCACGTTGTGCTGCCAGATTAGGAGGAACATGGGATCTCCTAACAGAGAGTGGAACCAGCCAGGAGAGAGAACTTTGTTGCAGTCAACAAAGATGAAAAGGGATTGCAGATCTGAAGACCACACTGACATCAGACGTGGAGATGCAGAGTTTGGAGTTTGCCCAGCTGATTTCCTGTCTTGCTTTGGGGATTACAGTTACATGATTGGAATCTCAGAAGAACTTTGAACTTTGGACTTCTAATATCGTTGAGACTGCTATAGAGTATGGGGATTTTGGAAATTGAAATATATATTTTTTATTATGCTATAGTTAAGTGCTGTTTCCATAGATTTATGTGTTTGAACAAGCCTATGGGGGTTAGGGAGTGGAATGTGATGGTTTGTATATGCTTGGCCTAGTAAGTGGCACTATTAGGTTTGACCTTGTTGGAGTAGGTATGTTCCTATTGGCTTGGACTTTAAGACCCTAATTTTAGCTGGAAGCTAGTATTCTGCTAGTAGCTATTGTGGTTTGCCCTGGAGTTATCTGTATTTTGATGCTAATTCCACTGCCCCAAGGAACTTTACCTAGTCAGTACTCAGGGGACTTCACCAGAGCCTTCTCCCCATTTAGTTTGTAAAATACAGGTGAGGGCAGATACAAGATAGAAGGAGGCCTGTCATTGGGTGAGAAGGAAGGGTGGGCGGGAGAAAAGTTTAAAGGAAGAGGAGGAGACTGGAACGGAAAGAGGCAGAGAGAAAATGGAGGCTGACATTAAGATTCCACTCTGTGTATTTACAGGTTGTTATTAATGTTCCTAAGGGATGGATGTGTACTGGGGTTTGTATGTTTAGGTGGGAAATTTTATCTTATTAATTGGGCCAAAGGTTATTGTGTTGTGTGGCAGTTTGTGTGACAGTTTGAGTGTGCTGCAGCTGGAGACACTGGGCCGCCATGGAATTTGGATGCCTTTTTCTGGAATGGAACCTGCCTTGGGAACTAGATAGGTAGAGAGATTGCTGCCAGGCTCAGAGAGAGCTCTTTGGCAGTGTGATGTGGGATGGAGCAAAGCAGGCGAGAGGCTTTGCTGATTTAGACCAGATATCTAGCAGATATCTTGGGGCACCACGGTGCCGGATCTACTGGGAGATAAAAGACAGCATTTTTTTTTTTTTTTTTATGTTTTACAACAGCAAGTAGACTTCAGATGAAGATGTAGAACTCTCAGCTCCTCCTGCACCAAGCCTGGCTGGATACTGCCATGTTCCTGCCTTGATGATAACAGACTGAACCTCTGAGCCTGTAAGCCAGCCCCAATTAAATGTTTTCCTTATAAGAGTTGCCTTGGTTATGGTGTCTGCTTACAGCAGTAAAACCCTAACTAAGACAGTCCCTATTCATGAATGATAACTTCCAAGATTTCCCAGTGAATGAAACCACAGGTAGACCTGAATATATAAGTAATGTCTAAACCTTTCATTTATGTGTCTATGACAAAGCTTAATCAATAGAGTAGGCTCAAGAGATGGGCAAATCAATAAGAAAGAGGGGTAATTGAAACACTGTGCCATGGTGAAATCTCTGTGAATGTGGCCTTTAAAACAGGTTTTGGACTAGATCCACCCTTTACAATTTGGAAACATTTAGTGTGTATGTGTGTGTGTGTGTGTGTGTGTGTGTGTGTGTGTGTGTGTGTGTGTGTGTGTAGGAGGTAGGGGTGCATGAGCACTCTGCAGCACACAGGGAGGTCAAAGGCAAACATGGTGGAGTCAATTCTCTCCTTCAACCACTTGAGCTCCAGGAATCAAACTCAGGTGGCCAAGCTTAGAGGTGAGCACTTTTACCCACTGAGCCATCTCTCTGGCCCACACTCACCCTTCTTGTCTTATGCTATGAAACTGCCTGGATGGGAGGAGGTGAGTGAAAGGCTCTTCCAGTTTTTAAAAACACAATCACTGTGGTACTACGGCCTTCAGTGAGCCATCTCCTGACTGGTAGCTTACCGACAGGATGAGTCCCATTCTCAGTAGGAACTGCTAACATAACCGTGAGGTTTTTGTCTCACAATTTAGAAGACAGTATAATGTAAAGCTGACAGGACTTTTGTTTCTCTGTTTACCTTTTTGGTTTCACAAGTATAACTGCAACGACACCAGACTGTTGGTGTGTGTATGTGTGTGTGTGTGTGTGTGTGTGTGTGTGTGTGTGGTGGGGTTAGTGGTGGTAGTGGTTGTGGTGGTGGTGGTGGTGGTGGTGGTGGTGAGTTACTGGAAGTGAGTCTGACACCTATAAAGTGTCACCACATAGTCTCCGATTGTCTCCTTCTGGGTAATCACTTGGGCTTTGTGTCCCTGAAGAGAACTGTGCTTGCTTTCTCTCATGCTAATCTTTGCTTTATTATTTAGATAGCTAAACAGTTTCTTGGAAGTGTATAAGGGAAAGATTAATACACACTTTTTAGACCCTATTTTATTTTGGGGGGACTTCTGTAACTTGGATGGAAGATGTTATGCACCCCCCCCTCCCCAATACCTGCTCATGCCTCAAAGAAAATATTCATTTCGTCCAAAGATGGTAGTACTGTTTCAGGACATTGTAGAGTGTGTGTGTGTGTGTGTGTGTGTGTGTGTGTGTGTGTGTGTGTGTGTGTGTGTGTGTAGCTGTTGGGGACATAGGCTCAAGAGGGTGAACCCTGAGGTTTTCCAGAGGGTGACCTCTCTCTCTTATTCATAGTCCATGGGGATAGGATAAAGCAAGTAAGTGCTACAGTCTCCCTCTGAACTTGTAGCCACTTCTGCGTCCTAACGCTTTTGTTCAAACTGTGAGTCAAAATCAATCCTTCCTCCCCGACTTGATTCTGGCCAAGTGTTTGGACAGAACAATGAGAAAGTTGCTAATGCAAGTGTCACTAAACAGAGGGGCTCACTGTGTCTTCAGCCAGAAGAACCAACAGAGCTCTCAGATGCCATTTTCCCTTGTGGTTATTGAAACAAAATACCTGTGCCAGATTCTGGGATGGATATAGCTAGCTTATTTCCCTTTTATATCCCAACACGATCACCTGAGCAGTTGCAGGGTCCTTTCTACAGGATGAAATCTGAGGTTTCAAACTGAAGCCACTGAGGTTTTTATTACATATTTATTTATTTTGTGTGCACATACATGTGGAGGTAAGAGTGTTGAGAGCCTGACTGACCCAAGGCTTTCTCAGAGGCGCTGGAAAAGGACAAAGAGTATGCTAGTTTTGTGTCCTTGCCCAAGGGCAGAGTTCAAAAGGTCTGGCTGGGGTCAAGGCCTTGAGGAGTTAAAAGTTTTGGTTCCAGGGAACCTGGATTTTTCCTCTGAAGAGTTGTGGTTCTCAGTCCTCAGCAGTTGCATGTGAGGTATCCTCTGTTCTTTCTTTAACAACAATGTTTACTTTAGCTTTCTGTAGATCTTGGCTTATCCTCTACAAGCAGTATATATGATGTATGTATATATGTTGTACTTCTTAATAAACTTGCTTAGCATAAACCATCAAATTACACATCTTTTGCTTTTGTCTTCTTTATTTCTCCTCCCTGGTCCTCCTCCTCCACATCTCATTATTTGGGGACCTTATTCATGTGGGTTTAGGTCATCAGAGGACAACTTTCAGGAGTTGATTTTTTCCTTCCTGGCACAGGTATTGAACTAAGGTTGGTCAGTATTAGCAGCAAGCACCTCTAGTCAGTGAGCCAGACCTCTGTCTCCTAAAGCTACTTGATTACTTTTTAAGGCACACAAGAAGTCGCTGATATTTAATCAAAATTCTTTGTTTTATGGTCTTGCATTTCTCATGGGTCCTTCCCAATCAATTAGTCTGATGGAGTATGGGAGTAGAGCCCGGGTACTTCCTGTGATGCATGCTAATGGAGGAGATACATTTAACCCTTCATACTTTTCTCTATGCATTAGGTGGGCATCTAGGATGGTTCATTCCTCATAGTCTCCTGGGGCATAGAAATATCCACCTTTAAATCTGGCATGTATAATTTATTATATGCCTTTAAGAAGAGCCCAGCACACTTACGTAGGCTCAGTATCGTTGGGTATCTTTGAGTTTCTGTCCTTACTCTGTGTTCATTCCCTACTTGTCATCGTTTCACTCCACTGTGGTGAAAGTGTTGGAATCAGGGTCGGCTGCATTCTAATTTCTTCTTTCCTCTTTCTCTCTGGGAATATGATCTCTGACCTGCTACAACCCTGTATACAGTTTCTCTTTATAATAAAGTCCATTAAATCACAAACACATTAGATTCCCCAATCTATTCTTGCCTTCAGGAAAGACAAATGTAGTTTACAAATGAGAATTAATGTAGAAATGAATCTCAGGGTATATCCTGAACAGAGAGACTGTCAAGTGGTTACAAATTAATTTTTAATAAACCTTGCAGAGTGGCTCAGGATTGATTCAATCGGTGTCTGTGCTCAAGCAGACTCCAACAGGTAACACAATCTGTCTACAAAATGCAAAGCAAGCCAAAGCTTTCTCTAAGGAAAACATTCAGGTCCCAGAGACACAAAGAATACCCAGAACAGCCTGGAGGAAATTCTTAGCTTAGGGGAATTGATAAAATCCCACTCCCACTTTTGTTTTAGATGGGTCAAGAGCTATGCAAACCAAGTCTTGAGAAACACAGTACTGCATAAAATTATTCTTTTACTTTGTGTCGTCGCTCATCTTCTTGCTATTAGATGGTCTCATTCATGATTTCGGGAATGTTTCTAGGAAGGATTTCAGTGGTCTTCAGTATAATATTTGTGTTTATTTGTTTAAACAAACTTTGTTAAGTAGACTTTGTCTATTCCTGAACATGATAAACTTTTTGAAATTATGGCATTGAACATTTTTTTCTTTTTCTATGCTCTTAAAGGAAATCTATATTGATAGATTCTATAACTGGAAAATAAACACTTGAGATTCCTCTATAGAATTTTTTAGTTAACAGAATGGGTGATTAAAAAAGGAAAACAAAGAACAGCCTGCAGAAGTTTCTCTTTGGAATTAGTCAATGGTTTAGACCTGATCAAAGACAGGCGGATTCTCTGACATTAAGTGGTCAGAAATCTCTAACATGGCTTCTGATTTCTTAGAAGGCATTGGGAAAGAGACCTGCTAGAATGACAGGATCAGGAAGGTGCCCACCATGATCTCAGAAAAAAAGCCTGAAAAATAGGCTGCATGTTATGAAGTGTGGGTCTTTGCAAGATACCCTTGAGGCTATGTCTGGAACTGACGAGAGAAGCTGAAGCCACCACAGAGATCCCAGGAAGAAAGATCAGAGGCATGTAACACCTGCCTAGCTTAATAGAGTGACCATGCTAGCTGCAACCAACAAGGGTACAGGGTGCAGGGTTACCTAAATTGGAGGGGGTAGCCCTCATCCAGCAGTATATAATGCTTTGAATACCTGACATGGAAATTTAAAATGAAAGCTTGCTTGTTTGGTTTTGACTTCATCTTGGGCCTGTAAGTCTTTTGTTCCTTCCTTTTAAAATGGGAATATATATTCTGTACTTTGCATTGTGGGAATAACATTTTTTTTAAAAAAGATTCTCCTTGATGGTTTACAGTTAACTTTTCCCTGCTTTCAAAACAGACTTTGAATTTGAACATTTGAGCAAGGCTGGGAATATGTGAATTTTTGACCCTTGAGATGGAATGGATACATTTTGTATGGTGATGTGGACGTGAACCTTTGAGATCTGCAGCAGCATGTTAAGATACGGAGCTTGAATGCCTGTCAAGGCTTATGGGTTGAAGTCTTGGTCAATAGTGTAGCCCCAGTAGAGAACTGTGGGTCTTTTGAGAAGTGGGACCTACTAGGATGTCCTTAGAAAATTAGAGGGATGCTTCTGTTTGAGTTTTCTTTCTGTTGCTACCATTAAGTGTACCAAGTGTTCTAACACAGGCGCCTACGGAGAACATTTCTATCCGAACTGTAACAGCCCAGAAAATAATAAAACCGAAACAAGAAATACAAATATATTGCTTTTGTAAAGTAGAAAAGAGCCCATACACTGTTGAAAAACAAAAACAAAAAACAAAACCAAAAGAAATCTGTTTAACTATCTAAACAATAAAGCAAAGGCTAGAATGTGAGAGAGCACTGTTCTCTTCGGAGATAGATGTCTGTATGGAAATAAAGCCTGGATTATTACCCAAAGGGAGACAACCAGAAACACATAGTGACCCCCATTCCCAAAATTTCCCTCCACTCCAACCATTTGGCAACCGCTATGCAGTTATATATGACCAAAGGAGTAAACAGAAAGTTCCAGAAACGTGCATGCTATCAGAGTTACATTTCACAGCACTCTATGTTGTGAGATGAAGTTTCACATTATCTTACCAGATCTGACCAGGAATGTGAATTATCCTTTTATCTAGCATTTCAAGACTGTGTATGCTACCCACTCACTGACTAGTTAGGAGCTTACTCTTTAGGCTGTAGTTCTGCAGTGGTTGTGTTCAAATAACCGGCAGAGCAGCCTAACATTTTGTCAAATGCCAGACAACTATGTGTCATTCCCACTGCAGTCTGTATAATCTTACTAATACTCACCAAGAAAATCAAATACCCAAACCATGCCTACTATTATTTACCCATTTCTTGACCAAGCCCATTTACAGTTTATGTCACATCAACGGCCAGAAAGTTATTCCTCAGCCTTTCACTGAGGATCTGTATATTCTAACAATAAAATCTCTGTCTTAAATGACAATCAGCAAAGAGATTCCTGAAAAATGAAATAGAAAAAAGGAGAAATAATTGAAATGCCATCCATTCTATTTTTTTTTTCATTACCATGACCAAATATCCAAGAAGAAGAAGCAATTAAAGGAGGGAGGGCTTGTTTTTGTTGATAGCCTGAAGATATAGTCCATTTTGGTGGGGAAGGCATGATGCAGCTTTGGCTATAAGTGGGTGAGTGTGAGGCTGCTTGTTCACATTTGTGTAGATCAAGAAGCAGTGTAGGATAGGAAGCAGGGAGGAGTTATAAAATCTTAAAATCCACTCCCTTCTGGCTTACTTCCTTTAACTATGCTTTATCTCCTCAAGGTTCCACTACAGTGCTCCTATCATGAGACCAAGTGTTTAAGCACGTGAGCATATAAGAAATATTTGACATCCCGATCACAAGATAACCCAATTTTACACTCTTCCCTTAATTGCATTATTATTTCTATTATTTTATACATTTTATATAACAGAGCCAGATCAGTTTTCAAGTGTGTCAGAAACTATTCAATAATTGGCTTTTAATTTTCAAAATGAAGTTTCAGCTTTTATTGTACTTTAAAAGGAGCATACTCTCTCACGACTTTTCCTGAAGCACTTAGCTGCTTCCTTGACTAGTTGGAAAAGAAACACCCACTTACTGGGCAACGAGGTCAAGAAAGTAGATTGCTGTTTTTCTGCTCTAAGCACAGAGAAAATCCCAGAAAATAGCTAGGTCTCAAACCACCCATTATGCTCTGGCAATTTACTTTAGTTATAGCTTTGGAAATTTAGATTCTTTTTCCACCTGACCCCACCCTCCACTTTGACGTCTGCCAATAGTTGTTCCTGACATCCAGTGAGCTCTGTCTTAGCCCTTTAAGGTCTTGTGGCTGGCATTTTTTATGCCATTGAGGCATTCTGCTTCTGTTGTGAGATTTGCTAGTAGACTATTTCTTTCCTTTTGTATACATGCAGTGAGGGACAATTATTTACAAAAAGGATAATTAAGTGTAGATGCTTCAAGATCTACTGGCAATACAATGCTTTGTAGGAGAGCTATGGATAGGATTCCAGAGAAATATGGGTGATTCCAAAGGCTAAACACCTTGAGAAACAGCTATGCATGTGCTTGTGGAGATGGCGTTTGTTTCTGTTATTTATGCATAATAAGCTGTGCTTGAAACCTGGTAGAGTAAAAGAACCATCTTATTACACTTACTAATTTGTAGGTAAGAAGGTTGGGCAGAGCTCATGGAAGATGGATTGTGTTTAATCAACAATGAGGTGTGTGTGTGTGTGTGTGTGTGTGTGTATAAGAAGAAGAGGAGGAAGAGGAGGAGGAGGAAGAGGAGGAAGAGGAGGAGGAGGAGGAAGAGGAGAAGGAGGATGAGTTAGGCACCTGGAGTTATATGAGATGGCTTAATGGTGGTTAAGCGTGAGTTCTAATTATTTGGTAGTTCGTATCCTGCCTGATAGGATTGTCCCAATCATATGATTTCCTCATCTGCATAGCTGGAACCTGTGCTGGTATAGTTGACATAACTCTAGCTTTGTACATCTTCCTCATTCAGCTTCCTGGTCTTTCTTGCATCATAATGGCCATTGTATGATATGGCACATCTTATCTCAAGAGCATGTATTTGAAGAATCCAAGTAGAGACTAAGCTTTGATGAGGTTAGTAGGCTACCTCAGCATGTTAAGGCAAATGCTATGCCAGCATGGTAACAAGAGTTTGATTCCTGGAGCCCATGTAAAGATGGCAAGAGAATCAACTCCACAAAATTGTCATCTTGTATACACACATATGTTCTTCCCATCGTCCACACTTAGTAGTAGTAGTAGTAGCAGTAGTAGTAGTAGTAATGATGATTGATGATGATGATAGTTTGCTAATTTCACATCTATAGAATCCTTTTTTGTCAATGACAAGCCCACTCACCCTAGTGCTGCTGTTGGTGAGAGATGGGGCCAGCTCTCCAAAGTGCCACAGCCAGTGAGGGATGGGGCAAGTTATGCTCAGCCCCTGGACATCCATATGGCCCTAGGCAGCTGCCCAGACCAGGGATGTCCTTAGGGTCTCTAGTGGTAATATGAGTCACAGGCATTGATACCAACCCCTGCAGCCCCACAACCACAAACCCAGACATGGCCCTCAGGGGCAACATGCACTGGGATGGGACTTCACCATAGCCCTGGGTGGCCTGTTGGCTAATCCCAATGGGCTATTTGTCTCCAATTCTACTTACCTTTACAAGGCTCAAACTGTTCTGCCTTTCTTTCTCCCCCATCTGGCCACCAAATACTTGCACATTGTAGGGGCTTTGGCTGCAGGTAGGCAATATGGTTTGGGTAACCTTTCCTGTCTGAAACACATAGCATGTTGGTAATTGGTTAAGTCTAGGTGTCCCAGGCAGGTTTCTGGGTATCTCTTCTTTCCCATACCCTAGGACATGGTAGAAGGCAGGTGTTTGGCTGTCTTCCTCCAACCTCAATGTGTTGCCTGGAGGCAAGCAGGGCTTTGAGTGTCTATGGCTTGATTGTAGGGTGCAGCAGAGGGCAGGTCTCCGGGCATCTTTACCCACCCATGTCTGGATGTCTCCTGACTTACTTTTAACCTCCGTCTATCAATACAGCACTGAGTTACTGTGATGACCGCCTTGTCACCGCTAAGTTTTCTAGTCTTTAAAGTTGTTTTAAATGAAACATAAGACCTGGAAATGCACATGGAAAAGCATATCTTTACTACATGTATCTATTTGTTGGCACATGTACATGTACTTTAGGGACACACACAAAACTCTAATTGCAATCCCAGTGTAGATATAGAAGAAAAAATACAGCTTTTATGAATGCCTGCTTTTTTTGCACAATTAATATATGCTTCTTATAATATATACCTTTATATTAATGTGTACTTTGAGAAAATCTCCACTTATAAGGACTAGTAACACTTCTTAGATTTTCTTCTAGTTGCTTTGGTGATATATTCTTAGAAAATATACTCAAAGAAGAAAGGGTTTATTTTAGCTCATAGTTAAGGGTATAGTCCATTGTTGTGGGAGAATTCACAGGAGCGGGAACTCAAGGCAGCTAGCCAAATTGAATCTAGGTGTACTGTCTTTGTTATTTTTCTATTGCTGTGGCAAAACAACATGACCAAGGCAAATTATAACATAAAATGTTCAATTGGCCTTAGAGTTCAGAGGGTTTAGAATCCATGATGGTGGGACAAGGGCATGCCAAGGGGCAAGCTCAGAGCTCTTATCTCTAAATTTTTTCTGCCTCTCACCCTCATCTCCAGAGCTCTGAGGGCAAGGATTTGACAGTTGTCTCCCACTTAGAGCTGAGTGTTCCAAGGTCTCATTCTTTGCATAAGGTCTGGCTGTGGCTCTCTTTATTTGTTCCCATTTTTTTTTTTCAGGGGAAGCTTGTAAAAGTAAATTTTATTTGTCTGATGTAATTGTCATCTCTGAGGCTTACTGCCTACTCCTGGAAGCTTCTAGTCTCATCTAATGTAGTCCTAGAATGTTTTCAGTCTCTGAGAGTTACTACTGAATAATCTCATCCTTTCTAGTTTTTTCCAAACTCTGGATGGCTGGTAAAAATGAGCTGTCTGGCTTAAAACTCCTTTCCGAGCTGACTGATTCAATCTGGCTTTTCTTATCTTCTGACTGAATTGCTCTGCTTGGCAATCTGTTCTAATCTTCTGGTTCCTCATTCTCTGGTTTGTTCTGTCTTCACGTGTGTCTAGCTTCTTCTCTCTGTAACACATGTCTGTAAAACTCTCCTAGTAAAACTGCCTCCCTCTTAGCACTGCTCTCTCATCTAGGTTCTCTTTCCTCTCTCTTCTCTTGAGATTTGGCCATAGCCTGTGGGGCAGTGAGCAGTGAAAGGTACTGGAATGCACCTGTGATTCAACCTGTCTCAACCAGGAATCAGGGTACCTTTCACTGCCTGCTGCCCCACAATAGCCTATTCTGTCAAATCTTTCTCTGGTTCATCACTTTGTCTGCCACTCTATTAGACATCAATTACAGACATGGGTACTTCCTTCCACAAACTAACTTTACTTTCCATGTTTGGGATTAAACAAGTATGCTAAGGGCATGTCTGTATTCCAGTCAGGGTAGCCACATTGCTGGATTAAAATCTCTCTATAGAAGCATCTCTGATGTTGCTTGAACAAGGCACTTATCTATGAGTATAGCAGAATATCATAAGGTTCATTGTATCACTCCACTTTGTACACTTTTTCAAAATATATTTTTGTAAATGTTAATGAAGACTTTTTACTGTGACCCCTTGTCTCTCAAATCTTTGAGTTTTCTCTGAACAGTTTTAGTCATTTTGTGGAGCTATTTTGTCAAGCACATTATTTAATTTTTTAACATAAGGAGAGATGTAAATCCTAAAGCAAATAGGACATTTGAATAACATTTGGGCATGTCCATTCAGACAAAGAGTACAAAGATCAAATAATACAAACAAAAGGTAAAATTGCATTAGTCTTCTTTCTAAAGGAGAGCATATTCACCCCAAATTCTCTAACTGTGACTTATAAAAGAAAATAAAATTATTTGAAAAATTACAGAGAAACATATTTGTAAAGTCCCCATTATCAACCATCTCTGAAAATTACATTTTCACTCTCTTGCTGTTCATTCTGGTAATGTGTCAATTACTTTTATAAATTCTTCCTCCTTCCGGTCTAGAGATACCTTCTATACTAGACTGGGCTGGGGGATGGCAAGGAATAACACTTAACACATACCTGACCATGAGAAGACCTCAAAGTCCTGCAAAGAGGCAAAGCTGTGTGGCTGTCATACAGTTTAGATGCCATTTAATTTCATAAACCTCAAACACCAAGTTCAAATGTCTAAATTACATATGTCCCTCTTAATGTGATGTACAATGCTGTAGTAATTGATACCATTTTTGTGTGCTTAAACTCTTTAATGTTTTTTATTGGTTATTTTATTTATTTACATTTCAAATGTTATCCCCACTCCTGTTTTCCCTCTGCAAACTTCCTATCCCATCTCCATCCCCCCTGCTTCTATAAGGGTGCTCCCCTGCCCATCCACCCATTCCTGCCTCACTGCCCTAGCATTCCCCTATGAGATCTTTGCATTCCACTTGGCTTTGGAAGATTTGTTGTCACAAATCTTACTTTACTATTTCCCATGGTCATTTCTCCACAGACCATAAACCCATCATACCTGAACTCTTGCTTAGACTTAACATTTCATTTTTCAAAAAGGGAGAATGAAAACATCACACTATCTCATTAAAGTGACTCCCAATGTTCTTTTTATTGCTTCCTTGAGAAGTTCATAAAATGCACCTTTGTTCACATTTATTTAGTCTTCCAAAATCTATCTCTTCTTTCCTACTCACTTGACTTTGTGTCTTTTTCATTTTTAAATGCACCTGGTACAGGTTGTGTTGTGCTTACACTCCTGGATGTATGGCCTTCTCCAGTGGATGGTCTACCTACCAGGAACACACTCTTATAGAAAACTCCCTCTTCTTCTCTCAGTAGCTATCATCTCCCAATAACTACTTAGCTAAGTAGCTCTTTCCCATGGCTCTTATAACCTTTCTTTCCCCTCTATTACGATGATCCCTTGGGTGAAGTGGTGTGA
Organism: Rattus rattus; assembly: GCF_011064425.1. Taxonomy (NCBI): domain Eukaryota; kingdom Metazoa; phylum Chordata; class Mammalia; order Rodentia; family Muridae; genus Rattus; species Rattus rattus. The sequence goes on from NC_046159.1 coordinate 64,975,683, forward strand.
TGTAGATGTCCCATTTAAGACTGAGTGTTCGGCACCCTCTTATTCTCTGTGTCTTGACCAGTTGTAGGCCTCTGTGTCAATCACTGTAAAGAGCAGCAGACACTGCTCCTTTTGATTCTGTTTGCACTTTTCAGCTTGAAACATGAGTTTTTGAGGGACATCATCTGTACCAGTTTCATTAAAATACACAATATTTGTAAAAGCTGTAAAAAATAAAGGAAGCTTCTCTGATGATGGTTGAGGGAAACCTAATCTATGGGTGTGATGCTAAGTCATTTGGAGTTGGTTTAATAGCCTATCTTCATTCTTGTTTCTAAACTTTTCCACAGGAGGTCTTCTACCAACCAATCCTGGTTAGACAGAAAAGACTTAATTTCTTCTCCTTTCCAGGGGAGGTGTTTGAGAGTGCTCATGTTTAGTTTGTTGTGTTGGGATGCTAGTTCGTCCTGACAAGTTGCTCCTGAACTCAATATTAGCAAAGCACAAGTGTGTCGATTAAAATAGAGAGATGTATAGTTTCACTAAGAGGAGATGTATTGCTCGACTCATTTATCCTGGCACTTCTCCTCAAGAATCCAGTACCCCTGACACTCTATTGCACATTGAACATTTAGCAAGAGCATTGGGTAATTTTAATACTACTTGATACCTAGGATCTTAGTAGAGAATGTTCTTTTTTTTAAAAAAAAATAAATTTTAATCATTTTATTTATTTACAGTTCAGCCATTACCCCCTTTCCTGTTAGTCCCTCCCATAGTTCCTCATTCCATTTCTCCTCCCCCTTGTCTCCGAAAGGGTGTTCCCCCCACCAGAACTCCCCCTTTCCTGGGGCCTCAAGTCTCTCTAGGATTTGGCACATTTTCTCCCCCTGAGGTCAGACCAGTTAGTCCTCTGCTATATATGTGCTGGGGGAGGGGCCTCAGACCAGCCCATGTGTGCTGCCTGGATTGGTGGCTCAGTCTCTGGGAGGCCATTGGGGTCTGGGTTGGTTGCGACTACTGGTCTTCTTATGGGTTCACCCTCCCCTTTAGCTTCTTCAATTCTTTCCCCTAATTCAAATCAACCATAGGAGGCCTGGACTTCAGTCCAATGGTTGAGTGTAAGTATCTGGGTCTGTCTCAGTCAGCTGCTTGTAGGACCTCTCAGAGGTAGCCATGCTAAGCTCCTGTCTATAAGCACATTATAGCATCAGTAATAGTGTTAGGCCTTCGTACCTCCCCTTCCCCATGAGAGTAATCCCAAGTTGGGTTGGTCATTGGATGGCCTCTCCTTCAGTCTCTTCTCAATTTTTGTTCCTGCAGTTCTTTTAGACAGGAACAGTTCTGGGTCAGAAATTTTGACTGTGAGTTAGTAACCCCATCCTTCTACTCAAGGTCCTGTCTACCTACTGGAGGTAGACTCTTTGAGTTCCCTCTCCCCAACATAGGGCATTTTGGCTTAAGGTCACCCCCATTGAGCTCTTAGAGTCTCTCACCTCCCAGATCTCTGGTACTTTCTAGAGTGTCCCCCATCTACCACCCTCTGAAGCTGCATATTTCCATTCATTCTCATGGCCTTCTGGGCTTCTCTCCTGCCCCCCTCCATACATGATCCAGTTCCCCTTTCTTCACCTTCTCCCTCATCCCACCCAAGCCCCCCCCTCTGATTCCCTTGATTATTTTCCTTTCTAAGTAGGATTGAAGCATCCTCACTTGCACCTTTTGCTTGTTACACTTCTTAAGACCTGTGTATTGTATCCTAGGTATTTTGTACTTTTTGGCTAATATCTACTTATCAGTGAGTACATAACATGCATGTCCTTTTGGGTCTGGGTTACCTCAGGATATTTTCTAGTTCCACCCATTTGCCCACAAAATTCATGATGTCTTAGTTTTTAATAGCTGAATAGTATTCAATTGTCTAAATGAACATTTTCTATATCCACTCTTCAGTTGAGGGACATCTGGGTTGTTTCCAGCTTCTGGCTATTACAAATAATGCTGCTGTGAACATAGTGAAGCCCGTGTCCTTGTGACATGGCGGGGTATCTTTTGGATGTATGTCCAAGAGTGGTAGAGCTAGATCTTCAGGTAGAACAATTTCTAGTTTACTGAGGAACCACAAGATTAATTTCCAGAGATTAATTCCCAAGATTAATTAACACCAGCTTCAATTCTACCAGCAATGGCAGTGTGTTCCTCTTTTTTGCATATCATCACCAGCATGTCCTGTCACTTGAGTTTTTGATCTTAGCCATTCTGACCGGTGTAAGGTGGAATCTCAAGGTCATTTTGATTTCCCTGATGACCAAGAACTTTGAATATTTCTTTAAGTGCTTCTTGGCCATTCTCTGCAGCAAATTTCTCTTCTACCTCTCGTTGGGAATAGCAGTGACCTACGCGTGCCCACCCATGAAAGCCAAACCTTTGTGGTACTGTAAGTAAATAGAATGGATGGATTCTACAGCTTCTCCATAAACTTCATGGGTGTCAGAAATTGAAACTGTAACAGTTTGTGGGTTGCCTGTAAATAGTTTTCAAATGTTGAATCCCTAGGAAATTTTAAAGAGTATATATATATCTCAAGGTAAGAAGAGCTCCTGATCGCCAAGCGTTATGCACCGTGGTTGAAAACAGGATCTACTCACCACCATCCACCCTCCCTCACCCTGCACGTGACTCTCACAAGAGCAAAGGCTGAAGGGAAAGTGGTCTCTGTTTCCTTGCACCTGGTGAGATTACTTGGTGACCTGGTGAATGGCATGGGCGAGGTAGCTCACATTGCCAGAGGTGACCCCAGCCATGGAGATTCGGCCATCCTTTGTCATGTAGACTGAGAATTCCTTGGTCAGCCGCTCCATCTGCTCAGGCTTTAGGCCGGTGAAGCAGAACATGCCGATCTGGTCAGTGATGTGCTGCCAGTTGTGGGATGAGCCCTCTTTCTTCAGGTTGGAGACCAACCTCATGCTGATGATGCGGTCAGCCATGCCTTTCACCTCTTGCAACCATTGCTTCCGCAAGCCTGGAGAAGTCAGGATGGTTGCAGCGATCTGGGCTCCATTGAGAGGCGGGTTGGAATACAAAGGGCGGATCAGGATCTTCAGCTGTGACTCCACCCTTTTGGCTTCTTCTGCATCTTTGCAGACCACCGTGATGGCTCCCACTCGCTCACCGTACAGGCCCATGTTCTTGGCATACGGTTGGCAGAGGCAGACATTGATGCCCTGCTCGATGAAGTGCCGCACGGCCCAGGCGTCCTTATCACGATCACCGCTGGCAAAGCCTTGGTAGGCCATGTCAAAGAATGCGAAGAGATTCTCTTCGTTGGCTCTAAACCAAACTCTCCCTCATCCTTTTGTCTCCAGCTTTTCTGAAACATGCAAGAAAATCACAGCACCAAAAACCTGTCAGCCATGGCATCGGAATAGGTCAGAAGCTGTACCTGAAGCCTCAGATGGTGTTAGGGGTTCCCCTGTGGACCCTGGTAGAGCCTCTCATATTAGAGGCTGTAAGAGAAAAATAACTAGTTCTGTCATTAACAGTTGTCAAGTTTGTCCTCGTGGTGTGGAGCAACTGTGTCAGCAGACCACATTATGGAAATTATGCTTTACAAAAACCAACAGGGACAGTAGAAGATGTAATGTCTTGTCCGCCCGCCTCTTCTTGTCATTGCTGTTTTATAGCCTAGAGTTTCATCCCATTCTACTGCTTGGTTGACCGTCAACCTCATCCTATCAGGAGTTATCTAAGAATAAAGAACATAGTTTTTCTGCTCATGCCATAGTCTTCTCTCTCAGCAAAGAGCCGTGGAGAGTGGGACCCTGCCCTTGATTTCAGTGTCCTCTTCAGTGATTGATTGGCTCCTACAGGGGCGGGACCTCTGCACAGCTGGGCGTCCTCATTCATCCTGTTTACACAGCCTGTCTTCACATGCGTCAGACATGCAGGGTAGATATTCTGGAGTTTGTGTGCTACCAGCCCAGCTCAGACTCAGCCCTTGGGAAAAATAACCATCATCTGCTCTGTTACAATAAAATTACTATAGACCCCCCCAAAAAAGAAGAGCTCCTGAAAGTGTTGGGTATTAATTATTTTATATCTATCTATCTATCTATCTATCTATCTATCTATCTATCTATCTATCTATCTATCTATCTATCATCTCTCTGTCTATCTTCTATCATTCATTTATTTTCTGTGTAGGTATTCATATGCATGTATACATGCATGCACATGTCTGTAGGTATATATGGAGGCCAGAGATAGATGTCAGGTATCTTCTCTAATTGCTTCTCCCCCTTATTTTTGAAGACAGGTTTTCTTTCCAACCCCGGTGCTCACTTACTTGTTTAGAGTGGCTGACCAGAAAGCTTCAGGCATCCTCCTGTCTCTGAGCTTGAGCACTGGGGTTTCATGTGAATGCTGAGATGCTCTCCTTATGTGTGGGTGCTGAGATTCTGAGGTCAGGTCCTCACGCTTGTTTAGTAAACACTTTAACCTCTGAGCCATCTTTCCAGCTCCAGAAAGTAGTGATTGAGTGATTATGTACACACACACACACACACACACACACACACACACACACACACACACACAGAGAGAGAGAGAGAGAGAGAGAGAGAGAGAGACAGAGACAGAGAGACAGAGACAGAGACAGAGAAAGAGAATGTTCTATCAAATATTGCATGTACTGCGGCTGTAGAGATGGCTCCATGAGTACTAATGCTTTCTGTACAAGTGTGAGCACCTGGGTCCAGTTTCCTAGAACTCATATAAAACTGGCATTATCGTCTGTAATCTCAGAGTTTCTAGGGAAAGACAGGAAGGAGGTGAAATCCCTGAATTCTAGTTTGCCTTACTGTTGCTGTGATGAACACTGACCAAATCCACTTGGAGGAAAAAGAGTTTGTGTACAGATTGTAGTGCATCATTAAGGGAAGCTGAGGTAGGAACTCAAAGTAGGAATTTGGAGGCAGGACCTGAAGCAGAAACCCAGGAGGAACACTGCTTGCTGGCTTGCTCTCTGGCTCATGCTTGACTAACTTTCTTACCCAGCCCAGGACTACTTGCTCAGGAACAGTACTTCCCAGTGTGTTGGGCCTTCCTACTTTAATCATTAATCAAGAAAGTGCTTCTGCAGTCATACTCCAGAGGGATCTGATGGAAGCAATTTCTCAGTTGAGCTTTCCTCTTCCCAGTTGTGTCAAGTTGACAATAAATATTACTCATCACAACCTGGGAGCTTGCATTCCAGCTGGCCTCCAGTATGTAAGAGTTAAACAACACAAGATCCCTGTTTGAAGAAGGAAGAAAGTGAGGACTGAGACTTGAGGTTATCCTCTGACTCCAACATATATGCTACAGCAGGAGTGTACCTGTGTCTGTGCACACATGCACAATGCACACACACAGGTTACCATCTGACTCCCACACAACTGCTATGGCAGGTATGCACCTGTGTGTGCACACATGTGTATGTACACACACACACACACACACACACACACACACACACACAAAGATTTAAAAATGTATTCACTATACATAGACGTGTATCACTGTATTTGCTTTGTTGTGGTCTTTAAAGCAACATGTTCACGGTACAAGAATCTACAGAAATGTTATAGAACCAGGCAGGGAAAGCTCAGCTGTTTGTTTCAGTGGGTGTTGTTGAGATGTAATTCTCAGTCCTATGGCTTATAGGACAGAGAGCTTGAGAACACTTTCGGAGCTCAAAGCTGGATACTGTTCCACAAAGGTATGCCTTGTTAATGAGAGTGTTCAACCTAGGCTTTTATGAAAATCATTCCGATTAATAGGCTTGTAGGATGGAGATGGCATGTGGTTATGAATTTCCATTTCAGCTCACTTTGTGCAAGAGCAATCATCCTTAAAGGCTCATAATTTCTTTTAATTGGATATTTCATTACCAGGCAAGGGTACAGAGCAAAACTAATTTTCCTCGCATTTTATTTCACCCACTTTGTTTGCTGGCAATTGCGCAGCCTTCACAAACAATCATTGTTCCTATTTCTAAAAAATTTCAGAACACAGAAGATCTAAGTATTCAATGTTTTATGTCTCAGTTTCCCCTTTGATGCACTGGATGATCACCAGCTGGACTGCTAAAGTAAAATAATTAGTTAAGTAGATAGATAGATAGACAGATAGACAGAGACACATTAACATTATAGTGAAGAGGCTCTTTCCTCACTGAACTTTCACATATATTATCATCTCATGAAGAATGACATATTTTGCTGATATGACCTCCGTGTTTTGGTTTGGAGATGGCGATGCTTCTCCAGTAAAGTCTAGGTTGGTCCAAAGAGTAGTTGAGTTGACATGGTGATGTTCAGGTTAGTCTTAGCTGCCTCATTCTGTTGCTCACACAATTCTGGTTGAGTCATGGAACTTTTGAATTAATTTCTCATTGCTTCCCTTTGGGTTTCAACTGTCATCAAGAAGTTGTTTATGGGGCAGAGATGTGGCTCAGTGGTTGAGCAGTGTTCATGATTCTTTCCGAGGACCTGGGCAGCTCATAATTGTCTATATTTTATTGCTACCAAAGAGGCATTCCCTCCTGACAGTACATCATCAAGGATAAATGAAGATCAATTCCACTGTGGGCCACATCTGTGCACAGCCTAATTGGTGGCTCCATCCCTCTCACAGGCTGCTCCTAGCATCCCTTCTCACTCTGTGCTCCCGAGCTCTGCTCTATTCTCTTCAAGCTTCAAGCTCCCATCCAATCACTTCTTCTTGTCTTGGCTTTTGTCCTTGTTAAGATCAAACTCTACTTATCACTTTTACATATTCCTGGTTATCTGGTAATTTCTACCTTTATTTTCTATTTTTTGGAAAAATGAAAACATAGCAAATATCACCACCGGTCTTCATTTCTGTGCCTTACATGGTGATCATAACCAGTTGGGAGACCCTTGTTCTCCTCTTCACGGGGACATGGATCTGTATTTTCTTCCTGGACCCTCCTCAACTTAGCTCCTACCCCAGGACCCTGGCACACTCTGTCCTGTTGGTTTAGAATCTTGTACAGGGCTCACTTTCCAGCGACATTCCTGCCAGAGCATAGTTCTTCAAAGGGGTACTTCCCATATCCATATACACACACACCCCACCTCAGTGATTCCTTTCTCTTTGTGGTTGTTAGAATAACTGTGTTACAGTAACTTAGTGACCCCTTAATCCATTCTGGGTGTCATTTCCTGTCTGAGTAGCCAGGCTCCCTGAGGCAGGAACACACTCCTCCTCTTATTGTTTCCTCTTTAGTGCCTGGCTCATTTCCTGGAGTGTAGCAGTCACTCCATAAATATTCATTAATGAATGAATTAAATAATAAGCGAGGAAAGAGGCCTGCATAATGTTAATGTAAGGGTCAAATGAAATTATGTAGGCCAGTCACCTTTGAACATATTAAAGTGGAAAAGCAAGGCATTTTATTCCTTTTTCCCCTTTAGCGAGGGATAAACCTAGCTCCACTTTTATCCTCCCATCTTCCGAGCCACCTTTCTGCCCTCATTCATAAATCTTCACAGATTCCACTCACACAAGAAGACTCCGCGGACCAGGCGGGTTGACAGAGTGTTCGCAGCTCCCTCACATATTTATGCCGAGTGACCATCTCTCCCGTATGCTCAGCTACTTGTGCCAGATTAAAAGAAAGGCGTGGAAACAACAAGGCTGATACCCAGGAACTTTAAATAGTTCTGAAAGAAGGGTGTGAGCTTCTCCCCAGAGTCTGTCTGCTGGAGGATGCTGCAGGGGCAAGATGCAGCTGGATTGACGATGACTGAAGGACACCATTCTCCCTGTGAAGTTTGCTTTTTCGGGATTGTGTATGCAGTTGGGTTTGCCAAAGACAGTCTTAAATATTTACTAACCTTCGTTGAATAGATTAACTCAAACCAGAGTGCCACGTTTATGGGATATTTAGTTTTAGCTGTTTGTAAAATAAGTTTACCACTGGTCTTGTTCCCATCAGATAAACTGCACCCTTAGCATATCATACGCAAATATTCTTTGTGATGTAGAACCTAATTAGAGTCTGTCTCTTTTTTTCCTTCCTACCTCTCTTTCATCCATCCCAAACCCCTGTGAAGAACTCTCAATCCTCCTTTGATTCCTCATCATCTCCTGGATTCCACCAGTATCTGAGTACATACAACACACACACATACACACACACGCACACACACACACACACACACACACACACACACACACACAGAGAGAGAGAGACAGAAAGAGAGACAGAGAGACACAGAGACAGAGAGACAGAGAGATACAGAGACACAGAGACACAGAGACACAGAGAGAGATGAGTGGGATAAGAAAAAATTTAGAACATGCCCAATGTCTATAGCAACACATGCTTCATGCTTCTATCTCCCAGTGATTTATAAATTTGGGAATGGAAGGCAGTTGTTACATATCCTCAAACCTCAAATGCAAACATTGCTTTAATGAGGAAAGGCTCATGAATAAGATTCAAGGGAATTTGAGTTCAAAATGTAATTTTGCTAATGAAAATGTCTCATTTTTTTTTGTCTCTCAGAAACATGAAAGCCTCAATAAGACTAGTGAAACTTTAAAAAGTTGAAAAGTTTGTAAAGCTTAGTCTGCAATGATCCAATTCTGTTGCTTTTCTCACTTAAATGTCATCTATCACTTAAGGCAATAAGCAAGATTTAAAACAGTCTAAAGCCTATCTAAGTCTTATGATCAAAACTGGAACGAATTTTAAGTTGCTAGGTCTTTTAAAACATTTTTACATTTGTATATATGTATGCCTTTATGTATGTATTTATGTGGGAGTATGTGCATGCATGTGTGCACGTTTTGGGAGACATGGTACAACATGTATGAGGAAGTCAAAAGGAAAAATTTCAAGAGTCAGTTTTGTACCCTGTAGATCTCAAGGATCAAACTGAAAAGCCACAAGGCTCGTTCACAAGTGCATTTATCTGCTGAAACTTGTCATCAGCTCTTGATTACAAATTATGATATTTCTGTAAAGTACATAAAGACCTTGTCACATGAGCATGAGGACCGAGATTTGATCCACCGAGCCCTTGTAAAGAAGCCAGGCGTGGTGGTTACGTGTGAGCAATCCCTAGCATTGGTGAGGTGGACACACAAAGATCTCTGATGTTCACTGGCCAGGTAGCTTAGCCAAATCCACTAGCCTCCAGTTCACGTGAGAATAACATAGCTGAAACCATTCAGGATTAATAGAGTGCAAGATTCCTGAGACATGGCAACTAAGGTAGTCTTTGTTAGCCTTGAAATTCATGCAAACACACACACATGCACACACACACACACACACACACACACACACACACACACACACACACACACACACACACACTCTAGTAGGTACTGCTCCATCCCACAGCTGTTGAGTGCAGTGCCTGTGTTGGCACTGCTTCAGTCCATGTTCCTTCTCCTCAGCCCAATATGAAACCATGGCTCTCCCCGTTTGTCCTTTCTTTGACATTTCAGATTTACAATGACAATTGAACGCAAAGGGCGAAACTATCAAATTAAAGTAAAACACCTTTCCAGTTTAATTTCCTGTCCAACTAAATTCTCTCCCTACCCTAAGTCTGTGTGCGTGTGGTATAGCATGTGTATAATGTATGCACATGTGTGTGAACGTGCAGGGTTGTGTGAGTGAAGAGGGCAGAGGATGATGTGTTATGCCCTGATCTATCACTTTCCACTGTATTTCCATGAGACAGGTATTTCACTGAATCTGCTGCCAGGCTGGCAGCCAGGAAAACCCTTGCTAACCTCCTTCTCTGCCCTTGACTTTGTTGGGTTTACACACATGCAAAGCTGTGTTCTCCGAAGTTACTTTTGAAAATGGGAACTGAACCAAACAAGAGCAGAGTGCAGTACTCTCCACTGACATTCCTTTGTACCTAAAGACAAATTCAAATCCCCATGGGTGGCTTTTGAAGCGCTCAGTGAGCTGTTCTCTCTCTCTCTCTCTCTCTCTCTCTCTCTCTCTCTCTCTCTCTCTCTCTCTCTCTCCTCTCCCTCTCTCTCTCCTCTCCCTCTCTCTCTCTCTCCCTCTCTGTCTGTCTCTCTGTCTGTCTCTCTGCTCCCCCTTTCCCTCACTCCTCTCCCCTCTCTGTGTGTATGTATTCATGTGGGTATGTGGATGTGTGTGAAACATGTGCCTGCATGTGTAAGAGTGTGCATGTATGCATAGGAGTGTGCATATGGAGGCCACAGGTTGACATCTAAAGTCTTCTTCAATCATTTTCTATTTTTGAGATGAAAGCCTCTCTCCTGGACCTCAGTGATTTGGCTAAGCTGGCCTGAGTTGTGAGCCTTAGAGTAACTTGTCCCAACCCGTGATTGTAAGCCTAGCGTTTTACCCACTAAACCACCTCCTGCGCCCCTCTGCCTGCTTCACCACCCTCTTGCTCCATGTGTCCTAGACACAGTGGCTTTTTGTTTCTTGGATTTAATGGCTCCTTTCCACTGTAGATCTTGCACTTGCTGGTTTTGTTGCTTTGGCTTCATTTGCTTAGACTGAATTTCCCCATGCCAAGTCTGTTAGTTCACTGTTCTCTCTCAATATCAACATTAGCATCATACCAAATTTTCTCCTTATTTGAGACCAAGCCCACTGACAGTTCTTTTGAAAGCCAGATCTTTATCAGCAGTCCTATGTCTCAGTCAACTCTGTTATATAACCATGCTTTGTGACATTTATAAGGACTTATTATTAGAGGTGAATTTACTTGTTTATCTTCTTATTTTCTGACACCTTCAATGAGGGGTTTTTCATTGACAAGAGTCTTTCTTTATTTTATTCATGTATATCCAATAATCAGATTACTCATTAAGATTGGATAGGCTTTCAATAGATATTTGTTGAATAACTGGCTTGCTTCAGAAGATTGTAAAGTACCAGAGGCAAATACTGTTCACTGTATGACAGCTTCTTACACTGCTGAGTTAAGGCGTCTTTTGAATCTTTTGTTTCTGTTGTTTGAATCAGAGAACCATGTATCCCAGGCTGTCCAGGGACAGAATGAGGCTGAAGATGACCTTGACTTCCCAGTATTCTTGTATTTAACTCTGAAATGCTGGGGTTATAGGTCAGTGTGCCAATATCCAGGTTTATGCAGTCCTAAGGAGTAAACTCAGGTCCTCCTTCATGCAAAACAAACATTTACCATGTGACTTACATCCTTTGTGTCTTTGACTACAGGTTAAAATGATTTTTAGAGTCTAGACTAAGTCTTCTGATTAGCATCGATGGGAAAACATTTAAATAGGTTAAATTCAAAACAACACATATGCATCTCTCTCTCTCTCTTTCTGTGTGTGTGTGTGTGTGTGTGTGTGTGTGTGTGTGTGTGTGTGTGTATGTGTGTACATGTGTGTCCTTTGTGTGAAGGGACCTGCAAAGGCCAGAAGGAAGCATAAGATCTGGAACTGGGGTTTTAGGAGGTTGTGAGGTACATGATGTGGGTGCTGGCCACTGAACTCAGGACATCTGGAAGGGCAGCAAGTATTTTTACCTGCTGAGCCATGTCTCCAATCCCCAAAGAACATACTGTTTTGAAGAAAGTATATGGTCCAAAATAAGCTAAGTATAACTTATGAAAAATTGCACAAGAAACACCACTTGTAGAGATCCAGTTGGAAGACAGCACAATAGACACTTCTGAAAATTGTCAGGGGTCTGCAGAAATATGAGACCAGAAAAAATATAGAAGAAAAGTTGAAGTAGAGATGCTGTGGGGTTCAGTTAAGTGAATTTAAAATAGAAAGGGATTAGTTATTGGAGGATTCTGGGCATTTGTCAGTTTTGAGCAGCAGAGAAGAAAGTCTGTACTTATCCTCCGTTTCACAGGAAAATGAGAAGCAGAAAACAGGATCACTGCCTCTGCGATATCATTGCCTCTGGTGGTGTTGACTTCTCCCAACTTCTCTTGGAATATTTGTCTAGAACATGAATTTGTTTTCTTATTCCTCTTATCTCTTCTGTGGCTTATAATTCTAAGCGCAGCCCAAGGGCAGAGACTGTTACATGCTTGCTCTTTGCATCCACTTATCAGCTAGTTTAATGTCAGGCCCCTGGTAAGTGCCCCAGGTACCCATCTCCCAGGGAGACATAAACACGTTTTGCTTTGCTGCAGACACGGGGTATTCAGGCACTTACATGATGCTCCTATCACCAGTATAGCACATCTTGTCTTTTTCTTCTTGTATCAGTTTTTATGTATTAGTTTGGGCTCTCTGATAGCTGAAGTGAATTCTCTTTTCCTTATAGGTGACATGGCAAGCAGATGCTTTTCTCCAACACCAGAATGGGCTGAGCACCATTGCAGAGCCTCCTAATGGGCTAAGAACAGTTCTAAGAGGAAAGCCTTTAGTTTCTCCCAAGTCTTTTAGAAAGAATTCTGAGTGTGTGGATGTAGAGTGGCTCAGTAACTGAAGTGCTATTGCCAGGCATGGTGGTGAGCACCAATAGTCCTCGTGTGATAATCTTAGTGCAGGGCGAGGGGAGACAGGAGGATCCATGAAAGTCACTGACCAGCTGGTCTTATGGAACTGGTGAGCTCCAGGTTCAGTTAATGAACCTGTCTGAATAACTAAAATGGAGGTCTCTAAAGGAAGAGAGCTGACATCAACCTCTGGCTTCCACATACATGTGTACAATGTACATACACAGCACAGGTAATCATTGTGGTTGATAGTTGGAACTATGGACTTAACAGGATATAATCTTGACATCTGCGGATATTGGAGATAAAAATCATCCATATTTCTCATGACCAACTCTCTATACTAAGCTTGGCCATCAGCTCTCCTGCGCATTTACCTTGTACCATTCCTATTCTACACAATTCAACAATAACCATTGCCTACAGGAATCTGGGCAAGGGAATGATGGGAAGTTTATTCCTGGAACTTTCTGGACTCTACCCTTGAGCCTTTTCCTAATTGCTTTTGAGATTGTCTCTGACCGAGCCTGGCTGATATAGTCAGCAAGCCCCGGAAATCCCCCTGTACCCACTTTCCAAGCCTTGGGAATGCAGGAACACAACCTCAGCTTCTGATGTGGGCATGGAGGGTCGCATTAAGTGTGTTTGCTCAGCAAACTCTTTACTGACTTATCTGTCTCTGTAGCTGCCATGTTGCCAGTTCTAATCTTTATCTCATCATCCACGATATATGCAATAGCTTTGCTGGGTTTCCTGACCATTGCAGCAAATTCTTGAGTGTCAGCATGGTCTTGGGACCTCTTGTGCTATAGACATAAAATACCAAACACGAAGGATCTAAGATTGATCTGCCAAGTTACCGGAAACTTCTTTTGTTGCTTTCCTGAGAGATAAGGTGTATGCCGAGTGTTGTTAGCCACCTCCTGTCACTCCAACCTAGTCCCCATAGGGGAGCTATGAGAATGGGGTGCTGAGAAGTTTGTGAGCATGGGAGACATTAGAGGAATACAAAGCACAGGGCTGCAGTGTATCATGTTCTGAAGCAAGTGAAAAAGACTCCAATGGAATCAGACTGATGTGACAAATGCCTTTGTATAGATGGCCAAGACTAAGGACAACTCTCAATTGTGTCAGCTCGAGGACCGCATTTCCAATCACATTTCTGGGAGGAACACAATGAAACTACATCCTATGCATAACAAGAGTCACGTCTGTTCCTCTCAAGCCCTGCCATTGCCTACTCTGCTGGATCGTAGTGAGAGCTGTAACACAGGTGAAATTAAAATTTTCCACTAGGCTGGACAAATCCAATAGCTAAAACTTGGAAATGCTCAGAAACCAAGTTGTCATTAAAACAAAAGACTCCAGAGTAGAATCAATATATATTGTCACTTAAGTAAAATTTATATTTGTAAACCTTAAGTTGGAGAGTTCTAAATAAATCTGAATTATTTATCCTTTTATCCTTTTTACCTTCCTTTTCTTCTGCCCCCAAATAATATTTTCATCTATCTATCATCTATCTATCTATCTATCTATCTATCTATCTATCTATCTATCATCTATATCTATCATCGTCATCTATAATCCATCTAATATATCTACCCAACTACCTACTTTTCTACCTACTTATAATCTTTAATATATTTATCTCTTTCGCTGTGTAAATACCAGTGACTAGCATTGCATAAGATTTTAAAATTTGGCAGATGACTAGATATTTAACTCCCACCCTGGTCAGTTTATTAGAGAGGAAATAAGTAAATGACCAGATGCTTTTCTCATTAAATTGATTTTTAAAAAACAAAAAACAAAGCTCAGAAGCACAAAAACTATTTCGGGTTTACTGGGTTCAAATAGCTCCTGGTTGTGTTTTGGTGTGGATCTCACATCAGTGTTTCTTCAGTAACTGTGCCCACAAGAAAGGCTGCTGAGTGTGTCCTCTCAACATAGGTAGCTTGTGGTGTGTGGGAAGGCCTCTTTGCTTAGATAGTAATGTGTTTGTGCGGTGGCTTGCATTATGACCTACTTGGGCTTAAAGCTGTGAACGACTGTGCAAGTCTCAGGAAGCACTTTTCTGTGAACTTTAAAATATTACACTTGATGTTTGGAAGATCCTAAGCTTTTGAATAAGTTCTACACCTTGATGCTTTGGGCTGTTCAGAGATCTCAGGTCTCTTCACATCGTAAGTAGCATTTTTGTTCAATGGAAACTATTTTTATCTTTTTTTTGTATATCATTTTTCTTTTAAACTGTAAAAACAAAGTTAGGATCAGGTCAGATGGCCCATCAGACCTTCAGATGCTGACATCTGATCCTCTGAAATAGGCAGGCGTGGGGCAGCACAGGTAGGTAGCTTTGGGGCCGGCTGTATTGTGAGCCTATTCTATCAACAGGACATCAGCTCAGCTGCAGAGTCCAAAAGACAGCACCTGGATGCTTTCCTTGTAGATTCTGGTCACCAATTCTCAAACAAGAATTCACAGAGGCCCCATCTCATCATCTTCACAGTTGGAGAGAATTATTGTACTACCTAAATTAGGCCAAGGACTGAGCCACAGTGGGGACTGAACTGCCTCTTTCAAGCTGCAGTTCTCCAAGTCAGGGGAAAGGGCAGCATCAGAGGGAACGCGCATCAAGGCTAATGAGGACCTTCCTGAAAGCAGTCATGGGAATACTTTAAAAAATCTCACCTCCTGCAAGTGCACGATTTTCAACTCGCCTGCTCTCTATCAGAATGCTTTACTGTGTCTCCTGCCTGCCACCAGCCCACTGACTTAATTCATGGGGTGGGAAAATTGGTGCTCGATGGCTCAACCCAGCCATCTTTCCCCTTTCATATCCAGTTCAGTGTGACTGATCAGTGTTTTCATTTGTCTTAAACAAAACAGAACAAAACAAAACAAAACAAAACAAAACAAAACAAAACCAAACAAAACCAAACCCTTGTCTGCGGATAGGGTCTTGGATCTCTGGTTGACCTCCAAGCAGCTTCTTATTGCCCACTACCCTCCTACTCATGTACCCAAGCTTTCTAAGTGTTTAACATTTTCACACATGTATGTAATGCATTATGATTGTGTTCATCCCTATTACTCTCTCTTACCTGACCCTTTCACATTGTGAAATCTTCTTCTTCCTATAGTCTCAATCCTATTTCGAAGTCTTCTTTTGTATGTTTGCAGGTCTTGAACTAGCAACCACCAGTACCTGTGAGATCGTGAGTGCAATGTTCACGCTATGTACACAAGAAGTCTCCCACGGCACTGCTTCTCAGCCTCTGGCTCTTAGCGTCTTTCCATGATATTATTTGATCCTTGGGAGAATCCTGATTAAATTTTTGTTACTGTTGTGAACACAAGCCAGGGTTGTTTGGAAAGAGGGAATCACAACAGTGGGATTGCCTCCATCAGATTGACTTATAGGCAGGCCTGTGGCACATTTTATTGATTGATGACAGATGTGGGAAGACCAAGCCCACTGTAGGTGGTTTTGCCTGCTTACCCTGGCAGGTGGTCCTGGATTACATAAGAAAATAGGCTGAGTAAACCAGTAAGTCCTGTGTCCCCAAGGTTTCTGCATTTGTTTCAGCCTTCCGGTTCCTGCCTTGGGTTCCTGCCTTGACTTCTCTTGATGATGGAATGTGATGTGGATGTGTAAGCTAAATAAACCCCTCTCTTCCCAAGTTGTTTTGGCCAGTGGTGCTTTATCACAGCAACAAAAAACAAATCAGTACAGGGAGTTAGTATCGACATTCTGTTTAGGACTGAGCACTGAAAAACCATTTCTCAGACTTTAACCAGTTATGAGGCTCTGCGTTAAGTGCCATCTACTGCACAGACCAAGGTTGTAATTTGCCCACGTGCTTTACATTAGGCTCTTTGTGCAGTACAAGATCATATATGTATGTGTCTTTTCCTTGCTATATTGATTCAGTATCTGTCAGAGCCCCTAGCACATCACTGGAATCTGATTAATGACTGTTGAGTGAAGAAGTGGTCTTTTCCAGATTGTCAGGAAGTACTTTATTCCTCGAACGTGGTACAGCAAAAGTCTGTGTGGTGTGATGCATGGTGAGCATTTTCTGTTAGGGATGTCAAGCGATCTCTCTTGCAAAGACTCTACTTTGTCATTTTCACATAAAATAGCTATAAGACAGGATGCTAATGAATGAGCGACTTGAATTCCGGTAAAACCTTATTTATAAAAACAGGTGCTTGAGAGCTGGGGTACATGTTCAGTTGGTAGCTTGTGCCTGCCAGGCATGTATGAAGCCCTGGCCTGGATCTTCAGGATAGCAGCCTCTGGTCACAATAAGATTTGTCTACAATCCCAGGACAACAGAGGAGAGGAGAAGAGGGTCAGTCATTTAAAACAATTCCGAACTACATCATGAGCTCAAGGCTAACCTTGACTACATGAAGGTGAAAAACAGTGACAGGCTAGCTTGGGCATATGGGCTGATGTTCATAGTTTCGTGTTCTACTTTTAATTTAATAGATATAATCTTTTATTTCATCACAGTTTCGAGGACATGTTCAGGTCTCCTGCAGGCTTTCACTGACCCCAGGCTTCACCTGCGTTACACATGTGTTGGAGAAGACTTCATACTGTCTACTAAGGTGCTAAGAAACAATTTCTGTCTGATGGAATATTTCATTTCCGTTGTGCAGAAAGCAGCACTCTCACCCACCCATAAGAAATCATGTTCTTCGGATTCTGTCAAGTGTGTGGTACAACTGTGAAGCTCAGCTCCTGGAATCTCTTTTTGAAACCCATTTTCCCCTGCCAAAACGAGGCCTGCAAACGCTCTGAGTGAGTCAGCGATCATAATATTTCCTAAACCTGAAATAAAAAGCATGCCAAAAATAGTGAGATTTTAAGTTCATGTGGCTCCGGCGCATTCCTCTCAACTTGACATCCCATGGTTTTAAATGCTACACCAGAGGTAATGTTGCAGCAGAGCAGATCTATGATAAAGGCTGATATAGATAAGAGATACAAAAAGGAATCAGAGGAGTCTTTTCCCAAATAGTGATTTCTTCACTTCCACCTTTAAAAAAACCATCAATTTATTTTTAAGAGTGGTCTTAATTTTACAGCATAACTAATGATATACAGTTCTCCCTTGCACCTCCTGCTTCTACACAAGAATAGCCTTTCAGGGCATCTATACCCCAGGAGAGTGGTCCATTTGTTAGAGCTGATATAGCCCCACTTAAACATCATCAGCATCCCCTTCTGGGGTTGTACATTCTATTTGGGACTGACTGTGTGTCCAACAGAATTATTTCACTGCCTTAAGAATCTATATGGTCCTCTCTTTTCCTCCCCCTCTTCCTCCTCTTCCTTTTCCCTCAACCCTTTTCCTTTTTATCTGATTCCTCTTTCCTTCCCCTTCTATTTCTCATTCCTTTTGCTCTTCTGTTGAAGACAAAAGGAGAGAAAAGGGACTCGCATTATTCTTCCTCATGTTTCCTGACTCACATCACAAGATTTAGCAATAGTTTGTATTAACAGCGTAAACAAAGACTTATATATGTAAAGTAATTTTATTTTAGGGTGTTGGGGAAATCTCTTAGTCAACAAAGTGTTTGATGCACAAAAATGAGGCCTTGGATTGAGGTCTTCAGCAGGGTATAATAGCTGGGTATGGGGACATGTGCTTGAAACCACAGTGCTGGAGACAGAGAGAGCAGGGCCGCTGGGGTTCACTGGTCAGAGAATCACAGGTCTAGGTTCACAGACAAGGTGTCTTATCTCAAGAAGTAAGGTGGAAAGTGACTGAGGAGACATCCAAGATTGACTTCTGACATCCTAAAAGTGTACATGAATGTAAACATACACACAGCCATAGCAGGCCTTAGAGCTGAGAGAACATGGGAAAACCATAGGGACTCTGTGGCAGTTTGCAGAGCAAGTTGCGAGTAGTGAAAGGCAGAGTGAGCTCCGTGCCAGCGTGTGAACTGAGCAGGGTTCTGCACACCAGCAATGCCCCCTGGGTTACTGTACCTATGACAGTGAATAGTTTGAAGGCAAGATGTATGTCACAGAGAATCCTGCAAACCCCTTGCCTGAGAACAACCAAGAACTCAAGCAAGAGAATGAGGCCAGAAGGAAGTCAGATTTGAGAGGGGTGAGAACAGTGGGTTGCACCCAGGGACAAAGAGGTGTTCCTACTGGGCCAAAGATGTGGAATTAGAATGTTCAGCTGGCTGAAGATGCTCTAAGATGAGCTTGACTTTCTGAGAAGTTCCTTCCGTTCAATTTTAGAACTGTGGATGTTGGTTGTGAGTTTCTTCATGTGGGTGCTGTGAACTGAACTCTGATCTTCTAAAAGAGCACCATACACTCTCAGCCATGGAGCCGTCACTCCAGCCTCTAGACTTCTGTGAATAGCTAAATGTCTCCTGAGCTCCATGGCACGCTCAGCCTGCCGCTTTCCAGAAGTGCAGCATCTGACTCATGAAACCAATTACCATCTTCCCTGTGATTCAGACTCCAAATAGTAACAACGACCTCCACGTTAAGCATAAGCATCTCCCTAGAGACCGGTGAATACTCAGACTCCTGTTCTTCATCCAGGAACATGGTCCTACTTTGAATTAAGCTTGGGAAGCACAGACTGTGGTATACTTTTCTATACAGCTTCAGCTACAGGCGTTGAATAGTCAAATGGGCACATTTCCTAATGTTCAAAATGAAGCTATTTCTAAAGCCTTTTGGTCACATCAAAATTCTACTTGGCACCACAAATAAATATAGCTGTTTGGTATTGTTTGCCCTAAGATGTCAGAGAAGCCTGTGACACATTGAATCACGCTGTCTCTGGCTCAACATGCTCTCAGAGTTGATATTCATTATTGTTTTATGTAATTCCCAAAGCAGTTTATCAATAGCACAAACAGACAAACAAGCCCAAAACCTCACCACCTAATAAGGTTTCAGAGCCCAGGGACCTTTCACTTATGACATAATGGTGTCACAGCATAGTCCTGCTCATTGTACTTAGTTGGGGAAGCTGAGAATTTCCAGGCCTTTGAAGTTCACTTGTTTTTCACAGCTCATCTGTCTGTCAGAATGTTGTGTGGTCAGGTTCTTATCACATGGTCTTTGCACTACAAACACATCAAATGTATATGTTTTTTAAAACCTTCATGTCTCTTGGTTTGCCTATCATGATCTCCATTGTATTTTATTATTTTATTCTCTATCTTAGAGTGAGTGTTTTTATGCTGTAGCCCACCTTTTGGCTACTTTGTGGGTTCTTCTTTCTTCTACCACTCTCCATCCTCCCTTTCCCACCCTTTCAACCCTCTAACACTAGATAGGAGAGAAAAATGAATAGAAAAATGAATAGAGAGAATATGATATTCTCAGACTAATTTCCAATGATTGGGAAATCGAGTTCCTTGGGGTAAGTTAGTTTTTCACCGCCAAGTTATCTAGTATCTTCTTTGTTCTTCTTTGATCATGACTACTTTGCAAACCGAAACCACCAGCATCCAACCACCAACTCACCACTAATCAACAACAGCCCATTTCTCAGGGCTCCAGCATTTATGTACCCTCTGAAGCATCCCCAGAATTCCAAATGTCACACAATCACAGAAACTGTCTGCAGCTGGAAAATTCTGCCCCGATTAAAGCACAAGGAAAACCATAGTCAGCTGCTATGGACAATCTGAAGCAGCCCTGCGTCCCCACACCTGGGACTATAATGAAAACACAATCTTATACTATTTCTGTGTCTTTTAAAGAAGCATACCTGTAGTATGCAGGTACATATGTGTATGTAGTGTGTATGTACTTAGAGAGGCTTAAGGCGAACCCCGGCTGTCATTCCTTGGGTGTCATCCACATTGGTTTCTGAGCCAGTGTTTGTTATTAGCCAAGACCTTGCCAAGGAGGCACTGCTGGCTAGTTGGTGAACTTGAGATACTCCTGCTCTCTTTCCCCAGTGCTCAGATAGAAACATGCTACTAAGACAGCTTTTCTTTTTCTTTTCTTCCTTCAGTAAAATATGGGTTTTGGGCCTGGAACTCAGGGTTGTCTGGTAAGCACATTGCTGACCCTTCACCCTAGTTTAGTGAAACGGGAAACAAGAGAACGGTTTAAGCAGCCAGGAGGTGTAGTAGCACAGCAATGAGGAACCTCGTTGCTCTGGCTTCAGAGAGCATGCGTTTCAGCTCCCATTCATCACTTTTCTTTTAATTGCTCTTAATCTATAATGGTTTATTCTTGTGTATTATTAACTGAAAGATAAACAGTAGGTAGGACAGATGGACAACAAGACTGCAAACTAACTTTCCTGTTGTGTGTAATAATTAAAGAAACAATCCACAGTAACGTGGCTTCACTCTAGTAATGTGGTCTCTCCACCCCCATAACTAACCCCATGTGGCAGCCGCCCAACTCAGGGTTCACTTGCCTTGGAACCTGCTCACATATCCAGTCATCCACCCGCTGTGACTAGTTGTCACAGATTCCTATAACCCAGTAAAATCCACGTGGATCTGACTCGTCCTCTTCTTCCTCCATCTCCTCTGTCCTCTCTGCCCCTCTCTGTCCTGTCTTTAAGACTCTCGGCTCACCTTCTATTTTCACTGCTCAGTCACAGACTCCAGTCATCTACCTCACCTGCCCTCACCTGTGTATTGACAGCAACACACACTTTCCCTTTCTCTCTCTTAACAATGGATGGGTGGCCAGTTTGTTGTTTTCTAGGAGACTCTAGGGTACCCCTTCATCACCAGCTTTGGAGGGTACTTTATGAACAGAAAGTTAGTTTAGGATTTCTGGAAGTGATGTTGCAGCATGACTGCAGCCTTTTGCTTTTATCGTTATTTTTTCATGTAAGTATTTTTGGCAGTCGTGTGTATTAGGCCAGGGCTCTGGCTCATGAGTTGTTTTCACTTTTAAACAAATTCCATGCTGACTCCTCAACGTACAGAGCTGTTCTAAATGGAGAGTACAGGAGCCATTGATTGAAGACTTGACTGAGGCTTCATAAGCTATGGACAAGGACCTGGCAGTTGCATTTACTCAGAGGAATTGTAAATATGTCAGCCATGGAGATGGGATGGATTTGTTCAGGTTATAAAAGTCACATTCTAACCCCCAAATGCAAATGTACAACGAAGTATTTGAAGGAGGGGTTATTTGCTCCAGAGGATCAAACATATGAAGCACAAAGTCAAATCCTGCCCATGGCTGTACCATCTCACCCACAGTGGGCATTCAAGAGTAACTATCGAAGCACACACATTTCAGGTTTGATTTACAGCCTGAGTCTTTGTCTCCTCCTCTCCAGTTTCCAGCAGTAAACAGACTGTCACCTCATTCACATGCCAGCCTCTTTGTCTCTTTAAAGCTAACCTGGCTGTGCATGGTGAACGACCTTTCCAGTGCTGTTTTCCCAAACCTATTACTCTGGCTGCTGTATTACAGTTGGGCATAGGTAAGCATTACCATTGTATGAACTTTTCAGTCAAAATCCTAGTTCCAGCTTCCTCCACATGCTGTAACTTTGCCCAAGGGGACTGATTAAGCCTGGGTTATCAGCTCAGACTCAAACCTTATGAATACAGTACATTCTGGACTCCCTGACTTAACATCATTGCTTCCCTCTATCCAGGCTTTTCTGTGGTTCAAGTATAGAAAATTTCAAGGAGGAAATTGCCAACCAATAATGGATACTGTTGAGCTGGAGGTGGGATGGCTCAGCAGGTAAGAACACTTGCGGTTCTCACAGAGGATCCAGGTTCCATTCCCAGCAACCTTGCGCCCATTGACACCTATCCATAATTCCAGTTACAACAGACCCAGTGCTCTCTCCTGACCTCCACAGGCATCAGGCATGCTAATTGTACACAGGCATAAATGTAACTTAAGCACTCATATACATAAAACAAATAAAAGGAATTAGACACTTGCTATTTTTTTCAGCTTTGGGTATACTGACATTTTGTGTGTTCCTGTTTGTTTATTTATTTATTGGTTAATTAGAACATCCACACAGCATTTTTTTCATTTGAAGAGTATTATTTATAGTTCTATATATATATATATATGTATATATATATATATCTTAGCTTAAAGCAAGTGGAGAATTTGACTGGAAAAATCTTAGATACATAGATAAAGGCTGTAAAGACAAACACCAGCCACCATATAATTTCTTTCCTTTTTAACTTTTAATATTTACTTATTTAATATGTGTGTGTGTGTGTGTGTGTGTGTGTGTGTGTATGTATACCTGAGTGTATGTGTACCACGTGTATGCAGTACCCATGAAGGCCAGAAGATGGCACTGGATCTAGAGTTACAGGCAGTTGTGACCTACTGTGTAGTTCCTAGGGCACAAAATTTGTGTCCTTTGTAAGAGCAGTAAACATTGCTAGCCACTAGCTACATCCCCAGCCCATTTCTTATTTTAACTTAGAACTGAATCATGAAAATAATCATGAAAGGTTGGCTTACAAATAGTTTTATATTGAATGAGAGTTCATGAAGACTAATTAACAAGTTTTACTTTTTTTTTTTTTTTTTGGCTAAAATGTGTACCCCAAACTATAGCTTTGCATACATTGACACTGCTGGGTCTACGGGTGAGAATGGCTGCCCTGGGAGGAAGACTGTTAACTTTAGTGTTAGAAAGAGCCTTGTCAGTCTACCTCTGAAACCACGTGTCTTCTGTCTTCCTGTCCATTACAGCCACCCTCATGTTAGGAATTGAAGTTGTAAAGCCAAACGCTCACGTAAGCCTGATTAGGCAAAAGTCTAGAGAATTTAAATTTTTCTAACTTCCCAACCAACCCCTTCCCCTCAAGAATTATTTCCAGCTTTCCCTTTATATCAAAAATAAAGGAAGATTCTTTGCAAATAAAATATTTTCTACTTCTTGTGCAGGAGACGGTGATGAGAAAATTATGTTTCTTGGAAAGATTTGTGGGCTTGAAAACTCAACGTCTTTTGAGTTATGTCAGCAAGCCCAAGTGCTTATTGGTTTTCTCCCTGCTTTGATGAACAAGAGCAGAGTTAGCAAAAGCAAATAAATAAAGTAGAGAGATCTTAAATGTTCCATTATGTGGAGGTCCTGGCAATTTGTAAATCTTGGCACCGTGCATAAGCAGGCATGTGTGAGCCTACACTCTCATTGCCAGGCTGCCTGCTCTCCTGTCCTCCTGCCATGGTCCCTCATTGTTACCTCATGCTTCTCACATCTCTCTCCAGCTCAGCAATCTATTTCTAGTTTTCTTATGTGCCACTTACAAATCAATACCCACCTCTATCCAGTGTGAGCTGTGTCCACTCCAGAGGCCATCATTCCCTTCCAATCTGCCTTCATGCTTCCTCAGCAAATGAAAAATAATAATACTTTCAATTTCAACAAAAATCCCCATTTGCACTTGACACTCCATGCATTCTCACCTCCAGAATTTTCCAAAATAAACAGCTTAAAAGAGTTACCTTTTAACTTGAAGATTGAAGGGTTTTTCAAGGAAAAGATATTGTGTTACTTAGGAAAAAAAATCTGTAACCCGAAATTATATTATTTTCCAGTTTTTCATTCTTATATTTTAATTTTTACTTTTAGGTTATAAAAGTAATTCAATATATGACTTGAGTTTATGGAAAAATATGACATTGGATAAAATAAAAAATTGCTTGTTATGGAGTAAAGGAGAAAAGTATAGCCGTATGTGAGGCTTGTTTCTCTTTGGGTTATTTTACAGCTAGCTCTGAGTATTGGAATAAAAATGGAGGCATTCTTTCTGAGTGCCACTTTCCAGCCCAACTAGATCAGGTTTGACATGTTTCAGGGTTTTCTCATTTATTGAACATGAATGAGAAATTACTTCTATGTCATTGGCTGTCAATTTGATTGGAGAGTAGCTAGGAGATTAGTGAGTTACATACACCCCAGGGCATTTCAAGAGAGAGGTGTCTAAAGGGAAAGCATCTCTCACTAGTGGGGATGGCAACATTCCCACTTCAGGCTCCGGATGGAACACAAGGGGAAGAGAAGCAGGCACCTGACACACAGACATTCTTTTTCCCTCTGTTTCTTGACAGCCATGACATAAGCTGTTCTCCTCTAGCATGCTACAAGTAGCAATTGAAACCATGAACCAAAAGAGATATTTCTTCCCTCATAATTTTCTCAGGTATTTTGACAAAGAAATAAAAAAAAACTGTTTGACACAAACAGTTGAAGTGTGAAGAATTATGATCTTTGTCCATTTGATTCTCTGTCCTAAGAGCCTGTGATTGTTCAGCTCTTAGAAAAGTGAGCAATCAATAGAAATACACAAAAATTTAAATCTCACTATATTAGTTTTACACTGTATTTCTAAATCAACACCCCCTTTCTTTGGTCCATAATTTCCGTGTGTGTGTGTGTGAGTGTGTGTGTGTGTGTGTGTGTGTGTGTGTGTATCAGTGTGTGTCTGTGTGTAAGTGAGAGGTTGATGTGGAGTGTCTTCCTCAATTGCTCTCCACTATAAGTTTTGAGACAGGGTCTCTCCTTGAGCTTGGAGTCTAGAACTTACACGTTGGGCTTGTTAGCAAGCCCTGGAGATCCCACTGTCTCTGTCCCTCCATCATTACAGTATTACAGGCATATGGGTTTTTATGTCGGTGCTGGGAACCTGAATTCAGGTCCTTGTGCTTGCATGGTGAGTAACTCACTGATGGAGCCATTCATAAATATGTTTGAAGCATGTAAATAAATATTCTATCACCTACAACTACAGATTCATTCAGATATTTTCAATTTTACTTTTACCCAGTGAAGCATGTTTGTATTTTCCTTGCTCTACTGTGACGATAAGATCATACACAATGAACACTTTCTCACATGTCACCTGCCATTTCCCCACTTCCCCAATATTTTTTTCAGAGCACTTGTGTGCATTTAAACCTTGGGTTCTAGACTTGGATTTTCTTGAGCTCATTGCTGAGAAGATGTAGGGAAGTACTGTAACAAAGCCCCTGTGCACACTGCGTTCTGGATGTGCAGCTGCAAAGCCAAGGTCAGGACAGTCTCACCTGTGTTTCTAGCCATCTTTCCCTTGATGAGTCCAAGATGAATTCCAGATGCTGTCTTCTTTGCTGTTCATTTTATTCATTGTCTACAGATGCAGAAAGAAATCTCTAAAAATAATGACTATGAAAGCATTATTACCAGTCTTGCAGATTTGGGAAAAGCAGTTGGTGATTCCTCATCCTGTTCACCGCCTCTTGCTCAGCTCTCCCAGGAGCAGGGTGTGCTTCTCAGGGATTCCCGTTAGTCAGTGCTGCCTGCATCTTAGAGTACATTCTTCAGAATTGTTCATCTGAGCTGTACTGGCCTTTGTTCTGAGTCATAGCAGATTTTATCTTGTTTCTTTAAAAATTTTCTTTTTTTCTTCATTAATTTATTTATTCACTTTACCTCCAGATCACAATCCCCCCTCCCTCCTCTCCTCCCAGTCCCTTCCCCTCATTAACCCCTACCTTTCTCAGAGAAGGTGAAGTCCCTCATGGGTACCACATGCTCTGGGATATCAGCAGGACTAATATCATCTATCCCACTGTGGCCTGAAAAGGCAGTTTAACTAGGGGACTGGGATCCAATGGCAGGAAGAGTCAGAGACAGTTAGGGGACCCTCAGGAAGACCAAGCTGCACATCTGTTACAAATGAGTAGGTGGCCTAGATCCAGCCCCTGCATACTCTTTGGTTGTTGGTTCTATCTCTCTGAGCTGCCATGGGCCCAGGTTAGTAAATCATCCTGAGTGAGGTAACTGAGACCCAGAAAGATATGCATGGTATGTACTCACTAACAAGTAGACATTAGCCATAAAGTATAGGGTAACCATGCTATTATCCACAGACCCAAAGAAAGAGAGAAACAAGGAGGGCCCAAGGAAGTATGCTTGAATTTCACTCAGAAGGGGAAATAAAATAAGACATCAGAGGTGGATGGAGGAAGGAACTAGGTGGGAGGGGGAGAGAGGAAGGAAGGAGGATGGCGATCAGGTGTGGGGAGGGAGGGTGGGAGAGGACTGGGAAAGAAAACAGAAATCTGTGGAGGGGCATCTCTGGGACAAGGTCCTAGGAATCAATGGAGGCAATCCTAGCTGAGATGCCTAGCAGGTGGGGATATGGAGACCGAAAATGTTTAATACAGTATTTTCATTCTTTTTTTCTTGAGAATTTCATACATAGAATGTATTTTAATCATATACTCTCCCACTCCTCCCTCTAACTCCTCCCAGTTCAACCTCTGTTGTCTTCCAACTTGGTATTCTCTAGTTTTAAAAGCATAGATGTGTTCCCCTACCCCCCTTGGATAGTGGTTGACCTGCAAGGGGCCATAACCTAAAAGAATCATCAGCTTTCCATAGCTCTACCCGCTCTTGATGCCAGGGTGCTGACTGGCTTGACCTTGCGTAGGTAACCATGGCTGCCTTGGGTTCATGAGTACAGAGGTCTTGTCATACACAGAAGACACTGTTTTTCTAGTCCTCCCTGACTTTTGGCTCTTACAACATTCTCATTCTCTTTTCCTTTATGGTACCTTTGATGGGAAGGGACAAGGTGTGATGTGTGTGTTCCATTCGTGACTCTGCATCATACAGACACTTATTCTCTGAACTTTGGACCAGTCATTAGTTTCTGCTAACTGCCATCCACTGCACAAAGCAACACCTCTGAGCAAGGCCTCTGAGGAGCTCTGAGAGGTACAGTGTACCTGTATGGGTACAATGGTTTGTTGTCTATTTAAATGGAGTCTCGAGGTAGTGGTAACTAACTACTCACACCCACATGGAAGCTATCAGGAAGGCCCCCAAAGATTCTCTTGAGATAAAGCACTGTGAGGATCATTCTTAAAATACTAATACTACCATGTAATCATTCAAGGAACCCCAATCCCTTAGCACATTCAGAAGCACAATTCACAAGCTGATAATAAGAACCAGAATTACACTCTGAAGCTGGGCAAAGATTTGTATTAGTAAATGGAATGCCATCTCTAGTCAGCTTAAAATATTGACTCCTTTGCACTTGCTTTATTCTGTAAATATCTTCCTTCCTCCTGGGCTTGCATTCCAATTCTTTGCAAGTTAAGAAACACCTGCATTCAGAAACTACTAGGAATTAAGGAAAAGAGAACGGCGATAAGAATTGGAGGAGCCTAATTTTATTTCTTAACCCTCTGTCCTATTTCTAAGGCTAAGAACATGTTATTGAAACTCCTCCAGGCTCAATGCTGCTAACCATAAAATGGTTTCATAATTGTTTTCTTCATAGGATAGCTGTGTGATGGTTAATATTGACTCTCAAATAGATAGGATTTAGAGTCACCATGGAAACAAACCTCTGGCCATGTCTGTGAAGGAGTTTCTTGATTTTGTTTGTTGATGGGAAAAGACCCACCCTGAACACAGGCAGGACCATTCCTCATTCTGGGGTTCTGGAATGATAATGGTGAGTAGCAGAACTAATCTCTCTCTACATTCTGTGTCCCTAAAGCCATCAGCCACTTTATGCTCTTGACCTTTCTTCCCCATGCTGAGAGACTGTATCCTGCAGCCATTAGCCCAACTCAACCCTTCCCTCCGTAAGTAGCTTTGATCAGACATTTTGTCCCAATAATGAGAAAAGTAAGTAACAGTTGCGAGCATTAAAAGATAAGGCATTATATTAATGTGAACCTACACTAATACAAATATTAGTTTATAGTATAAGCACATTATAAAACAAGACGGATCTTAAGAGCTAGTCATCATTGTGTGATTGGAAATTAGTAGACAAGAAGCATAGAAATATCTGCTCATTGTCTTTTGTCCTATGGGAACTACTGGTCTACTTGATTTCTGAAGTCACTTGTCATTCCCAAATTCCTAGATTCTATAGTCTGGAGAAAACGTAAGTGAAAGGGAGTCTTCTCGAGTTAACTTTTAGCAGCCCCTGACACTTGAGTCAGAGTGGGAGATAGAGTAGATTCCCCAGAGGTCTGGAGACCTAGAAACCAGATTCTTAAGAGATTGGCATGCAGGACACCTACTGTGAGTGTCCTAGCTACCAGTGTCCTGCAGTGAGAGCAGGGTTGTGGCACAGAGGGAGGTGCTGACAGTGAAGCATCACAGAAAAAGCTTACGTCATCTGTCTTCCACAGCTGTTCCCCCTTCTACCTGGTCTTTAAACAAGCTAGGGACACCTGAGGTTTCTGCACATTAAATGGGAGGTGCCATACTGTCATCACAGAACATAATATTATGGCTACTGGGTCAGAAGGCCACTGGGACAAAGTACCCTACAAAAGCAACTTCATCAAGAAAGGGTTGATTTTTGCTCAGTTTGTGGGTGTGGTTCGTCATGGCAGGCAAGTCATGGTGGCAGGATTTTGAGGCTACTGATCACACTGTGTCTGAAGTGAGGTCAAGAGGAGACTGTTGGTGCTCAGTTCCCACCTCCCATTATCTAGTCTAGGATTCTAACCTATTGAGAAGTTTCGGGAAATTTGTGGGGTGAAGTAGATGTTATCTGGATTTCTATAACTCAGTGTCTAATTTAGTTCAGCCCTCTGATTTCTTTAGAGATTAACAGGAATGTAGATTAATCCCTAAATGAAGACCTTCTTCGAATTCAGAGACAAGTAGCCACCCCATCTCTACATGTATGTCTATGTGACTTGGTTTTTTTTTTTCCAGTTTCTATGCTTAAATGTTTTTTCCTGATCACACAGTCACCCTCTGTCATCTAAAAGCTGACCTTTATTTTTTTTTTAATTTCATCTCATTTATTCACTTGAAGAATTTTCACATGGACACATATATGTTGAGTGTACGCCACTCTCCTTGTTTAGCTTTTAAAAATTATTTTTATTTTTATTTTATTTATATGAATGCTTGCCAACATGTATGTCTGCACATCACAGACATAGGTGTGTGCTTGGTTCCCACAGAGGCCAAAGAAGATGTTGGATCCGCTAGAACCAGAGTTACAGGTTGTTGTGAATTACCACATGGGTGCTGAGAGGGGAGCCTGGGACCACTGCAAGAACAACCAATGCTATTGGCTGCCGAGCATCTCTCCAGGCCCACAAGTCTTCTTCAGCAGTGAGGATAGGCCAGAGAACAGAGCAAACTCCCTTTACTTTGATAGCTTTAGATTTTGTTGATTTCTTAATACGAAAACTAGTGTTGAACAGATTTTGAAAGTGGAAGACCGTCAATGAGAATAAAGTTAAAACGCCAGCTCTGTGTTCATTAAAAACACGTTCCAAAGTTTATTAAACATATCATTGTGGAAAACAAACAAACAAACACCCAACAAGTAGTGTCTCAAGATTGCAAGGGCCAAGATCTGGAAGAATCTGTTGCTTTTGTGCATTGTAATGTTGGCAAACATACTTGTTTTTGTCTCGTCCAAGTTTTCTTACATTCAAATCTGGGGCTTTGAACTCGATTGTTTGGGACTCAGCAAACTGCCTTTGTAGCAAGAATGCAGCTAAACACAAAGGGAAAATGAATGTGTGCAGTTATATTTTAATAAAACTTGACTTATAGAAAACACTCACAGTATACTTATCTGAGCAGCAGGTTTCAGCTTCCAAATCTGAGTGACAGAGATTCTTGGAGTTCCTGCATGAGCTGCTTCACCTCATCCACATCAAAGACCATAGAGACTGAAGTCACAGGCAAAAACTTTACACTGCATATAGCAACACACCAGGGCTGGCTCACGAGTCTTCAGGTCAGCTGGAGTTGTAAGATTTTGTGTGTGTGTGTGTGTGTGTGTGTGTGTGTGTGTGTGTGTGTGTGTTTATTTGCAGACATTGGAAACTCTGGGGTTCTGTTCCACAAACCCCACATGCATTCATTTCCTGATGGCTCTCAAGGCTCTGTAAAAACTCTTTTGAGGTCAGCAGTAGAGGTACAAGCATTAGGCAGAATCACCAAAGACTTCATAAAAGGCACAAATCAGAAATGGTTTAATGTCATTGGCACTTTTCTCCCACAGATGTCTCACAGCCTGACCCAAGTTGAAGGATGCAGGAGGATAATTTATACAAGCTGAGGTCATGATAAGAATTCAGATAAAGGGTTATGTAACCTGTAGAATTGGGGCTCTCGTCTCTTGAAGTCATGCTCCTCAGCCCCATTGTCAAAGGGCCTGTCTCGGCAGGACTGCAGCTGAGTTTCTGAAATCCATGGCTGCCTAATCACCCTGGAAAGCCACTTGACCGGATGTTTTTCTAAGGCCCTTGCAACAGGGACTCAATCAAATGGAGGCTTGTATTTCAGGAGAGTACTGTGTGCTCAGAAGGTCCTTCTAAGCTGAGAGCCAGCAGGCTGACCCGTGCCTTGATGGAAATTCCACTGTTTGCTCCCACACAGAGCTCTGACCTGCTTCTCCTCATCCACTCCTCCACCTCCTCTTCGGACCACTCCTGTTGGTACCAAGCCATCAGGTACCCATGGAGGGAAGTTGATGACAACTATCAGTAGGCACAGCTGGACTGAAACCAACTCATTTCACACCGCAGTGGCTTGTAATCAAATGGTACTATGTGCTTTATTAATTTGCAATTGCCCCCCTCCTTTTATTTTCTTTTACTCATAGGTCACTTAAAAATTCCTTGATTGTGCAGCAGTGGGGAATAATCCTTCTCTAAAATATGTGGCTGCTTCATTATGCAACTGCTCTGCTCAGCATCTTGGGGGCATTTCTCATAAATATGTAATGCTGCATCTTAAAATTGATATTTGGGGGGCGATTTTTCTTTTCTCATTGAAGGAAGCTTTTAATTGTACCATAATGACTAGTCCTGTCGCCATCAATATCCCTGGGTCAATAGCATATTAAAAGGTAGTAATGGTGGGTCTCTGCTCTGTCTCCGCCATGGTTGGGAGAAGTGTGGATGCAGCCTGGCTAAGAGGTCTCATGAAAGCTGAGCTCAGCACAACATTGGTGGCCACAGAGAAATCGCATTCATCATCCGCCTTGCTAATGTAACGTGAATTTCTTTCAAAAGTCCAGACATTTAAGTTGTCAGCATGTGATTAATTTGTGGGCTGCTTTAAGTGGACACGGAGACCCATGCTGGCTTAGATCTGGGGGAGGAGGAAAAGAGGACACAGACCTAGAAGTGGATTTTATTAATAGATGGCAGTTAGATCCAGGTTTCTTTCCTATTCTATAAAATTCCTAGATAAATATAGAAAATTATAATATCACCCATTACAGCATACCCTAGTATCATGGCTGAAGTTAAACCATGTATTGAATAGGGGTGTGTGTGTGTGTGTGTGTGTGTGTGTGTGTGTGTGCGTGCATGCGTGCACACATGTGTGTACACGAGTGTAAAAGTGCAAATTTGTTCACATTACCTTTAATATATATGGCAGTTGACTTGTGAGTAATTCCAAGTGATATAATCAAAATAGTTACTTCCTTCCCTTTTATTAGTATTAACATAGTTTATCTTCTTCTGCCCCTTTACTTTTTAAACCTTTAAATATGACAATTGTATTTATTTGCTTGTGTGTTCGCATGTATGCATGTGCTTGCCATGCATTCCTTCCCTGGAGTGCATCATGCATATGGACATCCACTTTCTGGGTTCCTGTGATGGAACTGTGGCTGTCAGCTTCTGCGGCCATCTTGTTGGTGCTTTTATAGTTTATTTGAGAGCAGACTACACACCTCTTTCAAGTTAAAGGAGAATTGAGTTACAGCACACTCTGAGCCTTAACATATACCAATACATTTCAGAGAGTAGAAGACCAAGCTAGTCAAAATTCCAGCAGTGTGGTCAAAGGGCCAGGGACTGGAACCTCAGAAATCATAAGCCAAAAGCAAGTGCTTCCCCCTGAAGCCAGTCTCCTCAAGTATTTTGCTATAGAAACAGAAAGCTGATAGGCTGCGTATTAATGACGGGGTATAATGTTCCATTTAGGTACCATTATCTAGCTCACCACATTTCTGGCCTTAACTTCACTCCCTTTCTCCCACTGTGTGTCTATTCCCTCCAGCTGTTCCTTTTTATCAAACCTCTTGTTATTTTATATCGGGTTACTTTCTTGTTTAACATCTGCAGTTGTTTGAGGAGGTCAAGGATTGTGGCCACCTTATACTTGCTGCTGAATTGATATGAGACAATGGTAGGGCTGTGTGTCATGTTCCTGCACAAGGAACTTGGAGTCTTGATCATGACACTTTCACAGTAACATTCTTTCCAAAGCTCCTTTGCACTTTTCTGTGTCTTCCTCTTATGACTCGCTGAGGGAAAGCACACGGTGCTGTGTTGAAGAAATGTTTTTCACTGGAAAGAGGGTAAAATACCCAAAGAGAGAAGTGTTAAGGGAATAATAGCTACAAAACCCTTCATATTATTTAATGTAGCCTGTCTTGTTCTCAGAGCAATAGGAGAGATAATATCTGTACAAGAACAATCCTCACCAATTATATATTCATACATTTGCATTTTTATTAGGGTGTATTTAATGTGTAATAAAATGTGTAAGTATTAAGGGCTCAAATTCCTATTTTAATTAATAACTGGATACTTAAAGCTGGGTCTTCCTCAGATCTATAAAAGCCAGAAGAAAATGGCCTTCAATGTTTAATTACTTTTTATAGGTTTAAGCAGAATCCCTATTCATGCTTAAAAAATAAGTAGAATGTGAGAAACTTCAAAAAGAATGTGAAAAAAATCACACAACATAGCAACCACTTGTCTCATCTCTCTCTCTTTCTCTCTCTCTCTCGCATGCATGTGCTCATGCAGTTGTGTGTGTGTGTGTGTGTGTGTGTGTGTGTGTGTGTGTGTGTGTGTGTGTGTGTGTGCATGTATGGAGGCCTGATGGTTATTGTGTGACACTATTTCTGGTGAGTCAGTTCATCCTTGATAGGAAACTGATGGCAAACCAAACTGAGGATACCAACAAAGTCCAACAAGGTTAGCTAATGAGCTTTATTAAATGAATTATAGGAGCAGAAATGAGTCAAAGACAGCTGCGTCACCAAAGCACACCCCAGCCTGAGTGACAACTCAGGACAGCTGACGATTTGAAGCCGATGGCACAGCCTGCAGGCAGCTCAGCAGGCTTAGGAGTGTCCTCCCAGGTGGCCCGATTGGTCTGCTCCTTTCCAGGAATCTTAGCTGGGCTTCTGCTTCTTCCTGGAAGTCTGGCTGTTCTCAGCCTTTCCCAGGTAGTTTAGCTCCTCTGCTTTGTCAAGGCATATGGAGGTCGCCTCTCAACAGTGTATAATTGGGGAGGTAAGAAGGCTTGTGAATCTGGCCGGTTTCACGGACTTTCTGAGGGCTTCCTGAGCTTGGCAAGCTTCACTACAGGGTGGAGTGCCCCATCTCCCCTTAAAACATCCTGTCCTATTATGAACCCCTCTCCAAGATGGGGATGTCTTCCCAATGAGTAGATTGTTGTCAGCATCAGGTGTCCTCCTCAATCATTTGCTGTCTTATTAATTTTTGAGATACCATATCTCGCTGAACCTGGACTCACTGATTCACCCATACTATCAACCTCAGGGATACCCCTCCCTCTCCTTGGCCAGTGTTGGCATTACAAGTATGTGCCACCATACCTGCTTTTCACGTGGGAGGGGGTGATCCAAACCAAGACCTCATGCTTGTGTCACAGGTACTTTAGAACCTGAGCTCTCTTTCTGGCTATTGTCACAACTCTGAGGGTTCAGGTACCATTCCTGATCTTCTCTATGGCCTGTATCTTTAGTCTTTTAACTGTGTCCTTAGAAACACTATTTATACATGGGTGATTGTCAAGTCCAGCATTCCCTACCCTGACCTCCTCCCGTCATCCCGCTCACTCAGTGAGGCCTACTCAGCACCTCGAGCAGATGTCATCAATACAGAAACCTTGGCCTTTGGTTCGTTTTAGTTTGTTTGTTTGACAAATATTCTCCACCCAGTAACTATATCACCACCCACTTGGAGTCACAATCTAAAAGGATGGCATTTCTCCTTGAACAAAAGACAGCAAACTATGAAGAATACCCACATTAGTGAGTACTCGTCACTTAATGGGACATCTAAAGCACTACCCACACCCAAGGCTCAGGGACATCATGGGAGAAGAGGTGGAGAGGGTAAGGAAGAGAGGGTAGGGAGGAGTGCTGTGAAATGCTGTCCCTGGACCACTACCTGGCCATTGCATTCATGAGCTCCCAGCAACTACATAGTTACTCACACAAGACCTGCATAAGATCATGCCAGTCAAAATTCCAGTACAGGAGAGCAGCTGATAAGGCTCCATCCTTACCTGAGAAGCAGTTGGCAGTTAATAGCTATTGGACGAAGACTATCATTTTTCTTTAGTGATATTTACACTGGTAAGCAGCCCTGGTGGACGGCTCCAACCCCATGCTCACAGAGCAGCAGTAACAGGAGTCGGTGGTTGCTAACAACGATAGAGAAGAGAGTATGAAGTTGAAGTTAGGGGGCAGATTTTCAGGAACAGGTCTGAGAGGAGTTGGAGTGTACTGGAGGAGACACTGGATGTGACCTAAATACATTATATGCATATATGAAATGATCAGAGAACAAATAAATATATTTGAAAAATAGTATTCAAGTCAGGAAAGGACTCTACTTAGTGTAGTAAGAGTTAAAAACAATGTCAAGAAGATAACCAAACATGTTATGTGCAAGAAATAAGTGTCTATTAAGCAGAGTGGTGGAGGGAAGGTGCTTTCACTGCACTGGCAGGATGTCAGAAGGTTCACACCTCCATAGCTCTTCTCGCCTTCTCTCTCCCAATGTTCAACTCTTCAAAACCATTTGTCTCACTGATTCTACTTATTGCGAGTGCTGGGCACTTTATTGAGGTCTTTTTACACCAGACGTCCTGGGGACAGGTCAACCTAGATCTGTGGCCTTTGGGTCAAGTAACTCTGATTTGTTAGCTGCAGCTGGGTTTGGGCTAGCTCCATGGGGTCCAGACCTGGGCAGTCTCACATGGCTCCACGGCTTAGAAGCCTCACAGGTAGGTCAGTGCTCCATGCTAGTCAACTGGAAATTCATTGCAACTTTTGAACAAGAGCATTCTGTTCCATTTTCATTTCCACTATTTCACTGAAAATGGTGAGCAGAGCTAAGGGTCCTTTCAGACAGTAGCGGCAGCAGGCAGCAGAAAGACCAAGGGAGCTGGAGGGGATTTTGCTTGGCACCCGGAACACAAGGGCACAAGCAGAGGTAATGAATATGGTTTAAGAGATTTATTCAGAAGATTATATCTATGGATCAGGCTGTTTTGGTTCTACACGAGTGAGTGTTTGTCTTTCTGTGACTGACATCTTCCAGTTCACATATTTTACAGGTCTGTCAATGCTGTTTCAAATGACAGGAAATCTTTAATGGTGTTCCACTGTATGAAATGTGTATCATATTTCATTCAATCATTCATTCATTTGTTTGTTCATTCATTCACTCATTATTATAGATTTATTCCACTAAACTTACAAAAATGGGTCATATTTTAAAAAATTCATTCTGTGATTATCCATGGAGGGAAAAGAGTGTTCCCTCTATCTTTTGGGCAGGGTATTAATTAGTACAGACAATTTGGTAGTTTTTATTTACTTAAACATACACATTCTAGCTATATTACACCTGGGCATTTATCTTAGGAGAATAAGTATAATTAGAGAATGATCTCATCAATTACATTTGTGGAAAACTTCTCTTGCACATTAAAACTAACATAAATAATACATTTATATCATCTATATGTACATATACTAACATGAATAACACATTTGCACCATCTCTATGTATGTATACATGTGTACATTTAATAATGTATAGAAGAGTAGAAGAATATATATTAAAAATTCAAATAGGGATTGGGATGATGGGCAGCTTTGAAATTTGCATTGAAAAACTAATATATGAACTCTGAGCAGTTTGAAAGGCCATTTACAGAAAAGGGAAGTGGTAGAAGGGAGGTCTCAGTAAGGGTTTAATGAGGAAAGCGGTGTAATGTTCTTCAAGACGACCTTCCTTCCAAGCTTTCACTCCCAGAGCAAATGTGGCTAGCACTTCTGCTCCTCCTAGGAGGCAAGATTCCTTTCAAGTCACCTAGTGAGATCCCACCACAAATCCCACCAAAACTGGAAGATGCTTTTGAGTGATAGATCCGTTGTTTTACTTGCAGGACATCCTTTGTGACACTAATTTAAAAATGCATATGGACTATTTCCACACAGAACATTGTTTCATGTCATGATTTATAGTAAAATAAATAGGCAGTTATCTGGAAAATTAAAAATTTTCTGAAAGTTTAAGAAGAGTAGGCACCTTTCTATACCAGGGTAAAAGACAATTGCTTGACCTTCTAGCTGTTCTTTGGGCACAGTGTTTGTTCTCTTGGTATTCTGATGTTCTCTCTTTCCTTACCACTGGGTCAGGAGGACAAGGGATCTTGGAGGACACTTTGAAACAGACATGCTTGTGTCCAGAATGAGGCAGAGCCATCATGCTTTCAAGGGCAGCTTTTCAGAAAGCATCACAATAACAATTTACCAGTACAACATGCATTCCATGAGTTTGCAATGGTTGGACCCCGAGTCCAGACAGATCTTGAAGAGTAGTAGAGAGTTAGCAAAGGACACACGGGGTATGGAGCACAAAATGTTCCTGGGCCGTGCTACTGTCTTGTCCCTTAGTTTCTACTGTCAAGATCTCAATACTTTGTGAATCACTCATAAATTTATCCAACCTGGGGAGAAATAAAAGGAGAGGAGCCCTGAAAAGAGTTAAGCTCTGAATTTCCTTGATGAATATTAATATGGAAGGTAAATGATACTGAGTGAAGGAAATGAAGAAGCACATGCTATTGCAGAGCCGGGTTGGAGGCAACACAGAATTGCATCATACAGTCACACTGGCCCAGCGCAGACATTTAACTTGCTTCTCCACTTCCCCAATAGCGTCAGGTAAATAAATGAGGCAAAGAGGTACGTGAAGCCTCAAGTGCAGCTTCCGGCCCCTTTCAGGCCACATAGACCTCAGCTGGAATAATACATGGGTTCTTCAAGAGACATCTCATGTAGTAGATACAATAAAACTTACATAACATTATGAGTTTATCCTTCAGCTGCGCGTAGCCAATGATGGAGTATTTATTTGTTTGTTTGTCTTTATTTTTCCTTATGCGGGCCTGCCTGTGAGCAAGCACAGAGGCACACGGAGGAGGTCAGAGGAATCTATTCTCTCCTTTCCACTATGTGGGTCCTGTAGACGGAACTCGGTTGTCAGCCTTGGTGACAAGCATCCTTACCCACACAGCCATCTTGGTGGCTCCACTCTGAGATTCTTAAGGAATTTCTCATTCATTTGCAATCAGTAAAGCAGCCCTTCAGCTATGGACACCCTATTAATGGTATTCTGCAGACGACGTCCTTTTTCTTAGACATCATCCCAGGTTTAATCATTGAAAGTCCTGGATGGTAAAGAGGTTAGACAGATTTCCCTATCCCCTTTCTTCAGACGTACTCCCCTCTGAAGGGGAGTGGGTGGCCCCTCAGTGACCTGAAGCCCATTCCCTTGTGTGACAGGAAATCATTATTCTTTTCTTTTTCCCAAGGGAGAGGGGCTTTAAATCTAGTGACAAGTAGGAGGACAGAAGATGATGACGTGGTACATATTTAACATCCGCAGGGTCCTCCTTATGTTACATTGTACTGCTTTACAAAGTTATGATAGTATACAATTTTAATATCTATAGCTAACTGAAACTCAGAGAGGAATCTGAGATTAGTCTTTTTTTTTATTTTAGAACTGAGTTTTGTAATTTTAAAATGGACTCCCTCAGAGCCCAGATTTGAAGTATCACCTCAAGCAGAGATTTGCTGGTGGTCCATCTCCCCTCCCTGAGACATGTGAGGACTGTCAACAAGAGAAATAGCTGACCTCTGTCATCAGTGTGTGAGGGTATTATTGAGGTCATTTGGTGAGGGGAAAGAGATGGGACAAGAGGAACAGGGGCAGTCAACACTGATGCATGGTCTTACAGACTCTTTGTTAAGAGATGAGTTCTTCTGAAAGAAGTAATGAGCAATCTTTTTGATGATTTGTTTAAACTTGCTTTTCAAAAAAAAGCTCTCAATATGTACCCAAAGCTAGACTTCAACTCAAGGTCTTTTTGCCTAGGCCTCCTGAGGGTTGGGATTATAGGAGAGTTCTATTACACCTGGTTACACACACACACACACACACACACACACACACACACACACACACACTCACACACATGCATGCATGTACATATCCATGAGCGTATCCATCCATCCATCCATCCATCCATCCATCCAGGTACATTTGTGTGCATAGGTGTACCTGTTCACACACACACACACACACACACACACACACACACACACACACACACACACACCATTTGCTTGCTATTCACTACGTTCTCTATTTTGATCCACTCTGAGCACTATAGCAACATTGCTTTTATGCACATTTCAACTGGAGGCTGTGGTCATTATGCCAGCGTTGGTGAAATAGGTTTTGTAGGCAAGTCTGATTTTAAGCCCCAGTTAATTGCACTGTTTCTTTGTATTCTGAGTTTTTAACCAGTAACTAACCTGCCTATGAACCCCTGGAATACAGCCCATTCGTAGCCTGCAAATGTAAATACATCCCAATTTGATTATCAGACCCACTTATTTGCAAGCATCCTTTCCTGGGCTAATTTACATATTCATTCTTGTTAGCAGCAGATGCCCTTTAATGACCTTGATGCTGCCATTAGATTTGCCTGTTTTGCCCCAGCAGGCTACACCACCCTCAGACATTCAGCTTAGAATTAATAATCGAACATAGTAATTAGCGGCCCAGTGGCAATGAAAAGATCACAGCTAAAGTCATAGCTATTTAGTTAAGAGCAGATTCTTAAGTAGATATTGGAGCTTGTTTCCAAGCCGCCTGAGAGGAGCATTCCTGTAAACGCCAAGTCCCTTCTCACCAATATGAAGACTCAAAAGCAACAATAAATGTATTATTTGGAGGGCAAATGTGGACACACAATTTGGAGAACCATCCTGATCAAAGAGCCAGAGGCAAACATACTCAGACACACATATACATGTGCACAGAGACTCTGACACACATATACATGTGCACAGAGACTCTGACACACACACACACACACACACACACACACACACAGTAGAAGCAGTGGCTAATAATGTTTTTCAGTTGGTGACTCTTCTACATTACTGGAAATTTAATAGACAAAAATTTCAATGTGTGAAAATGTAGGTTTGCCTTCAAAGCAGTTTATGGGTGAATATAATCTTGAATTTTATGAATATAGTTTCACAGTTATAAAAACACGGTGTTTAAGTAAAATAGCTCTATTAGCATAAATAATGGTCCAAAGATAATCCTTAGGAAGTGATGCAAACCGGCTTTCTCACTATGTTTACTTGGGATCAGATGCGCGAGTCCACTCTACCTGCAACAAAAGAAGTTTTCTACTAGGAGATAAAAGGCCCTGGAGTGTAGCGCAGTATCATTGGACTAGGGGATCACATAGTTTTAAACGCATTGCATTTGATGATCAAACTATGGCTTCTCGGTTTAGGGAGTTGGTTGCACCAACTTGCGTCACCCCAGTGAGAGGCTCATCGTCGCAATGTGCTAAAGACAGCGCAACTCAGACATCTGGAAACTTTAGCAAGAGGTTCTGTCTGGTCTTACCCCAGATTTTATCTTTCTCTTAAAGTTTGTTTTTAATCTCTCTCTCTCTCTCTCTCTCTCTCTCTCTCTCTCTCTCTCTCCTCTCTCCCTCCTCCCTCCCTCTGTCCTTCTCTGTCTCTCTCTCTGATGTGTGTGTGTGTGTGTGTGTGTGTGTGTGTGTGTGTGTGTGTGCTGTGCACACACAAGATGCAGCTCTCTGAGTCCAGAGAGAGATGCTAGATCCCCTGAAGCTAGTCTTCTAAGCAGTTGTGACCCGCCCCATGAAGGGCAAGCTGGGAACTGAACTCAGGTTTGGAAGAGCAGCAAGTACCCTTAATTACTCAGCCACCTCCTTATTACCCCTAGGTCTCATTTCTATTCCGGTTGTAGGGTCTCTGTGTTTAATATATCCTCAGAGCTCCATGGTGCTATCTGTTCTATGGTCCTGGCTTCTGTTGCTGGATTTTGAATGAGTTTCTGTGTTGCAACTCACCCAAGGTTAAAACAGCTAACCTTATTAGCCTGAGCTCAAACATTTTCTCTTATTTGTGAATTTTAACAGCCTGACAAGGGGAACTAGAAGAGTGGGCATGTAGCTCAGCTAGGAGAGTGCTTGCCTGGCACGCATGAAGTCCTGGGTATAATCACTAGCACCAGGTAAACTGGGTTTGTGGACTCAAAACTCCAGTAGTAGAGGCAGTGATATTATAAGGTCAAGGTCATTCTCAGCTACATAGCAGTCCATATCGAGTTCAAGATCAGCTTGGGCTACAGGGGTGGGTAGAGAGGTGAGAAAAATCTGGGCCCAGTTCTAGAAGAAAGAGAAGGGATACAATCAAAATATATTGTACGAAAAATAGTTTTAAATTCAATAAGTTAAAAAAATGAAGAGAAGGAGTTAAAAAGGAGAAGCAGAGGCGATATGGGAGAGCTGGGAAGCTGTGGCTGTCATTTGTGTTTAGGGACGAGAAAAGCTTCCCAAGATTTATCCTATTCTTTACAAAACTGCAAGAAGGGATAAAAAAAAAACACATTATTTTCTTAATTTATTTCCTTCAGAACAGTTCCTTTTCATGGTTTATTCTAATGCTATTAAAGTAACACTATTCATTTTTATCTCTCCTTTTTTATTTAAAGAAAAGAATCCCAATACCTTGGGGATACTTGATAAATGCTGTGTGTTAGAAACAACTAAGTCTGCAAGCCAGTGGTTGATGACGCAAAGACGATGCATACATGATGAGGCTTTATAAATCTCTTTCCTGAAGAGACCGAATCTCCCAATGAAGTGTTATTACCCAACACAATGAGTCTTTCCTGATCCGATTGCAGGGACTTATTATCTTTTGCTCCATTCAGTGCCACCCATTGGTCAAAGAACTTCTTATCTTTTGTCAGAAAAAAAGCTCTAGAGAAAGTAAAGTTGATAAAAAGATGCTCTATCTGGTGGGGAAAGCTGGGAATTAAGTTAGAATTTCCTGGTGTAAGTTGCTCTGACAGAGATCTGCTCATCTCTCGTTCCTGTTGGCCTACTTATCGCATCTCCGTCACACTGTCAGCCATGAATAGGATTACTGGTCCTATTACTGGTGAGTCCCTTTTAATCCATCTTGGGGTCTTTTTCCATGGTGTGTGATTGGGTTTCTCATTTCAGGATGCCTTGCGACTCATTATCTATTTTATTCTGTCTTTTACAGGGATTCTGTTTGTGTTCGAATTTCCTGCTTCAGTTGCCAGGTTCTTGTAGGGCGGGTGTCGGGTTTGTTATTTCCTTTCTGTTTCTTCAAGGGTCTAAGGGGAAAGCATTGTACCAATCGATGGTTATTTAATAAATATTTCTTGATCTGGCCCGACTGAGAATATGTCCTATCGCTTGATTTTCATGATGTTTTCCATATTCCCACATTAGAGAATCCTGCCTCGTTTTCACGAATTCATCACAGTTTATCCTCGTCCTGTTGTCTTTTCCCAGGATTTCTTCAGCACTCGCTCAACCTCACCTGGTTTATATATGTGACTTTGGGCAGTCTGGCATTGGGTTACTTTTCCATTCTCAGTGAATGAAACTTTAGAATAAAGGAAAGCAGAGAGGCACATCACCCTGACTCTGCTTTTGCAACTGTGTTGGCTGGGAGGGGAGTCATGATATGGGGCCTTAGAAAGAATAGATCTGAGTTTTAAATAGAAACTAAACCAAAGGAGTCACACAATTCATTTGCTTGTCCCTTTATGGGTGAAGAGCAAACTAGGATTAGTCACTCCCAAATTTGAGGGCATGCTACTGTAATCTAGTCCTTCAGTTTACACTCTCATTCTAAAGTTTGCATCTGCACTGCTCTATGGAGGCTAATGTGTTGCCGTGTATACTCATGTATATGTATGAAGCTTTGCAAATACCCTAGTTAATAAATACTCGTCTTTCTTCAAGATCATGATGCTATAGTTTTATGATATCACTTTTCTATGCCTACTGATTCTTTTTATTTTTTAACATCAGGGTTCATGTATCCTATGCTAACTTTAAACT
Organism: Rattus rattus; assembly: GCF_011064425.1. NCBI lineage: Eukaryota > Metazoa > Chordata > Mammalia > Rodentia > Muridae > Rattus > Rattus rattus. The sequence continues at coordinate 65,018,410 of NC_046159.1, forward strand.
CTCCTTTTAGCCAAGGATGACTTTGAACTTGTGATCCTCCTGTCTCTGGTCCCAAGTGCTGGGATCATAGCATGTGTACCACACCTGGTTTCTCTAGCAACACTCTTTGAAATCATCTACCCACTTTTCTGGGTCATCATGCAAAACTGTTGCAGAGTATTGCACGGTACCAGAAAGCACTCGGCCATCACATTTCACTGACCTGTTCCATGGATCCTGGACATCTAAGCTGCTCCCAGGTTCTTGTTTTCAAAACAGCTTTTGGTGACAACCTTGCTTACAGTCTCCTGAGACGCCTGTGAGAAGTTTAGCGTAGAGCTTCAGAAGGGGTTTGCTGAGTTTGAGGAAGGAAGTACTACTGTACATGACTGAGTGTGGTACTCTCCGAATGCCCTTTCTATTGCCTACATAGGAGGCATTTCCCCACACTTCCGCAACATTTGTGAATTATCTATTTTTAAATAACCAATCACCTCAAAATGTTGTGACTTCAAACAGCAGTGCTTGTGATCTCACAGCTTCTGGGTCAGGAGTCTGGAGTGTTTCTGGCTGAAGCCTTGCATAGGTTGAAGTGACGTTTAGACCTAGGCTATGGGCTGTAGGCTCCATTGAGGGAGGACCCACTTCAAGTACACTCGTGTGGTTGCTGGTAAGATTTCCCTTTCTTGGGCTATTGGACAGAGAACCTCCATTCCTGACTGGCAGTCGACTGGTGGCCTCGTTTAGTTTCTTGCTACATTCGTGGTTCCCTAGAGAGCTGACAGTAGGGCAGCTGACACCCATCCTAACATGCAATTGAGAATTTTGAGAGGGGACGAATAAGACAGAAACCATTTTCTTCTTTGTTTTTTTCAAGATTTTATTTATTTTTATTTCTGTGTACGGATGTACCTGCATGGATGTCTCTGCATCGGATGCGTTTAGTACCCACAGAAGCCAGAGCAGTGTACTGGATGTCGGGATCTGGAGTTCTAGATGACTGTGAGCACCTATGTGAGTGCTGGGAACCAAGCTACACAGGTCCTCTAGACGATCAGTCAGTGCTCTTAACCACGGGGCCACCTCTCCAGGCCCAGAAGCTATTCTGTCATTTGATATTTCCAGTGCCACCATCTGCTTTGTTCTATTATGCTTGCTAAAGGCAAGCGAGTTGGCTCAAAGTCCCTATCTCCTTATCCTCAGCCTCAATGGAACCATCAGGAGCACCATGCACGGCATTTACAGAAGTGATTTTTGAGTGAGGCAGCCTGGTGTCTACAGCCCAGCTCTGCCTCTCTTTCACTTTCCGATTCCAGGCAAGTTATTATTTATTTATTTATTTATTTATTTATTTATTTATTTTTACGAAACTCAATTTTCTTGTCAATAAAATGACTATTATAAATCTACAACATATGATCACTTTTGAAAATCTGACGAAAAGAAACATAAGAAGTACTTAACAGACTGCATATGGCAGGAAGGATATTGTTTGAGTTAGATTTTCTGATGTTATTTGATGAAAGCCTGTCTTTGGCTGAGATTTACATTGAGGATACAGTGGTAAAAAATGCTCTATCTTGGGATGCCTTTTTGCAAAAGTAGAAGTGAATGGGAATAAGAAGACAGAACAATTTCGGAGAGTAACCTATAGATTACATATCATGGGCATTAAAGCCTGCCTAGGGGACAGTCACAACAGAAGGCTGCTACGTTGTCACCACAAGATCAATAGACAGCATGTGCTACTTTAGAAGGTACAGGTGGAGTGTGAGTTTGAGTTAGGAAAAAACCTATATGAAGCATGAAGTAATCTTTATTTAAAACAATGACGACGACGACAATGGGACTGGAGAGAATGCCCAGCATGTATGAATACCTGCTTTCATATTAGTGACCTTTCTGTCGCTGTGATGAAATACCACGAACAGGGCCACTAACAGAAGAAAGGCTTTATGTGAAGGCTTATGGTTCCGCAACGTTAGGTGGAGTAGAGAACGCAAATTTACTAACACGGGTCAGATAATGAGAACCCTTAGTTACTTGGGATTAATTTACTTACTTAAATACTACACGCACGAGAGCAGACAATGCAATTTTTACCCAGCATAGTACGCGCATCACAAACGGAGGTCGCTGCTCAGCACAGGGTACTGGTGATGAAGTCTATACAAGCTTTTGACTCGCATGGAGGAAGCAGGAGAACCTGGTGCCATGCTTCAGTGGCTCCGGCCCCTGACAAGGCATCTCTCCACACGCTGTGTTTGTATCATGCTGCCGTCCGTCAAGTCTGATCAATTGGCTGCCTTCAATGGCAGTGCTGCCAGCCTAGTGCTTTACTGCCATGCATTATTCAACTCAACATAAAGGACAAAGCCAGCTCTGTTAGCCACTGCCTGAGGGCACGTGGAGTCAGAGGGGAGATGGTGCCTATTTGGGATTGTGTTTCTGTACGGAGCGTGGAGAAAGGAGACTACCCATAAGCACTTGCCCCTACAATCCAGTTAGTAAAATATGTATACTCACAGCAGTGCTCAGGGGTTATTTCTTAGGGTACCAGAAATTTCTAGAAAAAAAAAAACAGGGAACACACGATGAGATTTCACTTCATCTTTGTGCAATATTTATACTCAAATGAAATCTGTTTCTGGGTTAAGCCTAGGCCCCGCTGAGCCACCTGGTGGGCTCTGGAGGAAACTGTGTGGGGAGTGCTGAACTGCGTCAAAAACCCAAAGCAGCCAGTTGGAGAGTACAGCTTTAGACAGTGAGTTAAACAGATAGTTGACGTTTCCAGAAGTTACCATCAAGCATTTGTGTCCTGTTCCTTTCTGAACACTTTGACAAAGACCAACAGACTGGCTGTGTTTTACACAACAGATATTTCTCAGGTGGTCATATTTTTGTCATGACTTCATGTGATGGGGCAAACTAAGAGCCCTAATTTATAAGGGCACACGTCCCAGTCATGAGAGTTTGACCAATGCCATACTGTTGAGGAATTCAGTTTATGACTTTTTTGGGAAACATAGCACATTCGTGTGTGTGCGCACAGGCCTGCAGGGGCACAGGTCACATGACCCCAACTTAGTTGTTTACTTAGTTATATTTGTGTTGCTGGGATAAAATAGCCTGATATGAAGAGTTTAAACGAGAAAGACTTTCTTTGGTTTATGATTCTTTATGCTTTCTTTATGGTTTATGTCTAATGATCAGGGAGATCCAGTCCATAATGTCGTGAAAGACCAGTGGCAGGAGCAGGAGACTGGCCACAGCTTCAGGAAGTAGAGAGTAGTGGTAGTGAGGCCCAGCTGTAGAGCCACAGAGGCCTTCCCTGGGAATCTACCTTCTCCAGAGAAGCTCGACCTCCCAAAGGCTTCCACCATATTCCTAGAGAGTACCACCCACTGGGAACCACGTGCTCAACATCTGAGTTTGTGGGAGACTTTTCACACTTAAGTGACAACACACACACACACACACACACACATACACACACAAAAAAGAAGGAGAAAGGGAAGGATTTTGCTTTTTAATTATAAAATTTTAACTTCTATTTAAAGCTCTAAAATAAACTGACATTTCCTTGAATTTCTGAAGCACTTGCTGCAGCTGCCCTCTTTTCAGCTGTGAGTTAGAAAGTTTACAATAGTGCACACCGCTAAAGTGCAGTTTCCTTATTATGAAATAAAATTTCACCGAAAGCATATTAGAAATCAGGAATTACTAAGACAAAGATATTGTCAAAATAATTAGCATGGATACTTTATGCATTTGATTGTTAGTCTTTCTCTGTATCAACAGATGAGTTTATGTTGCTTAATGAAACTCATTTATAATGTTATCAAACACATAGTAAACACAAAACAGAATGGATCCCTGCTGTTTTGTACATCTTTTGTCATTTAAAAACACGATAATGAATCATAATTGTTATTAATATTAACAAAATCTTTTTGGAAAAATTCAAAACACTTATTTATTTATTCTTTTAATTTGTGTGTGTGTGTGTGTGTGTGTGTGTGTGTGTGTGTGTGTGTTTTCTCCTTGTACCACATGGATGGATTGGTTTTCTCATAGTACTGTGTGGGTGGATAGGTCCTGGGGACTGAATTTGGGTTGGCAGGATTGGCTAAAGCACCTTTACCTCAGTGAGCTAACTTTTGCTGAACCTAGATAGAGTTCAATCATCTCCACAGAGATGGACTTCTATGTATATGATATGTCATTTTGTCTTCTTTTTGATGGTAGTGATTGTAAGTGAATTCATTCTGGGGCGCATGCCACTGCTTGTTTATTTAGCTTCCACCCCACTTTTTTTATTTATGTACAGATTGCTACATTCCAAAGTATTCCTTTATATACTTTTCTAGCTATGTCTAATGATCTAGTCGAGATTTTCAGATGTGTATTATTAATTGAGCCACGTGTCCTGTGTGTGCTTAACATGTGATGTTTCTATGAGATTTGCATTTTAAAGGTAAGCTTTGTGGCCTCTCATTATCACCCCACTCAGTTTGATTGCCATAGAAACTGTTGTGAAAGTTGGAGAGAAATCTCCTCTCCATTCATCGTTTTTGGGAGAAGTCAAGGCTTTTCATTCTAATGTAATGATCTCAACCAGGCTGGGTGAGCAACTTAAGAGTCACAGAGACTGGGCAACTGCTCTGCTCCATTATTTTTCGTCTTAGGATAAAATTAAAATTCTAGTCTTGTGGACATTTCTACCCCTCACTTCACAAGGGTGTCGGCGGCATATAGGTTCCTGAGCTCACTGCCTCTCTCTGATGCAGCTCTTGCCTCTGCACCAAGCACTGTAGCCTGCTGGGTATAGTCTCTCCCTCCCTCTGGAACACCCCAGGCTCCCTTCTCTTCTTAAGGAAGTCCTACCCTTTTCCAGGTCTGAGGTTCAAAAGGCACTGCTCAGTGCCACTTTCTGAAATCTTTCAGCAATGGCTGAGTTAGTCTCCCAGTCAAACTCTTGGATCAGTCCCTGGTCAACCTCATAAACTCTGGGGGCAGGGTGGATTTAAGTTGGATTTAGAGTTTGTTAGCCTTTTGACCCTGGGCCAAGTGCTTAATGTGCTTCGGGCTTTCTATCTGTGAAAGTTGGAATAAAAGTAATGCTGGTTAAAGTGACAGTAGGGACAGAATTGAGTTCCTGTGCCGGGTGTGCATGTGTGTGTGCGCGTGTGTGCGCCTCACAGTGAACCTGTGGGACTTAGAGAGCAGCTTTCAGGAGCTGGTTCTATCCTACCATGTCGATTCTTGGAAATCCACTCATGCCCGGCAAGCTACTTTGTTCATTGAATCATTTCCCCAGCCACCGTTGTCCTTCTTTTATCTTAAACATTCTCATTTCTGTAGCAGTGATTTACAGGAATGATTATTTCCTGTCTATTTCCTCCACTTAAACCACAAGCTTTAAGTGGCTCTGGGTTTTCTCATCACTGTAACATGGTCCCTAGCTCAGGGGTGTGGATGTAGTTACTAGATAAATGGATATTTACTTATTTACTCCTCATTCTCTTTATGATTGTATTCCTTCAGACTTTGCATTTATTTGTTTATTTGTGTGTGTGTGTGTGTGTGTGTATGTGTGTGTGTGTGTGTGTGTGTGTGCTCTTCTGCATGTGTCTGTCTGAGTATGTGCATATGTGTGCAGTGCCCATAGAGGCCAGAATAGGGCATTACATACCTTGAAACTGGAGTTTCAGGTGCTTGTGAGTGGCCTCCTGTGAGTTCTGAGAACCAAACTCTTGATCCCCTGGAAGAGCAACAAGTGCTCTTACGAACTGAGTCATCTCTCCAGCCTTCCTTCATACTTTTAACAGTCGTATAAACTTTGCTAAAGCTTTTCAGGTGACATTTCTCTCATTTAATAGGCAAAAATTAAGGCTCTGACAATTTTATCTCTCCTTTAACGACACAGTTTAAGACTGTCTTCCAGTGTCACCAGACACCTGCTTTTATTGCACAGGGATTGGTTTTGCACAACGAAGTGATTTTATTGTGTGATCTTTTGCCTTGATGAGTTTTTTCTTTCCTCTCAGTCCTTACTTGGAATTCTCATTACTCTGTCTCCTAGCACATACTGAATGGATGGGCTAAAGAAGAGGAACTCCAGATTCAGCCCCAAGCATCATGGTCCTTTAGTTCCACTTATAGCCATGAACACTGGTCAACGTGCTAGATGTGTCTATGCTCTTGAATATTTTTTTTCATGGCACATATAATATCTGTGACACACTCAACTTCTGGGAATGATCACACTGCATCTTGCCACATCTCATCATGAGAAATGCTAAATGGAGCAAATGAATAAGTATACATGGGACAGGGGACCACGGGCTGACTTCGCTAAAGTTCACTGAGGAGACGGCAAGTGGGCGAATGTCTGACACTGCTGTGGAGGTATGTTGGTCTGTGGGCCAGTGGTTCTCAACCTGTGGGTCACAATGCTTTGGGAGTTGCATGCTGCATACCCTACATAGCAGACGTTTAAATTATGATTCATAACTAGTACAATTACAGTTCAGAAGTAGCAATAACAACAAAAAAACTTTATGTGGGGAGTTACCACAATGTGAGCAAGTGTATTAAAGAGGTGCAGCATTAGGAAGATTGAGAATCACCACTCTGGGTGGACATGGGAAGCTGTCCTAGCAGATCTGACTTCCCTCATAGGAAACTTGGATAAGAAATTGGCAACAGAAAGACATTCCCGGATTCATCTGAGTTGCATTTCCACCCAAGGCATCATCTAGAGTTTCAGTCCGTGGTCCCATGAAACTCTAGACACAGCTTCTGTTCTGTTGATTCATCTGAGCCTAAAAGATTTTATGAAAACTAATTATGCTGTTATTTAGTTGGTTATTAGGTATGCATGCATGCCGTGACCTACTTATGGAGGTCAGATGATGACCTGTTGAGAATAGATTCTCTCCTTTTACCATGTATGTGCCAGGGTTTGAACTCAGGTCACTAGGTTTGGCAGCAAATGCTTTTACCAGCTGATCCACGTCACCAGACCTGAATGTAAAAGAGTAACAGTGAACAAACTCAAATAGAAATTTGTCTCAATTCAATGCAGGATCAAACTATTTTGTTTGTTTTTAAAACATGTGTGTGTGTATTGTGGGGGGTTATAAACATTTGTGTACAGGTGTATATGCTTACATGCATGAATGTTGAATTCAGACAAGAATATCAAAAGTCCTGTTCTGTCTCTCTCTTCTCATGCCCCTGAGACAGGGCCTGATTGACACTAGTGACCAGCAAGCTTCAGTAGTCCTCTTGTGTCCACCCTGCTTGTGACACTGTGCCTATTCCCATGCCTAGGTGTATATGTGGGTGCTGGGGATCTGAACTCAGGTCTTCATGTTCACCAGCAAGCAGTCTCACCCACCGAGCCACTTCCCCAGCTTTGTATCGGAATGATGAACAACTAGGGAACTATGTGTTGGAGAAATGGCTCAGCAACTGAGAACATTTGCTATTCTTCCAGAGAAACCTCCAAGTTCAGTTCCCAGCATCCACATCCGATAGCTCATAACCACCTGTAACTTCAGCTCTCTACTGGATGCTTCATGCCCATCAGGCATCTGTGGTCACCCACTCATACACAGGTATGCATAAACTTAAAAAATTATAAAATTAAATGGAATTACATTTTAAAAGGAGGAAAACAAGCTAAAGAAAACTTAGCTCAAACCAGTGCCCTTCAGACCCAGAACCCACTTCTCATGAAGCCATATTTGCCCTGGGAGTTACAAAATGTAATTATGGAAAATGCTTAATTTGCTTTGTCAATGGGGTAACTTGGCATTTTAAACAGCAGAATGCCATTAGGAGGAGGAAAGAAGAATACAGAAAACTTCATTGGAATGTATAATCTCTCTCCACCCCATCCATTATGATGATGTTATTTTCTCTTAAATAAGTCAGGATGGTAATTTCCTGTTGGGATGAGATGCTGAAATGAACAATCACTGTGCTTGCTGAATTTCCCACATCCTTATCTGGCCATAGAGTGAATTCCTCTGCCCTCTTAAGGCAAATGATCTTTCATCTCCCTAGTAACGGCCTTCGCTCATTTCCAGATCCTTTGGTGTCCATGTGTAGAGAGGCTGGTGAGAGGGAAGGACTCAACCCCACTGGGAAGTTGCGAACTCATCATGCTACTATGCTCAGCAGAACATCTGGAGATAGCCGGCTAAAGACAACAGAAGTTAATTTTATTATTTTGAGGCTGGAAGTCAGATATCAAGTGTTACTAGGGCGATGAGCCTTCTGAAGGATGTTGGGGATCATCACTGCCTCTATGATTGACTGAGATCTTTGGTGGTCTTGGCTTGTGGACACATCCTTCTTTATTTTTGCATTGGTAGGTAGTCATACGATATCCCCCTGTTTAAGGAAACTCCCTGTTTTCACATGTTTCTGTGTGCTTGTGTGTGTGTTTTTAATGTAGACTTCAGTCTACCCGAGGATGAATTGAGCCTCACGCAGACCTCATTACATCTTAATGGACTCTCATTCTAAATATGATCAACCCCTATTTAAGAGGACAACCTCAGATGTCCTTCCTCAAGTGTTACTGACTATACATTTTCATTTTATTTATTTTTTTAAAGATTTATTTATTATGTATATAGCATCCTACCTGCATGTATGCCTGCAGGCCAGAAGCAGGCCATATATCTCATTACAGATGGTTGTGAGCCACCATGTGGTTGCTGAGAATTGAACTCAAGACCTCTGGAAGAGCAGTCAGTGCTCTTAACCTCTGAGCCATCTCTCCAGCCCCACATTTTCATTTTATTAAGACGCATTCTCTCACTGACTCAGAACTCACCAAGCACACTAGACAGACTGCCTGTCTTTGCATCTCTAGTGTTCTTAGTACAAACCCTTGGCAACCTGTGCAGGCATTTCACACATGGGCTCTATGGATCAAACTCAGATCATTCTACTTGCAAGGAAGCACTTGACTGACAGCATTGACTCCTCAGGCCTCTGTCTGGGTTTTTGTGTCCCCAAGCCTTCTGCTTCCCCCAGTCTTTGCTTTTTCTCTGAGTTAAATGTTTTAGATTCTGTAAATACATGGATGACACGGTTCTTGCCTTTCTCTGTGGTATATCTCACTTAGCATAGTTTCCCCAGGTTCAGTTATAGCATCATAAATGGCTGAATTTCCTTCTGTTTTTTACCACAAGGAATAGTATTCTACCCTCCATATAGTCCTCAGTCCCTTTATCCATTCCTTTACTGATGGACATTTAAATTTCCAATTCTTGGCTGTTGTGGGTGGTGTTGCAAAAACATGAATCTGTAGATCTCTTTCTCCTGCACCGACTTCCTTTTCTTTGGATATATATCCAGAGGTGGGACTGCTGACACATAATTTTTCCATTTCTTAATACTTTTTCATAAGGATTTTTGTTTCTGTTTTCCATCACAGATGCACTGACTCACCTTCCCACCAACAATCTGTTTCCCTTCATTCCACCTTTTTTTTTTTAAAGAAAGATGCACATCTATGCTAACTAGGGGGAGTGATAGCTCAATGTGGGTTTGGGTAACAATTTTCTGATGATGACTGGTGTTGACTATGCTTTCAGAAACTTGTTTGAATTGTCCATTTTAATCAAATTCTTTTTTCTTGAATTGTTTATGTTCCTTACAAATTCTGGTTATTCGCCCCTGGCAGGAGTGTGGTTCTAGGGATAGCCCTACTCACTAGTCTGCAGCAGTCCTCAGGGTGCCATCCTGTAGGGCATTTGATTTCATTTTGCTGGTGTTCTGTTAGATTACATTGAATGTTTGCCATTCCAAATAGTCCCTAACACATGGTATTGCAGTACCCTCCTGAACATTGAAAATGTCTTCTAACTTTTCTTAGATTTGTAGGTCTCTAAGTTCCTCCCAAATCAGGTTCAGTGAAGACTTAATCTCATTAGAGTGGGTGGATAGTTAAATTTCTACTTCCATTCAATAAAACCCCAGTGCCACACTTGGGTTCCCAATGGCTTAACTGTATGTCCAGTTACAGTAACCATTGTCCTTTGCATGATAAACTCTTACCCCCAAACCCATTACATGCTGTGACATTTGGGACTCACTCAGCCTAGTGTTTGGTGTAGGAAGTCACCTCTGAAGGCGAAGGGTATTTTATAGCAGGCAGGCATCATCTTAATATTCATCTTTCCAATGGAGAGAGACAGTAGAACTATGTTTTCTAAGCTGATTAGAAAGGATTAATTTACTACCCCAGGGCCTCCCTGTCAATAACCATGGGTCAGGACATGGCAGAGTTCTATTCAATAAGGAAGCTCCCTTGACAGATCGCGTTGGGCACAAATTCTGATTGCCTTTCTTTGGACAATAAATACTAGCCCTTTTATGATGTGCTGGCTGCTATGGAAAGAGTAAAATGCCTTGGGGACATCAACAGCTCTCAGGATTGAGGAGCCAATGTTCTCTCGGTTGCATAATTTAATCCATCATATTGTCACTGACACAGAATACTTGCCATCTAGCTTCTGTTGGCCAAAATATTTGTTTTGATATCTGCCTTGCAGGCCCCACTCACTGTAAATTCCTTTATCTGCTAGAGAATGAATTCTGTTGTAAGTCAAGTCCAACCATTGGGCATATTGGTTGCCATAGTTAATACCAACACAAAATTTAGTGGGAAAATTGACTCCATTAGCCCTTTACAGACCCTACAGGGCAGGATAATATCTATAGTCCTACAGATCTCCTCTGTGGGATAAATTCAGATGTCTGAAGAATTCAGTGCTGGTGGCTTTTCCTCTGACATGACAGGGAGAATGACAAATGATCTTGAAATGGTGTTAAAAGATACTTTTCAATGTATCAATGTTAAATCTTATATAGAGATAAAAATAAGCATAGAGATTGGAGGATGGTAAAATTGGTAATACTGCTTTGCAAGCCTGAGGACCTGAGTTCAGACTCCCAGGTATCTACACAAAAGCCAGGTGTGACAGTAAGCATAGGTAACCCTAGTGCCATAGGGAGGGCAGAGAGAGGTGGATCCCTGAAGTTGCTGGCCAGTCTACCCAAATTGGTAAAGTCCAGGCTGAGTGAGAAACTCTCTTTTAAGGAATCAGGTATAGAACAACGAAGGGAAACATTAGACATTAACTTCTGCCCTTCACACACACACACACACACACACACACACACACACACACACACACACACACATTCATGGAACTCCCCTCCAACACACACACACACACACACACACACACACACACACACACACACACACACACTACACTACACCAAAATTATTTTTTAAGTGAGTTATAAATCAATATTTGTCTTAGGGTTTTTTTGCTGTGACAAAACACCATGACCAAAGAAGCAAGTTACAGAGAAAAGGGTTTATTCTGCTTGTACTTCCACATCACTATTTATTACCAAAGGAAGTCAGGACACGAATTTAAGTGGGGCAGGAACTTAGAGGTAGGAGCTGATGCGGAGGCCTTGTAGGGTGCTGATTACTGACTTGCTTCATGTGGTTTGTTTTCTTATAGTACACAGGAGTGTACTATACACTATACATGGTACCAGCCCATGCGTGGTACCACTCCCCCATTGATCACTAACTGAGAAATTGCCTTACAGCTGGAGCTCATGGAAACATTTCCTCCACTGAGGCTCCTTTCTCTCTGAGGATTCTAGCGTGTGTCAAGTTGACACCCCAAACCAGCAAAGTACATTACCTAGTGAGAGAATTAAGGAGATGTTAAAACTGATTCAAAACGGAACTGAATTCAAACAAGGGACAACATTATAAGACAGGACTATTGAAGTAGATGTGAAAATGGAGATAAAACTAGACTTCTCAGTAGAATGTTTCAAGAAGAATGGTTGGAAAGAGCTAGAAACCAGATCTTGCATAAAAAAGACAGGTGTCAGAGTTAGGCTCACATTGCATTTCTACTAGATGGTACAGGCTTGACACACTTGTGCACACATCTGTTACTTTGCATTGGTATCTGCCTCTCTGGAGTCAGATAGACTTCACTGGAATTCTAGAGTGTAGACATACTGCACACTTCTTCACTGAGATAAAGCTTCTCCTCATTGGGTGGTGCTCGGTAGACCCCAGGTTCAGAGTCTTTCTGTTACTTCAAGCACATGGCTTTATAACATTGCAACAAGAACCTCTTAGGCTTGCTTGGAAATTCATAGTTAACGATGAAAGAGGCATGGTAAGGTGTCTCTAGGGGTATGCTCTAAAGAGCAGAAAGCACACCGAGACACTGTAAAGAGAACCATGAAAGGCTAGCTGTATGTAACAGGGTCTAGTATAGACCATTAAAGACACAAGCAAATATCGTAGGCTACAGGCCCATCGAATCCATAGACCAGCAAACTGTCTCAAGTCAGCTCCCTGCATAGGCAGGCTCAGTGCATCCCCATGCATCCTGATGTTTTCTCAAGAAGGGGATACAGCAGGGCTGGAGAAATGGCTGACTTTCTGTTTTTACAGACAACTGGGGTTTGATTCCCAGCATTCATGTTGGGCAGCTCCCACTGGCCTGTAACTCCAGCTCCAGAGACTCCAGCACTCTTTTCTGGCCTCTCTGGGTACTGCACTCACGTGAACCACCCCTTCCCCCAACACAGACAATTTTAAAAATAAATCAGCAGGAGTGGTGGCACGCATTTTTAATCCCAGCTCTTGGGAAGTATTGAGAGGTTCTGAGTTCAAGGTCAGCCTGGTCTAACAGAGTGATTTTTCAGGACAGCTAGGACTACATAGAGGAACTCTGTCTTGAAAAAAGGCAAAAGAAAACAAATAAAATAAATATTTAAGAAGATGGGGGCAGGCAGGGAGTAGAAACCCTCTGGAAGAAAGAGAAATGGTTCTGAAAAGATTACATTTTGAATATTTGCTCTAAGTCATATTAAGTGAATTAAATCAGTCTGAGGAAAAACAAATGTATGTTTATTTACTTTGTGAATCCTAGATTATGCTGATGCACAAACTCTTGCATATGCACATATATCATGAGAACAGAAATAAACTGTCTAGGGGACAAAGAGGACTAAGGGAAGGTAGATGATAAGAAAAAGGAAGGCTGGAGAATAGGCGTGACATACTCAGTGTACAGGACCTATTTAATCAAGACCTTAAAAATACAGAACATATAGTAGACCTAAGGAATGTCAGTTTTCTAATTCTAATTTTTAAGCTTGTTAAACATCATCCGTCTTCATCAGGAATGGACTTTTAAGACCAAGATAAGATCATATAGAATGAGGAGAAGTCATTTAACAAACACATTTGGACACCTGGCTTTTGTTTGTATTTGCCCAAACTACACCCCAGAAAGACACAGTAAAGCTTTCATTTATCATAGATTCTTCACTCACAATAAACTTCTTTGAAGCTACAAATGATGACTATTTTTTCCTTTTAAGCATGTTGATTTTACTGGAACTACATTGGTTAGAGCTTAAAATTGTCTGATTTATGTGCATTTGATTTCTGCCTATTTTTGCATCTTTATTTTATAAACAGATACCCTCCTCCACAGTCCTTACTGATTCCAGGACTTGTCCCATGATTGTCAAGTGAATAATTAAGGTAGGCAGATTTAAAACTATGTTGCTTTTACCTTTGTCAATCAGCATGACCATCGATTCTATTGATTCAGTACTTAATTAAATAAATGTAAAAAATATACCCTGCTTTAGGGATAGAATCTCATGCAGCCCAGGCTAGTCTTGAACTGACTATGTAGTAGGGCTTGACTTTGAACATCTGATTTTCCATTTCTGGGGTGCTGGGACTGATTTCTGCAGTGCCTGGGATGGAACCCAGAAAGTCATGCATCCAGGCACCTGCACTATCTTAAGTTCCAGAGTATTACCACACCATACTGATGTATCTAGGTCAATTTCTGTGCTTCTTTTTTACTTCAAAAAGGACACTCAGGTGCGCTGCCATTAAATACTCCTCTTAATTACTTTTCTGTATTCTGATGTTATTTAGTATATGAAAGATGCACCTTTGATTTGTAATTATAAAAAGCTATAAAAATAAAAAAAAAAAAACCAAAAGCCGAGGGAGGTACTGAATTTTTCTCCTTGACTTATTAAAGCAATGGACTATATTGACCGTGTTCAGGGAATTGAGCCTATTGCATCCCGGGTAAACAGAGCTCCTGGTCCGTGTTGCTGTTTTGTTTGTGTGTTTATGAGGTTTCGATGTTTTTCTGCACTGAGGTCAGTAAACATGAATTGGGTAGATTGGGTGCTTTGGGAGGGAGCGAAGATTGATGTGGAGCCGGGCAAACTACTCTTGTAAAATTGTTGTTGAAATTTGACTAGAGTGTAAAAGGTTTATACAACAGGTATATCATTGGAGAAAAACACACTTCTTTGATTCTGGTCCCGGGGTTATTGTTGTAGGGTCCTGTTTCTTTTCGTGTGTCCAACTAGTCAAAGGATGAGTGGTGTATAGCAAAATCACCTTGTAAAACTGGCCTTACTCATTTCCTCACATTTACAAATTGTCTTGCACCTCTAATCCAATTTGCCATGTTCTTTGTATTCATCTGTATCAACTTGCCTGACGCTTGTCTTTCCCTGACTATACCCAGTCCGTTGCTCTACTCACAGGGACAGACACACATTGATCATTTTTTATCATGTTCCCGAAGAAATATCCTGGGTAGGAATCAGTTGGACTAAATTCAAGTTTAGTATTACAACATTATGAAGTTCTTCATGTGATTTACTGTGGTACAAACAATTTAAGCTTATCCGTGACTAGCTTACAAATAAATGAGACTTGGACTATGGTTATTTTATTTGGCTTTGACAATTACTGGGGGTCACTCCTAATCTCCTCTTCTAAATGCAGGCCTGGCCTCCTCCCCAATGGAGTACCCCAGATATTTGCTGTTTCTCCTGGCCATGTGCTCATGGTTCCTCTCCCCTCATGGTGGCCTCCTCCTCCTTCTCCTTCTTCCTCTTTCTCTCTTCCTCCAACCACATCATTCCGAACCCACTACCTCAAATCCCTCCAGTAATTGGCTGTAGCCAATTTTATTTAAATTAAGTAACAAGGTTTGCACAACAAAAGCTTGTAAAAACAGGAGAAGTCATTCATAGTCTGAGTCCTCCAGACATGGCACACATAAACACATAACACACATATTTGTTCACATATAGGCACATACAGACATGCATATGCACCAGGTACTAATGTTTGTGCATATGTGTTTCTGTATCCACAAATACGTGTGTATGTGAATGTGTGTACATAAATACCTATTTGTGTGCATGCATGTGTGTGTCTGTATATGTCTGTATCAAAATATGTGTGTATGTATCTGTGTGTGCCCATGGGTGTATCTGTGTGCCCATGGGTGTATGTGTGTGTGTGTGTGTGTGTGTGTGTGTGTGTGTGTGTGTGTGTGTGTGTTTTGGTTATACGTCAACGTAACTTGTCTTCTTCAGTTGTTTTCCCTTATTCATGGAGACAGTCTCTCCAAAAACTTGGAGCTCACAATTTTGGCAAAATTAGCTGGTCATTGAGCTAGCTACAAAGATCCTCCTGCCTTGGCCTCTTTAGCATGAATATTACAGGCATGTACCACCACATTCAGCTTTTAAGTGATAGAAAGACTCTGAAGTTGTGACCCCAACCAAGAGTACATATATGCACACATAAACATATAACACACATATTTGTTCACATATAGGCACATACAGACATATATATGCACCAGGTACTTATGACACACACATAGACACATACAGCCCGGTGCACAACATGTACACACATACACACATATTTGTGCACACATAGATACATACAAACACACAGAGAAACTTATGTACACATATGTGCACATATGGACACATATTTGTGCATATACGTGAACACACAGATACATAGAGACACACACTTATGCATACACATGCACACATAGACACATACATGCGCACACACTTATGTACTATATACACACATAGACATGGACAGACAGACAGACACGCATCAACACCTCATAGTTGTAAGGTATTCAGTTCACGTGAGTTGTACAACAGCTTCTACAGCATAAAAGAAATGTTTTTGACCTTTCTCAGGATTGGTTGCTGTAAATTAACATTCTTTGTAAGGCAAGTCGAGCTGTTTAAGCTGATTTGACTGCAGATGATTGGTTTAATTTCCTGGAATCATGCTAAGGTGGAGAGAATGCTTATGTTTGGCATTTCATTTATGATGAGAGCTAAGGTTTCAGAGGAAACAGGGTCACTCAGACTTTGATACACCTGGATGTGCAGTCGACTTTGGAATATATATATGATGGTTCTCATTTTCAATTTTCTTCAATACCATTTCAACAAGGCTTTGTTTAAATTAATTGTTTCATAAGGAAAATTTTGAAAAAAAAATCCCCAATGAAGTACTCTTGTATTTGTGGTTAGACTCTGCTGTGGAGACTTCTTTCAATGCCAGAGAAAAGAATCCAACTGATAATGAGAGAATTTAGCAGCAGCTTTATTCATTAGCTAACATTTGCTCATCCCTCAGCATCTACAGTTCCTTCCCCAGAATTGTATTTTGCAAAGCCGGGTATGAATGAGAAGTTCCTGAGAGGAGCTGGAGTTAAAAATAACTCTCTGCTAACTGATAATAAAGTATTAGTGACGCATCAGCCCAAGGCTAAAGCAACTCAATTCAAACATGACCAAAGCAAGCTGTGCTAAAGGGCACAGGGATCTAGAATCTTCTCCCACTTCCTTTTACGGATATTTTAATCAGGAAGTAGTATAAAGGGATGCCCATCCTCTGAAGGGCATCATGACCCTCCCTGTTTCACTCCTCAAGTTACTTACTTTTCAGTGCTCATCTGTTCCCATCCTATAGCCACCTGTGGCAGTTTGAGTAAACATGCCTCCCCCTTCCACCACCGCCACCAGCACCACCACTGACTCATATATTTGAATTTGTAGTCACCAGGGAGTGGCAATATTTGGAAGGATTGATTAGAAAGATTAGCAGGTGTGGTTTTATTGGAGTAGATGAGGTCTTGTTGGAAGAAGTGTGTCACTAGGGTAGGTTTTGAGATTTCAAAAGCCCTAGCCAGGCCCAATGCCACTCCTCCAGCTTGCAGATCAGATTTGTAGCTCTAAACTACATCACGAGCGCTACCTCTGTCAGGCCTGTTGCCACATTCCCCACCATAATGATAATGGACCAAGCTTCTGAAACTGTAAGCAAGCCCCAATTAAAATGATTCCCTCTATAAGAGTTGCTATGGTCATGGTGTCTCTTCACAGATATAGAACAGTGACTAAGATGCCATTCTCATTACCAAGAAGTCTTTAGGATCAAGGTTCAACTTGTGACTGGTGACTGCTACTGTGTATGGCAAGGAGAAGGCATACCATTCTTGTTTATCTGTTTTATAAAAGTCCATGTGCATATACCCAAAAGATGCCCCAACATATAAAAAAGACACGTGCTCCATTATGTTCATAGAAGCCTTATTTATAATAGCCAGAAGCTGGAAAGAACCCAGATGCCCTTCAACAGAGGAATGGATACAGAAAATGTGGTACATCTACACAATGGAATATTACTCAGCTATCAAAAACAATGACTTTATGAAATTCGTAAAATGGTCAGAACTGGAAAATATCATCCTGAGTGAGGTAACCCAATCACAGAAAACACACATGGTATGCACTCATTGATAAGTGGCTATTAGCCCAAATGCTTGAATTACCCTAGATGCCTAGAACAAATGAAACTCAAGACGGATGATCAAAATGTGAATGCTTCCCCTTCTTTAAAACGGGAACAAGAATACCCTTGGCAGGGAATAGAGAGGCAAAGATTAAAACAGACACAGAACGAACACCTATTCAGAGCCTGCCCTACATGTGGCCCATACATATACAGCCACCCAATTAGGTAAGATGGATGAAGCAAAGAAGTGCAGGCCGACAGGAGCCGAATGTAGATCGCTCCTGAGAGACACAGCCAGAATACAGCAAATACATAGGCGAATGCCAGCAGCAAACCACTGAACTGAGAACGGGACCCCCGTTGAAGGAATTAGAGAAAGAACTCGAAGAGCTTGAAGGAGCTCCAGACCCCTTATGAACAACAATGCCAAGCAACCAGAGCTTCCAGGGACTAAGCCACTACCTAAAGAGTATACATGGACTGACCCTGGACTCTGACCTCATAGGTAGCAATGAATATCCTAGTAAGATCACCAGTGGAAGGGGAAGCTAAGACTTGGTCCTGCTAAGACTGAACCCCCAGTGAACGTGTATGTTGGGGGGAGGGCGGCAATGGGGAGAGGATGGGGAGGGGAACACCCATAAAGAAGGGGAGGGGGAGGGATTAGGGGGATGATTGCCCGGAAACCGGGAAAGGGAATAACATTGGAAATGTAAGTAAGAAATACTCAAGTTAATAATAATAATAAAAAAAAAGTCCATGTGACTTCCGAGTTTTTGTTCGTAGGCTGCTTATCAGAGGAGGAAGAAGAAAACACACAAAGCTTTCCTTGCTGTAGAAATGGCTAATTGACTGTGGGTGTTATAAATTATAGTGTATGGTTTTGAGTTTCCAAATAGAAGGCCAAAATGGGAAAAGATGGATGAAGCTGGAAAATACATCTCCATATTTGGTAGGGTTCGCTTAACAGCTGTCTCAAGCCAGTGAACCCCGCTCTGGTCTCTCTCTCTCTCTCTCTCTCTCTCTCTGTGTGTTGCTTCTGAATTGAAATAGTGCCTCCTAGAGGGAGGAGGGAAGATCATGAGAATTACAATGATAAAGAAATTTACAAGGTTTAGGGAACAAAGGAAGTTTACAAGACTTACAAGGCCCCTTCTCAGTGGTATATGAGCAGTAATTAAGTCTTATTGGGTAGGAGGAGGCTCTCCATTGGAACTGCCTGGAGGTTTCACAAGGAGATCCAGGAGTGTTCACCTATGTTGGGTAGTCTTTTCAGTAATGCAGTTATCAATAAAAACCTCGTAAAAATAATTTCAATGAGATAGAAATATTAGACTCCAAGAGAGAATGGGCAGTGGTCACTAGTTCATGCAGTTCCCAAATTTGACCTGTGGCTGATACTTTTGGATCTAGAGGCACAGGAGTGAGTATTAACAAGAAGTTGACTTGTAATTGCACTTTCTTCTTTGGTAATTGGAGGAGGAAGAAAATGAATGCATTATGACCTATAGGACCCATCAGGGTGAATACAGTGGAAAGTTGATGAGACTATCTATTTCTATCATTTAGGGCTAATACTCCCTGTTGGTGACTTGTTAGACAGCTGTGGTGACTTGAAGGAGAATGTCCCCCTTAGGCTCATATATCTGAACCCAGTAGTGGAACTGTTTGAGAAGAATTAGGAGGTGTGGCTTTGTTGGACTAGATGTATCACTGAAGGAGAGTTTTGAGGTTTTAAAAGCCCATGCCAGGCCCAGTTTCTCTACCTTTGCCTGTAGCCTGTGGATTAGGGTATAAAGCTCTTAGCTCCTGGTCCAGCAACCATGCCTGTTTGTTTACTGCCATGATCATCATAGATCAACCCTCAAAAACTGTAAGTACACTCTGAAATGAAATGCTTTCCTTTATAAGAGCTGTTTTGGTCATGGTGTCTCTTCATAGCAATAGAACAGTAACTAAGACAGAATTATTACCAAATCTTTAAACAAGGTAGTGCTATAGGCAGGGATCATAAGACACTTGCTGAGATCTTGGGATTTTGTGTTTTGGAACAGAGACTTGTAAAGCAAAATGGACATTGCATAGTTGAAGACGAGAATCTCTCAAGAAGAAGATAAGGGAACTGGAGAGATGGCTCAGCAGTTAAGAGTCACCATGCTCTTCGAGGTGACTGGGGTTATAGTCCCAGCACCTACATGGTTGGCTCACAATCTCTATCTTCTGGCCTAAATGGGCACTGCATACACACTGTGCACAGAAACTCACATGGGGCGCACACACACATACACAAAAATAAAGCAAATACATCTTTAACAGACAAGGACGTGTTTTGTGTGTGCCATTCCTTCTTGTGTGAATGGGAGATGACAAGAACAGGCAGGCACTGCTCTGATGAGTGCCACACTGGGAAAGAAGGCTGACAAGTGCGATAAGCCCTTATTATTGAGGTACAGATACACCCAACACAGCTGACACCAGAATTTCATATCTTTGGGAGAATTATCCCAGAGATTCTTCAAATAAGATGTCATTTTGAAATTCCACGTGCCTGCTGGCTTCCGAAGGTGAGGAATAGTATAAGTTCTTTTTTCCTCCACTTTAAAACTTTTGACAGTTTCATACATTTATATCATGGGTTTCAATCATCTTTAACTGCACTCCTCTGCCTCATCGCCTTTGCACTCCTGCTGGCATCCTCATTCTCTGTGCTCCGACCTCCTACTTTCCTGTCTTCCTTTTGCGTGTGGACCGCTGAGTTTATCTAGTTTCTTACTTGAGCATGGGTGTAGCATTATCAGTTGAGCCCAGGCAGCCTATCCGTGTCCATACTACTGAAGAGAGTGACACCCGTCCACCAACAGTAAAAACTACCAATAGGCCTTCTGGAAGGGGTAGGCCCTCCTGTACCCTCCCTCATCCATGATGAAATGTTGATGGGTCCAATCTTGCTCAGACAACCGTAAGATTCATTGCTCATACAATTCTAGAAAGAATCACAAGGCCAGAGGAATCCACTTGGTTCTAATTGTTAGGCTACCCATTCCTCTTCAAATATCTGTTGGTTTTGAGGATTGAACCCAGAGCATTTTCATGCTAGGCAAGCTCTCTGCCTCTGAGCCACACCCTCAGCCTTCTCTCATATATTTTCTGGAGAGCCTAAAGGGTTGTGATTAGTGGGGAAACATTTGACCAGTCAAACATCTCCAATCATCCTTCCATGTTTGTTGGTTCAATTGACTGAGGTTGAAAGAATTCAGAAAATGTACTTAATTAAATAGATATTTTTAAAACCTTTGTCATTGTCCTTTAAATAATAGAGTCTATGGACCATTTCCTTAGCTTCTCCATTATGTTTGCTGCTATTAGTAGCCAGGAGAAGGTTTAAAGTGCACAGCATTATGTGTGAATGTGATTTCCATTTGTCCAAGAAAATTGAGAATCTGCAGGCTTAGTATGAGCCCGGGAACTGGGCGCAGTCCCTCATGGTCGTAGACCACCAAGGATATTTAAAATGGATAGCATTTGGAAAACCTTTGTCTTGATAGGTGTAATTGATACTTTGTTAAAGAAAAAGAACAGTCTCAGAAAGGTGAATGAGGTGTGTGTATGTGTGCTTGTGCATGCAATTGTGTGTGCGTGTGTGTGTGTGTTTGTGTGCATGCATGCATGTTTATGTGCGTGTGTGTGCGTGTGTGTGTGTTTGTGTGTGTGTGTGTATGTGTGTGTGTTTATGCACTACAGTGCAGGTACAGAGGTCAGAGGAGGGGGTCATGTGTTCTGCTCGATCACTGTCTACATTATGCTCTTGAGACAGAGTTTCTCACTGAAGGTGAATACAGTGTGGCTGCCAGCAAGCCCCAGTCATTCTCCTGTCTTCCATTTCCATGGCACTGGGAGTTATAGGTGCCTGGGCTATGCCTGGCTTTTTTACATGGGTACTAGGCCCCCAAACCTAGATATTCTTACATGCTAAGTAAGCACTCTCATCCATGGGACCATCTGTCCAGTCCAGCAAAGGATATTTTTGAGTGCAAAATATGTGATACATAATCTAGTAACCTTATCAGAGTCTGTAGAGACTAGAATTATTCAGGGAAGATTTAAAATTAATATTAAAAGTGTGCACTTTTGCTTTTAGTTCACCTACTATGATTGCCTCTATCTGGGAGGTGTGATCTGGCATTTGAAAGCAGGTGTATGTATGGGGGAGGGAGAGATGACTCAGAGGTTAACAGAACTGGGTGCACAGGAATTGGGTTCAGTTCCCAGCACCTATATTATTGCTTTTAACTTTTCTAATTTATTTCAGGAGATTTGGTGATGTCTTTTGGTTTCTGCAGGCACCAGGTACTTACATATTGCACATACATATGTGTAGGCAAAACACTCACACACACACATACATACAAACACACACACATGTACACACACACTCACACATGTACACACACACACACACACACACACACACACACACACACACACCCTCAAAGTTTGTATATAATGTGTGACCTCAGGTCAGGATAAGTGTTATATTCACAAATTTCCTCCAAGGTTTATCATTTCTTTGCCTTAGGAACATAAAAATCTTCTTTACCAGCTATTTTGAAATGCTTCAGTAGTTATCAACAATGTTTATTCTACTATTCCTCAAAACATAGGGAATTATTCCTTTGTCTTTACTCTTGAGCCCACTAACAACACTCTCCCCATCCCTTTAACCATTTTTGTTCCTAGGCTTTGATAATTACTATTAATTCTTTACTTTTTTAAAATTAATACTTTTGGTTTCATGTGTGAATGAAAGCATACAGTATTGTTACCAAATTGAATCACATATATTAGAGAATGATCTAAAGCCAGTAGTGTTTTTCATTAGTTCTTATATATTCATTTATAATTATTTAATATCTTAGAAAAATCAGTGTTCAATTTTTAGGCAGTACAAAAGGAAGTTTGATTTAGAAAATTAAACTCACTCATAATGAACCAAAGAGATAGCTATGATTTATATTCATTCTGTTTTCTTCCAGTATATTTTTGTATAATATGTAATTTTAAATTCAGATGAGTTCTATCTCCCATAAAATTAAGATTTTTCTCTTGTAAAAATTGTTTGTAAAATATGATCTTATGTTTCTAATATCAATCCATGGCCCTTTAAACAAATAAGATGTTCTCAAAAGACATCAAAGTTCAATCTGGGTTCAGTGTTCAATAGCTGAAGGTTGCATAGATAATTAGCAAGTATGGTTGTCAGGTCTGTCCTCACCATCACCGGAGCAAGAGAAGGCCAGTCTATAAACAGATAGATGTGAAGTGGATCAGGGTGGCAGAAGAGACCTAGATGTTTGGAATATGGAGATGAACAACACACCTACAAACAATGACAAGTGTCCTGGAACATCTGTTATTACAGCCCAGCATTTCTGCCTTTGTATCAAGTTAAGCGGATCAGGCTGTGATTTCTTGTGTTAGTAAGCATGACTTGACTTGCAATATTTCTAGACTGTTCACAATGGGCTGTTTTATTGGGAGCACCAAATTTTCTTAAACTCTTATAGTGGGGTTGACTCCATGATATAAAAACTTGTCATTCTTTCAGAGGACCAGAGTTCAGTTTTCAGCACCCCAAGCTGGAAGCTAATGATGGCCTGTGACTCCAGTTCCAGGGGATTTGTCCCATGGTATCTTCTCTCTCTCTCTCTCTCTCTCTCTCTCTCTCTCTCTCTCTCTCTCTCTCTCTCTCTCTTTGTCTCTCTCTTTGTCTCTCTCTCTCTCTCTCTCACACACACACACAATACAAACACAGACAAGCACACACATACTTACATTTAAAACGTAAATATTTAAAAATTGTGGAACTCACTAGTGTTACAGCACTGATGCTTTCTTTCTAGTCATTCCTTTTGAACAATCTCTTGTTGTTGGTATGCAAAGTTCTTGGAGGAAAGCTTACAGAGGGTCAATTCACCTACAGTTTAACAACAACAACAACAACAGCAACAACAACAACCACTACAACTAATTCTAGGGTCTTTCCCTGAAGGTTCTTACTTAGTCATGCGTGGGTAAGGACCCAGCTTCCTGGGTTGTAAGGAACAGCCAGAACACAGGGTTGTGTTTGTTCTCAGGGCTCACTCTCCTGCTCTCCTTGTTTGTGATGTTAGCTATGGTACTGATGAGCCAGCAAAGGGATTTTTGTGAGAGCTTTTTATTGCCTTGTTCTTCTTTCTTTTCTTGCCTTGTAACTTGGACTGCTCTAGACTCTTAGAAGAAAGGCACATACAAAGACATTATTCAAGCTCTTACTTCTCTGTAGAGCCATCCAGAAAGGCTGTAACTGTATGTAAGGAACAAGGACTCTCAAAAGGGCTCTGAAGCATTTTCTTTGGGCATCTCTTGGAAAGAAAAGGCAAGCAGATTGACAGGGACCCACAGGTGTCACCCGCAATCCCCTATCATACACACACAGCATTACCACTTCCATTGTAGATAGGACCACATTGCCTATTAACCTTCAGAGGAAATTATTTGAACATCAAGCCTCATGATCCTACACATATCTGAGAATTATTTTCTTCATCATAAAGGAAATACTTAAATATAATTTCACTAAAACATATTTGAGCTATCAAGGCCAGGGAGCTGGCAGTGCTGGCCATGTAGGCATAGGCACTTGAGTTCTATTCCCAGCACCTATGAAGAAAAAAGTCTAGGTGTGGCAGCACATGGTTATATCCCAGCTCTAGGGAGGAAGAGGCAGGGAAAACTGCTCAGTAGTCAAATAGTATAGCCCGGAATTGGCTTGTTCTGGGCAGTTAGTTTTTCTCATAAAGATACCTGGAACTTGATTGATGAACACATATGATGCCAATCTCTAGCCTCCACACTTGGCTGCTCACATGTGAATGTACAATCTCCCATACGAACCCCCCTAACACACACACACACACACACACACACACACTCTCTTACACACACACACACACACATACACACTGAGTTTACACATACAATTTACAGAGTTCACATAAACACAGTCCACATAAACACACTTAGCAAACAGCTCACACAATACAGCTCATGTAAGCACACTTAGCACATACGTACAGTCCATGTATTCATATACACATGCAGTTCATATGCACACACAGTTTACATACACAGGTGACATAGATATTTACCTGAGAGACAAAAGTAAGCTCCTGATTTATTAGGGTGACATGTCATACAGTAATTTTTGAGACTGATATTGTGATCATTAGTCTTCACATCTGCTGGAATGGATTGTTTCCTGAATTAATCAGGAGCTGTGGTCAGCCCACATCCCCCCCAACTCCCTTTTCCCCCCTCTTTTCCTTCTTAGCTACATCTCCTGGAAGTCACCACCAGCCATAGGTTCCTTGCTGTTTTCATAGTTCAGAAATGGCCAAGTTCATTTGACTACTTTTCTCTGCATTTTACATTTTTATCCTCTTCTTTTTGATTACAACATTCATGGCTCTCTTAAAGCACAGGTGCCTGCAACTTCTGGTTTTAGCTTTTAATTTTGAAATAACGTATGTGAAAGACTTTCTAAAATACATTATGATAATCAACAGAAGCTGTGGTTTATTTGAACTTTACTAGTGACTTCTCAGCAAGTACAGTACTAGCCTAGATGCACGCACTGTGAGCAGATGTACAAATAGTCAGTGAATACTTAGCCTTATTCTGAATGGTCCTTTTGAATTATTATACTCTCTCATACCGTGAATAGACCCATGTAAATGAAAAGCCAGCACAGAACCTATGAAACTATCCAATACAATGCCCTACTTTCATACATTCAAATTTCTCTACAGTTAAGTTTGACTGTTCAGGGAGATGTGGCAGAACTTGGAGTCTAACCGAGGTCTCCTGGGTCCCAGACTACTTCTGGCTTTCATTCTCTTAGCTATGTAAACTCTCAGCTAAGCTTCATGTACTTCTTGGTACCTCTCCTTGGACTAACTGGATTATTGTTTTCTTATGTACAGCCCATTTTGGCGTGGGATTACACCACTCTTAAGGACGATTTGGTTCCAAATGACAAACAAGACTGGAAAAAAGTCAAAACAAAACCCAAACAAATGCATAGAAGCACTAATTAACGAAATGGAAACCCATGGTTTATATAATGGAATGGGGCTTTGCTGTAGGTGAGCTCTCTGCAGGTCTTCAGTCCTGTCCTCCTCCCAGGGCTGTCTCAGGGTGACTCAGGGAAGCAGTGGGGAGGATAAACTTCCCAGAACTCCCACACTTTTTCTAGACTGTCAGGAGAGGCTAATTGGTCAGGATGGCTCCTACAGCACCACAGGAAGCCTTTGCCTGAAGCCTCCTCCATCAGGAGTTTCCAACTGAATCACTGATTAAAATTGTGACTCATGTCCTCCCAAGTGTCCCTACGGCTAGAGAAAAAGGCACAATACACTTAGTGGCTTAATTTAACTCATGTCCTCTTTGGGGCTGGTGTTAGGGTGGAAGGAAATGTAGGTGACTTTATGGCCAGTGAGGAGGTGGTTGGTCGATGGCCAGGTTGCCTAAGACTCCGTGAATAACATTTACCAGAACTAGAGGAAGGAAGATAACATGTTGGTCTAAGGAGGAATATGACTAGTTCTCATACACAACTTTATACTGATATATTTTGTGACTTACTCTACATTTCAGAGAACTTCTTGAAAACTTGTTTGTGTGCTATTTTATTCTAGACAGTTGTGACTTCTGGGACAATGTAACTTAGCAATAAAGTTTCTTCTGAAATTTAAAGACAGAATCTAGCTTTTCCTGAGACAGGGAGAAGTATTGGTAGTGAATAGGATCGAATGGAACTATAGAGGAATCATAGATATTTTCTGCTATAGTATTCCAGGTCTTTGAGGAAATTTGGACAATATCTTCTTACTCAGAGTCTTCTTGCCACTCAGGGACGTCTTGGCCCTTTGATTAGTCCAATCTTACTCACTTTATGGTTCAAAGGACCCTCATGTTCTGAAGTCATGTTATTCAACAGAAAGCCAAATAACCCAGATGTCCAGAAGGGACATCTAGAGTAAAGACGGCAGGGAGGCTATCAAGCAGAGTTCTTTGTAGACCCCGGGAAGACTGGAAAATTATTCTTCACAAGTTTTATCAGAGTGGGATGTGAGGTAAGTTTTGTGACTAGCTTTCTTAATGAAATGTGAGAAGAGTTATAGACTACTTTCAAGGGAAGATTTGAAAGCCAGAGTATGCATACTTTCCTTGTGTTTATTACTTTTCAGTCGATTTGATAAAATTCTCTGCAAAAAAAGGAGGCTCAAATTCTAGTCCATCATCGGGGGGACATCAGAGCAATGTGCCCTCGAAGCAGCTGGTCACATTTTACATCCATCATCAGAGCACAGAGGTATGAATGCTGGAGCTCAAATCATGTTCTCTCTTTTTAGAAATTATTAATTTGTTTTTGAGTTTGTAATATAGTTATATCATTTTCCCCTTCACTTTTGTCCCTCCAAGTCCTCCCTGATACTCTCTTTAATTTTTTTCAAATTTATGTCCTCTTTTTTATTAATTGTTGTTATATGCACACACACACACACACACACACACACACACACACACCCCTAAGTTCTTAAGTACAACCTCTCAGGCTGTATATGTTACCTGTGTGTATATTTTCAAAGTCGATCATTTGGTAATGGATACAATCAGTTGCTGAGCGCTTCCCCGGGGAAGACTATTTCTCCTGCTCTCAGCATCCCATGTTGACTATAGTTAGGTGTTTAGGCCTGAAGCCTTTTGGGCTTCCACATGTCCACATTAGCATGTTTATTCCTGCTGTGCTCATTTCAATTCATATTTATGTAGTCACGTTGGTAAGGATTTTGGGTTTAGTGTCTGACATTCCTAGGAGATAGCATCTTTCCATCCGCTCTTACACAACAATCCCTAAATCTTACCTGTGGAAATTATTTTGTAGATGAATCCATTGGGACTGGGCTCTACAGTTCTGTATTTTGATTGTATATAGTTTTCTTAAAGGTTTCTGTCTTTATCAAAGAGAAGTTTTCTTGGCAAAGGGTGACGACAACACTTATCTGTGTGAATGAGAACAGATATTTAGAGTGTAGTTAGGGGTTATGTTAGTTTAATAAAGTGTTGGTTTTAGCTTCTATTCCAGAATCCATGACCTCACTATCCCTGCATAGTCAGTTGGTTTTCCAGCGTCATGCATGTTTTCCTTTTTTTGAGCAGTCTGATCAGAGTTTCTAAGTCCAATATGAAAGCTATTGCTTACCACTATGCTATGCATACCACTACTGCACCTCTAGGTTATTGTGTTATGCTGATAATTGTTGTGGTTCATAGGCATCAAGCTGGATAGAACTAGCTTTTAGAAGATTGCATGGTACCTTCTGGTATCATGAAGGCTAGTTCTCAGGTAGGAGGAGGCTTTCAGGTGAGATCCAGTTCAGGGTCCTCTGGGACCTGAGTCTGAAATATAAGATGTCTTCAGCAGTAGGAATTTAGTTTCTATCACATTCTGTTTTTACTTAATCTGAAATACTGCAGTCCATAGCTGAGAAGGGTTTTCCCATTTCACTTAGCTTAAATTGTACAACCTCTTATAGGCATGACTAGAGGCTTTTCTCCAAGATAATTCCAGATTCTGTTATGTTGACCAGCAATATTAATTATTTATTCTCTTCCTGCCTTGGTACTTTTAGGGTCACTAAAAACAAATAAGCAAACAAAGAACTTTTAATCTTTATGAAAGTCTCTCCCTGTCTCTCTGTATGAATGAATATGAATTTGTGTTACTGTACCAGTGGCCTAGAGGCTCTGCAGGGAAGTTGCTGATATCGGAATTAAACCATGAAGGTTTGGGACATTGGACACTGGAGTGTAACCTTGTCTGTTCTGATTCACACAAAATCAATCAAAATCTTTTCTCAGAAGTGTTATTACAAAACAGTGAAAAAGTACACTCAAAATAGGCTCTCCTTTTGGTAGAAGGCAAACCTGGAATGTTACCTTGTGTATGTGTATGTCTGTGCAGGCACATATGCATGTGGTCTTCACAAGATAGCCAGAGATGTTACTGAAGTGCTAGCCACTTTGGTTCTAATATAGGTTCTCTCACAGGCCTGGCTCTTGCCAAGTAGTCTAGGCTGGTTGGCCAGCAAGCCCCATGAATCCTATTTCCTCTGCCTTGCCAGTGCTGAGATGACAAACATATTGATTGCCACAACTTCCAGCTTTTTACATGGGTTCTGGGGACCAAAACCCAGACCTTCGTGCTTACAAGGTAAGAGCTCTACTACTGAATTCTCCTCCTAGCCTTCGCTGACTATTTTTAAACCTTTTGAGTTATGTGTTCAGTATATCTTGGGACAAAGTTGTGTTGATGGAAGATGAGAGTTGAATTTTCAGAAGAAGCACACAATATAAGATTGTAACCTTCTTTCTCAGGCAATCTGAGAAAGGAGTCTCAATTGAAATGTTGATTATCTCAATCAATTGGCCTAATTGTCCTGAGAGTGAAGTGATGTAGGATGTTTCAGCCTCTTGGGGAAATCACAATCCTTAGTGAGGGGTTTTTGCATAGGCCAGCAAGCAACATTCTTCCATGACTTCTTGCTACTTCCTCAGTGATGGACCATGGAAGTGTAAGCCAAGTAAATTTCTTTCTCCAAATTTGCTTTTGGTCAGATGTTCACAGCAAGAGGGATCACACTAGAAAAAGGCTTGAAAGAGAGATCAAGGAGAATAATTTCAGAAGACAGCAAATTGTTTCTCCATCTTTCTCTTCAGTTTTTACCCGTATGTGATGCTAAGGATGAAGACTAAAATTACAGGCCTCCTCATACTTCTCTAACTCCCCAAGAGCCTTTGAGTTGTGATAAATAGAAAGAAAACATCAAAAGTGACAATTACATCGCCTTTTCCAAAAAAGACATGGCCTTTAAATTGGAATCAATAAAGCTCCAGCATTTCTTATTCACACTTTTGGGTGGCAAAACAGGATTGATAAAGGAGAAAAGACAGAGAAATGCAAGAAAAAATCTGGCTTCATACTCTTTGCTACCTACCTTAGAATATTCACCCCTTTCCTCGTTCACTTCTTTAGAGATTTAAACTTTTTAGGTTTCCCAAGACTGAGTGATTTTTTTAGAATTGTTGATCCATTTATCTAACACCCTTGTGGAAGCTGAGAGAAACGTGAT
Organism: Rattus rattus; assembly: GCF_011064425.1. Classification (NCBI taxonomy): domain Eukaryota; kingdom Metazoa; phylum Chordata; class Mammalia; order Rodentia; family Muridae; genus Rattus; species Rattus rattus. The sequence goes on from NC_046159.1 coordinate 65,048,374, forward strand.
TTGGCTTAACTTTCCCAAGTAGAAGAGTAAACCAGATGCTAAACCCATATATTCATCTTCTTACCATATACTATCCCAATTGCTAATGCTGCAGTGTTTAAATGCCTTAAAATGTATGGGGGGATCTAATCTCATGACATTTGCTATCCCACCCCCCCTTCATCTTACTATAACTTTATCTCATACAGCCACCATGGGTGTCCACACTGATTGGAGCACTTAACCTGTGTTCTGTGGAGACTCTTTCCTTCCCTCATCCAAATAAGACCTGGCCTGAGCGCTGCTCTAGAGCGAGTGCATATGCTTCTTATGAACTCTTTGCCACCCTAGAGCATAGCTCTCATGAGCTTAGAAAGTTCCATTGCCTTCCCAGAACAGTCTAACTATGTAAGCGGGATTCCAAATTTTTGTAGAGTTCACTGTATAATTCAGTTACTCAAATCTATACATGATTGAAGAGAAAAGAATCATTATTAATTTGTAATACTAGGTGTGTGGGAAAGGTGTTTCATAGGGACACACACACACACACACACACACACACACACACACACACACACAGAGCAGACTGAAGTAACGATTGCACCAAAGTCCAACTTAGTGGCTCAATTAGTTTTACTGGAGCTACTAACAAGAACATAGGTGAGAGGTTACTTGTAGAAGCAGGGATACCCCCAAAGTGTAACTGTATGGTCTTTTCTATGCCCATCTCAGTACCCGAATTATGACATGGGGAGTTACATTTATTAATAAATACATAGGCCTTAAAATTGTCAGTCAATTATCATGTTAATATTTATCCAAGTTCTGTCACGTGGTCAGTTACCTCTCCTCAGTTTCATGTCTGACTCCGTTTTTCCAGAGCTCCCCTTTCTGTCTGAAAGTCCCGCCTTACTATTTTGCCTTTTGTTATAAGCCATAGACTTTTTATTTTAACCAACCAGACGGTGCCTCAGGCAGGCAAGGAAGGACAGAGACAAATCTCCACACAGTGTACAAAGACATCATTCCAACACAAAAGTGGTTGCATCAGCGAAGCTCGCCCCTGCACCTGCACAGGTCACAACTCATGAAAGCTGCATGTGTACATGCAACTGCCCTCCTACAGCAGCTCTTTGTGCTTCTGTAACCCTGCGGAGGGAGCTCCTGACACCCTGGGTGTTTAAGCTTTGTGAGATGTGTGCAGCTTATTTACTCGGGTCTCATGGGTCTTCTGGGAGCGGCCGTTTCAGTTCAGAGAAAACTGACGCAAAGGACATTTCATGCATTTGTTTATAGGGTGCATCTTGAAACTTTCTACCAAACACCCATCTTGATTTCATCAGCACAGCAATTGTATTTGTTCCTGGTCTGTTCCTGTAATGAAACACCCAAGGCTGGATATTTAAAAAAAAAAAAAAGAGAGAGAGAGATTTCCTTATAAAGTAAATACAACCACTGTTTTGAGGGTCAGGGGTCATGACAACAGCAGCAACTGTGCTGATCTCATGAAGATGGCATCGAGGTGGGAAAGCGTGTGAGGGTGGCCATGTAGTGAGAATGGAAGCCAGAGAGCATTTACGGGTCCAGTTTCACTCTTTCATAACAACCCTCTTAAGAGAATTAACCAAGGTCCTATAAGAACAACATCAACGTTAGTAAGAACAATGGCCAATGGCCTAGGGGCTTCTCTTAAGGCAACTCTTACACTGAGGACTGAACTTCCGATACAGGGAGGATGGAACCATGGGCCCTTTATGGTTCAGTGTTTACTTACATTCATAGATGAAGAGTCTCAGCGGAAGGTTAGGTACTTGTTCAAAGTTCTAGGGCTGTGGGAGGTGAGAATTTGCCCATATCTGCTGGCAACAGATGCTATTCTTTCTACTCTATTATGGAGGAGAAGGGGAGGTAGAAATGAAATAAGGTAACAAATCCACATAGAAATGTTTGTTCTTTGAGACAGAGAATTCACAGGTGTCCATATTACCCCTTGGAACTCAGAAAACCAGTTGACATTCACCTTTATTTTCAAAAAGTCTTAGTCACTGTATATGAACCTCAATATTACTGTTTAATGTTATTATGTCTGTCATTTCAAACCCAGAATTTTAATTCATTTAATATTGGTATTTGTATGTAGTATATATCAATTCACACATATTGCTTTATTTGTTTCATTTTCCTATTTGAATTTTAATTATATGTCTATGCATGTATGTATCTGTGTGTGAAGATGTGCATATATATGCAGGTGCATGAAGAGGCAAGAAGAGGGCATCAGACCCCCTGAAGGTGGCATTATGGGTGGTTATGAGACACATTGTGGATGCTGAAACCTGAACTCAGGTCCTCTGGAAAAGCAATATGTGCTCTTAATCACCCAGCCATCTCTCTATCCCTTCTTACATATTTTTTAGCTACTGTTTTTACTCTTTGGCCTCAAAGGAGGAGCTAATAATTTTTAGATGGCACATACTTCCAGTGATAGATACTAGAGATGAAAGAAAGAAAGAAAACCCCATGAGTTTTTAGGACTAAATGCAAGAACAAGTTAACTTTCCTGCTTTGTTGTGCTGATGGATAGGCCCAAAGGCCTTTGTCTTGCAAAATTGTGAACTGCAGTCTCCAGAACAAGGCACTGAGGGGCTGATAACACAATATACTACTTTTTTGAGGCAGCAGGAAGGGCTATGTCCCTGGAGACACTCATGGTCTTCACCTCCTCTCCCAGGTAAGTGAAGCTCTGCCCACTTAGTAACAGGCTGGCAAGAGGCATGATGGCTTCCTTCACAGAATGGAGCTTGTACTGGTAGTATGAAAAAAAAATTAAAAGGTTTTGAAGATAGTTCAGAAATTTAAGATGTGATGCTTTAAATCTCTGTTTCTTCATTTGTAAAGTTAGTGCAGACCATCTAAGAATCTGAGACTCAGAGACAGGAATTTTTTTATATAAGTTTATCTGTCAGGAAGTATGAAAAGGACAATGAGCTCATCTTTATTATCATTGTAGATACAATCAGGGAGTATTTCTGTGAGTGGATGAATACCACAGGCTTTTTTCCTTCCTCTTATTCATGCACCATATCATTTTCAAGAGATAAAAGGATGCATGTCTGTTTCTTTCAAGACAGAAAACTGACAGCTCTTAAGCATATTTGAGAAAGGAACAAGGTGGAGAGCCCAGAATTTAGTGAAACAGTGTCTAATGTTCGCACCACGTGTGGAAATGGATGTGACCCATACGTAATTAAAGAGTCGCTCATTTCTAAGTGTCTTTATGCAGCAGCTGCTGGGTGCTTAGACAGTTCACTTGTGAAAACGCTTTCTGTGCCAGCCTGGCCACTGGAGTTCCATCCGCTGGTCCCATACTGGAAGGAGAGAACTGACTACTGAGAGACTTGTCCTCTGACCTTCACACATGCATGCATGTGCACACATGTATACGCATACACATAAATACACACATATACACATACACAAACACAGACATACACATTACACACATACACACACTCACACACACACACACAAATACAGACACACACAATACATATGGACTCACATATCCACATCACATAAACATAGACACACATGTATATACACATAAACACATACACACACTCAAACACAGACACACACACACACACACACAAACACAGATTCACACAATACATATGAATTCACATATCCACATCACATAAGCATAGACACACATATATACACATAAACACATACACACACAAACATACACACACAAACACACCACACACACACTAATGATGATCATAGTAATAATAATGAGTAAAATATTCTTTTAGAAGAAGGTGGCAACTGCTATGAAAAACAGATGAGAGAGTCAGAGGACTCTATCCTAGGAGACAGAATCTTTTCTCTCTGTTTCCAGATACAAAACATTCAGTACAGATATGAGAAGTGGAGACAGAGGGGCTTTGCTCAGAGCTCATGCTATGGGTGTGATTTCCTTCCAGACATTCTATGACTTTCCTCTTTATTGGGTCAAATTCAGTTAGGAATTATGAATTAAATTGAGAGGATAAGGCTTATCATTAACAGCCACTTATGATCCAAGAAATAGGCTAAAAAATAAATCTAGTGAATGTTGGCATGGGCTGTGCATGAAGGGTGGGTAGTGCTCTGGGTAGATCCATTCAAGGACATCAACTAGATACCAGCAGGCAAATGGGAGAAAATATCCTCTAGCCACAGCATAGAGAATCCCTTAAGAAGCCTTCTTTGGGTAAGGCACCGAATCCTCCAGAAGTTATATTTTAAGGAGAGTTCAAGCATCTTCTGGACACAAGCAAACCTTGCCTCTTCAAATCAAAGCAGGGATTCAGGAGCAAAGTAAGAGGGGAACATGAAAGCAGGAGTTAGAAGAACATTTTGACCTCCCCCAAGCCAATGGCTGCAGAGAAAATAACCAATGTCTGGATTGAAATATGTTTTGAGACTGCAGAAAAGGCAGGCCTGTGAGGGAGAAGAAAACCTGTACGATAAGGGGGAAAGACTAAGATAAAAGAACCAAGAGGAGAAAGTGACATACACGAGAAGCGGAGCCTATAAATAACAGGTATGCTGCAGAGAGAGCAGGAAAAAATAAACAAATTTAAATGAAAAGCATTGCGCAAACTTGCACATGAAGATTGAGAAAGGAAAATCTATTCTAGGCAGAGAGGATGGAAAGAAACCAGGCATGGGTATTTCATTACAAAGACATTTAGATTTTAAAAATAAAAGAAGGAATTTAAGGGGGAAAAGCCTGTTTCTTTCAAAGCATAAAATGTCTCAGTTTTGCAGTACCAAAGCTGAAAGTCAGTAGGTACAACAATATTAAAGCATTTCAATGGGGGAACCCCGCTAGTAATTTAATAATTCAATATATATTCACAGAAGCACACATACCAGTAAGCTTAGAGGGTAAAGGATAGAACGTGTTATGTGAGAGGATAAACTCAGGGATAGGGAGATTAAGAGAAAAATAGAGATTCATTGCCCAATGTTTTTGGAATAATATTGCATTGTGGACTGAAGGCTTCAGGGCTTGCCTTGGGAACATAATATTAAAAATAAGCTTTGAGCCGGACATAGTGGTACATCCCAACACTTAGGAAGCAGAGGCAGGGGCAGTCTCTATGAGTTTGAGGCCATCCTGATCTACATATTTCCAGGAGAGCTAGAACTATGTACTGGGGACTGTTTAAAAGAAAACAGAAGAAAAACAAAACAAAAGTACCCCCACAAGACACTTTTTACCTTTTTTTTTTTTTTTTTCCGGAGCTGAGGACCGAACCCAGGGCCTTGCGCTTGCTAGGCAAGCGCTCTACCACTGAGCTAAATCCCCAACCCCACAAAGACACTTTTAAAGAACAATATATTGGTGTTTGAGTCTGTCCTGGTTAGTTTGTTTGTCAGCTTGACAGCCTAGATTCATCTGAGAAGGCAGTCTCAATTAAGGAATCATCCAGGTAAGATTTGCCAGTGGGCATGTCTGTGAGGATTGTCTTGAATGTTAATTGATGTAAAAAGGCTCAACCCACAGCGGGTGTCACCATTCTCTTGGCAGGTAGTTCTGGGCTGTATAATAAAGCTAAGTCTTGCATGAACCTTAGTGATCCAGCAAGTAATGCTCTGCTATGATTTCTGCTTCAATTTCTACCCTGACTTTCTTCAATGTCGGACTGTGAGCTGTGAGGCTAGCTAAAGAAAATTCCCTTTTCCTCTAAGCAGCTTTTGGTTAGTGTTTTCATCATAGTAACAGGAAGAAAACAGAACAGAGCTATGTGTTATTATTATTATTATTATTATTATTAATTATATAAACTATATTCAATGCATATGTACAGTGTACTTTGAGTGCATTATTCTGCACACCCACTTACTTCATCTATCTTCCTCTCATTGGTTCTGTTTGTTCCACCAGACAGTTTTACTATTGCTTTCCTATTGTCTGTACATTTGTAATTCCAGGTGCCTATAAAGTCACAAATGATCACAGACATAGGGTATTTGTCTTATCAGCATTGAGATCCCATCTCACGCAAATCAGAGTGAACGTCATCAAGAAAACAAACAACAACAAATGATGATGAGGATGTGGACAAAATCCAACCCTTCCAGCCAGCTGGTGGGAATGTAAACTAGCTGGTCACTATGGAGATCGGTGTGGAGAGGCCTTATGCCTTAGTAAAGGATCTACCACAGGACTAAGCTATTCCACTTATCTTTAAGGTGAACCATCTATGAGAAACGAGGTTTCAAGAATGGTCCTGCATTAGAAGCAAAAGTGGGGAAAAGAAGAGATGATGGGGTTAAAGTTGGAGGAGTTGATAGACCATTCCAATAGATAGCAGAACATTGAAATAAGTAGATGCTATAGTAGGGCCAGGTGAGACTGGAGGTGTAGGACAATTGGGCAGGCACCAGACAGGCATAGGAGCTGGTAAGGCTGAGTGAGCACAGACCCTGGCAGTCTCAGAGACTTGAGAAAGGCAGGGGTGGAGTGCTTCCTGACTGTCTCTATACCTGGTTCTGGGACACATAACCATGACAACCCATTGAGAGGACCACTGGCAATCAGTCACATAAGGTAGCACCTGAAATCCTTTCCCATGCAAATAGAGCACCACTAACATAGCAAATTCAGCCAACAGAAAACATCTAACCTCAAGGTTACTTCACTAAGGATTCTCTGAGAGTAGCTGTCTTTACTAAGCTGTAACACTTGGGGAAGAATTTTCTCTCCAGAAAAATTCACCTGCTAGATCTTGGACTGTCTGTCTGGCCAGGCTCACATCACCCTCTCTGCCAAGATACTGCTGCCGCCGCCACTGTAGCTGACAAGAGACCTGGCTACCAGTCCCATCCTTATCCCCATGGCTGCCCAAACCTCTTTGCTTCTCTTCTAAGATCTGTAACACTTCCAGCATTTCAGGCCAGACTGGAGCTCTGTGGAACCTATTTGTCCCCAAGCTCCATTTTGCTTCCTCCTCCTTGATCTGGTTTGTCATAGAGGTGTCTGACACCCCTGAGGGAGGCAAGCAGATAGCTAGTAGATGACCTGGAAGGATATGAGGTGAAAACCACAGCAGTGAAGAGGGTACAGTTGCCATTCAATCAGCAGAGTACGTAGAGACTGAACAGAACATGTCTCAGGAAGAGAGGAGTTTGGTAAGAGGGTAGAAACAGGAGAATAAGAGCCCATGGATAGGTTTATAAGACAGAAAGAAAGTATACCTCGGTTTCACAGCCTGTAGTTTGTAAAGCTGGTAGAGTGGGAAAAATCTACAGGATGAGATTGTCTATGCAATCCTATCTTATATTATTGGTTGTGAGCCTAGCCTTTAACGGCTGAGCCATCTCTCCAGCCCTATGCAATCTTATCTTTAAGGAAGAGCCAAGATGATGGCAGAAAAAGGTAAATTTAGACTAGAAAAGGCCTTTAGGACTTTAGAGCACCATATAAACAATTGGAGAAATTAAAGCTAGTTTAGTATCACTTAATAGTCAAAGGAATTCAAAGGAGAGTGAGTTAGAGTCTCTTTTCAACCCTCTCACCTCAGAACACGTGTTAGTATCATTGGTGCCGTGGCTCAAGCATCTCATGAGTTCTCTATAGAGATTGACATGTGTGTCCTTCTTGGAGAACATTTTGACACTCTATGCTGATATGTTCAGTTGTATATGCTTTGGATGCTGATGTCTCTTTGCTCTTTATAGCTAAACTTTTAGCTTAAATATTATATGTTAGAGGTGGCACATCTTAATTTTCTAGAATGGCACTGCATGTTCCTTAATTGTACTCCCATGTCTTAGGCTTTTCATTATCTTTTCAATTAAATCACTCATCGTGTGTGTGTGTGTGTGTGTGTGTGTGTGTGTGTGTGTGTGTGTGTGTGTAGCACACATGTAGAGGTGAGATGACAACTTGTTGGAATGGGTTCTCTCTTTCCACAATGCAGATTCTGGGGATCAAACTCAGATCAGCAGTCTTGGTGGTAAACACCTTTCCCCACTGAGCCATCTTTCTAGCCTTGTATGTCAGTTTTTATACTTTACCATTATTCCATATTTACAAATTTACACACATGCTTAGTAATTTAGAGATGGTGAAGAGAGTGTAAGGCCCAAGGAGGGAAAATAAAAAAGAATGAATTGAGAGCTTTTTAGATTACATTTACCAAGATAATAGAAGTATAACCTAGGATTCATTTGTTTATATTTTTAAAGTTTCTCTTACCTGTATAGCTTTTGTATTAATGCTGATCATTTATAATTTAATTTAATTTTTGTATTCACTTTACCTCCCTCTCACTGCTCCTCTCCCTCCCTCCCTCCCATGATCCTTTCCTCATCCACCCTTCCCCTTCTCCTCTAAGAGGGTGAGGGTCTCCCTGGATATACCCGACCTTGGCACATCAAGTCTCTGTGACACTAGGTGCTTCCTCTTCCAGACATGGCAACCCTATGCTGATAATTTTTAATAAAACTATTTTGAATAGGAAATAGGCTTGGGACCAATATTGCTCCTCATGGTTAACTCAAATATAAATAAAATAATTATGCAAAACAATAAGACATAAAAGTCCCACTCCTTCAGAGTATTCATTTGGAGAAAGATGATCATAACCAGAAGGCTAGATGAACTTGGAGCATTCATGGTCAAGAGCAAAGGAGGAGTGCACGCTTCCATTCAGTTCACCGCCTCTACTTTTACTAACCAGGGAATGGCACCCCTCAGAGTGGGCTAGGCCTTTCCTCATCAGCTAAAGCAATCAAGAACATACCCTGCTCAATTTGAATGGAGGTGTGTAGCAGTAGGAGATGGGGAATTGGGGGTAGCCACCAGAAAGTCCTAGATTCCAGGAAAACAAGTGGCTCCCAGTACTCAACAGGGATGGCATTAGCTAAAATACCTAACAAAGGGGTATTGTAGCCTGTAGAGACCACATCCAGAGGTTAGGCACGGCTCTTGATTGAGGGATGGAGCCACCTGTCCATCTAAAAAATATTAGCACTAAATTGTTCCTGTCTAAAGGAAACACAGGGACAAAGAGTGAAGCAGTGACTGAAGGAAAGGCCATCCAGAGACTGCCCCACCTGGGGATCCATCCCATCTGCATACACCAAACCCAGACATTATTGCTGATGCCAAGAAGTGCTTGCTGACAGGATCCTGTATGGCTGTCCCCTGAGAGGCTCAGCCAGAGTCTGACCAATACAGATGGGGATGCTCAGATGCTCAGAGCTAACCATCAGAATGAGCACAGGGACCGTAATAGAAGAGTTAGGGGAAGGACCGAAGGGGTTTGTAAATTCATAGGAAGAACAACATTATTGACCAATCAGACCTCCTAAGATGCCAGGGACTAAACCACCAACCCATGGATCCAGCTACTTATGTAGCAGAGGATTGCCTTATCTGGCATCGATGGGAGGGGAGGCCCTTGGTTCTGTGGAGACTAGATGTACCAGTGAAGATGAATGCTAGGGTAGGTAGGAGTGGGTGGGTGGGTAGGGGAGCTTCCTCACAGAAGCTGGGAGGTAGGATAGGGGTTTTGCAGAGGTGAAGCCAGGAAGGGGGATAATATTTGAAATGTTAACAAATAAAATAACGAATAAAAAATACCCCACAGACTTGCCTGCAGGCCAAAACAATACCTCACCGAGATTCTCAATGATTCTAGATTGTGTCAAGTTGACAGTTGGAGGTATAATTTTCTTTTATATAGGGTTGACCCAACGAAGACTAGAGCAAGGCCTTACACTGCATGAATACATATACACACAGGCCTATACAAAGTCACATACACATATATACCCATTTAACTAATTATGTACCAATTGTAGAAAAGAAGTTAAAATGAATGAGGAAGAGCAAAGAGAAAGCTACACACTCAGATTGAAGATGTAACCTGGGCTAGTACAATTGTATGTTCAACAGTTTCCTCAGAATTGAAACAGTCCCTCTGGGAGGGGAAGCAAAAGAAAATCAATAATTAAACAAATTTCACATGCCTTGGATACTGGAACTTGCAAGATTTCAGTTACGCATGCGCGTGCGTGCACCTCACACACACACACACACACACACACACACACACACACACACACACACACACACACACACACACACACACACACACACACACACACACACACACACACACACACACACACACACACACACACACACACACACACACAGACACACACACACACACACACACACACACACACACAGACACACACACAGACACACACAGACACACACACATACACACAGACACAGACACACACACACACACACACACACATACACACACACACCCACACACACAGACACACACACACACACACCACACACACACACACACACACATACCACACACACACACACACACCACACACACACACACCACACACCACACACACACACCACACACACACCACACACACACACACACTCACTCACTCACTTGTACATGCAGACAAAGAGGCAAACACAGACACACACACACACCACACACACACACACACACACACACCACACACACACACACACACACACAGACACACACACAGACACACACACACACACACACACACACACACACACACACACACACACACACACCCCACTTCTTGTGGTTATAGAATCAGTAAATAATCCCTGAATGAGACTCTGCCTTGAGAGAGAGGACATTTCTCAAACCTGTTGAGCTGCCTACAAAGATATACAGAGCTCTCCAGGATTGCAGCTTTGTGAATCATTACAGGTGTTGGGCCGGCCTTCTTGGTGTGTGGCTGCATTCCTGTTTCTATAAGAAGCCCCTGGAACATACCACTTATAGTCTCAATAAAGACTTTGGTGCGATTGTTACTTTGGTCTGTCTCTGGTTTCCTTCCTGGGGTGAGTAGACCTGTGTGTGCTACCTCTCCCCAGGAAGATGTTCTCACACAACACTGTTCAGCTCTGCCAGTTTTTGAGGGAGAATAAATCTCTTGTGAGATTCCCTCACTGTCAGCCCAGGGAGCACTCACCTGGGGATTCCGACAGACAGCTCATGTTTCTTGTGCGATGGGCTGTTAACTTCAGTATGAATATTATGCATATCTGCTAGGGCTCAGCAAGGCAGTGTCTGTTTATAAACTGTACGTTAACATAATGGATCAAATTCTGAATTAGATAAAGTTTTACTCGCATAATAATTTTTGATGTCATTTGAATAAATGATATAAAAATAAAGATCACAGAGAGCCACCATCCCACCTCTGGGGGTGACATTTGATAATCTCACTCATTAATATTATTAGACATCTCTGTAATAGAAAGATTCAGTGTTTTATGTAAACATAAAGAAAAAATAAGAAGCCATGATTGTCTTGTCTCATCAATATCCTTCAACTAACAGTAGATGTTTTAAAGAAATTAGCTAAATGTGACAGTTCTGTCAAACTATTAATGACACATTTAGAATTTTAATAAATTATAACATATTTATATGAATCAAATGATCAAGATACTAAATTTCTGAATACAAATTTTTAAGTTATAAACCTTGTCTACATATATTATAACCTTTTTATCCACATTTTCATAGTTATTCTCTTAAATTTTATCTTCTATTTTTCTCAACTCTCTCCAACATAACTTTAGTTTTCCTTTCCACATTGATTTATTTATCCATTTATTTGTGTGTGTATGTGTGTGTATGTGTGTATGTGTGCGCGTGTGTCATAACTTGCTTGTGGAGGTCAGACGACAACATGCAAGAGTTTCTTGTCTCCTGTGTAGGCTCAAGAATCTAACTCAGGTCGTCAGGTTCGTCAGCAAGCTCCTCTACTAACTAAGCCATGCCACTGGCCCATATCCTAGTTCTTCTGTCTCTCTTGTGAAATGGTTTCTGTTGATCATTAGAAACTCTCTGTGATATAAAATGCAAACAAATTTGACAGGAATCGAACTTAGGCTAGGGCAAACTTGTGATGTATTTTGGTTGTGATTGATACAGATCTCAGGAAATCCATCCTTCCGTGCACCTCTGTCACCATGACTTCCCGTGGGTGTTAGACATACAAGGACAGATGGCAAAGAGCCACTCCAGCCATTCTTAATCAGTCATCTAGAGCAATGGCAGGTCTATAAGAGAAGTTTAAAAGGGAAAAGTAATTCTTCATGAGGGTATAGGCTCTGAATTTCAATGGAACCTTTTTTGAGCCTGCGATGAACCTCAAGTTGAGAAAAAGACTTTGCTAAAGCAGAACATGAGTTGAGATCTGACCCAGGAACAAACCACACCCCACACTGCATGTATGTCATTAAACTATGCTTCTCAAATTCCGTGAAATGAAACCTACAGATAAAACATGTGATGAGGGGTGGGATCACTGATTGAGTGCTTGCTATGCATATATGAAGATCTGAATCCTGAACCCTAGCACTCTGCAAAAAGATGGGTGTGGCAACATGTGCCTACAACCTCAGCTCTGGAAGAGACAAGCAGATCCTTGATGGCCTGCCCCTCTAGCTGCATTTACTGAGTTTGGGGTTCAGTGAAGAGATCATGTGTCAAAAATAAGGCTTAGAACAATTGAGAGAAACTTCACACATGCACCTATGGGTTCATGTATCCACCATGTGTGTATACCTGCATACACCACACAACACAACAAAAACCATACTACAAGGAAGAAGATGCAGTCTTCCACAGCAAAACATTGATTTGTTAAAAGTGTTCATTGATGGCTGGGGTGATATTTGGGCTAGATGGGATGTTTGCTAAACCAGCATGAGTTGAATTTCTAGAATTAATGTAAAAATGAAGTCAAAATGTCAATATTAGTGGTGTGCTGGGGAAATGGAGAAAGAAAGAGTCCTGTGACTTTCTGACTAGCCACACAAGTCTCCTAGATGAGGTTCAGGACAGTGAGTCTCTCACACAAAAATTAGTAATAATAATGAGAAAGAAAAGTGATACATGGTAAATAAGAAACAAAATCCAAGGTTGTTCTCTTGTCACTACTTAAACATGTACAGGTACAATGAACAACCAGAAATGTGCATTTGCATAAAGGAGCACACATATATATTCTCTCTCTCCCTCCATCCCTCCCTCCCTTCTTTCCTCCCTCCTCTCCTCTCTCTCTCTCTTTCTCTCTCTCTCTCTGTGTCTCCCTCCCTCCCTCTCTGCTTATTGTGTGTTCTGTGTTGTGATATTAGATGTTCCTTTCCTGGTAGAAAGCAAGTTTAGGCTGCTCTTGATGTAGAAGCTGCATGGAATAGGAGAGATCAATGGAGGGATCCTTAAAGGACCACTTCAAAAGAATTTTGTTCAACTGATCTTTGCCAATTCATAGTAATATTTCATTTCTGAGGTGAGATGGGAATTGTGGAAAGGAAGAGTGAATATATATGATGAAACATGAAATGTGAATGAATGCACAATTATTTGTTTTGTGATACTGTGCCTGGGAAGACATGAACCTAAGTAGAAACCCAACAACAAATTGAAGTGACAATGCCATGAAAGTCCAGTGTGGTGAGGCTATGAGTTTCCTGGGCTTATAAGTACTAGCTAGGGGTTACTTAAAGAAGCATAGGCAACCTAGAGACAGCTGTAACACCAAAACCCCACTCCAGTGTGGAAGAAGACTCATAAATACTAGAACCCTGGTGTTCTTTGCATGACTAGCATGCAGATCAGAGAGTTTCTTCTCATTAGTGATCATTATTCCTTATATAAATTTGAGGTTGGGAGTACTTGTGAATCTGCTAAGCTTGAGGAACTTCTTAAGACTTGTGAGTTGCTTGCTCCCTGAGTCTTAATGAGCCTCCCTTCATAACTTCCTGACACTCAATGAACTTCTCTTTAGGGTGGAATGTTTTAAGTCAGAGGCAACTGCTTCACTCCACTCTTATGAAGTAAAGATTGGTATTCTTATTCCCTAAGTTCTGTAACTTTATAAGACTTGCAGCTATATGCCAAAGAAGTTGAAAAATTAAAGGAATACATAAATCTTAAGGAAAAGTAAGCACCAGATAGCTAGTAGGTAAAATGAAATCCAGGCAACAAGAGCATGAAAGCATTGGAGAATATTTGAGATATAAATAAAAATTCCATTGTAGTTTATATAGTTAGATTAAGAAGAAATGAGAAACAATAGTGGTGGGGTCATTTAAAGACATGTCTTTCAATTTCAATTGAAAAATCTGACAAAAATTAACATGTAGAATATATTCATAATGTAATTTAGAGACTCATAAAAGCAGTGCATTGCAAACTTTGTATACTAAGGAAATGATAGTCCTTTTTTCAAATCATATAGAACATTTGTACATATCTATTTTTCCTAAGGAAAAATAAACTATGAATTCCAAATAGCAGAAAGACTTTTTTTGTGTATGTCTAAGCAATATCAAGATGAAAAAGAAAAAAATCACAATATACCAAGCTAAATTCAGAAGTGTCTGGAAGGGGTGGAAATATGGGTACTAATATTCTCCTATTTTATTGCAGAAAGCCAATGAGTAATGTATAAAGGCAGTAAGCCAGGAAATAGAGACGTGGATATAAAGTCACCAAATTCAACTCAAGGGCAGAGTATGGCAAAATGTAATTAAGAGGAACACCTTACAGTTTCAGAGGTTGCTCAGTAATTCAGAGCACTGCCTGCTCTCGCAGAAAACCAAAGTTGGATTCTCAGCACCCATATGGTAGGTTACAACCATCTTTAATGCCAGTTCCTGGAGATCTGATGCCCTATTCTGACCTCTGCCTGCAGCTGGCATGCAGATGCTCTACAAGCGTACAGGCAGGCAAACACGCATCTATAGAAAATAGCAACAAATAAGTCAAATAATGAATAATAATAATGAATGAATTCATCAAAGCAAAGTGTCTTGGACACTTTGTACATACTAAGATGGGCCAAAATACATCTACAAAGGTAAAGGAATTAAAAGAACTGAATGTTAAAATTAGTAATCTGCATTCAAGCAGAAGAATTTTCTGCAATAAAGATTCTCATGTACTTGGAGTTCACAACAGGAATACTTAAACTCTTTCTGAACCAAACTAGATAGCATGTAAATTCATAGTTTATAAAGTAGAACATATGTATATTGGTATGAAAGCATGCATTTATGCATATATTCCTAAGACAAAGATTATATAGCTTTTTAAAGTACATAGAAGCATTTGTGAAAGTTAAAACAGATTCTCTTCCAATCTACAGAGAAATCTCAAACAAGTTTACAAAAGTATAAATCATGTAGACTATATTATCTGAACATCATTCAAGAAAACCAAGTAAAAGAATGCGTGTGTGAATTGAACAGGCGATGCCCCTGGAGGAAACAAACCTGTATTTCCATCTGTAAAATAACAAGGAGAAGTATATAAATAAATATGTAGGACATAATTGAGGCACAGGTCAAAAAAATTCATAACCCTAACCATCTATCTTAGTAAAGAATGAAAAATCAATAAATACTCAACTCAAAAAGTTAAAGACTCAACATAGTAGAATTAAAAGATCAAGGAAATTGGCATTAAGTTATGATGCAGAAAACAGGCCAAATACATGAGTTCTTTAGACTCAGATGAGGAAAGTTAAAATTCTTAAGATCTGTTGGTTTGTTGTTTATTTATTTATTATAAACAGGGCAGGAAGCTTGGAGAGCTAGCTCAGTGTTTCACAGTGTTTCTTGCTGCTCTTATAGAGTTCAGTTTCTTGCACACTTCAGATGGCTCACAATCCCTTAATCTCCAGCTCCAGGGTATTGGTTGCCCTTTTCTGGTCTCTGGAGTAGTTGCACACACAGATACACACACAGACATATGCACGCATGCACACACGCACACAAACACACACAGATGCAAACACGCATGGACACACACATGTGCACATACACTCTCACACACATCTTTGAAAACAGGTCATCAGAACAACCAACTATGCTTCCCGCCAAACAAACGAACCAGGTGGAACTCCTAGAAGGTCTTGCGTCTGCCCAAATGGCCGGGACCCATCCTAAGGGACGCTGATTTCGAAGGCTTGGGGTATTCCCAAGCAATTCATTTGTAAACTTTACCAGATACAGTTGGATGCACTGTTCCAAGGCCTCTCCCTGAATAAGTATGGAACCCCAGGCAGGGAGGTGTCATTGAAAAGAAAGGGAACCAGATAGTGGTGGAGGAACAAACAAAATCCGACTGGGTTAATAATCACAGACACAGAGGAAACCGATCTGACCTGTCTCTTCAGCTCTGGCTGCTCATGAGTCTCAACACCCTGATGCTCAGACTCGATGGGTTCAGTCACTCCCCCTGAGGCAGGCCTCTAACTCAGGGCACTTTCTTAAATCTCTGACGCAATTTCGGTGGCTGGAGAAGACCGAGCACTAGAGCAGGATTTAGCTATGCTGTACTTTAATTTAATTAATTTAGGGACTAAAATTGTAGCAATAGGGATGAGGGAATTAAAGATGCTTGTTGCCAAGCCTGATGACTGAGCTCAGTTCCTGGAACCCATATTCTGGAAGGAGAGGACTCAGGGTAGCAAGTCGTCCTCTGATTTCCACATGTGAACGGTAGCATGGGTGCCACACCTGTTCAAACAGAAGCAAATGTAAACAAAATGGTGGTGATGATAACTCTGCTGTTTCTATAGAATGAGGATTCTAGGTTATGGGCAGCATTATTTTCAGTTTCTCTTGCTTTTCAACTTACTCTTTGAAGCACATTATTATTAATGGAAATTTAGGAGCTCTTACTCCTAAGGGTGCACTTTTTCCTTTCCAGCCATCTGTTGGTGTTACAGGATCCATAGTTTTCTCGCTCCATGGTTTTAGTTATCATCTACCATCTCTTACTCGGTTCTGAAAACATTAAATAAACAGTAAGTTTGAACTGCATGTTATTCTAAGTATCCTGATGAAACCTCATTTGAAGCCTCACCGTACTACGCTCTGTCTTGCCCTATGTGGTCAGCTTCTTGTTTGGTGTATTTGAGCTGTGTATGGCATCTATCTCCATGGCTGTCTCTCTGTAGCCACCAGATCAACTGTTGTGGTAGAGGTGCTCGAGATTAAGTTACCTTATATTAGCCCTGTGCTATGTCATGACACTAATCACTCCCTCATATCCTCTTTTCACAAAGGTATTGTGTCATCTACACCAGCACAAGAAGGAAGATAAGGAGGTAAGGATGTTTCTATAAGGGACGAGACCACATTCCCACAATTATTTAAAAAAAAAGATGCATTTTATGTGAGTGTGCGTGTGTGTGTGTGTGTGTGTGTGTGTGTGTGTGTGTGTGTGTGTGTGTGTTTTAAAGCAACAATTGATGTTGGGTTTGTACCTTGATTACTCCCCACTTTATTTACTAAGGCTTGGCCTCTCACTGAACCCAGAGTTTGCAATCTTTGCTGGTATAGCTGACCAGCTTGCCCCAGGGGACCTCCTGGAAATACATACTGGTGGGTGACATGCTTGACTGACTTTTACATGGGGCTGTGAATGCCATGTGTTTATGTCATTGGCATAATGACATAAACTTTATCTGTTGTAGCATCACCTCCCAGTCACTTTATCATAGTGGATTACTACAACTGTTGATTACTATTATCAGTGATCTCTTACTGTGCCTAAGTCTACAAACTAAACATTATATGAGTAAGTAAAGTAAGCAAACTATTAATATAAAATATTTCTTAAGATTCACTGTTTCAGTCATCCAGTGGTGCTGCTAACGGTATCTTATAAAACATGGTCAATAACTCCACATAATACTTGTGTTTCTCTGGAAGTCCAACAATAGATGAAATAAATTGTTTCTTCAAGGAATTATTGCCTCAAAAAGAGTCCAAAATAATGGGGAAAATGATAAAACCTTCCTAAGTTTATGAAGAAATGAGGGATTGCATATGATCACAATACACTGGATAGATAAATGTATAAAATTGCTATTTTTAAAAATGGTGGTTAATATGGGGAAATTGTTGCTCAACGTTGTTTGAATCGCAAAGATCCAGTTAAAGGCTGTCTTTCACATCTCACAAAGATTTAAGAATAATCTTCATCATGCTGCTGCAGAAGACAGAAGATGAAAATACCTGGTAGGGAACGAAGGTTATAGAATCTTTGTAAGTTAATTTGACAACTTGAAACAATTAAAAGGCATAATTGCAACTCCATACTTAGACTTTTTAAGACTCTTTTAATTTAACTTAAACTTTTTTTGGTTGGGTTATTGCGTGTCAACTTTTCTTATTTCTCCATACTTGGATTTTGATTATTTTTCAAAATTTATTTCAAAATTTAGTTCTGGTGTGTGTGTGTGTGTGTGTGTGTGTGTGTGTGTGTGTGTGTGTCACAGAAATCATGAGAAGGCAGTGGATCCCCTGGAGTTACATGGGCTATGATCCATCTATCATGGGTTCTGGGAACAGAACTCTATTTCTCTGTACAAAGCAGTGTGGGCTATCAACCCATCGGCCACATCTCTAGTTCCAATATACTTGGATTTTTAACTATATTATTTCATACAATATATTCCTAGGCAGCCAAATCATAACAACATTTATATGATGTTTATAATACATGAAATTTAGACAAGTCCAGTATGAAACATGAGCTAACTGCTTCAATGTAACTGAAGATATTGATATACTGATTGTATACAGTTGTATCTATTGACAGAATAAGAATCACTGAAATAGTAGAAGAGGGTTTTAAAATTGCCCATGTTATTATCCATACTAATGGCTGAAAATAACAATCACCAAGACTACAAAAGAAAGAAAAGTTCCTAACCTGAAAATAAATTGAGAAGAATACATTTTTAAAGTCATGATTGGCATTGAATTTTAAGTTCCTCCAGATTTTCTTTTAGCTTTTCAAAATTTATATTTGTTTGCCTGTAGATCAGAACAAATATATTTTACATTAACTATAAAGATGTTACCATGTGTTGAGCAGAAGCCAATTTTGAAAATTTCGAAGAAGTCATGTAATCTGTCCTAGTGGCTGTCAATTTCCATGGAGAGACAACTGGTGAGGAAGATAAACATATGATTTGAAATGAGGGTCAAGTGTTCTGATGTCTGCCACACATATCACTGTCTTTAATGAAGTCTGCTGCACATAGTCCACACATCCTATCACCGAGGTTGCCACTAAAATACTTAGGACATATGTCTCACAAGGTGCTTAACCACCATTGCACCTATAGGGTTTAGGTCTAAGCAGGCAGATGCCTAATCTTTCAGTCTTGTTCCTAGAGATGGTCATTCAGTAGGCCTTTAGGGTCAAGGTAAAAGCATGCATGCGCATGCGTGCGCATGTGTGTTTGTGTGTGTGTGTGTGTGTGTGTGTCACACACACACACACACACACACACGTATTTGTGTATCTATGAGAACATAGAATCTTTAGCTTCACAGAATCCTAAGTTACATAAGGTGGTTAGATTAGGGAGAGGGAGAGGGAGAAGGGATAGTGAATTCATTAATTAGATAGAATTATAAAACTTGAAACTTTAGCTGGGGTTTCACGAATTCTAGTTACCTAGAAAGAGTTTAGAAAAGGAAATATGTGCATTAAATATGTAAGCTTGTTCCTGTATATCCATGAGAAGGAAAATTTCTTCAACTAAAAAGAAGAAAGAGAGAGAAAGAGGAAAATCATCTCTACAGAAAAGACCTAAGTCATCATCAGTTCAATTCAGTTGAAGCATGCACAGATTTGTATAAGTTATATTATTTAACATTGGTGATTTTGTGACAGTTCTGATAAATTTTCAAAAGTTATATATGTTTTTTTGCAGTTTTAAGTCAAAATGATCACCACGGCTACTCTATTAATTTCATGTTTCCAACTAGCACTAAATATTTTTAACTGACAAAATAGTACTTCCTGAGATTACTAGGCATCCCAAGTACAACATTATAAATGCACCCAGGAATCCATTGTAAGGGGGCACCAGAAGGCGTCTATCTGAGGATGCACGAATCCAGCCTATAATGTGGCCACAGAGATAAAAAAGGTGCTGACAGAGTCCAGAGCACACAGTGGCAAATTGGCCCTTTCAAAGAAGATGGGTACTAATCAAATCCTGCCTGACCACCACAGCATTGCTTAGTCCTTTGTTCCCTGCTTTCAGCCATTTAAGAATAGCCAGAAATCTTAATATCTATGATAATCCCCTCATTTTAATATTTTAGGCACTCCTTAGGTATTAAATAAGTCATAGTGTGGGCTGAGCAAACATGTCGTATGTATTTCTGTGATAACTCTGACTTGGATTGAAAAAAAAAAGCCCATGCCCCTCATCCCCTCCACTTCCCCAGTTGCTTCCCTCTAGGGTTTAAGGAGAGCACCACTAATCACTGCAAACAAGTTCTAATTTGGGAGTTTCAGAGAAAGATCAACATTTCCCTGGGCAAGATATTAAGAGATTTATGGGTCAGAGGACCTTAGCATGCTTTCCTCTGATGAATGGAACGAGGAAGGCAAAAAAACTAGAAGGAGAGCCATGTATCCACACAGGCTGCATTTGGAAAATGTTGTTCGACTTTGAGGATCCTTTCTTTGTTCCAGGTCAATACCTACCTCACACCGACTTTCAGTGAAGGTGCTCAGCTGTCGGCAATATGTTTTTCATATGATTTGATGAACGAGACTCGATAGTGTTAGAAAAACTGCACTTGGTTTAGACACTGCACCAAATCATTTGAATTGATGACTAAAACGAAAAGTCATTATCTCAAAGCCATGGAGACGCAGCCTGGCTTACATGGTTTTCCATAACATCACGGGGGAGTGTTTCTGCATGCTCTTCTTTTGTAAATGTAATATTTCATCAAAGAGTGATAAACAAAATGTATGGTAGATGTGTCTGAATCGGTTAAAACTAAGGAAGCTGCGATATCTGCGGAATGACAGAGATTTGTCAGAAGTGGAAGGAAATATTGGGGAGAAATACAAGGCACAAAGCTACTTTTATTTTTTACTTTTTATTACATTATAGTCTGAAACCACTTTTTAAGTTTGTAGACAGATGGTGGCGGGTAATTAAAATGCTAGCAAAATTATGGAAGGTGAAAGCAGCATATATATCTCTCCAATAATGGCCATGGAAAAATTAGATGTGGTTTGTAGCGAACAAAGGCAGAGATGGGGTTGAAATAAAGTATGTGGGGGGAGGGGCACCAATAACATTCGTCAAGGTGTTCTGTTTACTGTTGTGCTCGCTTGAGGTGCACACTGATTTATACAGAGGATGCAAGGCGAATTTTTCAAAGATAAAATGAATACATATATTTCTGGATATTTCCCAAGCAGTTCAGAAATAAAACTTTTGATTACTTGTTGTTCTTATTATGAGAGATGAAAGTTGACATCCACTAAAATTGAGGGAAAATAATCATGATAACGTTAGTGCAAATTGATTAATGTCAGTTTGGGAAATGACATTACTACCTCTCATCTGTTAGATTGTTGAAGGTGAAGAAAGGAAATATAAGCATTGGCTTCAATGCAAGAGTTCTTTCTGTCCTATATTATTTGAGTTTAAAGAATATTAGCAAGGTAGTGCTTTGCAGATAAAATATTGAAGGCAAGATAAACTAGAAGAAATTAACATCTTTCATACTGTCTTGATCCAGAAGTCATCATTAAATACTTAAATCATTCATGTTTGTAAGTCACTAAAAAGCAAGGAACTTTCAGATATTACGTTATTATCTATTTAACTCATTTCCCCTATTTTCTTTCAATAGGTTTTATACATTTCATTTAGAATTATTGACCTATGCCATGTGGCTATTTTCTTCTCCTGAGAGGAGGCTCCTTAAGGCCCAAGTAGCAAACTGACAAGATTCAAGACATAAAACATTTAAGTCTGTGAAAACTCCTGAAACTTATAAGAAACTTATAAGAAACTTATAAGAGTCTTCTATCTGAAGTGATACAGGCAATGCTGACAGTATTGGAGAGGAGACTTTCCTCACACTGCCTAAGCTTGTGTAGGGGACTCCGGGGATGCAACTTCCAGAGTGGTCATCCAGGATGGGATAGGTTTTCCATGACGCAGTTGGCTTTGAGTCACTCAAGCTCCTGGAAGTCACCCCTCACAAACCTCCTGGATGTAGTCCCAAGACCAAGACCCTTAGCTCAAGGCAGAAGTGGATGAAGTCTGTCTTTAGTTATCGATGTTCTATCTGTTGTGAATAGATGTTTGCTCACACCTCCCCAGGAAGTCCCACAACAACCCATTAACACACTGTTGCATGACTAATACTCTTGTATATCCTTTGACTTCCTTCCATTTTTTAGTGTAATAAAATCATTTTAAAACTTGAGTATTCTAATCCTGTTGCAAAATACCCAAAGTGCTAGCATTTCTTCAGGATAGTATAGAAAGTAAGGTTGATATTTCTGGGTGAACAAATTTGCAGGATGATATGGTTTTGGATGCATACTCTTAAAAGTGTCCTTAGTAAAGGCCTGAAATCACTGGAGATTATCATACAGCAGATGAACACATGAGTGGCCATGCTAACAAACAAACAAACAAACAAACAAACAAACACCCAAACAACACAGGCACATGCTCTCTCTCTCTCTTTACACACAGCACACACACACACACACACACACACACACACACACACACACACAGACACATCTAATGTTTCTCAAGTCCCCCTTTCATTCTGTGGAAGGAAAAGCCATTGTCTTTGTTTTCAGGGGTTCCTATCTTGTCACCATCTCCTCCCAGAGCTAAGGGATGGGTGAAATATGCCACTTTTGGCGTTAAGTCTCTGAAAAGTGGAGGTCTAAGAGGTTTGTCTTAGTCTTTCTGTCTCTTTCCAGGATGAAGCAACCAACCGAAGGCTTCCTTCAATTGCTGTGTTGTGACGCTGGAAGTGATGATGAGCCTTTTTGTTTTCATTCGAATATTAATATGTAATTTTTGTCATCTTGATACAAATTAGAGTCACTGGGAAGAGAAAATGTTAATCAAGAATGATCTGTAGGAATTGATGTAGGACATTCTGCTGACTGAGAATTGTGTAGGAGTGTGTGGGGGGTTCCATCCCTAAGCAGGTGAGCTTTTTTTTTTTTTTTTTTACAGAAAGATGGCTCAAGGTGAAATGAGCAGCATACCAGCAAAAGAAAGCTAGCTGAAGCAAGCCACTAGCAGCATCTCTCCACAGATTTTCTTCAGATTTCCTTTCTCCTCTTTTATGCTTGAATACCTGCCCTGACTTCCCTTCATGATAGACCATGACATGGAGGTGTAAGGCAAATAAACCTGTTCCTCCCCAAGCTTGTTTTGGTCGTGGTTTTTTTTCATAGCCACAGAGAAAGAAACTGGAATAGCGATTATAGCTGCACTTAGACCAGGACAGAGAGAACGCCTGTGGGCCCTGCACTCATTCTGTATGTGAAAACCCAGACAACCAACTAATCTGACAGCTATTACCTTAGCCTTTCTCTCTTCTTTCTCACAGCCATACAATACACCCAGAAAAGGAAGTTTAATGTGTTCCTCACTTTTGGAAGCTCCTCCCTCTATCTGGAGTCTCCCTAACTTTATTTCTCTCTCTCCAGAAATTTCTAGCTTTTCTGTAATTGTTCATAAAGCTCACGTTTACTTTGCAAATGCCCATGAGAACCTACATCTGCAGTCTTCATTGCCACAAGACAACACACTTGGAGTCACTGTCCCAGGCTGATCTTTGGTGGCTGATTTTCTGATACCCTTCATCCTTGGCTCATACAAAACTCAGTCTTGAAAGGTTCCACTGTTCTAAAATGAAGCCGTGTAATGATGTCTGTGTGAAGGAAGACTTCAGGGCTTTTGTTATGTTCCATTGTTGATGACCACTTCAATTTTGGTTATTTATTGAGTTTTCAAATTGGTCACATTTTTAGCATTTTAGATTTCTTTGGGTATAGTTTTGTATCTTTTAAGCAGTGTTTATGCAGAAATACATCGATTCCATCGATTACTGCATTTGCAACTTCTCCTCCTGTTTTTATGTAAACAGTGGCTTTCTCCACTGCAAAGGCAATATTCAAAGAACTGCTTTTGGCCTAACTTTCAGTCTGACATTGATCTGACTTGAAGCCTGTTTGTGTGTAAGAAGAACAGAGAGTACCTGATTGTGCTTCTGCAAAATACAATTTGGCAATTAATCAATTTCTTTCATTACCTTGTAGATTTAATTAGTCATAAGTAACATGCCCTGTAGGGTGACATTTTCTTGGACCATTTCTGCATTTTTACTGTTTAGTATGAAGATGTTTCTTTATTAGATAATATAGCCTACTATGATTTTAATGCAACAACATATCTTACTGTTTGATAGTTTTGACTTGGTTAAAAATTTCAAAATTTTTTATGTTCTCTCTATATCCATCTCCAGTTTTAATTTTCAGAGATAGTGTCTCCCTATGTAGTCCTAACTGACCTGAAAATAACTGTGGTGACCAAGCTGACTTTGAACTTGCAGAGATCCATCGGCCTCTGCCTCCCAGGTGTTGGGATTAAAACTGTGTGCCATATACCACCAATTTCTGTTCTTGAAAAGTGAAAGACCTTTTTGGTTGTCCAGAAGAGTTAAGTAATGTTCCTCACAATTTCACTGGAGCGATAGCACAGCCAAGCCTTAGCCTAGGGAACACTGGCAGGCTCCATTGCGCAGTCTCCTCTAGAGCAAATGGGTTCTGCACAGCTTTCAAGAAAAGAATGAAAAACTATATTAAAGTTTATAGTTTTTTTGTATCGCTACTGTGCTTTTAATGAATTTACATCTTATCATTTTATATTTGATAGTGAAACAAATGGGAAATTTCTCCCATTTACTCTTTACAAAAAGACTTATTTTTATAGTATATGTATAAATGTTTAACCTGCATGTTTATTTGTGCATCATGTATGTTCTGTGCCTCCAGAGGTTAGGAGAGGGTGTCATATCTCCTGGAACAAGAATTAGAGATGTCAGCGAGCTGTCATATGAGTGTTGGAACTGAACCCAGGTCAGGAACTCTGCAAGAACAGCAAGTGTTCTTAACTGCTGAGCCATCTCATTAGTGCCCACCCAAATGAGCATTTTATGTCAGTGTTTGTGTTTATAAAAAAAGAGATTTCTGTCTATAATTTGCATAGTTACCTATTTTATTATTCTACAAATTATGAGTTCATTTATTTAACTATACTTCCACTAAATAAGCATCTATTCTCTAAATTATTCACAACCATATGTACCTTTCTAGTATTTTCAGATGTCTATTTTCCTCTGTTTCTGGGATTTACAGAAATGGCTGGGTCATATGGCAAAGTGTGTAGAGTAAACATTGTTTTTGGGTGGATAGATTTTATTCTGTGATCATGACTGTTCTGTGATTTTAGGAATGAAATTATAATATTCAAATGATCCATTGTAGTCAATGACTCTTACATGAGATTATCTTCTTTCATTCATTTAATTTTGTGGTGGTTGGATAAAAATGGCCTGCTTAGGCCCATACATTTGAATGTTTAATCATCAGGGCGATGGTGGTACTATTTGAAAGGATTAAATGGATTAGGAGGTGTGGCCTTTTGGAATAAGTTTGTCACTGGAGATGAGCTTTGAGGTTTCAAAAACCTGTGGGAAGCCCAGTCTCTTTCTCTCTGCCTGCTGCCTGTGAATTAACTTTCAATTACTTCTCCAGCACCAAGTTTACCTGCCTGCCACCATGCTCCTCACAATGATAGTGGACTCCCCTCTGAAACAGTAAGCAAGCCTCTACTTATCTGCTTCTAGAAGTTGCATTGGTCATGGCATCTCTTCACAACAACAGACCAGTGACTAACACATGTGTCTACTTAAAAAAACCCCATTTCACATGCATAGTTGATGTTTTACCTCTTTCTCCACGTCATGTAAAATGGTCTTGGTTAGTCATGTTTTAGTTGTGGAGTTGGATTTCGATCACACAGGATCCACTTGCTATGAAGTTGAAACTGTTCACACCCATTTGTGAGAACTTGTGAATTTTTCTTGTACACAGTTGCATTTCGGCAGGATGCCCGAGAAGATCTGGACGAGAGGATGACTTAATCACAGATAATGATAGGAGTCAACCAAAATAGTCCCCCATTTTAGAAAAAAGATTACATTTACTCTTTGACAAATTCACACATGTGCATAATGCACTCAGACTATTTTGCGTAGCTTGCCTTTGTTATCCTCCTTCTGTTTCCTTTCGGCCTCTCCCCCATCCCCCGTGTGTGTCACCTCTTTATACCACTGCATTGTCTATCCAGCTTCAGTGGATTTAGGAGGGACATGGACATTCAGTCCAAGTCCTGTTCTTTGTGGAGCAGCCTTGAGTGGCCTCCCTCCGCTCATGACCTTCATCTAAGTCTGCAATTCGTCCTAGCATCCTCATGTCAGAGTGACCCACCCTTGTTCCTCACTCATGCAGTTAATGGGAGCATGGCTTCATACACAGGTCACAAATTTTCCTCTTTACCTCTTTTCTTTTCCTCTGAGTCATAGGGAAGGAAGCTGCAGCATTCTGAAATTTCAGAGAATACCTGAAGTTAAATTTTCTATTATACCCATGCAAATATTGATTAGAACTTCCATTTATCAATAATATTTTCTTTCAATAATCTCAATGAAGAGCTATTGTTATTAAATTTTGGTGATATATAAATCCATACTATTTAATTTTTTTCTGTTGATGTGATAAACATTATGACCAAAATTAACTCGGAATCTTACCAATAATTCTCTGGCCATAGTTTATGGGTATTGAACTGTACCTACAAATTTAATAACTATGTGTGTGTGCACACATGCACAAACTAAATGTTTGTGTTTATGATTTTAAAGTAAGCCTCAGTATATCACAGAGTTTATTACGTCTTACCAGGCCACTGATAAGGAAGATCAAGGCAGGAACCTGGAGGTAAGAATTGAAACAGACACTACCTCTTGGCTTGCTCAGTTACTTTTCTTCTATATGACAGGATTCCTGTCTAGGAATGACATGCACTGAGAGATAGGCCCTCTCAAATCAACTATTAATCAGGAAAATGCCTCACAGACTTTCCTACAGGCAATCAGATGAAGACAATTCTTCAACCAAGGCTCTGCATTCCCAGTCTTCCCAGATAACTACCGCTTGTTTCAAGTTGACTAAATACACAGACACACAGACAACACAGTCCCATACAAGATACACACACACACACACACACACAGAGAGAGAGAGAGAGAGAGAGAGAGAGAGAGAGAGAGAGAGAGAGAGAGAGAGAGAATAGGGAAACAATCAGTAAACCCAGTGACTATATCCCATACTTCTGTGTCCCCTAGGAGTGGAACTCTTCCAGGAGAAGGCATGAATCAATTTTAAGACCCTTTGATGCATATTTCTAAAATTCTGGCTTCCCATTCTGATGTGTTTATCATGTCTTGACTTGTAATTTGCAGCACAAGTCTAAGATTTAGGGTGATGTTTCTCAAATTCTATCTACTGCATCTACCTGATATTGCCATTAAAAAATGTTTGTCTAAGTTAATGGGAAGAGGAGAATGGTTTGTGATGAAATCCCATTGAGGTAGTGTCTGCTTTGATTAACCATTATTAAATCCTACAATGGAAAAGGAATATCTGCATTGCTATGTACATTAGCTTAGAATATAAACAAGGCTTTGGATAAGCTGGGGAATTGAGAATATTTCATGGAACACGTTCAGTCATCACCATGGTGAGGAAAAAGATTGGTTCTTTTTTTTAATAATGACCAAAATAAATTTCTTGTAATTGTTATGAGTTCACTCTGTGATATACAGAGGCTTGCTTTAAAAGCATAAACATAAATATTTAGTTTGTGCATGTGTGCACACACACACATAGTCATTAAATTTGTAGGTACAGTTCAATACCCATAATCTATTCCCAGAGAATTATTTTTAAAATGTGGAGTATAAAACCTCACAGAAATTTCATCATATTAAGAAACAGCTATGATATTAAGTTCCATTAAAGCAAAATCCAACTAGAAATGACACTCCTTTTCTACCCTTTGTATAATTTTGCCTGGCCAGGAATCCAGGGCAACAGAGCATACCTTTCTCTCTCTGCGGGTAGAAATGTTCATTATCCTGGTTATGAATGAAAGAACACCTAAGAATCAGGAAAGTTTCAGAAAGATACAGGCGTCCATGTGAATTAAGTTCAGGTGACAATTGTTTACTTTGGCTGCAAATGGAAGAAGCAAAGCAAACAGATAAACGAAGTCAGGCAAATAATGACTGGAGCCTTATGCACCGTGATATATTCCTAATGAGAGATAGACAGATATATCAGCTAGACAGGTTCATCTCCTACAGGAGGCTGGTTAAATCCTCATTCGCTCTTCTTTATCATGCCTGACCTACTTCTTTCCTCCTTGTGTTATTAAAGTATTTGGCTCAAAAGATCAAAGACATATCTGGTGAACTCAATCTTACAAAAAAGCTTTCCTTGAAAAATGCAGTGTTTTATACTCTTAAAAATATCACTTAAAGTAGTACTGATACCTGTGTGTATATATATTGTTTTAAGAGTTAATCCTTAATTAATTCTTAATTATATAGGGGAAATTGAATATTTTTTCCTGCTACATAAGATTGAAACTCAAGTGCAACTATGTGGAAAAGGGTGGGAGACAGAAATACAATTCTGTGTTATTTATGAATCACAATAGGCCATTGTTTTAACTTGCCTTCTAATTCCTTTTGTAAAAAAAAAACATTTATTTGCTTATTTTATGGCTATGTATGTGCATTTCCTTATGTGTATCACATGTATGCATGTGTCTGGAGAGGCCAGAAGAGGAAATTGGAGCAACCATATAGGTTTGGAAACAGAACCTATGTCTTCAGAAAGACCTGTATAAGCTTTTTATCTGTTTAGCTACCTCTTCGGCTCCAAGAATACAGTTTTAAAGCATGCAATTGAAGAAAAATCAAGTTGTAAAAGAATGCTTCAGCCTTTCACAAACACTCATAACTTTCTGCTATTAGACATATGGTATAGGTTATGTGCCAAAGCAATGCATTACATAATAATGTCTATATGGTATTGCCTTAGTCTTTTCCACTGTTGCTGTAGCAAAATATTCTGACAAAAGCAACTTAAGGGAAGAAGGGCTTATTCTGACTGAATTGTAAAGGGTACAATCCATAATGGCAGGAAAGTCATATGCACTGGATCTTAAAGAAACGGATTACATCACAAGATGTGGAGAGTGAATGTTAATGCTCAACTCCCTTTCTCCATTGTATACAGTCTAGGCCTCTCTGTCTAGCAAATGTTTCTGCCCAATAGGCCTTCATATAGCAATTAATGTAAGAAATATAATACCCACAGAATGTCCCGAAGCCCATCTCTCAGGAGATTCTTGAGTCTTCCAAGTGTATTATTACGATTGCATAGTATGAATTAATTTTGTATTGTATATTAAACTACCATGTATATTTAGTAAGTATTTGTACATATTACATCATATATGTTTACATACATTTCATACAAGGACATTATCCTGAACAGTATAATGTTATATATTACACATCTCTTGTAGTGTGTGTGTGCATGGGTGTGTAGCTTAAAATGTAGCATGCTAGATACTCAATACAGTTTATGGAACAGGTACACAGTGGTGATATTAACTTATATTTCATCTTTAAAGGAAAAGTCATTTCAATAGAACTGGCTAAATATCACAATGAAATGCTAGTATTTGACTTTTCTCACCTTTAACAGTCAACATCAGACTGATAATGAAGTAGACCTAGAATTTGCCAACATTTATCGCTTGCTTAAGAAGTGGGAGACATTGAAGTGAAAGTGAGGCTGGGGCTCAGAACCCCATTACTTTCTACAATTTCTCATCTCACCTCCTGATTCTTTATCAACTTGACAGACAATATCACTGTTAAGCCATACTCTTTACTCTCTTGTTCATCATAAAAAAAATCACCCACTAAAATCAACAGTAAATTATGAACATTCTGTCTTAGGGTTTAACTGCTATGAACAGACACCATGACTAAGGCAACTCTTATAAGAACAACATTTCATTGGGGCTGGTTTACAGGTTCAGAAGTTCAGTCCATTATTGTCAAGGCAGGAGCATGGCAGATCCCAGGCTTGCATGGTTCAGGAGGAGCTGAGAGCTCATCATCTTGTTCAGAAGCAAATAGGCAAGAAGATTGGCTTCTAGGAGGCCAGGACAAGGGTCTTAAAGTTCATGTCCACAGTGACACATCTACTCTAACAAGGCCAAACCTCCTAGTAGTGCCATAGAATAGTAAAAATTACATTTAGGCCAACTTCCAAGTTCCCATAATCTAATGCAATCTCAACAATATTAAAAGTCCAAAGTTCAAAGTCACTTCTTAGATTAATCCAATCAGTTAATTGTAATCCCCCAAACAAGACAGGAAAACAGCTGGGCAAGCTCCAAACTCTGCTCCATGTCTGATGTCAAAGTGGTTTTCAGATCTCCAACTCCCTTTTTATTTTTGTTGACTGAAACAAACTTTTTTCTCCTGGGCTGGTTTCCTCATCAGATGTCCTTTGTCTGTGACATCACAAAAATCTTGTTGTCTCCAAGGCAACTTCAATGTTACACCTTCTTCTTCCAATGTCTGGGATCTACACATAATCTTCTGGGCTCCTCCAAAGGGCTTAGGTCACACCTCCAGCTCTGCCCTCTTTAGCACTCTAGGCTCTGGTTGGCTCCACTCTACTACTGCTATTCTTGGCATCTCCAATATACTTGGGTCTTCTTCTGCAAATAGCCTTAGCCAATAGCCTCTCATAGGCTCTCTTCATGGTATCAAGCCTCAACTTCTTTGCATGATCCATTCAGTTATGGGCCACCAACTGCAACAGAGGCTGCACCTTCATCAATGACTTTCCATGGCTTCCCACAGTAGCAACCCTCAGCTTCCCTCTATGATCCCTTTCATGCCTTCAAAACTCATACCACCTAAATGATTCTTATATAATACCAAGTCCAGCTGCAGCACAGGGTACAGCTTTGGCGATCTCTGGAATACAGCTTCTTTGTGCTTCAGAAAATACTTCCCAGATTTCACCTCGGTGTTGGTCTCTTCTTAATCACTGCTAGTTTCTTAGCTCTAGCTAACCAGCACCATTTGTTTCAGTAGTCCCCTCTATTCTTGACTCTAAAAACAGGAGCACATGGCTGAAGCTGTCAAGTTCTGCTGCTTGCTGGGGCTGGAACATGGCCCCTTGTTCTATTAAATTATCACTAGCTTTCTGTTTTACAACTCTTATGGCTTAAGCTTGGCTGTCCTAGAACTTGCTCTGTAGATTGACCTTGAACACAGAGATTGGCTGGGATCAAAGGAGAATACCACCATGCCTAGACTTAAGCTTTTCTCTACTTGCAATTTGCTCTATATCAGGTTGTCCTTGAACTCACATATCTGCTTGCTCTGTCTCCTGTTATTAAAGATGTGGACCGCCATGTTTGGACCAAAGTTTAGCTGGTGGGATCTTGCCCCAAAGTCAGCACTTCCTTAATCTATTTTATAGTCTTGAACATAGCATTCAGCTCCATTTCATTTCCTGGTGCCCCTTTATTGCTATACATTTTGTATTTTTTCTTTCAAAGCTTGCTGCACTTCATCCAAAGGTTCTTCACAAGAATGAACTTTAGTTACCACACAACAGAATTTATAAAGGCTGTTTTGAGACTTCCTTGGTCAAAGCAATTAATCTAAATCTCTTCACCTTAGCCTCAGACAGACTACTTGGAGCAAAAGCAGCCATTTCTTCAAAAAATTACGAGAATAGTCTTTTGGCCACACATGAAGATTCTTCTGCACTTAAACCTCTAGAGATAGGCTTCTACAGTTCGAATTACCCTCAGCAACAAAGTCTTCCATATTCCTACTAGGACAGCCCATTAAGCTCCACTTAAAGAATTCTGCTGCTTTCCAAATCCAAAGTTCCCAATTTTACATTTTTTCAAAGAAAAGCATGATTGGGCCTATCATCACAATACCCCACTCCTGGTATGAACTTCTGTCTTGGTTAGGGTTTTACTGCTGTGAACAGAGACGATGACCAAAGCACCTCTTATAAGAACATTTCATTGGGGCTGGTTTACAGGTTCAGAGGTTCAGTCCGTTATCATCAGGGTAGAGGGGAGCATAGCAGAGCCCAGGCAGGCATAGTACAGAAGGAGCTAAGAGTTCTACATCTTGATCTGAATGTAAACAGAAGACTGACTTCTAGGCAGCTAGGACGAGGGTCTTAAAGTTCATGCCCATAGTGACACACCTACTCTAACAAGACCACAGTTACTTCAAGAAGACCATACCTCCAAATAGTGCTACTCTCTGAGTCAGGCATATTCAAACCACCATTCATTCTAAAATTGTAAAGTCCCACAGTCTTTCAAAATTCAAACACTTAAATTTCACTGTCTTTAAAATATCTAGTCTCTTTTAAAAGCTGAAGTCTTTTAAAACCTAATGTCTCTGTGGGCTTCTATAAAATTAAATTTAAAACTAGTTAAATACTTTCACTTTGGAGAGGAAAGAACCAATCAAATCAAAGCAAGACCAACCACCAACTGTGTAAATAACACAGTGTTCGGTGCCTGGGGTCTATTCATGATCTTCTAGGCTCTCCCAAAGGGTTTGGGTCAAGTATCTGGCTCTACCCTCTGCAAAATACAAAGTTTGGTTTTAAGGCTCTGGGTAGCTCCACTACAGGCTGCTGCTGCTGCTCTTGGTGGTTGGTTATTCCATGGTACTGCCATCTCCAAAATGCATAAATCCTCTGCTGTAACTGGGTTTCTCTTGTACCAATTGTCTCTTGCAAGCTCCCTTCAAGGTACCAAACCTCAACTATTTTTATTTTTTATTTTTTTATTGGATGTTTTTTATTTACATTTTAAATGTTATTCCATTTCCTGGTTTCCCAGACATAAGCCCCCTATCCCACCCCTTGGGTGTTCCCCTCCCCAACCACCCCCTTTCGGCCCCCGGGACATTCCCCTACACTGGGGAGTCCAGCCTTGGCAGGACCAGGGACTTTTCCTTCCATTGGTACCCAACAAGGCCATCCTCTGCTACATATGCAGTTGGAACCATGGGTCGGTTCATTGTACTCTTTGGGTGGTGGTTTAGTCCTTGTAAGCTCTGATTGGTTGGCATTGTTGTTCTTATGGGGTTGCAAGTCCCTTTGGCTCTTTCAATCCTTTCTCTAATTCCTCCAACCAGGATCCTGTTCTCAGTTTAATGGTTTGCTGCTAGCATGTGTATTTGATATGCACTGGCTGTGCTCTCAGGATACAGCGATATAAGGCTCCTGTCAGCATGCACTTCTTAGCCATCAATCTTATCTAGTTTTGGTGACTGTATGTATATATATATGGGCTGTGTACCCATGTGGTGCAGGCTCTGAATAGCTCTTCCTTCAGTCTCTGCTCCAAACTTTGCCTCCATATCCCCTCCTATGAATATTTTTGTTCCTCCTCTTAAGAAGGACTGAAGCATCCACACTTTGGTTGTCCTTCTTCTTGAGCTTCATGTGGTCTGTAGATTGTATCGTGGGTAATTTGAGCTTTGGGCTAATACCCACTTATCAGTGAGTGCATACCATGTGTATTCTTTTGTGACTAGGTTATCTCACTCAGCATGATATTTTCTAGTTCCACCCATTTGCCTATGATTTCATGAAGTCATTTCTTTTAATAGATTAGTAGTACTCCATTGTACAAATGTACCATATTTTCTGTATCCATTCCTCTGTTGGAGGGCATTTGGGTTCTTTCCAGCTTCTGGCTATTATAAATAAGGCTGCTATGAATATAGTGGAGCATGTGTCTTTGTTGTATGTTGGAGCATCTTTTGGGTATACACCCAGGAGAGGTATAGCTGGGTCCTCAGTGCAATGTCCAATTTTCTGAGGAACCTCCAGACTGATTTCCAGAGTGGTTGTAACATCTTGCAATCCCATCAACAATGAAGGAATGTTCCTCTTTCTCCACATCCTGTCCAGCATTGTTGTCACCTGAGTTTTTGATTTTAGCCATTCTGACTGGTGTGAAGTATAATCTCAGGGTTGTTTTGATTTGCATTTCCTTGATCACTAAGGATGTTGAACATTTCTTTAGGTACTTCTCAGCCATTCGATAGTCCTCAGAGAGAATTCTTTGTTTAGCTCTGTACCCCATTTTTAATAGGGTTATTTGGCTCTTTGGAGTCTAACTTCTTGAGTTCTTTGTATATTTTGGATATTAGGCCTCTATCAGATGTAGAATTGGTAAAGATCTTTTGCCAATCTGTTGGTTGCCGTTTTGTCCTAGTGACAATGTCCTTTGCCTTACAGAAGATTTGCAGTTTTATGAGGTCCACTCTGTTGATTCTTGATCTTAGAGCACAAGCCATTAATATTTTGTTCAAAGCCTCAACTTTTCTGCACAACCCTTTAAATCTGAAGCCAAACTTGCTGGAGTGCATAGTCACAATTGGCATCTCCTGGTCTCTCACAGTGCCAAGTCCCAGCTGCTTTCCATACCCCTTTGTGTCTTCAAAAATAATATCACTTGGGTGACTTTCACACTACCAAGTTGAGCTGTAAATACTAAATGTAACCTTGTACATAGTTTATATGACCTCTGCACCATAGTTTCTTCTGTTGACTCTGAGCAAACACTTGACAGAAGATTTTACCGCAATGATGTTGGTCCCTTCTTAATTATTCCTAATTTCTCTGCTCCAGCTAACTAACATCAATTATGCTAGTAGCATGAAGGTTTCCCTTCAATGGGGCTAGTCTCTTCTTAATCATAGCTAACTCTTTAATCCCAGTTGACCAGAACTACAGATTCTTAATTCAAAATATGCAGTAGTTTTTTAGCGAGTCACAAATTTTCCTCTGGTACCTCACAAGTCAGACATCCTTCCTCAGCATTTCTCTTCAAATTCTTATCTCCTGCTCTTCCACATAACAGCTCATCAAGGTCTGAAAGTCAATGGCGTTTCCAGCCCAAAACTCCCCACATCATAGCAATATTCTTAAATCCTGGTACTAATTTCTATCCTCATTAAGATTAATTTCTATGATAAAACACTAGGACCAAAAAATGGCTTGGGGAAGAAAGAGTTTATTTGGCTTACACTTCCACATCATAGTCCATCATTAAGAGAAGCCAGGGTAGGAACTCAGACGGGGCAGGAACCTGGAGGCAGGACCTGATGTGGAGGCCATGGAATTGTGCTACTTACTGGCTTGTTTATCCTGGTTTGTTCAGCTGCTTCCGTATGAAACCCAGGACCACTAGGCAAGGATTGGCTCCATACTCAGTGGGATGGGTCCTCTCCATAAATATTAATTAATAAAATTCCTTACAGGTGGATGTTATGAAGGCATTGTCTCATTTTAGGCTTCCTCCTTTCAGATGACTCTAGCTTGTGTTACGTTGAGAGAGAGAGGAAATGTAGAGAGGATGGATGCAATGAAAAACAAACAAAACCAAAAACCAATTGCAAACCTTTCACCTGAACCATACACTAAGGAAAACTTAAAATGTGATAGCATCAGTAATCAGACTGATCAGAGGGAAGAATTTATAAACATGAAGATGTGATAACATGAACTCAGCAGGCTCACTCAAGATTATTCTCAAATTTCCCCTTGCTATGGCTTGGGCTGTTTGCATCTCCAAGGCTGGGTAAGTCTTTGTAAGGCTCAGGGGTGACCCAGCTTAGCATCAATCTTCCTGGCCAAAGGAACTGCTTTATCATCATGCTTCAATGTGGAGCAGTGCAGAGCGGAGTACAGGTTACTGAGATTAAGACAGTATCCTTGCAAGGATCACACGACATAGTAGAAGATGAGGTGGAAAGACTGTGAGAGTCAGACAACCAGGACATGTGTTACAAGAGAATATGTTCTCTATAAGAAATCTTAACAGCATGGTCACCCAAATCAGACTTGCATAATTACAGTATAGGTTTACATTCCAATGTGGATTGGGGAAATGTCATAAGGGTCCACCTCCAGATGATGAGATACCAATATTTAGTGGCTATTAAGGGAAAACCAGTCTTCACTAGGAATAAATTCTCTGATAGGTTATCTAATCTCATATGGTCAGCCCTAAACACATACAAGCAACATGAACTGGATTAAGCTGATTTATATATACAACATATATGATATGTGATATATAATATGCATATGACACAATAATAAGAGAAAGAAGTCATGAATCTGAGAGGGAGGAGGTCAGGGAGGCATGAGTGGACTTGGAAGGGGTAGAGCATGACTGAGAAATTTCTCATTTGTATATATAAAATTTTCAGGAATGAAAAAAGACAATTGCCTTTGGTTAGAACTTGATGTCAACTTGGTGAAATTAAACATGGGAGCAATGCCAAGGGGACTCACACCCAGTTCTACCTGGAACAGAACCTCTAGAACAACTCTAGTGCCAGGTGTTCTAGACACACGGGTTCAGTTTATTGCATGGACACATCATTGTCTGTTTTGGGCCTCAGTGGTCACGAGTCTACATTAGAAGTGGTCAGCTCATTCCCATGTAGACCTTTGATTTAACCTCAGTGTCCTGAGCTCTTGGCATGTGATGGGCTCTGGATATGATATTAGGTGCACTGGTAGCCACATGTGTGGCAGAGGCCTGGGGCAGTTCTTTTCACAGTGAATATGCCCAGAGAATATTGCCCAAAGCTGGAGGTAAGCCCTGATGTATTGTGTCTATTCTTTCTCTCCATTTATGACTGGGAGAAGCTTATTGTCTCACCTAGTTCTGGCCACCACAACTCTTGGCACATAAGCTAGGCCATAGTATGTCACATGGTATGAAATATACTTTCCAACCATTGCCCCTGAAAGGGAACTGGAGCATCTAGAGGCTCCTATATCTCCCTCCATGGCCTCTTAAGTCTCTCTATAGCCATGGTCCCATATTTTCTCCGTTAGTCTGGGAAATGAAGGCTCTCTCCCTTCAAGCACCCTGTCATGGCTAACTCTCCTGATATTCTTCTACTTCAAGGCTTCTTCATCATGGCTGCCCATGTTCACTAGTCTCTCCCCTTGTAATAAGTCTCATCTGAAGTGTAATTTCATGCCAACCCCTTTCAGTGGGCTTGCAGTAAGTTGTAACAAATATACTCCATGACATATAAGCAAATTGAATTGCTGTAGAAATCAAACTGCACGGAACTGGCTTAAAAATAGACATACAGACCAATGGAATGGGATAGAATGCCCAGAAGAGGCCACACATAGATCACCATCAGAGTCCCGCTGAAAATATTCAGAGCACACTCAGGAAAAAGGATGGGCTTTTCAGCAAATGTCATTGGGGGAAAACATATCTGAATGTAGAAAGATGAAACCTCTCTCCCGCTACACAAATCACAAAATGGATTTAATCCCTACATATAGACTTGAAATTGAAAATACTAGGGGAAAAAAAAGCCCAGAGCGGTGGATTTACAGATCCTAGGCTGGGCAGACTTGTTTATAGAGAAGAGGCTAAACACATAAGAAACTAAAGGAAAAATATGGAAATAGGATTATATTAAAAAGCTTCTTCTCAGTAAAGGAAATGATTCACAGAGTGACGAGGCAGCCTATAATAGCATGGTAGAAAATATTTGCAAGCTATGCACTTGATAATGCATTAATATCCAGAATGTGTAAGGAATTCCCAAGCACAGTGAAAACATAAGAAATATCCAAATTCCAAATAGAAACTAAAGCTGAATAAATATTTTACAAAAGAAGGCAAGCAAATAAGAACATCTTTAAAAACAAGCAAACAAGCAAAAAACTGAAACAAAACCAAAAAACACCATCAATACCACTAATCCTCAGGAAATTGCAAATTGAATCATGAGGAGGTGTTGCCTTCCTTTGGAAAGACTCACTATTCTGATATAAAAAAAGACCAAAGTCATCAGGTGTAGCAGCAAGGAAGATGAGGGGCATAAGAACAATGGGAAACTATCCAACCATAAAACACAAAATCCTCTCATTCACGAGCTGAATAGAAAGGAAGAGAATTATGTTAAATAAACCAGACACTGAGATAGGCAGGTGCTGTTCACCTTATTCACATGGAGAAGTTAATCTCACAGAAGTCAAGAGTATAAAAAGTGTGGTTATCAAATATATTTGATATCAAATGTCAAAGGCAGGGAGGAGTGGGAGTAGAGCCAGATTGACTCACCCATGATCACCGATTTACAGTTAAAGGGGTAAAAGAACTTCCTGTGTGCTCTTGCACAAAGAGGGGCTATAGGCAACTATGTACGACATACTTCATTTAATTTTGTCTTTACTTATTCACTGACAATGCTAGGAATTGAACCTAGGTCTTCACATAAACTAAGAAAGTTTTCTACCACTGAGCCTTAGCCCTTGTAGAAAGCTGTAAGAAGGGATTTGGAATATTTTAATTTGAACATCGCTATGCTCAGCCCATGAATATGCACAATTTTAATGCTTTGTTTTTTGTTAAAATCAAATAATTATAGGTCTGTGGATTAGCTCAGTGGGTTAGCATGCACAAAGACCTTGGATCAGGTTCAAGCCCAGTACTACATACATGACTATTATTGTGCATGCCAGCAATCCCAGTACTCAGAAGGTAGAGGTGGGAGAGTCGGAAGTTCAAATTCATCTTCAGCCACATAGCTAGTTTGAGGAAAACCTGGGTAATAAACCTCATCTCAGAACAATAACAAGAACATGGAAAAGCAAAGTGATATTACAAAAGATTATCAGTATACAACTAAACCTAGCTAATGGCCGCTTTCTACCCCATTCGCTCAATACACTTCTGTGTTAGTTCTTGGGTTAGGGCTTAATCAACTAGTTATTTGTCCAGTTGGTATTTTGTTTAGCTCAGTGCATCACTGTGTTAGAATTTCAGTGCTGTGGTGTCTTCTCTGAAGGTTTCTGAGTGAAGATGCTTTAAAGATGTAGGTTTATATATCTATGCTTGTAAAGTGTATTTGTTGGATTGAACTGGTTGGGGGTACAAAAGAAAGCTGATTGGGTAGGTTAACTATGGCAAAAACGGTTGAAGATACTGCTTTCTGCTGTCGGGGCATGGCTCACATCTTTTAATAACTCAAAGAACAGGGGCTTGACTCTCAGGACTCAGCCACTGCCTGCTGAGATCTGAGGAGAAGGAGGCTTGAAAGAAAGGGGAGGAGGAACGGAGACGCGTGCACCTGCCATGGCTTGTCTAAAATTATCCAGTCTGCAGCAGAGAGTCAGGACGCTCTGTTGGTAATGCGGTTAATGGGCTATGGAAAGAGACAAGAAAGGAAGAAATGTGATCGGAAGCACAGCCCCTGCACTGTGGCTTTGCTTGTGTGAACTAATGAAGACAGAGGAAATGAAGAAAGAGCTGAGAGTCAGGTTACATAGCCTTGTGTCACAGCAATGTCAACCACAGTAGAATTCACCATAGAAAACACGTTAGATGGAAGGGCAGACATTAGACAATGTGAGCTTGTTAACAGTGTGTCTGGGATTTACCTAATTCCAAGGCTCTGAAAGAATGAAGGAATATATGATCCGTCCATGTTTTTAACATGTTTGTTAGTCTTCTGTTTCAAGGGACTGCTTCTAGACCCTGATAAACCTGAAGCAATAAAGCCTTATACTGTATGTATACACATATATGTGTGTTTGTATATGTGTGTATTTTATATATATGTACATGTATTTATACAAAATATTTTTGATAAGTGTATCTATATATCTATGCATGTATGCATCTATATGCGTGTACATGAATATACATCTTATACATATGACATATTATTTGAATTTATATATTTTTAATACATGAAAGTATACATATATGTTGCACAGAAAACAGTTTTGATAAAGTTTAATTTACAAATTAAATACAATAAGAGATAATACTGGAACTGTTTTTACTGTGATAGGAAGTTACACAAATTCAGTTTTTTTATAAAAAGATATCTTATTGTGCTGTAAATCTTAGCCACCTAGCCTGCAAGAATTTTTATCCTTTTTAAGTCAGGAACTGCTTCCTTTTTTTCTAAGGACTTTACAGTGATTCTTTCATCCTTGCTCATGTGCCTTGAGGGTATTATTAAGTAAGATAAGGATTACAGGGACATCAGCACAGAGGAACTCTGATAGTCAGTCTGATAATTGAGGTTGTTACTAAGTGAATATCAGGCAGGTAACACACTGGGTGGGATGGAGTCGCAAAGTCCAAGATTTCACCATCCTTGGTTACAACAGCACACACCAAGCTGTTCGAGTTGCTTGTTTCTAGAATTTTCTATTTAGTATTTTTGATTGGTGTTGTCTGTGGGTGGCATGCAGTTTTCATTCTGTAGCTGTGACAAACATGGTGGCCATATTAAACTTAGGGGAGGAAATGGCTCATTTGACCTTACAGGTCGTAGACTATCATTAAGGGAAGTCCTGACAGAATTCTATCAGAATCTTGAAACAGACCTGAGGAGTGTTGCTTGCTGGCTCTCTTACAGGCTTGTGATTGTCTAGCTTTCCTTAAATCCCAGACCACCTGCCCAAGAATGATACTGCGCTCTCTCACACGAAATATCGATTAAAAATAAAATCCCGCACAGACATGCCTTCAGACCTGTCTGATCTGAGAAATCCCTCAGTCGAGACCCTTCCTAGAAGATTCTTGACTGTCAAGTTGACTCTCTGACCTCAGGTTCATGTGTCTGAACACTTGGTACCTGTTTGGTGGCATGGTCAAGGGAGGTTGTGGAATATTTATGAGGTAGGGCCCTTGGTGGCCAAAGAGTATCACTGGAAATGGGCTTTTAAAGTTCCTATCTTCAGCCCCCATCTAGAACACTCTGTTTTGTATTTGTGGGTCAAGAGGCGAGCTCAGCTTCCTGCTGTGAATACTGGTTGCCATGCTTCCCCCACGATAGTGCAGTCTCCCTCTCCTGCACTATTATGCAGTCTTTTTCCTTATATAGCTACCATCATTGTGTTTTATCCAGCAGAGAGGGTAAGCAATATAGATAGCGACTCAAGTCATAGGATGTCAACCAATAGAGAAAAAAGAATACTGAACCGTCTTCAGAAAGCATGGTTTATCTAGTGAAATGGCTAGAAAACAGCTCAGGATTTTGCACTATGAACACCTCGTGTTGTAGTTACCTAGAATGAAGCTCCGGAAAAAGGCCAGATGCTGTTCTTGGATATGTATTAATTCCTCGTTTGTTTTCAACAACTGGAATATGAACCTCTTGTTGATGGATGGAGACCTTTAGTCGAACAGAGAATAGGTAGGAAAGTAAAGTCAGGTAATAATTGGACATGAATTACCTTTCCTTTGCTTAAGAAGTAGCAGGACTTTGTATTTCTTGAGGGGCCAAGTCTGAAGTGCTTTTACTAGTTAAGGTTGTGTGCAGATTGAAAGGAAGCTAAGCTGTCCCTCTAGCCAACCTGACTTCCCTACCGTATCTGCATTCTAGGTCTGTCGGTACTCACCTTTGTCATTTGACAGTCACTGCACCCTAGAACCCACACAGGGAGAGAAGTAACTTCAACAATTTTTTTCTCCTATCTACATAATAACACTGCATCCTGCATCTTCCCACAATGTTTAAAATAATTTCTAAGTAATGATCAATTACAGGAGGATTTTGGAAGGTTAATATATATATATATATATATATATATATATATATATATATACACACACACACACACTATACACACACACACACACACACACACACACACACATATATATATATATATATATATATATATA
Source organism: Rattus rattus (assembly GCF_011064425.1). Classification (NCBI taxonomy): domain Eukaryota; kingdom Metazoa; phylum Chordata; class Mammalia; order Rodentia; family Muridae; genus Rattus; species Rattus rattus. The sequence goes on from NC_046159.1 coordinate 65,090,254, forward strand.
TATATATATATATATCAAGACAGAGTTTCTCTGTGCAGCTCTGGATAGTCAACACTATCCTAGAACTTGCACTGTAGACCAGGCTGGTCTTGAACTCAGAGATGCACCTGATTCTGCTTCCTGAGTGCAGGGATTCAAGGTGTATGCCGCCACACTTGTCTCTACCTTCAGTTTTTGAGGCCCCTCCATACTGATATATACTCGACTGATATATAGATAGCGACTCAAGTCACAGGATGTCAACCAATAGAGAAGAAAGAGTACTGAGAAAGCAGGTTGCACCTGCTTGTTTATCTACAAGGGTTTCCATTTCAGTCAACCTTTGGCATCATCTGTTGCCATTTATTTTCTTGACCGCAGTCATCTGACTGAGGTGTCCTGCACCACAGCCATCTGATTGGGGTAGGTTGTATTCTTGGTGTGATTATGATTTGCATATTTTCTGACAGCTAACCATACTGAATGTTTTCTCCAAATATTTGTTGGCTACTTGTACTTCTATTCCCTCAATTTTAAACAAAATAAAATTTATTTGAAGGTCAAGACACTTGATTTGAAGGGAAAACTGTCTAGGACCCATTTTTAAAGCGTACTCTGCTTAAAGACACATTGGCCTACATGTAACAGCTGTGTGCAACAAAAGCTATAAAATTGTCTGTTTACAATACTAAACAAACACTAAAGTTCTCCAATCAAAGTAAAAACATTTTTACATAGCATAAAGCTTGTCACTTTACATAATTCTGCAGCCATTACTATTTCTACAGCGCTGTGTTAACCGTAGCTCCACTTGTTCGCGAAACATTTTCTGGGCACCTAGTAAAATCCTGAACCCATTAAGCATCTCTCATCTGCCCCTCTCTCTGTACTTCTCCTAGTCACAAGTCTGTTTTGCATTTTTATAGATTTATATTTCATACAAATAGAATCATACACACTGTGACCTTGCGTTGTCTCTTTTTATCACTCTCACAGTGTTTCCCAGATTTATCCATGTTGTACTGTATGTTAGCACTTCAAATTTTTGTTTTTTTCCCAGTTCAATAACACACTCCATGTCCATTCCTAAGGCTGGAGAGACAGACAGTGTGATTGACAGTCACATCAGGAGCAGTGTGATACAGAGAGAGGGAAGCAGGTATTGAAAGGAAAATAGCATTGCCGGAAGACAAGGTTAACAGCTCTCTTCTACATTAAGCGTCAATAGTTTCTCTGCCTAGACCCAGATCCTGCTTACAGCCAAGCTGGGGATTACGAAGATGAGTATCACTCCCTACCTCTGCCTTCTTGCAGTTATTATTAGGGGTTGGATCTACCAGAAATAATTTGAAAGTATAGAGGAGCAGAGAGATCAAGGCAACTTCGTCTTTTTGCTTCAGATGCCTGCAGGGTAGTTAGAGAGCACAAGATGAGAGCAGACTTATGGGAAAGGAAGACATAAACAGCACAGTAGCTCTTAAGGAAATCAGACATCTTGATCCCCAAAATGCAGGAAGAAACTTTCTCATCCCAACTCTAAACCTGAGAACTCTTGAAGGGCTAATTACATTCTTCTGTCTGCTTCCGCGTTATTAAAGACAGCCAAGAGATGATGTGTAACTAGGTCGGTGTCCATCAGGGGACGGACAGATCAAGAACAGTAGGAGCACATACAGGAAAAGAGGGCATTTGGATGGAGATGATGCTGGACCAAAATGGAGTGAGTGAGATAAAGCAGCACAAGTAGAAATGCCAGCTCTTACGTATCTGTGGAATCTAATGAACTTAAACCAGCAGAAATAGGAATGATGGTTACAGGGATGGGCATCTTGGGAAGATGGGCCTGGGAGCTTTTGCTCAGAAGGTACAGACTCTGAAGAAGCATGAGCAATTTTTATATCCACTGCACAGACAGGATGTCTGTAGTCAACAATAATGCATATTTCCGGACTGGAGAAATCGCTTTGTTGTTAAAAGAACTTGTTTATCTTCCAGACGACCTTTGTCCAGCTCCTAGCACCCATGCGGAACCAGTCATAGAGACCTGTAACTCCAGGTACAGGGAATCTAATGCTTTCATGTGGCCTCTGTAGGCATCTGCACACATGTGTGCCCACAAATATTCATACATGAATAAGCTTTATAAAATAATAATGCTCATTTTAAAATAATGAAGAGAACTTTCAAACGTCCCACCAAAGAAATGGTAGGTTGGGACTAGAGAGATGGCTGAGCTTGAATATGAGTTTCGTAACATACGAGTTTATGATTTGTCAATCAAACTGCATACAATTATGAACTTCTTATTGGGTAGTTTATGTATTTATATTTCAAATGTTATCCCCTGTCCCTGTTACCCCCACTATCATCCCCCTACCCCTGCTTCTATGAGAGTTCTACTCCCACCCACACATTCCCACCTCAACACCCCGGCACTTCCCTACACTGGGGCACCGATTCTTCTTCTACTGATGCTAGACAAGGCCATCCTCTGCTACATATGCAGCTGGAGGCATGGGTTCCCCGCTCCCATGTGTACTCCTTTGTTGGTGATTTAGTCCCTGGGAGCTCTGGAGGGTCTGGTTGGTTGATATTGTTGTTCTTCCTATGGGATTGAAAAACCCTTCTGCTCCTTCAGTCTTTTCTCTAATTCCTCCATTGGGGTCCCTGTGCTCAGTCTGCTGGTTAGCTGCAAGCATCCTCATCTGTATCAGTAAGGCTCTGGAAAAGTCTCTCCGGAGACATCCATATCAGGATCCTGTCCACAAACACTTCAGCATCAGCAATAGTGTCTGGGTTTGGAGGCTGCATAAGGGATGGATCAGTAGGTGGGGCAATCTTTGGATGAACTTTCCTTCAATCACTGCTCGACACTTTGTCTTCATATTTCCTCCAGGGCATATTTTGTTCACCCTTCTGAGGACTGAAGCATCCACATTTTGGTCTTCATTCTTTTTGAGCTTGAATAGTCTATTAATTGTATCATGGGTATCCCAATCTTTTGGGCTAATATCCACTTATCAGTGAGTGCATACCATCTGTTTTCTTTTGTGACTGGGTTACCTCACAGTAAAAGGATGATATTTTTTAGTTCCATCCATTTGCCTATGACTTTCATGAAGTCATTGTTTTTAATAACTGAATAGTATTCCATTGTAATGTAAATGTACCACTTTTTCTGTTTCCATTCCTCTGTTGAAGGACATCTGGGTTCTTTTCCAGCTTCTAGCTATTATAAATAAGACTGCTATGAACATAGTGGAAACTGTGTTCTTGTTATATGTTGGAGCACCTTTTGGGTATATGCTCAGGAGTGGTATAGCTGGGTCCTCATTTTAAATAGGATTATTTGGTTCTCTGGAGACTAACTTCTAGAGTTCTTTGGTGTATATTAGATATAAGCCCTCTATTGGATGTAGGATTGGTAAACCAAACTGTTGGTTGCCATTTTGTCTTAATGACAATGCCTTACAGAAGCTTTGCAATTTTATGAGGTCCCATTTGTCTATTGTTGATCTTAGAGCATAAGCCATTGATGTGCTGTTCAGGAAGTTTTCCCCTGTGTCCATGTCTTGAAGATTCTTCCCTACTTTCTCATCTATTAGTTTCAGTGTATCTGGCTTTATCTGGAGGTCCTTGATCCAGATAAAGACTTCAGCTTTGTACAAGGAGATAATGGATCTATTTTGCATCTATTCTTCTACATGATGACCTCCAGTTGAACTGGCACCATTTGTTGAAAATGCTGTTTTCTTTTTATACCATTGCATTTTTTAGCTCCTTTGTCAAAGATCAATTGACCATAGGTGTGTGGGTTCATTTGTGGGTTTTCAATTCTCTTCCATTGATCTACTTGCCGGTCTCTGTACCAATACCATACAGTTTTTATCACTATTGCTTTGTAATACTACTTGAGATCAGGGCTGGTGATTCCCCCCAGATGTTCTTTCATTGTTGAGAATAGTTTTCACTATCCTGGGATTTTTGTTATTCCAAATAAATTTGCAAATTGCTCTTTTTAACTCTTTGAAGAATTAAGTTGGAATGTTGATGGGGATTGCAGTAAATCTGTAGATTGCTTTCAGTAAAATGGCCATTTTTTACTATATTAATCCTGCTAATCCATGAGCATGGGAGATCTTTCCATCTGAGATCTTCCTCAATTTCTTTCTTCACAGACTTGAAGTTTTTATCATACAGATCTTTCATTTGCTTGGTTAGAGTCACATGTAGGTATTTTATATTTTTTGTGACTATTGTGAAGGGTGTTGTTTTCCTAATTTCCTTCTCAGCCTGTTTATTCTTTGAGTAGAGTAAGACTACTGATTTGTCTGAGTTAAACTTATATCCAGCCACTTTGCTGAAGTTGTTTATCAGGTTTAGGAGTTTGCTGATGGAATTTTGGGGGTCTCTTAAGTATACTACCATATCATCTGGAAATAGTGATATTTTAACTTCTTCCTTTCCAATTTGTATCCCTTTGACCTCTTTCTGTTGTCTGATTTCTCTGGCTAAGACTTCGAGTCCTATATTGAATAAGTAGGGAGAGAGTTGGCAGCCTTGTCTAGTCCCTGATTTTACTGGGATTGGTTCAAGTTTCTCTCCATTTAGTTTGCTGTTAGCTACTGGCTTGCTGTATACTGTTTTTACTATGTTTAGTTATGGGCCTTGAATTCCTGATCTTTCATGGACTTTTAACATGAAGGGGTGTTGAATTTTGTCAAATGCTTTCTCAGCATCTAATGAAATGATAATGTGGTTTTTATCTTTGATTTGCTTATATAGTGGATTACTTTGATGGATTTCTGTATATTGAACCATCCCTGTATCCCTGGGATGAAGCCCTCTTAATTATGATGGATGAACGTTTCTATGTGTTCTTGGATTCAGTTTGCAAGAATTTTTATTGAGTATTTTTGATAGGATGCATTGGATTATTTCAATCTTCTTGTATCTGTTGAGGCCTGCTTTGTTATTGATTATATGCTCAATTTTGGAGAAGGTAACATGAGATGCTGAGAAGAAAGTATATTCCGTATTTTAAGAATAAAATGTTCTATAGATATCTGTTAAATCAATTTCTTTCATAATTCTTGTTAGTAGTCTGTTTAGTTTCTGTTTTCATGATCCATTCTTGTTTCCATGATCCATTGATGAGAGTGGGTGTTGAAGTCTCCCATTATTATTGTGTGTGGTACAGTGTATGTTTTGAGCTTTAGTAGATTTCTTTTATGAATGTGGGTGCCTTCCAATTTGGAGAGATTTGGTTCAGAATTGATAGTTTATTTTGGAAGATTTTTCCTTTGATGTATATAAAATATTTTTTCCTTATCTTTTTGATAACTTTTGGTTGAAAGTCAATTTTATTTCATATTAGAATGGCTAATTCAGCTTGTTGGTTCTTGGGACCATTTGCTTGAGAAGGATTTCCTGCCTTTTACTCAGAATTAATGTCTGCCTTTGTCACTGAGTTGTGCTCCTGAATGCAGCAAAATATTTTATCCTGTTTCCATATTCAGTTATTTACTCTATATCTTTTTATTTGTTAATTGAGTCCATTGATGTTAAGAGATATTAAGGAATAGTGATTGTTGTTTCCTATTATTTTTGTTGTTAGACGTGGAATTATGTTTGTGTGTCTCTCTTCTTTTGGGTTTGTTGCAAGAAGATTACTTTCTTGCTTTTTCTAGGGTAAAGTTTCGATCCTTGTGTTGGAATTTCCATCTATTATCCTTTGTAGGGCTGGATTTGTGGAAAGATATGGTGTAAATTTGGTTTTGTCATGGTATATCTTGGTTTCTCCATCTATGGTAATCTAGAGTTTGCTGGATATAGTAGCCTGGGGTGGCATTTATGTTCTCTTAGGGTCTGTGTGACATCTGCCCAGGATCTTCTGGCTTTCATAATCTCTGATTAGAAGTCTGGTGTAATTCTGATAGGTCTGCCTTTATATGTTACTTGATCTTTTCCCCTTATTGCTTTTAATATTCTTTCTTTATTCTGTGTTTGGTGTTTTGACTATTATTCAACAGGAGGAATTTCTTTCTCGGGCCAATCAATTTGGCGTTCTGTAGGCTTCTTGTGTGTTCATTGGAATCTCTTTCTTTAGGTTAGGGAAGTTTTCTTCTATAATTTTGTTGCAAATATTTACTGGCCTTTTAATTGGGGAATCTTTGTTTTCTTCTATACTGATTATCCTAGGTTTCATCTTCTCATTGTTCCCTGAGTTCCTGGATGTTTTGGGTAGGGGTTTTTTGCATTTTTCATTTTCTTTGACTATTGTGTATTTGTGTATTGTGTATTTTCTATGGTATCTTATGCCCCTGAGATTCTCTCTTCTATCTCTTGTATTCTGTTGGTTATGCTTTCATCTATATCTCCCAATCTCTTTTCTAAGTTTTCTATTTCCAGTGTTGTCTCTCTTTGTGACTTTTTTATTGTTTCTATTTCCATTTTTATATCCTAGATGCTTTTGATCAATTTTTTTCACCTGTTTGGTTGTGTTTTCCTGTAATTCTTTGAGGGACTTTTGTGTTTCCTCTTTAAGGGCTTCCACTTTACCTGTGTTGTCCTGTATTTCTTTAAGGAAATTCTTTATGTCCTTCATAAAGTTCTCTATCATCATCATGAGATGTGATTTTACATCCAAATCTTGCTTTTCTGGTGTGTTAGGGCATCCAGGAATTGCTGTGGTGGGAGACCTGGGTTGTGATGATGCCAAGTAGTCTTGCTTTCTATTACTTAGGTTCTTGTGCTTGTCTCTCCCCATTGGGTATCTCTAGTATCAGCTGGTCTTTCTGTCTCTGACTGGAGTTTGTCCATTCTGCAGGCCTGTGAACCTGTGATCTTAGGAATAAGAGCACTTCTGGGTGACTAGCTCTCTAAGGGTAGGATTTGGGTAAGTTGGGCAGTGGGACAGCCCCAGCTCTGTGTGCAGATGGGGACTGGATGGATCCTGTCTCAAGCTGCTTTGCAGTTCCTGTGTCCTGAGTATACCTGGCAGGTTCCTCTTTGGACAGTTAGTGGAGAGAAAGTGGGGTTTCACCTGTGGGTTTAGGAGTGAGAGCACTCCTGGGAGACCAGCTCTGTTTAGGCAGGATCTGTGCACAGAGGGCCATGGGACAGCCCCAGCTTTGGGCATAGATGGAGACAGGATCAATTATGAACTTTCTTAATTAAAAATAACATGAAAAAAACTTAATGAATGAATTAGAGCTTGTGCCTGGGATCTTAGCACTTAGGCGGTTGAAACAGGAGGATGGACATAAGTTTGAGATGAGCCTAAAAGCTGGCTTAGAGAGTAGACCAAATCTCAAATTTATATATGTACACACACACACACACACACACACACACACACATGCACGCACCCCCAAAGGACACAATCATATTAAGTTAGGGCCATCCTAACAGCCTCATTTCAATTCAACTATTTCTGCAAAGACTTTATCTCCAAAGAAAAGTATATTCTGATTTACTGGGTTTTTAGGATTCTAATATATTTTTGTAAATAAATGGAATAAATTAAATTCAAAGCATGATATACACCATCATTTACATTGTAACTTTAAAATTATACTTGCAGATGAGTGTATAATACGTGCATGGATGATTGTGTGTGTTTGTGTGTGTATGTGTGTGTGTCCATGTGGAAGTCAGAGGACAGCCTCAGATATTGGCTATCACCTTATCCATTGTTCACTGCAGTTGCACATGTCAGGCTAGCTGGCCCAAGAGCTCCTGGATTATCATGTCTGCCCCTCCCTTCACTACGGAGGAGTTCTAGGATTATAGATATGGGCTCTGTTCTTGGCTTTACATGGATTTGGGGATCTAATCTCCGGTCCTCAGGCTTTCACAGCAAGTCATTTGTCCCAGGAGCTATTTTCCCAGTCTGAGGCATTTTGAGTCACTGTTAGCATTGAAAAGAACTGTTAAATATTAACTGTACCATCCAAGCAAATGGAGACCAGTGCTTACCTTAGCCCAAAGAGCCCAAGGGCCCAGTCCTGTATAGAAACCCAAGCCAGCTTCCTTTCTTTACCTTCTTTCTCCGTGAGATAACAGCATTCATTATTTTCTCCCGATGCTCTACAAGATTGAATAGTTGAACCTGTTGGCCTCAGCTACTACCCGGCTGTACCCATCTCCTGCTTCATGTGTTACTCTTTCCAAGTAAGGCTGGATAAGTCAGGCATTCCAACTTCTCAATTTCTCAAAGTTTGCCCTGAGCTAGGTCAGTACGTCAGCTCCAGCTTTACACTTGTTTCTGTCTAAGTCCACAGGACTTAGGAGGATGTGAGTCCACAGGATGTGAGGTTGGTGAGTTCATAGAGAATACAAAGTGCGCAGACCTAGTCACCAGAGCAGGAAGTAAATCTGACTCTTCACAGCTGATATTCAGGCACACACCCAGGGCTACTGCAAAGTCTCATTCAGTTAAACATCGAGTGCTCACAAAGTCTCACTCTGTGGGGAGTGCCAAGATCCAGCATTGAATGAGATGTCCATAATCCCTTGCTGTGCTGCTAGTGCTTACAGTTTATCAGCCATTAAGTCAAATATGACAGGGTAATTGTCCCTCTCTCTGATGCATCTCCTGATGTACCAGGGTTACACGAATCTGTCTTAATATCTGATTTCAGATGCTTAGAGTCACTCATCGAGGTCATTAATTTTCTCCCTACTGTCCTTTGAGCTGGGAGATTAGTCAAAGTCTGTTTCTCTAGATTAAATCCATGTGAAAGGATGATGCTTTTTCAACCCCAGAATCCTCAGGGATAATGAAGTCCCTTTAATAGTCTGAGAGGAACCCACCACACACACACACACACACACACACACACACACACACACACACACACACATTGCAAGATAAGAGATTTTTAAATATAGATCACAGAGATAGAGAACTAGGGATGTGAATGGTTGGCAAAATGTTTGCCTGGGATGCTTGAAGCCTTGGATTTGATCTCAAGCACCACAAACCAGGAGTGGTAATGACACAGAACTGTGATCCCAGCTCTTAGGTGGGGGCAGAAGGATCACAAAGCACAGGATCACAGTGAGTTTGAGGCCAACTTGGAACACAGGAGACCCTGTTTCATTGAACTAACAAACATGCTTTTTTCTTTTAAACTGTCAGAGAAAACTTGCTCTAAACCTAAAGCAATGCTATATGACTAAGACGACAGGGATGTCACTTGCCCTGCTTTCTTCATGACATATTGTACAAGGCACTCAAACCTCACACTGTGCTCCTCATACATATCACTTACTATGTGACTATTAAAATACATTTGAATAGAAAATATTTAAACTCCCACTAGGACAAATAAGGCAAAGATGGGGGGAAAAAAGGACCAGATGAATCTGTAGCCTTACAAATTCTGTAAGGATCTCTGCCCCCAGGGCTCTTAGCTTATTCTCTATCTTGTATGACGCTCAGGTCATTCTTCTTGTTGATATAACCTTCCCCAAAGTGCTTCTGAAAAATTTCAGCTGAAATATTTAGGAAAATCCCTTCCTAAACCTTACTCCATGCAACTCCTGTTTCTACAGTTTTGCCTTCCCTAGCTGACATCACAGAGCAAGGGACAGCCTGGGTTCCCTGGGTTACTGTGTGTGCAACAGAGTTCTATATAAAGAGTGTCCTCTGGCTGCAGAGAGGCCTCAGTGGCTAAGAGTGATGGCTGCACAAGCAGGAGTACCTGGATTTGAACCCCCAGAACCCTCATAAAAACATAAAGCCAGTGCAGTCGTGCAGAAAGCTGTAACCTCAGCACTTTGGGAGAGATTCAGAGGGAATTACTGAGCCTTGCTGGCCACCAGCCCAGGTCTAGAGTTTGTAGGAGACTCTATGCTGAGGCATTAAGTGGAGAGCTCTGATGTCCTCTTCTGGCTTCTTCTGAAACATCTAAGCTCCCACATAAACTCATGCATATACCAGTAGAAAGACAAGAGAGGTATGAAACTACTGGGCCCTGTGGTGGAGCTGACATAACCCTTTCCTATTTCACACCAGTTTCTAATTCTACAGAGAGACTAGCAGCTTGAACTGTTGGGAGCTTTCAATAAACTACCCCATTGCCCTGTTCCCCAAAGCCTGATGCCTATGAGACTCCTTACAGCAAACACTGAATATGTCCTGTAGATGGTTCTACACTTACGCATTTTGATTTTTTATATTTTATAGCAGAAGACACTACTTAATTCCAGGTGTGAACTGTAGCTCATTTTTCTCTCACCAGAACAGAAATTCTTCCTCTGAGGTTCATAAATTAAGGCAAGTTTTTTGGGAAGAATTCATGAACTTTGAAATTTTATGCACAATTGTTAGTACTGTGATCTAGTGGCTTCGTGCTAAAGTGTGGGGATGTTTTCTTATTGTTGTGCATCTTAATAAGACTCAAGACTTCTTAATGCTATCATAGAACATTTTATGATACTGTGGAAACATTTTATTTAAAACATTTTATATTTTATTTGGCTTGCATCTTGTCTATTATTCTTTATGAACAAATATTACATTTATTGTGTGTGTGTGTGTGTGTGTGTGTGTGTTCGTGCACATGTCTTACTGGTCATGTAAACATCATGGGATGACTTGCAGGAATGTTTCTCTCCAACTAAGTGGGTCCAGGGAATTGAAATGAGATTGACTTGGTAGCAAGCACCTTTATCTGCTGAACTCATTTGCTTGTACATCTTTCCTTTTATTTGTTTAGTTTCTTCCTTCCCTTCTTCCCTTCTCCCCTTCTTCCCTTCTTTCCTTCCTTCCTTCCTTCCTTCCTTCCTTCCTTCCTTCCTTCCTTCCTTCCTTCCTTCCTTCCTTCCCTCCCTCCCTTCCCTCCTCCCTCTCTCTCTCTCTCTTTCTCTTCCTTTCTTCTTTCTTTTTAGCTCATATTTCATATTTTAAATACCATTGAGAGCATAAGAAAATGCAGGTCATATTAAAGTGCACTTTCTTGTGTAGTAGATCCCTGACCCCACCCTTTTCTCCTGTGCTCCATCATCCTGCACTCATCCCTTCCTCCTGATCTGCATCATCCTATTGGCTACTGCCTTATTAGTTCACAGAGAATTTTGGTAGAACATTGTGAGACACAGGCACAGGGAAGGGTTTTCAGGAAAGGATTTTCAGGAAATAAAACCAAGAATTGACAAGTGGGTTTGCTTGAATTAAAATGCTTCCACACAGCATGGGGAACAGACATCAAGTAGAGACAACTTACAGAATGGAAGAGAGTCTGAACTAGCTGCACATCTCACAGAGGTTTTGTGTTGCGCATATACTCCTGGCTGTGTGGCCATATACTAAGTGTGGTTAGCCTTCTGGGGGCCTCATCTGTCAAGAAAACTGACTCTCCAAGCAGGAGTCATCAATTGTCTGTAGCTCCTCAGGGGCACAGGCTCATGAAATCCATCTCTCCCTTCCATGCTAGAATGCTGATTGGCTTGATCATCTGTAGGTCATGTGTGGCAATCACAGCAACTATGAGTTCATCAATGCTGTGGTACCATCCAGAGGACACTGTTTGCTCTGGTCCTTGCTGACCTCTTGTTCTTACGGTCTTTCTGCCTCCTCTTATGTTCTCTGAGTTTTGTGGGTAGGAGGTATGATGTAATGACCTATTTTTGACTGAGTGCTCTACAGACAATTATTCTCTGCACTTTGATCTATTATAAGTTTCTGCATTAACCACCATCCACTGCTTGGAGGAACTAATTGGGGCAGCCTTTATAGATTGCATGGTAGGGGTTTAGCCCAGCTTGCCTAGATTCAAGTGTAGCTGTGGAGATGGTTGTATCTGGAAACCTAGTCCAGTTGTAGAGAAGGTTTGTAGGTCCAATGGGAGAATAGCTTTCTGGAGGTGGTTGATCAAGTTGATTCTGTGACTGGAGAAGTACCTGATGGAGAGACAAAAATACTCCTATTCCCCTTGTTTCCAAGGATGCAAACAATTTTTGATTCCAAAGTCAGTTGGATGGTGTTTTGCTGAGGAAAACAAAGTGAAGGAACATTTCATTAAAGTATAAAAGGCTAAGGCAGACTCGTGAAGGAACAGTTTGCTGAAGCAGACACAAGAAAGAGGATGTTCTACTAAAGCAAGCATGTGAAAGGACACTTAATGAAAGATTCTTTGCTAATAATATGCATGTATTGATCTACCGTACATTGTGTAATTGAGCGGCATTTGTCAGAACTCCATAGAAAGAAACACACCAAAAATCTTCTGGTGGTATGCTAAAGTTTGTTGCTACTTCCAAGGACTCATGCTGAGGCAAGACACTTGCTGAGGCAAGACATGTGCTGAGGCAAGGCACATGGAGGACAGATGATATTTGGAGGGTATAATTAGGATTCCAGGGAGTGATGGAGACAGAGCTCGGCTTGCTGGAACAGCTAGCTGTACAATGCTTGTGGGTATCGCATCTTTGCTTCCCTGAGAAAGGCACAGCTGAGAACTTCTCCTGGTGTTCCTCTTGGTCACCCCTGCTAACTCTAGTCAAGGCAGAGGCTTGGCTATCTTTGCTAGGGCAAAAATAAGATTAACTCTGAGAATCTGGAAGGTAAGGAGACTTTCCCAGAGATCTGCCACAACGGGCTGTAGCTTTACTACAATGTCTTAAGTTTATCCATGTATAGCTTTGCCAGTCAACATGTAGACCTGTAAAACTTTATGTGTTGTCTTGTTTTATGTCAACTTGACAAAAGCCAGAGACACACCTCTAAAGAGGGAATTATAATTGAAAAATTCCTTTTATGATTGCTTCAACATATAACAAGGACACATGTTCCACTGTGTTCTAGCAGCTTTAGTTATAATAACTAGAAGCTGGAAAGAACCAAGATATCCTTCAACTGAGGAATGGATACAGAAAATGTGGTACATTTACACAATGGTGTACCACTCAGCTATTAAAAACAATGACTTCATGAAATTCTTAGGCAAATGGGTGAATATTTTAGAAAATATTATCCTGAGTGAGGTAACCTAGTCACAAAAAAATTACACATGGTATGCACTCACTGATAAGTGGGTATTAGCCCCAAAGCTTAGAATAACCAAGATACAATTTACAGACCATATGAAGCTCAAGGAAGACCAAAGTATGGATGCTTCATTCCTTCTTAGAAGGAGGAACAAAATACTCAAGGGAAGAAATACAGAGACAAAGTGTGGAGAAGAGACTGAAGGAAAGGCCATCCAGAGACTGCCCTACTTGGGGATCCATCCCGTATACAGACACCAAACCCAGACACTATTGTAGATACCAAAAAGTGCTTATTTACAGGGACCTGATATATCTGTCTTCTGAGAGACTCTGCCACAGTCTGACAAATACAGAGGCAGATGCTTGCAGCCAACCCTGATCCTGGGGACCCCAATGGAGGAGTTAGAGAAAGGACTGAAGGAGCTGAAGGGGTTTGCAACTCATAGGAAGAACAACAATATCAACCAGCTAGACACCCCAGAGCTCCTAGGGACTAAACCATCGACCAAAGAGTAAACATGGAAGGACCCATGTCTCCAGCCACATATATAGCAGAGGATGGCCTTGTTGGGCATCACTAACTCCACATCTGATAGAGAGCTAATATCCAAAATATATAAGGAACTTAAGAAGTTAACCACCAAACAAACAAACAACCAATGCCACCCCCCCATAAAAACCAAAACCAAAACCAAAACAAACAACACAATTTAAAAAATGGGATATAGTATTAAAAAGTGAGATTTATCTTTTAAAAATTAAAAAGTCTTCATTTGCTACTCTCAATTTTTAATTTCTGAGGGTGATGATAGAGAACTGAGTAGGGGTGCTGCTGAACTTGGGGGTGAAGAAAGAGAGTGGATTTTCAGAGAAAGCCCAGGCAAGGAAGGTCTTCTCTATTCAAGTGTTCCTGTACAGTCTATAGCTATGGGACTTTGCTGAGTGCTGGCAACATGTGACAGATCCTGAGTATTTTCAAAGCAATGGAGTCAGGCTGAACTTTTCTAGCTGGAAGATTTCACACATTGCTCTGACTTTTATTGAATCATCTTAGAAATCGTCCTCCTCTCCCACCCTTGGGTCATCTGATATCAAATGAAATCAACTGTGTTTAATTTGAGACGAGGTCTTGCTATATAGACTGGGGTCCCTGGAATACAAAGAGATCTGTCTGCCTTTGCCTCCTAAGTGCTGGAAATAAAGGATATAATGAGATCATAACAAGTATGATGCAGGATAGAATAGATAGAGTTTGAGGCATAGATTTCAGCTCCTTGTAAAGTTCACTTTGGTACAGCAAGATGTCTTGATGGTTAAACAAGTCTGACAAAACTGAATTCAATCCCCAGGACTCACATGGTAGCAGGAGAGAGATATATAATTTCTCACAACTGTTTTCTGACCCCCCACTTGAATGTTATGGCACATGTCCCTCTGAGTAAACAAATGATTTAAGAAATGATTACTGTGATCACACAATAATTAAGTGTACTTTCTAGGACTTAACGCACCTAAACTGCTTATTAAGTGCTGTGTTGTCATTGAATGTGTGGTATGTAATGATTCTACTCATAAATTAACTTTATAAATAATTTAATTTTGTCTAGATCTCCTTTGGAATTTCAAATACTATCTAGTCCTATAAGTGTTCATTATCAGACAAGCACAATGATCATCTTATGAATCATTAAGGGTGTTATCCAGCTAGTGATCTAAGACATAACATTTTCCAATTAAATTTTTACATTGGATTTGTTCATAATAATTCTTAAAGCAAAGGTTAAAATAAAATATATGCTGTTTAAGACCTAAATAAAATATATTATTTCTAAGCTTATTTCTTACATTCCAACTGTTGTGAATCTTAGCATACAGGAAAAATAAATACTTCTAGAAATTATTTGTGTTTATGCCTTTCTGTGTATATATAACTATGAATTTATGTATGTGTGTATTGCATGTGTACACATGGGTGTATTGTGTGGTATATGTGTGTGCTCCCAATAGAATTCTAGGGAAATTAACTGGGCAATGTTTCCACAGGTTGGTTGACTCTGATTTGGTAAAGCTGTAGTTTTGAATCAAGACCTTTTATGAAAGGTTAATTGTATTCCAAACTCATCTTAAATTTAAACTCAGAAGAACAATGGACAGTCTTGAGAAGAATTAATGGTTACATCTCTCTGAAATATTAGAAGGAGGTAGGCTACTTTTTTCTAATGATAAGTCTACTAGTACTTGAAATTTTGATTAAGTACTTAAGTGTATGACGTTGATACTTGTTAAACTAGACACTCTTTGGAGCATGTGATGTGGGTAAAAGTTTTCCCTGTGCTTTTATGACTTCTGGTGATACAAGGACACTAGAAATGGAAGAAAATTCCTGTCTGCTCATTTCTCATTTTTAACAGCAATGGTTGATGCTTTTGGCAACAACTGTGTACAAACTTGAAAGCCTTTGAAATTTTGCCCAATATTGGAAAGATTGTCAATAGAGTAAGAAATTAGAAAAGTCATTTGGAGTTTCCTACACACACACACACACACACACACACACACACACACACACTAACAACTATGGGAAGAATTTTCACATATCCTTTGTCATATATGTGGGGATTAAAAATTATGGTAGTATTTTGATAAAATGGGTCCTCACTAGCATCCTTAAAAGGCTTTTGTTTTATTTTTATTCATGTCCATGTATGTACTTGTGTGTGTATGTGTGTATACATACACACACATACACATTCACATAAACATACACACATACACATATACATCATATACATATACATCACATACATATACATCATATGCATATATATCATATGCATACACATTATATACATATACACATACACATGCGCATATATATATATATATATATATATATGTCACTAACATGCAGGTGACATGGAGAAGAGGGCACCAGATCCTCTGCTCTGGGACTGTAGGAAGAGGGCATGGGAACTGGGAACCAATTTTAGGTCTTATGGAAGAGTAGCATGCTCTCATAACTGTTGAACTATCCCTCCAGATCTATCTGTGGCATCTTTAAAACTATATTGAAAAACAAAGCTCTAAAAGTCAAGCTGATAGTTCAAGGAGTGGATGTGATTATGCTTGGTTCAAAGGAAAAATCCTTCTGTTCTCCAGGGCCCGCGGATCATTCTTGCGGCTACGAACTACTGATTACTCCAATGATGGCATGGAAACTTCTCTATACATTATTATCTTGTGCTAGTTACTGCCCTCATTGCTATGACCAAATACATGACAAGAAGCTATTTACACAAAAAATTAGATTTCATGGCTCACAGTTGGTCATATCAGGGAAGATGTGGTAGCAGTCTCTCCATGGTGTTGAAAGCTCGTGGCTGAGGATTAATATCTCTGCATGTCTCAGTGAAACTTTAAGAAGAACACAGGCAGGAAATGTGCTAGACCAAAAGCACAAAGGCTTACCTCTCAGTGACCAACTTCTTCCAGCTAGACTCTGCCTCCTGAAGATTCCACAGCCTCTCAAACAACGTCACAAGCTGATAACCCAATTCTTAAAAACATAAGCCTATAAGAGACATTTCACATTTGGACTGTAACATATTCTAAGGAAATAGTCCTGCTGGCCTTTCTTTATCTGTATGTTCACTGCAAATGAAGTATTTGAAGACATTTTACTAAGTCAATGGCACGGAAGTTTTAAGTATTTGATGCATACTCCCCTTTTGTCTGCCAGCAAGTTAAATAGCTACTTTCTCACTTCTGGCAGTCTTTTGCAGATTTTGTGCAGAGATCTACTTGCTTTTACATGCATTTCACAAACATCTGGCTAGCCATCGTTCTGAAACCATGACAAACATTAACAAGCTATTGACACAAATTCAATTGTTATCACAATCCTCATTGTTATAAATTCTTATAAAATTATAAAAATGCACCATGCACATTCAACAGAAGGATGAGCTAATATAGTGTCTCCCTTCGGATAGCGTGTGTGCTTGGGATAATAGAGCGCAGGGTCTGCTTCATTGAGCAGAGCTTTCTGGCACCGAATGTGCATAGCTCAGCAACACAAAGCATTAGGCATCATTATTAAAAATTTTGTCAGTTTTACTGCCTAAACATTTTCCGAATCCCACCCCCACATCATCCTTGAGGCATGCATTTCTCTAAGGTGACCAATTCACCTCTCCTGTACCACCTCTTGGAGTTATGCCTGCTGGGGTTGAATGCTGTCCTTCCTCTGTGGTTTGCTTCCTGTGAGCCCAGCCACTTACATTGTATCACATAGAGCTGTGATGTCTTGAGTATCCTGACCTGCTCTCGTGATCTCTGTTCCTGGAGCTCAGTTTTATTTTCTGTCGGCGTCATGTTTTCTTTACCTCTACCTGCCACATTGGTCCTCATGTTGCTGTGATCAACTCAAACGCCATCTTAAGTTTTCCATCACCATAGTTTGCATCTGGAGTTCTGCTTTTGTCTTTCAAAGCCCCGTGCCTGCAACATTAGCTTGAGTGTGTACTCATCAGTTCATGATTGATTGATTGCATTTCGTTTGCTGGTTATGTTACCTCAGAGGCCCCCAAAATGATTAGGACACAACTTAAATGTAAGCAAAGTAACCAAATGGCAGATTTCAGTGTGTCTGTCTTCCAAACAAAAGCACAAGCAGCTGATGGACAGTTTTGAGAGCAGCCAATCCCTGGAGGTCAGGGATTTTCAGCTAGGACTGACGCTTCTCCTCAGGGATGCATAGCAGTGTTGGCACGCTATTTGACAGTTGGGAACAGGAACTGGCATATGGTGCGTAGAGGGTAGGGATGATGCTTACTCATTTTCTGATACATGGAGCAGCCAGGACTGAGAAACCCTGTGGTAGAGTGAACTTTCTCCCAAATGAAACTCAGCCAAAATACTTAGAGAACTTTCAGGAAGCTGATTGACACGCAAATGTCTTCCATTTTGCTAACTCTATCTGTCTGGTACTCATAAAGACATTTCTAGAAACCAGAAAGAGAACATTTAGAGTATTTTGCAACTTTACAGGGTCAGTGGCTAATCAGAATGAATATTTGTTAAAAAGACACATAAAATAAACCAACATGATGATATTAGCTGAATATCATTTCTGGTTTTATGCTGATTGCTTTTTTAATATTTTTTATTATAAAGTGCTTAACATATTAACATCCATGCACAGAACGAAAACAAACAAGTTAGTGTCAGATCACATACCTAAGTGTACATTATTGGATTATTTCATTGCATGATGTTCTCATGACCTAATAAATGACTATCAATGTGGCTCTTCTGTAAGCAGTGCTTCTGTAGCCAAGACTACACATAGCTTGGGGGACAGAATCTTCCCTCAAGGCAGTAATGTCTTGATGCTGATCTTTCCTACAAAACAAAGTGCAACCCAAGAATATGACTATGGGGATTCAGAGGTGGTTCAGAGGCCAAGAGGACCTGTTCTGCAATTGTGATGAGATGAGTTCCAATCTGCAGAACCAAGGAGCAACTTGGACATAGTAGGAGGTGGCTGGAATCTTCACTTTGTCCAGGTCAGAGACTTACTGTCTGTCAACCTAGCTCCGGGTTTAGTGAGAGAACCTGTCTCAAGTGAATGTAATAAAAAATGACAGAGCAAGATACCTAAAGTTCTCTTCTGGCTTCTGCATGCATACATAGATGTGTGCTTCTCTATGCATACATGCATATAGAACACACATACATGTACATACATAGCCTACTCATATACTTAGACCCATACACGCATACAAATTAAGAAGAAAATTCTAATAAAGGAATGTAACTAAGCCAGTAGATAAACGTCTGATGCTCAAGCAGAGGCACATGAAAAGACAAGAGCTTTGATGCTAAAAAGGTCCCTTTGAAGTGGAAATAGAGTGAACCATTATGGTTTGAATTACTGAGTATTATATATTGAATAATCAAGTGCAGGACAAGGTGATCATAGCACACACACACCCTGAAAGTGAGTCAAGAATAAAGCTTGTCTGAAAATTCAGGCAGACTTAGGGTATGATGCAGCGGGGAGAAAAGGGTGGGGATGCTTGGAGATGGTGGGTGACTCTCAGCAGCGCTGCAGAATGAAACGCATTAGAGGAAGCGAAGAAGACTGTGCCCGGCCAACCTCCTGGGGTTGAGTTCACTGCCTCAGGACCAGGTCTGACTAACGGATCCTAGCTGAGCTTCTTTCTCTAATAGTTCAGTTTACACTGCCTTGGGATTCCTTCCTCCAAGGATGTGGAAACTACTGGGCTGAAAGAATGAACTGAAGATCAGGCTTGAAAACTGAAATATTCATTACAGCAACATTTTCATTTTCAAATATGATAAACATAAAGAGATCACACAAGTCAAAAAGAGAAATCTTACAGGAATAAAGGGCGTTTTCTTTCCAGTGCCCTCTCACCCTGCAATGTGACATCCTTGCGAGTTTCTTTGGTGCTTACATTCTTACTTTTGATTTTCCTACTTTGGACTTCATATACTTATTTCTTATTTTATAAGCTAAATTTTAATCCTACATCTTGTCCTCCACACACACCACCCACTCAATCTTGTTATTCTGCTCTGTCCCTATACTTAAACGCTACTTTGGGGAGGATCTATATTTGACATGCCACTTGGGGGTGATAGGTAAATATAGTAGTACCAAAATATAATATAAGGAATATATTTTCCTTCTTGAATAATTTGTGTGTACATGTTTGTGTGTGTGTACATGTGTGTGTATTTGTTGTGTGTGTGCATGTGTATGCATGTGTGTTCATGTTCAGTGTGAGTGCACGTGTGTGCGTGTGTGTGTGTTTGCGTGTGTGTGTGTATGTGTGTGTATGTGTGTGTGTGCTTGCGAGCGCGCGTGTGTTGTCTTTATTGGTCTCTGCTTTGCTTTGCTATGAGACAGAGTCTTACTGTAAGAGTTTTCTGTGTAGACATGGTTGGATGCACAGCATAGAGATCAACCTGCCCCCCACCCCCACCCCAAGTACTGGAATTAAATGTGTGCCTCCATGTCTGGTGATAACTAATTTTTTTTATAAAATGCATAGTGATCGTGTTTCTTTCCATATTTCATTTACTTTGAATTTTCAGCTAGATAAGTGCTGTTTTATATATACTACATAATGTAAAAAATGTATAACATAAATATAACACATTTTAGACATGATACATTAGTGATAAAATATGTGGTAGATAGGTTTTTCCTATTCTTACTTTCTAAATCTACTTCCTAACACTAAGTTCTATTATCATTAGGCAACTTCTTCTTTTTCTTCTTCCTCCTTCTTCTCTTCTTTTCCACCTTCTTCCTTTTTTTCGTTTCTATGTCTTCATCAATATATTTCAGTTTTATTTAAAAAATTCATTCATTCATTCATATGTGTATGTGTGCACACGCACGTGTGTGTACGTGTGTGCACGTGCATGTATGCATGCAACCATGTACACACACACACACGCACGCGTGAGCATGCGCACCGTTTTGGCACTGAAGAATTCAGAAGACAAGATCTCAGGTTTCCTTGTGCTAGACTTATAGGTAATTGAGATTTGCCCAATTTTGGTGCTGGGAATCAAATCCAGGTCTGAAACAAGTACTCTTAACCCCTGAGCCATCTATCTGGACTGCATATCTCTCAGTTTCCTATTATATTCTGTTTTTCTTCTTTTAAAAATGAGGTGCTCAGAGTTCATTATTGTCTAGCAGCCCCTATTACAAAATATAAACATTTCATTCAGAATTTTCTTTGTAGTCCCAACATTCTGAAGCTGTTTGTGATGCTCTGTAGTTGATGCTCTGTAGTTGAGCTCCCCACACTGGGAGAGTTGCTTCTCACCAACTCTGTGGCAGATAAGTGGACAGTGCAGTTGTGAGGTTGAAGAGGGCGAGGGCACTACATTCACAACAACTCCTAATAGAAGCTTGCGGATATTATTTCTAGTCCTTTTTCAAGTCTCCTGTGTGACGAGTCCTAAACTTACATTTCTCATGTGGCTTTAGCAGCTCCTGGTCTGGAGGAAGTTAGGCTTCTCCTTTGCAGTTCACGTCAACATAGGCTTTATGCTCTAGTTTGATTTCTGATGCCGGGATGAAACACTCCAACCAAGAGTAACTTAGGGGAGGTGAGGGTTTATTTGACTCACATTTCTAAGTTATAGTCTATTATTGAGGAAGTCATGAAAGGAATTTGATCAGAAAATTGAAGCAGAAAGTGTGGAAGAACCCTGCATGTTGATCAGTTCACTGGCTCATGCTTAGGTAGCTTTTAAATCAAAGGCTTAGGAGGCACTTGCCTAGGGAATGGTACTGCCCATAGTAGGCTGGGCCCTCTTACATCAATCAGCACTCAAGACAACCCCTCCCCAACAGACATTTGTACCAAGCCAACCTGAACTATGCAATATCTCAATTGACACAGTTAAACTAAGCTGGACAGAGTCTAATATTGTTAACACCTCATCAGATATGAATAGTCTCCTATTGTGTTGCCATTATACATTTTGATTCTGTCTTTTCTCATCATGCCACCAAACGGGGCTTTCTTCATCTAAATATTTAACCAAATCATTCTTTATTTAGCTGGTTTCAAATTACATGCCTGACTGTTGATGATATCTTACAATAAATTGGAAATGAACCTATGTAATTTGCAGATTCAATTATAAACACTTCAGGATGAGAAGGAGAAAAATGATTGTTGACAGCAAGTGTCATGGTGCAAGTCTAGTAAACACTCTTCACCCCACCCAGGATTTCATGTAGTAGAAGAAATATGAATCCTTTTTATCATTAAGGAAAAATCTACTCATCACAGATTTCCTGGGGAAAAAAGAAACAGAAAACACCAGAATTTGATTTAACATGACAATGTGTTCAAAACATGATAGTGCTTAGGAAGAGGTAGGAAGCCAATAATATTCATGTGTCAGGTGTTTAACAGGATAACAAAATATTATACTTTTTTAAAGACATGATTCTGTTTGAGATTGAGAAAGGAAATAAATACGAAGAAGAAAAAAAATCTGGCTTTGTGTATTCTATGTATATAAAAACTCCAAAAAGCTTGTTAAACAAACAAAAACAAATCAAAGATGAACACCATTGTTAAATATGTTAATAATATATATCATTTACATTAATTCAGTTATTTCTGTTCTCCCTCTTCTTCTATGCTTCTTTGACTCTCTGTCTACCTCCCGTTCATCTTCTCCCCCTCTCCTCTCCTCTCCTCTCCTCTCCTCTCCTCTCCTCTATCCTCTCCCTCCCCTCCCCTCTCCTCTCCTCTCCTCTCCTTTCCCTTTCCTTTCCTTCCCTTCCCTCTTCTTTTCCCCTCCCCTCCTCTTCTGTTCTCTCCTCTCCCTCCCCCCACGTACATTTGGCTACCTTTTGTATCTTTAATAGAGAAGGGCTAAGCATGGCTTTATCCTACTTTACTGTCATTTAATGTGGGGTTTCTCTTCACCCCTCCTTGCCCATATACTCTAGAAAACATCCCAAGTAGAGTCTGTTACAGTCTCTGTCCTCACCTGAAATTTTTTCTTTTTCTTTCTGGGAAACAACCAAAATTCAATGAGTAAGATACCAGAGAGTTTATTTAGAATATAAAAACGAAATGTCTTCACGGTTTCATTCTGAATAGTCAGATGGCTCAATGGGTAAGATTGCTGCTGAATAAGTGTGAGAGCCTGAGTTTAAGCTTCCAGCTTTCATGTTAAAAACAAACAAACAAACAAACAAACAAACAAACAAACACAAAACACCACTCTGGATGTAGCCCTAAGTGCATCTGTAACGCCGCTGCTGTAGAGAGCAGAGATAAAGGATCTCTGGTGCTTGGCCAAACTAAACCTAGACTCAGAGACCTTAAGAGAGTATGATAAAGAGTATTTGATCAGAACAATGGATCTGGTCTGTGTGTGTGTGTGTGTGTGTGTGTGTGTGTGTGTGAGAGAGAGAGAGAGAGAGAGAGAGAGAGAGAGAGAGAGTGTGTGTGTGTGTGATGTATGAGTATGAGTGTGTGTGAGTATGTGTGTATGTGTGAGTATGAGTGTGTGTGAGAGTGTGAGAAAGTGTGTTTGTGTGTGTATGTGTGAGTATGAGTGTGTGTGAGAGTGTGAGAAAGTGTGTTTGTGTGTATGTGTGCTCAAATTGGTACACACATATGTCCATGTATGTATGATGTATACACACATACACCAACACACACAACCTACACATATACATTTTATCCTTAACTTAAAATAAATATTAAACTTATGAGAAATGGTTAGTTGTTTCAAGCCATATTCAGAGCTGTTCTTTTTATTTTTTTGTTTGTGATTAAAAAAAAAAAAGCCAAAAACCAAACAGAAACCACTTGATGTTCTCATCCCTGTTAAAAAAGGGCAACAGAGTGTGTGCTTTCAACCTTCAAATTATCCATTTGATAGATGCTTAAGTCCAGGCAATTTCTGGAGGCCAGAAAGATTTACTTTTAATTAAAAATATAGAATAATGGGAAGAGATAACTTTAATAAACACATTTCTTCCTTTTTGTATAAAAGTGCTTCTTTTCCTCCCAAATTAATCTTCTCAATGTGTGGAAAGTGCTAGATGTTCATACACACAGGGTTTTAAGAGCTAACGTTGTGCTGGAAAAATCACCTTTAAATCAGCTTAACAACATTTTCTTTTCTGTCAGATGAAAATTATCATGAGATTGCTGTGTCCTTTCCTTTCCCATTTATTTTTAAATCTTAACATTCACATAAATATCCATAAGTGGCATATGTATTTTTTAATTCAATTTGAAGCCAAGTCCAGTATTATACCCTATATGGAGTTATGCCTTTTTCTTGTTTAGTCATCCGGCTTTGAAGATCTACCAGTCTGACACTCACAGCACAGGTTCATCTCGTTCACTGGATGAAAGGTAAAATATCATCTAAAAATGTTTACCTCCTAGGACTATGCAAACTTTCACATATCTAATGCCAATGATAGGGTGGAGGATCATAGTCATACTCTAGTGAGCTTCTTTGGAAAGCTATGTGATGGACTTGCCCTGGGGAGTATGGGAGGAGAGCAACAGAGAGAGAGAGAGAGAGAGAGAGAGAGAGAGAGAGAGAGAGAGAGAGAGAGAGAGAGATTATTTCTTTTGTTTTGATCTATTTTGCTAGTGACTTGCCTATCTACAAATATACAGCACATCTGCATTTTCTCCCTGCATTAAAGAAAACCAAAAATTCAAAATTTGTTCTTTTGCCTGTATTGATTCTCATTTTTTTAAAGAATGCATTATCCATGAACTAACACTGCAGCATTTTGAAAACTAAATATTTATTTTATGTACTTGAATGGTGGCCTACACACACACACACACACACACACACACACACACACACACACACACATATATATATATATATATATATATGTGTGTGTGCACCATATTCATATAGTGTCTGTGAATGACAAAAGAGAACCTTAGATACCCTGAAATTTGGGTCATAGGTGGTTATGGGCTACATATAGATTATAGAAACCGAACCCAGGTCCACAAGGGCTCATGACTGCTTGGTCATCTCTGCAGCCCCTACATGTACTTTTAAAAGAAGCAATGAGAGTGGGAACCTTTTTCCTTAAAGGGAACACTTTAAAGGTTCTCTTATAAAGGGACATCAGCTGTGTGGTCTTTCTTATTTTTATACCTGATCTGTTGAGACATTTTAACACAGAACAATGATGGATTGTGTCATGTGTCTATTTTCTTCCCCTGCATTAGTTGCAATGATTCTATGATTTTCTCCTTTATTTTATTAAATGTGGCTTACAAAACTTATTAATTTGTGTATTTTTTGGGTTAGAGACTTTTTAATCTTTGTTTTTTCACAGTCTAGTCCTGCTAATTTTCTTTTTGAAAATTTATGGTCTATTTTATTATTGTGAAATACTCAACAGTTCTTTGTGAAAGATGCTTTTCATTGCTCTATCAATGTTACTATTAGTTTATAATATATTTTCTACTTCAAGATTCAGTTTGGTAGTTTGTATGTGTCTAGAGTTATCCAATGTATTGGCATTTGATTGTTCATAGGAAATCTCCTATTATTCTTTATATTTTTATCAGGGGTAAAGAAAGCACATTTATTTCTTAATTATTTCATTAGTTTATATTTATTTTCTTCAATAATTGTTGCTTTTTGTTATTTCAAAACCAACCACTCATAGTTTTATTGACTTTCTTCTTGTCAACAATTTCATTTATTTATTGTCTAGTCTTTGATATTTCCTCCCGTCTGTTAACCTGGGCTTGGTTTGGTTTCCTTCTTATAGTTCCCTGCATGCTACTTTCAAAGTACTTAGTTCACTAGCAAAAGCACACAAGAGCAGCACTGAAGAATGATAAGGGATATTTCATGGAAATGGACACTGAACAATACCAAAAACTCTTCTGTTATCTCACAACAGGCTTTATCTCACAAAGTACATAAAATGCAAACGCCACTTCATATGACATGCACATGGAGGAGTAAATTCACCGAAAAGATAAGACAGTTGTCAATTTAAATGCAACCGATATCAGAGAAATTAAATTCATATCATAATTACTAAGCAGTTTGGAG
This sequence comes from Rattus rattus, assembly GCF_011064425.1. Taxonomy (NCBI): domain Eukaryota; kingdom Metazoa; phylum Chordata; class Mammalia; order Rodentia; family Muridae; genus Rattus; species Rattus rattus. Next base: position 65,115,871 of record NC_046159.1, read on the forward strand.
ACAGACTGCAGTATTATAAAGTTGGAAACCTACAGTTACTTCTTTCAATAGTAAGTTGACTATCTGCCTAGAAGATGAATAAATAATGGGTTTGAATTTCATTCTTGATGAAGCAGACCTGTAGATACACACAGAACATTTTGTTCAACAGCAGCAGACTGCTGATTCTTTTAACGATTTTAGATTTATTTAATATTAAATTTTTGTGGACAGGTGTTTGCCTGCATGCGTGTACATCTTTGTGGGTAGGTTTTTAGCAAAAGCAAGAAGAGGGCTTCAGATTGCCTGGGACTGGAGTTACAGAGGGGTGTGAACTGCCGCGTAGGTGCTGGGAATCGAACCACAATCTGTCTGGAGTGCAGACGGCGCTCTTAATCAGTGAGGCATCTCCTCAGCACCGAGCAACCATCTTTAAACGTCCACAGAATATTACCTAGCGCATAGGTCATGTATTAGTCCGCCAAACGAGTTTAACAAATTTAATATGTTTAAAATATTTTCATGCATCTTTTTAGATCAAAACAAGATGAAATTAGAAGTCAAAACAGTAGTGATCTGAGAAAACACGCAAATGTGTGACTATTAAATATGATGCTCTTAAAGTACCTGTGGGTCTCAGATGAGATAGAATAGGAAATGGGAACATACTCAAGAAAAAGAAAACGTTCTAGAAACAATGTGCGTATACTTACAGGATGAAGCAAGACCATGCTTGGGTGGGGCGGGCATTTGTAGTGATGAACGCTTCTATCAAAGAGGAATAAAAATCCCTGCTGACTTAATGTTATATGTCAAGGAACTGGCTGGTGAAAGATTCATTGGGATGACTTTCTGAGCAGCAAACAGAGCAGTTTCAAGCTCCAACGAGGATTGTACCTTGTTTACCACTTGATTTGAGTTCCTGGAAAGGCATATGTACTGTGTACCAGGTTTGACATTTTCTAGGGGAGATCTTTGGTTAGTTTAGATTTTACTCTCTTGTTTGAATGCCAATCTCACTTTCTTCTCCAGTGTCACTCTTTGCTGAGCAGGGTTAGGACTCTGACTCACTGGAGAACTATCCCTTTATTTTAGCATGAACATGACATGCTTGAGCCCAGTGCTTTAGATCAAATTGTTATAGAAAAACCTGACTGTGGAATGTATCTGCTAATTACAAGTGCCCAGTGATTGCTCCTGCATTTACATTTCCAAGCTTGTAAGAACTGACATAAGTATTTAAGATCTAAGGAAAAACTAGTCCATGCAAGTTGCCTGGCCCTGGAGTCTGCCTTATAAGGAAGTCTTGGATAAGGTAAAAAAGTATCACCTTTAATGGTTTCTCTTCTTAGTAGTGATTTATTTTAAAATTATCTTGTGCGTGTGTGTGTGTTTGTGTGTGTGTGTGTGTGTGTGCATGTGTGTATGCGTGTCTACAAATGTTTACCGTTTACCTTCTGAAGCTAGAAGACAACATCAGATGCCCTGGAAGTGGAGTTAGACCAATGGTGAGCATGAAGTTCAATACAGGGGCTGGACTTAAATTTCTTGTGCTCTATGGAAGAGCGGCAAGTTCTCTTAATAGTTGAGCAGTCTCTCTAGGGCTTATAATTTTTTAACACTATTCTTTTTTTTCAGAAAACAAATAGAATATGATTCTGTTTGAAGTATGGATGGTAGTACTACCTGAAACTGGAGGGATGACTTTGGGACCTAGTTTCAGGACTCAGAGATTTCTTTCATTTAAAAAAAGACCCAATTATTATTCTTATTATTTAAAATTATGTGTATGTGTTGGATGTGGGTATGTAAGTGTGAGTGCAGATGTCTGTGGAGGACAGGTATCAAATGCCCTGATTCTGGAGTTGAGGAGATTGAAAGCCGCCCAATAAGGATGTTGGCAACCCAGTGTGCATTGTCTACAAGAGTAACAAATTCTCTTAAGTGCTGACCCACTTCTGCCCATATCTGGCTCAGATATTTCTGCCCAGCTTTCTTCACTTTTGTCTTTATTTATTGAGAATAGTGGATGGCAGTGACTAGTGCTCCCTCTGCCACAATTCCTCCTGGACCTGCCGCTGATTCCTTTGAATGGGACAGCCTGTCTCTGAAGGGGATGGGAGTAGTCCCAAGCAGTCCTGTTGGAAGCTGTTTGCTGGAAATGTAAATTGCACTGACATAACACATGAGACTGCCTCCATCTTGACGCACAGGCACAGAGTTTTGGAAACCGAGATTTTATTATGAAATCATAATTAAATCACTGCGTGCACACTTTTTTTCCGGTCCCTGAAATGACCCTGAAATATGTCAACTTTTTCCAGGAAGTCACTGTGAAATCAACACAAATATTTCCATCAAAAATGGACCTTTGTGTAGATTAGAGCGAGGATTGCTGCAGGCATTCCGTCTGTGCTCCTCTAATTAAATGTTTCTTGTCAGAGGAAAAAGCTTTTAATACTTTTTTTTAGAACTAATTTCATATCTGTGTGGCCTGGGCAGGGAGGTTTGCTTGCAGAAATGGGAAATAAAGTCCTTCGGGGCCTGGCTGCACTTTTAGTCTCTAGCTTGTGGCTGCAGGTAAAGACAGCTGTAATAAACCTTCAGTTCAAGGAGAGAGCCTGCCTTGTGGTTCTACCGTCTAATGCGTCTTATCCGTTTCCTTGTCCCCCACATGATTTGTTTTAGGACATGTGGGCTTTCTTCAGAGTTCTCACACGTGCAGCCTGCTCCTTCTAATAGAGTTTCCATGGTTGTATGTGTTCCAAAGTAGATATGTGGACATATTAAAAGAGAAATAGATGTCTGCTCTAAACAGCTGTGGTCAGGTAGTTCATTAACTCATCTTTAAATTGAGATGTGTACTTAATACATACTTAGTCCTCAGTGGTAGACACGACCTAGAAGGTATTTGAGTTTTTGAGAACTAGTCCCATTTTTTCTTGAGAAAATTTTCATCTGAAATGGATGATGGTAACCTGCACATGTTAATAAGGCTATCCAACATCTGCATTTTATTTAAAATTTAAAAATTATCTCTCGAGTATAGATGCAACCTGAATGTATTCAATATTCAGTTGTAGGCATATACGTAGAGAAAAAAAATGTCTACCTTGGACTGTGAGGTCAAAATCAACTTATTTAAAATATTATGTATGACAAGTTTATTTTGTAATGAGTCCTACATAAGAATGATAAAATCTGGATATATATGTACCACTGTGCTTGCAATGCTTGTCTGAGGAAGTGGACCAAGGAATGTATACATACGTATACATATACACAAACACATGCACATGCAGATCATACATACATATTTGTGTGCATGTATATATTTATTCCCTTTGTTTATTCTTATTTACAAATTTCCCCATGATAAACCTGCATTACCTGTGTCCCAAGATGTTAAAAGGAGAGAATTATCTATGACACGTGCACTTTGAAACATTTCTAATTTAAATGTACTCGCTGTTAGCAATTTCACATCATTTGGCTTGGCTCGCTGAGCTTCTCAACTGATACCAGGCTGTTTATATTAGAGAGTACTACAAATTGGATAACCAAAAGCCTCCTAGAGAGAGCTCATAAAATGACATGGTTGGATAGAAACCTGAACAGATGGGCTAGCTTTGCCATGTGCTGCATTAACCCCACTGCTCTGTCTTTGGCCAACAACACATTGGAAAAGTACAGTTCTAAAAATAAGTTGGTGGAAAGAGAGATGCTAATCTTTGAGTTGAGACTTGGTAGACAGGCACTTGTGAGGCTGTTTCACTTTTGTTAACACTGTCTTTTTTTTAATGCTTGTGAAAAATAGTTGAGCTTCAGCGGGATCTTAGGAAGATGAAATGTAACGAGGGATGAGGGACACTCGGCCCTGCATTGTCCACTGGTGTTAGGACATTACAGTGTAACTTGTCAAAGTTGTGTCTTGTGATGCATGTGATGGTGACAAGCAGGGAAAAGTGGAGGTGTACTTGGCTAAATAAAAAGACCAAGGCCTTTTTTGGTTCTGGATTTTCCAATGGCTGGAAACCAATGGCAAAGATATACTGACAATACTGGGGTGGGAGGGGTTATCTGTTTAGGGGTCAGAACATAGTTCTGGGTCATCCATCTGAATTATACATAGAAAGAATGTAAAGGTATTTGTTGCTCCAGTTTAAAATAAAAATGTCAGTAAGAATGGAAAATTCTAATTTGGTTAGTATTCCTTTCATAACTAGCTGGTGGTTTAAACCTTCAGAGATGGCTGAAGGACATGCTTACTATATTGACCACAAAATCAAGGTGGGCTCTCCCATTTCTGTTAGAGTGTGGGTGGGGACACTGTACTGTCAGAAAGGTTGGCTTCTGGTTACCAATCAGTTATTAACTAAGTTTATGAGCTTAAAATATCACTTACATATGTACAACCCTAACTAGGCTTTATGGGTTATTATAAAAATAAAGATAAGAGTTTGTGAGGGGATTTATTAAGGAGGATGAGGAGAGAGAAGGCAATGCAGGAAGCATATTTCATTGTGAACATGTAAAAACTTATCAAGAATAAAGAAATATCCTTTTCAGCACTCATTGCTTACACCAAGCATCTATTTATAAACCTTTCAGATGTACAATCCAAAGAGCATTATATCCTATTATGTTAAGGAATATAAAAATGATTGCCCGGGCAACCATTACATTTAAACCGAACTAATGTTGTTTTTAATTTTTCTTTAAAGTTGCTAAAGCTCTTAAATCAAAAGATATCATTTTAATCGCACACGTTTTAATGAATAACTTACCATCATTTTGTTACCAGGAGACAACTGCGATATTTTCATGTTTCATAACTGAGCTCTTTCTCTTTAAATGTGTACTCATAGGGGCTGTTCACTCTTTTTGTAATTTCTTACTGTCCCCGAGTCATTATGGCTATCTTTGCAATGGAAATGGAAATGAAATACAGAAAATGAGAAAAGTTAAAACAAAAATATCCCTGTTTGGGAGTTTTATAGGACTGCTGAGTGTGCAAACATGCGTGTCTCTGTATCTATATGTGTTCCTTGTGGTTCTTCTCCGGCTGTTTTATGTGGTTGGTTGTTTTATCATATTCCAGTTTTTGGTTTTTATTTATTTTATTTTATTATTTATTATTCCTTAGATTCCTTTGTTTCTAAGAAAAGACAGGAAGGATCTGGATGGGAAGGAGTGTGGTGACGAGCTAGGAGGAGTAGGAAAAGGGAAAACTGTAAACTAAATATATTTTATGAAATAAAATACTTTCAATAAAAGAAAAATTAATCAGGATTTTTTAACCAGGAAATTTTCTTTTCTGCGTCTTCCCTACTCAATTTAACTGCTCGTGTTCAATTAATTTTTAAATCTAATATAACCCCAAATTTGTACTCAAGTAACTCTTCAATTCATAATTTTATATGCCCCAATAAATGGATAAAGTTTTTAACATTACAAAAAATGGATATTGTGTTTCAGATGGTGATTGTTTAAGGTCATAAACCTCGGTCCTAACAGCTTGGTGACATCTACATCTACATCTGTCTCTTCAATGCTGTTTCCTGAGCCTTTCAGGGGGTGTTGGTGAATATCCATTTACTTTGAAAACTGGAGCCAGCCTTAGCTTGGGAGGTGCTCAGTCAGTAAACTCTTTAGCTTCCAAGCATGAGGGACTGAATTTGATCTCCAGAGCCAACATCACAGGTTTTGGCGGGACTGGAGTGGTGGCTTAGTGGATAAGAATGCTTGCTGTTTTTGCAGAGAACCCAATTGGTTTCCAGCACCCATGTTAGAAAGCTTGCAACTGCCTATCACACTAAATTCATGAAAATTTAAGCCTTCTTCAGGTATCTCCATTGGCACACATATACTCATAATGTCTCCTCCCTATATAAAGTGAAATGATAAAGTTAGTGTTAAAATTTACATCTTTTTTGTAGAGAGAAAAAACCCACTGGTTTACATTTCACGGAGAAGGAAGGTTTGCTGTGAGTTGGTTGAAAAACTGAATAGAAATAAGCATTCCTTTCCCCCTTTAATTTTTAGATTTATGGATCCAGATCCCAAATACATGATTTGTCTACATTGGTTGCTCAAATTCAGGTTGAGAAAGAAATTACATCTGTTTGTGGCCATTATTGATTCAATTTGTGTGTCATTGTAGATCTCCAGGATAAAGGCTTTACTCCGAAAGGATGCTGGACTGATGCTGATGCCGACTTTTCTCATGGGCGACTATTGCACTGTCATCTACTTTCTGTAAATAAAGCATTGTGATCAAAGCTGTATTTAAAGGGTTCTTTGAAAACAAGCCCTTGCTTTATATTGGAAACAGCATTATTTTTTAATTAAAAAATGAAAATAGTTTTTAAAAATATTTTTAAAAGGCTCAGTAGTGTATCTTATAATCCCAACTCTGGGTAGGCAGGAAAATCCCTGAGGCTTTCCTTGGTTACATGGAAGCTTGTCTTAAAAGCAGTCTTGTCTTTAGAGAAATCTAAGTCAAGATGATGAGGTGATCTTGATCACTGCCACCCACTCTTTTCCCTTTAGAACTAGAGGTCCCCACACCCCTGCCTCCTGCTGTCCACTCTTGGTCTCAATGACCCCTCATTTGCCATTGGGAGCAATGTAACAAATCATATGTATATGATGCAGTGGATTCCTCAGTATAAGCCCGTTTTTATAATTATTTGAATTCTAAAATAATCCAGGACTCCAAAAAGCAATGGTCTTGGCTTTGGGGAAGAAATAATGTAAGACATAGAAGTCTCTCCTGAATGTCATCCATCCTGCTGTAGAGATATTCTACTGGGTGTTCTTAGACTCTTCACAATACATTTTTTCACCCTCCTCTTAAAACCCTTTCAAACTTTGTAAGCATCTCTTTCCCCCAGAGCAATCTTCTCTACAGCTTAAAAAATGAATTGCGGTGTGCCTGTGTCCCCTTACAGGTATTTGCAGATGATGTACTGACCTACAAGAGAGATAGAAGCTTTTAACATCAATGAAACCAAGAATGTGAGGCTTCTCGGGGAAGGCGATTTATGTGGGTCCCTTAGCAATTAAAGGCTGGTCAAGGAAAGCCAATTTTAAAATGGAAGTTTCTTCCTATATCCGTAGTCCATGAAACCTCATGCTTTGCATACAGCTCATTGTATAGTAAAGAACAATAACTATAAATAGAATAAATTAAAAATAAAAGCATAAATTCAAAACTGTGTCATCATGTATACAAAATGTATGTATTTGTTAGCAGTGGCTTCTTCATTCAGAATGGCTGGATTATCTCAAAGCCTTTTCAGAAAACACAGGATGCTGGCAGACTCCAGAACTCAGTAGAACTTAGCCTTCATGCTGCTTTTCAATTATAAAAGTTCTTTTAGTTTTTCTTGATACCCATTTTCATGGTTCGTTATCCTGCCAAGTTAATACTGAATGAAATTATAGCTTTAAATGCTGAACAAGAGAAACAATCACTCCAACTTATTATGGAAAATGTGTCTTTTCTAGCCTTTATCTTTTTGGCTTTCTTGTATCCTGCACCTGGGAGGGAGATTTTTGGTGAGAGCGTTGGAGTCATCTGAGGTTTCCCTCAGGTCTAGCCTTTGTTGGCTGTTAAATTTACCCCATTATGTGCTACACTGCTCTTTATTACCCACATTTGGCACTTTTCACTATAATTCCTCCGAATAGACACAGGGAGCCATGTGTGGTATTCTTTAAAGGGAACAAATAGATAAGCTAATTGTTTTAAATGCCTCCAATGAGATAAGTGGCAGGGTGCTGGAATTGATCGTTTAATGAGCTATTTGCTGTCACAGAGAAGAGGAAACTCCAGCAGTAATTAATGTTTAGAGAATGCAAACGTTGTCATCTGAGAACAAGGTAAAATATGATAAACCCATAGGCAACTTATGGCAGGGAAGTTCGACTGGCTTTCTAGAGAGTGGCGGACTGGATGCTTTTTTCCTCACCTAATTGAGTGTGTTGGCCCCTTTTCTGTGGTGTTACTAGAGAATTAGTTGGGAACTTAATTCTGACTTATAAGCATTTTCACTTACAGAACTTTGGATGCCATTCCACTTGCTGTCAAAAGACAAATGGCTACCAAGTTCCCCATTCAGGGCCAAGCAGTAACCCATTAAGCACTTAGTTCCCTTGTCAGGGAAGGGCAATTGCCCAGTGCTATTGCTGAATGTGCAAGCGATGACAGTGGCTATGAGGAAAGTATGAAAACACCTGTTCACCATGAGGACAACCTGCAAGATGTGCACAAGTCTGGAGAGAGAACTTCTTGATGCTATTTCAATTACACGTTCTTATTTTAGGGGGCAGGGCTAACACAGAGAGAAGACAAGTTATAACAGAACGAGAAGTTTAGAGAAAGTGCATCTGCAAGTTTCTCCTTCATTTTGTCACTTTCGGCCTACTATCTTAACAAATCAGGTAGATTGATTGGTGCTGATTATTGGTGAAATGTTGGCTAAGATGATTATCGTCACCCGCTGATGATGCACCCTGCTCACTGACCATCGGAGCACCCGAGTTTGTGTCTTTACCACACACTGATGGTACTTACTGTTCCTCATCCCTGGAAGAGCTGCAGTCTCTTCTCTGTTGTTCAACCCATTCTGCCATCTCAGACTCCTCTGTGTTCACAATCAGAATAACTTCAGTGTTTCCCAGAGAGAAAGTGTCAAACAAGAAAGTTTACAGTGTTTAGCTTTGCTGCCTGACGAATTTGATTTTACATTCCAGCTGGATCAATATAGTCTAGAAAGACATGAAGAAAGCATGTAGCATACTATCAATAACTTCTGAGAACTAAAGAGGAGCACACATAAGAATTCACCAAGATGGAGTCAGCTCTAGGCAACTTGGATGTTTGACGGTTTACACAAGGAGGTTAGATAAGCACTGGGGTCAGCCATTCCCTGGGGTGAGCTTGGTGATCTTGCAGAATGTTAGTGTGGGTGAATGATGTTTGCATTTTTCAGATTTTGAGTTTGAACACACATGCACTCATATATATATGTATGTGTGTGTGTATGTATGTATATATATATACACACATACACACACATAGAGAGAGAGCCATCTTTAAAAAAATAAAGATATTTTTAAAATTTTTATATAGAAGTTTATTTACATTATTCCCTCTCCCTCTTGTCAATTCAGTTCCTCCTGTATCTCCATGCCTAATTTGTTCTCAAATTTATGGCCTCTTATTCTTTAATTATTGCAATATATAATATATTTATAACTACAACCAGCTGAGTTCATTCAGTGTTGCTTGTAGGTGCTTAGGGCTGCCCTTTGGGGACTGCCTAATCTGTTAGGGTTCTCATCCCTGAGAAAGACTGATTCTTCCTCTCTCAGCAACCGTCCATTGCCTGTGTCTCTTCTGATATAGATGTAGCCCTGTGAGAGGCCCTCCATTCCTATTGGCATGTCTGTTGATGCTGCCATCATATAGGTCTTGTTGGATTTTCTGGGTGCAGCTTCTTTGTTATATGTTGAAGACATTATGTTACAGCAGACAACCTACCCGAGTCCTTGGGATCTAACAATCTTCCCACCTAGTGCGCAGGAGCAAATTTTGATGTAGACATTCCACAATTTGGGGAGTAATTTTCTAGGGAATGCCAAGAATCACAAAGAAAGGACTAAAGTAGGAGGGTGAGCCTGCCTCAAGTGAATCCAAAAGCAGATGAACTAAATCCTGTTCAAACTCAGCAGGTTCTGATGATAATTAGGGCACATTTGTCTTCTACTCAAAATCAGAGGACTCGTCACCTTCTACCTCAATTAGAGCATCTGGCCTCTTGCTCCACCACCTGGCACAGTGGCCAGGCTTCTAAAGTGACCTCTAGCTATGGCAGAAGAATCCAAGTTGAAATCTGGGCATTGATGGTTATTATAGTACCCTCAACATCAAAAGGTGTTTATAAGTGCATTAAAAAGATCCCTTAAAATGCAGCTGGGAGTGGTTAAAAATGGAATTATCAGTTAATTTCTAGTGTTAAGGAAGGCTACAGATTTCTGAATCCATTCCAGTTTAACAGTGAAAAAAAAAAAAGTCCTGTTCCTACCTAAATTTTGTTAAGTGTGGAAAAGGGTTGATGATATGTTGACAAGTCCTGCTGACCATTCTTGGAAATGAATCTGAATTGAGATATTCTAATTTTGGAACTTCTGAAGAAATTTAATATTGGGAGATAACTCCAAAAGAAAGTTGCCACCAAGTGGGTTGCTGAGATAGTGTTTTCCAGATGTGTCAGGAGAATACCGGTATTTGGAGTGAGAGATATTTCAGATTAACTTTAGGACTTAAGTTTTTACCTTTGAGAAAGTAAAATGAATATTAGAGTACTATAAATTTAATTTTTTTCTATAAGGAAAATAGTGTAGTGAAAAAAATACCTTAAGAGGTAATTTTACGATTTGAATCCAAAAATGTCCTACAGGCTCTTGTTTGAATGCTTATTGTCTAACTGGTGGTAGTATCTTGTGACGCCATGAAATCTTCAGGCAGCGAGGCCTGGCTGGCAGAGATGAGTCTTGGGGGTCAGTGCTTTGAAGGCTTTTCTAGCACATGATGCTTACGTCACCGTTTCTTACTCCATAAGGATATGAACATCAGATACAGTCCCACCACCAGGAGCTGCTGCCACAGACTTTCGACCATGATTGACAATGTTCCATTGTGATGAATTTAGATTTAGAAGGAAGGACACTTTAAAATTGAATATTGTGAGAAAATAAAATATTAGGGGCTAAAGAGATGGTTCAGAAGGTAAAAGTGCTTATTTTCTTACAGAGACTTGGGTTTGGCTCTCAAAACCCATGTTGGCAGCTCTCAACCACTTATAACTCCAGATCCAGGGGATCTGCTGCTCTCTTCTGGCCTAGTTAAGCACCCATATCCCCTCCTAGGGCTCAATAAACAGTTCTGCCGTGCCTGTGTTCTTTGAGCTTTGAGGTACTTTTCCCAAATTAATGGGTGTAATGAATTACTGGGTAAATTTCTTTTAGTTTTGAAATCACTATAATTAAACACACAGAATGAAAAATTAGAAATAGTGTTTTCCTTCTATTTTGGTTATAATAGATATATGTTCTATTACCCGAAATATCACCATTACAAAATTCTGATAGATCAAACTATTAGCTAGATTAATTTTTTTGACATGCTTTAGAAGATATGCTTAATTAGGTGATTTAGACTACTGGTTTAAATTTTTAAATTAATTTTTAAATGATTATTTTTTGTTGTTTATGTATGGGGTAGGGCACATAAGGTACAGGTAGGAGTCAGAGGAAAAGTTACAGGAGTATATTCTCTTCTACCACCATATGGGTCCTATGGATTGAACTCAGGTCATTGAGTATGCCCTTAAACAACAGCGGGCCATCTTGCCAGCCCTCTACTGCTGGTTTTAAAATGGGAAAGATGAGGTAGCAGAGTAAATAATACAAAATAAGAAGCACAATGAAGAAATTATTCTTAAACATATAATTGGTGAGGGTTATAAGAATTGCTTAAATATTAGGGAAACATTCTTACTAGGTAGACAAGGGAAATATCTAAAAATTGTTTATACTTATTACTATGCTTAAAATTTTCTTTAAAATTATTTTCAACTATGGATATATGCAAGAAAATTACTGAACTGTCCTTAAATATTTGTTAAGTATGCCTTTAGTGCCACAGAGTTGTCTCTGTGGATACTCGATCCCAGGCCTGATGATGACTTGAGTTTGATCCCTAGGATCTAAATTATCAAAGGAGAGAACTGATCCCCACAGTTGTCTTCTGAACTCTAAGTATATGCTGTGGCACATGTGCACACACCCACTCACAATAAAATAAATATAAAATATGTTTTTAAAAGTTTATGCAATCTATAGTGGGCACTTATTTTGCTTGTGCATTGAATTTATACTCAAGGTTACCTAATAATTGGAAGATGAGAGAATAAATAGTTTGATAATTTAGAAACAAATAGTGATGCCTTCACACGCAAAGGATACCAAAACAAATGATGCAGATAGTGAAACTCTGCTTTGAAAAGGGGGAAGCTCAGTGCTGTCTCAAGAGTCCCATGAAGACAGCATTTAAAGGTTCCCAGCCTCTAGGTTGGGAATGGGATTCTGTGGCGATGATTAAAAAGGGCAGCGGTCACTTTAAATCAACAATATTGCTTTCAAAGTGAGAAGATACCCTTTCCCGTGCAATTGTAGAACACGTTGTCCTTTTTATGAAGATGTCAGCCTGTTTTATTGATTTACACTTTCCTGTTTATTGTTCCCTAAGTGTGGAAATAGACCTCTTTGATTGAACTTGCTCAGGATTGAAAAATGACCTCATTCCTTTGTAAGTATTAGTCACATTTTAATGGGGGACATATTCAATGTTTGCACAAGAACTCCGGAATCTCCTGAAAACATTAGCATCACACATGGGTGAATTTCAATTACCGACGGAGCCTCCGAGTCAGTGCTCTTCCTATATTATGATCACGGATGAAGGTGAGTTTCAGATGGTCAGTGCCTAAAGCTATTGAAGCAACCAACCAATGCTATTTACTTTCTGTGTGTGTCCTTTGTATTCTTAATTGCTGCTACTTCTAGTGAGCAAAAATGTCTGACTCTAAAATATGCTAAACTTCACGAGGATGTAGAGATGTCTCAGTAGTTAAGAGCATCACTTCTCTGGTAGAGGACTCCAGAATCTCTTGCTCTCTTCTGACTTCCAGGAATACTGCATACACACGCTTCAGATATATACATGCAGGCAAACCCTCATACAAATAAAAATAAATAAAATCTCTAAAAGTATATGCTGAGCTCTGAACACTTGATCTAATTATCTATATAATTACGTCTTTCAAAGAGTTCTCTGTTATCACCTCCCATTGGGGATACAAGGAGAGCGAAGCCAAAAATGAAAACCAGGGATTCAAACTAAGTTTCAGGAAACAGAAGAGAAGGCAGTAAAGAAAGGGTTGAAAATAACCAACTCAAGAAAGAAGCCTAAGTTAAGTTTGTCAAATGCCTGCTTGAAAGCTGGAATTCCGGAATGCCTGGGGTGATCCTGATCACATGACCTGAGACATTTGCTTCCACACAGGCTGCAAAGATGCTTTGAAGTGTTACTCTGAGTTTGGCAGGCGGTGCAGAGCAAAGAAAGACTTCAGAGCCCATTAGGTTGCTCTTAGGAACCCCCACATCACCTGCTCTACCTTCCTTGTTAAGCCAGTGATGGTAATGCCTTCTTTGGGTAGTCTGTGTTGCCTCAATCACAGTGTTGAAGGGGGTCACCTACCTCATCAAAGAAGATGGTTGTGAATGTTCACGAGAAAGAGTGAAGCCTACTCACACAAATGAGAAGGCACGGCTCTTCCCTGAGAGTCATTTTCTTCATTTGTACAATCAGGTCTGATGAGCCTGTGCTAAAGCTCCCCCAAACCCAGATTCACGCAGAGCTTCTCCCTCCCTTTTCGTGGCAGAGAGGCAGGAAGTTGAAGTGTTCTTGGCACTCCGCTGTTATTTGAAATTTCCAGGTTTGAGTACTAGTAGTATCTGACATAGTTTTAAAAAAACAATTCAATATTTTTCCAAGTGTTATGACTGTAATAAATAATCTACATCTATGTTAAGGAATCAGGAGGTTAGAAATTTCAAGATGATTTTTCTCTTTTTTTCGGAGCTGAGGACCGAACCCAGGGCCTTGTGCTTGCTAGGCAAGCGCTCTACCACTGAGCTAAATCCCCAACCCCGATTTTTCTCATTTATAGAGAAAACAGTTTGATCTTGAAGGACAAGAATAAAGCCACGAGGAATGAATCCAGTGCCTGTCAGTCAGTTAATGGAGTTTCCAATCCTGAGCAAATACAATGAGGGCAGACTGCTAGCCTTTATGTTCTAGAAAAGGCCTTAGAATAACCGGTTGGTGAGCTTGGTTTATCAAGCTTATTGCAACAAGAAAAGGCACCTCTTTGACAGAATCTTAGATCTTTGATTGAAGGTATTTTTCAAAACTGAATAGTCCTTTAATCGCAGTCCTTTAATGTCACAATAATTTTGTATGTGTGTGTGTGTGTGTGTGTATTTTGTATGTGTCTATGTGCCTGTTTGAGTGTGGAGGTGCATGTAAACATGTGTGCATGCGCCTGTGGAGGACAGAGATCAGTTTGAAGGGTCATTTCACAGGAGATGAATATGTTACTGTTTTAGATAAGGCCAATGATCTCTAGAGCTCCACTTGTTTCTGCTCCCCACTGCTGAGATGCAAGTGTATACCTCGATGCTTTGCTTTTTATACAGACTCATGTATTTGAATACTTAGCCCATAGGTAGTGGCACTGTTAGGAGGTACGGTCTTGTTGGAGTAGGTGTGGCCTGGTTGGAGACCATGTATCAAAGTGGAGGCAGACTTTCTGGGCTCACATGTTCAAGCTAGGTCTAGTGTAACAGTCTTCCTTTGCTGCCTGTGGATCAAGATGCAGAACTCTCAGTTTCTCTAACACCATGCTTGCCAGCATGCTGCCATGCTTCTTGTCATAACAATAATGGACTAAGCCTCTGAAATGAAAAGCCAGTCCCAATTAAATGTTTGCCTTTATAAGAGTTGCCATGGTTATGCTGTCTCTTCGCAGCAATAAAACCCTAAGACAATGGGTTCTGGAGATTGAACTCAGATCCTCTCCCATGGTAAGCATGGATTAAACTATTTTCTAAGCTCATTATTGTGTGTGTGTGTGCGTGTGTGTGTGTGTGTGTGTGTGTGTGTGTGTGTGAGAGAGAGAGAGAGAGAGAGAGAGAGAGAGAGAGAGAGAGAGAGAGAATTTTCATTAATTGGAGCTGTAAAAGAGAGATCTGCCAGGCAGGGAAATAGCAAAATAGCAAGCTAGAACTTTGATGTACAGTGTAGGTCTTTACCTACAGAATCAGATCAGAATCAGATTTTGTGGGCTCCCTGTAGATTGAGTAATTTGAATAATTTTCCTGAATTCTTTGGAAGAGGCACTGCTGTTAGTTCTTTGGTCCCTGGCTATGATGTGTTCCAGTGGCAGGAACACAAGAATTCAGCAAAGAAATGATTGGTATATGGGCTTCCTCAGCTGTTCACTAAGGCGGATTTTTAGACAGTGGTTAAAATCTAAATTATAGCCTAGGCATGGAGCTTGGTGGTACAACACTTGATTGGAGTGTACAAGATCATGTGTTCAATCTCCAAGCAAGCGAGAAAGCAAGGAAGCAAGCTCCAACCACCATCAACCAACCAACCAACCAACCACCCACCCACCCACCCACCCACCCAATCAACCAACCAACCAACCACCCAACCAAAAGTCAACCTACAAGTCTACAACCTAACCAAGGAACCCACAACCACCAGTAACCAACTAAGAGACAGCAATTAAGTCAACTAACCAACCAAGTAATGGGAACCAATTAACAACTAACCAACCAACTAACACTTGACAGCACTAAGCAAACAAACAAACAAAACAAACACAGGAAGAAAGGCAATACAAATTGATAGGAGGCTATCAGGGAAGAAACTGATCACAAAAGTAGATCACAGAGAAATTGATTATGGGAGGGTACCAGGAAAGAAACTGGTCATGTCTTCGGATGTGGCAGATGTGGCTTCAGGTGGTTTGAGGCAGTATTTTCACGGCAGAGACTAAGATTCCACACATATCAGAAGAAAATGATTTGCTATGTGAGGTATCGAGAAAGGTGGGGATGTGAGGTCAGGATGTGGTAAACTTCTGCTTCCTCGGGCAGCTATTTGCCCAGGTGGGGAGTCTGTGTGGTCTTACGAAGGCAATGTTTGCTTAGATATGTGACTGTTTACTTGCCCATATTCATCTTTAGGAATTTTCTGAAGCAAATAGTGCAAGCTTCTTCTCCCTCTCAGGCTAGACTGTCTTGGGAGAGACGGAAAAGGCATATTGACACAGGTGCTCTCCATGGTAAGAGCAGGTAGTTAGGCATTGTACGTTCAAATGGTTTCAGGTCGCAAAGGAAGAAAATATGGCTTGATTTTGTGTGCTTAGGAATTATAGAGGGCATACTTAGGGAGACAGCTCATCCACACAGAAGGGCAGCAACACACACACACACACACCACACACACACACACACACACATACACACACACACACACACATACACACACACACACACCTTTGAACGTATCAGAAAGCCCTATGGACTGCATGTAGCTTGAGCATTCAAAGCGGTACTTTCACAGTGTATTATAACTTAGAGAGACTTGGAATAAAAACAGAGGCAAACTTCAAACCTAACCTCATCTTAGTTTGTCAATTAGGTGTTTCTTTCTATGTGGGTGACTCACTGACTTTCAGGTCAAGAATTGTACTTTCCTGTTTTTGTACTTTCTGAAACTCCTGAACAAAAAAAACAATCAAGTTTGATAGCAAAAAGGCCATGGGAAAAGATGGATGTTGATTTGAGCAACACATTGGATGGAATGGAGGAAAGAAAGAAAAAAACAGAATTGCAGGACAAATGGAGGAGATCATTGGATGAAGGGATAAACTCTTCGTAGGGTAACACACCAAAGAGGAAGTAACACAAGGTCCAAGGTGAGCCTGGAGGCATGCAGTTATTCTGAAGACTGAAGCAGGAGGACCCAAACTGAATGCCTACCTGGGTTAGCCAGCCTCAGAAACTTAGAGAGACTGGGCCTTATGATAAAAAGATTTAAACAGAATTCAAATCATGAAGAAGTGTGAGGTTATGTTGTTTGGAAGAAGACCTCTGACTGAAGGTAATCATATTGAGTGAATTAAGCCAGTCCCAGAGAGACAAATATTGAATGTTATCCCATCTATGGTTACTAGATTTTGTATAGATATGTAAATTTACAGATACACACACATGCACAGGCATGTTTGAGGCACACACACACACACACACACACACACACACACACACACCCCTTATGAAAGTAGATGTGAGGCAGTCTTGAAGAACAAAGGTGAGAAGGAATGGGGAAGGGGAGAAAATAAAATGGCATTGGGGAGGGATTCACTCAACCTAAAGTATTACACTTCAATTCTTTGATGTATAAAAAAATAAATTTTCATTTTATTGATTCTTTATCCTTTTTAAATTAAAATATAATCACATGACTTTCTGCCATTCTTTCCCCCCATGTCTTCCATGTCCTCTTGCACTCTAAAATTGATAACTTAGTTTTCTTTGATTATTATTGTTATGTCTATGCCTACTGTTATCTCTCTATATGGGCACATATGTAGATTTCATGTGTGTGTGTGTGTGTGTGTGTGTGTGTGTGTGTGTGTGTGTGTGTATGGCTTCAAGGTTGAGCACTTTGTACTGGGTAACCAGATATGGGCTTCATCCCTGGGGAATGCTAGCTAACTCTCCCTTTCTTAGACTTCACCAGGTACTTAAAGTTCTTTGAGATTTTCCCTCTTCCCCATTAGCTTGTCTCTCATTAATGTGATTCTCCTAGTCTTGTTTATGCAGCCATTTCTGGAAGAGATTCTTTTACAGCTCACTTCTGGGTATTATAGCTCTATGATCTTTCTATTTCCTCTCCTGAGATGCTCTGAGCCATAGACACAGGAGCTGTGATGCAGATGTGTTCATTGGGACTGTGCTCCCCATGACCCATTGATCTCTACATTTCCTTCAATTGTGGTTTTCTATGTTGGTCTCCATTTTCTCTAAAGAGTAGAATCATTGATAAGGAATAAAAGCTACACTTATAGGAATTGTGTTGTCCTAGCAAGGTGGTTGTAGTAGAATTGTTTCTAAGGTCCTTATTTACCTGAGAGAGTTGGTGAAGTTTCCAATACATGGTTTCCTTGCTATCGAGGATCTTAAGTCCAATTAGACAATTGATGTTGGTTTATCTTAATTACAGGATACCGATTCATAGGTGTCTTGGGCTGTACTTTTTTTTATTATTATTAACCTTTATACATTTGAATTCCCTTTCCGGTTTCGGTAAGGCAAACATCCCCTCCCCTCCCCTTCCTTATGGGTGTTTCCCCCCAAATTGCTGCCCTCTCCCCAACAGTCTAGTTCACTGGGGGTTCAGTCTTAGCAGGACCCAGGGCTTCCCTTCCACTGGTGCTCTTATTGGGATATTCATAACCTCTGAGGTCAGAGTCCAGGGTCCAGTCTGGGGTAGTGGCTTAGTCCCTGGACTTTTGGTTGGCATTGCTGTATTGGGGTCTTTCTCTTCCAGTTCTTTCTCTGATTCCTTCAACTCCCGTTCTCAGTCCACAGTTGCTGTATTTGGCTGTACCTCTCATGGAAATCTTGATGGAAAGAATTTGTTCTAGGCATCTAGGGTAACTCAAGCATTTGAATAGCCACTTATCAATGATAATGTATGTCTTTCTGTGAGTCCTGGATGATATTTTCCAGTTCCAACCATTTGCCTCAAGTCATTGTTTTTGATAGCTGAGTAATATTCCATTGTGTAGATGTCATTTTCAATTCCTCTGTTGAGGAGGGTTCGTAAATTGCTTTCCTCCATTGGCAACTTCCACAGTATTTTCTGGTACCATGGAAACTTGACATGGAAAGAAGCTTTCAAGTTAGATGGAGCTCATATAATCCGAGTCCTGTGCTCTAAGTGTGAAGCTTCTTCATCAATAGGAGAATACCTTCAACCTCTGAGAGGCAGCCAAGGGCAGCAGCAGTAGTCTAATAGTACTACTCTGACCAAACATTAGGAAGGTGCTTTCTTGAGCCTGGTCCTGGCATTTTTGTTGGGCTATGAGTCTTGTGTGGAGCATTATCATCCCGTGTGGCATAACTTCCTTTAAGCAATATGTATGTATGTATGTATGTATGTATGTATGCATATATGTATGTATACACATATAGTTAGATTCACTTTGTATAATTTTTAGTAAATGTTAAGTATTATGATTCCTTGAGTTTGTATCAAATAACCTTGGTGCCATTTGTCCCTCTTGCCTCATTTTCATTCTGTACTGGACTCTTTCTTCCCTCTGTAGTTGAAGCCTCCATCATAAAAATAATAAAAATGAAATCAGGGATAGAGTGCTTACCTATCATGCACGAGGCCTGGAGTTCAATACACAGCATGATCGCTACCTTCCAGGAAATGGGGCTGTTGAATTGGGACATCCTTTAAGACATAGGTACATAACAAATCAGGCATTTAAATTATAAACGGTTGGCTGGACAGTGGTTTTTCAACATAGAGAACAACATAATGGAAACATAGTCTGGAGAATACTGATGCATGAATGGCTCTTTATAAATGGAGTAATGTGAGGTGGCACTTTTTAAAGGTAGGCTGGTGAGATGCCTGGTGACCTGGTGACCCAGGCTCAGAGACAATGCTGGGGGTTAGGCCATGGATCAGCACCTGAAAATCACTTGCTTGTAAAGGTGGTTTTACTGGGCACAGTCTTGTATATTCATTTATATAATGTCTGTTAATTTTCATGCTACATAGCTAAATATTGCAAGAGAGACCAAATAGCCTTCAAGAAAAAAAACAGCAAATGACAACAACAACAAAGAAATCCCTCATTTTTGGATCTTTGCTTTATCATGAAGATGAGGGACAAGAAAAGAGAGAGAGAGAGAGAGAGAGAGAGAGAGAGAGAGAGAGAGAGAGAGAGAGAGAGATATCAACTTAGAGATAATTATGAATAAATATATGGCAGAAAACCCTAAGAGAAAACTTGCTTTTTGATTTATGGAATACATGTTTTAGAGAAAACATAACACTGGTACTTTGTCTCTTTCAAAGGTGACTTGAAGTGTTCAAGCCTGGATGACTCAGAAAATTGTGGTGTCATTGGCAGACATGGCATGATGTAGACAGTAGCAAGTCTAAGGGACTCAGCCTTTTACATATTGATTTCATGATGACAGATTAACCCCCTCCCCACAGGAAAAATTGCTAATGAGATGCTGGAACTATTGGTTTGGAACTTGATTGCAAGATGATACTGGATGATTTAGATTCTGAAGTCATCAACAGGAAATATAACCAGTCATTCCACCTGACAGACAGTCAATATACTTGACGATGAACAGGAGGTGGGGACAGAGTGCCAAAGGGCAGGTGACAAGATTCTTCACTGAGCACCGTAACAGGAGAAATAAATGCCTGAATTTGCCATGATAGCCTGTAGCCTGCCACTAGTTTGTATAATTGTCCGCTGAGTCTCTGTCAATTGAATATAAAAATAAAATGCTCATCTCTTGAAAACTGTTTTGGGAAGAAGTATAATAATGGATATAAGGCATTTTAACAGCTCTACAATAAAGAATTATATGAGAAGAAACTAGAGACCATGATTATTATCTATGAGAACATGTAAACCTCAGATACTGCCCCTCGTGTGACCTCAGTAAGCTGCCTCAAACACAGCTATAAAACTGTAGATGAATTCAGTACTAGGAGGGATATTCCAGATTCCCTTGGAGGACACGGAGGCTATTAGGAAGGCTGATAACTTGTTAGATTTCTGTCAGACTTTAATTTAGTTAGAAAATTAAAGCATCTATCATAATATGTGATAAATAAGTTGAATAGTCTCCTAATGCTGTAGAGAGAGTATATAAATGAACTGCTTTTGTATTTTTAAATGTAGAATTTTTAAAATTGCAGTGGGCTGAATTAAATCAATTTCTTACACAAACCTTTATCTCTCTGTGTCTCTGTGCTGGGCTATCAGACAAACAATGCTCATATCACATTCCCTAATTACTGGCTACTAACTGGACGTTTCAAATCATAGTGGCTTTATATTTAGTGACCTTAAAACAGACTACAGGAAAGACACAACCAAGACCTCCAACCAATTCCTTCCATTTCTCCATCTCTCTCTCTCTCTCTCTCTCTCTCTCTCTCTCTCTCTCTCTCTCTCTCCAGTGATTCTTTTATGTAGTCCTGGATGATCAGGAGCTCACTATACAGACCAGGCTGGCCTCAAACACAACTGCTTCTGCCTCCAAAGTACTACTTTCTTATTAATTATTATACTTAAGACTTACTCAGATAAAAAATAGTCTATATTTTTCTTCTGAGAGAAGACAGATAAACAAATCCATACACTGCCCAGTTGGGCTTCATTAACTTTCACAATCCCGAAGTCTACTCTCTGATCCTTTATTCTGTTCTGTAGAGTAAGACTTTAGTCACTGATACTCTCTTTGTTATGTGATAAAACAATGGTGAAGTTACAGAAATGGGAGAGAAAAAAATAAAAGTAAAGAAAAGAACCAGGTGCAGCTTGCAGCTGAGACTGAGCATTAGGAAAGGAAATCTTGTTATTTACCTGACAACGTGACTTTGAAGAGAATCAGCTCCAAAAGTAGCCCTGGGTGATTGCTATTTACTCTGATTTTTCTCCCTTAGCCATTCAGAAAGAAAGTGGATTAACAGAGCATAAAGCATCAACCTCAAGTATAATTCCATGCTGTAACCAGGCTCTGAGGGTGCTACTGAAGGTCCCCATTCTCAACAAAAGTACTTCAATGATATGAGAGGGAGGGAAGGAGGGAGGGGGAGAAGGAAGAAAAGGGGAAAGCAGGACAGAGCAAGAGAGAGAGGGGGGACTGAGGGAGGAGGAGAGAGGAGGAGAGAGAGAGAGAGAGAGAGAGAGAGAGAGAGAGAGAGAGAGAGAGAGAGAGAGAACACGAAAGGGGCATCTGCCTTTCTCAGATGTCATCAAACTTACAACCTTTCTGACTAGCCATAGGGAAAGAAAGGGCATTGCTCCATCAGGACCTGTGTTCTGCTGTGTGAGTAGAATCAGTGAATTGATAAGAATTTTTTCTGCATATGTGTCTAGAAATTCAAGGTGGCCATTCTAAACTGATGTCTGGCCTCATTATATTAGAGGTTGCAGGTCATGGCCTCTCTTTAATCACTGTGCCTGTTGTTACCATATCATTAAGTCTGCTACTCTTGTTCTATTCCCCGCTCTCGCTGGCCCCTGTAGCATGTTCTAGACAGAAGAGAGGAAAACTGGTGTTGAAGAAGTGGTTCATGCTGGCTCAGTGAGACTCCTTACAGTACTTACCATTGTCCATATCTCATTGGATAGAACTGGAATTGTTGTGAGACAGTCATGAGCTGCTTGGTGAATGGTTTTGGTCTAAGTGTTGGGTCACCCAGGATAAAACAAGTCTAGAGAAAGGGAGAGAGAGGGATCAAACTTGAATGGCAGCTGAGAATCTTTCAAAGGTGCAAGTTTAATGTCTCCAGTGTTCTTTGAAGATGACATTGGCTTGTGCTGAGCTGCTCAGGACGAGTTTTTATTCTTCTAGGTGGAGTCCGGAGGGAAAGAACTTGGTAGATTGTGAGTTCATACAAAGGATTTCTTTTACTCTCTTGTAAAATCCATAGAAAAAGGAAGTATGACAAGTTCTGAGATGGAGGAAAATCGAAAGAGAAATGATACATTCAGACAATGGTACACTCTTTCTCCTGACTCATTCCTTCAGGTTTTCCTCATTAGAAGAATTTGGAGATAAAAATGGAATAGAGAGGAAGTCGGTAAGACACCAGCTCACATTTCAAATATGGGATTTTCTAGGGAGTCTTGAGCCCTTCTATTATTGAAAGGCAATCCTATATACTGTAATATTCTTCAGCTTCCAAGCACTGTCAAAATACCTGGTATTAAATGAAGTTACTACTTCAGCTGGGACTGGGCGATTATGTTTCATATTTCTCAGATGAATTTTAGTACTTATGATCTGCCTCCTAGAGGATGGGGCATCTACAGAGCGGAGTTTGAAATTCTTCTGCATTGAAGATTTGTCAGGTCTCCCCCACTTACCTCTATCAGTACAATCTCAGAAATATTTATTGTATACATTTAATTCTTACCCAATCTTATTGCTCCAGTTATCCCAGTGTTTCTATCATGTGCTCTCAGTTTGATGTTTGTCCTTGCTCTCTCTTCATATTCCCCATTGTCCCATTGTTTCAAGGTATTCTATTTTACTTTGTTTCTTAGCATTTCTTTACCTTGGTTGCAAGCTTATCCTGTACATTTTAAATCCATGTGTTAGAATCAGCTATTTCTCTAGTGGGTCTTAGTTTCTTACTGGGGTATAATAGTATTTGAAATTAACATGTACTATTAATTATACACATATATAATTATAAGCGTGCATGCATGTGTGTGTGAATGCATGTGTGTGTGTGTGTGTGTGTGTGTGTGTGTGGTGTGGCATACGGCTGTTGATGCTGGAAGGTAATTGCTCTTAGTCTAGAGATAAAGGACCTGTATGAATATATATATTCATATATACATATACATATATATATATATTAATCACTCACATACACAAATCTTAAAAAAGAAACCCCTGTGTATGTATGATGTGTTGAAGTGCCTACTTTCATGAATATAGGTCTAGGTGAGCATGGGCCCAGCACGCACGCAGGTGTGCCAGTATCATCCCTCACTTTCACTTTTGTTCAAGGCAAGGTCTTGTTGTCGCTTGTTGTATGCACGTCAGGCTGGCTGTCCTGCAAGCTTCAGAATCTTTTCTTTAGATTGAGAGACTAAGCCATTTTCCTTTTAACAAGTTCTCACCTGCATCCATTGGGGGGATCTCCTGCACACATGATAACTAAAAGAGAGGTATCATGGAGCCCATTTTGGTGTCTACCCATCAGTACTGTTTTGGGTGAAACATTTATTACTTATTTAATTTACTCATTTGTTGATCCATTCATGAACTATTCATTCCATGCTCCATGACTTTTGAAAGATGCTAGGATATGTGAGCAAAGTATAAATGCATGGATTCTGCTGCAGGTGACCTTATAATCCTTTCAGTTTATAAGTATTTTCCCTGTGCATTTCTTACAGTCACCTCTGTATCATGCCCAAGACGCACAGTGAGGGGAAGATAGCTAAAGTAAGCCTCTTAAAGAAGAGACATATCATCTTTGCTCAACTTGACAGAATATTTTTAAGTGTGGACTCTATATAAATAGTGTTAGTGATTACAAAATTTTTCTTTATTAATCTCAAAACAATACAGGAAGAGAAAGTCTGTAAGTTCAGTATTGTTTTAAGTTTTATGTCATCTATTTTTATTTTATTACTTTTTTGCGTGAGTGCTTATATTTTATCAGTTTTTTAAAATCTTCTCTCATATAATACATCCTGACCAAAGTTTTCTATCCCTCCACTCCTAGTTCCCCCCAGCCCTAGCACACACACTTCCTCTCTTCTGAAGATCTACTCCTCTTCTATGTTCCTCAGAGAAGAGCAGGCTTCCAGGTGATAGTCACTGAACATTTCCTAACAAGTTGCAATAAGCCTAGTTATAAACCCTCACATCAGGGCTTGGTAAGGCAATCCAGTAGGAGGAAAGGAGTCCTAGGATCAGGTGAAAGAATCTGAGATACTCCCCCTGTTAGGAGTCCTGCCAAAAAAATCATCTTGTGTGAGATAACTCATATCCAGAAAAACAAACATGATATGTGCTCACTTAAGCTGATATAAGCTGTTGAGTATGGAATAATCATACTACAGTCTACAGACCCACTGAGGCTAAGTGACAAGGAGGGCTCTAAGGGAAACACATGAGTAT
This sequence comes from Rattus rattus, assembly GCF_011064425.1. Lineage (NCBI taxonomy): Eukaryota > Metazoa > Chordata > Mammalia > Rodentia > Muridae > Rattus > Rattus rattus. The sequence goes on from NC_046159.1 coordinate 65,140,480, forward strand.
CCCTGGGAAGGGGAAATAGAATGGACTTTGCAGGTGAACTGGGAGTTAGTTGCGATAAGAATAAGAGGGATCTCATGGATTGGCAGGATTAATATAGTAAAAATGGCCATTTTACCAAAAGCGATCTACAGATTCAATGCAATCCCCATCAAAATACCAATCCAATTCTTCAAAGAGCTAGACAGAACAATTTGCAAATTCATCTGGAATAACAAGAAACCCAGGATAGCTAAAACTATCCTCAACAATAAAAGGACTTCAGGGGGAATTACTATCCCTGAACTCAAGCAGTATTACAGAGCAATAGTGATAAAAACTGTGTGGTATTGGTACAGAGACAGACAGATAGACCAATGAAACAGAATTGAAGACCCAGAAATGAACCCACACACCCATGGGCACTTGATTTTTGACAAAGGACCCAAAACCATCCAATGGAAAAAAGACAGCATTTTCAGCAAATGGTGCTGGTTCAACTGGAGGTCAACATGTAGAAGAATGCAGATCGATCCATGCTTATCACCCTGTACAAAGCTTAAGTCCAAGTGGACCAAGGACCTCCACATCAAACCAGATACACTCAAACTAATAGAAGAAAAATTAGGGAAGCATCTGGAACACATGGGCACTGGAAAAAATTTCCTGAACAAAACACCAATGGCTTATGCTCTAAGATCAAGAATCGACAAATGGGATCTCATAAAACTACAAAGCTTCTGTAAGGCAAAGGACACTGTGGTTAGGACAAAACGGCAACCAACAGATTGGGAAAAGATCTTTACCAATCCTACAACAGATAGAGGCCTTATATCCAAAATATACAAAGAACTCAAGAAGTTAGACCGCAGGGAGACAAATAACCCTATTAAAAAATGGGGTTCAGAGCTAAACAAAGAATTCACAGCTGAGGAATGCCGAATGGCTGAGAAACACCTAAAGAAATGTTCAACATCTTTAGTCATGAGGGAAATGCAAATCAAAACAACCCTGAGATTTCACCTCACACCAGTGAGAATGGCTAAGATCAAAAACTCAGGTGACAGCAGATGCTGGCGAGGATGGAGAAAGAGAACACTCCTCCATTGTTGGGGGGGTTGCAGACTGGTACAACCATTCTGGAAATCAGTCTGGAGGTTCCTCAGAAAATTGGACATTGAACTGCCTGAGGATCCAGCTATACCTCTCTTGGGCATATACCCAAAAGATGCCCCAACATATAACAAAGACACATGCTCCACTATGTTCATCGCAGCCTTATTTATAATAGCCAGAAGCTGGAAAGAACCCAGATGCCCTTCAACAGAGGAATGGATACAGAAAAATGTGGTACATCTACACAATGGAATATTACTCAGCTATCAAAAAACAATGACTTTATGAAATTGTAGGCAAATGGTGGAACTGAAAATATCATCCTGAGTGAGCTAACCAATCACAGAAAAACACACATGGTATGCACTCATTGATAAGTGGCTATTAGCCCAAATGCTTGAATTACCCAGATGCCTAGAACAAATGAAACTCAAGATGGATGATCAAAATGTGAATGCTTCACTCCTTCTTTAAAACGGGAACAAGAATACACTTAGCAGGGAATAGAGAGGCAAAAATTAAAACAGACACAGAAGGAACACCCATTCAGAGCCTGCCCCACATGTGGCCCATACATATACAGCCATCCAATTAGACAAGATGGATGAAGCAAAGAAGTGCAGGCTGACAGGAGCCAGATGTAGATCGCTCCTGAGAGACACAGCCAGAATACAGCAAACACAGAGGCGAATGCCAGCAGCAAACCACTGAACTGAGAATAAGACCCCCGTTGAAGGAATCAGAGAAAGAACTGGAAGAGCTTGAAGGGGCTCGAGACCCCATATGTACAACAATGCCAAGCAACCAGAGCTTCCAGGGACTAAGCCACTACCTAAAGACTATACATGGGCTGACCCTGGGCTCCAACCTCATAGGTAGCAATGAATATCCTAGTAAGAGCACCAGTGGAAGGAGAAGCCCTGGGTCCTGCTAAGAATGAACCCCCAGTGAACTAGATTGTGGGGGGGAGGGCGGCAATGGGGGAGGATGGGGAGGAACACCCATAAGGAAGGGGAGGGGGAGGAGGGGATGTTTGCCAAACCGGAAAGGAATAACACTCAAAATGTATATAAGAAATACTCAAGTTAATAATAATAAAAAAAAAAAAAAGAGGAAAGAAACCTGGAAAAAAAAAGAATAAGAGGGATCAGGTGAGGGGCCCTCAAGGGAGAGAATTCAGGGAGAGACAAATAGAGTTGGAGGACATTAGGGGGCAATGTGGAAATAGTACAGTAGAAACTCCCAGTGTTCTACAAGGGTGGCCCAAGCAAGGACCCCTCGTAATGGAAGATATGGACCCTGAACTGACCTCTTCTGTAACCAGGCAACTTCCTGTGGTGGGACTGGGACACCAACCAACCAAAAATCCTGCAACCCTACAATGTATCCTACCTGCAAGGTGTGTGTGTGTGTGTGTGTGTGTGTGTGTGTGTGTGTGTGTGTGGCAGGGAGAAAGCAATGAGACACAGAAAATGAGAAACAGAAGCTGTGAGAGTGGCCACCAATGACTGGACTGCTCATGCCCAATGCTTTGTTTATCTAATTTATTAATTAATTTGAAATAATGTATGTATATTTGGGATACAAGAGTACATTCCAGTAAGAGGAACAGTTGCTAATTTTACAAGGCATGCTTGGAATACTTATGGATTTGTGGAGATTTCTTCTTACTATTCTGTTGCTATTTGAGACGTTCTTCAACTCAGAAATTATTTCTTTAGTGGGCACAAATTTTTTTACAGTGAAAGTTAACTCTGCAAAGTAAACATTTTGAATTTGAACTATGGGCTAGTATCAGTTTTGTTACTATGATAAAAATAGCCTGATAAAAAACTGCTTAGGAGAGAAAGAATTTGTTTCAGCTCAAGATTCCAAGTTATAGTCCATCACAGCAGAGATGGAAAGATAGGGACTAGAAGTCAGCTAATCATAGCCATGGTCAAGAGCAGACAGAAAAATCAATATATTCATATTTACTTGTACTTAATGCCCTCTGTACACTTACAAGACCCAGAGCAGGGAATGGTGCAACTCACAAGGGGCAGGCTTTCCTACTACAGTTATTGTAATAAATACAACCCCCAGAGACTTGCCCATGGGCCAGTCTGATCTAGACAATCCCCCACAGACACACTCTTCTAGGTCATCGACACTCAAGTGACAATTAAAACCAACCAGCCCAGACTTTAATAAACACAATAGAACACAAACAGCAGGAAGATACAATTTTCTTGGATGACTGTAGAAAATGAAAAAGAATATTAGTGCAAAAATTATCATACATCACTAAATTGTTCCCCAGCTGTAATCTCAGATGCCACATGCAGTATGCAACTTCTGGGGATTGGATGGTACAGAAGGCAATCACCCACACGGTATTGTGTACGGATATCCCTAGCCAAAATCACTCTTGTGATTAGCTGGTACTTAGACCTGATCATTACTTGCAGCTATTTAAGCACCTAAAGATTCCAAGCAATAAACAAAGCAGCAGAGAACCAGGGAAACTGAAGAAATCCACTTCAGATGGATTAGCATAATTACTCTATCCAGAAAGGGACATCAAAGTGACAAAACACACTTGAAACATAGATGTTTTTGTAACCCACCTTCTGCTTGTACACACCTGTGCACTTTGTTAATGGCTCCATATGCTTAATCAAAAGAAATCTAATTGCCTTAATTTACTTCATCCAAAAGTAGAAGAGTAAATTATATGTTTAATTATAAACTTTCCACTTTGGGCAGCTATAATTAATGACTCAAGGAATTGTGCAATAAGCCAAGAGCAAGCTTTTATTACTCTTGAGGTACCCGAACAACACGAGTGTTTCAGAGCCAGTCAGATTCTATTAGGACAAGAATCAAAATGCCTACCTGAGACATTAATCATGAAGCACCTCTGAGCAGAGAGGCTTTTAATTATATATGTGGCATACTCTCCACATAGACTGTCTGCACCCTGGGCTGGTAAGAAATGTTCTATTCTAAGTAATGATGACAAGACGATTTTTCTCTTTAATTTATTTTGTAGGCATGGGTTTGAATGACACTTCGAATTTTTTAAAAGAAAAACAAATTTAAGTTATGTTTAATTATGGGTGAGTGTTTGCCTGGGAATCCATGTATTTAAGGAGATACAAGTGTCTTCAGTAGCCAGAGATGACAAATGCCCGCTGGAGCTGAAGATACAGATAGTTGTGAGCAGCTTAATGTGGATGCTGGGAACTAAGCTCAGACCCTCTGCAAGAGCACTCTGCACTCTGTCACAGTTCGATTTTATCAGCTTGGCTCAAACCTGGAAATAACCGAGAAGAGTGAATCTCAGCGGAGGAGTGGCCTACATTGTACTGGCCTATGAGCATAACTGCGGGGCGTTTTCTCCATTTGATTGATGAGCAAGAGTCCAGCCCTCTGTAGACAGGTTAAGTATGGGCTGTGAAAGAAAGGGAGGTGAGTAGGGCAGGAGAATTTGCATTTGTAGGAAGCCCTATCAGGAGATGGTGACTCCGATCTGGTACTGTGTTCCAGAAGTGTCAGTCCAGCCCGCCCTGCATGGCTACTGCTCTGTAGCTGGCAATTGTTCATTCCTTGTCCTGGTTTCATTTCTGTTGATATGACAAAACATGCTGACAAAATTATCTCAGGGAAGAAAGGGGTTTATTGCAGCTCAGAATTCCAGGTTACAGGTCATCGTGGTGGGAAAATCAAGACAGAAACTTCAAATTGCTACTCACACCGCACCCAGAATCAATAGCAGAGAGAAATGAGCGCACATATGTTTTCCTCCCTTGCTTGCTTACTTGCCTTCAGTTCATGTTATGCCTTCCTAAACAGTTCAGAATCCCTGCCTAGGGAATGGTGCTACCCAGAGTTGGTTGGGTTTTCCTATGTCAATTAACTTAAGACACTCACCCACAGATATGACCACAAGCCCACCGGATAGAGATAGTCCCTTACTTAGGCTCTCTTTCCAGGTGACTGATTCTACATTGTATTAAGTTGACAATTAAAGCTATCACAGTTCTCTTCAGGTTTAGAATGAATAGCATTACCCCTCTGTGGCCCTACATACTGTGCTGTAATCCTCTTTAGTTTCCTCATGAGGTGCTTGTCTATTCTTCCAGAAACAAATCTTTCACTAAATTGTTTCCCACCAAGCTCTTTAAGTGTGCCATTTTTTTCCCTTTATGAGCCTGAAGTGATACAGTAGCTTAAAAATAACTTAAGATAGAGATTTTGAAAAGTATTATTGAAATTGTTCCATTTTGACTGTTTTTAAAGTTTTATAGTTTTATGACACTTAGTCCAACTTCACAAATTCAAATTGAGAATATTGAAGCCTTAGCATATACTCAACCTTGTTGCAAATATTTTTCACAAATGAGACAAAACAACAGCAAAATTTAAATCCCTCCAGATACCTTTCATATCATATTTATTGCCTGTCTATGAAGGGAAATCTGAATTGGACTGTGACTTGTGTAACAGGTTTCTGAAACAGAAGTGTCTCTGTGTTAATGTATGTTAGTGCATCACGTTTCCAACATGTGCACTTCGGTAATTCCTAAATTACTCAACAAAAATAATTCTATCACTGTCAGAAGCTTACTGTGTTTTCTGGAATGTTGCCTGGATTTACTAAACAATTAGAATTGAAATGTTTGGAAGAGCTAAAGAAATGGCTCCATGCTTAAGTGTGGTAGCTTCTCTTAGAGAGGATCAGAGTTGCATTCGCAGAACTCACATTAGGCAGCTTAGAACTGCCCCAAACTCCATCACCTGGGGAATTTGGTGCCCCTTTCTGACTTCCATGGACAGTGCACTTATGTGCACATAACTACACACAAACATACCCATGTACATATAACTAAAATAAAATAAATCATTAAGAATTGTTTGGAAACTTCAAGATTGGTTTTCAAGTCTCTTTAAGAAGAACTCATGTTTAAATCCCCCTTGTTAACTTTGTTTGGCATTATGAGGATATTTTACCTCTGATAAACATCTTCCTTTCCTTCACAGGGAGCAAGCCTGCTTATTGTTAAAGGTTATTCTTAACTAGTCTCCTGTGGACTGTTCTAAGCAAAACTGAGTAACACAGAAAGAGAGAAAAAAATCTTCAGATGCAGCTGGTGATGAGCACAGCAGAGGTCAGCTGTGATGTCTGTGGGGTGTGAGGAGTCAGAATGCTGTACAGCCACCAGGTCAACTGTCGTCACAGCAGGAACCCAACATTTCCCACACCTAAGACTCTTCTCTCTTGTGGGGTCACTTTGTGGAACTTTGAAGGATGAATCCCTACCATCAAAACAAAATCTGAAGACCAGAAAGTCAGATTGTTTTTCAAAGTAAAGTGAAGATACAGCAAGGCCATAGAAACCTTTCATCTCCCAGGTCCTAGTTGCAAAAAAGCCCACTCTCTCTTGGTTCTGGCATCCTGTTTCTTGGGCCAGCCGATTGGTAATTACTGTGGGCAAGGAGGGGAACTGTACAGAGATTTTGGAGGTAACAGTGCTGCCTACTGTGGCAAGGTATAGGACTGGAGTTTATGGCTGGCGACTATGGAGGATAAACAACAGAAAGCAGACCGAATGCATATACCTTGGATTTTAGAATACATGTTTGCTTCACTTAGAGAATGAAATTTAAGCTTTTAAAAATTCCCTTTTTAATAGAACCAGTATTATAACCAAAATTGTATGCATCTTGAAAAAAATAGCAAAATATATGTGGTATAGTCAGGCTCCTCTTGCTGTGATAATTACCACGACTGAAGAACGTTGAGGAGGAAAGGGTTTAGTTCTTCTTATAAGTTGCTGTCCATCATGAAGGGAAGTTGAGGCAGGAACTGGACGCAGGAAGCTGGATACATAAGATCAAGTAGAGACCGTGGAGGAATGTTGATAACTGGCTTCCTTTCCCGCGGCCTCCTCAACCTTCTTTCTTGTCCACTCTAACTCCAGCCTCTCAGGGCTGGTATTGCCCACAGTGGTCTGGGCCCTCCCACATCGATCATCAGTAAGAAAATACCCATCGACGTGCCCATGGGCCAATCTGATGGAGGCAATTCCTCACCTGACATCTCCTCTTTCTAGATGACTCTGTCTTGTGTCAAGATGACAACTAGCTAGCATAGCATGATTTACAAATCTCTGGGGTTTGGAGAGATGGCTCAGTGATTAAGAGTGCATAGTACAGTTACAGAGGACCTCAGTTCAGTGTCCAGAGCCCACACTCTGCAGCTCAAAACCACCCCAGCTCCAGGAGATCCTATGATTTTGGTCTCTCCAGGCCCCTGCATCCATGTGCACACAGCACTTCCTACACGTATGTTATTATAATTAAAAACCAAACCAAATGAAGATATGGACGCTAAAGCAAACAGTGAAACATCAGATCTTCACGATCAAGTTACCATTCTTTATACGTTCTAGGAGTTGGGAAATGAGGTGCTGTGTGAGCACACTATTATTTTAACTGTTTTTTGTGCGTGCTTTGTAGAAATAAAAATGGAAGAAATACTGCACTCTGTTTCCTAGAATTTTATTTTTTCTTTTAAATAAAGTTTTCCATTTAATAATTGTGTGTGAGTATGTGTCTACAGGTATGGACATGCACATGCCCCAGCCTACAAGTACAGATCTGAGGACAACTTAGAGGGGTTGATTTATCTTCTATCAATATGTTGGTCCTGGAGCTACAACTAAGGTCAGCAGGCTTGGTAGCAAGTGACTTTACCCACAGAGACATCTTGCTGGCCCTCTCTAAAACTTTAATGCTAATGTTCCTCAATATGTATGTCTCTGGGACATTCTGAATACTTTGTTTTAAGCTTCTAAGTCAACATCTTTGTAATTTAGTTGACTATAGAAGGTTGTATTATGTGCTATATGAAGTAAATGTCTTTTAGCCTAGTGGATACCCAGAATTCGTGGGAATATACATTTAGAAATTCCTATATGTCTAACATATTTCCATTTATCCAGTTAAAAAATTGGCGCATGAACAGCTACAAGTAAAATTGTTTACTTTTGTAGAATAGTTCATAAATTACTACACTTTAAAAAAGTAATTTTTACTGGGTTCAAGTTGACATTCTGATTTGTCCAAGACAGTCCTAATTTATATTTCCTTCTATGAGGAAAAGTCATACTGTGCCTAATAAATAATTTGATTCTTTTACTGTTGTCTGCAATATGATGCCAGTAAACATGCCAGTTACTTACATTGTAGCCTGGGTACTGGAACCAGCAAGGTCATTCAACATCAGAGAAGTTGCTACCAAGCCTGAGGGTCCGAGTTTGAGTCCCAGAACCCACATGGTAGAAAAAGAGAACCAACTTTAGCAAGTTGTCCTGTGATCTCCACATATGACATCATTTATTGGGCTCCATGTGCCAGCATGCACATATGCACACATGGCACATATGTGTACACCATATTCATGTACAGAATACTCTCACACACTCACATAAATATGTATGCACATAAATATGCAAAACTTGAGAATTGTATAAATAAATCTTCCCCGTATAATATCTAATTAATGTATATTTTCACAATTTATCAACAGGAAAATAAAAACTTGAAAACCCAATTATCACTGAAAGAGTGTTCCTTTTTTATGGGCAGTAGGAAACAATCATATTTTCATGTAACAGCTAAGTCTCAGCTACACTACGCTGAGAGTCAACACTCTGCGTCTTTAAGGGAAAATGCCTGTGTGGGGAGCACTTGCCAGCTTTGCTCTTGCTATTATTCCCTAAGCAGCTCAGTATAACAGCTATTTGCATAGATTTGCATAGCACTGGGAATTATAAGTGCTCTAGAGGTAATTGAAAACACATGGGAGGCTGTGTGTAGGTTGCCGGCAAATGTAGCATTGTCTGAACATCTTCACCCTGATAATCTGCAGGCTTCACAGGCCCCGTTTCCTTCTCACACACTGGGATGCTCATCGTCAACTATTTTATTGCTATTTATGAATGGTAGGTTTTAAGAAATATAATACTTTTCATTCATTCTTTAAGAATTCCATACATGCATAAGATATATCTTGATCATATTTAATCCACACCTGTACACCTAACTTGCTCCAGATCCAATCCCAGTCCCCCGTCCCCTCCCACATTCATTTATGCTGACTAGGAAAGCCTGCCATTGTCATGTATTCATTCCTACTGTTTCAGAAAGGTTGCTCAACTATGGCTGCTACTTTTTCTTACAAATTATAATCTGCCTTTATTCCTGGGAATCCCATATGTGTATATGGAATAGAAAATAGGCAAGATTATATCCAGTTCTATTTCCCTCCTTCAGCTTCTCCCTATCATATTCCTTTCAACATGCCTTCTCCCCAACCTCATGTCTTAAAAATGAAAAAATGAAAAGCAATCTCACTCAGTCTGATTGGTGCTGCCCAAATGTTCCTACATAGAACACTGCATACATCCGGTAGCACACATCCAGTTGTAAACCGGTAGGAATTCCAGCAGTGGGAGCATTCTCAAAGAATGAATCTCCCTCCTACAGCAAGTATTACCTGCCAGCGGAGACCCAGTAAGGGGTGGGAGTAGAGAGCACATCTGTAGCTCTGCCATTATCCTGGCTGGATAGGTCTGGTGCAGGTTTTGAACAGGGAACCATATCCTTTGTGAGTTCATGAATCAGTGGTCTTATTATGTCCAGAAGACAGAATTGCACAGCCTTTACTCCCCTATCCTCTGGCTCTAACACTCTATAGTGCTTACATGATACTCTCTGAGCTTAGGGGCAGCCAGAATAGATTTGATAAAGATGTCCTATTCAGAATTCAGAACTCAGTTACTTATTCCCAGAAATTTGGACAAGTACGCATCTCCATGTTGATTACCAATTGGCTGCTACTTACATTTTGGTAGAGCTAAATACCATAAAAAAGAGAAGGGAAACCCCATTGTACAGGGTTAGGGCTTTTAGCCCTCCCTCCTATTCCATTCTTATCATTCTCTTCTTTGAAAGCTGCTGGGACTTCAGCATGACCTTACCTTACCTGCAATGAATGTACAGGGCATTGGTACATATCTTTATCTCTCTCTCTATCTCTGTCTCTGCCTCTGTCTCTGTCTCTGTCTCTGTCCCTGTCTCTGTCTCTGTCTCTATCTTTATCTCTATCTTTATTCTCTATATCTATCTATCTATCTATCTATCTATCTATCTATCTATCTATCTATCTATCTATCGATCTATCTATCTCCCTACATATAACACTGAATACAGACAAAGTAGCCACTGGAAAGAGGAACCAAGAATTTGAAATGGCAACGATAACTGATAAGAGTGCTTTACTTTCTCCTACATCTTAGCAAATGAATGTGTTTTAGGAGGGGATTGGGGTGGGACTGAGGAGGATGTAGGAAATAGACCTACACTGGTGAGGTCAGCATTTCTTCCTAGTATGATAAATGTCCAAGCTCAGGTGAGAGAGATTTCCTCAAAAGAGAGAAGTTTCATAGAATAAATCAACAAGGTGTTATCAAGATTTCTTGGGAACAACCCATTTTTCTCATCTTAATCATAGAAAGAGATATTAGCAAAAGGAAAACAGGAAAAAAGAACACAGAAAGAAAAACAAACTGTATCTCGGGTGAGGCTGTGTTGTATCCAGTTACTTTCTTGGTCAGCCCAGGAAAGAAATGGTAATTGTGGCATGAGTATTTTCCTTTTCTTGTTTACTTAGATACACGCACTGTTGAGTGCTTATTTCATCACCCAGACAGCCTGTTTGTGGTTTACAGAGACGACAACCACCAGGAGTACAGGTTTGCATACCTGATGCCCCATCTATGCTCATGGAAACGAGGCCTGTGAGGCTGTTTCCTCTGAACCACACACTCTGCTAGGCTAGCAGAGGCCCTATGGAAATCTGACCGGGAACACTGATCGAATTAGGAGATGTATCATGGCTGTGCGTTATGTTGTAGCCAAGGGGAAATGAGAGGGTTCCAGAAACATTACTCCATCTGATGCAATCTCTTTCAATCAGGTTGTCTAGAAGTATGGTTAATAAAGCTGATTTTTGAGGACAAAGTGTGGCTGGATTTTAACCCCAATGATTGATGTTCCTATTTTTCTGCAAGAGCAGATGATTGTCACCAGTACATATCTCTATGTTATTTTTTATTCATTTCTTTTATACACACTTACACACACACACACACACATGTTCACTCTTTGAGAATTTTGTACATACATACAATGCATTAGAACCACACCCACCCCATCCCCAATCCAACTACCACAGATTCAGAAATTGAAACAGAAGCCATGGAAGATGCATTTTGCTGAATTGTTTCCCAAAGGCTTGCTCAGTCTGCTTTTTTCCAGCTCAGGGCCACCTACAGTGGGCAGAACCCTCCCCACATCAATCATCAATCAAGAAAATGTTCCACAGACTTTTCAAAAGGCCAATCTGATGGAGACAGTTCTTCAGTTGAGGCTTTTCTTTCTAGTGAAGTTGACAAAAATATATCCAGCATACCCATGTATGTATATATGTGAACACACACACACACACACACACACACACACACACACACACACACACCCAATCATACCTTACAAGCTATTTTGTTCTTTTCTCATATGATTTAGCACATAATTTTCCTAAATATGCATGTAAAGTCCAAACATCACATTTGATTTTCAAATGAACAAGTATGCAGCACAGCAAGTTTTGTGTAAGAGTTCCCAAATCTCCTGCATCCTATGCTGCTTCACATATTTCAGGCTGAGAGACCTTGACCACACAGATTATCTTTCGTTTCTTATTGAGCACAGAGTTTCCTAGTGTTTCTCTACTCCATTTACTCGGGCTCCAGAACACCTTATTACACTGGTCTTTTCTCAAAGAGAACACGGGCGAGTGTGTTGAGTCCCCTCCCTGTTTTCTGATTGAGTAGACTTGGGCAGACACACTAGTCCAGAGACTATTAGGATACATTTTCTTTTTCCTCCTCCCTCTTTTATATCCTGACTCCCTCTTTTAGTCCTCCCCTTCCTTTCTCTCTGTAGATCTCTCCCTTTTTTGTCCTTGCTATCTTCTTCATATTTTGACTGCTAACCTAACCTCCAAGCCTCTTATCTGATTTTTAGAAGAATTTATTCATTTAATGTGTGCAAGTGCTCTGACCGTTTATTTCTATGTGAGCCACATGAATGCTGCTGCCCATAGTGTCCGGAAGAGGGAGCCGCATACCTTTGAACTAGTTACAGAGGGTTGTAAGTCACCTGAAATGGGTTCTGGGAACCAAACCTAGGTTCTTTGCAAGATCAACAAATGTTCATAATCACCAAGTCCTATCTCTAGCTCCATTGGAATTTTTATACTGGAGATATTTTCCATTTTATCTGCTGTATTTCTGAACTAGATAACCAAACATAGACATGAGGATCAAACATATGTGAAGTTTGTGTTAAGTTACAATTACATTTATATATTTGATAGTTTATTATTCTCACTTAATCTTGGTGTTCTTGTGAGTGCATGTGTGTGTGTGTGTGTGTGTGTGTGTGTGTGTATGACTGTTCTGAGAATGATAAGTTTTTTTTTTTGTTTGTTTGTTTGTTTTTTCTGGAGCTGAGGACTGAACCCAGGGCCTTGCGCTTGCTAGGCAAGAGCTCTACCACTGAGCTAAATCCCCAACCCAAGAATGAGAAGTTTTAATTATCAAACCTTTTTGTGCCCTAGAAAATATGTCACCCATGATTGACAATTGCTTTTTGCTTTGAGCACACAATGTAGATTGAAATCATAGTTTATTTCCATCAATTTTAGGATTGATCTGTTTCAAATTGAATTAGTACCTGCTTAGATCCAACTGTTATAGTAGAATCTTAACAAAAATGATTCCTGATTGTGAGGTCATAACATCCACTTTTGGAGTTCACAGTACCATGTTTTCCTCAAACTCTTCTTTGGTCCTTAGTGTTAGTTTCTGTTGACTTAGTTACTGCAACCTGAACCGCTCATAATTCAGCAAATGATCCAAGCTGAGATCAGGGTCAAAATGCATGATTTTTGCTCTTTAGTTCTTTCTGAGACCCTGACACTCTGAGCCCTGAGGTAGCATAGAGATTCACTTATTGTCTTTCTGGATCTGAAAAGTACTGAGTTCTGAAGTTTTCCTTTGCTCCTTAGTGGTTTCTGTGTGCTCAACTTTTGAACAAGAGCACCTCTATCTCCTTCAAGATAATCAAAGACCTTAAGGGAAAAGAACAGCAGGGAATGTCAAATTCACATCAGTGTATTTTTCTTGGACCTTAAAATATTGGCTGCAAAGGTGACTTTCTAATAGCTTCATGTTGCTGGTTAATTTTTAGCCAGATTTCGTTTCATTTCAGTGGTGAGGTTTTCCTAGAAGCTTCTTTTGCACAGTTGGAACAGCAAGCTTTGTATATTTTATGTCTTTTAAGATTTATTTATATTATTTATATGTATATGTGCTTATGTGTGTTCAGGTGTTCATGGAGGTTAGAGGTTATAGCTCTTGGATCTGGGGTTATAGGCAGTTGTGAACAACTAGACATCAGCCCTGCTAGGAACAAACTCTGGTCCTCTACAGGAGCACAAAAACTCTGAACTACCTACCTAGCTCTCTAGTCCCTGAGATGCTGATTAAATATAATTTTATGTAAGAGCTACATTTATCCTAATGAAATATATGTTTTAAACAACATGACTCAGTTTTAAAAGGAAAATTTAACATCTGTGTTATATTTCATACATGGACAACTCATGACTTAGCAATTTCTATTGTTTGTTTCCTTTTTCTGTTTTTGTGAATGTGACATTCATCTAAATATGTGTTCTCATTTTACATATATGCAGGGAAACTGGTACGCACATGCATTTGAAGTCCCAAGGTTGATGTTTTCCACTTTATTCATTGAGGCAGGGACTCTCAGTCAAATCCAGAACTTGCCCATATAGCTGGTCTTGTTAGTCAGTTTGTTCTGTGCCTCATTTTGCCTCACTTGGATGCACAAAACAGAAATGCAGAAAATTGATATTTACAAGCTTTTCATCTAAGCTTTATGAATGATGTGTCCTACGACAGTGGGAATACTCAAAAAATAAAGGTTATCACTCCCTGAAAGATCAATCCAAACTTTGTGAACTTATGGTCTGGGCTGTGCTGGGTTTTCGGCATAAGATTGAAAAGAAATATTCCATTATTCTCTAATCCTTTCTCTTATATTTTCCTAAAGTTGCTTTGAGAGTATTATTTTGAAGACACCTATGCTTGCATTTTCCTCTGTCTGAAAAAAACCCCACTCATCATTGATGGATTTTCCATGGTCTATAAATCTGTTTCAGTTGAATAAACACATTTAACCCAAGCTACTGGATCACAGGAAGTTTGCTGACAAATTGCAGAGCTGACAACCCTCTATATGCAAATGTGAGGACAGGGCTGTATTGCTTTGCCAATGTGAAATAGGAAAAGTTTATGATCCTTATTTTCTTACCTACTCAGAAATCCAGCCAGGCTATGCATCCTCACCTTTGCCTAACAGCGCTCTAGAAAAGAGACAGAGCCCCAAGAGGGAACATTCCCCAAACCACCCGTAAAGAAGCATGTTTCACATTGCACTGCCATAGTAGGGATTACTATTTTACTCATAAGGATAGAAAGATTCAAATGCCTAGCGAATGGTGAGTCTTTGCTTGGAGTCTGCTCAAGTTGTATGTTTTTTTCTTCTAATCTCCATGACAAGGTTCTTTCCAAGGAAGATCACAAAGCCCTGTCTCCAATAAAATCATGAGTATCACACGAGGATATGTCTGTAAATTCAGTACAACTTTGCCCTGTTTGAAGAAGCAACTCGAAAGATAATTTATCCCTGCGTGTTTAACCACACTGTCACCGGGTTGTGAACTTTGTATTAAATTAGTTTTCTAAAAGTCCTTTCTAGAAAGGGTTATCCAGATTGTTCAAAGGGTCCTATCAGGATAGCCCTGTTTCTGAGATAGATAACTTGAATTTTCTCTGTTACTCCGATAGTGGCCATAGTTTATGGCCTCATCACGAGGCACACTAAACATGTGATAAATACTTTCTTCTAGGTCATAACCAGTGCAGGTAAGATTGCTGGAGCACAGTCGCCTGGCTGGCAGCATTGTGGATTGGTTCAGCACTTACAGAAAACATGCATAAATATTCTGTCAAGAAACATTAAAATGTTTATTCTTATTGACCTAACCATTACACTTCTGGGAATGCATTCTGAGTAATTTAACAGATGGAAAAGCTAAAGACACACTAGGCTATTCCCTAAAGCAAGGGGAGAGAAGGCTCAGAAGAGCTAAGATGGTAAGAGTTGTTTCAGAGATAAAGGAGCCTCACTTTGGGTAGACAACAGAGGGGGAGGGGCTTAGTCACATTCCTTCTTTTCTTGTTTTTTTTTCCCCCATTATTTTTTCTTCACAACACAACCAAGTCACATCTCCCTTTCTACCTCTTCTTCTAGCCCCACTCTTACAAGTTCCTCTCCCACTACCCTTTCCCCTTCTTTTCAGAGAGGGAGAAGATGCCCCTAGGGAACCACCCCACCTCAGGACATCTAGTCCTAGCAGGACTAAGGACCCCCATTTTCCACTGAGGCCCGATCTGACAGTCCAGGTAGGGAAAGGGATCCAATGTCAGGTAACAGAGTCAGGGACAGCTCCCACTCCAATTGTTAGGAAACCCACATGAAGACCAAGCTGCACATCTGCTACAAATGTGTGTGGGCCTAAGTTTAGCCCCTGCATGCTCTTCGGTTGGTGGTTCCATCTCTGAGAGCTCCCAAGGGTTCAAGTGAGTTGACTCTGTTTGTCTTGCTGTGGAATTCCTATCCACTTAAGGGCCTCAATCCTTCCCCCAACTCTGCCAAAAGACTCCTAGAGTTCTCCTGGTGTTTGGCTGTGGGTCTCTGGATTTGTTTCTTATTTTAATTATCAAAATCTCCAGTGGTCCCACTGAAGTCCCACTAAGTTCTTTTTAGAAAGTCACATAACTTCCTCCTTCTTCACTGTCTTAGCTTCCGTTTTGAGCATTACATCTGCCCTGATATATGTAACATGTCCTTTGCTAAATTGTTTGTTTTTATACTTAGAAGTTTTTATTGATGTATATTGTATATTGTATGTAGTATACTTACTTATGTAGTATACTTCTGTGCTCTTGTCACTCATTCTTCTCCCGTTAGTTTCCTCTGTGCCCTAAATAGTTTTACCTCTAATTTCATGTCATATATTTTGTGTGTGTGTGTGTGTGTGTGTGTGTGTGTGTGTGTGTGTGTGTGTGTGAGAGAGAGAGAGAGAGAGAGAGAGAGAGAGAGAGAGAGAGAGACTTTGTATATCTATTTGAATTTTAGGAATGATGTGAGGGAAATTAGAAATGAGAGAAAACAGTATATCTTTCAGGGACTGACTTAATAACCTTAATGTTATATCCAGTTACATCCATTTTCTTGCAAATTTCATAATTTTGTTTTTTAAGACCACAAAATAATTCCATTGTGTGTACATATACCACAATTTCCTCATCCAATTCTCTTATTAGGTATCTCATTTGATTTCATCATTTAGCTATGTAACTGGTAAGAATAATGAGAATAATAAGGCTATAACCATGGAGAGCTCTTTCTGATAGATTTCTATGTACCAGTTATGGCTCTAATAACTTCATATACTAACATTTAATTATATCTCCTGAGATCATTACTTAGGTGTCAGCATTTTATAAGTCAGAAAAATGAGTCACTAGAATTTAACCAATATTTGTGGATAACTCTTCTTTGAAAAATCATGGAACTTAGTTACAAATTTAGGTCAGCATTTATGACTCTGGATGAGTTCTCAAAGGAGGATGTGCCTGAGAAGAAGACAATATGTCCGAGAAACATTGGTGCCAGTGTAGAATGAAAACCACTGAGAGAAATAAGTCCCCTAAGAGGAGACTGGAAAGAGAAAAGAGTAACATGGAGTCCAGGATGATAGTTGGTTAGACCAGGAGAAAAGAGACTCCAGGGTCAGCGAAAGGGAGGGAGGAAAAAAACCAAAACCAAAACAAAAGCAACAAAAACAAAACCAAAACCAAAACAAAACAAAACACCCCCAAAATCCAAACCCAACAAAATCAAAACAAATAAAACAAAAACCTGATCAGGGTTCTTCCAGGAACTAAAAGGCAAGAATGTTCAAAAAATGAGAAAATGGATTTTTATATGTCTGGGAGTTATGTCTGTGCACCAAATGTCTGTTTATAGAGACGAGAAGAGCACATCAGAGCCCCTGAAACTGGAGTTACAGACAGTTGTCAGCCAATATGTAGATGCTGGGAATTGAACCCAGGTCCTCTGAAAGAGTTAAGTGCTCTTAACCACAAGCCATCTCCCCAGTTCTGACAGTGGCTTTCAATGGCATCAAATCAGTCAGAAGGACAACATGAAGCCACTGGCTTAAAAATAGCAAAAAACAAAAATGGAGCAAAAAACAAAAACCAGGAGGTGGTTTGATTAGCCTTGTGGTGATGGAGAGAAGTCATAGAGCAAAGTGGAAATACAGGAAGGGAGCTAATGCATGCAGAAACTTTGCATAGGAACTTGGTTCAGTAAGAGGGCAAGGACTTGGGAAGTCTGCTAGAGGCAAAAGTAGGTATGTTAGGCAGAGTACTACAGGGGTACAGAACCCTAGAGTTTCTATATCAACATATAGAAAAGGGTGGTTACTAGATTGGCTTACAACATAGGGTTGGGTTGCCCAGCAGGGGCTCTTTGCCTGCTGAGAGGCAGAGATTTGCAGCCTACTCCATAAAGCTAGATGCTTTGATGCCAAAAAAATCTGGAAATTTCTCAGTCATCTCTTTTGAGTCTAAATTGGGAAGCTGAATAAGCTTGAGATGATGTGAGCAGAGGATGGAGGCAGGAGCAATGCTCACTTGTATCCTGAAGAAGCAGGAAAGGTACGTAAGCAGCGTTACTCCTTCCTGGGACCTCTTCTATCTGCATGGTGGAAGCTGGCATCCACTTAGAAGGTCTGTCTTCTCGGCTGAGTAAATCACTGTAAATGCTCACACAGATCCTGGTAGTTTCTGTTTTTTAGAAGTTTTTGGCGATCCAAGGCTCTGAGATTGACCAATGAAAGGCCTAAAGGAGATCCTTGGACCGATTGAGTGATGAAAGGTTCTGTAGATAGCACCAGTGATGTAGTTTCTGTGAGTGGTCACCTATGTTGGGGTGGGCTTTTCAGCAATATAGGTGTTTTTGAGTCATTGTTAACAACCCTAACATAAACCCATCAGTTCACCAAACTGGACTTGGATGCAATCATGATTTTGATCTGTTATAGGTTCCCTTTCTGGTATGTGTGGACTTTATGCATGCACGTGTGTTCAAACTTCCAGGAAAATCCTATCACTACAATTATCTCCTATGTTGATTCTGAACTTTGCCAAGTTGGCCATCAAGAATCATTATCACAGAAAAGTCTATTTTGTTATATGCACAGGATACACTGAAGTAAGTTTGTGTTATCTTGGAATGGCCTTATAATACAGAAGGGCAGGAAAGGCAGATGAGAGAAAAAAGATGGTTTGGAATTTGCATCTTTGGAGGGCAAGAGAAGATGAGCCTACTAGGTGGAATAAAACATTCTCTACTAGAACAGAGGTGAATGGAGATGGATGGAGAAGGAGGCATAGGAAGGTGAGGATTGTGGTCTTTGGATTTAATAATGCATGAAGTGAGGTCATCCATTAAGGATGGAAAGAGACACTTTGAGAGTATAGGGTCAAAAAAATTATAGTCCAGAGGGTAATTAGCATGGAAGCACTAATAAGAGCTTGCTTTCGGTCAGGGTGATGCTTGAAATTGTTATTTCACTTGTGATGTGTATTCTACTTCTGACAGGATTAGTTCTGATATTTGGTTTTCAAACGTGTCATTGTGTAATGACAGAATGCAAGTAGGAAGACTGCCAACATAAAAGAAGATGGTGAAGGTATGGATACCTCACTGACTTAATTTCCTTATATGTTGGAATGGAGCATCCACACACACCACTTACTGAAGAAAAGGCTATGATGTGGTCATCTTTGTGAGTGGATAGATTTAATGTCTAAAGATCACCTACCTTTGGATATTCCTTAAATGATTTTTCTCTTAATAAATCACAACAAGATTCTTTGGAGAGATTATGAAATCTGATTCCTAAATTTAAGGAAAACAAAACAATCAGAATCATATTTCAAAATAAGTCAAATGTTAGAAAACTTGCTTCCTGGCATCAAAACTCAATTTGCCACAAAAGTATGGTAAATAAACAGTGAAGCTTAACATCAGAGACTAATGAATCCACAGTGAAGAATCGGAAATAAACCCATGTGGTTAGAGCACAGTGATTTTGGCAAAGGGGGAATGCAGCTGTCCGTCTGTATCCCTGCGCTCTGGCTCTGTGTCTTGAATCAGCTATACACTAAAATCTTTTGAAAAAATTGTTTCTGCACTGAACATGTATAGACTTTTAAAAGAATTACTAGTCCCCAAGCAATACTGTGTGACAATTGTTTGTATATCATTTACATTGTGTTAGAAGTTGTAGCCTAGAAATCTTCTTAAGTATTACAGGGGATTTCCCTCAGTTATGTACAACTACTATGGCAGTTTATATAACAAATTTGAGCAATCATAGGTCACGATATCTATAGGGATCTGGAACAAATCCCCAACACATACCGAGGGACAACTATATTTTCAATTTACATCTCCAAGGAAGGGAAAAGAGTGAAGCTGTATTTCTATTGCACGTCTCCTAGAAAGCTCAATGTAGAAGAAGACAGTTTCAGATTACCTATCTGGTGACTACTGTGTATCTATAATGTATAAAAAACTATAATGTAAAAAGAAAAAATAATCCAGTTAACATTGAAAGACAACTCTGGGCAGACAGTTCTCTGGAGAAGATGTACAGATGGTAAATTCAGCAAATTCACAGTGTCACTGTCACGTAGGAGGTTCGAGTCTCATCCACCAGGAGCGACACACAGAAGTGTAACGTTGGCAATGATCACACACTGACTGTGCACATTTAAAATAATGCAAATACCTTAGAAACTAGTCTGGCAGTTGGTAATGCTTAAGTCAATCACGTGATCTTGAAATCACACACTAAGAAGTTATACAGGGATAATAAACATATATATTAGACAAAGTTTCCAAGAGTAACAGAATAAAAAAAAAGTGTGCATTTTACATGCCCATGTACACACGTACACATATATTCTATTGGATCTGATTCATTAGAAAACTTGTACGTGTGTGTGTGTGTGTGTGTGTGTGTGTGTGTGTGTGTGTGTGTTATTTGTGTGGCTTATAGATTATGGGATCAGTAATCCAACAATGGCTGTTCCCAGATGGAAAGACCAAGGATCTGGTAGTTGTTCAGTCTGTAAGACTGGATGTCTCAGCAGTCCCAATCTAGTGTTGGAGTCCCAGGAAAGTCCTACTGGACTGCTGGTCTTCAGTATGCACTGGAATTCCCTTCAGCAACAGGGTAGATGAACTTGTCAGTGTGAGGTGTGCCCAGGTTTAGGTTGGCTCTTCTTTGCCTCAAATGATCCAATGAAGAAAATGTTTTACCAGTGCGCCCAGGCGTTTAGTTGATTACAAATGTTCTCAAGCTGTCAACCAACATTGGTTATCACTGACTAACATGGTTTACAATCAGTAGAGGTTGGGTAGCCAGACAATAGCTATCTCTACACTAGAAAGATTGTGCAGCCTTGCTGCTAAATCCACAGAGCTGGATTCATTGGCTGTTCTAATTTGTTTTTTTTTGTTTGTTTGTTTGTTTTTTTAAGCAAGAAGATTTCTGGAGAGTCACTGGCCTTTATTCCAGATTGGAATGTCAAAGAAGATGGATTTTGATATTTGTCACTGAGTGCAGCAGCAGTACCATCCACCACGACCACCACCACCGTGCTGCCGCCACCGCCACCGCCACCACCGCCACCGCCACCACCATCACCATCACCAACATCATCATTACCATCACCACCATCACCATCACCATCACCACCATCACCATCACCATCACCACAATCACCAGCACCAGCACCATCACCATCACCATCACCATCATTATCTTGAAGGCAGCAGCAGCAGCAGGCTGAAGGAAGCAGGGCTGGGAAGCAGTACCAATTTTACCTTGCCTCTCTTTATGTATGGGGTTTCCAGCGAAGGTTCTGCCCACTCTAGAGGAGCATCTTCTCTCTTCAGTTAATTTTCCCTGGAAAAGCCCCCATAGGCCCATCTAGAAATGTCTCTAGACCCTGTCAAGGTGACATGACTAACCATCAAAATATATACTTGTGTAACAACCTACATGTGAAGGTTTGTAGTGTAGTATTATTTCCAATAACTGGAAAGTATAGAGTTTATATGTCCATAAGAAATAATAAATTAAGTGTAGTCTATCTGCATGCTATATTATTATTTGGCATTAAAGTGATACATAATACAACAGGGATTGACCTTAACTTTGTTCAGCGGAAGAAACCAGTCTCAGTCAACTGTATATTGCATAATTTCATCTACATTAAAACCTAGAGTAGACAAGTCTGTATTGATGACTTGTTGGAGTTAGAAGTTTCTGTGGTATGGATTTTTTTTTTCTGAAAATAAAATTGTTCTATAGTTGGCTGGGGTGGTAGTTCACAGTTCCTAATATTCAAAGAGAGAAAGGGTAAAGTTCAAAGTATGTTAGTTAAATCTCAGAAAACTATTATAAAAGAAATGCCCACGTGGACTATACTAGGGTAGTACAAAGAGACACTGTCGAGTTATTTGAGGCTAAGTACTGATTTAGTGGGGGGTGCTGGGGAGGGAGATAAATGAAAACAGGGGTCAAATATTATTTCAGAACAACCTCTGAGTAGCATGAAAGAAAGTTGTGTAACTTACTGAGTCTAGACCCAGGAGCATCACATGTTCACACAGTTGTATGTTGTTGCCGTTCATTACTGGGCTGACTGGATTAGACAAAAATATTATTGGTTTCACTTTTATGGAAAGACCATTACAGATGTTTATACTTCAAAGGTATTTTTCACTCTGTTCTCCTTTTGAAGCACCCCCTATCTCATTGCTCTCTATCTAGTCTCTGTTTCATGAGTTCCATCGTATGTTTCTACTACTTCTTAATGCGCCCCTTAGTTCTGTCCACTCTCTTCTTTCACTATGCTATATAAGGTACATCCTTAGAGTTATGGTCCTTTTGGCTTTTGTCTCTTTCATTGCCTCAGTCTCTGATGCTGTTGAAAGTTTTATTCTTCATGAGTCTTAACATTTAATACAAGTCTACAAGCAGCCAGTGTTAGCTTAATCCATGTTTCTATTCATATTTGTCTGTTTTTAAAATTAGTAAATATAACTCCATCTGAAAATTCCACACAAATTTAATCTTTCCCTTCTGTTTCTTTCTCTGGTGCCTGATTTTGTTTGTATCTGATTTTGCATCCTGATTTAAATCAAGGCTGACTCCAAGGATCAAATTTATTACTGAAGCTCATGTGGCTTATTGTCTAGATTCTAGTAGGATTTCTTGACATTTGTATCCCTCACACCTTACATCTGACACCTTCAATGATGACTTATAAATTGCATAGACATATGACATCACATTTATCTAACATCCCCAAGCATACAAGGTCTGGATCGGGAGTACCTTCAGCCTTCCTAATCTGAGTAAGTAATACCTTTTCACCGATTGGCTCATAAAGACATTTGTTCAGGAAGTCCAAGGCACTTAAGTTGAAACAGATACTGATCTTGTCACTAAATGTTCAATAAGGATCCCCAGAATACATGTGAGGGGCTGGCAAGTTGTCTGAACATGTAAAAATTGTTTCCCATACAAATTTGACCACTTAAGTACTTGATCCCAAGAACCCATGCTGGACGAAAGGAACTGATTCCTGCAGGCTTCCCTCTGAATTCCATGTGCATGTGCTCATCCTCTTCCTCTTTCCCCTCCTCCTCTCCTCCTTATTCTCTCTCTCTCCTCTCCTCTCTCTCTCTCTCTCTCTCTCTCTCTCTCTCTCTCTCACACACACACACACACACACACTCTCTCTCTCTCTCTCTCTCTCTCTCACACACACACACACACACACACACACATACACACACACACTCACATTCACCACACACAGTACCAGTAAAATGTTCAGGATATATATCTTGTCCCTAGGCCAGACTCATAATGTAAAGACCAAGAGGGACCTCACTGGAGAGCCAGGTCTTGAATTAGTGGTCCATGGGTATGTGAGGGACCCACGGTCATATACACAGCTGTCAGCAATGGGTCCTGTTCTAGCACTGATACGAGAGAAACTTGGATATGTGAAGAACTGAGCAGAAAGCCCAGACCAAGGGGGTAGAGGTGTGAAGGTGTGCTTGAATCTGCTGTTCAGCTGTTCAGATTGCTCTACAGCAGGGTCAAGGCAAGCTGACACACATTTAGAGTTATGGAGAGCCAGAGAAAACATGAACAGCCTATCAGTCCTCCCTTGAGGGTTACATAGACGATGGCATATGCTCTGTCTTTCAATTTCTTCTTTCTCTTTCCCTTTTCAAATGTACCCTTGTCTGTAATCATGCTTTAAACTCCAAAGCTGCAGTTTCAGATTTCAGCTTATTCCTGAAGGTCTGTGAAAGCTGCATTAGGCTTTGAGTTTCTTCTACCTTCTGCTGGCTCTTAGATAGCTCTCGCAAAATAAGACCCCATACTTATCACATTCTTCAACATCTATAACCATTTCCAATGTATGTTAGAATCAAATATAACTCTTGGCCTGAAATCAAGGCCCTCCATAATCTGGTTCTCAGCTGCCAATCCGGCCTCCTAATTTTGTATGTGACATTCTCAAGCAGTTCTTGGGGGATAGCCAGCTCCATGTCTAATCCCTTTACTTCTTGGAACCATGAGACATGTTTCTACTGTCTGTAGAGGAGTTCGGTTCTTTGTCTCTCGATATCTTTGCACATTTTGGAAAGTGGGTTTGAAGAATAAAAGAGATGAAATCTCTAGATATTGATTTAGTATAGATTTCCAGGTACTAGGCCTCCTCAAACAATGGGATAATCCAATATTCGAATATAACATTTGAATAACATTGATAATGTGTATATTAGCTTATTCATACTTTATTTTATGACTTTTAGAAGTAAATGATTGAATTTTGTCTCAGAAGTTAGCATTTCAAAGTTTGAGAGCTGATGTATACTTTCACATATATTCCCCAAAGCTTGAGAAAATGAAGATATTTTAGACATTGAAAGTTTTGTGCCTTGTATTACTTCATCCACTCTCCTTAAAAATTACTTTCTTTATTAGGAATGTACTGAAATACAGTTAAGTAAGCATTGATAAAGTTGCAGGAAGCAGGGCAAGCAGAAGGAGCTTGCTCTTCTCAAAATCCACCCTTCCATTTTCTTTAGAAGTATAATTTAATCTAGTAAAATATAAATAAAGACTCCATCCGTCCTCTGTCATCTGGATATGGCTTTGTGGCTATGTTCTTCACAATGTGGTGTGCATTAAGGTGGTAGATAATAGATAAGAAGCATGTTAGAAGACAAAGGTGCTGTGTAATCTCAGCAGTGGAGAGGCAGAGATGGATAGATTTCTGGAGACCACTGTCCAGGTGGTAAGGCCAAAATAGAGAACTCCGGGATGAATGAAGGACCCTGTCTCGAAATGTAAGTTGGAGATCAATTACTGAAGACAATTAGCATTAGCATCTTGCCCCTTATGCATATGAAAACACACAGACACACAGACAAACATACACACACACACACATTAAATGGTGTTTACTTCATGGAGTGTGTTAGTGTGTCTACGTCTCCACTTTGGACCAAGCTAATGAAGGCCACTCACTTAGACTGAGAGATGAAAATTGCAAGCAATGTGGATGGAAATGTAGCTCTGCCATACATATCTAATTCTAATGTCTAATTCAGATATCTGCCATTGATTGCCAATACCTCGACTTGACGATGTGACAAAAGTGGTCCTATTTTATTAAAGACCAAATCTGTAGGTAACTGTCCCTTACCGCTAATCCTAATCCTAATCGTTGTGTATTCTAAGCCTCCCTTCAAAGCAAGAGCTTACATCATCATGGAAGAGATGTGTGAACAGTTACTAACACAGAGGCTAGGTTTTATGTATAGTAAACAGTTACTATACATGGGCTTTAACGTTTAAAACACTTTTCACTTAATCATAAGAACGAGAGTTTAAACTTAATGACTGGAGAAAAAGATACATAACTTTATGCCTAGTGGTCAATAATGGTGTGATTGGCATGAGGGTAACCAACCCCTCACTGATTTTGAGACACATCCCACAGGAAAGAATTAGTGATTTGCTCCAAGAACTTGGCTAAAATTTCATATTTGCAGAGAACATGGGCCCTAGGAGGGACCTTGCTACTGTTATTTTACTAAATTGAGTTGGTGTCAAACTGCCTTCTAAATATTTGTGTTCATACCCATAGATTGATGTAGCTCTCACTCTTGGCCAGAAAAGCTTTTCTTTTTAGTGACTGTTGATGAGTGTAGAGATTCATAGCTTCACAAAGTGCTTAGAATGAGTGACTGTGGAATGTGCAACCCTAAATAGGACCCTTACACTCACCCCTCTGTAGCTCAGGAAATAGCTAGAAAACAGGGATGAGGGCTACAAAATGTTGCCTTCTAAGTACAGCACAGTTATTGTAGTCACGAACTTGTAATAGCTGTGGTTGCCTGCACGGGGCCTGTTGACAGTCAGAGATTAGGGAGAGGCCTTACCCCTGCATGGTGAACTGTTGGCTAAGATTCTAGAAGAAAGGAGGTAGTTGACTCTTATTGGGTACCAGCTGATGAGTCCATCAACCTCCAATGGACAGTTTCAAATTCATGACCACATAGACATTACTGCTTTAACTTGGTGGCTCACAAAACAGAAGAAAAAGAAAATACCATGGGAAAGGGAGATGTGAGAAAATGGAGGTTTGCCAAGGTGTGAGGGAGATGAACCAGGGTAGGAAGTACTTAGAATTATATATGCATAAAAGCGTCAAGGAGCAAACTTAAAAATAAGAAGTCATATGGCCAGTTAAAAAAGACAAATAACATGAACTTCAATATTTCTTGAACATACCTCCAGATAAAGAATGTAGAGTATTTTTGGTTGAAATTACCACTGAGTTTCTTTGACAGCTTTGATTATCCATTGGTGCATATAAATGTAGAACTATAACTATAACCATCACAATGCCAGCCTAAGTAAAAATATTTACAAATTCAAGTCAGTTAATGTTTAGCTTATACAAAAATTTTTACAAACAGGTTTTTGTGGTGCCTTTCCATCCTTGCCTGAACAAATACTGTGTTTTGCCATTTAATTTAAATTCCAGATGCTCAATTAGCATCTGTACAAATATTTCCACCTGATAGCATGGAGCTGTTCACGCTCATCAATTCTGTTCAAAGGTTAATTCTTTCTTTGCCATTTGCTCAATAGTAACAGGTAATAAGTAGTGAATTATTTCCATAATTATTATTATCAGGAAAAATTATTACATTTATCAAAGGCAACACAGCCATGATTTTCATCTGGTCCTAAGGACTTACTGTGAGATTTCATTGTAAACCTCTCGATAACTTCAGATACACATTTGCTAGGTGTCAGCATTCAGCAGTAAATATGAATAATTTACCAAATCATCTTAAAATGGCTTCGAGATCAAGATGAACGAGGAATACCCATTATTCAAAGGAATCCTTCTTGAAAGGTTATTTTTTTTTTTAAATTCAGGAACTTCAGGAGACTATTAACCGAAGATTTATCATAAACTCTCTGTAGCAAGTCTGTCAATAAAACCTGAAATCCAATTTCAAAAGACCGTAAAGATAAGGTTATCTATTGTATGTCATGAGCTTGAAAGGTTATTTTTCACAGGGAAACAAAGCTGAAATTTAACGTCACGTACCTTACCCAGTTTCCCCTACTTTTCCTTGGGGAGAATTTTTGTTGAACCATGTAAAATGAACTTCTGTCGTGTACACACATTTAGTAAAATTTTGCAGGGAGAAGATTTTTGAGTAAGACGTTTCATGTCCTAGGCTTTGGCAGGTTGCTGTATCAGGATCTTGTTTTAGTCTAACATCGGTTATCTGTTGGTCTATGCAACTAGTTCGCCAGCATGTAGAAATGACAGATGGCTTTTGATGGTTGTTCTGTCCTTTACACATCACTCTTTATTAATGTCTGAAGCTGCCTTAGATGTGAGGCTGGCCTATTCTTTCAAAGCAGATGTACTCACCGATATTTGTGAGGCATTTCACTGGATCCTCTATTGAAAATATAGTATCTAGCGGACCATCTTCCCATGAGAAATACCAAGACAAACCAACACGGTTATGCACTCAACCACAGTGTTATACTATGATAATTTGTCATAATCCGATATTTAGCATTGAATTGTGTTCTGGTTGGCTTTAACTCTAAAACTCGACATAGCCTAGATTTACCTGACTGGGGAGCATCAATTAAAGTTGTTCAGGTCAGTCATTTCATGGACGAAGCAGGACAGACAGCATCTGTGGGAGCAGAGCTAGAGAGAAGCTGGTGGGCCTCTCAGAGCATTAGGATTTGAGCTTCAGCTTTGTGAACCCAGGATCTCTAAGTGCATGGTGATCCTGTCCATTGAACTGTAAGGTTCATGTGGGTAATCTTGGAAACAATGGGAACAAGACAGAATTAGAATGAGCTTTTGGCTATTATGGGCCACTTTGAAGTGTGTGGCTGATTCGAAACCCTTCTGGCTTTGCTTTACTTCAATTTGGGGATCCCTGAGATAATGCTGATGTCCGCGACCTAGATAAAAGAACATTGTGTAAGAGTGGAACTGATGATTGGTGACAAAAGATGTCGAAATCCTGGCCCACCTCCCTCTTGGGGTCGTCACTCTTGAAATGATTACTGTAAGAGGAATCTTCCACCTAGTGCAGATCTCCAAAGAGAAGCTTCTCATAAAGCTGGAACAGGTCACTTTCTAGAGATAGGAGAAGAGAAAGGTCGCTGTCTCAGTAGAGAAATTGCAAGTCAGCTCGATCCTTCTGTGATTCTCATGAAACGAAAGGAAATAGAAGACCAGTTTGCAAAAGAAGTGGTGTGCAGGAAATAGCTTTATTTGGCAGGAGTATGTACAGGAAATTAAAATTTTGCTTGAGATGTCATAAGCTTGGTGCATTTTAAAGCTGTCTTAGCTGCTCAAATTTGTTTTGTGTCTTGGAACAATGACACACAAAACAACATAAATCTCTATGGTTTCAAATGGGTCGTATGAAGCATGTAATATTGAGAATTGTTACTTTACAATGTTTCCATAAGCAATTTGCTCTGAACTTTAGTTTTTCAGACTGAAATAAACTTAGATCCTGCTCAGT
This sequence comes from Rattus rattus, assembly GCF_011064425.1. Lineage (NCBI taxonomy): Eukaryota > Metazoa > Chordata > Mammalia > Rodentia > Muridae > Rattus > Rattus rattus. Next base: position 65,169,100 of record NC_046159.1, read on the forward strand.
TGAAGTATGATGTCCTAAGGTATAGAAACTCTTAGCGGAGTTTGACTGAAGCTGTAGTTGGTTCCTTCCTGGTTGCTATATACAGATGCAGAGCTGTGTAACATCTTTATTGGAAATGTATAACTAAGATACAAGTGTCCTGTCAGTCTAAGGGTACATTGTCGAGCTGAACTTCTGAGTTACTGTGCAAGACTTTTTCTTTTTTTTAAAAACTGTCATTGTAATATATTTGTGAGAAATTGTGAGAATCCTTGAGGTAAGAATTTTGGTTACAAAAGAAAAGAAGAGAAAGAAAGAAAGAAAAAGAAAGAAAGAAGGAAAGGAAAGGAAAGAAAGAAAAGAAAAAGAAAGAAAGAAAAGAAAAGAAAAAAAGAACAGAACTGCCCAGATTAAGTTGGCTAGTGTTTAGTGGCCATGTCTGTGAGGTGGTCTTGAGTATTAATTGATGTAGATGAGCCCACACCACTGTGGGCATCATCATTGCCCTAGAAGGTGATAAAAGCCTGAGTTAAGCATGATCCTGTATGTAAGGTGGCAAGGATTGGTCCTTCCTTGGCTGGGAGTTCCATAGTCAGAGGTAATGAGGCACAGCATAGCAAGCAGGCCTGCCTTCAAGTTCCTGCTTCAGTTCCTGCCCGACTTCCTTCAATGGTAGTCTATAAACGGACCTTCCTTTCCTGCCCTGAGTTGCTTTTGGTCATTGCATTTATCAGATGAACTGAATGAACTTAGAACAATTTGTTAGGAAGCAGTGAATATGGATATAGAAACTGGCTTTCATTTAGCTAACATTTCTATCAGGTTAATTATTTCCAGGGTAAGTAATATTTTGTAACACCAGTGACTTCAGGCTTCAGTGACAAGCCCATAGCAACTTCTCTTCACCACAAAGTGATTTCCTTATATGGAGGCCATGTCGACAAACTGTGATGTGCAGGTGGTTTTGAATGGTCAATTTGTTTTGGATATTACCAACAAGAAAGGCAGACCAATATCCCACAGGGCAAAATGATTTTTTTCTTTCATGGTAAAAAGAATGCAATGTAATCAACACTGGTCTCACTTTACCATTATAAATTAATTTTTGTGTCCATAATGCTGTTATCTCTTTGATAACCTAAGTCAAACAATCAGCTAATTAAAGGGGACTTCTGAATTAATGGTGAAAGGAACTTTGTATGTGTGCATGTGTGTGTGTGTGTGTGTGTGTGTGTGTGTCTGTGTGTGTCTGTGTGTGTACAGAACTGAGATTAAAGAGTTGACTTTCTGCTCATCGTTGCACATAAAGGACAACTGAGTCCAAAATATCATTTAATGCCTACCACCTGCAAAACTGTCAGGTCTGAGGTGAAGCATGGATGATGGGTGTGTAACGCAGGCATGGACAGGTATTCTAAACCTGTTCAGTGCAACGATTATTCTTATGATGGAGGAACACTTCATTACAGATACAGCTAACATTCCTGGGTAGGCAATGGTAAAGGTCTAGTTGCCTTTAGGTTGCTACAGACATAATTTAAATATTTTATCACAGTGAAGACATTCCCTGTTATTTCTGAGTCTCAGACACACACACACTCTCTCTCACACACACACACACACACACACACACACACACACACAAACACCCACACCCAATGTAAAGATTTCCACTTTCCAATATGGCAAAGAGGTTGACATTGGCTGAGTGTCATTGATTCGGGACAGGATGCCTTCTGTCCTAGGGATCGCATCAAGTGTGTGCGAGGGCTCAGTCTTTCCCATGGGTGAGACTCTCCAGGTGAGAAGTCTGAGGTATGAGAAGCAGCAGAAAGTTTTAGAGACGGTCTTTTCAAATTCTCACAGACTGGAGGAAACAAATCAAACGTAGAACTCTAATAAATATGACATCCCTCTTTTCTCCCTCTTTCTGTTTCTTTCTCTTACCCTGTCTTTCCTTTCTAACTCTCTCTCATGGAGGGTCTTTCTGGCCCGCCCAGGCCAGGCTATTCTTTAGGGCACACCACCACCTACAGTTTGCCTTTGCCTGCTTCGAGGATCGCATTCCCCGCTTCCTGCCTTTCCACTTGTATCCACTTCATGAGCTCAGTCAGAGATGCTCGTGAGGCTCCTTAGGCCCACTTTCCTTCAGCGGTTCCCTCTGGCTTATTTGGGTTGGGAGGGTTCCTGTTTTGGAAAGTCCAGTTGTCCTTAAGATAAATGCAGACATACTGTGGAGTCAGGCTGTTCCTTCCTTCACGATTAGGGTGAGTGGGGGAACTTCAGAGTGCCTCATTAATTATTAAAAAGATACGAAAGAGGCAACTGTGATAAGAAACTTCATTATAAACAGACATGAATGACTTAAATTTATACCTGTAAATTTCTCATTTTCTGTTTATTAATCATCTGACCATCTCTCTGACTACCAATCTCCCTATTTATTTATCATCTGTGTAATATGAACTCATCAACTCCCTACCTATTATATAACATCTTTGCAAGTATGTATCCATTTATCTATCATTTTTCATCCCTTTAAGACCCGCCTTCTCTCTTTCCACTAGATTATCTACCCCTCCTTTCTCCCTCTATCACTTATCTCCACATCATCTGTCCTCTCTCTATCTATGGAGCTATCCTATTTACCTACCATTTTTCATAATACGATACACATATCATATCTTTATGTTTGCCTGTCTTCTGTCTATCCATGATTATCTTTTTAATATTTGTTTTATTTTATGAATATGAGTGCTTTATGTGAATGTCTGAATGTGTACTACATGTGTACCTGGTACCCATGGAGGTGAGAAGAAAGCATCAGATCTTCTGGAAGTAAAGTTGTGGATGTAAGCGCTGAGCACTGATATGGGGACGTCTCCGCTATTTCCATAAATCATCTCTTAGAACATGGTATTCTAATGAGCCCAGATGTTATGAACTCAGCTTTTGATTTTGTGGGATTTGCACATATGCCTGTGTACTTAATAGTAGGGATGTGTGCATATGTACATGTGTGGATATGCATGGGAGGCCGAAAGCTGACATTAGTGCTTTGCTGGACTACATGAACCTTTGTTTTCTGAGATAGAGTCTCTCACTGAACCTGACTCTCGTCAATTTGAGGCTGGGCTTGTTAGTCAGAGAGTTTTAGTGATCTGCTTGTCTCTGTGACCTGTCCCTCTTCCTGGGTTTACAGGCACATGATGATACAATCGGTTTTTTATATGAGAGATAAGGATCCCAATTCAGGTTTTGTTCTTGATTGGCAGACACTTTGCCGACTGAGCTGTCTCCACAGCCAATTTTGTAAGATTTAACATATGGCTCCTTTCATTTGGAATGTCTACTAAATATCAAAAGAATTCATCTTAACTATGCAATGGGCATATACAGCTAAGTTATTTTCTGATTATCAGATTTAAATCTTCATTATCCTTACAGTACACACACACACACACACACACTCACACACACACACACACACACTCACACACACACAATTTTCTTCCGTTTGTAAGTTATGTAAGTTAAATGTCTTACTGATGATCATCAAATTAGCAAAACAAGGATTGAACCCTGGCTTCCTGCTTGTTATTGTCTCCCAGGTAGTGTGAAATCTGGTATGTTATCCGATTATAAAATACTACACACATTACAAATAAAACTAAGAGCATAAAGTGACTTTTCCAAGTGAAGTCCTGAATAGGGGTAGTCAGGTCTGGGGTCTATTTTTCATCATGAAGAATTCTATAACTGTCTATCAGGCATGGGGAGGATTTGGGCACTTTTTTTATTTAGCAAAATCATCTGATTTATGGCTATGGTTTTCACATCTCTGCATGACTCCATTCAGCTGTGCCCCTGGGAAGCATTTGAGAAGCTTCCTTGAGAGTGGATGTGTGTTGTTTCTAGTTATTAAGTAAGCACTTCATTTTGAAGACGGATATTGGTGACTATATCCCTTTTGGGGAGTGAATAGATATATTTTCATGGTTCATATGCTAATGCATATTCTTCTCATGACTCCTTACAAAAGAAAAATTAATTTAACTAAGAGTGTACATGTTTCCATGCTGTTCTTGCTTAATTAAGTTGATTAGAGTCCTAGTTGGACCATTATGTCAAGGTTTGCCATGCTTAAGACAAAATGTGAACAGGCAGGCAATTCATTTGAATGACTGTAATATGAGTTTGGAATACCTAGGACAATAGGTCCCTTTTAATCTTTGGTTAATAAGTCATCTTAATTACAACTCAGGCAAGGACCTTGACAACATTTCACACTTTACACCGAGAGAACCATTATATTTCATAGCCTCCCTTGACAAGTTTTAGAAGTGTCAGTTGCTATGGCAAAGATATGTTTTCCAATGTTAAATTTTTATTTATGAATTCTTTCTCCTCTTTAATTTTTATTAAATTATTTTATGTGAGTTTTTGTTGAAGTGAAATATGGTTGCAGGGATAGGCATAAGTAGATGATTATAAATTTTAATAAGCATGAATATACACTTAAACTAGTGTTTCAATCAAGAAGACTATCTAATACTTCAAATCTCTCATCACTTTTGAATGGTCCTGATTTTTTTATCTTATAGCATTTTATTATATTTTTCACTCTTCAAAACGTTTTCTAAATCTAAATATATTTTGATCATACTCTCCTCCTCCTCAAGCTTCCCCAAATCCCCCCTTGCCCACCTACTAGATTCCAGGCTCTCTCTCAAAGAATAAAACCTCAACATAACAATCCCCCAAACCAAGAAAACAACCTCTTCAAAGACCAAACAAAACTGTATACAAAAAGAAGCACACCAAAACTGTGGATCCCTCCATATGCTGGTCAACCTCTTCTGTCACAAGGTCTGCCCTCAAATGCTTGACATGTCCAATGGCACTCCATTTGAAAAAACTGGTTTTCCCTCTCCCAACAGGTGTAAGTGACAATTCAGTTGTTAACCCTCATTTTTATCTTCTATTTATATAAAGTTTATACTTGTATAAATATCCATTCCTCTCACGCTCCATTCCAATTACCCTGGAAACAACTTTATGTTTTTAGTTTATAAATTTTAATTAATGAACATATTTTTAAAATCACTGAGTCCAATCAATTAACCAGTGCTTCATTTATGTGCATGGACATGGAGTTATTCCTCTGGGGCATGGAGTCATCCAATAGAGTATGGTAGCATTCACTGGGCCCTGGGGTCATCCATTGGGACATGAAGTCATAGGAAATACGTAACTGGATTTCTGCCTTTTTTTCATTCTAGAGACTTGCACACTATGCATCACAGAACAAATAAGGCCCATGAATTACTTTTATAGATAAAATTTATCAAAACTCACTGACCTATTTGCCTATCATCTGTGGCTCTTTTTCTTCTAGAATGACAAAAATGAGGAATCCTGACTAAGGCTATAAAGCCTTTAAACTCTAAAATGTTTGCTATCTGGAACTTTACAGAACAAAAAAGATCAGTTATTGTAAGTAGTATCTGAATAAAAATCAAGTATGAAAAATTAAAATCTATTTGGAAGATGACATTATCAATGAAACTTTATAAGATTCATTGTTAAATGATGTTTTACATTTTATTGACCTATTCTTTGATATATATATAACTTTGAGCACACATACTCCACTTTTCTTCATATCCCAAACCTTTCAGAATATTTAAACCACACCCTCTTAATTTCATCCCATCTTCTTTTCTTTGTAATCCATTTATCATACTCGAAGTTTATGTGGATATTGGTCCATCTTTGGGAACATGGACAACTTACTAGAGGTCAAATCACTAAAGAAAACCAAATCTCCTTCCTCAAGAAGCTGCTGATTGCCAATAGCCGTTGGCTATACTTAAGATCTCATGAGTCCATTCATGCTGGAAACTTTACTGGTTTGGTCTTGTGCAAGTCTTATGCAGGCTGTGAGTAAAGGAGTAGAATAATCCTGCCATATTCAGAGCACCTTATTTTGAAGTAGTCTTCTTTGAACTTCTGGCTATTACAATATTTTCACTTTTATTCAACAAAATCCTATCAGCCCTGGGGAGATGGGTTAATAACAGTGTCTCATTTGGGACCAAGTATTCTTTGAGTGTTTGTTTTTGTATTTTGTCTAGTTGTGGGTCTCTGTATTAACTGACATCCTTTTATAGCTATAAGAAGCTTCTCTGATGAGCAATGACAGGTGCATTAATCTGTTGGTACAAAGATTAAATTTTGTCAGAGAAACATTTTCTCTTTTTTTCTTTTTTCTTGGATATTTTATGTATTTACATTTCAAATGTTATCCTTTTTCCTGGTTCTCCCCTCTCCCATCCCCCTCCCCCTGCTTCTGTGAGGATGCTCCCCCCTCCACCCACTCACTCTTCCCTCACCTCCCTGGCATTTCCCTACATTGGGGAAATGAGCCTTCACAGGACCACGGGCTTCTCCTCCTATTGATGTCAGACAATGCCATCCTCCATAGACAGGATTTCAATTGCTTTGTAGTGAGTCTAGTCCTGTGATAAAACTGCTTCTAAACCTTGAATCTGTCAAAATGAGCTTGGTGAGGTGGAAGTTTGTAATAATGCAGAAATGCTGCGGAAGTCTCCTCTGTGTGATTGGCAGCACAGTGGCTAGCTCTATCTGGGAATCTTGAAAAAGACCATTGGAGTGTAAGCCGGGATAGCTTGCTGCCCAGACTGTGAACAGAAGTCCAGGTGAGCATCTCTCCTCTGTGCCAGCTGTGCTTGGAAAGTTGCATTCTGTGCACTAAATCTGTGCATCCTTCCATAGTATTCTTAGAATTTCCTGGTTTCTTAACTATCTTTCATTATTCATATATATTAAAATGGTGATTTTCATAGTAATCATTTTTAGTGGGCCCTTACTTCATGTGACTTTTTTGAAAAAATTTATCCCATAAGAACTGTAAAATGGAGATGATATGATCAAAGAAAGAAACAGAGGTGGACTCCCCGGATGCTCTCAGCTTCACTCTGCCCCTTCTTGGCATTCTTTGATTCACATCTTCAGATTCCCTAGCATTTCAAGAAGCATGACTTCAAAACTCATTCATTACAAGGAAATATCTCAGGCAGGACTGCATTTCTCTTAGATATCACTAATTATTTTTAGTGACTAGACTTTCTGATGGCTCTCATGGCATTCAGTGAGAAGGCGTGTCTCAGAAAAGTTCTACAGAAACAAGTCAACATTCACACAATAAGGATATTCCTTTGGCCTTCTCTGGTGCCCTGAGAACAGTTCTGAAAAGCCAGAACCTTTGTGGAAGAGCTGGCAAATAGGGAGAGGGGAGTGGTAGCCAGCCATTGATCCTGACCTGTTTAACCCACGCGTTCAGCATGGACAGGCCATTCATTCTCTCAACTGTGTTTCCCTTGTGTGCTAGTCTGAAACTTTCTTTGGCTAGGACTCTTCTAAAGAAAAGAGATAAATCAATTCATCCTCAATTCACATTTCATGAACTTGGGAAGTTTAGAAATATTCTTCGCAGGTTCTTCAGCAAATTGAGGCAGTAGTGTATTCCTTTTGGACCTTGGAGCAACTTGAGAGCCAGTATGCATATTCATTGTCAAGGGTGTGTGTGTGTGTGTGTGTGTGTGTGTGTGTACACAATGAATGAACATCTTAATCTAAAGCCCTTGAAATCCTCTACATTGCTCAATATCCAGTGAGCCGCATATGTGTTTGGTATATAATTTATCCTGTATCTGTATAAGCAGCTTACAGACATATGGATTACTTAGGAGTTGCTGTGGAATCTTCTCAAGCCACTTTTGTGGTACTTTACATGTGACTCCATTTTCACAATGGACAGTATGAACCTTCTGTCATGTGTGTGTTGTTGGAACCTCAAGAAAGAATTTAACAAATCTCTAACAACCTCGAGCGCCTTAAATAACTGTTGAGTTTCAGGATTCTCAAGAGAAGTTTTCCTAGTGTATCGCCAAGACTCTAATTTGGATATCAGTTATTTATGGGAATTAACATGGAGAGATGGAACAGCAGGTCTGTGTGGGATGCTGGCAAGTCAGAGACTAAAAATGAGTGACGTGTGTTGTAATGAGGTACGTACATCTGAGACAGAGGGTGGTAGAGGGAGAGGGGGAGATGAGAAAAACATAATATGATCTGGTTTATTTAAAGGTATTGAGAGAAAAATACATCACTCAAATGTACTCAGGTGGAAGGTCTCCTCTTTATTTTTATCGAAGTGCCTTTATAGTTAAAAGAAACACAATGAAGGCAGGAGGGAACATACCATATTTAAAGGAAGAACCACTATTTCTCTGTGACTGTGGTTATGTTTTTCTATTTCTGTAAGCCAAGTCATCTGTGCAGGTTTTTTTTGTTCAAATGAGTCTAGAGAGCAGAGTGGGGCATAGCCAGGGGAGTTTCTCAGTGAGGTGAGCTCTTGTGGTCCTGAGTTTGATCCTCAGCACTGCATAAAGCCAGGGTTGGTGGTGCGCGCTTGTAATCTCAGGACTTGGTGGAGATAGGCAGGAGCATATGAAGTTTAAAGTCATCATTGGCTCTAAAACAAATTTGAGACCAACCTCAACTACACTAGATCCTGCTTCAAACACACATATGCACTCACGCAAGCAGGAGCACACACACACACACACACACACACACACACACACACACACAGAGAGAGAGAGAGAGAGAGAGAGAGAGAGAGAGAGAGAGAGAGAGAGAGAGATACTAACAAGGAAAACCTCTATACTGTGTTTTGCTTCTGAAGTAAAGATGCTCAATCCTATAAATTTTATTTTGCTATAAACCTGGATGTCCTGCTATGGTGTACTTGTTACTTATGGGCAATTTACAAGAGAAATTAAACTCTAATCAGTTGAAAAATTAGAAGCAAATGGCAGGTCTTTATAAATAGTGTACCATGGTAACTATGCTGGGATTATCTAATTCATTAAGTGTGATATATAAAAGATGGCAAATCTGCTCTTTAATTGGCTAATAACAGTCAGCTTGCAAGTGGGTGGGCAATAAACCTCTCAGGTTGATTACCTCATGTTGTTGTGTAATGACTAGCAGGATGGTGGAGCTCTTGCTGGGCTGAAGAACTGGGGGTTCTGTTTTCTTAGATGACTGTGTATTTATAGCCATTGAACCTAGATGTTCTCAGCCTTGGGCAGAGAAGACTATTTCTGCAGTAGACAGTAGTCATGCAAAGATTCATAACTGGCTCATATGCTAAGAATGAGTGGCCGTGAATTTTCAGCCCGAATCTGACAGCCCATTTCTCCAACTTCCAGGAAGGCCCAAAGAATAATACTGAAGAGGAGACAGAAAGACATAAGATCCTTTGGGTGGGGAGGCATGTTAGGCAATGCTGTCCTCCAGAAATGGCGTGGCTATTGCTTTTATGAACTCAGCTTACCTGTGGTTATTGCACAAGACCAAGGCAGCTATGCTTCATCCATAATAAGGAATGATTGATTGTTGACAGCTCCCTGGGGGAGAGGGAGAGAGAAAAGAGGGAAAGAGAGAGAGGGAGAGAGAGAGAGAGAGAGAGAGAGAGAGAGAGAGAGAGAGAGAGAGAGAGAGAGAGAGTCAGTCAGTCTTTGGGTTTGTGGAAACTGGTGGTTTTCCTGCGCTCCAGTGAATAGCCTCACCCGTGCACATACATGATAGTGCCACATGGTCTTAGTGGGCTATTCAAAGGCAAAAGAAGAGGCACGAAGTACAGAGGTGCTCATGTGTAGAGAGATCCAGGGGAAGTTAAAGGGGGAGAATAGAGTGGATGTGACCATATTTTATTGTATACGGATATGGAATTCTCAAAGAATAAAAATTTAATCCATAAAAAGATTGATGTATTTACCAGGGACTTTTCCTTGAATGTAGGTCTAAAACAGAAGTGAGGAAAGCACTGTGAAATTGACACACCTTCTCACCCTAGCGATGCGAGAAGAATGGGCTGAAAACCTCTGACTAGAAGGCAGTCTCAAGTCTTTCTCTGGCTGTACTCTGGTGGCTTAGGATGACAGAAAGACTTCTTTGACTGGGGCTGGCTCAGTTGGTAAAGCGTTTGTAGCACAAGTCTGAGGACCCCCTGAAACCTGGTTTGAAAAAGAATGCCTAGTCATGGAGGCAAATATTGTAAAACATTGTAATCTCAGCTCTGTGGAGACTCAGAAAGGAAGATCCCTGTGGTTTGCTAACCTCTCTGCCTAGCCAATCTGGAGAGTTTTAGACAAAATGAGAGGCCCTGACTCACACGAAGTGGGCAGATTCTGGGGATGAAACACAATGGACTCCAAATGCATATGCATGTGTATAGAAACATACACACACACACACACACACACACACACACACACACACACACACACACACACACACAGGAAAGATTTCTTTCCGTGTGCCTACCATTGGTAGAGCATTTTACTTATAAGCCCCTGACATAAAGTTCAGGTGTCCTAGCTTTGTTCCAAGTGAAAGAAGTGCACAGTGGATAGATTAGTAATTGTTCCTAACTTTCGAATCACAAAATGGCTCAGCAGCATGTGATGTGAGTCCAGGCTATAAGTAAGCTCTGCATGTTCTCACACTTCAATATATGTTCACTTCACTTGAAGATTCCAATAACATGCCCCACCTCTCTCTCTCTCTCTCTCTCTCTCTCTCTCTCTCTCTCTCTCTCTCTCTCTCTCTCTCTCTCTCTCTCTCTCTCTCTCTCTCTCTCTCTCTCTCTCTGTATTTGTGAGTGAACATATGTGGAGGTAAGATACAACCTTAAGTGTTCTTGTTCATACATTATGAACCTTATTTTGAGACAGACCCCCTCAGTGGTCTGGAGCTCGGAGATTCATTTAAGCTGGCTGGCTGTGAGCTCAAGGCATTAGTTCTCTGCCCATGTCTGCCTTCCCAAAAGTGTGCCCGCCACCATGTCTTTTTCCTTCTTTTCATTCTTTCCTTCTTAGGCTCTATGGACTGAACTCTAGGCCTCATGTTTTACCCAGAAAGCACAATGGCCGAGCCTTATGCCTGGCCAATACAGAGAATTTTAAATCCCTCTGAGATAGTCATGAGATAAAAAGTTACGTCTTTAAAGAGTAAATGGTACTAGAACCTGATCCCACAAAGGATACAGTGTCTGGAGTAGAGGCAGAGAAGGATAACTTGGGGATTCTCCCCTATCCTTCTAGAATCATGACCTTTAGATTTCCTCTTAAACTGTGCTGGTCAGGGTCTGTGAGTCTACCTCTTCAGCATTTGGTTTCCAACTCTTCCTCTTACCTCGTGCTTGGGCATGCAGAGTCAGCATGGGAACACACCCAGGGGAACACATCTTGGTCACTAGGGCATGTTATTCAGGGAGTGCTATTCAGGGCTCATTCCTGCCCCATGGTTCCACTCAACTGGGGAAACTGATTCATAAGGAGCTCTGAAGGGGCAGCTAACTAAAGCCAACTGGGAGACTTCCCTCCAAATGCATTCGGGAGAGCTATCTCCAGCAACTCTTCAGGAAATTCCACAGCCTAACTTTTTTATATATACATTTCTGGAGGCCTAGCAAGAGGTTTAGGAAGACAAGGAAGGCTTTATGCTGGCCTTGTCAAAAGTCTTAATGCACATTCTCCACTCTGATATGAACCACTTGATTTTCTTAGAGCTAGGACCAAGGCTCTTACTGAGATGGAAACAAGAGCTGCGTGGACCAGCAAGACATGGGAAGGCTTAAATGAATCTGGATAGCAGAAACTCTCATTGGGAAGGTTTTCATGCAGAAGGGTGTCAGTTTTATGTGACTTAAATTAAGTCAATGCTGTATTTTTGTCCTTTAAATAGGAGGCGTCTAATAGCCACAGAACAAGCAGCTGATGTGAGAAATAGTGTTGTAGTTCCACTAAAGGACTTGAGGCTGAGCACATGCAAGGCAGCCATGCTCCTTTCTTTCTTGCTATAACTGTTAGGCTCACAATGCCTAGAACATTGTTTTTAAAGTTGTTTATTAATTATTGTTATTACTTATAATTATTATTTTGAGGATTTTGCTTTTTGAGGCAAGGTCTCACTCTGTGGCTTGGGATGGCCTAAAACTCATAATCTTTTTGTGTCAGCAGTCCTGAGGTCTAGGGTGACATGTAACAGGTATAAAGGCTCATACCCTGAGTTTGTATGTGCACATATACATGTATATATGAGAATATACAGAGGCCAGTGGTTAATGTCAGTGCCCTTCCTAATCCCTCTCCATGCTCACTTTAAGGTAGGACATAGGAATGAACGTGGATCTTACTGATTCATTATAGAGGCTGGCCAGTCTCTCTCTCTCTCTCTCTCTCTCTCTCTCTCTCTCTCTCTCTCTCTCTCTCTCAAACAACAAGTTTGATGTTCTAAGGCATCAAACTTGGGTCTTCCTATTTGTTCAACAAATGCTTTTCCAACTGAGGCTTTCCCCAAGCTCTCAAATGAGAGAGAGAGAGAGAGAGAGAGAGAGAGAGAGAGAGAGAGAGAGAGAGAGAGAGAGTCTTGGGTATGATTCAGACTTCAAAGTTTTTGAAAAATAATATACTGATAATCCTAAACTCTGATCATCTCCTCCTGTGATGCATAGTTGTTTTGGGTCATACTTGGTTATAGAATGGATTTGAGGAGAGCAGAACATGCATGAGACCTAGTTAGTTTTAAATAACAAAAAGTGTTAACTAGATTGGAAATAGCAGTGAAACATTTTTGTCTAATATATATGAGACCCTAAATTATATCCTGGGCACCGCAATCAATCAATCAATCAATCAATCAGTCAATCAATCAATTAATAAAATGCCATCTTCAAGGTGTTTCATCAGCATAGCCAGGATTCTTGTCTTTCAGCCCAGGGAAATGGAATTAGAATAGCAGATTCTGAAGCAGGAATCATTCATGAGTTGTAAGTGACTTCTCTCCCTTTTTCATCAAGGAAATGGGGAGACTGACTGTGGGGTTGCGCTGGAATTCAGATGAGGGGACAGGTGAAAAGGTATTTTTGAAAACTGTAATTCACTTTGCAAATACAAGACAGCTGAGCAGACAGATCTTTATAGGAGGCTGAACAAAGAGGCGTCAGTGCTGAAAACACTGCTATTTGAGTTCACGTCAGTAGAGGGCTAAGTGCACGGAACTCAATCTTTTTCTTTTCTCTTTGAGAAAGAATATTTTCATCCTTGTTATTTTTTTATGTATTTCTTTTCCCCTCTTATATTTAACAAATACCAAAACACTATAAAACTATGCACACTAATGTGGATGTCATGTGACCTTACCATGTGCCCAGGCTGGTCTTAAACTCATGGCTATTCCCCTGCCTCAACTTTCAAAGTGCTGATCTTACAGGATTACTACATTTCTTTATGGTGAAAACGTTCAGGATTCTCTGATGTGGCGTTTTAAGGTGTATGGTCCATTCTTGTTATTGACAGTTACACTCTTTTGCAATCATGCTCCTAAGATTCCAGCTCCTGAGTGTGACAGCACCCATTGGTCCCTGTGTCTCTCTCTCTGCCTTCCACCGAGTTGTTCTCACTCCTTGTAGAGGATCTCTAATTCTCAACTATTATCACATCAACTTTTTAGTTGATCATGTGGTAGTTGTCTGTCTATGTCTGCCTTAGTTTACTTCATCTGACCAAGTCTCCCCATGTTGCCCCAAGATCTCCATTTTAAAAATATTTTCATTGTGAAAATAAAGGTGATTCTTTTACTCTTCTGACAACATTTTTTGGCAAAAATGAAATCCGGGGGTTCAAGAAGTGGGTCCTGACTTACTCTCTAACATTTTTTCTATGAACAGAAGTGACCTTCGGCTCATTTTCACTCAGTTTTTAAGTTGCTTGGCTGGTGCTCTGACACAAGAGTCATCATGTAGAGTCAGAAAACAAAAACAAAAACACAGAGAGTTGGTAGATTATTCTGCAAAACTGGTGCACCGCAGTCTTTATGAGTGGCCCTTCTTTTAAAGTCTTCCTAGTAAGTAGTTCTTTCCTACTGAGAGTTTTCCCATCAGTGGTCTTTCTGTTGATCAGTAGCTTTTCTCTCTTGTGCTCCCATCCTCACTTCTAGCTTCAACCTTCATTGGGGTCCTTATGACTTTCACCTTCCACCTTCCCTCCAGACATCTCCCCAGGGCCTTTAATTTAACATACAAAATACTGATGTCAATCATGATCTTCTAAATCTGTTCCATTTTTAAAGCCTTTTATTGATTTTTGTGAGTTTCACATCCTGAACCCCAATTCCACTCATCTCACTACTCCTTCATATCTCCCCTCCACTCTTGCAATCCACCCCCCCATGAAAATAAAAAACAAATCAACTGACAAAGAAAAACAAAGCATACAAAACATTCCCTTGTGGAATCTGGAGTGTGTCATAGTGTCCCACAGTATATTCTTTTGTCCACACATCTTTACTTCAAATGTTCACTGCAATGAGTCATTGGTTTGGTTCGAGGGCTCTGGCTACTGCTATGCCGTCAATACTCGATCCTCACCAGGACTCCTCTTGGTTATCCTGTTGTTGCTCTAAGTTATGGAGATCTTGATGCTTTGGCTCTGCAGGACCAGCCCTTTCATGTGTTCCAGCAGTTCATAGATGAGATATTTTGGGGTTGGCCAACTCAAAGCCCTGGATCAGAACCTGGGTGGTAGTTGAGTTGGTCAGCCCACCAGACACCACACACACCCTGGCCACTAGGGTGAGCTCTCCAGCACTGTCCCCGTGAGCTCCCTCTATGCTGCAGCAGGCAAGGAGCCCTCAGGGCCTGCTCACCTGCACTCATGTCACCAGAGCCAACTCTGCTGCTGAAGTGAAATGCGGGACGTTTCTCCTAATTGTGAGCTATAGTTGGGAAGGGGCTGGCACACCTTTCTGACTCTCACACCCACAGTCCTGCCTTACCCATACCTTAACCATCAGTACCAGCTCAACTAAGGTGCCCAGGCAAGGTGCAGGCCCTGGTCACCTGAGTGCTGTAGCTGGTCAGATATGGTACCAGCTCTCCAGAATGCTGTTGTCAGTGAAGGGCATCTATGGACACCTATGTTGTCCCAGGCAGCAGACCAGACCAGGGACATCCATGTGATTTTAGTGGTAATATAACTAACAGACACTGACAAATACCCTTGTAGCTGCATTACCATAGACTCAGATGTGGCCCTCAATAGCATCATGGGCTGGGACTTCACCATGGCCTTAGTAGACAGGCAGGCTACTCACATTAGGACATTCCTTTCCAACTTTGCATCTCCAGTTTCACCTCTCTTTATAGTGCTCAAACTGCTCTGCTTCTCTTTCTCTCCCATCTGTCTACCATGTACATGCACATTATAGTGGTCCCCACTGCCAGTAGGCCATATGGCTAGAGGGCCTCTGGGTGTTCCCCACCTATCTGTACTGTTCTACTTGTGCTGTGTGGTGGTGGGTTATTCTTTTACTTTTTATCTGGGGACATTGGTGGATTCTGCCATACTCCCATTTAGAAATTTGGTACCACTCTTTGCTTCTTTCTTTCTGTTAACTCTGAACATGTTCTGCTAACCCATCTCTCTTTACATACTGCCCACTACATTTCTTCAGCAGGTTACCTTTATCTACTTTATGGTAGCTCATCTGTTTGTTTCTAGTCTTGCTGTACTCTACATTGCACCCAATGTGATCTTTTAAAACCAAAGCCTAAGCTTAGATTCTGCAGTAGGTCTGCATTTCTTCCATGAAAAATCCAAAGGACTTAAATAAACCAGAGGGATGTTTATGCTATGACTCGTCTTATGTTGCCCTGTCTTTGTAAGACCCTCTTCTTAGATTCAACATTTCTATGAGTGAAAAATGAGCTCGAATTTTACCAGCAACTGTTCTCCGGGGTCTCTCCTAAATTCATCTTGTTTGACTCTACTAGTATTACTTGACCCTGTTCCCATTCTGGTCCTTGTCCCTCTCTATCTCTGTTTCTTCTTGAGCAAGTGCAGGGATGTGTGTTGGGATCGATAATATCCTTGAGTATGGTTTCTCAACCATCCTTCCATAGTTGAAGCAGATCTTCCTAATTACCACTGAGTATTCCAGGCTAGTTGGCCTGAGAGTATCCAGCAATTTCTTTTCATTGTCTCTCATTTCACCATAGCAGTGCTGGAATCACAGATATGAAGTACAATGCCTGACTTCATATATATTGGGGGATTTTATTTTAGGACTCCATGCTTACATGAACAGGCACTTTCCCATTGGCCAATCTCCCCAATCTAGGTAGTAGCCCCTTTGCAACATGCACATTTTTTCCTTCTCTAAATGTCTTTGGCTTCTGTATTAGATGCTCTATTTATAGCTGTCACAGCAGTTTCTGGGGTAGATTATAAGTGCCTGCTTACTTACTTTATCTCTATTCTTGGCGGAATGTTTTTGGGGTAGAATTCATCTCTTGTCTCGTGAATATGGCTAAGCATAGTGCCTGTCACACAGTGGGCGCCAATCTATTTGTGCTGAATGAAGTAATAAATGCACACTGGCTCCAGTGAGGCACAGATGCCTGGACAGAAGTGCAATTGTTTCCGCTGGATTATTTTAATTAAACACCAGGTGAAAATGCCAGGTACTTAAGGTAGAAATAAAATTCAGATCTATGGGATGACTTTATTATCAGAACCTTATAAACCCTAAAAAATCTTTTAAAAGCCACAGCTAATAAAAATGTTTTGGGACGTTTGCCCACCCTCCATCAGCTTTGAGAACAGGTTATAAGATTCTTTCATCTTTCTAATGGTTCCTTGGGTTTTCTCAGCTTATACAGGAATATTTTATTTTTATTAATGCTAGAAATATACTATACACAAATGAATTACATCCTTGCATTTGGTTCTTGGGATTTTAGGTGTGTAAATTCAGCATTCCTGAAATAACAGGGTCTTAAATTACATTTATTTAAGGCATAGTATCTCATATCATTTGGTCAGAATGAAAGCAAGAGGATTCTCTATTGTACCCAATTCTGAACATTTTCGGTTGTATCAACTTTCCAGGGGGAAATATGAACAAAAGTTGCTTCACCTAAGATGACACAAATAGCAGACCAAAGTCCATCACAATCCAACTTGGCTTACAGGCATGCATCAGGGGTTACCTACAGAAGTGTGCATGATCCTCAAACAGCTTTATAACCTCAACGTCTCACTCCATCATGAAGAATGACTTTGTAGATGCTGCATTATGGAATCTACCTTGCATTTAGCTTTCCAATTTCTGCATAGTGTAACATCTACTAAGATCACTCATACATTGGAGAACACAGGAATGACTGGAATCCCATATGAGAATATATAGCTTCTCAGTACTCTCTGTGTTCATAGCTTTATTGCTATTGGCACAAACTCAGCTATCTCTATGTTGTTGTGCACAGCTTGTTCCCATGACTATTAACTGATCACGAAAAAAAAAAAAAAAAGGCCACACTACAAAAATTTCTTTAGCAAGTACAAGATTTGACATCTTCATGTTAATATGCTTAATATATTTTTAGTAACTCAGCTTCCTCATTAATAAATGTTAATAACAGCTTCCTACCTGTGTCACAGAGTTGAGCAAGGATTTCACAGAGAAGATAAGAGTTGTGAAAACATAATATGTTTCTATTCTCTTTAGATTATATGTATTGCCAAAATAAAGGAAAACTGTTGAGATTTCAAGAGCATAACATGTCCTTGGGTCAGAAATGTCTCATTTAAACTGTATGAAAAAACTAACGAAAGTGTCCAATATACATGTGAAAAGTCAATTAAGTATTATTTCCATTCCTTTTGTATTCTTTAGGTACATTTTACTGAAGTAAAACATCACATATAATTGTGCAAAAATGTATACATAAATGAATTCTTAAAAAGTTAGGTTGTTTAATTTTTATTGTCAAAGAGACTGAATTATGAAATAGTAAAGGCTTTAATGACTCACAACATTGTGCATGTCTGTGAGGGCATTTCTGAAGAGATTCAACTGGGGACAAATGACTCACCATGAAGTTTGGTGACACCATGGAATGGGCTGAGGTCTCATTCTAAGTAAAATTTGGAAAACGATAAGATGAACTAAGCATAAGAATTTATCTCTTTCTGCCTCCTGACTGAAGATACTATGTGAATAGCTTACCATCACCATGCTTTTCCTGCCATGAAGAACATTATCCCCTCAAAATATGATATAAAATAAACTCTTTCTTCATCAATTTACCTTTTTATTGGGCATTTGGTCATGGTCATGATAAAGGTAACTAATATAGAAATTAGTGTCAGGAGTGGGGTTGTTGTCTAATCTGTAGTGGAGGTTTGTGGAGGAATGTGGAAGAGCTTAGACTGTGAAATAAAACAACCTTGAATGCTATAAACCAACATTAGTGGAATATTTTAGTGGGAGTTGCAAAGTGTAAGATTGAAAAAAATATGGACAGTAGCAACTTGACTCATGTGATTTCAGAGCAGAACAAGGATTCTCCGTTGGGAACTGGACTAGAAGCTGTTAATGTTACATTCTGACAAATAATTTTACTAATATTTTTCTGTCTTAGAAATGTGAATGAAAGGGTAGAGAAGAAAAAGACAATGTGGCATTCAGGCTATAGCATGGTTGTTTTCTTTTAACTTCTTTTTTCCCTATCTTTATTAAACTGGGTATTTCTTATTTACATTTCAAATGTTATTCCCTTTCCTGGTTTCCAGGTCAACATCCCCCTAACCCCTTCCCCTCCCCTTCTCTATGGGTGTTCCCCTCTTTATCCTCCTCCCATTACCGCCCTCCCCCCAACAATCATGTTCACTGGGGGTACAGCCTTGGCAGGACCAAGGGCTTCCCCTTCCACTGGTGCCCTTACTAGGCTATTCATTGCTACCTATGCAGTTGGAGCCCAGGGTCAGTCCATGTATAGTCTTTGGATAGTGGCTTAGTTCCTGGAAGCTCTGGTTGGTTGGCATTGTTGTTCATATGGGGTCTCAAGCCCCTTCAGCTCTTTCAGTCCTTTCTCTGATTCCTTCAACAGGGGTCCCGTTCTCAGTTCAGTGGTTTGCTGCTGGCATTCTCCCATGTATTTGCCGTAATCTGGCTGTGTCTCTCAGGAGAGATCTACATCTGGTTCCTTTCAGCCTGCACTTCTTTGCTTCATCCATCTTATCTAGTTTGGTGGCTGTATATGTATGGGCCACATGTGGGGCAGGCTCTGAATGTGCGTTCCTTCAGCCTCTGTTCTAAACTTTGCCTCCCTGTCCCCTCTTAAGAGTATTCTTGTTCCCCTATTAAGGTAGGACTGAATCATCCACATTTTGGTCATCCTTCTTGAGATTCATGTGTTCTGTTTTAGCATGGTTATTGTTCACTGTTCTTATCTAAAGTTATAGTCAGAGAGCAAGAAGCATAGCGGAAAGATAGAAAAAAAGAAACATTCAACTTGGTGAGAAAAGGGTTATAAGCATGTTCAAAATTTTAGACAAGGAGGTAGAGATAAGTAACTATGATTAACAGGATTGTTATATTCAGGAGCATCTTTAAACTTTGTACTATGATAATAAGAAAGACTCCTTGAGAACTAAATGCTACCCATTGAAAGCTCCAGCTGGTAAAAAAACAAAACAAAACAAAACAGAACAAAAACAAACAAACAAACAAAAAACCAAAAAAAAAAAAAACCCGAAAAACAAAAAAAAGGTTCATTTGAAAGGATGGTTGAACTGAGAATGCCACTGAAGCAGCCACTCACTTAAAAATAACTTCTCAGGGAAGCATTTTCCCAGGTCCAAATCACATTAGTTTGACACAATGGGTGAGGGAAGGTACCCTAAATATCAAGATGTCAATAGAACTTTTCAGTGTTATACATTGCTGATTTCAAAGTCACAAACAATAGAGTTACAGGGTAATGGAACTTGCATTTGAGGTCCAAAAATGTGCTGAGAGAAGGCAGTGTCTGGCTGGATTGGATTCCTTGAATACAGGCATTGAGAAGTCACTGCATCAAGAGAAGTAGGTTAAGCTTATGTAGTAGCAGAAGCTACAAAGCTTTGGAGGTGCTGGAACTAGCAGCAATCAGTAAGCTGAGCCTCCACATCTCCAGATAATGCCCTCAAATGCCCTCAACACTCAGAAGTAAACTCTGTATATATATATATATATATATATATATATATATTAAATTGTTTTAAACTGGGAACTTTTTAAATTGGACTAGTGAATTTTTCATTATGAAATGACCATGAGCTTATGAGGCACAGAGGTAATATGTATGATTTAAAGTGATCTCTCAGGATGTCAAGGGGTAAGTTTGTGATGCTTAATTTGAATGTCCAATAGACTGAACTAAAAAACAAACAAAAACAAAGACAAACAAACAACAACAAAAATCCTTTAGAGTACTGAGGAACCGTGCACTTAGGGATGTTTATGATTGCATTACAAATGGGTCAGCTGAGAAGGACAGACTCATTCTAAATGGGAGTGGTGCAATCCTATGGTTTCAGGGAATAGATAGGCATAGCATGTGTTTTGGTTGTGTGTTGGCAATAATCAAGAAATGTTGTAGCACTTGGTACTATTACATTCATGGAGTTACAAGTGTTGTGTTACTGACAGATAATTTGACTTTTGCTTTGGGGGTGTTGTAAATTGTACTACTATGGCCATCATTAGAAACATTGTTTGATTTGTGCAGCAGGTATATTTTATAGCAATGCTCGAAGGCAGAATTCCATAATCATGGGTTATATACATGTTCAACTTAAGAATAAACTTTCAATTTTCTTGTCCCACAAAACATTTCTTTCAACACTTACAAAGTGATCCAAGTGATTAAGTTTCCTTAGCTCTGGGTGTTATGCCCTTTTAAACTGCAGCTTTTATGTGGGGAGAAGCATCCTGCAATAGCTTTCATGCTATGTTCTCTTAAGAATTAATGGCATAGGACAACCTTTTCTATTTAGAGTGAAATAGTTTTAAAAGCCTCTGCCTTTTTCTATTGGCTTACTTCTTTTTTTTTCTTGTTGACTTGTAAAGGTTCTTTATAAACTCTAGCTTGTGGCCTTTGCCAACTGCATATACTTCAAATCTCATGTTCCCTTTGGTGCTTGACTTTTCTTAGTCATTATTGTATTCTAGTTGGCTAATCTTTTCCATACTCCTTAATGCTCTATCCTTGTTTATCCAAAAATGTATAAACAATTTTCTTCTGAAGTCATTGTGTTTTAGTAAACTCTAATCCCAACACCCTATTATTAGTTGTATGCCTTGCTTGAGAAAACGTCAAGCTTCTCTCTTCCATAGAGCAAATGCAACAGGAATTGGATGACAGACTGATAATTTCGCTGTTTCGCTTTGCCCTCTTTGTCATAGATCATGTGGTCATAGATGAGCAATATACATGTTCTTCTTTACTCTTCAGTGGGCTGTTATTTGCATTTATTTATCTTTTCTTTTTACATTGTAGTGCCAGGCCTTCACACACACACACACACACACACACACACACACACACACACACACACACACACACACACTCACGTATGGACATATAGGAACTCTGTAGGATGCTGTTTTAGGTTCCTTTGTGTATATGCACTTTAGCAGTACAGCCAAATCAGCCAATGATCTGGTAATCTTAGGAGAAAATGTTCTCTAACGTCACTTAGATAAAATGTACATTTATTGATCCTTTAATTTTAGCCTTAGAGACCCTCCTCAGAAAATTCTGACTAGTCTACTTGGAACTTTCTGTGCAGAGAATGTTGAGTTACTAAATGGGTACTATTTTAAATCACAACATTTATGATAACTTTTCATACATCTGTAGAAAATTTAACACAAGCAACATCTTTCCTCATGTGTGTGAATTATTTCATTTGCACTTAATGTAATTTGTACTATACCTTGAGTGTAGACTTTTTCTTTTCCTAATTTTTAAAAATATTTATCACCTATTATTGTATGGCTTTTCTTTTTCTTATCTATTTTTTTTAATCTACACTTCTGCACTTCTTTGCTTCATCCATCTTGTCTAATTGGTTGGCTGTATATATATGGGCCACATGTGGGCAGGCTCTGAATGGGTGTTCCTTCAGTCTCTGTTTTAATCTTTGCCTCTCTCTTCCCTGCCAAGGGTATTCTTGTTCCCCTTTTAAAGAAGGAGTGAAGCATTCACATTTTGATCATCCGTCTTGAGTTTCATTTGTTCTAGGCATCTAGGGTAATTCAAGCATTTGGGCTAATAGCCACTTATCAGTGAGTGCATACCATGTATGTCTTTCTGTGATTGGGTTAGCTCACTCAGGATGATATTTTCCAGTTCAACCATTTGCCTACTAATTTCATAAAGTCGTTGTTTTGATAGCTGAGTAATATTCCATTGTATAGATGTACCACATTTTCTGTATCCATTCCTCTGTTGAAGGGCATCTGGGTTCTTTCCAGCTTCTGGCTATTATAAATAAGGCTGCGATGAACATAGTGGAGCACGTGTCTTTTTATATGTTGGGGCATCTTTTGGGTATATGCCCAAGAGAGGTATAGCTGGATCCTCAGGCAGTTCAATGTCCAATTTTCTGAGGAACCTCCAGACTGATTTCCAGAATGGTTGTACCAGTCTGCAATCCCACCAACAATGGAGGAGTGTTCCTCTTTCTCCACATCCTCGCCAGCATCTGCTGTCACCTGAGTTTTTGATCTTAGCCATTCTCACTGGTGTGAGGTGAAATCTCAGGTTTGTTTTGATTTGCATTTCCCTTATGAATAAAGATGTTGAACATTTCTTTAGGTGTTTCTCAGCCATTCGGCATTCCTCAGCTGTGAATTCTTTGTTTAGCTCTGAACCCCATTTTTTTTTTTATTAACTTGAGTATTTCTTATGTACATTTCGAGTGTTATTCCCTTTCCCGGTTTCCGGGCAAACATCCCCTTCCCTTCCCCCCTTCCTTATGGGTGTTCCCCTCCCCACCCTCCCCCCACTGCCACCCTCCCCCCGACAGTCTAGTTCACTGTGAGTTCAGTCTTAGCAGGACCCAGGGCTTCCCCTTCCACTGGTGCTCTTACTAGGATATTCATTGCTACCTATGAGGTCAGAGTCCAGGGTCAGTCCATGTATAGTCTTTTTAGGTAGTGGCTTAGTCCCTGGAAGCTCTGGTTGCTTGGCATTGTTGTACATATGGGGGTCTCAAGCCCCTTCAAGCTCTTCCAGTTCTTTCTCTGATTCCTTCAACGGGGTCCCGTTCTCAGTTCAGTGGTTTGCTGCTGGCATTCGCCTCTGTATTTGCTATATTCTGGCTGTGTCTCTCAGGATCGATCTACATCCGGCTCCTGTCGGTCTGCACTTCTTTGCTTCATCCATCTTGTCTAATTGGGTGGCTCTATATGTATGGGCCACATGTGGGGCAGGCTCTGAATGGGTGTTCCTTCAGTCTCTGTTTTAATCTTTGCCTCTCTTTCCCTGCCAAGGGTATTCTTGTTCCCCTTTTAAAGAAGGAGTGAAGCATTCACATTTTGATCATCCGTCTTGAGTTTCATTTGTTCTAGGCATCTAGGGTAATTCAAGCATTTGGGCTAATAGCCACTTATCAGTGAGTGCATACCATGTATGTCTTTCTGTGATTGGGTTAGCTCACTCAGGATGATATTTTCCAGTTCCAACCATTTGCCTCACAATTTCATAAAAGTCGTTGTTTTTGATAGCTGAGTAATATTCCATTGTATAGATGTACCACATTTTCTGTATCCATTCCTCTGTTGAAGGGCATCTGGGTTCTTTCCAGCTTCTGGCTATTATAAATAAGGCTACGATGAACATAGTGGAGCACGTGTCTTTTTTTATATGTTGGGGCATCTTTTGGGTATATGCCCAAGAGAGGTATAGCTGGATCCTCAGGCAGTTCAATGTCCAATTTTCTGAGGAACCTCCAGACTGATTTCCAGAATGGTTGTACCAGTCTGCAATCCCACCAACAATGGAGGAGTGTTCCTCTTTCTCCACATCCTCGCCAGCATCTGCTGTCACCTGAGTTTTTGATCTTAGCCATTCTCACTGGTGTGAGGTGAAATCTCAGGGTTGTTTTGATTTGCATTTCCCTGATGACTAAAGATGTTGAACATTTCTTTAGGTGTTTCTCAGCCATTCGGCATTCCTCAGCTGTGAATTCTTTGTTTAGCTCTGAACCCCATTTTTTAATAGGGTTATTTGTCTCCCTGCGGTCTAACTTTTTGACTTCTTTGTATATTTTGGATATAAGGCCTCTATCTGTTGTAGGATTGGTAAAGATCTTTTCCCAATCTGTTGGTTGCCGTTTGTCCTAACCACAGTGTCCTTTGCCTTACAGAAGCTTTGCAGTTTTATGAGATCCCATTTGTCGATTCTTGATCTTAGAGCATAAGTCATTGGTGTTTTGTTCAGGAAATTTTTTCCAGTGCCCATGTGTTCCAGATGCTTCCCTAGTTTTTCTTCTATTAGTTTGAGTGTGTCTGGTTTGATGTGGAGGTCCTTGATCCACTTGGACTTAAGCTTTGTACAGGGTGATAGGCATGGATCGATCTGCATTCTTCTACATGTTGACCTCCAGTTGAACCAGCACCATTTGCTGAAAATGCTATCTTTTTTTTCCATTGGATGGATTTGGCTCCTTTGTCAAAAATCAAGTGCCCATAGGTGTGTGGGTTCATTTCTGGGTCTTCAATTCTGTTCCATTGGTCTATCTGTCTGTCTCTGTACCAATACCATGCAGTTTTATCACTATTGCTCTGTAATACTGCTTGAGTTCAGGGATAGTGACTCCCCCGAAGTCCTTTTTTATTGTTGAGGATAGTTTTAGCTATCCTGGGTTCTTTGTTATTCAGATGAATTTGCAAATTGTTCTGTCTAACTCTTTGAAGAATTGGATTGGTATTTTGATGGGGATTGCATTGAATCTGTAGATCGCTTTTTTTGGTAAAATGGCCATTTTTACTATATTAATCCTGCCAATCCATGAGCATGGGAGATCTTTCCACCTTCTGAGGTCTTCTTCAATTTCTTTCTTCAGTGTCTTGGTTATTATTGTACAGATCTTTTACTTGCTTGGTTAAAGTCACACCGAGGTACTTTATATTATTTGGGTCTATTATGAAGGTGTCGTTTCCTAATTTCTTTCTCGCTTGTTTCTCTTTTGTGTAGAGGAAGGCTACTGATTTATTTGAGTTAATTTTATACCCAGCCACTTTGCTGAAGTTGTTTATCAGCTTTAGTAGTTCTCTGGTGGAACTTTTGGGATCACTTAAATATACTATCATATCATCTGCAAATAGTGATATTTTGACTTTTTTTCCCGTCTGTATCCCCTTGACCTCCTTTTGTTGTCTGATTGCTCTGGCTAGAACTTCAAGAACTATATTGAATAAGTAGGGAGAGAGTGGGCAGCCTTGTCTAGTCCCTGATTTTAGTGGGATTGCTTCAAGTTTCTCTCCATTTAGTTTAATGTTAGCCACTGGTTTGCTGTATATGGCTTTTACTATGTTTAGGTATGGGCCTTGAATTCCTATTCTTTCCAGGACTTTTATCATGAAGGGGTGTTGAATTTTGTCAAATGCTTTCTCAGCATCTAATGAAATGATCATGTGGTTTTGTTCTTTCAGTTTGTTTATATAATGGATCACGTTGATGGTTTTCCGTATATTAAACCATCCCTGCATGCCTGGGATGAAGCCTACTTGATCATGGTGGATGATTGTTTTGATGTGCTCTTGGATTCGGTTTGCCAGAATTTTGTTGAGTATTTTTGCGTCAGTGTTCATAAGGGAAATTGGTCTGAAGTTCTCTTTCTTTGTTGGGTCTTTGTGTGGTTTAGGCATAAGAGTAATTGTGGCTTCATAGAAGGAGTTCGGTAGTGCTCCATCTGTTTCAATTTTGTGGAATAGTTTGGATAATATTGGTATGAGGTCTTCTATGAAGGTCTGATAGAATTCTGCACTAAACCCGTCTGGACCTGGGCTCTTTTTGGTGCTTCTATATCCTTAGGAGTTTTGGGGTTGTTTAACTGGTTTATCTGTTCCTGATTTAACTTCGGTACCTGGTATCTGTCTAGGAAATTGTCCATTTCCTGCAGATTTTCAAGTTTTGTTGAATATAGGCTTTTATAGTAAGATCTGATGATTTTTTGAATTTCCTCTGAATCTGTAGTTATGTCTCCCTTTTCATTTCTGATTTTGTTAATTTGGACACACTCTCTGTGTCCTCTCGTTAGTCTGGCTAAGGGTTTATCTATCTTGTTGATTTTCTCAAAGAACCAACTTTTGGTTCTGTTGATTCTTTCTATGGTCCTTTTTGTTTCTACTTGGTTGATTTCAGCTCTGAGTTTGATTATTTCCTGCCTTCTACTCCTCCTGGGTGTATTTGCTTCTTTTTGTTCTAGAGCTTTTAGGTGTGCTGTCAAGCTGCTGACATATGCTCTTTCCTGTTTCTTTCTGCAGGCACTCAGCGCTATGAGTTTTCCTCTTAGCACAGCTTTCATTGTGTCCCATAAGTTTGGGTATGTTGTACCTTCATTTTCATTAAATTCTAAAAGTTTTTAATTTCTTTTCTTTATTTCTTCCTTGACCAGGTTATCATTGAGTAGAGCATTGTTCAATTTCCACGTATATGTGAGCATTCTTCCCTTATTGTTATTGAAGACCAGCTTTAGGCCGTGGTGGTCCGATAGCACGCATGGGATTATTTCTATCTTTCTGTACCTGTTGAGGCCCGTTTTTTGACCAATTATATGGTCAATCTTGGAGAAAGTACCATGAGGAGCTGAGAAGAAGGTATATCCTTTTGCATTGGGGTAGAACGTTCTATAAATATCCGTTAAGTCCATTTGGCTCATGACTTCTTTAGTCTGTCTACGCCTCTGTTTAATTTCTGTTTCCATGATCTGTCCATTGATGAGAGTGGGGTGTTGAAATCTCCTACTATTATTGTGTGAGGTGCAATGTGTGTTTTGAGCTTTAGTAAGGTTTCTTTTTTACATATGTAGGTGCCCTTGTATTTGGGGGCATAGATATTTAGGATTGAGAGTTCATCTTGGTGGATTTTTCCTTTGATGAATATAAAGTGTCCTTCCTTATCTTTTTTGATGACTTTTAGTTGAAAATTGATTTTATTTGATATTAGAATGGCTACTCCAGCTTGCTTCTTCCGACCATTTGCTTGGAAAGTTGTTTCCCAGCCTTTCACTCTGAGGTAGTGTCTGTCTTTGTCTCTGAGGTGTGTTTCCTCTAGGCAGCAGAATGCAGGGTCCTCGTTGTGTATCCAGTTTGTTAATCTATGTCTTTTTATTGGGGAGT
Source organism: Rattus rattus (assembly GCF_011064425.1). Taxonomy (NCBI): domain Eukaryota; kingdom Metazoa; phylum Chordata; class Mammalia; order Rodentia; family Muridae; genus Rattus; species Rattus rattus. The sequence continues at coordinate 65,196,412 of NC_046159.1, forward strand.
TGAGGCCATTGATGTTGAGAGATATTAAGGAATAGTGATTATTGCTTCCTGTTATATTCATATTTGGATATGAGGTTATGTTTGTGTGCTTTTCTTCTCTTTGTTTTGTTGTCAAGACGATTAGTTTCTTGCCTCTTCTAGGGTATAGCTTGCCTCCTTATGTTGGGCTTTACCATTTATTATCCTTTGTAGTGCTGGATTTGTAGAAAGATATTGTGTAAATTTGGTTTTGTCATGGAATATCTTGGTTTCTCCATCTATGTTAATTGAGAGTTTTGCAGGATACAGTAGCCTGGGCTGGCATTTGTGTTCTCTTAGGGTCTGTATGACATCAGTCCAGGATCTTCTGGCCTTCATAGTTTCTGGCGAAAAGTCTGGTGTGATTCTGATAGGTCTGCCTTTATATGTTACTTGACCTTTTTCCCTTACTGCTTTTAATATTCTTTCTTTATTTTGTGAGTTTGGTGTTTTGACTATTATGTGACGGGAGGTGTTTCTTTTCTGGTCCAATCTATTTGGAGTTCTGTAGGCTTCTTGTATGCCTATGGGTATCTCTTTTTTTAGGTTAGGGAAGTTTTCTTCTATGATTTTGTTGAAGATATTTACTGGTCCTTTGAGCTGGGAGTCTTCACTCTCTTCTATACCTATTATCCTGAGGTTTGATCTTCTCATTGAGTCCTGGATTTCCTGTATGTTTTGGACCAGTAGCTTTTTCCGGTTTACATTATCTTTGACAGTTGAGTCAATGATTTCTATGGAATCTTCTGCTCCTGAGATTCTCTCTTCCATCTCTTGTATTCTGTTGGTGCAGCTTGTATCTACAGCTCCTTGTCTCTTCTTTTGGTTTTCTATATCCAGGGTTGTTTCCATGTGTTCTTTCTTGATTGCTTCTTTTTCCATTTTTAATTCCTTCAACTGTTTGATTGTGTTTTCCTGGAATTCTTTCAGGGATTTTTGTGTCTCCTCTCTATGGGCTTCTACTTGTTTATTTATGTTTTCCTGGAATTCTTTCAGGCATTTTTGCGATTCCTCTCTGTAGGCTTCTACTTGTTTATTAATGTTTTCCTGTGTTTCTCTAAGGGAGTTCTTCACGTCTTTCTTGAAGTCCTCCAGCATCATGGTCAAATATGATTTTGAAACTAGATCTTGCTTTTCTGGTGTGTTTGGATATTCCATGTTTGTTTTGATGGGAGAATTGGGCTCCGATGGTGCCATGTAGTCTTGGTTTCTGTTGCTTGGGTTCCTGTGCTTGCCTCTCGCCATCAGATTATCTCTAGTGTTACTTTGTTCTGCTATTTCTGACAGTGGCTAGACTGTCCTATAAGCCTGTGTGTCAGGAGTGCTGTAGACCTGTTTTACTGTTTTCTTTCAGCCAGTTATGGGGACAGAGTGTTCTGCTTTCGTGCGTGTAGTTTTTCCCCTCTACAGGTCTTCAGCTGTTCCTGTGGGCCTGTGTCTTGAGTTCACCAGGCAGGTCACTTGCAGCAGAAAAGTTGGTCTTACCTGTGGTCCCGAGGCTCAAGTTCGCTCTCGGGGTGCTGCCCACGGGCTCTCCGCGGTGGCAGCAACCAGGAAGATCTGCGCCGCCCCTTCCGGGAGCCTTCGTGCACCAGGGTTCCAGATGTATTTTGGTGTTTTCCTCTGGTATCAGTAATGTGTGCAGAGAGCAGTCTCTTCTGGTTTCGCAGGCGTGTCTGCCTCTCTGAAGGTTTAGCTCTCCCTCCCACGGGATTTGGGTGCAGAGAACTGTTTATCCGTCTGCTTCCTTCAGGTTCCGTGTTATGCAGCAGGGGTCCTGCCGCCCTGGGCCCTCTCCACAGGAGCCCAGAGACCTTATACAGTTTCCTCTTGGGCCAGGGATGTGGGCAGGGGTGGGCAGTGTTGGTGGTCTCTTCTGCTCTGCAGCCTCAGGAGTGCCCACCTGACCAGGCGGTGAGGTCTCTCTCCCACGGGTTCTGGGAGCAGAGAGCTGCTGCAGGCCGGGATCCTCGGGTCTTTCTTATCTATTTTAATAATAGTTTAAAGTGTTGTGTATACATATGTATGCACATTCCAATGTGTAGAGATCAGAAATCAAACTAGAGTTTCTTTTTATCTATTTTGGTTTTGTGAGCCAGGTTCTCTTACTGAAAATCATTGTTTTAGCTCTTCTGACTGGACCAGAAACCAGGGACCAGGCCACTCATGCCTGACTTAGGATTACAGGCACACATCGGATTCCCCATTTGTAGGCAGGTGGTAGAGACATCAGTAAAGGTCCTCATGCTTGTTCAGCCAGTACTTCACTCACAGAGCCATCTCCCTATCTCTGCTTTCCTGTCTACTTTTACTGTGTATATTTTTAGTGCATTATCTTCCTTTACAATCTTCTAAATAATCAGTCTTTTTTGGTAGTTGAAAAATAGATTATATTATTCATTTTTTATTGGTTATTTTATTTATTTACATTTCAAGTGTTATCCCCTTTTCTGGTTTCTTCTCCACAAACTTCCTATCCCTTCCCCCTCCCCCTGCTTCTATGAGTGTGCCTGCCTCACATTCCTGTCTCACTGACATAGCATTCCCCTACACTGGGACATTGAGCCTTCACAGGATCAAGGGCTTCCCCTCGCATTGATGCCAGACAAGGCCATCCTCTGCTACATATGCAGCTGGAGCCATGGGTCCCTTCATGTTTACTCTTTGGTTGGTGGTTTAGTCCTTTGGAGCTCTGGGCGATCTGGTTGGTTGATATTGTTGTTCTTCTTATGGGGTTGCAAACCTTCAGCTCTTTCAGTCCTTCCCTTGACTCCTCCATTGGTGTCCCTGTGCTTAGTCCAATGGCTGGCTGCATGCATTTCCATCTGTATTGGTCAGACTTTATCTGGCAGTGTAAAGATTTTTATAAGCTACTTCCTACATAATGAAAAAAATTAAGACAACTCAATCTGCTATCAACTTCTATTTTATGCTGCTGTTTTACTTCTTAATTTTTAGTATTTTAAATATATTACATTACTAACAGCATCTTGAAAGTTAAATACATTTAAATATTTAGGGCTGGCGAGACAGCTCAGTGGTTAAGAACATCTCTTCCAGAGATTCTAGATTTGGGCCCCAGAACCCATATCAGTCGCTCACAGTTATTTGTAAATACAATTCCAGTGAATCCAAAACCCTCTTCTGGCATCCACAGGTACCACACGTTCATTTGGTGCACATTTGATAATCTGTCAAACACATATAAATGTGCACTTAAAAATAGCTATTAGCAATGTATTTCCTTTGTCTTTTTCATTAGTTTTTTCATCTCTACATACCCCTCTTCTACAATTTCCAACCTACCCAAAGGTATTCTCTTTAAAATTTCTTAGCCACTAGAGAAGTGGCTAAGTGGTTAAAAGAGCATTTGATATTTTTTTCCAGAAAACCTGGATTCAGTTCCCAGCACCCACATGACAGCTCACAAGAGTCTATAACTCAGGTTTCTGGTGGGGTACTATGACCTCTTATGGCCTCTGTGGGAAATATATCCACATGCATACAGAAAATAGTCAAACATATAAAGTAAAAATCAAAGAATCTTTAAAAAATGGAAAGAAAATAATATCTAGCAGTTAGCTTTTTAGGTGCCTTGTAAAGAATTTTTCTGCATATGTTTTTATTATTGGGTGGCTCTAACAGGCCCAAGCATAGTAAACATGGCACCAGTAGGTTTAGCCTTTCCCCTGCCCTCTTCCTTGCTGAACTGTTAGATTCTCTTATTTTTTGCTTGTTTTTATTTTAATGAAAATTTTTTAATTGATATGTGATAGATGTTAGGACTTCCACGTTCCTAAAGTACACCGCCAAGGTCTGTTCCCTTATATGGCCACTTCCGTATGCCTGACTCATTCTTGAGGCTGATCACTGTGGTCTAGCTATCAAGGGCAAATTCTAGTTCAGAATTCCCCATTTGACTGTCCTGATGAGCCTGCCCAATCAGAGCTTACAGCCCATCCTAGCTCTTTCTAACACAGATTTCCCCTTTGCTCCTCTTAAAATTGTGCCTGCCTAGCTCTTTGCTGCTGTTTCGGCCTCATTCAGATTCAGCCACTTTGCCTCTTTGCCTTTCTTAATAAAGAATGTCTTTGCATTGAGAATTGGTGTTTGGTTATGGTCTGTGCCTAATCTCGGGTCCTAAGGGAACATTCTATTGTGTGTGGATCCCTTCAATTCTTCTTTTTCTTTTCATTTTTCTTTCTCTGTGCCTGTGTGTGTGCCTCTGTGTGTGTCTGTGTGTGTGCCTCTGTGTGTGCCTGTGTGTGTGCCTGTGTGCATTTCTTTCTATTGTTTTGCGTTCATAATTTGTTGTATTCAGAAAACCGTGAAAATACTACCAATCTCTTGAGGAAAATATTCTTTCTCTTGCTGTTTATGATTTCTGTTCTTCTTTCTTTGGCTTCAGTCAATTTTACTTTCATGTGCTTAAGATGACAAGCCTAGCACACATCCCTCAACTTCATGTTCTCTCTCTCTCTCTCTCTCTCTCTCTCTCTCTCTCTCTCTCTCTGTGTGTGTGTGTGTGTGTGTGTGTGTGTGTGTGTGTGTGTGTGTGTGCTCAGTCCAGTGAGTACTCCCCATCTGTGTATGTGTGCAGCACCATCCACTGGGCTGTAGGCAGCCTACCAGGACTGCATCCTGAGACATCTGTCTCCCTCCCCTTGCAGTCTTGTACCTTTCAAACTATATTGTAAACCCGTGCTTCCTCTCATTATCAATTCAGCACACCAGTTTACCTCTCTTTCTAGAATCTTTGTGCTGGGTGTTTACCTTCAGGTACATTATGTTTTCCAAGAGCTCGGCTATCATGTTGTGTGCCATAATTCACAATCCTCAGATCATTTATCCAGCATAATTATGTCCTCCAATTGTCCTATAACTGTCTTATAGCTCAGTACCCACAACTCTTACCTTTTTATTTCGATGCATGTTTCATTTTAAACCTTATCAGTGACCATTTCTGTTTGTTTAATTATTTTAAGTCCTGGTCATGTTATATGATCACTTTTGATAATCCCTGAGGCTAAGAAGGAATCTATGATCTTTGTCTTCAGGGCAATCTGACCGTTATAAGCACTAGGCATAGTGTCAGCTCACCTGTGTCTGTTCAGCTGGTCCCGACCAGGGCTTCAGAATCTTATTTACTATGATGATTAAAGCACACCTCCCAACCTGTTCCCTATATAACCCTCTGGTGGATACCGGCAAACGCTGTTACTCTTTAGCAGCCCCAAGTCAAGTTTTGGTTCTCTTTTCCTGTGAGCTCTCAAAAGTCACCTTTAGTGCCCCCATGCCAGTCTCTTGGTCACTGCTTTCTGCTCATCCTCTCGTCTGACCTGCTGTTCTGCAGAGAGAAGGGGAAATCCATGGTGAAGGGTGGCCAGCAGCGTCTCCTATGCTCAGCATCACTTCTGTATTGATTCCAGGAAGGAATTCAACCCAGGTAAGTGAAGGTGTCTGGGCAGCTAACCGGAATCCATGGAAATAGGTACACCTCATTCTCTGTGGCTTGTCTTTCAGTAAATGTTCTAATCTCATGTCATAGTAATTGTATGAAAGCAAAATGTAGCTGGTGGCAGAGACATCCTAATTGAATTAGGTTAATGGAGAGACTGAAGACCAGAAAGATTAAATCACTTGATGAAGGTCTTACAGAGAATCCAAGATAGCACTTTTAACAGAACATTAATCCATATATGGAATTGTCCTTAAAACAGAATCTTAAAATAGGATCATTTACATTTCATTTTGTCATTCTGGTACATGCTCATTTAAATTAAAGATATGTTTTTGTTACTCTGCAGTCTTTTTTCTGAGGACATTTTATTCTGTAGATTTTCATGGATGGCTCAGCTCCTGTGGGGGAAGAAAAGTGGTCCATGTGTATATGATCCAGAGTGTGAAGTTTGGATCAACTTCATGCTTTTCAAAACATTTCTGGATGGCACCGGTTTCACTACAGAGTGCCCCATTTATCCATGTTTCCATGCATCTAAACATCCTGTGGGGCTGTAAGCCATCAGCAAGAAGTAGGTTTCCTGAATAATCAGGTTTCCAGTGGCGAGCAGATGGCTCCTGTTCACACCATCACAGGCCAATCCCTGACAGGTGTTGAATATGTTGAGATAACTGTAGACGCCATTTGGAATATCTTAGAGTTGTGTGGTAAATAGGAAGCCCGATGTTGAGAAACAACTGCTTGTCTCATCTTTGTATCTGCAGTTAGCATGTTTTGGTGGAAATATTCCAAACATAGGTGGCAACATTGACCATGTGAGGCTCATCCCTTTCCTTTCAAATTCTCTTTTGTCCCCCCACCTTCTCTTTCTCTGTCCAGTTTGTCACAGATCCAGAGGAGAAAGGTATAAACAGACCCTAACACTTTGCAAACCCTGAGCTCAGAATTTTAGACATAATTGAAAAACACAGTTATATAATCTCATTCAAATTTAAGTGTGACATATTTATAAAAATCTAACTAACCATATGTAGTTTTTGCTAAATTCCGAATAAGTGTGTTACCATCCCAATTCATAAGGAGAATCCTTACTCCTGAAGTGACAGTTTCAAGTGGAAGGACCTCTGGGAGTGGACTGAATCATGAAAATAGAATCCTCATAGAGAGGTTATTGCTTGAAATTCTCAGCTTCATTGTTAACTTGACATAGCCTAGAGTCACCTGGGAAGAGAGTCTCAATGAGGGATTGTCTAAACTGGGTTGGGCTCTGGGCTTGTCTGTTAGGGATTGTCTTAGTTTAATTGATGTGGAAAGACACTGTTTATGGTGGCCCGCACTATTCCCTAGGTAGAATGTCCTGAATGGTATAAGAGGGATGGGAGCAAGCAACCAAGCAAGCCAGCCAGCCAGCCAGCCAGTCAGCCAGCAAGCAAGGGAGCACACGTCTTTATTTCTCTTTCCCCTTGACTGTGGATGAGATGGACTAGCTGTTTGAAGTTCCTGTCTTGATGCCACTACAATAACAGACTATGACATAGAATTCTAGTGATAGATACCCTTTCTTCAATGAGTTACTTTTTAGTCAAGGTGTGTTTTATCAAATAACAGGAAAGAAACTAGAAGAGTGTCCTTATAAAAGAGATCCTATAGGGGGCAGGAGAGATGGCACCATAGCAGAGGGGTTTGTTGTACTTATAAGGGATGAGAATTTGGTTCCTAGGCCCCAAATCAGAAATCTTACAAGACCTTGTCTCTCTAGATTCAGGGGATCCAACACCTCAGCCCTTCACAGATACATAAACTGATGTGTGATCGTACACACATGCACACCCACATGCACACATACACTTAAGTAATAATACATACACCTTTTTCTTTAAAAAAAAAAAAAGAGTCCTAGAGATCTGTCTTGCCTGTGCTATCACATGAGGATGAAAACAGAAGGTCTTTTCATGAGAAATGAGGCTTTCCTATACCTTGAATCTTGAAGCAACTAGATCTTGGGCTATTTGGGGTTCAAAACTATGGAAAATAAAATTGTTTATAAATTACTCAATACTGTAAACAGAACTTTTCAACATACATGGTACTTACTGTGTTAAGTGACACTCATTGATATTGCAAATGCATAATTTGTTTGTATGAAAACATCTGTATGTGGCTATATACAATCATATTCAATGTTCATTAACCACAAATATTATTCACTTCAAAAATAATATTTCTATATACATGTCAGGGTTTGTATATGTATGAGTGCAGGGAACTCTGGAGTCCATAGTGCAGCATCAGATCACCTGGAGCCAAATTACAGACTATGGCCTATTTAACATGGGAGGTAGGAACCGATCTCAGGCCCTCTACAAGATCAGTATGCAGTGTGCTCCTAATTTCTACCCCATAGCCCTAAGAAAATTAACCTTTATTCTGGGGCCAAATGAACTTTTAGAGGTGGTTTTCTGTAATAAAGTGCCATCAGCTAATTACCTTGTACTAACAGATAACCTTAATGGTATTTGAAACACAGATGATTTTTGTTGCCATTCGTTTAATGAGGAGTGACTAAGTTTTCTGGTCTGAACAGTGGCGGAATTCCTCAAGCAATATGCAGTGACATGCTTGTTGAAGGCTCTGAGCATGTTAGCTGGAGTTTCATCAGTCAGGGTAAATCACATGAATGTGTCCGAATTTCACTGAGCAGAACATCATTATATGAAGGACACTTAAATGACCATGTGTTTCCGTTCAGTCAGTGAATATTTGTTTCAGTCACCATTGTACACAGGAGATGCTTTCTATCCAACACAATGGGTATTATCCTCTCCCTGAGGTATTAGGCTGGGCAGCAAAGTCCAAGTTCACATTCTGGGAGTGATGGCTGGCGTTCTTCTTATCTGGTCTGAAGGTATCTCTCTTTGTTCAGGGAAATAGTGAATTAAAAGGATCAGTTATCTTCCCTGTCACAGACTCAGTATTCACTCAAGGAATGGGGAAGGACAATAGCTATAAACATTCCTATTAAGAACAGGAGAAAGAAGAGCCATACCTAGTTTATAATGAATTCATAAAGCTCAGTACAACCAGTAGGAAGATTCTGCACACACACACACACACACACACACACACACACACACACACACACACACACACAATACAGGGGAAAATAAAAATAGCTAAAATGCACAAAGTTGGTGGGAGCTCAGTGGTAGAAATAAAAAAGCGCCAAGGCCCTGGGTCCCCAGCTCAAAAAAAAGAACCAAAAAAAAAATGCATTAAAAGCAATTATGAGATTCTTCTGATACTGGGGGCTCTGCAGTATCATAGGCCATGAGCCATGACCTTCAGACCTTCACAGAGAGTGATACCCATTGGTGAGGTGCAGATTCCTCTTCTGGTTATGGCTGCCTACACGGTGGCTTTCACCAATCTCTGGTTTGTGTCTTAAGAATTCCTCTCTTCCAAAATTCAGGATTTGGCTTCATTTAAAGAGGATTTGTGATGGAGAACAGGAGCTGCATATGTGGATCAGTTGGTACAGTGCTTGCCTGGCCTGCAGACAGCTCTTGGAGTCAATTCTTAGCACCACATAAACCAGGCATGATAGCACGTGCCTGTGGTCCCAGAACCTGGGAGGTGGAATCAGGGGAGTCAGAAGTTCATCCTCCACACTTGGGCAGACTAGAGCCAGCCTGGTGCACACAATGATAGAGAACAAATAAGTGGGCATGTGGGGATCCACTCCTTTCTTCCTGGTGCAGAGGGGTGGTGTAGTGGTGGAGGATCCAGTCCTTTGCTCCCAGCAAGTAAGAAATCATACTTGGCTACAGAGGGGGTTCAAGATGAGCCTGGGTTATGTGACATCTGTTGAAAAAAATTAATTCAAAACAGACCATAGACCTAAATACAAGAGTACAAGTCTAAATTCTTAAAACATGTAAATAATATATTTTTGAACGCTGGAGATGTAGTACAGTTGATAGAGTGCCTGTCTAACATGAGTAAGACTTTGGATTTGATCCCCAGTACTACATTAACTGGTGGCATGGTGGCACACACCTGAATTCCCAGCATCCAGGAGGTAAATGTAAGGGGATTAAAAGTTCAAGGTCATCATCAGCCATATAAAATGTCGAGGATTTCCTAGGTAAGAGTGAGATGCATGACAACTTATTAGACAATAGGAAAAAGCACACCCTCATGACTGAACTTTTAAACACAATAGTTATAATTATAGTAGAAAACAATGTCAGTTGAACTTCATCAAAATGTTTTAAGAGTTTATGATTCAAAGGACATCAGCATGGAAGTGGCAGATAGCCTACGCAAGAGAGAAAGTGTTTTCGAGCTTTGTATCTGACAAGGATATTGGACATATAAAGGATTGCTTAAATTAACAAACAGACACAGTTAGAATGGGGCAAAGGATTCAGTTAGATGCATCCTGAAAAAGACAATATGTAAGTGGGTAATAAACCCAAGCTTGCTGAAAGACATCACCACCATTGTTATTTAGAGAAATGCTGATCAAAACCACAATGAGACACTACATCATTGGGGTGACTAGAATAAAAGCATGCCCGATTACAAACATCGGCAAAGATATGGAGATTGGAAAGCTCATTCATCAATTCATTCAACTGCTGTAGCCACTTTGGGAAACAGCTTAGCAGTTCTTCAAAAAGAGAACAGAGCCAGAGAGATCGCTCAGACAAAGGAAGTGCTAACCCTGCAAACTTGAGGATCCCAGTTCAATGCTCCAAACTCGTGTACAAAGCTACTTGAGATGGCACACACCTGCATTCCCAGCCCTCCTCCAGCAAGAAGTGGGTGGAGACTGGAGAGTCACATGAAAAGTGGTTATAGGAAGAGGGAAGAAAGAGAGGAGAGAGGACAGAGATTGCTGCAGAGAGTAGGGGGGCAGCTTCAATGAGGTGGAAGATAAGAACAGACATCTGAAAGTTTTCTTTTGAGTGTTGTGACACACACACACACCACTACCACCACCACTACCACCATCACCACCACCACCACCACCACCAACAACAACAACAACAAAATAGACAAAACGAAACAAAAATTCCATATACAGTGTTCATGGCATTGTTACTATTTATAAACAAAGTATAAAATTCCAACTCTATATCATCTAATCAATGAAGAAACAAAATAGAAAGTTTCTATTCTTAGTCTATTAATTCTTTTAAATACTTCTTATGAACATTGCTGCATTGGAGGACAGGGGATTGAACACATGAGCCTTCAGGGAAATGGTCTCAATTCCAGCTATAAAATAGAAAGCAGGTTCCTTATTGCTAAAGTCTGAGGGCTAATGGATCATGAATAATGAGTACAGGATTTCCTTGGGAGTAAAGAAAGTGGTCTAAAACCTGATAATGTTGCTGATAATATGATTTGCTGAAAAACACCAAAATACGTACTTTCAAAAGGTAGGTTTGATGTTTTGAGAATTACCAATCAATGAAACAAACATTTAAGAGATGTTATATGACCAGGGAGATGGCTCAGCTGGTGAAGGAAGGCATTTGTTTCCAAACCTGGAAATCTGAGTTCAATCCTCCCCACCCCCACAGTGCCTACATGGTAGAAGGAAAGAACAAACTCCCACAAGTTGTCCTTTGACCTTCACAAGGATGACATGACACAGGCACAGTGATTAAAACCTACCAGACACCTCCACGCATGCGCGTGAACACACACACACACACACACACACAAATACACAGATACAAAAAAATTAAATAACATGTACCTGTTTTTTAAAAATATAGATGCTATAACATTTTTTAAAAGAATGTCTTTGTGTGTGTGCACATGCTTGCATGTGTGTAGATACACATGTGCATTGTATGTATATTTATGTGTGTACATGTGTCTATGTTTGTGTGTATGTGTGAGCATACATGTATGTATGCAAATGTGTTATATGAGTGTATGCATGAGTGCAACTGTGTGTCTCTGTTTCTATGTGTATGTGTGTCTGTGTGGGTGGTCTACATATGCCATGGTTCATATTTGAAGAGTCAGAGGATAACTTTTGGGAGTCAGTTTTCTCCTTTCACTATGTAGGTCTCTGAGATCAATCTTGCCTCATATGGCTTGACCTCAAGTGCCATTGTTCTCAAAGCCACTTTGCTGGTCCTAGTTGGGAGCAGTTTTCGCAGTTATTCCAAGCCGTACTACCAAAGTACTGAGCAACACCAGATCTCAACAGACCTCTGCTCTGTGCTGATCATAGATCATCTGATGTGGAGACTCACCTCATTCTTTATACTATGATACTAGATACATTACACATTATACAAGATACACACTACTGGTCAGACCACAGAGCATAACTTTATGTGTAAAGAAAACCAATGATGTAAATTGAAACAATGTTCATGTCTCTTACTTAGAGACACAGCCTTTCTCTGGCCTTTGACTCTTATTGACTCAGGGGACACAGTGGGTTGGGTGTATATGTTAATTCCAAGTACATGGTTAGAGGGGCAAGGTAGCAAACTGCCCTGCTCTGAGTCTTCTTTTAAGTCAGTGAGGTTTTTTGTTTTTGTTTTTGCTTTTGGTTTTGTTTGTTTGTTTGGTTGGTTTTTTTTTCTGAAAAGCAGTCAAACAAAATTTCTTACCTAAAAATTTATTTCTGGTCAACATCTTTCTTCTGTGATAACAGAAATAAAACTTTAAAGCTTAAGATGCTTTTTTTTAATACAAGAAAATGGGGAAGGAAGGTAGGTGCTCTGTACTTAGGGATCTCTTCTGGAGGAAACAAAAGTAGGTGTAGGGAGCTGCTTTATAAAGGCCAAAGGTGAAGAAGGTGACTGAGTCCCATATAATAATGAAGGCTGAGACAGGTACGAAGCAGAATTTATCCTTCTGGCATCAATTGATTAAAAACAAAGTCTGTGTCTGTCATGAAGCCAAAAATCAATTTTGACATTTTCAATAATAACTTTTATAGAACAGAAGGTTGTTTTTTAAAAATTTCCCCAGCTTCTATGTATTTTAATTTCCACCTGAATTCAAGTCCGCAGCTAATTTTAATATGTGTGTTAGTGCATACACATGTCTACACAGATGTTCTTGCTGTTGGTAGAGTAGTGAGGGTCAGAGCCTGGGTCCTTGAGTCGCCTCCCTGGAATCCAGCTGTGTTCCACATAAGCATGGTTTACCACAGACTACCTGCACCCCTGCGGAAGTCTATCTCTTTCATTTTGATTGGGATATGGTCTTTGTTTGAGTGTATTGTAAAACGATGGCCTCTGGATATGACACAGCATCTTTCCTCTTGAACTCTCAGTGGCTGTAATTACCATTAATAGACTCAAATGGGATGGAGACCATTAGTGGTACATTCTCTGAGAATTCACAGGGGCTTAACAGTTATTGGGGCTGGAGAAAATGTTCCTCAATGATTTAGCCACTCTGAAGTTTCCTCTGATCTCATTAGAAACCCCCAATTTATTGATTCACTAAATTAAAGCTAAACTTTGGCGGCACTGCTTCTTTGGTCAGTCATGGAGTCACTTTCTGGGGTAAGAGATCTTTGTTCATACAGTGTATGTTCAAGTACATACAGAGATGATTTTAATCTCAGTATTTTTCTCTCATATCATTTTTTTCTGTTTTATTGTGCTGTATAATTTCACTGCAGTTGCTTTTGTTCAAAATCTGCTCATTACTCACTATCTTTTAGGTTAAGGACGAAGAGAGAAGCTCAATGGGATCTGATGTCAAGTCATATAATGGTGTACCTGTAAGGCCAGGAGCTCCAAGACAGCACCCCACACGACATGTAATAACTCCATTCTCAAAGAAGAATTTTCCAGGGTCATACATGGAACACCAGGACTTTAGTTGACATCATTTTGGCCAGCTGGTCAGAGTTACGCCCATGCGTTCAACTCCCCCTCTTAAGGTCTATGACTCCTCTCTGTACTTAGCTGTATTTTACATTCACTGAGTCATCCTCTTCTGACATAAAATTCCTTCCTGTCTTTTTTGACAAGATCATTGTATTAGTTATTTTCTATGACTGAGGTGATAAAGTAACTGATAAAAGCAGCTTGAAGGAAGGATTTATCTTGGCTCACAGTTTGAAGGTGCAGTCGATCACAGAGAGAAGTCACAGAGGCATGATGCGGATGTCAGATTGCATCTCTAGTCAGGAAGCAGAGGGAGATGAACGGTGGATCTCAGTTCCCTTTACTCCTTTATTTAACATAGTACTCCAGCTATGCGGTGGTGACACCCACATTCAAGGTGAGTCTTCCTGTCTTATTTAATCCTCACTGATGTGACTTCATAGACACAGCTATACATGTATTTCCATAATGATGCTAATTCTAGTCAAGTTTACTAACAAATTGACCCTCAAATTAATGTCTATTAAGCCATTAATAGACATCTCTTGGGCTCCAAATGTCCTTTTAGGAGAAATTTGATATTCATATTCCTTGATTGCCCCACGCAAATGAAATAACTTTAGGATCTCCTGCCTAGTCATGTCTCCTTGGAGCTGTATTCATACTTTAGCATTGACTATTTATATACCCATGTTTCTATTTATTTATTTAACCCCTGCCAACATCATCAATAATTGATGATAATCTCACAAATAAATAAATTGTATTGTTGTCAAGAATGAATCTATCTGTTATTTTAATGGGAAACATGCCTTCCCCACAATCCACTATTCCACATTTCTCATTATTTGAGGTCTAAAGACATCCAAAGATTTCTATTGAATGATATCACAACTTACTTACTTGTGATTGTGTGAGTGTCCAGAAGTTGTCTGCTATTTTTATTTCTATTTCTACCTAATATTGATTTTTCCCCATTTAAAAAATTCTAGAGCCTTAATAACACTCCATATATCATTTTCTTTTCAACCATTTTTTCCTATGATGAAAGTATCCTGACTTTTGTTCTTGTAAGGTATATGCCACTTTGTCTTCTGAATATGTAGTCCTTTTTTCCTGCAAGATAAAGTACCCATATGGAAATCTCCAGAAATGGAAGATGACATGAAGAACTTTGAAAAAAAGTGCAACTGTAAAATGTTATTATAAATGTTATTTATTGATTTACCCATTCTAATAATCTTACAGCTAGGTAATGTTGAAAGGAAAAAAAGTTACATCATGACAGCAAAGACAAATAGCTCAGATTACATGAGTATCAGAAATGGAAGAATAGTATTACAGTTAATATGTAAAGTTAAGGTGGATACAGAGAAGTTAAGAGCAGTTGCTGGAGTTCCAGAGGACCTGATTTCAGTTCCCAGCAAACATGAGACTACATGTCTTCTTGCTCCAAGGGACTTTATGCCCTCTTTTAGCCTCCATATGTACCCCTACCCCCCCCAACACACACACACACACACACACACACACACACACACACACACACAAATAAAAATAAAATGAATCTTTTAATTGGGCTCTATACTGAAGTATCTGAATACATCAAATCTGCTCTTGCCCTGAAGAAGTGACCTATGAAGGCTGTGGACAGGATGCAGAAGGATGGTAAAAAGATCCAAGTTCAACCACCAAGAGAGCTACTCAGTGTACTCAAACAGGTGCTGAAGTGAGGCCATCTTACTAGCAGCTCATCTCAGGTCATGGACAGCATGATTTCCTTTTCCCAGGGCATCTTCAAGTGCATGAGGTAAGGACAACTTAGCCAGTTCATCACAATCAGTTCTTGGTGACATCCAGATAAGTTTTGTCTATGGCTATCCAGATGTACTGTATTCTGTTGCAGCCCTTGCTGCTCCCAGTTCCGAAGAGCTGGCCAAGCAAGCACTCTTGTTGAATGACACCATGGCAACAATCAAGCATACCAAGTAGCAAGAGAGAGAGGGGGGAATTCAGAAAAGAAATGGATGAAGAATGTGCATGAGGACAGGAATTAGTCCACACAAGTTTTTGAAAAACTAAGTCTGTTGTGATTAAAAAAATGAGTGACTGATTTGTGCACATCATGCAAGATAAACCGCCTTGCCTGGCTACACAGTGATTCTAGAAAGGACATCACAATCTGAACAGCAGAGATTAAATGAGATTTTTGTGTTTTAATATATTTTTGAGTCACCCAAATAGAATTGGCTTCTGTTCAAAACTTAGTTGTTAATAATTGTTATTTATGAGTATTAGTATGTTAATAAGTGTTATAAATTACATCTTTGATTTATGATCTTTTATTTATGACCAATTATATAATTCATGTCTGAATGAAGGGTCAGAAAGTCTACTAATAAAATGTAATAGCAAAATCTGTGGGGAATTGGAACACAGGGAAAAATCCAAATCCCCAATCCTTCCTTTATTCCTCTTTTAAAAAATATATATTTATTATAATTATGTGCATTTCTTTCTCTCTGTGTACATGTATGCATGTGTATGCAGATGATCATGGAGTTCAGAAGAAGCATCAGATTTCCTGGACCTAAGAGTACAGGCAATTATGAACTATCATGTGGACCTCAGCAAGAAAAGCAAGCATTCTTAGCTGCTGAACCATCTCTCAGCTCCATGTCAACCTCCAAGGCAGATGCTACTCTCCCTGCCACTTTACTTTTGTGGCACTGGCAGATGAAGGTAAAGAAAGGGATCATGGAAAGGAGAACCAGACAGCTTTTTTAAAATATTAAAGCAGGCAGAAATTTAATTTTAACATTGTTTTAATCAAGTAATGTAGCTGCTTGAAACAGAAAACTTTTTAAGACACCTCAATAGAGCAATGAAAGATTACTCTAATCAGGTTAACCTCTGTGAATAAAGCCCAGATTGTGTGAAATTTGAATCCATTGGTTTGGCCCCAGGATAAACAGAAGCCCAAGACCTTCCTAAGTGTCTAAGACCTGACTGTTTCCCTTTAAAACAATAGCTCTAAGACAAAAATCTTCCCAACCTGAGGTTGAATGTGCTGATCTACTTGAGAATTCTCAGGAAATGATGACAAATGAATTGATGGCAAATGAATGAGCTGGCTTTCCTTTTCTCTTTTTTTTTATAAATTTTTTATTATATATGGCTTTACTTACATTTCAATTCAAAGGTTATTCCCCTCCACGGTCTCCTGTCCATAAGGCCCCATTCCTCTCCTCCCCCTCCCCCCATACAGGTATTCCCCCTATCCATCCCCCTTATTGCCCTCCCCCATATTCGCCTGCGCTGGGGAGTCCAACCTTGGCAAGACCAAGGGCTTTCCCTTCCACTGGTGCCCTTACTAGGCTATTCTTTGCTACATATGAAGTTGGAGCCCTGGGTCAGTCCATGTATAGTCTTTGGATAGTGGTTTAGTCCCTGGAAGCTCTGGTTGGTTGGCATTGTTGTTTTTATAAGGTTACAAGCTCCTCAACTCTTTCAATCCTTCCTCTAATTCTCCCCAAAGGGGTTCTGTTCTCAGTTCGGTGGTTTGGTGCTCGCATTGAGCTCTGTATTGGACATGCTCTGGATGTGTCTCTTAGGAGAGATCTATAACCGGTCCCTTTCCGCATGCATTTTTTTTTAGCTTCCTCAATCTTATCTTGTTTTGGTGGATATACATACATATATATGTGGGACACATATGTGTCAGGCTCTGAATGGCCATTCCTTGAGTCACTGCTCTAAACTTTGCTTCCATATCCCCTCCTATGAATATTTTCCTTCCTTTAAGATGGAGTGGGAGCATCTGCATTTTGGTCATCCTTCTTCTTGAGCTTCCTGTGGTCTGCAGATTGCATCTTGGGTTATTTGAGCTTTTTGGCTAATATCCACTTATCAATGAGTGTATACCAACTGTGTTTTTCTGTGGTTGAGTAACCTCACTCAGGATGATATTTTCTAGTTCATTCCATTTGCCTATGAATTTCATGAAGTCATTGTTTTTGATAGCTGAGTAGTACTCCATTGTGTAGATGTACCATATTTTTTTAATCCATTCCTCTGTTGATGGGCATCTGGGTTCTTTCCAGCTCCTGGCTGTTATAAATAAGGCTGCTATGAACATAGTGGGACATGTGTCTTTGTTGTATGTTGGAGCATCTTTTGGGTAGACGCCCAAGACAGGTTTAGCTGGATCCTCAGGTAGTGGAATGTCTAATTTTCTGAAGAACCTCCAGACTGATTTCCAGAGTGGTTGTACCAGTTTGCAATCCCACCAACAATGGAGGAAGTGCTCCTCTTTCTCTACATCCTTGCCAGCATCTGCTGTCACCTGAATATTTTATCTTAGCCATTCTGACTGGTGTGAGGTGGAATCTCAGGGTTGTTTTGATTTGCATTTCCCTGATGAGTAAAGATGTTGAACATTTCTTTAGGTGCTTTTTGACCATTCGATAATCCTCAGCTGAGAATGTTTTGTTTAGCTCTGTACCCCATTTTTAATAGGGTGATTTGGCTCTCTGGAGTCTAACTTCTTGAGTTCTTTGTATATTTTGGATATTAGCCCTCTATCAGATGTAGGATTGGTGAAAATCTTTCGTCCCACTTCTTTGTGTGGCACAGCCCATTCCCTTGTTATCATTCCACACCCAGACTCTTATCAAGGTTTTAATTTTACCAAATGTTTGTATTTTAATGTGGAATTTTTACATGTTTATTAAAATCTTATAATATGTAAAATGTGTGACACAAAAAATAAGATCCAAATGATGTATAAGCTAGTATGCCACACACAAATCAACAACATGGGTTCTTAACTCCCAGAATGCACTTTTGTGGAAAGAAATATGTGCTAGGTTTTTAATATTGAAGACAAATATTCAAATATAGTTAGGATCCCAGATAGAGCTTACACCAGCAAGTGGGTAAGAAACTCACTTTTGTGTCTGAAGTCCAAGACTCTGAATGGGGTGCTCAAGCCTTAATTAGCTGCTCCCACCCAATGGCCACCATCAGACTTCTCAGGTATCCAGTTATATTCAATGTGAAGTAAAAAAATATCCCAAGTCTTAACTAAAATACAGGCTCTGACTCTGAGTTTCACTTTCTCCTTAAATAAGACAATTGGAGAAGGGAATCAACCTTGAAAAACAGTAATGTTTATTTTGGCAAGATAGCAACCAAAATCTAAAGTACAAGTGATTATATCCAAATTAAAAGGAATTAAAGAATAAACCATAATATTAGGGAGAGGGAACACATCAAATATAATATATAGTATGTCTAAACATCTTGGAATTATAATTTAAGGGTAAAAGTTGAAAAATTATGCTGTTCTAGCTAGAGATTAAGTGCACCTTTTTTCTTGTTTCTCCCAAATAGAATCAGAGTTTACAACTTTATCACACCTCAATCAGCTTTTTATTGCTGAATCGGATGCCATAGTGTGTTTGTGCCACCTTTTAATTATGCATTCATTGATTGTGAGACCTGTAAAGTGTTCCCACTTCTTAGCTACCATTAACAGAGCAACAATGAGCCTGGCTGCACAGGGGTCTTCAGAATATGTATGATGTCAAGTCCTTTGGGTTATGACAAGGTAGTTAATCTTTTAAAAAATGCAAACACAGGGCTGGCGAGCTGATTCAGCAGTTAAGAGCACTGGTTACTCTTCCAGAGATCCTGAGTTCAAGTCCCAGCAACCATATGGTGACTCATAATCATCTGTAATGGGATCCAATGTCCTCTTCAGGTGTGTCTGAAGACAGTGATAATATACTCATATAAAATAAATAAATAAATAAATAAATCTTTATCAAAAGTTTAAAAAATGCAAATACAACATGAAAATGCAGTGATAGTTGCAAGATTGGAAGAGCATCCTTCAGAACTCTATCAGTCTAGACACCAACTTTACATGTGGTTGGAAGGGACAACCAAATGCAAGGAAAGCACATTTAATAATAAGGAGAAACCACATGAAAGAATGACTTGAGTTAAAAGGGCAATGGTTTAAAATAACACGGCAGAAGAGGTGAGAGACAGTGAAAGAAAGGTGTGTTTCAAGAAAAATTAAAAATCAATAACATCATTCAAAACACACGTGGAGAACTAAAAAGAAAAATTGATGCTGAGAAGCATGAAGCCAAGATGGTTAGAAATAATTGATGATATTGGTGAGCATGCAGTAGAAATTGATGGTACAATAAATATTATTAGACACTGAGAGCTGTATGGGGGAGAGAAAAAAACTTACAAATCAACACGCCTTCAGGAATTTTAAAGAAGACAAGAAGCTAACACCAAGGACCATTTTATTTACGACTTGTTAAAACCAAACTCTCATGTGCACAGACCTTCTCCCATGCCAGAAAAAACACACATAACTTATTAAGAATTACCGAAAACATTAATGTTTGTACATGAAGAATTATGGCATTCACAAGCTTGGTCAGAGGTTTCTTCTTGCAGTAGGCAGTGGCAAATGCAGATTCAGAACTGTTCAAAGTGTTTAATGTAAGAAACCGAGGCCTCAGACACAGGGGGAATGTCTTACAGACTTATATCCATCCCTAAGTCCAGAAATTGTTGAAGAAGAGGGAGTGGAAACAATGTAAGAGCTGGAAGGACATGGCTACTGCACTTAGGAACTTACCAGCAGCTGTGGTTTTCTTGCCCAAGGTCTGGAAAACATAAAGCCAGTTAACATTTCAGCATGAATGGCAGGGTGGTATTCTCTAGGTGAGGAGTTGCTGGCTGTTGGTGGCTGCTTAGGAAGGGATTACTAGTTTTCTTTGGGAGTGTGGACACTAGTAGATTGCCCCATGTTTTAGTAAATGACCTCACATCTGTACACACATGGGCAGCCCTAATTAGATTCAGTGGGTTATAGTAAAAGAAAAATAATCAAGATTTTGGAAAGAAGATGTGCTGAGAGTGGCAGTAGGAATTTATAAGGAGAGAGCATAGGTAGAGAGGACTGAGACACATTATATACACCCGAATAAATAATATATGTACACAATGTATATTTTGTATATATTACTGTATTGTATATATACCTTATACTATTGTATATATACTTTATATATATCATATTGTACATATATTCTATATAATTTACATTGTATGCATTGTATACATTATATATGTATATATATTGCATATATACACCTGAAAATAAATAAAACTATTTAAAAATTTAAATTAATTAATATTAGTTGAAATTAAGATTGCTTAGTGTTAATTATATTTTGTTAAGTGAGAAGTAAATGCATATTCAATCATAAATAAGACTGATTTTCTTTTCAAAGAGGGAAGATTGCTTTAAGAAATACCAATATAGTATTCAACATTATAGCTAATAATTCATTCTTAAATTTCTTAAGGTGATAAGAGATGACTGACATATATTCACATTCATCTAATTGCATCCTAGAGTTTCTAGATGATTTCTTCTCTTTCCTGTTTTTAGTATTATTGTTTTTGTGAGACAGATCCTCTCACCTGATTGGAATTACCAAGGAAGTTAGGCTGTCCAGGACCCTGTCTCTGCTTCCCAGTACCGAGATGAGACACATACACCACTGTGCCCAATTTTTTTATATGCGTGTTGGAGATTAAAGGTCAAATTCAAACCCTACTGCTTACAAAGCAAGCACTACTTACGGACATATCTACCTAGCCCAAACACTGTGATTTGATTGGCATCAAGACCAAGAGGACTCTTAGTGACTGTAGCAGAATGAATTTGTAAGAGATGGGAGGAAATGAATGGATATAAAGCCACAGCAAGTACATTGCCCTCTCTTTGGGGACATCACAGATGTGGACAATATGCTCTGATTCTTCTGCCACCTGCATCTCCTCTCCAGTTTGGGTCAATACGTCAGTCATGGGATGAGCATCTGCAGGTCTCTATTACGTCAACTCTACTTTGGGAAGAGGAAAAGATGTGGTTTGTTAAACGCACTCATCAGTATTTCTTCACTTCCTCTGGGCAATGGGGGAAGTGTAATCAGAGGATAGTTTGTTTGGTTTCCATATATATATAAATTTGCTCCTTCACACACCAAATTCTAGTTTATCCTCATTTCTGTGGTTAATTTAGAGTTATCACTCTCCTTTTCATTTGGGCTCAGAGATCCTGAAAATAATCACGAAAGAGAACAGCTATGTTTTTCTAGATCAGAAGGGTCAAACTTAGATTTGTCTCCATTACTAATTTCATACCATGAGTTCTTCAGTTAACTGTGGGAAAATTTGTGGAGTTAGGGAAGTGGGAAGTTTGCTTTGAAGCCCTACTCCTTTTATCTTTATCTTAGCTACTTCCCACCAGGTAGGTATATTGAACAATATGAAATACCTTGAGGAAAATGGTTCTATAGATTTGGGACATGTTCTATTGTCACTGCTTAAGGCTCAGAAATGTAATGTTTTTAAATTTCACTGTCCCTTTAATAATGGCATTCTGTTCTAGTAAGAAAATTTCAACAGTTAGCATTTCATATCCAGACTTTTCATTTGGGAACAAGATAAGCAATTGCTTTCACTGTATTCTGATTTTGATAACCAAGTTTAAGGAAAAGAAAGATATCACAGTGGGAAATCCCAACTCATGGTGTTTTTGTTTGTTTGCCACAAGTAAATCAGGAAATTACTAAAAGCTAATTGTGTGCTTGGAAATAACTAAACATTCATTAATAGGAGAGATTAGTTTAAGGGTCATTCAACTGTAGTCTTCTTTTCAAGTCTATTTTACTGGAAAACAGCCAAGTCTATTTATATTTTGTCTAAGACTCTTCTGAACTGCAATGACAGAGCTGAGTAGTAATGAGAGAAACAACAGAGAAAGAGCAGAATAGGCAAGCCTAGCACTAATATTAACTTTCTGGCTCCTTAACATTCAACTCCTGGATTAATTTAATAAACCACAATTCATTCAAATATATATTACCATATTGTGTTGGTTAATATTTATTATAAACTTTAAAGGATATAAAAATCACTTAAGAGTCATGTCTCTGGGCATGGCTATGAAGATTGTCTAGACTAAATTTTGGTGAGAAGCTCTGTCTTCACTGTGGGTAGCACAGCATGACCCTATGGGGTAAGGCCACTCGTACCCAGTAAAGAGGAGAAAGCAAGCTGGATGTCTTAGTTTCCTCTATTGTTCTGATAAAGCACAGGGGCAAAATTTATGGGAGAAAGGATTTATAGTTCACAATTTCAGGTTACAGTCCACCAATGAGGGGAACTTGGGGAAGAACATTGAAGCAATGAATCCAGTCCACGATCAAAGAGTGGAGAGAGGAGGCATGCATTCACATTTACTGCTTAGTTCATTTTCTCTAGTCTCAAGCAGTCTAGAGTCCTGCCCATGAAAGGCCATGCCACCTACATTTGTGGTGTCTCTTCCCTTTCAATTAATTTAACTGAGGAAAGTCTTCCCAAACCAGCCTACTGGCCAAACCAATCCAGAAAACTTCTCATTGAGACTCTCTCCTCAGGTGACTCTAGATTATGTCAAATTGAAAAAAAAATCATCAGAATGAGCACATTAGGCCAGGCAAGACAATGCTTCATAGTTATGACCAGAGGTGTGGTACTTACGTGATTTTAGAGTCATTACTCTCTGCTTCCTAGCTGGGATTATAATGTGAGCGCTGTCTCAAGTGGCTGCCACTGGGACTTTCCCAACCTAATGGGCTGTGGTCTGGAACTGTGAGCCGAAGGAAGCCCTTCCTCCCTCAGTGTTGCTTTGGTCAGGGTGTTGTTTGTCACAACCATGGGAAACCAACTTTTATGTGGGTAGCATTCAGAAGAATGGGCTTGCATTCACACACATGAGTGTAAAACTCTCTTCCCTTTTTGAAAGACCCATCATACATGCAACGACTTCCAGAAATATGTTTTCCTGTAGTTCTGGTGGCCCTAGGCCATCAAAGTTGGAATGAAGCTCAGACGAACTGGGATGTGTCCCATCTGGAGGCCATGAGGCAGAATCTATGCTTTCTGGTGAATTGCTGAATTCCCTCGGCTGTGAGTAAGATTCTAAGTTGGAAGTAATGCCACCTAGAGTAATAGGCAGTTCTGCCTTCAGGCTCCTGCCTTCAGTTCTTGCCCTGACTTCTCTTAGTAATGAACTGTGACCTGGAAGTAGAAGGCAAAACTAGCCCTTTCCTTCCCTAAGTTCTTTTTGGCTGGAGGGTTTTACCACAGTAGCAGAAAAGAAAAGTGAATACCACACAATGTAAAGTATGCACAGGATCAGGGGGTTAGATTGTGAGTATTGTGGGAAAGAAATCCTGCCACCTATCACAGTGAATATCTAAAAAAAAATGACAACATTAAGAGAAACTCAACATATAATATTTCATGTAGTATGTAGTCTCTATTACCTTGCTTTAACCTTCAGGAGAACTGCACTACCAGCCTCCATCCAAGTTCCCTTGGATTCATGGATGAAACACACACACACACACACACACACACACACACACACACGGGGTGGAGGGAGGGAGGGACGGAGAGAGAGAGAGAGAGAGAGAGAGAGAGAGAGAGAGAGAGAGAGAGAGAGCACGCTCATTTTTAACCTGAGTTATGGTTCAGTGGCTGGGCTCTTCTCAGCCTGCTTTGGGTAGTGTACCCTTCTCTTTACTTACTCCTTTATCAACACCTCTGAATCTGCCCTCAACATAGTTGCCCAGTTACCTTCTCCTTGTTTAACACATGTGAATCAGATCTAGTTTAGTTATGCTTCAAATCTCCTGCCTGCTACCTCAGGCCCAATTGGAGAAGTGGTCAGTGACCACTTTACCTAAGATCTCACATGGCTTGTAGCTCTATCTTTCTCCAAAGAATGGTGAATCTCTTTCCTGTTTCAGCATGTCCTAGACTGTCCAGGAACCTGGAAGTCCTACTGCTTCTGCCCAACCATTGCGTGCTAGTATCTTTATCCATTGACCAAGAACCAATTGGGGAACAGGACCTTCGGTGTTCACATGCAGATTCCCAATCAAAGCATCAGAACCACCTCTACAATTTCACATTTAAAGGTTTAGTTTGGTAACAACATAAATAGTTGCTTTTATCTGAATTTGGTAACCAAGATTATTTGCAATTGAGGAAAGGAGAAACCAATAAAACATTGTATACAATATAGTTAGTTTTGTGTCTGTGTGTGTTGTGAAAAAATCCACTGAAGACTTACAAGAAAAATATCATAATTAATTCTAGAATATATGGCTGTAGCATACCTTTAATTCAGGCACTTGGGAGGCAGAGACAGATTGATCACTGAGTTTGAGACCAGTGTGGTGTAGAGTGAATTCAAGATATCCAGGGCCAAATGGAGAAATTGTGTTTTTTTTAAAAAAAAACAAAACAAAAACCAAACCCAACCAACCAACCAACCAAACAAACAAATGAACAAACAAACAAAAACTTCTAGAAGATAGGTTTATACATGGTTTTTACTTTTTTAAAGTCTGTACATCCTTAAGCAAAGTTTGTCATTTTTATAATAGATAAAAATCTAAATGAAAATACTGGCAAATAAGAGATCCAGAATGGAAGGTGGCTAGGCATTAAGGAGAGCACAGACATCATTCTGCATTTTCACATTTGTTTCTTTATCCTGGTTCCTTGGTGGAATGAGACACTTCTTGATTTTGGTGAGCTTCCCTATTGCTTAATACAAGTGCATCCTACAGGAGCTTGGTTTCCTCCCATGCAGCATGGAAAAATAGTACTAATGTCCTTGACAGAGATGTCCCATTCTACAGAGAAAGACAGTCTCTCATTTGTACAGAAAGTTCATTCTTCTAGCATTTACATCATTTTTGCATATTCAATACTTTTAAGTTCCAGCTGATTTATAGATTTTGAGTTGAATGTGCTTATCCACATGATCCTCTGCAAGCCATCCTAACGTCCTTCATGCTTGCACAGAAACTGATTTTCAAAATCTCAGTTTTTAATAGTTTATTTTATGTGTATAAGTCTTCACATGCATGCATATCTCTGTACCACGTAGATGCTAGAAGAGGCTAGAAGAGGGCAACAGATGTCCTGGAACTCTAGTTACAGATGAGTTTCCATGTGGGTGCTAGAAAATCGAGCTAGGTTCCTCCTCAAGAGCAGTAAGGGCTCTCAACCTCTCAGCCATTTCTTCAGCCATTTCACATTTAAAAAATGAATTTTTAAGTTGTGTTAGACATTAGTATAAACCTCAATGGGCTTACAATTTAAGAAAAAGTTAAAGTAGGCTAAAAATTAAGAAGCATGATGTTTCTAATGGCTTGGAGTTTAGTTCTTTTGTCTCTTAGCTACAGAGCAATTTGGGAGATCAAAGTCACTTTCTCACCTTGGGTAGAGGAGTGAACTATGGAGTGGGAATCTCTGTGTCCTGTCCAGTAGCTCCTGCTGTATGGTACTTGGAAGAAACTTAAGGAGTTAACCACTGTGAGAACAATACTGTTCTCTAATACAAGTTTGGGCACTATAGAACTATTGGAAGTTGCCAGCTGATGGGAAAGAGGGAGGAGGGAGGAAGAGAGAGAGAGAGAGAGAGAGAGAGAGAGAGAGAGAGAGAGAGAGAGAGAGAGAGGTTTTTTTTTTTCTTTAAGGGCACAGTTCTGGGAAAGCCAATGACTTTCAGAGGAAGACCATACATCTAAAATATTTAAGCATCACACATTGATCTTGAAGGATTTAAAAATTAGAGCATGAAATTGTCAAAATAGGGAAGAGGATGGATTTGGGAAGAGTGGGAAGGGTGAATATGATAAAAAAATCCCATGGCCTGAAACTCTTCAAGAGCTACTAAAAATAGTAACAAACACCACTTCTGCAAAGTAACCTCCCTTGAATCACTTTTGAGTGGTTACCTGAGTTTGTGAGTAACATTCAAAGGAAAGAAAGTTGTATTTTAAAATGTACTTAACATGCATTTTTAGTGTGTGTGTGAGTGTGTGTGTGTGTGTGTGTGTGTGTGTGTGTGTGTGTGTGTGTGTGTATGGATGGGTGTGCCTATAAATGTAGAGGTCAGAGTTTGGCTGTCTTCCTCAGTCACTCTCTACTTTCTGAGGCAGCATTTCTCACTGAGCCCAGAGTTTATCAATTCATTAGTTCAGATGGCCAGTGAGCTCCAGGCATCCTCCCATCTCTGCCTCCCAGTGCTGGGATTGCAGACACAAATTACCCACACACACAGCTTATTGTTTTCTGAAGATGAATTGATGTCCCCATGCTTGTCCAGCAAGCACTTTCCCGACTGAGCCAACTCCCAAGTCTATGTGTTCTTTCACCAAAGAAAACTTATCAACAGCCAACTTTTCTCAAGCTCCTACTTAGGTGCAGTAACTTGACTTATGACCTTAAAAATCTTATTATTTCTTTGAAGAGAAAAGATCAACACTGACTTAGAAAAAACAAACAAACTGACAGCCACCCTACCAGCTTCCATGCTAACAGCTTTAGTTTTCACAAACAGCAATCAGGACTGCAGTGTTCTGTAAAGGTGCTGTGGGTGCTCAGAGTCAGACTTGGAGCTTCAAAGGCTGGGGAAGGATAAAGCCAAGGTGCCCTTGATGGCGCAATGGCGACTGGATTCTTATGGAAAAGTAGGAGGCAGAAAGAACATCACAGACTATCTGGGAGACTCACTAAGAAATTTGGCAACCTTAGGAAGATAGCAAGTTTCTTAGGCCCATTGCATTTGAATTTAACACTCTTATTTGTCTGCAAAGAAATTTTGTATCTCAGGTAGGGAGACCAATAACCAACAACCAACACACCTAAAAGGGAAAATAGAAAGCTGAAAGAGAGGTTGAATTTCTACCCAAATTAACTGTAGGGAAAACCAAAACCCTGTGCTTTCTAAAATCTTGTAAAAGTGATATATCTTTCTTAATTGATTATTTTATGCTTGCATGCACATGTGTGTGTATGTGCATGCATGCTTGTTTGCTTTCAAGTCTATAAGTGAATGTGAGCATGTATGTGCATATGAGTGTGTGTGTGTGTGTGTGTGTGTGTGTGTGTGTGTGTGTTTTAGGCTGGAGGTTGATGTCTTCCTTGGTTGCTTTCCACCTTATTCATTGAGACAGGGTGTCTCAACTGAACCCAGAGCTTGCCAATATGGCTACTCTACCTTCTGAGAGTCCTTTTATCTGTGTCCCCTGCAAGGAGACTAAGGCATCATGCCCACCCCTACTTCTCATGTTTAAGCAGAGAACACTAGTGATGTTGAAATCAGAGTCGTGCCTTACTCCAT
The DNA here is from genome assembly GCF_011064425.1 of Rattus rattus. NCBI lineage: Eukaryota > Metazoa > Chordata > Mammalia > Rodentia > Muridae > Rattus > Rattus rattus. The sequence goes on from NC_046159.1 coordinate 65,224,061, forward strand.
CCTTCTATTGCAAGGAATTGGTAATAAGGATATTGGGTAATTGATGCATGAGTAATGCCTTGAGAACAATAAAACCCAGGTACCAGGTATGTGATGGCTCCTGCTGTTCACCCTTGGTCCCAGCCCAGTGCAATGGGGTCAAGACAGGCAGCTTTCAAAGGACTCTCAGGAGGTCAGATTCACTTTCCCTGAGCACCTGTTTCTGTAACTTTACTTCAGGGTTGCCATGCCAGTGCTTGTCTAATAGAGGACAGTAACTGTCCCTTCGTTGTTAATAATTTTCTCATTAGACTCCTCTATGGAACTGTAATTCGTAAACAGAGGTCATCCACCTTTTAGTTAATTCTCTAATGCCGGTGTACAAGGGAGTCCTGTAGCCTAGACCACATGGGAGCATGGATGGGAAATGACAGTTGTAAGGCAGTGAAGGGCATTCTGCCTGTCCCTTTTCTCTATGAAGAAGATTCTATTGTAAGTTCTTCTGTGATTCTATCCCTCTTTGTCCTGACATTTAAAAATGTATTGTTTTTATTTCAGGCAGTACCATCGATCTAATTGATAATACAGTAGCATTCATCATCAGCTACCAAAGGAGGCGAAAGAGCACAGTGCTTCTTTTCACTGCAGACACTTTCTGTGTGGTGACATTTCATTGACATTGGTGGAAGCTCTGAGTAACTGAGTAAGGAAGGGCAGAGTTTGAAGTTAGGAAGAGTGCATTGGTCTTTTTGTTTTATTAAGTAGCTATCCTTTGAGCACCAAAGTGATTATAGAATAAAAGACTGCACTTGTTTCAAGGGTTTTCTAAGAGTATACATATTTGCCTTTTAGTTTGCATTTCAACTTGGAGGAAGATGAAGAGTGTGCACAATGAACAGTTAGAGCAGAGATGGCGTGATATGCCAAGTAAGTCCCACGAAAGAGCTACATTGATGGCGTTTATGTTAAGGCTTATTACTGGTATGCAAATTCCCAGCCTATAATTGTTTGCAAAATCAGGCCCAGAGGCATTCCCACAGAGGAAGCAATTATAAAATGGTTAATTAAAAGTAATTATAAAATGCTAAATGACTTCTGATACATCTCATACATTGTTCCATTATAACTTCATCTCTGAGATTCTGCAATGGCTGCCTCCCAAGAACACAGCACCCTTCAGGGAAACGTAGCTCATCAGCCAGTAATGGCTGCCCTCTCTTTTTGGAGCTTTGAAAACACACACTCCTGCCTGTTCCAGGTCAATAGCTTGGGTTTTCCCCCTATGCTGTGGTCAGGCTTGAATGTACCACAGGGGATTTCTGTGGTGTGAGCAGCTCATGTGTTCTTCATGGTCATATGAGAGAGAAGAATGAATTCAAGTTTTGATGCAATCTTTAGACTGGCTTCCTGGAGTCCCCCTCAGTTTGCAAGCCTGTGTGGGAATAGCAGATGGGGAGCAGGCTCTCAGGCCTCCTATCATCCATGGCTGTTGGAAACAGAGACCTTAGAATCCAGCCAGATGCAGAGTGGCATTACTGGACAGAAATTTGGGGACATGGTTGTTTCTCACACAGCAGTAAGGCTTAGTTCCTATAAAATTACATTTTATAAGTAAGATGCAATATTTGAATTCATGTGCTCAAATGTATGTGTGTGAATGCACGTGCATGCTTGTAGAGACTGGAGGACACCTCAGGTCTGAACATGGAAACAACACCCACTGCCTTTTACATAGAATCTCTCACTGGCTTGGACTCATTTCTTAGGCTTGGCTGACTGACCAGTGAGCTCCAGAGCTTCACCAGTCTCTGCCACCCAACTCTGGGATTACTATCCTGATGGCTCTAGGTTTTTAAATGTGGATTCGGGGGATTGGACCATGTCTTAGGCTTGCAAATTTTTTTTTCCTACTGCCTGAACTGTCTCCCTAGCCCCTGGATTGCAATTTTAAGAAGTAAAATATAGTTTAACTGCTAAAAGGACTGAACTATAGCTGAGTTATTATTTTAAAAAATTAATGGCTCAAAATTTAGAATATTATTAAAGTCAACATAGAAGGGCAGAGCTAATGAGTTTCTATACACTAAGTACAGTCAGGTTTGTGACCTGCATTCTGCCTCCGTGTGTGACATTTTATACCTCTGATACAAAATTTAGGATGTCTAACAATTTATGAATTGGAGATAGAAAGTGGACAGCTTCTTGATAGGCGTAGATCCCCTGGGTTTACTCAGACTGAGCAAGTTATCCACTATATCTAAGACTCAAAGAAGAATTCCTGTTTTTATTTCTTAGTGGTGGCAAGCAGTCTGGTTGTTACACAAACGATATTTTATCTCCCACTTGGAGACTGGATATTGCCGGCGTGAGGACGGAACCCAGGTTTCTTTAAATTAACCGAGCTGCTTCTCTAATTCCTCTCATGAATTTTATGGGCATCACAGCTCTGCATCTCCACCTTCGCCAGATCCTGAGGGGTTTGACTCCTCTGTCTTCTACATTTCTTAGGTTTTACTCGTTTTTCATTGTAGTATTGCTCAAAATGTAGAGGAGCTGAGTTAAATCGTCAACAGCAATGGATGTGTGACCCCCCATGCCGCGAGGTTATTGTTTCTTTACTTTCCAAATTAAATAGCAGCCATTGCCATCCCGAGTTCTGTGGGATTCCTACTCCTACTGTGTAGTTTCTGACGATCTCAGCCTCTTAGCCCTCATGGTGAACTCCTCTTACTTCTCAATTTCTTTTTGTTGGTTTCTCTTGTTTATATTTTATCGACAGTTTCTTGCATTCCTGGAATGAATTTTAGTCTTTTTTGCTTCCACTCCCCTCTCTCCTCCCCTTCCCTCTCCCACTTGGTACATTCTTTTCAACAAACCCCGCCCCACCCCGCCTACCCTTTGTCTTCAGGTTACATTTGATTAATCTTTTTATTCCTCCTGGGCATGGGTGGAAAGTTTCTGACCCAAGCATAGGTAAGTTAATCATGGCTACTACACTGAAGAAAATGGAATGCCTCCTACAACTGTAGTTAATTTCTAGTTAGTCCCTTGGGGATTGATGGCGCCTTCTGCCTCACGATGATGAAACGGTGAAGAGTCTAGTCTTCTGCAGGTCTTGTACAGATAGCCATAGCTACAGTGGGCTAGTGAATGAAATGGCCATCAATTGTTGCAGGTGTCCTCATACTCTGGCCTTCGCATTCTGCCTGCCTCCTCTTCCATGTATTCCACATGTCATCATTTAGGGTCTGTATATCCAGTCTTGGTTTCCACTTCTGCAGGTCTCCTCCCCGCTTCTTATTCTTCAGATGGAGAGCTACTTCAAATACAGAAGGAAGGGAATTTGCAGTAAACCTGGTTTGACACCATCAAGTATTATTCTTTTTAAACCCCATTTGAAATCCTTATCTACCAATGGAGACAGTTCTTTCATTACATCTTTGCATCTGTCACCGAAGTAAATCCCTAAGCATTACATATATAAGCACTCTCTCCAAGCATGAAAAATGTTCAAAACATATTGTGCGTTTGTCGAAAATTTAGTCTAATTGCTTAATTTGTTGCATACATACATGTATGCACACACACACACACACACACACACACACTTTTGTGTGTTCATTAAGAAGTTCATTGCTTATGGTCACCTTCCCACTTATCCATTATTAGCAATGCAAGGTACTGCCCCATGAATGAAGCAGTAGGCTTTCTTCAATGTGGGGTAAGACAGATTCTCCAGTTGAACTTTTCTGGGAAAGGGAAGCCATGACAGGAAGATGGCTTCTCCTTCCACTTACAGTGGCTTGCTTCTGATTTTGTGTGTCTTCTAAGTATTTTTGACTATTAATTATAAACTAGGCTGTTGCTTAGAAATAAAAACTCTGTTCACTAAGGACGTTCTTGACAGCCATGACATTGAATTGAACCAGTGAGATTTCTGACAGCCAGTAGGACAGCTGATCTGCCCTCCATAATCTTTGATCAATTACTGCATTTAGGAATACAAATGTATTTCTTGACATCAACTCTTCTTTATTTCTCTGGAGAACTATTAGCGTTAGCTCTGTCCTTTCAATGATGTTCTTTAGTATCCCAACACAGCACTGTGACTCATCTGATAAAGCCATGCTTCTCACAGTACACTAGGAAATAATCCTTGCTCCCTAATCAAAGATTCAATAATCATGGAGACAAGGAACCCCTTTGTAAGGAAGATACACACAGCCCATTGTTGTGGGAAGACCTCAGAGAATCACAAAAGTCAAAGTTCAGAGATGCATGTTCAGGCTTTGAATGATTGCCTCACGTGGGAAGGAAATTAATTCTACAAAAATAAATTGATGTTTTTCCTTTTGTTGTAAATCAGAGCATGTAGACCAGGTGAATTTTATGGTTTTTATAAATACTTGAAGAAGTGCCTTAATACATCTTATACACACACACACACACACACACACACACACACACACACACACACACAGAGAGAGAGAGAGAGAGAGAGAGAGAGAGAGAGAGAGAGAGAGAGAGAGAGAGAGAGTTAAAAGCTTTGGTTGCTCTTCAGAGAACCCGAGTTTAGTTCCTGTCACCCAAGTGTAAAACCACCTGTAATTCCAGCTGTCATGGATCCTATTTCCTCTTCTGACCTCCATAAATATCTTCACATGTGTCATATACACTCATAGACACCCACCTGCCCTTCAACCCATCCACCCTCCACACAAAATAAGTCTTGAGAAAAGCATTAATTTTGTATTGTTCCTTAGTATATTCAAAAATCAATGAAGGTCACTTGTTTCTTTAAGGACCTCACACTCAAGGAAATACTTCCGTTTTACTCAAGTACTTACATGGAATTATCTCCATATAGAATTATTTTGTAGCTTTTCACACATTTCATGAGATATCTGGAGTCAGAACTGTTATTTTATCAAATGGCTATTTCTTTACACTTTACCCACTGCCACTCTAAAACACCTTTAGTAAAAGATTTTACTTCCAAATACATAAAGAAAGTAGATATCAATAATGGGCACCTCCTCTCTATAGCTGCCAAGTCCCTCCTTAGAGCATTTAGATATTTTCAAATCTCTTCAGCATTGAAATAAATCTCATACATCCCCAAGGCATATGTCCTGAGGATATACATTTGGTTCTCTTTTTGTCAGTGTTGGGGTGAATTTTCCTTCTCTTGGGTATGTTTATGATTTAACAAGTTATTTGTAATAAACAGAAGAGATTTGCTTCCAAGAGAAGCTTATGAAATGTGTTCTTTATCTTGAGTTTACACTCTTTTACATATATATGTATATAAAATTAAATATATAATATATATTATATATACACACATACATACTCTTTCTCTTGAATTCTTTTCCTATGGGAGCCTGACATGAGCAGCACCTTGGAGATGGTCCCTGTGATAAGCAACTGAATCTACCTCTGCCCTTTACCAGAGTAGATTTGGGAACTGAATTTCCAACTCCAATAAGGTTTCTATGAACTGCAGACTCAGCACATAGCTTGTCTAGGACCCCAGAGAGCTGAGGCTGAAGCACTCAATTAAATATCTCCCTTGATCCCAAGGCTCAAAAGTGATAGTGATGGTAATTGAATTCCACATTTAAACTACTACCGCTGTGGTGATTTGAGCCTTCAAATGCTCAGATATTTGAATACTCGGTCACCATTTGGTGATATGGCCTTGCTGGAAGAAGCACATCCTTAGGGGTAGGTTTTGAGGGTTTATGTCTGAGCCCTGCTTCTTGTTCTCCCTCTCTGCTCCGTGTTTACCACTGAAGATGAGATACCTTGACTGCCTTCTCCAGTTGCCTGCTGCCATGCTGCCCTACCACAATATGCTCTCCCTCTGCAACTTTAAACCTAAACAAACTTTTTCTTTCGTAAGTTGTCTTGGTCATGGTCTTATCATAGCAACAGACAGATAACTGACAGAACAACCAAGTTGGAAGAAACATTTTAATTATGTATATTTATGGAATTTTCTTTCTGTGTGAGTGATATATATGTTTCTTTGGGTTTATGTACATGTGTGTGTGTGGGTGCTTGTATCCATGCACACACATCTAGAGGGCAGAGAAGCAGTACATATTCTAGTGTGGAATATATTTTACTGTTATAGAATTGATATTCTTTTTTTGTAGCAAATACATTTTTTTGTTGTTGTTTTTCTTTTATTGGATATTTTCTCCATTTACATTTCAAATGTTATCCCCCTTTCCAAGTTTCCCCTCCAGCAATCCCCTATCTGATTCTCCCTCCCCCTGCTTCTATGACGGTGCTCTTCCACCCACTCACCTACAACCTCCCTCCTCCCGCCCTGGCATTCCCCTACACTGGGGCATCTAGCCTTCACTGGACCAAGAAACTCTCCTTCCAGTCATGCCTGTTAAGATTGTGTCAGAGACAAGGAAGGAAATTCATTTTCAATATGATAATGTCAGAATTTTCCTACATCTTTAAAGTGCTGGGATTTCCCCCCCCTGTTGAACTTGAGTTTCTCACTATTTTCTACATTGTTATGTCCAAATGAGCAAAGGGATGGACTACGGGTACAGAAATATAAGGCTTCAGAGCTAAGTATAGAATGCAGTGATGGATTCAGCGGAGGAGAAAGTAGAATGTCTGTAAGTTCTGTGCAGTGAGTCAGCAGGAGCACTTTGATGGCACCATGCCTTCGCCGTGTCATGGGATTTAAAAATGGAGGAGAAAGTAGAATGTATGTAAGTTCTGTGCAGTGAGTCAGCAGGAGCACTTTGATGGCACCATGCCTTCGCCTTGTCATGGGATTTAAAAATGGTTCTCAGCACACCAGTAGGCAGCTGTTCTTTTCTTGTGTCCTCTGATACTCTCTTATGTTAGTTTTATTTTCATTTCGTGATATAATAAATGTACTTATTTCCCTTGTCCTGTGGACTACAAGATGAGTGCTGTGGAAATCTTTCGACAATGATGCCTCTGATAGGTTTGCACTTATGAAAAATGAAGTTGCTCACATTTACTCTCCTTTCAATATTTGTACTGAGATGCTGGTTCCTATACCACCTCTAATTACGTGTGTGTGTGTATGTGTTTATGTATGTATGTATATATGTATATTCTCACTGTAAGTAACTTTAAATAGTCATTCATAAATGGCTGAAAGAGTCAATAAGAATAAAAATTGAAGAACAGATTTAAGAAGTACTAAGGTACATATTATGAGTAAACTTTCTAAATACTAAATTATTGAAAAGCTGGCTATAAATAACCATGATAACTACCTCTCCAATGTCAAAAATGCATAAACTTAAAGTAAACTAAAATAGACTCAGAATAAATTCAGAGTTTTGAATACTCAGTCATAAGCAAAAAAAGGAAAATAGTCTGATGGTTCTGTTCAAGAAAACATAAATAAAACAAGCTCATTATAGCATTCTTGCAGAAAGTATGAAATATCAGAGAGGCGTAAGTCCATCATCTAGTTCTTTTCAAAGATACAAAACAGATAAATTATCCATTAGATTTGTTAAGGAGAAAGGAAAATAAGGAGAGTTGGGGAGGACAGAATGAAGGGAGGAAATAAAGTGGAAAAGGGAAGGAAGGAAAGAAGGAACTAATGAACAGTAAGGAAGAACCCACACATTCAGCTAGAAGAGAAAGGCTCTTGGGTAGAGTAATAGTCATGAGATTCTGTCATCTGAATAGGATGGAAATAGACTGGATTCCAATTTTCAGGAGGAAATTTAGCAACTTCAGATACTGATGTCTAGACAGAAGCTGGGTAGTGACTGAAAAGAACTCAAAGGTATATTTGGGCACAGTTATAGGCTACTTGAAAGAAAACTTTCAAGTACCAGTACTTTGGCTACTATTTCAGTTCATCTTCCTGTTTCTACTATGATAAAATACAGTGGCAGAGGCAAGTTACGGGGTAAAGACCTTGTTTAAGCTGATAGCTCCAGAGGCGTAGTCCCCATCCTGGCAGAGAAGACATGGTGGCCAGAGCAAGAAGCTGACTGGTCACATTGCATTCCTACACAGGAAGTAGAGCAGGCTGCTATTCATCTCCACTTCCTCACTTATAAGGTCACAGACCCCAGTCAGAGTAAGGTGCTATCACACTAGGCAAGTCTCAGCGTAATCAAAAGAGTCATGATAACCCACAAACCCATGCTCAGAGGCTGTCTCTCGGGAGACTTTAAATACTGTCAAACTGATAACACTAATCATTGCAGATATTCAGAATTTTCCAGAACTTTTAGAATAAGGAAGTTTTTCTAGTCACCTTTGCACATCAGAAAAGTTTTAGAATACAATATAAGAAACTGAGGGTCTGTTCTAAAATATATCAAACTTAAGACATCTATTTTAGGACTATTAGCAACTGCTTAACATGTTATCATTAGCTTAGATTTATTTTCAGAATTGAAGAATGAGTCAATTAGAGGAAATGCATGACATAAATCATTCCAAAAGGATATACAATGAATATTTTGATAGATTGTAAAAATACTTTTAATGTCAATTAACCTCTTTTCTGAGAAAATATCATTAGAAAAAATTCTTTTTAAAGTGAAACAGAGGTAAGGAAGGTGCCACCATGATTCAAACTCTTTCCCCCTCTTTTCCAAAGGCAGATAGATGGCTTTCACTTTCTTTCTGAGGGTTAGAGGTGTGGGTAGCAATGGCTCTCCACATGGGTCATGACCTGCATTCATGTAATTTTTTAGATGATTAATATTGGGCTAGAGAGGTGGTTTAGTGGTTAAGGAAAGCTTTTGCTTTTGTAGAGGATATGAGCTTGGTTTCCCAGCACTCTCATGTATGGAGTGGTTCAAAATCATCTGTAACTCAAACTGCAGAGGGATCGTTTGCCCTGTCCTCCACAAGTATGCATGCGCACACGCACGCACACACACACACTCATTAAAAAAGTAAATGTAACTGTATACTGAATCTAAACTCCAAATGATATCAAAACTAGTAACAGGTAATTTCTATGTGATTTACCAGTGAGAAGCACCAGGATATACATTTGTTTCAATGACTAAGAAAATTTAGGTCTAATTTTTTTTCCTGGATTACAACAAAAATCCACATATCTCACCACCAAGTAAAATCATTTAGAGGATTACTGAGTTTTTTATTTTAGTTGATGGTTTTATACCTCATTTCATCAGTCATAAAAGCTTTACAGCAGAAGTTTCTTTCTATTCCTTGGCCAAGGTCTTCATATGCCCCAGGAAATTATGAATGTCACCCACCACAAAACTATGAAGTTACTTAAAACTTTCTAAGAAATTTTTGTAAGACTTTTGTAATTTAACTTAGTAGATCTTGAGTGTGAGCTTCATAGATGACAATGCCAGATCACACTGTCAAAAATCTTGGCTTGATTGCCGTGAAGATGGGTTACTGATCGATGCTAATGTAAGTATATGATATTAATTATGAAGGAAGAATAAAATTCAGACAGTCAAACCACAAAATTCTTTTCACTTCCCAAACCCATCTACTTTATTCATTAGAAAGTTCCAGAAAGTTGTTCTGAAAAGTATCAGTCATTAAGTTATAACTTTGTAAACTGTAGAGCAGATATACATCTTTCTCTTTCTGGCCCAGCTCCTGGATGAGATGCTGCGATGGATAATCTTGATTGGTAGCTTGTCCCATGTGAGAAGCCTTAGCTTCTACAGGCCATCAGAGAAGTCTGTGAGGATGTCTGTGGGGTCATTTTCTTGATTGTGAATTTATGATCTATTGTGGGGTCCTTGCTTACTGTGGGCAGGGCCATCAGAGGTGAGTGGGTCTGGGCTGTTTTAGAAAGGTGGGTGAAGATGAGGCAGGGAGTAAACCAGGAAGCGTCATTCCTCTACGGGTTCTGCTTCAAGCTCCTGCCATGCCTTTCCTCATTGGTGGGTCATGACCTATCTGTATAAACTGAAATAAACCATTTCTTCTCCTAGTTGCTTTTGGTAATGGTGTTTATTTCAGTAACAGGAAGCAAACTATGACAGATATCCAGGTAAGAAATTACGTCAAAGTGGACAAGTTGCCCTACACATGATCTGCATAATCCATGTGAGTTAATGACAATCTGCTGGAAGAAACAAAAATATCAGGTGACATAGTGAATGCTGGTCATTTGGGTTCACACAACAAAACAGCTAGTTCTTTTTGTTGTTTTATTTTTGCTGTTGTTTTGTTTCTTTTCATATTGTTTATAAGTTCACGTGGTAGAGAAGCCTGCGAAGCATTTTTCATTGTGGATGATGCCACCTTGGGCTTGTGGTGCTGGATTGTATAAGAACAAGCCATGTGGAGCAAGCCACTAAGCAGCAACCCTGCATGGACTCTACATCATCTCCTGCTTCTGAGTTCTTGCCCTGTTTGAATGACCATCCTGACTTGCTTAATGATGAGCAGCAGTGTGGGAGTGGAAGCCAAATAAACTCTCTTCTCTCTCAGTTGCTTTGTTCATGGTGTTTCATCACAGCAATCATAACCCAAACTGAGACAGAAATTCATACCAGGATTGTGTGGTATTTCTGTGACAGATCTGAGCATATTGTTTTGAGGAGTATTGTGGAAGGACTTCTGAAATTTAGAAGATAAAAGCCGTGGGCTGTTCAAATCTTGGTGAGCTTGAAAGAAAGGGTTGTTGAGAGAAATGCAGATAATAGAGGCCTGGCTTGTGAGGTTTCAGAGGCCAGAATGGGACTCTCACAAGAACTTTTGTTGTTTTGACTTAAGAATCTGTGGTTCTGGTTGGCTGGGTCTGAAGAATCAGCTGCTATAAGAAGATAACAGAACCATTGAAGTGAAACCTTTGCTTCTCTGGGACAATCCATATTGGTCAGCTAGGGCTGAAAAATCAGTTGTAATTAGAAAGAGACCAGTATCATTAAGTGAAGTCATGTGGGAAGTACTTCCTTAGGTTTATCATACAAAATCTGTGTTCATAGGTTATCATAAAATCTGTGAGGCAGCCAAGATTGTATCTTGGCAGTAGAACTTGGCAATGTAAGAGTCACCCAGGTGGCAGTGATTTTGAAGGCTTGAAGTGGTTATGGAGAGCAGCTGAGGCTTGGCATGGTGAGGCTGGGCTTGAGTCCCTGAGGAGAGTCCAGGAGAGGCTACAGGGGAAAGCGAGGCACACGTTTAGCAAGAGACCCCAGCATGTTGGAGATGCCAGTATCATGGGATGACTACCAAGAACAGCAGCAGCAGTGCAGAAGAGTCAGCAAGAGGCCAGAAAACAGCCATGTGTGCTGCAGAGGGCAGAGCTAGAGAAGAGATCTGAGGCCTCTGAGGAAGCCCAGAAGACTGAGTGGATCCCCGACATTGGACAAGTTACTTATACTTTTGGAATTTGTTTTTGCTTTGTTCTGACTGTGACTGTGCCAAGGGCCTTCCTTCTTGAAATAAGAAAGTATTTAACTTAGTTTTGATTTGAGAGACACTGTAGCTTAAACTCCGTATTTTAAACAGACTGAATTTTTGATTTTTCATTAATGAACAGTGGTGTGGAAGTGTAAGCCAAATAACGCCTTTCCTCCATATTGCTTCGGTCATGATGTTTCATCTCGGCAATAATAACATTAACTAGCTACTTTGGACTTTCTAGGAAATGTTCAGTGTTTTCAGGGGAAGTTCAGGGATCCACTTTATAATATTGGTGCTTATGATACAATTTTTCTTTTTATTACATCTTCCATTGTCACTTATCTTTGTAGCCTAGACCTCACCTAGAGATGGTCTCTTCTGTAACTAATTGCCTGTTTAACTTGGTTATCTTCATTAAACTCAATCTCATATCTTAATCCTCCATGTCCAGTTTTTTTCTCATTTCACGTAATTAAATCTGGATCCATTCAATTGCTTGAGATGTTAGCTGTCATCATGGGCACTTTTGTTCCTCCGTGGATGAACCCTGTCATCATGCCTAATTGAAATCTCCTTGTGCACTGGCTCCAGCCTACCTCAGCATACTGCCTCTAACTCCGACTTCTAACTTAACTGCATCAGCCATAAGACACATTTATCTCTCTGAGGTTGTCCTGGTCCTGCTCTGCACTTTCTACCTTTTGCTCACGCTATTTCTAGAATTTTACTACATTAAAATTTAGTGCATGTGTGCATGTTAAGACATGCATACGGAAGTCAAAGATAACCTTGTAGAAGCCACTTCTCTTCTTCCCCATTCGTCATTGCTGACCCTGCTCATGGTACTCTTTTTCTCTGGAGCAATCTCCCTTCTGGTATTAACTCCGGTATAGCATAACCTCTCAGTCCCCTAAGTTACATTTAGTTTGCTACTTTGAACTGTTCTTGCCTTTCTCAAAATGCATCACAATTTGAAACTATGAAAGGTTTTTGCTTATCATTTCTGTCTTCCGATTTTCTTCCTATGCTCTTAAACTCTACAGGGAATAGACTCTTGCCTGTTTTATTCCACTCTACTCTTAGTATCCACTGGAGGGTCAGGGGATGAAGATGTGGGAGCTGATGAACATTTGTTCAGTACGGATTTGGCTCCTTCAGTACATCTGTTGCTATGGCTGAGAGAAAGTTGGGCAGGTGCTTTTCAGGGGACCCTGTGGATACTAATTGGACTCTCTCCATAAATAACTTGCTCATGCTCCCATTGTTTACCAAGGTAAGCTATTATTTTATTATGAGAAAGGAAAGAGCCACCACAGCTGGTGTTTCCTATGTTACATTATTGTAACATTTTTGCGTAGTTCATTCAACTGGTTTTCATTCAATAAATAACTGTGTGTTGAAATTCACGAGATAAAGCCTGTTAGTTAAAAACAAACCTCTTTTAAGGCTAAGTCATATAAATCCTGCTGAATATTATAATGGTTGAGTTGGGAGCAAAATGCCTAGTTTCCATATCATAATTTCTTTTAAAACAACTTGTCAACCTAATATTTTCTGGCATAATGATTTATTTTCCATTGTTTTAACAAAATTCACGAGTCTGGGAAATTTACAAAGAAAAGGAACTTTTCAAGGTTATAGTGTTGGAGGATAAGAGTTCAAAGAGTGTTGTCTCAGCTCTGATAAGGACCGCTCTGGCTGTATCACTTCATGGTAGGGTATGAGGGTGGGAGTAGAGCTCTCATGGCAGATGGGAAGTCATTGAACAGGAAAGGTCCAGTTTGCTCTTCCACAATTATCCTATTTTCTCAGAAGCTAACTACCTGGAGAACTTCATTAATTCCTTTTGGGACGGTGTCATTAATGATCCTATCATCTTCCCTTGAGGATCTGTCTCTCAAATATTACAATATCTTTAGCATCACAACACAGTACCAATCTTCTAACTTAGGAGCTTAGAGGACACTCACACATACTCCAATCACTGTGATTAACTACGATTTGTTATATTTTTCATAAAGAACACATAGAATCATATTACTAGTGTAAAAATATTGTGAAAAATATCATATATTTTTAAAGATCTCACAGGTAAATACCAACAATAATTTGAAAGAAATACTAATGAAGTTCAAGGGAGGAAGTTAAGAGTCACCACGCAACATTTTACTTTAAAATCAACATGGTGGCACATGCCTATTATCCCAGCACCTGCATGGGCTGACAGATTCAGGTTTGAACTGGGCTATTCAATGAGAGTCCAATTTTGAAAAGGGCAACAAAACAGCGATGTAAAACATGTTAGTGTACATATTTCAAGTATGTTTTTTACTTATTTTGTGTAAGGTCATTACCTGGGATAATAAATAGTTGCATTATGGAGTTTATTTAACCACAAATAACCAAATTGTGCTGTCTGCTGGAAATATAAGCAACTGATGATCACTACATTACACTAAATCAGTCAAATTCAGAGAAATGAATTAAAAACTAGTTTTTCACTAGAGGATCATACACACATACATATGTTGTGGGTTGTCTCATAGGAATGCCAGAAACTGAGTTCTGGCCCTCTGCAAGAATGTTTTGGACTCTTAACTGATGAGCTATCCTGATAAAACTCAGTATTTTCACGTTATTCTTTTAACATTTAAGCTAATGAGTTCTAAAATACTGTGAAATATATATCTGGAAGTAGTATTCCAGGCTCCCTGACAAGGCTGAATGACTAAACTCCTGTTACCATGGGAGTGGTGTGTTCTTCACCCTCTGTTCTTTTCCTACCTAGCCTGCACCATGAAACTACTAGGACAAACTAAAGATTTTAGGAGTAGTTAGGTCGGATAGATGGGACCTGAGTCATTACAAAAGGACTCAGACAAGTATTCCAGTCCAAATGTCCAAAGAAACCCACAAACAAACAAACAAACAAACCAAACCAAAACTCAACAAACAATCTGAAAAGACATACCTAAAATGAACTACAAATGGAGATGGCCCAGCAGTTAAGAGCACTTAATGCTTGCTGCTCTTACAGGGCCCTGAGTTTGGGTCCCAGCCCCAACTCTAGAGGGCTTGCAACTGTTCATAACTCCAGTTCCAGGGCATCAACACTTCATCCTCTCCCTTCACAAGTGCCTGTACTTATACACAGATTCCCTCACATAGATACCCATGAATATGCACAATTAAAAGTCAATTTGACTATAAGTAGGAACTCTATATGACCAATAAATATATCAAGAGTTTCAAGATCCATCAAGGGAACATGTCACAATTGCATTACTGTTCCATTTCCTCTACCCTAGAAAGGCTATGACCATATAACACAAAGCAAAGACAAATGCTGGCCCTTATGCACTGCCAGTAGGAAATGCACACTAGTGTGGCTACTGTGGAGGTTTTTCAAAACACTAAAGTTAGATTGAACATAGGTTCCAGCTACACCATTGGTATGTTCCTGAAGGCAATGAAATTAGCGTGAAGACTGATACCTGCATAACTTTATATTGCAACAATGATCCCAATATTCAAGCTGTGGGATCAGCCTGGGTGTTTGTGACCAGATTAATTGGACAAAAGTACAATTGAAATGGTGCTATTTTCAAAGAAACTGACAGAATTTTAGGTATACATATTAAGTGCATTGTGTCAGGCTCAGGAAGACAGCCCTCATAGATTTCTAAAATGTGAATGCTGGAGTTTGAAATCCTGGGGCTGGGTGCTCTGGCTCATGCTTGCCTACCATGCATGGAACTCTGGGTTTGACTCACTACACTGCAAAGACAAGGCATGGGGGTGCAAGCATATAATCCTAGGATTCTGGGTATGGAGGCAAGGGGACCTATAGCGGAACAGCAAGTTCAGCATCAATCTGGGATATAAGAGATTTAGTATAAAATATAAAATATAGTTAAAGGGAAAGGGTCAATCTGGAGAATGGAGGGCCTTTTAGGTATAGGGAAGGGAAGGAAGGGATGGAGGTAGAAGTGTTGTTATATAAGAATGAAAGGAAGAGAAGGCATGATCTAAACTTGATATTGTCATGTCTGAAGATGTCGTGGTGATACCCACTAATATTATGATTCATATGTAGTAAAAATTAAAATAGTCAACAGGCACCAGACAGAGCAGCCTTAGCCTTTCTACCATGCATTCAAGAAGAACAAACCTTCATCAGACACCAGATCATTCAGAACTTTTATGTTGTACTTTCTAGGCTCCAAGACCACGAAAAGCCACCTATGGTGTATAAATCAACAAATGGAAGGCATTGCTACAGCCATGCAAAAACAAAAATGTCAAATTTGTATGTCCATATTTTCTAGATATACACCCTTTGACACATAGAACTCACTCCTGATGAACTGTAAAATTTTTATGCAACAAAATATTTGAATAGAACACACACAATTCAAACATGTTTGAGCCATCTCCATATACCAACCATTAACTTTCTCATTTGTAGAGATATTAAAAAGGTTCAATCCCTCTATTACAGTCCTTCCCTTTCTTTCCAGCCAATTTCCTTTTCCTCCAATTTTTCAACTTTTCTAAATCACTGTTTTCATTTTTGCCACCACTTCTTTTATTTGCCAGCCACGAGTCTCACCAAATTGAATCTGCAAGGTGTACATCTCCTTCTGACTCATTTCAATTAATATACTTTGAACTTCATCCAGGTTAACATATGTCACATATATCATAAATATACACATATTATATATATATACATATGTATTATTATATATAAATTTTGTTTTTCCTTACTATTGAAAGTCATTTATGTACATGACCATACCAAAACTTATCTCTTCCTTCATTTGTTGCTAGCTTTTTTGACTTTTAATGTCTGAGTTTAACAATACATATGACAGCTTGCTCTGTAGAGATGTTCTCTTATTCTCCCAACCTTATCTTCCCCCTTTGCCAGCTCCATAGGGGATATTACAGCCACAGTGTATGCCTACTGTTAGATCTGTTTTTTAAAGCATCATACCATACAGTGATAAATATCAAACATTGTTTCATTTAAGTTATTTTAAATATTGGGGTTACATTTTGAAGATTTATTGTGCAAACCACTTCATTATTAAGAGCTATAACATTTTTTCTCCTTATATTGGTATGTTTATTGCTCAAAAATCTCTCTATGTGGTATACATTTATTTATTAAGGATCTGAGGTTTCTAGATTCCACCATGTTGGAGACACAGCTCAGGTGGTGAGTGTTTGCTGCTCTTTCAAAAGAGGGTGTTTAGAGCCAAGTCCCATGTCAGGCAGTCCGCAACTACCTGTAATTCCAGCTCTAGGACATCTGAGGCCTCTGGCCTCTGCTGGTCTTACACACACACACACACACACACACACACACACACACACACACACACACACACACACACACACACGAGTAAAATTCAGAATATCCCATGAAATATGGAGTTCATCCCATCATCCATTAATGTGGAAAGTAGACGTATGGAGAGGTTACCAACCCTTGGCAATACTGTATGAGAAATCAGTAAAAGAGCAAAAACTTGATCCTATATAGTATGGACTTAGTTTTGGTTCTTTTAAACACCATTTTAGCGGTTGGAAATAGCTACTGGTAAGTCATGTCCCATATTTTGTTTTATAAAGCCACCAAGAAGCAGTCATGGAAGAAAATTGAACTACCTTTGAAGTTTGAAGTTAAACTTCGAGAGGCTACCTCTTTCTCTTTACGAAACCATCTTAGCAGTGGGCTGGAATACTGGTGTATAGAGGAAATGCTTGGGAAGAAACAAACCTAGTTGTAATTCAATATAAATTTGATGGGCTTGTGTTCTCACTCTCACTCTTGCTCTCCATCTCTCCACTTGGGTCCTGGAAGTGCTATTCCTGTAGAAATGTAGGGTAATGGGTGAGCAAACCATTTCAAATGCATCACAGCCTCCTGTCCCATTGCATTTGCTAATATTTAGTCCAATAGTGTCAGAAGATTAGTGAGGCACTATGATGATGGACTACAATTAGAGAGTGTAAAATCATGGGAACCCGTCCAGATACTTTCAGAAAACTGGCTCTTAATTTTTACTCAAGCAGCATTAATTCTCTGTCCGTTATGTAAATATTTTCTCTGAGATGTTTTATTGGCTTTTAAACATCATTTATGCCAACTTGGCCTTGCTGAAACCTTAATTTTCATACTTAAAATACCATGATTCTTTCTGTATGATCTTCTCCTTCCTCCTTTCCTTTCCTGGGAAAATTCCATGAGGTCCATTGTTTCAATAACTTGATGTCAAAAGAAGGGGCACACATGTTTCCTCTCTAGGGCAACACTGTTCCTGGCAGGTCTTTTACACACATTTCTTGTCATGGATTAAAGGGCGTACTGGAGGAGGCATCTATGACTTGCATTTGTAAAGATAAGATAGGACCCAGTAGCTGACAAATAGAGGGAGTCGCCCCTTGAGAGATTCACCAGCACTCTCCCCCTATAAAACAAGACCTGAAATTCTTTGGCTTATAACCATTTCCTCTTTTATAGTTCTTTAGCAATATGGTCTAGACTTTTATTTTGTGCAATTCTTCCTGTGATTTCTCTTAGTGTAAACTATGTAATTGCATTTACCAGCTGAAAACTGGGCTGACTCAGTTTATCTCTGTTCATCTTGTCTCTTCAGCAGTACCCCATGCTTCCTTATGTGGTTTTCTCAGAGTAGCAAGAATATGAGAGAAACTAAAAATCTTGAAAGATTAGAACTTGAAAGATGACTAGTACCACACCAGCCATAGACTCTTGTACAGCTGAAGTCCTTAAGGCAGTCCAGATATGAAGAAGAGACTCCACCTCTTCCAGAAAGTCTCTGCCAAGAATTCTTTGTTCCTCTGTTGAAATTAATGGATATATTCAAGAGACCTGTAGGTGCCCACAACAAAGGGGCCTGGGAAGTAGAGGAGCAAAATGGCTGGCCTTCTCTATCAGGTACTCACTTCTCCCTGGTGCTTAGTTCCTGGTATGTGTTATCAGCTCAAGTTATTATGTATGTGGCTTACCTAAATAAAGGACAACTCACTAAAAAGTCAAGAACATTGTATTTAGTTTGTATATTGTTGGGGGGAATCTTTATATAAATTGATTTTGTAAGAGTTGTATTCTTTTCTCTGGGATTATGTGTCCTAATATCCAATTTGGAAATCTGTAAACAGTAGGATCTAGAATGCTAAATTGGTGAGCACTTTAATTAGTGTTAGACAAGGCAGACATGAAATGGATCCTTGTTGCTTTAAGTTGCTGGTAGAATACTAATTATACATGAAGAGGCTGAGAAAAATCAATAAAAGGAGAGGGATTTCTACTCAGTATTAATGCTATACATCTATTCATTTTGGGGTCATTATCAAAAACTATATTTGTACATTCTACATCTAGCTATTATATTACATAGTATGTTTGGTAAGTTAATCTAAACATTATTATTGGAAGAAAAAATCTTGCCTGCAGTCTTTATGAAACACCCTGCCAGTGGCTGATATACGATGAATGACTTTTAAAAGGTTTATATTGTACATACAAAGATCTTTCTTGATCAACTGTTAACTGGGCTGGTTTGATATTTTCACACTGTATTCTTAGACCAGGGTTTTAACTCAGTTGTAGTCTTTTAGGTGAAGATTTTTCTTCCTTGATAGTTTATTACCCATTCTTCATAGCTGGTCACCTCCCCCCACCCCCACATTAAGAATCCTGTAGGACCAACTGAGTGAAAACCTTCTTGTTCTTGAAACTTTCTCAGTAATTAAAAACCTTGTATTCTACACATGGGCTATAGAATGCTTTTATAAATAAAGATGCTTTTGTAAATAAAGTCCCTCACCAGTTTAGCAAATGTGAGAATATTTTCTTTACCAATGTTTGCATCGCTATAGGCACTATAGTATTGACAGATGTGAGAAAGCCTGTGTAAGAGAACACTTGAACTTTAGCACATGTAGGTTTTATAAAGTTATAATTTGAAGGTCTATGGAGCCCTTCAACGTGAAGTCACCAATATTCTTTGTATTTTGGGACTTTGCATTATAGAGTCATTTCTTCTCTTTCTTACTATCTTGCTTCCAACTACTCGTCTTCCCTTGCTTGCAAGTAACAGCATTGCTCATCACTTCTCCTTCTTTTAGAAATACGTGTATGGTATAGAAATGCTTGCCTGAATGTATGTACGGGCATCACACCAGATGAACAGGGTTAGATTTCCTGGAACTTGAATTACAGATGTTGCGAACTGCCATGTGGTCGCTCTGGAAGAGCATCTGTGCTCTTAGTGACTGAACCAGCTCTCTATCCCCATCTCCCTTGTGTTTGATCACATCAACTTCTTTTTAGGCACCACCATGATGTCACTGAGAGTATGTTTATCTGTCATTTCCCTCTATTCCAAATAGTCTTGATTCCCAAAAGATATCTGAGCTAGAACATGTAATTTTCAGTGAAACTTTGCCAATTCGGAATAATACGTAAGATAAGCTCAAAGAATAAGTCTCACCTGCTGTTTGACCCTGTTCCAAATCCATGATGCTTTTGGAGTCTGTAGCCCTTTCCCATTAGATGGCTTTTCTCTCAAAGGATAGCTAGATTCTATGTCACCCAGGACAGTTCACAGGGGTATGACTGAGAATATTTCCTTAATTAAGTTGAAGACCAACAAAACAAAAATATCAGCACAAAATGGCCCAACCTTGCTGTATTCCTTCATCTTCCAGGCCTTCCGGTACACAGGGAGAACCTCCTCTCAGACTCCATAAAGTCTGTAGGGTTAGCTTCTAATCTCCCGGACAAAAGAGAATGAATAGGGCTGAGTATTTTTCTTTCTTTGCATCTTAGTTTCCCTTTATGACTGCCCTTTGTATCAGCTGTTTGTAGCTATTATCTTGACATACATGGGAAGAAAGCCACAAAGAGGAAATTTCTAGATCTTGCCCAGGGACATATCTATGGTGGATTATCTTGGTTGTAATTGAGATGGGAATTCCCATCCGGAATGTGGGTGGCACCATTTCATGGGCTGGCTCCCAAACTGGAGGAGCAGAAAAGCTGAACACTCAGCCAGCAACCGACCGGGCAAGGGTGCACGGGTTTACTCTTTCTCTGCTGCTCACCGCAGATGGGATGTGACTCATTGCTTTAAATTCCGTCCTTGACTTCCCAAAATAATAGACTACAACTTGGAGCCAATCTCTCTCCTTGCTAAGTTTTTGAGTGTTTTACCACAGCAACAGAAAATGAGCTGAAGTGTCATGCAGGTGTGTGTGTGTGTGTGTGTGTGTGTGTGTGTACATAGCCTGTTAGCTAAATAAAATCACATTCTAACACAGTGTAGTCTCCATTTGTGGTTTAAAGACATACTTCTCTCTGAGGCCAACAGCCTCCGAAGTTCCAAGCCTGCACAGAATACCCATAACCATTCACATAACTGCTTTAAGCATTGAGCTTTTCCTAGGCACCATACTGTAACCCAGAGCTTTCCCACCCACACTGCACTAGAGGCTTTTTATCAGTCCCAAGCCTGGATTCTAAGAGGCCTTAGGTTAAGCACCATTTGTAATGGTTTTGGGCTTTCCTATGCCTGTCCCAGTTTCTGTATAATGTCAACAGAGGCATTTCTTTTTTACAATGCTTATGGCCTTAAGATAGAATTGTTCAACAATTAGCTCTTAATTTATTTTAACCCATTTTTGTTAGTCTATATCTGCCAAATGGGTGGGTAGTCACCTCTTCTCAGTTTCATATTTTCAACTTCCTCAGAGTCTGGGTGGCCTCTGACTCTTTCCCTGAGTTCCTATCAGCAGGATGTCCCACCTTCTAATCCAGCCTTATTTTAATGGCCATCAGGTTTTTATTGATAGGTGATGCTTCGGCAGTACACAAGAGATTATCCCTACAGCATTCAGACATCTTTCCTGAAGCTAATCTCTGCTTCTGATTTACATAACTGAATGGCCTGTAAGGAGTGTATGTTTCTCAAGGTCACTTGTCCCAAATCTACTTTTAAGTCTCTAATGCTTAAAAGCCATAAACTAAGTACAAAAGTTTTTTATTTCTGTTGTCTCTGGGTCTTTAGTATTTTTTAAATATTTAAATTCAAACTTATTTTAAAACAAAGCCTTTTCTTTTCTCTTATTTCAAGCTGCATGACCTTATCTCAGTGAACTAAACTAGAACATTAGCAATGGTATTGGAAAGAGGAATAGGAGAATTAAACTTGCCAGGTTGTAAAAAAAGAGATTCTGCTTGTCCTTGAGAACTAGAACTTCCTTGGTTGTGACAATGTCTCTGTCCTGGCCAGGGACCAGAACTGCTATAATATTCATGCACACTGAATCCTGGTCTGTTTTCTTTTTCTTTTTCTTCTGTTTTTACTCAGGAACCTGATGCTTATAGATACCAAAAGATCTGCCAGATCAACTTCTTCATTGGCCCTTGACTTTGTGAACTGCAATCCAGATGGCAGGACTGAAAGATGAGTGGATGCTTCATGAGGACCTGTAGTTGGACCATCCGAACTGACCAACCCACCCCTCTTATCTCAGCCAAGTAAAGTGTTATTAACTCCTAGATCAAGTCCTTAGTGACAATCTTCCTTTGGACTCTTCTTGTTGCATAGAACTTCTAGAACTTCTGCTTTTTTCTTTATCTTAAGTTGAATAATAAAATAAATCTTTTTATAAAGATTTTTATAAAGTAACTTACCATTTGTTGTCTATGAATTTCATTCTTTGAATTCAGAACACAAAGATGTTGGGAGGCAAAGCCTTTGCAAGTTTTGTGGATATTCATTGTTTGGCAGTCACTTAGCCCTCCTCATCAGAACATGTAAAGGTCTCCATTGTAGTCAAGAAACCTCCCCCCACCTTAGGTTTCTGCTCATTTCAGTACCACACTGTCAGCTAAACTGCAGGCTTTATTTAAATTCCAGCAACTTTTTTCCATTAGAGTTTCTCTTTCCTTTTGCCACTATCATCTGGTGATTTTCTCACAGAGTTCAAACTCATTAACCACTTATTTTCATTTCATTATTTTTAATATGATAGAAAATAATCTCTTTCCAAGTAAGTAGTTGAAACAGGACTCAAGCTCCAATTTTGATGTCCCGATGGATTAGCTTTTCCCCAACCTAGGGGCAATCAGTGGGGGGGGCACAGGAGTCTGGTTGGGTCCTGGGATTAGAAATGAAAGTTATTAATGTTTTGTAGCTTGAGTTTCTCAGATGTTTCATAAAGACTTTTCTATATAGTCTTTTAGAATCTTCGCAGGAAATTTGGTGAGGAAGCTAAGAAACTGAAAGTCCACAAGAAAAGAAGCCATCTGTAGTGATTTGAATGAGAATGTCCTCCTTAGGCCCATAAAGAATGGCACTATTAAGAAGTATGATTTTGTTTAAGTAAGTGCTACCTTGTTGGAGGAAATGTGTCACTGGGGCTTTGAGGTTAGTAGGCCCAATACCACTCCCTCTTCCTGCTGCCTGTCAATCCAGATATACAACTCCCAGCTACCTCTGCAGTACCATGTTTGACTGTGTTATGTCTGCTGTGAGGATAATGGAAACTGTAAGACAGTCCACAATTAAATGTTTTCCTTTATAATAGTTGTAGTGCTTAGTTGATTCTGTGGGCCTTGTCCAGCCTTCATATGAGGGTATGTACCTAGTCTTATTATATAACTAGTTATGCTGTATTTGGTTGACATCCTTGAGAGGCCTATTCTATTCAGAAGGGAAATGGAGGAACGTATCTGGGGAAGAGAGACTGGAAGTGGAGGGAGAGAAACAACTGTTGGAAGTAATATATGAGGGAATTAGAAAAAAATGTTGCCTTGATCATATTACCTCTTTATAGCAACAGAATCTCTAACGAAGACACCATCCAAAGGCATTATTGGGACCTAGACACTCCAAGAGCTGCTAGGAGGAGCTGCACAGATTCTACCTCCACAAAACCCCTGTAGTATTTCTAGCTTCACCACTCTCACACAAAGGCTAATCTTTTTCTCACCACAAACACCAGAGAACTGGAGGCAGCCTGGCCATGGTCTGGTAACATAGGTCATATATTAACTAAATTAGTGATCTCATGATGCAGGGCCCCCTGTTCTCTTGGAAATGTGTAAGAGCAGACACAGCCTGCTTTTTCAGGCAGTACTACAGCTTCTTGTTGTGGGATTAACAATGCTTTTGCTTAAAGAACAAGCAACTCAATGCCTTTCTCTTGAGTCCTTCTTTTTTTCTCTCTCTCCCATACTTTATTTTTTGTGGTATTAAGCAAAGTGTTCTCAAAAAAGCTTTCTGCGTCATGCTATTAGGTAGCTAGTGAGCTACTAGGAGGCTTGGCTGTCACTGGGACTCAACCTCTCTTATATGTAATGGGTTTCAGTAAATTTTCTTTTGTGTTGGGCTGCATTCACAACTATCCCCAGCTACATATGGCTGCATATAGCCTGCAGGTAATAGGTTGGACATACCTATGTAGAATTAGATTTTTCCAAATCTTCTGTAAAAAGGTTCCCAAATAATAACACTCGAAATGTATATAAGAAATACTCAAGTTAATAAAAAAAAAAAAAAAGGTTCCCAAATGCTTCAGTCTCCCGTCTAGCCTACCGTCCAAAGGTATGGGATACACAATGGTAAATAGGACAAGTGGATGTGGAGCTGTTTAGAAATAGTTCACTGGATTTCAATATCTGGCCAGGATACCATAAGTCCAGTTCAAAAATCTTCACCAAACATGAATCAGCAGTGGCCACATGGTCCAGCAGAAACAGCCAGGCCTCCATTGAATAGGTCAGCAGGAACAGCCAGAACGAGCAGCAATGCCAAGAGTAGTTCTCTGCTGTGCCTTTCTCAACAAAATGATGATCAGAGAAGATGACCAATGAAGTGCTGCATGGCTAGCTATACAAGCACGTTATCATTCTCTGTTGGGTCCTACTTAGACTCTCTCCAAATATCATGTGTTTTCTCATAGGTCTATTTCAGCAAAACATCACATGAGTCTGCTTCAGCAAAATATCACTTAAGACTCTTTCAGGAAAGCATCACATGCTACAACAAGAAAATTTCACTTCACACCTATCTGGGTTTCCCATAAAGAATAAGAACATTCCATTGCCTCCTTTTCATTAGAGTCAATCACAAGAGAACTGACAATCACTAGAAAATAAAACTTTTTTTTCTGAAGAAGTTGCCAGTACTAGAGGCTTCAGAAGTAGGATAAAGACTGTAGAGATGTAGATGAAAGAAGTGCTCTCTTTGGCTGTTTTTCTCCAATCACTTGCTGAGGGTGTGTTTTGCAAAGGTCTCCCTTTCGTTGCACTTTCACTTAAGAACAGGTTGTCCTTCACCCTGCAGTTAACTCCCACGTTTCCTGTGCTCAGTGTTTCATGTCTAAATTATTTCAATGAACATCACAGCAGAGCCTGATCTTTGTGATAATGCCCCAGATGTTTCCCAATAGGGGTAGGAAGCTGAAAAAAATCTGTGTTCTTTGCTTTTTATCAGTCTTTGACTGTCGGCTAAGCCTGGAAGATTGTCATTTTCTTTTTGTCCATGTGGAGAGGTTTAATGAGAGAAGATGAGTAGAAGAGAGGAAAGGCTGGCCATGAGCACGTGGAGGGAAGGAAGGGGCAGGATAGGGAGAGAAGGGACAAAGGGGAAGAGCAGAGAAGGGAAGAGAAGGGAAGAATAAGAACAAAAGCAAGAAAGATTCTCATTTTCACACGCAGCTCCTGTAGGAATGTTGGCCAAGAAGTTCCGACATCATGATCCATCATACCTATGGAGTAGCAGGTGCTGACTTAATGAAAACACCCAGCTGTCAAAATGGAAGGAAATAGCAGAAAGGAATGTGGGAAGAACACTTTACAGAGTCTGAAGAAATATTTTCTGCTCTTGAGTATAGCAGAAAAGGCATGAAGGACAGGTTGAAGAACAAACCAGAGATTCCATAACAAAAATTATAGCCAGACTTCTGTACTTGTTTGTAGACGCTCTTCTCATGCATGCTCAGTCTTTTACAGACAGTCTTCGGTGTGGTTGGAGGTTTCAAGTCTTTCTGTGATCTTTCATAGGCTTTCCCTTTCCCTCCTTTGTCTCTTTGTCATACATCCTAAACTTTAACAGTGACAAGAGTGACCATTTACAGTTGCTACTTGACTTCGTCTAGAGGGAAAGGTCCAACCAAACATTCCAATATAAGGACAGGCTTGTGACTGGGTGATAGGAGGCATGATTCCAGTTGGAGTCAGTTCCTCAGTGGAGCTGAACTCCATTCCTAAGGGAGTTTAGGGAGGGGTGTCTCCTGCATTGATGTGCACATTTTAAGGAACTAGTTCTGAGGTCATTGCAAATGATTCCAGGTTATAAACTTAGCAATGTCTCTACCTAGTTTCAAAGGGAGAGACTGAAGCAATTGTGTTTTATAACATAAATATTTTTTAAAAGCCAGCAAAATGGAAAAGTAGGTTTTCAATAGATTAAAAACCTCCTCTTTTTATTTATTCTTACAATAGTCTTGGGATTTGTTAGTTTACGAATCCCAGTTTGTATAGATCCACATATCTACATAATCTTTACAGACACCATCATGAACCATGAGATTTTAAAGTGGATTGCTAAATATATTCCTCTTTTAAAAAAATCAATAACTAATCTCTAATACTTTTAGTGCCATGGCAAATACATGTTGATGTAAAAATACAGCTTTCACCTTGGAGGGGATGAGGGATTATTCTGGAGCCAAATTTGAGTGACTGGGCCTGGAGAACACAGATCTAGGTTACCTGCAGCTCCATGTTTCAATGTGGATGCAATTTCACAATTTTTTTATAGCAACAAACCCAAGATTCATAAGCCACTAAACTTTTTAAATGTATTAGAAAGGATATCAGTAGGCAAGTTCCAGCAGGAGGAGAGCCTCTACTATAGGCTTTGGATTCTATCTGATGACAGTTTTAGCTTTGAGATTGATGGAAGAAAAGGACCTGCTTGGACAGCCCAAAAGAATTTACTTGTTTGTAACTATTTTTTTTTCTTTTCAAAACCTACTTTTAATGATGATTCTTAAACGCTTTAAACTCCCTTTTGACCTACCACCCACCATCCACCAGAGGTAGTGGAAAAGAAAGCATACAAGGAAGTGGACCTGTTTAGAAACAGTCCTTTGGAGCAACCCCCATCCGTCTTGTCTGGAAATTAGCAATTCAGTTAACAAGTCAGTAGCATCAGCTGGGTCCACTCACAAAAACTTCACAGATATACTAGCAGTCCAGGTCAGTAGAGGCAGAATAGCAGCATGAGTCAGCAGCATGACACTACCTAACAGAGACAGTAAGGTCTCAGCAGGAGGGACCAGCAGGAATGCCAGAAGTTTTAGACCATGGCTCCTGGGGTCTTGAAGATCTACAAAGACAGGAGACCAACAAGCATTGCACATCAAGCTCTATAAGCAAGCCTCGCTTAGACTCCTTCACTGTCCATTACAGTTTTTATACTTCCTCCAAACATCACATGTCCTGCACAGGTCTTGCCTCAGAAAGGGAGTCTGTCTCAGCTCACATTGCTCTGCCAATCAGCCCGAGTCTGCTGAAGCACCAAGAAACAGCAGCACACCACCAGATTCTTGGTGCATTTCTCTATGGAGTCCCAGCAAGTGGAGCTCAGTTACACAATGGAAGGCAGACCAATCCATGCATGTCATTAGTGAAGAATCCTTCATCATGTATTCTTTCACATGCTTGTGTTAGCAGAACAACCTTTCTCCCATGTCTGCCTCAGCCTAACGTTCCTTCAGGAGTCTGCCTTAACCTTTCACCTGTGTCTGCTTCAATGAAGCATTCCTTCACATCTGCCTTAGCAAAACACCATCCAACACAGCTGACTTTCTAAAGAACGCTTAAGTTTCCGTTTCACTTGGTCGTTATGTCACACACGGAAGAAGGCAATAAACGACAATTCAGTAAGGGCCAAGACATCTCAAGATCATTTGTAAATCTACTCTAAATCTTCAACATTCTAATCTCTTTGTAATCAAAGAAGTTTTTTTTTGTTTTCACTAATTTATTTATTGATTCACTTTATATCCCACTCTCAGTACCCCTTCTCCTCCTATTCTTTTCTTCAAACAGGCCCACCCCTCAGTTCCCTCCCTTTATCCTCTGAAAACGGGGAGGACCACCCACTGGGTATAAGCCTACCTTGGCCCATCAAGTCACTGTAGGATTGGACACATCCTTTCCCGCTGAGGCCAAATAAGGTAGCAGGATCCACAGGCAGACAACAGATTCAGGGACAGACCCTGATCCAGTTGTTGAGGGACCCACATGAAAACCAAGCTGCACATTTGCTGCATATGTGTGGTGGGCCTAAGTCCAGGCCATCCTTGCCCTTTGGTTGGTGGGTCAGACTCATGAAGCCCCCAACAGTCCAGGTTAGTTCACTCTGCTAATTTTCTTCGGGGGTCTTTATTCTTCCCTGAACTCTTCCACAGGACTCTCCTAATCAGCCAACCAATCTTATAAATTGCAATTCTTTTCTTTTCTCTTCTCTTCTCTTCTTTTTTTTTAGAGGCCATAAAACAAAGGTCAGAAGATTCCTTATGTTTTCCTTTTATTCGATATTTTCTTTATTTACATTTCAAATGTTATGCCCTTTCCTGGTTTCCCTCCCCTCAAAGGCAATCTCTATCCCATCCCCATCCCCCATCCCCTTCTTCTGTGAGAGCACTTCCCACTCCCCACCCACCCAATCCCCCCTCCTCCCTGCCCTGGCATGCCACTACACTGGGACATCAAGCCTTCACAGGACCAAGGACCTTTTCTCCTATTTATACCCTTCAATGCCATTCTCTTCTACCTGTGTCTGGAGCCATCAGTTGCTCAATGTGTACTCTTTTGTTGGTGGTTTAGTCCCTGGGACCTCTGGGGTGTCTGGTTGGTTGATATTGTCGTTCTTCCTTGGGGATTAAAAACTCCTTCCGCTCCTTCAGTCCTTCCAGGAATTTTAGGTCAAATGCAATTTTCTCTTCTCCCCAATCTCCCTCTCCCTTTCTATCTCCCTCTCCCTCCTTCCCTCCCTCCCTTCCTCCTCCCTCTCTCTCTTTGTGTGTATGTGTGTGTATGTGTGTGTGTGTGTGTGTGTGTGTTTGTGTATGTGTGTGTATGTCTGTTTGTATGTATGTGTGTTCATGTGAGCATACATGTGTGATATTGTGCATGTGTGCTTGTGCATTGGTGTATGGAAGGTGGAGGCTTATGTTGGGTGCTCTTATCTTTTTTGAGTCGAGTTTCTCATCAAACCTGAAACTCACAGCTAGATTCTCTAGCCAATAAGCCCTTGGACACTTCTCTCTTTGCTTCTTGAACTCTGGTAATACCAGTTTGTGCCATTCTGCTCAGCTTTTTACACAGGTACTGAGTATCCAAGCTCAGGTCCTTGTGCTTGTGCAATAAGTACATTGCCCACTGAGCCATTTTTCTCATCCCCCACAAATATATACTTTGAAATACATATTTTAATGTGTATTTTAAATGCATATTTTCTCCAGTTAACCCATAATCATATTGGGCCATTATAGCTGACATAGCCAGTAATGGAAATGTTAACAACGATGACAAATATCTCACAGTAAGAACTTTAGTTAATGGACGTGTATTGAGCACTCAGAGGATACGACTAAAACATATACTCTATATGTTCTCAAGGACTGTCAATTTTGCAAGGGAAGAATTTTCAATGGACATAAAAATGTTTGCTAAAGTAGGAGAAAAGTTCACTTTTCCTGGCATGGTGGAAACCAGATATATTATAGAGATAAAAATCAAATTTAGCAGGCAGTAAAGTACAGGAACATCTGTGAATGAAGCGCAGGCTCTACCAGCTTTAACCATTTAGTGTTTATCACAGGGATTTCATTGAGATGAAGTCTTTAACATAAACTTTGGAGGGGAAATAAGCCTGAACTACAGAAAGAAAAAAAAAAGACTAACAATAGGAGAAATGATTCCAGTTACCTGGAATGATTGTGAAATTGCATGTGCTAGGCCTTTTCTGGTTCCCATTCCTGGCAGTTGCTTTAATTTAATGTAATTTATAGACCCTAGCAAGTCACATTTAAGCATTTGTTCTTGGCAAGAGAGAGCATGTTAAATGCAGTCAGGCTGCAGAAACAGTTGGCTGAGCGTCAGCCTCCTTTAGATTCTTAGAAGCCTGGAGTAAAGGCATGAGAGCTAGAGGAGACCTTGGGGATCGGACTGCCTCTCCCCTTGCCTAGCAACTGGAGATGACTGGGGACTAGGAGAACTTCATAAGGACACTTGAGTCTGAATGGGAGTTCATACATGCCACCATATGTCCTCAGTGATTTTTACCCTAGTTAACTTTCTTAATTCACTAATTATTGTCTTGTGTATTCAAGTTACTATTCTTAATGCTTTCTCTAGTCTTTATGTGCCAAGTGAAGCCTCCGTCTCTACACTCTCTCCTCCAGTCTTTATGCCCACATGCAACATTCCACACTTCTTGCTATCCACTAAGTCCCAGCACAAGTTCCAGTCTGAATCATAGTCCCTTCACCTCCAGCAGAGTGTTGACGCTTATCACAGCTTGTCTTTTTTTCACTTTCTGAGATGAAAATTGACAAGCAGTAGTATATTTTTGAAAACTTGAACACCATGTGTGTATGTATACCACATGCATGGCTGGTGTCTATAGAGGCCAGAAGTGGACTTTAGATCCACTGGAACTGGAGTTATGTAGGACTATAAGTGGGGATTAAAACCAAGCAGTTCTCTAGACTTCTGAACCAGCTCTGTAGACCTGTGTTTGTATTCAAAAATTTAGGACCTTCATTCTCTCTTTATAGGAGATGCCTCAGTTAGTAAGGTGCTTGCTTTGAGGAAGGAAGATCTGAGCTTGATTTCCAAAAGTCCAATTAAACAGAACAAAACAAAACAAAACAAAATGTCTGGATGTTTGGTGTAGACTTGAAATTCCAGTGCTGTGGAGGCAGAGACAGGCTTCCTTCTGGCTAGCTAGTCTAATATATTCAGTGGGATCCAGGTCACTGAGGGATGCTGTCTCAATATCCCAGTACCACCACCAGAAAATAGGGTGGTTTGAACCAGAGAAATGACCACTGGGATCAGCCTCTTGCTTTCATGCAACCACATGCACATGCACATGTACACGCATGCATACACACACAACCCTTTTCTCTTACCCTTAAATTGTAGGATGAAAGATGAGCTCATGCACAGAATGTGAGGATTTTAAGTAAATCTTTCTCATTATCTTTATAGCTTGTCTCTTCACATGGCACCCTGAAATATGAGATATAAGGTGCACTAGGACACCTCACAGTCTCACAACTGTAATAAGTTTTTCAAGCAGGCAACCAGCCCTGCACTTCTTGTGCTCTGGCCTTTTGTCTTAGTAAGGGTTTCCATTGCAGTGAAGAGACACCATAAACAAGCTAACTCATATAAAAGACAACATTTAATTGCCACTAGCCTATAGTTTCAGAGGTTCAGTCTATTATCATCATGGCAGGAAGCATGGCAGCATACAGGCAGGCATGGTGCTGGAGGAGCTGAGAGTTCTATATTTTGTTTCAAAGGCAAACTGAAGAAGACTGGCTTCCAGGAAGCTAGGAGAAAGGTCTCAAAGCCCACCCCAAAGTGACACACCCACTACAACAAGACCACACCTTGTAATAGTACCACTCCTTGGGCCAAGTGTATTCAAACCACCACAGCTTCATTCCATGTTCTTTCCTGTCACTGTCCCTGTTGGTGTTCCAGCTTCCCTAACTTGATCAGCAGACACAACACACCGATTTCCTAGTAATTTTGGCACATTTTGAATTCACTTTCATAACCATTTTAATTAGCTATACAAGAACAGATTCTTCAATGCCAGGGGTTTTGCCATGAGGTTTCCTGCTGTACACAATAATAATTTTGAAATTATAAGATTATATTTCTGTAGAAAATTTTCCCTCTTCCATTGAGTACTTCTCAGGATCTACAAGGGAAAAGTAATTAGTTAGACTTATTTTTTGCCTCTTTAAGTGACAATCTCGGAGCCATTTACTATGGGATGTACATTTTACTTCTAATAAAAAAGGTGCTGTATGTGACCATCTGTTGTGGTTTTATTTTACTTATCATCATCTTTTTGTTTATGCAGCCTGTTCTGTAATGATGTTGAGATGGTACTTCAGTGTCCATGTTCCCACAAACTAGGCATATGCCACAATACCTGACATGCTAGTGCTGAGGAGTTGTAGTATTCTAAGCATTATTATTTTAAAGCTCTAACTTCTTCAGGATTCTACTTCCACTATCTACCAAAAAATTAATTGAGATCTGTGAACAGTTATTTAATTGAGATCTGTGAACAGTAGGAGTGACATACCCAGCAGTTCAGGGAGTCACACTCATTTCCTCCAACACACCACTTTCCTCCAAGGCTCTCCCCAACCTGCTAAATAATACTGATATTTTCTTGTGATATTCCTTCAACTTCTAAAGTAGCCTCTTGATTGTTTTAGATTCAAATCATCTTCTTTAAGTTCAAAGCTATAACTATAACCGATTTTGCTTTTCATTATCCCCCCCCTCTCTGAGTATGTGTGTGTGTGTGTGCATGTGCGTGCGTGCGTGCGTGCGTGCGTGCGTGCGTGTGTGTGTGTGTGTGTGTGTGTGTGTGTCTGCACTCCCAGACATCCAGTTGGGTCCAAACACATTGAAACAAGAGAAGGACACGGGCATCCTTTTCTTTCATTCTCTGCCTTACATTTCTGAAACAGGGTATCTTACTAACACTGGAGTAAGTTTGGGAGATGGCAGCGATTCCTAAACATCCTTCCATCTCAGCTTCCACAGTGCTGAGGTTCTAGACCCATCTGTTGTCACAATCCATTGGTATAGGTGCTGGGATCCAGACTCAGTTCCTCATGTGTATTCAATGAGTTTGTTTCCCTTGAGCAACCCCTCCAGGACCTAACAGATCCTTTTTAGTCATCTGAACGTTGGCAGGTACTTCTAATTTCCCTCATGCTCTCAAATCTCATACACCTGTTTTGCATGGTGTAATCTGGTATAAAGTTGATAGATGCTCATTTCCTTTACTGTATTTTTCTATTTTCTAATTAATTCAATTTAAAAAAATGTGTGTCATATGTACATATGCATGTGCATGGGTACCACCTTGCCATGCCAATAATATCTAACTTAATCCTTCTGTTTATGTAAAGTATTCACATTTTTTTTTCTTTTCTTTTCTTTCTGGTACTGATCAACCTTGCCCTTTTAAAATATGTGTTAGATTTTATAGAGAAAATTTATATCTATGGAGACTTCTTTTTATTTTTCATATAATTTGCCTTGTATTAAGTAACTTTGAACTCTTAGGGTAAACCAAAATTAGTCATGAGTTATTATCCACTTCACACACAGTGATGATTGGGCTAATAATTTTATATTTGTGATGATATACTGCTTTAATTATTAAAATTGTTTCATACATCTCTCTTTTGTTCTGGTCTTTCCTGTTTTAAATAAGTGCACTTTTCTTCAATAAATAAAATACAGGGGAGAGACATGTCTGTGCTTGGTAGTCATAAAAGAAATTTTCCTTTGTTCTAAACATTGGAATGAATCATTTCCTTCGAAAATTTGGTGCAATTCATATGTTAAAATCATTTGTAGAGTAAAGATTGGGCTTTCTAAGGTTTTAAAAGCTGTAGGCTGTTTAAAACTTCTCTTTATTCTTGAGTATTATAGTGAACACTTTTGTAGAAAAGTGTTCATTTCCTTTGGTTTTCATTATGTTCTAGTTAATCTTCTTAAGCCTTTTTATCAATAGATTTTTTAAAATAAAAATTTAACTTTTTCAGGAGTTTATTTTTTAATTCTTCTTTCATACATTAAATCCTGACTGCAGTTTCCTCTCCTTCCACTCCTCCCAATTCCTCTCTGCCTCCCCTCTCCTCAAATCAGGTCATTCTCTCTTTCCCTTCAAAAGAAGAAAAAGAAGAAGAGGAGGAAGAGGAGGAGGAGAATGACAGTAATGACAATGGGAACAAGAAAGGTAGGGATTGTATCTTGTGCCTAACAAGATACAATCAGACTGGGCTCAAACACTCAGCAATGCTAGGCATGTCCAGGAAGTGTCAGGAGCATGTTACTCTGGTAGCTGAGGGGCTGTGGGGGTTACCCTCAGGTTGGATCATTAATGCATTGGCCACTCCCACAAGTTCTGTGCCACCACTGCTTTTTGGCATAGGGCCTTTCATTGAATCTAGATCTCATGAATTGAGCCAGACAAATCCCAGGCAAATCCATGTTTCTGGCATCCCAACAGCGGAATAACAGTCACACATGTGCCACTACACTTGACTTTATAGATATGCATTGGGAGTCTACACTCATGTCCTTGTAGTTTTGTGTGTACTACACACTTTACTAAATGAGCTATCTCCCAATTTTTTAACTTCTCCCATCAAAGATGAACTCAATATACTTTAGAATTTATTTTCTGAAATTAACTTTTACTTATTAATCTGTAAGTGTTGTTTGATCTGTGATATATATTTTTGTGATATATATATTTGTGATATATTTTTGTTGAATTCTAAACATTCCAATTTCTTTCCTGGATTATTCCATAACCAATTTGTCACTAGGAAATGTCTTAGAAAGAGTCTGTGGGTTTGGGCATGCCTGCTTACTTCTAGGTGTACTATTTCTTTCAAACTTATCTTTTTGTTTTCAATTTCTATGATGCTATGATTATAGCAGTTCTTTATAGCAGTATCAGTTCCTTTTAAATCATTCATTCTTTCTTTATGACCTATACCACGTATTCTCTTCCTTAAAAGTGTAATTTCCCAAATGTTGTTTCCTGGTTCCAATACACTCACTAGATCAATAGAGAATCAAGAATTCTAAATCAAGGCTATTTTTATCAGTGCTTGTCCTAATCTAGTCACTGTAAGAAGCTGCCTACAAACCTCCTCAGGCAATCATGGCTTGTCGACTTTTTCTTGCAGTTTTATTCATTCTGGTTGATCTGTCTGAAGTCATGTCAATATCTAGACTGTCAAGTATGAGGTGAATGATCATGAAACCATTATACATATACATATATACATATACATATATAAACAGTAATTACCATTTCTTTTCTATGAATTAGGAAGAAGGAAAGAAGATTTTGCCACTGACTATTACACTATAGAGAATCTCTGTGTCTAGCCAGATCATTTACCTACCTGTATAGACATTAGAAATTCTAAATTGATATGAAAAATGACCTGTGATTCTATTCCTAAAACCCAGGCTAGTGCTCATGGCCAGGCTTTTGTTCTGGGTCACTATAACGTTTAATAAACCGGCTCGGGGAGTTTTTATTATTAGAGCAGAAGGGACTCTGCTTAGCTGCTCAGCAGATACCACAGGTAATTAAAACACTTCTTCAAGCCGAGAAGGCAATAACACAAATGTTTGAGCGATTGTTGCAAACAGTCTGAGGTGAGATAATTGCTTCCTTAGAGAGTTACCATCTTTTATCTCAGGCAAGATTTGGAATGATTTGTGATTGGAATTATTTATAATTGTTTGCTAATAATTTTGCATTATGTCTAAGGAATCACTTGTTTTCCTTAAAATAAGTGGCACATTATTAGAGGCAATAGATTAACCCTGCCACTGTGACTAGAAACTCTTCGATTATGTTAGTGATTTAGGTTTCCGGTTTTAAGGTATAACATTGTGAGTATGGTGTTGGAATATTTAAGGCAGTTTCAGAATTGTCATAATAAGAGTTTAATTAGTTATATTAATTAAATTGACTTACACATTCCATAAAGTTTGAATTAATTCTTAAAAATTGGATAGACTAAATTTATGAATACATGTTAAGAGATTTAAAGCAATTAAACTAATTCTGTCACTTGGAAAGACTATTAGAGGTTATTCTTGTCCCGTGTACAGGCACCATTTTCCTTGTGGTTCCAGACATAGGTATAATTGTCTCTCTGAATGTTCTTCTACTTGGTAAAAGTCACGTGATCAAATCTAGCCAAGTTCACCTACTGCAGAGATTTCTTTTTTTTTTTTTTTCCTTCAGGACTAAAGTTTTCTTGAAGGGAGAGTAGCATAAAAACTGGACATTCTACTAGCTCTGTCCTTTGGGTAACTCTATAGATATAGAGGCTCCCTGAAGATTGGATTTGAAATGGAGCATCAGGAAAAAAAATGAGTCCTGTTGCTTTAAGGCACTGAGACAGGCATTCTTTATCATCAGGGCATAATTTATCCTCTCCTGACTGATAACAGCTGTTCTTATCAGGAGGTAACAATGGGAGGGCAGACAGGGCCTGAAGGATGCTGCTTTTGCTTAGCTTCTGAGAGGCAGGTGGAGATCAAAATTACACTGAAAATGCAAAGTTGAGGACTGTGGGCTTCAAAACTAAATGTTTGCCAAAACCTTCAAGGGAAATAGATTAGGAGGCATATTGTATATACATTACAGCAGAATTTGTAGAAGAAAATGCTGTAAAAGCTTTCCATGTAAAACTCATTCCTGAGATAAGATGAAATTAAGATTATTATTAATTCATACGTGAGTGATTTTAGATACTCCCAGTAGATCCCCAAGGCCTTTCAGGGTATCTGCCAAGGAAGAATTATTGGGACAACAATAGGAAAACAACGTTAGCTTTTTTTGTAACTCATCGTCTTACGAGTATATAAGTTCTAAACATTTCATTAAGATAATGCTCAACTATACATTGCAATTAAATTTAAGAAATTTTCATTCGCTGGGAATAAAAATATCTACAGTTATCTAAAAATGCAATTAAAATGCTCTTCATTTCTCAACTGCATAGATGTATGGAGCCTGATTTCCTTTATGTGCCTTGACCAATGCAGTGGGGCATAACTGATTAACTTAGAAGCAGATTAAGAATCTGATGGGCTGTAGCCAATATTCACTTCATCTGCAACGGGCAATCCCTTCTACAATATCGCACCATAGTTGGAGCAGTGGAAATTCTATAACTTTTCAGACATACTGTCAGTTGATTAACTCGTGCAAAGTTAACTAATCTGACTAATTTATGGACAGTGAGATATAGAATTAGTTTTCTATTTTATGGGTCAGGTTTCAGGGCTGCTCTTGTCTCCCTTTCTTTTCTTTGTTAACGTGGATAACAATATGATTCTTAGAGCTCCTGAGTCCACTATATAGCATGTCCTTTACTTTGACCTTGTAATTAAAATAACTAACTAGCTAACTAACTAAATGAATAAAATCTTGTAAATTTTACTTGTGTTAATTTTTCCCATAGGTGTCTTATTTATTTTCTTTATAGGCCATTTTGTTTTCTTGTGTGTATGTGATCGTGTGTGTGTGTGTGTGTGTGTGTGTGTGTGTGTGTGTGTGTGTGTCCGGGTGTCTATGTAGATTAATGTGTATATGAGGTTGTGTATGCATGGGTGTGTATATATGTATGGGCATTTGTGCAGATGGATGTATAAATGCAGATATGTGTGCATGTACACATATACTTGAGGGTGCATATGCATATGTTCGTGTATGTGTTTATATAGATGAATGTGTATATGAGGGTGTTTCAATGCACACATGCATGTATGTGGAGCCCAGAGATCTTGATTTCATTCCTTGGATACCATTCACCTTACATTTTGAGATAGGCTTTCACACTGACTTATTGCACACTGATTCAGCTATATTGGCAACCCTGCAAGCCCAGGGGATCTTCATGTCTGTGCTTTCCTACCAGGGCACTATCGTATTTATTCTTTTTATGTGGGTTCTAGAGATCAAACCAAGGCCTATAAGCTTGCCTGCAGAGGATTTTACAAATTAAGCCTCCCTTCCAGCCCTGTTTATATCAGTTTTATACTAAGTATAATTAAGCTACTGCTGACCACACATGTGAACACATCCATTTAAATATTCCAAAATATTACCCATAGTGCTAACAGAAAAATAGCATTCCATGGTCTGAATATATAGGGTTGTTCTTATGACAAACAGTTCAGGTTCCCAGTGCTTATGAGTCCTTCCTGTTTTACATTTGCTATTCAGACAAGAAGCCAAAATGTTTCCTCATCCTTCAAAACCCTTTAAATAAATATATTCATTCATTTATTTACTTACTTATTTATTTATTACCAACAAAGCATACAATATTTATTAGTCTTTTCCACTACAAGGTACTATACAATAAGATAAAAAGTTTTAGCCATTATAATCATAGTGGCAAGCATGACAGCATCCAGGCAGACATGGTACTAGAGAAGTTGAGAGTTCTACATCTTGATTGGCAGGCAAGTACTGTCTTCTGTACTTGGTGGAGCATGAGACCTCAAAGCCTGTTCCCACAATGACATACTTTATCCAACAAGTCCACACTTACTCCAACAAGGCTACACTTCCTAATAGTGCCACTCCCATGGGCCAAGCATTTAAACACATGAGTCTATGTGGTCCATATCTATAGAAAACATCGCAGTTGGTAATCATAACTACTTAATGGCTAATATTCACATGTAAGTGCATATATATACCATATGGATCTTTCTGGGTCTGGGTTATCCCACTCAGATTTATTTTTTTTATAGTTCCATTCATTGACATGTAAATTTCATGGTGTACTATTTTCTTAACAGCTGAGTAATATATAATTGTGAAAATGTGCTACAATTTCTTTATCCACTCTCTTATTGAGGGGCATCTATGTTGTTTCCAGTTTCTTGCTATTATAAATTGAACAGCGATGAAAATGGTTGAGCAAATGTCTCTATAGTGAGATGAGGTGATGTTGGGTATATGGCCAAGAGTGATATAGCTGGGTCTTGAGATAGATCAAGTCTGAACTTTCTGAGGAGCTGTCATATTGATTTTAATAGTGGTTGTATAAGTTTGCATTCCCACTATCAATGGATGAGTGTTTCACTTATTCCACAACCTCACCAGTGTGAGCTGTCACTTGTGTTATCGATCTTAGTGATTCTGAAATGTGTAGGATGGAATTTCAAAGCACCTTTGATTTGCATTTCCTGATGGCTAAGATGTTGAACATTTCTTTGTTTTACAGCCACTTGGGTTTCTTCTATTGAGAATTCTGTATCTGAGTCTGGTCTCATTTTTTAAATTGAATTACTTGTTTGTTTTTTTTTTTTTTTTGATATCTAGTTTCTTGAATTCATGATATATTTTTGGATGTTAGTCTTCTGTGATATGGTGTTAAAAAATCCCTTTCTGCTCTGTAGGCTGTCCAAATGATGGTGCCTTGCCATATAGAAGCTTTTAAGTGTACTGCGTGTGTTATACGTATACTTTTCAGGATGTACCAACACATTCTTCTTGCCAATAAGTCCAAAGCTATTGTCAACTTCTTGTATCAGGTTCAGTGTACCTGGTTTCATGTTTGATCTTTGGTTCATTTGGATTTGAGTTTTGCACTGAGTTATAAATATGGGTCTATTTGGATTCTTCAATATGCAACCATCTTGTTTGACCAACATTATTTGTTGAAGATGACTTCTTTATTCAGTGTGTATTTCTGGCTTCTTTATAAAAGATCAGGTGTGTGAATTTATGTCTTGGTCTTCAATTCTATCCAATTGATCCAAGTGTCTGTTTTTATGCCATATCATTTTCTATTATTGTCTTTATTATTAAGTTATATGTGGTTTTTATTACTTATGGCTCTATGTTCACCTTAAAATCTGGAATGGTTAAGAACTTGCAGCAGTTCTTTTATTGTTCAGGATAATTTTCGGTATCCTGGGTTGTTGTTTTTGTTGCTTGCTTGTATTTTGTTGTTATTGGCTCTGCTGATGTTGTTATGTGAAGCTGAGAAATTTTCTTTCAAGGTCTGTAAAGAATTGTGTAGATCTTTGATTAGGGATTGCATTGAATCTATAGATTGTTTTTAGTAGAATGTATATTTTTACTTTTACTCATGCATCTATGTTCATAAGAGAAATTGGTCTGTAATTCTTTTTTGGGGTCTTTTTTGTATGTATTGGATGTCAGGGTAACTTTGGCTTCCTCTGTCTATTGTGTGAAATAATTTGAGGAGTATTGGCATTAACTCCTCTTTGAAAGTTTGAAAGAATTCTGTGCTAAAACCATTTGTTCCTGGGATTTTTGTTGTTGTTGTTGTTGTTGTTGTTGTTGTTGTGAGTTTTAGTGATTACTTCTAATTCACTAGGTCTTACAGATCTATTTAAATTCATTATCTGGTCTTGCTTTGATTTTGGAAAGTGCTTTCTATCAAGAAAATTTAAGTAGTACAGATTTTTAAAGTGTGACTTTATGATTCTCTTGATTTCCTCAGTGTCTGTTGTTTTGTCCCTCTTTTTGTTTCAGATTTTGTTAATTTTGATATTCTCTCTCCACATTTTAAATTGTTTGTAAAAGTGTTGTCTATCTTATTGATATCCCCCAAAGAAACACGTCTTTGTTTCATTAATTCTTTTTATTGTTATCTTTGTTTCTGTTTTTTTTTTTTTTTAATTTCAGCCCTGGGTTTGATGATTTGCAGTCTATTCTTTTGAGGTGTTATTATTTATTTTGTTTTAGAGTTTTCAGATGTGATATTAAGTTGTTAGTATGAGATTTCTCCAGTTTATTTATGGGAACACGAAGTGCTATGAATTTGCCTCTTAGAAGTACTTTTATTGTGTCCTGTAAGTTTAGGTATGCTTTGTGTTCATCTTCACTCAATTCTAAAATGTCTTTGATTTTTCATTTTTCTCTTGACTCATTTTTCATTCAGTAGATAGTTGTTCAGTGCCTATGAATTCATAGGCTTTCTGTTGCTTCTGTTGTCAATATTTAGTTTTAATCTATGGTGGTATGATAGGATACAGGGATTCTTTTTCAATATTCTCAGACCTGTTAAGACTTGTTTTGTGTCCAAGTTTGTGGTGAATTTTGGAGAAAGTTTCATAGGTTCAGAGAAGGATAATCTTATATGTTTGGGTAAAATGTTTTGTTCTACAAATATTTGTTGTTTCTATTTGTTTATAATGTCAGATCCATCATTTCTCTGTTTAGTTTTGTCTTGATGCCATTTATTTGGTAAGAGGTGGGTATAGAAGTCTCCCATGATCAGTATGTAAGGGTCAATATGTGATTTAAGCTGTAATAGTGTTTCTTTTACAAATTTGGGTGGCCTTGTGTTTGGGGCAGGAATGTGAAGAATTAAATTGTCTCATGGTGATTCTTTTTAATTTTTTTTCCTTTGGCTGAGTATGTAGTATCCTTTGTAATCTCTTTGATTAGTTTTCATTTGAGATCGAT
Organism: Rattus rattus; assembly: GCF_011064425.1. NCBI lineage: Eukaryota > Metazoa > Chordata > Mammalia > Rodentia > Muridae > Rattus > Rattus rattus. Next base: position 65,264,809 of record NC_046159.1, read on the forward strand.
TTCATTAGATATTAAAATAACTACATCAGATTGCTTCTTGGAAGATATTTTTCCAACCATCTACCATGAAATAATGACTATCTTTGATGTAGAGTATATGAAGCAGAACGATAAATCCTCTTCTCACATTCATCCTGTTAGTCTGTCTTTTTACTGCAGAAGCAAAACCATTTATGTTGAGCAGTATCAATTACCAGTGATTATGGATTCCTGTTGTTTTCTTGTTGTTGGTCATAGTGGTAGTTTTGCCTGTGAGCATGTGTGTGTGTGTGTGTGTGTGTGTGTGTGTGTGTGTATGTGTTTGTGTGTTTCTTTTGACTTTGCTGATCTGAGATTATTTATTACCTGTGTTTTCATGCATGTAGTTGACCTAGTTAGTTTGTAGTTTTTCTTCTAGTATCACCTGTAGGGTTACATTCGTAGTTAGATATTGTTTATGTGTAAGTGTATGTGCATGTGAGTGCAATGTCCATCAAAGCCAGAAGCTGGTAGCAGATTTTGTGGAACTGGAATAAACAAGCAGTTGTGAGTACCTGATGTGATTTCTGGGAACTGAACTCTGGACTTGAAGAACAGCAAGCACACTTAATCACTGTGCCATGTCCTCAACCTTTGATGACTTTCTGATGAGTAAATTATGCTCTTTCTCTGTGACAGAAAAGTCAGGCAGACAGGGAATATTTACATGAGAAAGTCACTGTCAGTTGTGAATATAACAGAATGTTGATCCTGGCAGGAAACCTAAACAAATGCAAATTCACAAGGCTCCAACATTTCTAATTTCTGATAATTTTTAAGGTAATACTTTGAAGTAGAAGCTTTAAAAACAAAGGCAAATCAATAATGCTCTCTAGTCAATGATCTGCATACAGAAGTGTTGATGGAATCCACCTCCTATCCTTTTCCAACTTCTCAGCAGAAATGACTTTCTCATGGTGTTAATGGCTGTAGGTGAAATCTTCTTCTTCTTCTTCTTCTTCTTCTTCTTCTTCTTCTTCTTCTTCTTCTTCTTCTTCTTCTTCTTCTTCTTCTCCTTCTCCTTCTCCTTCTCCTTCTCCTTCTCCTTCTCCTTCTCCTTCTCCTTCTCCTTCTCCTTCTCCTCCTCCTCCTCCTCCTCCTCCTCCTTCTTCTTCTTCTTCTCCCTCTCCTCCTCCTCCTCCTCCTCCTGACCTGAAGCCTTCAAAGTAGAACTGAAGCTCAGTGTAGCAATTCTAGTTTTCTGACATGAGTAGCACTAAGCTGATCAAACTCTGTCACCTCAAATGATGTGAAAGATACCAAGGTCTATCTGTGATGATCTTCTGTGCCCAGGTTATCATCTTCTCTACAGATGTTATATACTTAGAACTCCAGAGTTTCTCTATTTCTTGCTCGCCCCCAACACACAGTGAATTTCTTCAAACTTTGAACTAGGTTATAACTTTTCACATGTGTTATATTTTCCTTAGCATTTGAATTACTTGGAGGAGCAAACCATTCATGTCAGCTCAATTAATTGCTTTGCTAAAAGTTCAAAATCTCAAAATACATTTTTTCTAGATCAATATGTGCTTCTCTGTAACAGGAATTCAATGATCTATTTTTGAAATAGATCAATAGTTCTTAAGAAGAAGAATACTAGCTATATACAATGACTAATTTCCATATTTTTATATGCTAACAATGACAATTAAAAGGTATGGATGAATGAGAATCTGAATGTAGACTGGGTTAGGAGAATGCTATGTGATTTGTCTGCGTTTTTAACAGTCTTCCTCTGATTGTTCTTTATTATCATTACTACTACTACTACTGCTACTGTTACTGCTACTGCTACTGCTATTATTATTATTATTAATTTATATTTCTAATGATATTCCTCTTCCTGGTTTCTCCTTCACAACTTGTCTCATTTCATTCCCCCTTCTCCCTCCTCTTTGCTTCTGTGGTTCTATGGGGTGCTTCTTCACCCACTTACACACTCCTGCCTTATGGCTATAGCATTACCCTATGCCGGGGCATCAAATCTCCACAGGACCAAGGGCCTCCACTCCCATCGATGCCCAACAAGGCCATTCTCTGCAACATATGCGGCTAGAGTCATGGGTCCCTCCATATATATTCTGGATTGGTGGGTTAGTCCCTGGAGCTCTGGGCAGTCTGGTTAGATATTAAACCCCAACACTATTGCTGAAGTCAAGAAGCGCTTGCTGACAGGAGCCTGGTATGGCTGTTTCATGAGGTGTTCTGCCAACACCTGACTAATATAGATGCAGATATTCACAGGGAACTATCAGATTGAGCCCAGAACCCCAGTGGAAGAGCTAGGAGAAGGACTGAGGGAGCTGAAGAGGATTGCAACCTCATAAAGAAACAAACAAACAACATCAACTCTGTTCTTAAGCAACAAATTTCAAAATTATTGGTTATGTATAGCCTAATGAGTTCAACATTTTTATGGTTAGACTTACAAAGCAACTTTTTGGCATATGCATGTGTATGCTATGCCTATGTGTGTATGTGTGCTTGTGTGTGCCTGTTATGGCAATTTGCAGGAGTGAGGCAGTATGGCTAGCTAATGGATATTGAGTTTGCTTCTCAGGGGCTCTCCACTTTATTTATTTGGATTTTTATCGAGTCAGGGTTCCTCACTGAACCCACAGAATGACATGGATTTCAGCTACACTAACTGGGCAGCCTACTCCATGAATCACTTGCATCTGTCTCATGAGTGATGGTACTGTAGGCAACTGCTATGCCTGCTGAGCTTTTGTGCAGTTTCTAGATACATGAACCCCTGTCTTCATGTTTGCCAAATAAGAACATTATCCACTGTGCCATCTCACCAGCTCTGTATTCCAAATTCTACATATTTCGTCTTTATAACTATTCAATCCTTATTTGTAAATAATGTTACCTAAATCCCTAAGAATAGATTATAGAAAAGTGAATTTCTGATTCAAAGGATGTGCCTGGTTTAAAATTAAAACATATGTTTTCAATTCTTATTCTATTGTTTTATAAACAGTGGAAGCACTGGAGAACTATTCATTTGTGTGAACATTTTAGAATGGTTTAGAATGGTTTAGAATCCTTTTTTGTATTTTATTTAACATAGGATGCTTCATTATTGTTTAACAGTGCTAATGATTTCCTCTTTAAAAATAGGATTTGATTGTTTGGCACATTTTAAATATTACATGCAGATTTTTCTTTGAATCGTTCCTGTTTTAGCAATAGAATGTTAATCTTTAATTTTCATATGATCTTTTTGAACAAAAGGCTCAGAATCATTTGTTTGTCATATGTGTAGAACACACTCATGTACACTGATTACACATCACAGGGGAAAACTTTGCTGTGTGGAGGATGTAGGTGTCATTTATGTGACAACCATGGAAACGGAAATTTCAACAGGTTTAGTATCTATCTCTTGCCTAAGACAATAAGACAGAACCATCAGATGTTAAGTGAAGCAACCTTATTTATTACTCAAAAAAGGGGCAGTGAGAGTCTGGATCAATTAAAATATAAAACAAAAACAAAAAAAAAAACAAAAAATAAATCCTGTCTCTCATGGCTCCGAAAGCTATCAAGGTGGATGGAATCTCTTTTGTTCAAGTCCTACTTGTAATGCAGCTGAGAAGTCTAAGAAATAGACTAAGGTCTAATCAACAGAGGCAGATAGATTTCTGAGTTAGAGCACTTAGGGCCTCAGAGATATTTTGGTGGCTAGAGGCATTCGTCACAAAACCTGATGACTCTGTTTTGATTCCTGACACCCACATGGTAGAAGGAAAGAGTCAAACTACTGAAGTTGTTCTCTGATGTCTATGTGCCAGAGAATGACCATCCTCCCTTGCCAAAACATAAACAAAATAAATAAATAAAATGGAAAAAGAATAAGAATGAAAAGAAAAGCATTGTAGGACCTTTTGTTCTAGAAAGACAGGAACAAAGCTTGGACTATTTACTCATTGCATCCTCGTCTCAGAACGTTTCGGTGCTGGAACACTCAGTATTTACTTGTTATTTGTTTGCTTGCTTTGCTTGTGCTGGGGATGGAACTCATGGCCCCAGCCATCCTAGGCATGCGCTGTAATACTGTGTTGTAGCTCTTGCCCTCTGCTGCATTTCTACATTCATTTCTGAGGATTCTAAGTGCAGAAGTGTGGACCTGGACCAACAAGACCACCCAGAGAGCTGAGTTAAAGTATGCTTTTACAAAAATGCCCTCATTTACCTAGTTCTCTGTTTTTTCATTCCATTTCAAGCTGCAGTCATCATTGGTATAGAATTAATTATTAACAGCACTTTGTTTTGTGTATTTAGAAATATTTTTGTATATGGAATATATATATATATATGAATATATATTCATCCATGTTTTAGTTTAACACATTTCCTATTCTTCATTTGGTTAACCATTAATATTGCAACTCACATTCAACTTTATCCTTATTGCATGAGTTAAGAAAGTAGGGGAGTGTTATTTGGTCTCCTATAGTGAACCAGAAGGCCTATGTAACTGCAAAAATAATCCAAAATGCTTGTATTGGATTGGCAGTTTGAATCCATCAGATGAAAGTGTGTTCCCCCTACTCTTTTGCACTTGTTATTGAATTAGGACAAAGTTCTGAGCGTGTTCCAAGTCTGTAACATGCAACGCTCACAGTACATTTCATCAGCTATTTAAAAAAATAGTTCTCATTTAAAAGTACAGTGTCTTTAGATTTGTTGGGACAAGTTTCAACATATAATAATTGATTAAAATGCTAGAGAATAATTTATCAATTACATGAAGAACAGTGGAGTGTTGGCATTATAAAGTCTTCCCTGTGGTGGACATGGCATCTCTTCACTGAATAACTCATCCTTTATTATTCCTTTCCCTTTTTTATTTCTTCTTTTGCCTTTTATAATCATGGTTTTACCTTCACTTCACAAAAGCATCTATGTTCTCTTGATTGATATTAATTTGCACTATTTTTATAATTCAAAACAGACTCTCAAGGGCACCATAAGTGGAACTGTTCTGAACTCCTCATTATAATATGCCTGAAGTAACGGGGGTGGGGGCAGGGCATGTCTAGTAGCAGCAGATGAACTAAGACTGACAGACGAGTCTCAAAATCTGGGACAAATTGTTGTCAATTATGAGGCAGAGGGAACAATAATAAGGAAATACCCATATATGCTCAGCAATGTCTCTGACTTTGAGTTCAGACAGACAGAACTTGGGTTCCAGGGGAATGGGCAGAGTTGATGGTGGAAACTTTTGGGGTTCCACAGTACTGATGCTTACTTTTCTGCCAGCTTTGAGGCTAGGCACTCACACTCTCATCTTCCTCATGCATTTTCAGCAATTATGGTGCTGTAGTTTCTTCTCTGACTCATTATCCTTCAATTCCTCCACTTGCACTTTGTCTAGATTGTTGAGTAGAACAGGAACCATCCCTGTTTCTCTGTGCATAAGTGTATGCCTGGGTGTCTGAATGTATGCTTTGGTGTTGTGAGAGGATCTTGCTATAGTATCATGCTGGGGTGTTGTCTATTATAAAGCTATTATAAGTCTATGGATACTGAGAAGGAGCCATTTCAGCCAGAGCATGAATGTAAAGTATTTTTTTCTATGCAAAGATTTCAAGCTGCTCTGTAATAGAATTTTAGGAATAATAAAGTTAAGAGCTCTAATCTGTCATTTAAAAAATAGAATAATTCAATGCACTGAAATCTAAAATCTGAACCTTTTACGAAAAGACTATGTTGATTTGCTAGAACAATCAACAACTGGATATTTTCCTTCCAGATTATCTATGACACTGAAATTTTTTTCTTGCCAAATTCAATACAAAAGCATAAGCAAAATGTTAAGGAGTCATATGTGGAAATAGATAAAGATAATGGGACCATGAGAAATTTGTAGGGGTTCAAGGAAAGCAGACCACCTTGTAGAGTTCTATTTTTTGAGTGACTTTATTGGGCTTTTATATCTACCATTCTTCTCTAACTCAATTCTTTCCAAGCCCCCAAACTATGTAATCAATAAAGAAGGTTAGAGGGGAAAAGGGACATAGATTTCTTTTGACCACTTCCTGTTGATTAGGGGCATTGAACTCGTGGGGTTAAGCACTATCTTTGTCATCAGGATATCTCCTAACAGCAGCCAGTGACAGCAATCCAGAAATCAGCAACTCAGCAACCCAGCAATGGCAAAAGGCATCAAATGCAACAGCAGAAACTAGCAGTAGCAGGGTTCAGCAGCAGGTACCAGGTACTATTGGGGCGTTCGTGTTTATCATCTCAAGGGGCTCCAGCATCTCAAACATAACCTATCTGCAGCTGGCAAAAATCATACCTTTCCCAGAGCCAGGGGGAAATAATAGTGGCTACAGACAATCTGAAGGAACCTCACATCTCATAACTGGGATTAAAACCAAACCATAATCACATAACATAACTGAGTTTTTAAAGAAACTAAAATTCTTACTACATTCCCCAAAACATTATTTTTTTCTCTAACATCAACCAATTATATACAATAAGAACAATTATAAGAACTGTCAGGGAAGAATTATGTCCAGCCCAATTGTATTTGGCAAATTGGGAGAAAGTACTCCACTATCTATCCTATCTTGGCAAGTCCAAAGTTCTGGACATAATTCACTTTTTTTTTTCATAACTTGCATTTATCAATATAAAAACAACCTTTTAGACTTTAACATGTCCTTAGATCTTTAAAAAACTTAATATTTTATGTCTTTTATCTTTAATAAGGAAAACTGTAAAACTATATAACTACCTAGTCTTCAACTCCATCAGAGCCCTGATAAATATCCTGAGTGAATAGAAGGGTAATTAGTACCTAAGTAAACAGGAAGTATAAAGCAAGCAGCTTCAAAAACTATGGAAATGATAGAGACTACTGGCTACCTGGCCAGTTATTCAGGGTTCCTCTGTATGAGTAGGGCATCCAATCTTTGGCAGAAGAATATCAGTCTCAGAATATCTGACAGACTTATCTGTGAAGCAGGAAGCTTGAAGGACTGGCCTACTTTGTTTCAGCAAAGTTGGTCAATTGACTTTCTACTTTTATCGTGATAGGGTGTTAGATTCTTGTCAAAGGATTTTTCTGCATGTAATGAGATGGCGTGGGTTTTGTCTTTCAGTTTGTTTGTACTGTGGATTACACATTTATTTAAATATGTTGAACCTTCTTGGTGTCTTACTTGGCCATGGAGGATGATCATTTTGCTGTGTTCTTGGATTTGGTTCCCAAGTGTTTACTGAGAACTTTGGCATCTATGTTTATCAGAGTATATTCATAAGGGTCCATTGTCTGTCATTATCTTTCTTTCTTGTTTTTTTTTTTTTTTTGTGGTTTGGGTATCAGGTAATTTTGGTCTCATGAAATCAACTGGATGATGTTTCTTCTGATTTTTGTTTATGGAATAATTTGAGGTGTATTAGCACGAACTCTTCTTTGAAAGTCTAGAAGAATTCTGTTGCAATGCCCTTTGCCCTTGAACTTTTTTTTTTTTGGTTGAAGGAATTTTAGTTAACTGCTTCTATTTCAGTGTAGGTTACATGTATATTTAAATTGTTTATGTAGTCTTGATTTAGCTTACGTAAATGGTATATATATTAAGAAAGTTACCCATATCTTTTAGATTTTCCAATTTAGTTTTAAAATTATATCCTTATGAGTCTCTGGATTTCCTTGGTGTCTATTGTTATGTCTCTTATTTCAATCTTGATTTTGTTAATTTGGAGAATATCCATTCTTTCTTTACCTCTTAGTTAATTTGGATAAAGTTTTGTCAATTATATTAATTTTCTCAAAGAACTGGATATTCATTTTAATGCTTCTATGCATTGTATTGTTTCTTTGTTTCAATTTCATTGATTTGAGACCTGACTATCCCATCTTTTTTTAGAGCCTTCACTTGTGTTGTTAAGTTACTAGTATGATATCTCTACATTATTTTCTAATGTAGGCACTTTGTGCTATATACTTACCTCTTTGAACCTCCTTCATTGTGTCCCACATTTGGATATAATATGTAATCATCTTCATTCAGTTCTAGAAAGCCTTGATTTCTTTCTTGACCTATTTTTATTCAGTAATGAGCTGTTAAGTTTCCATGAGTTTGTAAGTTTTCTGTTGTTCTTAATATTGAACTTTATTCAGGTAGTTAGATAGGATGCAACATGCTATTTCAATTTTCTTGTATTTGTTAAGACTTGCTTTATATCTGAGTGTGTGGCCAATTTGGAAGGAGTTCCTCCAGTGCCGAGGAGATATATTTGTTTGTATTTGGGTAAAATGCTATGTAAATACCTGTTAGTTGTATTTTGTTTTATAATGTCAGTTAACTCCAGCATTTCTCATTTAAAAGTTTTGCAGGGGGGAACTGTCTATTGACAAGAGTGAGATAATCAAGCCTCTCACTATATATATGAGGGTCAATATGAGATGTCATTAAATCTGCAGTATGGTTCTTTGATGAACTTGGGTACCCTTGTGTTTGATGCTTAGAATTGCAATGGCTAAGACCTAGTGCAGTGGAAACTTCCAAAAATATCTGTGGGTGATCTTAATGAATTCTCCAAATAATAGTGGAGACAGAGTCCCAACTGGACATCTCTTGTCACCAAATGAAGCTTCCAGAACTATGAGTGGATTATATCCAATTGGTTGTTAGCCAAAGAGGTCCCTAAAATACCCCAAACAACCCTGACTATTGTCAAGACAATAAGTTGCTCTCCACAGACTGACAGCCAAGTCCCTATTAATAAAGACAACACCCACAAAATTCACTTAACATGGAGGGGTCCCACTGGTGCCTTCCTTTATAGAACTTCACTCCTATGTTCTAGTGTCTTTTGTAAGGGAAAGTATTCTGCAGGTTATCAAAAAAAAAAAGAACATAAACACCAACCCAGTTACAAAACCTTTAAGGTACAATGCTGTCCTGCCTGCAAAATATGCTAAGGTCTTGGGTGACCAAGAAACAGATTGAATATCCCAGAGATCTAGTGTCAAACAAGACACAACTGGTCTAATAAAAAGGGTGGGAGAAAATGAAAGAAAAGAAAGCAGGGATAAATGATTCCTAATGATATTGTGCTCTACCCATAGATCAGTGCCCTGTTCAGTCATCAGCAGAGAAGCTTCAGAGACCCACAGCCTGACAGCTTACATACACATGCACATACACAGGCACACACACACAGGTACAAACACGCACACACACACACACACACACACACACACACACACACACACATGCACACACAGAAAAAGAGAGAGAGAGGGAGAGAGAGAGAGAGAGAGAGAGAGAGAGAGAGAGAGAGAGAGAGAGAGAAATACAAAACTGTAGATGTTGTAACCTCATTAACATCAAATTCCTCCCCTAGGGCCTCAAGAAACCTCAGGGAAGAGGAGGCAGAATATGAGAAAGTGTTAGAGCCAGAAGATATGGAAGGCACCAGGAAAACAAGTCTCCCTAAATCAATAGAGCAAAGTTCCTATGAACTCACAGTGACTGTGAAACAGCAAGTATGGGTCTGGTCCTGGTCCTGTATATATTACAGTTTTCAGTTTAGTATTTTTAGGGAACTCTGGAGTATGTGAATGAGTTGCTCTGTTAGGCTCTTTTCCTTCTGTCAGTTTTCCTTGTCCAAATTTGATGTGATGGTTTTTGTTTTATCTTATTACATATTATTTTATTATGTTTGTTGTTATGTTTTAGAAGGTCATTATTTTCTAATGAGAGATAAAATGGGAATGGATCCAGATGTGAGAGGAGGTGATGAGGAACTTGGTGGAATAGAGAGGGGAAACCAGGATATGTAACCAGGATAAATTGTATGAAAAAGAATCTATTTTAATAAAAGGGGGAAAAGAAATTACAATATCTTCTTGGTGGATTTTTCTTTGATGAGTAAATAGTATCCTCTATCATTTCTGATTAGTTTTGGTTTGAAGTGTATATTTTGTTAAATATTAAATGGTTTTCCTAGCTTGCTTCTTATTTTCTTTGCTTTGAATATTTTCCATCCTCTTACCCCAAGGTGATACCTATTAATCTCTTTCTTGTTGTAGTGGTGACGGTAGCCATAAGTTGTGTGCTTTATTGGGTGTGGTTAACCTCTTTAGGTTTATATTTTCTTTCTAATGATTTTCTGAAGGGATAGCTTTTTAGATAGCTATTGTCTAATTTTGTTTTTTCAAGGTGTGCCTTGTTTTCTCCATTTATTGTGATTGAAAATGTTGTTGCATATGGTAGTCTTGGCTGAAATCTGTGGTATCTTCAAATCTGTAGCACATCTGTACATACCTGTCTGGCTTTTAGAGACTTCACTGAGAAGACAGATGTAATTCTAATACATCTGTCTGCTTGTCTCTGTTATTTGGTCTTTTCCCCTTGGAGCTTTTAAAATTCTCTCTTTGCTCTGTATGTTTAGTGTTCTGATTGTGCCAAGGGGCCTTTCTTTTCTGGTCCAGTCTATTTGGTGTTCTATGTGCTTCTTTATAGGTATCTCCTTCTTTAGCTTAGGGAAATTTCCTCTATAGTGTTATTGAAATGGTTTTTGCTCCTTTGATCTTTGTTTCTTCTTCTTCCTCTATTCTTATTAGTCATAGATTTCTGTCTTTTCATAGTGCCCTTGATTTTCTGGAATTTTGTTCCAGGTGTATTCTCAGGCAGTACTTGCTCGTATTGGAGGCTGGGATCATGAAATTAAAAGGGGAAAGGAATGTTGGAGAAAGTCTACTGGAGGTGGGATCAGAGAGGAAGGAAAGATTGCAGTTGATATTCCACTACTGTGGGTGGGGGGATTGGGTTTAGAGGAACTGAGGGAGGGGTGAAGATCTTCAGTTAGTCTCTCTTCTTCCTGGGATGAAGTCTACTGTTTATATTTCAACAGGCTTGAAGTACTTGTGAAATTAAGCTTAAAAAAATGAAGTAGACAATAAACTTTCCCTATATTCAGTGAGATTCTTGAGACTATTTTTTTTAATAGTGATGAATGACAAAAACCTTATAAAACTCTCATTTTTCATCAGAGGTGCCAAGAAAGTCCGTAAGCATCTTTTCATGGTTTGTTTAAACACATGGGGTCTGTGTTCAGATTATTCATTGATAACATCTCAGCACATTGATTTCTACAAGACATGAAATCAGTTCTTTTTTTCCTTAAACCTATCTGCTGTCACTACTTAGCTTGGTGACATCTGTATTCTTCCTCTCATTTGCCAAATAATTCCTTCCTTCTCTGTCTTCCAGGGAAACTTATTTTACTTTAATAACAGTAATTTTTTAATTTATTCTTGCCTAAAAGTAATCTGACAAAATGAAAAGGGAGTTTCCATTGGAGTTGGCTCTGTGTCCTTTTTCATTATCCAGATTAAAACAATGCTGGTAAGTGACCTGGAATTAGGGGGCATCGTGCACACATTGTGGATCCTGCTAGGATTATTCTCATCCACTGAAGACCTTCATTAGACAGGCACAGTGCCTGTTAAAGTACCCTTGCTACTAAGTCCCAAGACTTAGAAACACCTTGCTCTGTTGGAGCTTAGATCTAGGCTGATTTCTGATGAAATCTACCTCAAGTTTCTCAACTTTTCTTGGAGGAAAATTTAAGATGATGACAGGGAAATATGATAGGGTCATACTGGTCTGGCTGACATATCTCAATCTATATATGTGAATATATATTTTCACATGTGTACCACATGAATTTGTATTTTGGTCATGTAGATACTATGATGATAATCTTGAACCCAAGGATCTTACTTTGCTTTGGACTCTTCACTGTATATGGTCAAGAGAGATAAGAGTCAGGAAACTCTCTCTACTACCTGATTTGATCTTTATCATGAACATGAAAAAGCAACACGAGATAAAAAAATCTAGAGGCCATACAATGTTTTTATAATAAAGTTTGTAGAGGGGCTGGGAATATAATAAGCCAGAAAAGTCCTTGTTTTGCAAGAGTATGTACCTAAGTTCCATCCTCAGGAAGCATATTAAAAGCTGGATATGGTGGCATGCAGTGTAACACCATCACTGGGGCGGGGAGGCTGACGGGAGGATCCCTGAGGCTTACTGCACATCCAGTCTGGACCAATCTGTAAGCCCCAAGTTACAGTAGAAGATCCCGCCTCAAATTTAAAAAAAGATAGAAAATGAAAAATGTCAGTGTTGTCCTCTGTCTTACACACACACACACACACACACACACACACACACACACAAAATTACCAAATACCTTTAAGGAAATGATAAGACTCCCACAGGAAATGAATACTTCATGAGTGGATGGTTAGCTTCAGGCAGATAGACTCTGCTTATCTCTTTGACTCCCTAAAGTGGACACATTCAGCCTGCAGATCCAGGGCTTTTCCAGGGGATATGCAATATCTAGTCTATTTTGAAAGGATTATGTAGTACTAAAGATTAACCAACTTTAATTCATTTTTATTTAAAAACAATGCAGGCAAAGACAGAATTACCTAGAGGTAAAAATCAACATTTTGGTTCTTTTTTTCCCTCCCCCTAATTTAGGAATTAAATAAAAAGTACTTAAACTAGATTTGAAAGCTAAGCAGAAGTCAAAGTGAGGACTTTTGCAAAATCTGTTCCAGGAGGTCGGTCACTTTTTGTTGAAAGAAATTAAATTCCACCATTTGAGTGAAGGATTTCAGATCTGCTTCCATGATGCGGAAATGAAAACATTTTACACAGGCTGCATGTAAATGGGGTGAGTCACCAATCCATATCTGGCCTTCACCCATGCTTATGTCACGCTAACACACTGAAATAAATCTCAGCTGGTCCCTGTCTCCTCTCTGCAGATTTGTTCTTTGGTTTTTAACCTGAAAGCATTCCTGAAGGCTGGGTGCAGGGCATAGGGGCTATGGAGACCTGCTGTCTTGATCTTAATTCATAGCAGAGGTGGCTCAGAAGGTCAGATGCTACATAAACAATAAATACTGGCCTCCATTTGACTTCTGGTTTTCAAATCTACTTGCGGTAGAAAATCCTTCTGGAAGTTATACCCTGCCCTTCCTAACTCTTGCCGAGTCAGTGTGGTGGATTTAGCTATATGGTATGAACTTTTCTTGGCAGCTCAATCTCTTTTTACATTATCTCCCCAGACACCAGCCCAGCCCATCATATCTCACTGTCAGAACAGTGCTACTTGGTGCAACCTCACTCTCACCCCTTGGATGAATATAGAGCCATGTTTCCTACAGGATGGCCTGAGTCCACCAGCATCAGCATCTCGTGGATTCTCAAGTCTGTCTTTATCCTCATCTAAGAAACAGAGGGAGAAGACTCGGAGATTTTAAATTTTTAGAAGCCATTTACATAGTGTCAGGCATGATTTTCTACTGACATACAGCATGTCCTCTCTCCAGTAATTTCAAAGACTTAAGTTAGAGAAATATAACGTGTGCCAGAGGACACTGAGGCACCCTAAACAGTATCATACCACACAATTTAAATCTTCCTAAGGGATGGCTAGTTCTAATTGTCAGTGTGACAAATCTAGAATCACTTGGGCAGGGGTCTTAATGAGGTGGTCTTAGTGAGGGGTCTCAGTGAGAAACTGTCTTGATTGGGTTGGTGGGTAGGTATCTGTGAGGGGATTCTATGTTCTTGTTTTTAATATGTATTCTGTGTTTGTCTCTGTGTCCCTGTGTCTCTGTCTCTGTCTCTCTGTCTCTCTGTCTCTCTCTGACTCTGGGTGTGTTCATTTGTGAATGGGGAATTGTGGAGTCCTGAAGAGGGAATCAATTCCACTAAAGTTTCAGTTAGAGAGTTATAGGCTATTATTAGTTGCCTCTGACGTGTGTTGAAAACAAAACTCTGGTCCTCTAAAAAGAGCTGTAAACACACTTAGTTGCTGAACCATTTCTCCAGCCCCTGGGGGCGTGGGTTGTCTTAATTGTGTTAAGGAAGGTATTCCCTGAATTTGGGTGGTGCCATTTCATGAACTAAAAGGAGAAGGGGAGCTGGGCAGTGGTATGCATACATTAATTAGTCAGAATGTAATGTGATTAGTTACTTCAAATTCTAACTACTGTTAGTTTCTCTTAATGATGTAGTGTAACTTGGAACTGTAGGACAAATAAACCTTTTCTCCCTTAAATTTCTTCTGTCAGAGTACTTAGTCACAATAACAGAAAAATAAAGTAGGACACTATGCTTAATAGTGTTACAAAGTAACAGGGGGCTTTTCTGTTTTGCCCTAGATACTTGGGCATCACTTTCTTATTTTTTTTCTTTTTGCATTTCTTTTTTAGATTTTTTAATTTACATTTCAAATATTATCCCATTTCCCAGTTTCCCCTCTGGAAAACCCCCATTCCATCCCCCACCCCCTGCCTCCATGAGGGTGCTACCTCCAACTCCCTCCTGCCTCCCTGCCCTGGCATTTCCCTATACACTGAAGCATCTAGCCGCCAAAGGACCAAGGGCCGCTCCTCCCTTTGATGCCAGATCAGGCCCATCCTCTGCTCAATATGCTGCTAGAGCCATGGGTCACTCTCTGTGTACTCTATCATTGGTGGTTTAGTCCCTGGGAGCCTGGGATGTCTGGTTGGTTGATATTGTTGTTCTTTCTATGGGGTTGCAAACCCCCTCAGCTACTTCAAACTCCTTTCTCTAACCCTTCATTGGGGCCCTGTTCTCAGTTCAGTGGTTGACTGCCAGCATCCACCTCTGTATTTGTCAGCTCTAGCAGAGCCTCTCAGGATCCTGTCAGCATGCTCCTCTTGGCTTCCCCAATAGTGACTGGGTTTAGTGACTGAATATGGGATGGATCCCCATGTGTGGCCGTCTCCGGATGGCTTTTCTTTCAGTCTCTGCTCCAAACTTTTGTCTCCCTATTTCCTCCTGTGAGTATTTTGTTCCCCCTTCTGAGAAGTACTGAAGCATCCACAGTGTTGCCTTTCTTCTTGAGCTTCATGTGGTCTGTACATTGGATGTGTATATTGTGTCTGTACTTCTGGGCTTTTGGGTTACTATCCACGTATCAGTGAGTACATATCACGTGTATTCATTTGTGACTAGGTTACCTCACTCAGGAGGATATTTTCTAGTTTCGTCCATTTTCCTAAGAATTTCATGAAGTCATTGTTTTTAATAGCTGAGTAAAACTCTATTGTGTAGATGTACCACATTTTCTGTATCCATTCCTCTGTTGAAGGAAATCTGGGTTCTTTCTAGCTTCTGGCTATTATAAATAAGGCTGCTATGAACATAGTGGAATATGTGTCCTTTTTACATGTTGGAGCATCTTTTGGGTATATGCCCAGGAGTGGTATAGATGGGTTCTCAGATAGTACTATGACCAATTTTCTGAGGAGCTGCCAGACTGATTTCCAGAGTAGTTGTACTAGCTTACAATCCCACCAACAATGGAGGAGTGTTCTTTTTTCTCCACATCCTTGCCAGCATCTGTTGTCACCTGAGTTTTTGATCTTAGCCATTCTGACTGGTTTGAGATGGAATCCCAGGGTTGTTCTGATTTACATTTCACTGATGACTAAGGATGTTGAACTTTTTTTAGGTGCTTTGCGTGCATTTGATATTCCTCAGTTGAGAATTCTTTGTTTAGCATTGTACCTCAATTTCTAATAGGGTTATTTGATTCTCTGAAAGTCTAACTTCTTGAGTTCTTCGTATATATTGAATATTAGCCCTCTATCAGATGTAGGATTGGTAAAGATCTTTTCCTAGTCCGTTGGTTGCCGTTTTGTCCTATTGACAGTGTCCTTTGTCTGACAGGAGATTTGCAATTTTATGAGGTCCCATTTGTCGATTCCTGATATTAGAGCATAAACCATTGGTGTTCTGTTCACAAAATTTTCCCCTGTACCCATGTGTTCGAGGCACTTCCTCACTTTGTTCTCTATTAGTTTGAGTGTATTTGGTTTTATGTGGAGGTCTTTGATCCACTTGGACTTTAGCTTTGTACAAGGGAATAAGAATGGCTCAGTTTGCATTCTTCTACCTGCTGACTACCAGTTGAACTAGCACCATTTGTCGAAAATGCTATCTACTGGGTGATTTTAGCTCCTTTATCAAAGATTAAGTGGCCATAGGTGTGTGGGTTCATTTCCGGATGTTCAATTCTATTCCATTGATCTACCTGCCTGTGTCTATGCAGTTTTTATCACTATTGCTCTGTAATACAGTTTGAGGTCAGGGATGGTCATTCCCCCAGAAGTTCTTTTGTTGTTGAGAATAGTTTTTGCTATCCTGGGTTTTGTTATTCCAAATGAATTTGCAAATTGCTCTTTCTAAATCTATGAAGAATTAAGTTGGAATTTTGATGGGGATTGCATTGAATCTGTAGATTGCTTTTGGCAAGTTGGCCAGTTTTACTATATTAATTCTACCAATCCATGAGCATGGGGGATCTTTCTATCTTCTGAGATCTTCGATTTCTTTTTTCAGAGACTTGAAGGTTTTTTTTTTTTTTTTTCCGGAGCTGGGGACCGAACCCAGGGCCTTGTACTTGCTAGACAAGCGCCTTACCACTGAGCTAAATCCTCAACCCCCTTGAAGTTTTTACCATACAGATCTGCACTTGCTTGGTTAGAGTCACTCCAAAGTATTTTATACCATTTGTGACTATTGTGAAGGGTAGTGTTCCTTTTGTTTTTATTTTGTGGAATAGTTTGGACAGTATTGGTATTAGGTCTTCTATGAAGGGTGGATAGAATTTTGCACTAAACCCATCTGGTCCTGAGCTTTTCTTGGTTGGAAGACTTTTAATGACTGCTTCTATTTCTTTAGGGGTTATGGGACTGTTTAGATGGCTTATATGATCCTGATTTAACTTTGGTACCTGGTATCTGTCTAGAAAATTGCCTATTACATCCAGATTTTCTAGGTTTGTTAAGTATAGACTTTTGTAGTAGGATCTGATAACTTTTGGATTTCCTCAGATTCTATTGTTATGTTTCCCTTTTCATTTCAGATTTTGTTAATTTGGATACTGTCTCTCTGTACTCTGGTTATTCTGGCTAAGTGTTTATCTATCTTGTTGATTTTCTCAAAGAACCAGATCCCGGTTTTATTGATTTCTTGTATAGTTCTTTTTATTTTTACTTGGCTGATTCATGCACTGAATTTGATTATTCCCTGCCATGTACTCCTCTTGGGTGTATTTGCTTCTTTTTGTTCAGAGCTTTTAGGTGTGCTGTCAAGCTGCTAGTGTATGCTTTTTCCAGATTCTTTTTGGAGGCACTCAGAGCTATGAGTTTTCCTCTTAGCACTGCTTTCATTTTGTCCTGTAAGTTTTGGTATATCATTCCTCAATTTTCATTAAAATCTAAAACGTCTTTAATAATTTCTTTATTTCTTCCTTGACCAAGTTATCATTGAGTACAGTGTTGTTCAGCATCCATGTGTATGTGGGCTTTCTGTTGTTTTTGTTTTTATTTAAGACCAGTCTTAATCCGTAGTGATCTGATAGTATGCATGGTATTATTTTAATTTTCTTTTATCTGTTGAGGCCTGTTTCATGACCAAATTATATGGTCAATTTTGGAGAAGGTAACATGCAGTAATGTTCTATAAATGTCTGTTAAATCCATTTAGTTCATAACTTCTGTTAGTTTCGCTATGTCTCTGTTTAGTTTCCGTTCCCATGATCTATCCATTGATAAGAATGGGGTGTTGAAGTCTCCCATTATTATTGTGTGAGGTGCAATGTGTGCTTTGAGCTTATGAATGTGGGTTCCCTTGCATTTGAAGCATAGATGTTCAGAATTAAAAGCTCATCTTGGTAGATTTTTCCGTTGATGAGTATAAAGTGTCCTACCTGTCTTTTTTGATAACTTGTGGTTGAAAGTTGATTTTGTTTGATATGAGAGTGGCTACTCCAGCTTGTTTTTTAGGACCATTTGTTTGGAAAATTGTTTTCCAGCCTTTTACTCTGAGATAGTGTCTGTCTTTGTCACTGAGCCTCGTTTTTTGTAGGCCTCAAAATCCTGGGTCCTGTTTAAGTATCCAGTCAGTTAGTCTTTGTCTTTTTATTGGGAAATCGAGTCCATTAATATTAAGAGATATTAAGGAAAGTGATTGTTTCTTTCTGTTATTTTTGTAGTTAGTGGTGTAATTATGTTTGTGTGGCTATCTTCTTTTGGTCTTTTTGACAGAAGATTTTTTTTTCTTGCCTTTTCTAAGGTGTAGTTTCGCTCCTCGTGTTGAAGTTTTCCATGTATTACCCTTTGTCTGACTGGATTTGTGTAAAGATGTGCTGACAACTTCAATGCAGTGTATGCGTCTTACTGTAGAATTCTATTGCAAAAGGAGCCAACCTTGCCTATATTTATTCTGTTCCTTGACCTTCAATGAAGGAGAATGATGTGTCCTTTCCTGGTGGTATTTTCCTTAACCTTAGTGGCTGCATGTGTGAAAGTTTTCATTGGTTGGATGCTCATGCCCCTGTCCTATTTTTCAGGCACTTGGTTGTGACTTACTTCCTACCACTAGACACAGGGTTATAAAGAAAACTCTTCCAAAAACTGGCCTTTTTACAGGCAGTTAGAATCCAGGAGCAGAGACCGTTGCCTTGTTAACAACAGTCTTTAATTTCCTATGCTTCTTTAATTCTGAGCCCTGAGTGCTGGCATAATCTGTCCTGGGAGGTTGTTTTCTCTTGCCAGTTGGGAGACTACAGAGTTCTCACTGCATTCTTACATGGATGCAAGATATCTCAGCCATCTCACATTTTTGCTGCTGAAACTTCCCCACTCTCATAGACTGTATTTCTTTAAACTGTGAGTCAAAATAATGCTTACTCTGTTAAGTTGCTTCCCATACATTATTTAATTGCATCCGGACAAAGCAATAATACATTTAGAGATTTAAAACTTGAAGGTTCATTTGTGATTTACAGAAACCAATCTGAGTACCTCCTTTTCAAAGCTGCAGAGCACTGAAGACTTTGGCAGGGGTATCTGAGATTCTTATGCTATAAATTCCTAAAAGCCAGCAGCTGGCTTAGTATTTATTTTCGTGTTCCTTTCAAATCTCTTCTATGATTCTACCTTTTCCATTTCAAATCCTATCCATATTTTCACCCGTAAACGTTTCTTCTCTTTTCTATTGTTTTAAATATGTGTGTTCTTCTTCATAAATGTTGTCTTACTTTGAAGTAGTAGGATTGTGGTTTCATGTCATCTAAGGAGTCTACAGTATTGAGTGGCCCTGGTATGTAGAAGCAGGGTGGTCTGCATCTAGTTAAGCAAGTGTAGATGTAGGTGTTTGGCCAATAGTTCAACTGGGTCAGCCTTAAACTGATCTCCACTAATTGCTTGACATGGGTAAGTGCAGAACCTTCCACATATTTCTATCAATTTAAGTTAGTTCCAGCTACAACATACATCGTATTGGTAAAATATCACATGCTGTTTGTGCTCACTGAGCAACTAGCTCTAGACTCAGCAGTTGAGCCTCACATTTAAGACCTTGTGTTTCAAAATGTCCGCAAAACCTCCCTGACATAGGGAAGATTTTCTCCTTAACTCTAACAGTGAGAAGGGACAACATCAGAGAGTCCAAGAATAAAATCTTTATGCCCTAGAAAGCAGCTCTGGGATAAACTATTTCCATCAGCAGTTACTATTGTTTATCCCATAATATTAAAATGTCTACTCTGGGAAACTGTGAGATGGGAAAGCCATGTGACTGGAGGATCCAGTCTAAAGCAAGAGTGACGTTGAGGTCGCCTAACCCTGAAAAAATCTCTTCTTGAGACAGTGGGAGCTGGTACTATTCTCTTCTTGCTCTAGGCCTTTATGTTCCAGTGCAAGTAGCCTGTACAGTCCCTACCTTTGCTACTCTGGTGCCCAAATTACAGGTTTAACGTCCTCTTTCCCTATAGAGACATATCCAGCAAAAGCATCTGGAATTCGTCTTCATGCAAGTGAGTCATTCCTAGCACGTAGGTACCAGCCAATAATGTACACTCACCCTGAAAATCCTCTACCCAGTCCACAAGGTTTATATAGCCCATGTTAACCCCAATAAAAGAGAGCTGTTTTACAGAAAACCCTCTATTTCTTCCAGGCACTAAAGCCAGTAGAGGCAGAGATTCTGCAAACTCACCCATCTGGATAGGCTTCATTTCTTTCATTCTGTCCTGGTGGTGCTCAAGTATGCCTGGATACCCCCAGGGAAGAAGCAGAATCAGGCCTGCAGGAAATCACAAACTCATCCATGGAAAGAATGGAAAACCCTTCTGCCCAGGACTCTCTCAGTTGGGGACTCCAGCTGACACAGCCACCTCAGTCTGTTTCTGCTGGACGTCATGAGCACCCGATTTGGTGACTTGTTGATACCTGCTTCTCATTTAATTTTTAACTTTTACTTTTGGGGCATTCAATAATGTAGTGAATAATTAATTCAATAATTACATTTACTTATTCAAAATCCCAAGCCTGGCTATTGTACATCATGGTTCATAGTACATAGGAAGCAAGTCTTCAGTGTTAAGGCTTCTGACATGGTGGACACAGACAGATCATCCTCCAGTGCTCTTCCTGTTTGATTGCCCAGCAGAAAGTATCGGCATTATTTTTCCCAATACATTTTAGAATAGCTTCACACACAGCCATAGGTAATTCTAATCTAAAAATTGGATTTGTGTTCATCAAAGTTTTCATCTATCAAATATTTTATTATTTTCATTTTCTAAGAGAATAGGGTTAATATTAATTTTGTGACTTTCAAACATATTTGAATTAATGCCTTGGGCATTTGATAGAATATCATTTGACTATATTCAAGTCCTACTTTTCCTGACTCCTCCCAGATCCACCCTACCCCATGTTAATATTCCTTTTACAATATAACGTGATTAAAGCTTTATATTTATGTTGAACATTCCTTAAGTCTGAACTCTGTATGGAGAGTCAGTGAGCCCCTAAACCTCTTCAGAGGCAATGCCGGGTTCTCTAGGAGTTGACAATGACCTTGGTTCTGAGGAGTTCAGGAGTAAGTACTTACATAATGGAGCATGTGGATTGTCAAATGCACAAAGAAACTAGAAAGACCCATGCTATTATATCTTATAAATTAGGAGGTATGATGAGCTCTCTTTAGGTTCTACTCCTGCTGCTGCTAGAGGGTAGTTGGCCTAGGACCTCTCTCTACTCTCTATTACACATGAGCATCTTTTTATAACTCACAGATGTAGGATGCTTGTTAGATTGCATAAATCGTAATGACTTTGGTGTTCAAAATACTATGCAGACACCAAGTATTATTATTTAAATAAATCATCATAATTGCACCTAACTATGACATCTTATTCATTGAATAAAGTATTATACTAATAAAGTCATAGGTGCCTCCTTTGTCACATTAAGAATAATTATTCAAAATTACAATAATAAAAGGATTTCTTTTTTCTGACCATCACTCTTTTTTCCTCTGTACTTTTCAGTAATGGGCATTACTCTTAGGTGGGTAAGCACAGAGTACTAGGAGCAGACATGTTCAGAGCAAGCATCTAATGAATAGCGCCTGTCTCTCTCTCCATTACAGGGCTTCAAAGGCACGTGATGCTGGTTTGATGCTAAGATTTCTATGGCACCTGCCTCATGTGTCCATTGTGCCCTGCCCCAAGCATTGCTCTGTCCATACTTGTCTCAGTGCTCTTCCCTGAAATGTAATAGGATAGATTCCTGAAGACAGAGCTCTAGAGAAGCCATGCTTCTAGCATCTAAAGAGCCAGTGCTCAGCATTATGGCTGCAGTCTCACGTCAGCTAGCTGAAGCCCAGGCTCTCCCTAGATCTAAATTTCATGTAGCTATCTGAACACTGACAGCTTTCTATGGCACCATGATTGAGAATATCATGTCATATTTTTAGGTAGTGTGTGTGTGTGTGTGTGTGTGTGTGTGTGTGTGTGTGTGTGTGGTGTGTCATGTGTGCCCTTTACAGAAGGAAATGAATATATGCTTTAAAAATCTTCAACGTATTTAAATTTTACTTCATTTTAAGGGGATGTATATGTATTTGCAAAAGAACCTGGTACATTTATCTTATGAATGCCAGAAGAGGCAATGGAGAACTATACTTTATATGATATTTGAAAGCAAGTCAAATTCCAAAAACTAAGTAATTTATTCTAATGACTAAGCCACTAAGGATTTTTTTTGGAAGAACTTTCAAGTAGACACATGATTAATTTTTTGGTTTATAGAAGCACTAAGCTGTTTGATTGAGAATACACGTAGCCAGAACTGGGTTGAGGTAGGGTCATAGACATAGCTGGAATCTTTTCCATGAATTTACTAAGACGGGCACGATAGCTATAAGGTAATATTTGATCTCTCCTTTTTTATTTATTTTAAATATTTTATCAGTGTTTTGATATTTTCATGTAATGCATTTTGGGCATATTCACCCCTCAAATACTCCCAAATCCAGCCCCTTTTCCCTGCCAACCCAACCTTGTGCATTTTTTCTTTGTTTTGTTTTAAAAAATCTGTAGACTCTAATTTGTGCTATTCTTGGATGTGTAGCCCTCATGGGAGTTTGGTCTTCAAACTGCTAGGGGCCATACTCTTAAAATACTGGCTTTTCCCTCTTTCAGAAACTATCTAGATAGATCCACTAGATAGATCCTCAGGTCACATGGTACTTCCTGCTCTTCTTTGTTTTCTATGCTGGGGTTTGGTTGGAATTGGGCTTTCTTGGGTTTTACAAATACTAGATAACTGCTGTGAGTGCATATATGTGCAACTACTTTGTAGTATCAAGAACACACAGTTTTGTAACTATCAGCTGCCTCTAGATCTTCCACTCTTTCTGTCCTCTTCGCCTGTGATGATCTCTGATCCTGGAAAGTCGAGGTGTAAGAGATCTTTCATGTAGAGCTGAGAACTCAGAAGTATCTTTGTCTCTGCAACTTGACCAGGTGCAGGTCTGGGCTAATCTCCATCTATTGCAAGCATCTAGAAGCTTCTCTGTTTAGGATTGAGAGGTGCACTAATCAATGGGTATGGATTTTGGGTTCTCCTCTAAGGCACATAAACTGTCTAGAAACAGGTTCCAACACACTTCCCACATTCATCTTTCAAGAACCTCCACTGGTGAACATGACTTAAAATTTGGTACCAAAAAGGCTCTTTTCAAAGATGAGTGGGATGTTTTACTTATCCAACTGCTACTTGTTTCTCAGTAGATGAAAGGAAGCATTTTAGAGCAACTCTCCCAATCCCAATCCAATCCATCTTGTTTTGTTTTGTTTTAACTGTCTATTCCTTGTCTTCCTCACCATGCAAGGATTAATATTATTTGATGGCTTCAATGACCACATGATAACAGTTATGTTCCTTGTCATTGATTAATATCAGGAGTTCACACTTTCAATAATCTAATGGCCAAAGAGGGGGAACACAGAATTTACCCTTTAGAACATGTCATTCCTCTCAGACAATTTACAAAAGGGCAAATTTTTGTAATAACTTCTTCTAGCTTCATTCATTGCAACATTGGGTTGGCATTAAACTGTTCCTGGAATCCTCTCACCCTTCAACCCCTCAGTAAAAAATATATCCACGAAGACCATGATTATCAAAGACAAAAGGTCTGTAATTAATGAGTTTATATAAATGATTTATAAATTACATTATATACATATATATGTGTGCTTCAATTGCATGGGTCATTCTATTAACCTATTTTCAAACTAAATCAGCTTTCTACATGTTCTGAGGGCATTATTTAATTGGTCAATAGACTTGCTGGGAAATGTTTGGGCTTTAGAACCTCATAGAATATGACAGTTTGGAAGGGACCTTTGCTGAAGTCATGTCAAACTCTCTGGTCCTCAACTGGTGCTGTTGACAGATGCTTGCCGTCTGAGAGCTCTGAAACACTGAATTATACTGGCTTCACTTCTTTGCTGGTCCTGTTATCTCCAGTGTTCCTGGTGAGCATTTTGTTTCTTCATTTCCTCTTCTGGTATTAACTCCTTCGCATGCACAGACCTTTCTTATCTTCCCCTTCTACACTTTCTATGCCTTATCTGGCTATAGTGGATCACCTCTAAACTCACATTGGCATTCTACCTGAGTCACCAAGTCATCTAGAAAAATCTCTTGATAGGCATATCACATGGGATCTAAGTTAACATGTATTTAGTTGGGAGCACAGAAAAATCTTCCAGAAAAGAATGTGTGTGTGTGTGTGTGTGTGTGTGTGTGTGTGTGTGTGTGTGTCTGTGTGTCTGTGTGTCTGTGTCTGTGTCTGTGTGTCTGTGTGTGTGTGTGTGTGTGTGAAAGAGAGAGAGAGAGAGAGAGAGAGAGAGAGAGAGAGAGAGAGAGAGAGAGCTGTATGCCTATTACGATGCCCTTTTCACCATATTTTTGTGGAAGGTTTTTTACAGATTCTAGAACTTGCTCTAGCTCCTTTGTCTCCAACACCAGGCTCTCTGGGATTACACAAATATGCTAGAGTGTTTGGCTTTCACATGGATGGGTTCTGGGAATCATAACTCAGGTGCTCACACATGTATAACAAGCATGTTAGCCACTGAGCCGTCTCCCCAGCTACCTATGCCTAGGAACAAAAATGTCTAAAGGACAAAGATAGTAAGGAAGAAAACAAAAGGGTCTCTGGGTCTCTGTTACACATACAACAATGACATCAACAATAACACCCTCAAAAACAGTCCCAGGAAAACCCAACTTATCAGCTACAAACAGGCTTTATACTAGCCTTTTTTTTTTTTTTTTTTTTTTAGTCAGAAACTCAAAGCCCAGTGAAATGCTAAAAACTTTCCTCTCAGCTTCTGACTTCAGTATTTTCAGAGAAAGCTGTGGTCAGCATGTTTGACATACCAATTTTTAATCTGGTAAACTCATTTTCACACAGGTTGTGTCAGGGAGCATTAAGGTCCTGTGCCAACAGTCAATTAAAAAATTTGTACCCATAGGCTACCTTGAAGAAGCAGATGTGTCCATTCATGCTCAGGGCTGAGTGGCCCAGGTGAAGAGAGCTGTGCAAACAGTCATAGTGGAAAGGGAGATAAAGAGGTTGGCTATGAATGTAAGCACACAGTCTTCATGCACAAGTCTATCTGTGGTTAGATACAAAAGACCAACAGTTAGCAGGTGAGGTTTAAATTGAATTATCTATGTCTCAGGCAATGTGCTAGGTATTTAGAAAGTTCCCACATTTCTTATAGTATATAGGTATTCTTTTTAATGTGTCCAGGCATGTGTGTGTGTGTGTGTGTGTGTATGTGTGTGTGTGTGTGTGTGTGTGTGTGTGTGTGTGTGTGTGTAGGGTGTACACATTCAAGCATAGTTCTTGGATATGTCTCTCAAAGATCTGGAATGCAACAATTGGCTGTAGGCTGAACTGGCTGTCTAGTAAGCCTCAAGTTTACCTCTGTTTCTCTAGCGCTAGGATTACAATCATGAACATTAGCACTTGTTTTGAGTTTTTCTATGAACAGTTCTGGGGATAAACTCCTTGTGCTAAAAAGGCAAGCCTGTCCGCACCTGAGCTATCTCTCCTTCCTATAGATAAAATATTGTCTTTGTTTTACATTTGAGAAACCAAGGTACTTCAGAGGTGAACACTTTCCCACAACCACACCGGTAGGAAACAATGAAGCCTTATGAGGGTTGGAGGGTGTAATTTGGTCGCTTGCTTCTCTTGCATTTCCAGGCAGATGAATCTCCTCCATTGGTATCTAGAGACAAAACTCCTGTCTTCTCTGTGTTTGGTCTGATTTCTGCAGTGGTGGCAGTGAGCACTCTTGGCTCATTTTCTTCGTAGTCATGTAAAATCTAGACCTCTGTGATCACAGTTAGCCTGTGATGCTGGGTAACTGGGAAGATCGTGTTGAGGATTAGTCCATTCTCACTTTTAGGGCGGAGCCAACCTGAAAGAGATTGATGATGAACATAGTTATGTTGGTGAAAACATGGACAAGATGATTTTGGGCACAATAGGAGAGTTACACATCTGAAATCACCACAGTTATGACAGCATTCATGTGACCTGTGCAAGCTCAAACCAGATAAAACCCCAAACTGGAGAGGACGGGGAAGGAGAAAGCACCGTCTATGCTGAGAAGCGATTGGCGATTGACAGCTGTTGGGTGAGTCAGTTTTCTTTAAGATGACGACCCCACCCTAGTACTCTAGTGGCTGGACACACAGTCCACAGTGTATGGACACCTCAAATTGGACTTTATAGATTTATTTTTCTTTATACATATGGCACACATTTTTGAGTAGGAAAGGGACTTGAATCTTGGAGGAGTTGGGTGAGGGTGTGTTTATGACCCACATACATTGTATAAAAATGTTAATAATAAATAAGCAAAGAAAGAAAGAAAGGAAGGAAGGAAGGAAGGAAGAAAGAGAGAAAGTAAAAGAAATGCTCACAGGTTTTGCGACCTTCTTCCTTTCTATCCTTTTTGGTCAGCCTTGTTTTTTTCTGGGTAGGTGTGGGGGTGGTGGTGGTGGTGATATTTCTGTTTCTTTTTCTTTAAAAAAAAAGCTAGGGAAAGAAGTTGTTCAGGGTCAGCCTGTGCTGTATGGTAGCTGGCATTTCACAGCCTGACACCCCTGTGACAAGGGCTATCAGACCTCTGCTGTGATTGTCTCAGTGGAAGAATCTGGCATCTTCTGCCGAGAGTTCTTTGACATTTTCTTTAATTCTGCAAGGCAACCAGAAAGAAAAAAAAGTCATGGAATGCCATGAATGCCTTCCAAAACCAGAAATCCGAGAAACAGTTTCTCTCAGAAAGTCCCAGAAGGCTCATTCTGGTCATAAGTCAGCTGACAGCCTGCTTTGTGGTGACCTTCCATGAGGTGGACTTCTGTGCTGCCCAGGAAGGTTTTATTCTACTCTCTCTGGCAATCCTTTCGATCAACCCAAATCCATTTTAATAAATTATGAATAATATCCTTACTTCAGTAATGAGATTTCTTGATTTCTGCATAGTTTGCATCAGGAAGATGCTAGGGACCAGAAGACAATTATGCTCTCTTCTGCTTCCTGAATAGAATGTGAGAAAAGAAAAATCACACCCCTTCTATTGAAAGAGCAATGAGCATTCAGCTAAGACAGGCAAAGAAAAATTTCCTCCATCCATACAAACCTAAGAACATCTTCGTCTTGAACAAACCATTCCCTATCCAGGCAGGAAGAAGCAGAAACTAGGGACAGAAGTCCATTCAAGGGAGTTAAATTAAGAGCTGTATTTACAGAATCTCCTATGGAAGGTCACCAACAGAGTGGAAGGCATTAAAGGAGGCTGTCCATTTTTAACTTACTCTGACCTTATGGCCTGACCAGAATGAAGCCTTTCCAGCCCTTTCTCTACATTTCTGGGACCTCAATTCTGAGAGAAACTGTTTTTTTCAAATGCCTATTTTGGTTTTGGAAGGCAGTCATGGGTCAGGTGAAGTTTTTCTGCATTTGTGGGACTATCTGTGTTATTGACAGTTCAGTCACAGGTCATCAGCGGCAGTCCGCTTCTTCAGAGATACACCAGCAGTCCAGGTCAGCAGAGTTGGGATTGGAACATGAATCACCAGTGGTGGGACTACCTTACAGAGATAACCAGACAGGTCTTAGCAAGACGGACCAAGAGGGACGCCAGGAGAAGTTCTCAGCTGTGCTTCTCTCAGCAAATCAAAGATCAGGGAAGACTCAAGATCCACAAGCGTTGGACAGCTAGCTCTATAAGCAAGGCTAGCTCAGCCTCCGTCATTGTCTGTCAAGTCCTAATTACACATTCCAAACATCATGAGTCCTCCATGGGTCTTGCCTCAGCACATGTGTCTGTCTCAGCTGACATCACTCTGACAATCAGCCCAAGTCCACAAAAATCCCAAAAACCTGCAGCATACCATAGAAGATTTTTTGTTGTGTTCCTCTCTGTGGCGTCCCAACAAATGCAGCTCAACTACTCAATGAAGGTGGACCAATACATGCCTGTTGTTAGCAAAGAATTCTTCATCACTTGTCCCTTCATGTGCTTGCTTTATCGGAACATCCTCTCTCCTGTGTCTACTTCAGGAAAACACTTCTTCGTGTGTTTGCCTCAGCAAAACAGCCATCCAACCGACTTTCTAAAGAACCCTTAAATTTGCCCTTACTTTACTGTATTGACAACACTATCATTTGATCTCAATCCTATTAAGGAATTGAGGCTAGAGAGATGGCTTAGTGGTTAAGGACACTGGCTGTTCTTGCAGAAGAACAGGATTCATTTCCCAGCAGTCACTTGTTGGTTCACAACCATCTGTACCTTCAGTCTGATCAGTATGGGATCTGATGCCTTCTTCAGGTTTCCATAGGCACCTGTACACATGAGCTTCCCATAATACATGCAAGAGAACACTCTTGCATATACAGTAAAGTGAAAAGTTTTAAAAAGAAATTTATTATTTACATCGTCTACTTCAGAGAACACACATAGACTCCTGATTAGTCATGGGCAGTCATGGGCTATTGAAGACATTCCGATTCTTCAATAAATAGCTTTTGTAAAGTATAGTATCTTTTGTTTATTCTTAGAGGATTGCATACATGCATGTAGTGTATTTCAAACATACTCATCTCTCCCATTCCCCTACTTCAATCCCTCTTTGATGCTCTTCCCAACTCTGTGTCTTCCTTTTTTCTCCTCATAGTCCACCAAATCTAAATGTCACTGTCCATGTACTAATGGGGGCAGGGCTTTCTGTTGGCTCATGGTCAAGGTCAACCTACCTCATGTGCCCTTCCACAATCGGTGCTGGGATGTTGACTGTCTTGGTCTAGTGATGGTAACCATATCTACTGTGAGTTCTTGAGCGTAGATCCTGTCATGTCCAGACTGACATGATATGACATGTTTCTCTCCCATCCTTCATGTTAGCTTTTCAGTTTGCTAAAGATGTTTTTTCCTTCCTGATTGTCTTCCCCACTGTAAAATATCTGATTTGAATAGCAACACCAACACTCCTTGTGTAGAGGCTGATGAGTGGTGTGATATAGGACATTCTTTTTTTTTTTTTTTTTATTAACTTGAGTATTTCATATATACATTTCGAGTGTTACTCCCTTTCCCGGTTTCTGGGCAAACATCCCTTCCTCCCCTCCCCTTCCTTATGGGTGTTCCCCTCCCAACCCTCCCCCATTGCCAGCCTCCCCCAACAGTCTAGTTCACTGGGGTTCAGTCTTAGCAGGACCCAGGGCTTCCCCTTCCACTGGTGCTCTTACTAGGATATTCATTGCTACCTATGAGGTCAGAGTCCAGGGTCAGTCCATGTATAGTCTTTAGGTAGTGGCTTAGTCCCTGAAGCTCTGGTTGCTTGGCATTGTTGTACATATGGGGTCTCGAGCCCCTTCAAGCTCAGCCTGTGGTATATACAATATCCAATGCCAATAGTCTCATTTTCTCCCACCTTTTCCCTTATACTCTTCCAAGGAGGGTCTGCTTTATAAAAGAAGATTAAGTTGAAACAGCTTTTTCTTTAATAGTCACCTTGATTTTGGCTTTTTGGGTACCATGTCCCCTTGAAGAGGCCTCTGTCTTCTACCTTGAAATTGATAACACTGGGGCACAGGAAATCTACCCAGGGCCACATTCCTAAAGAAAGTGACTTTGTTCAAGAAGGGGTGGGATCTTAAAAGCTCCCCTCCCTCCATGTGTTATTTATCCCAGTTTTCCCATTAGATGACTTACTTGAAGCCTCCTTTTATTATAGATGAGAGCAGAAGATCAGAGGGCTGGAGTTGTGACCTCATCAAAGACTTCCCATCTCATATCCACTGCGCACTTTCTCAACCTCATGCTTCTTGCCATCCTCCAAATCTTGTACTGCTTTCTTCCCATAGGTCCTTGTGGAGGCCTAGTAGACAAACATTGCTAAGGACTTTTGCTTCTCTGAAGTCCTACCTGCTAGGTCGTGCCTATATCATTGGGAGAGAGGAGAAAGATAGATTAGCAGTGTTTTGTTCCTTGGGTCCTAGATACCAGAACAGGACTCAAAAAAGAGTATGAAATCAGCCTTAGAGTCTTACACTTATGTTAGAATGGTAAAATTTTCTCTTACATTGGGACTCTCAGCGATTTTCCCCAAAAAACCTTAGGAAATGTTGTTTGCTGAGTTGGAGAAGAGGAGAAAGAGTTTTACAGCTAAGTAACACAGAGCTCATGCCACAGAACAGAACTTATCCAAAGCTTATCTAAATCCGTACAGGGTCAGGAAACTCATTGCAAGGTCTGCTCTCCAGAGAGTCCTGTAATTGGTGACTTTGGCCAGATCTGAAACAGTCAGAGAGAGAGAGCTCCACTCCTGGCAGCTGCCTGTTATTAAATCCTATATGCTACAGGTTTTCTGTCAAAATAGCCTGCCTGTGCAGAAAAGAATTTGGCTTAGGAAAATTTGGATTTAGTTAATGAAGGAGCAAAAGTAAGAGACTATTTGCGACAAAACCTTCTTATTTCCTGACCTGTTACTTAATCGCTAACTGCTCAGTTACTGATAATTGATAACCTATTACACTCTGTAGGTTATTATACTTGCATAATAGCATCAAAAGATAAAATATATTCAATAAAAATTTAATGTTTTATTGTGTGCATAGTACATTTGTATTTTTGTTTATGTGCAGGTACCCATGTCTGTATCTGCATGCCTTGGGGGTAGAGGAATACTCTGAATGCTGTTTTTCAGGGACAATTTTTCCTTATCTATCTATATATCATATCTATGTCCACATATCTACATCTACATATCATTCCTATAATTTAGACCTATATATCATCTCTATCTACCTACCTATCATCTATCTGTCTGTCATCTACACTATATGAAGATCTCTATATTCATACTGTGTGTGTGTGTGTGTGTGTGTGTGTGTGTGTGCCTATAATGGCCAGAAGAGGGCGTAGGATTCCCTGAAGCTTGAATTATAAGCCACTGTGTGCTACCAGATGTGGTTGCTAGGAACTGGTCTTCTGGAAAAGCAGCAAGTGTGCTTAACCTCCAAGGCATCTTAACCCTAGTCTATCTTTCGGATGACAGCCTTTTCCAGTGCCTAACTCTGATGTTCCTGACGGTGTGCTTCATCCTGCTTCTTGGCCTAACATGTAGAAACTCACAGCAGTGTGCAAACATTAATTAACCAAGCCTGTGTATGTAAGGATTACTGTGTCCTTGTTCTCTCAGAGATGCAGTAACTGTCCTCAGATTTTATTGGCGTTTTAAAGTGTAGACATGAGTAGTCATTGAAAATTTGCATCTATGTGTAATTTCTCACTTTATTGGAATGTTTTCTCTTTAGTGTAAAATTAAATTGTTCTTTTCAAGTAGTTCCTGCTTAAAGTGGCAAATTAATTTCAAATTGCTTATACCGAGTAGAGTTTTAAGTGTAACTTTTCCGCATAAATTTGCTCAGCTAAATCACATCTTTGCACTTAGACACAGAGTATGCATCATTTTAATTAGATTAGTTTCAGATTACTCTAAGACATCAACTCCTTGGTAATTTATTCAATGTCTTAGTGCAATGTAGAGGGTACAGTGCTGTCGACAACTCCACCCTTGGCCAGGTGAGGTATGACTCATACATCAATTTGTCCTTTGGGAGAAACTTGCATCAGGTGATGGAAAACAAGTAACTTTAGGGACTATTGAAGTTTGCAGAGCTGTGGAGAAAGAGGAGCAGCTCACTGTGAAAATAATGCCTGCGGAACAGGATCCCAGGATGCTTGCTTTACATTTTGGTGCTTAGTTGTGTTCTAGAATGGAATAAAATTCCCAAGTCTAACTAAGGAAATTAAGCCCCTAATCTAATCTAGTGCAGGTGGCAGCATCTGAATAAGTGTGCTGGAAAGTTAATTTTCGTTCTTTTATTATAGTAACTTCCCAGGCAGGATGATTTACTCCAGTTTCCCAGACAAGACAATCGGAGCAAGTAGTTCATTTTTATAGTGCTAGGATTAAGCCTACATGCTCCTTTGGAAGAGAATATTGTACAAAATGGGCTTTTGTCGCTTTTGTCACGTAGCTAAGAAGTAATGCTTCTTCTCAGACTTCCTCTCTTCGGATCTTATCTAGTGATGTCTCTTGTCTCAAGATGTCTTCTCTACCCTTAATAAATGGACCAGATATAAGAACATGTTTTCCTCTCTGAGATGCATCATAGGAAGTTGGAATGCACCGGGCCTGTAGTGCTATGGTTGCATGGTGACTTTTCTCATTATGTTTAGCAATATTACAAAGTCTCTAATTATTTACCCTCGAACAGGTTTACTGTCAGGTCTACTGGACAAGCAGTTACTGCTCTGTTTTATTTCCACATCTTTATTAAATTGGGTATTTCTCATTTACATTTCAAATGTTATTCGCTTTCCCAGTTTCCAGACCAACACACCCCAATCCCTCCCTCTCACCTTCTTCCTTTTTTTTCTTTTCTATTCTTTTTTTTCTCCATCTTTATTAAATTGGGTATTTCTTGTTTACATTTCAATTGTTATTCCCTCCCAGCTTCTGGCTATTATAAATAAGGCTGCTATGAACATAGTGGAGCATGTGTCTTTGTTAAATCTTGAGGCATCTTTTGGGTATATGCCCAAGAGGGGTATAGCTGGTTCCTCAGGTAGTTCAATGTCCAATTT
Organism: Rattus rattus; assembly: GCF_011064425.1. Lineage (NCBI taxonomy): Eukaryota > Metazoa > Chordata > Mammalia > Rodentia > Muridae > Rattus > Rattus rattus. Next base: position 65,297,470 of record NC_046159.1, read on the forward strand.
TCTGAGGAACCTTCAGATTGATTTCCAGAAAGGTTGTACCAGTCTGCAATCCCACCAACAATGGAGGAGTGTTCCTCTTTCTCCACATCCTCGCCAGCATTTGCTGTCACCTGAGTTTTTGATCTTAGCTATTCTCACTGGTGTGAGGTGGAATCTCAGGGTTGTTTTGATTTGCATTTCCCTGATGACTAAGGATGTTGAACATTTCTTTAGGTGTTTCTCAGCCACTCGACATTCCTTAGCTGTGAATTCTTTGTTTAGCACTGAACCCCATTTTTAAAGGGTTATTTGCCTCCCTGCAGTCTACCTTTGTGTGTTCTTTGTATATTTTGGATATAAGTCCTCTATCAGTTGTAGGATTGGTAAAGATCTTTTCCCAATCTGTTGGTTGCCGTTTTGTCCTAACCACAGTGTCCTTCGCCTTACAGAAGCTTTGCAGTTTTATGAGATCCCATTTGTCGATTTTTGATCTTAGAGCATAAGCCATTGGTGTTTTGTTCAGGAAATTTTCTCCAGTGCCCATGTGTTCGAGGCTCTTCCCCACTTTTCTTCTTAGTTTGAGTGTATCTGGTTTGATGTGGAGGTCCTTGACCCACTTGGACTTAAGCTATGTACAGGGTAATAAGATTGGATCAATCTGCATTCTTCTACATGTTGACCTCCAGTTGAACCAGCACCATTTGCTAAAAATGCTATCTTTTTTTCATTGGATGGTTTTGGCTCCTTTGTCAAAAATCAAGTGACCATAGGTGTGTGGGTTCATTTCTGGGTCTTCAATTCTATTCCACTGGTCTATCTGCCTGTCTCTGTCCCAATACCATACAGTTTTTATCACTATTGCTCTGTAATACTGTTTGAGTTCAGGGATAGTGATTCCCCCCGGAAGTCCTTTTATTGTTGAGGATAGTTTTAGCTATCCTGGGTTTTTTGTTATTCCAGATGAATTTGCAAATTGTTCTGTCTAACTCTCTGAAGAATTGGGTTGGAATTTTGATGGGGATTGCATTGAATCTGTAGATCGCTTTTGGTAAAATGGCCATTTTTACTATATTAATCATGCCAATTCATGAGCATGGGAGATCTTTCCATCTTTTGAGATCTTCAATTTCTATCTTCAGAGGCTTGAAGTTCTTATCATACAGATCTTTTACTTGCTTGGTTAAAGTCACACCGAGGTATTTTATATTATTTGGGACTTTTATGAAGGGTGTCATTTCCCTAATTTCTTTCTCAGCTTGTTTCTCTTTTGTGTAGAGGAAGGCTACTGATTTATTTGAGCTAATTTTATACCCAGCCACTTTGCTGAAAGTGTTTATCAGGTTTAGTAGTTCTCTGGTGGAGCTTTTGGGATCACTTAAATATACTATCATATCATCTGCAAATAGTGATATTTTGACTTCTTCTTTTCCGATCTGTATCCCCTTGATTTCCTTTTGTTGTCTGATTGCTCTGGCTAGGACTTTGAGAACTCTATTGAATAAGTAGGTAGACAGTGGACAGCCTTGTCTAGTCCTTGATTTTAGTAACATTGCTTCAAGTTTCTCTCTATTTAGTTTAATGTTAGCTACTGGTTTGCTGTATATGACTTTTACTATGTTTAGGTATGAGCCTTGAATTCCTGTTCTTTCCAGGAGTTTTATCATGAAGGGGTGTTGAATTTTGTCAAATGCTTTCTCAGCATCTAATGAAATGATCATGTAGTTTTTATCTTTCAGTTTGTTTATATAGTGGATTACTTTGATGGTTTTCTGTATATTAAACCATTCCTGCATATCTGGGATGAAGCCTTCCTCTTAATTGAAGCTATACCTCTTCAGCTCTCTCCCTCTGTCCTTTAGAAAATTGTCCTAGTTTTTTTTCATACAATGTATTTTGATCATATTATATCTCCTCATCCAGCTCCTCCAAGATCTTCTCAGCCTCCCTACCTACCAAACCTTATTTTCTTTAACTTTTTATCTCTCTCAAAAAATAAAACAAGAAAACAATTAAAAACCACAAAAATCAAATCAGGAAAACAAACTATAAAAGGAAAAGTAATGAGACCAAAATTATCAAAGCAAACAAAACAAACAGTACTCACACATTGTGTGTACAAATATGGAGTCTCTTTTTATGTTTGCCAAGTACCGATGGCCAGAAGGCTTGCCGTGGAGTGTGGCTGATATATCCGGTGTTACCCCACTGAAGAAAGCTGATTTTCCTATTCCTGTGAAGTATCAATTGAAAATAGCTTTTACCTGATTCCTTCCTTCAGTGCTGGGATTCTGTGTGGTTAGAACTTGTGCAGGTCTTCTGTGTGCTGTCAATCTCTGTGAATGTATGTTTATTGGCTCTGTTGTGTTTGGAATACACTGTTTCCTTGGAATCCTCTACCACCACTGGGTTCTACAATCTTTCTGATTCCTCCTCCTCATAGATCTCCAAGCCTTGAGGGGATGGACTTGATAAAAGACATCCCATTTACGGCTGAGTGCTCTAAAGTTTCTCACTCTATACATAATGACAAGTTGTGGATTCTTTTTGTCAATTTCCATCTACTGCAGAAGAAGCTTCTCTAATGAGAGTTGAGCAATGCTCTGCTCTATGAGTATATCGATATGTCACAATGAGTCAGTTTATTGCTTTGTTGATTTGGCAGAATGATAGTAGTAGGTTTTCCCCTAGGTTCATGACATAGTCTCAGAGTCTCGGCCAAATTGGTAGTCTACCATCTCTTTGAGTAGACTTAAGTCTAATAAAAAAGTGGTTAGTTACTCTCTTGTGTGGCCATTGTACCAGCATATCTTTGCAAATAGGACTGTGTTGTAGGTTGTAGCATTTATTTTTGGGTGGTAGTGATGGTTATTTTTTTTCTTCTCTAGTAGCATGCAGAGCACCTAAAAGCACTAGGAATGCTAGTCAGCAGGGGGAAAGCTTATTGATTATCAGATCAATTGCTCCAAGCTCACGACATATGTAAGTCCTGTCTTCAACAGTAATGGCCTTACTATCAGTTTAAAGAGAGTAATCAATACCATTGGCTTTGTGATGCTTTGGAGGAGGGTGTCAGTGAGGACTGCTTTGGCCAAAGACTCAACAAAATATGACACATTGCTGACACTGGAGGTTTTCTTTAGTGGCATAAAATGTCTAGTTGGGACATTGTCTTCCTCATTTTAAGGTAACTATGTAAATTCCTTTCATAGATATGTATTATTTTGGAAGCTTCTATAGAATTAGGTTTCCCTATGGCTTTTAAAAAAAGACTTTAATATTAGTTGTCTCTGCTCACATTTCTCCCTGTACCCTGACATTTAATCTTCTTATTCTATTTTCTCTTTATAATACTATATTCTATTTCCCCTTCCTGTGCGGATCTCCTCCTCTACCCTGGTTACTTACTAGGTATCTAAGTTTCAGTCTGTTGCCTGACTGGCTTAGAACTTGCTCTGTGGATTTTTCTTGGTGTGGGTAATGCTACTGAAAAGACACCTTTGGCTTTTCCCCTAGCATAATTTGATTAATTCACTTCGTCTATGTTTCTTCAAATATTCTCACTTGAATAAGTGAGAATAAATAAGTATCTTCAGAACAACATACTATTTAATGTTCTCCTTGTAGAGAATATAGTAATGGATATTTGTCCTTATAAAAATGTGTTAAAATCCAAGATGGTATAGAAAACACTGGCAAACAGCTACCTATGAAAACTTGTTGTTAAAAGATTCCTTCCATTACTTTTCTGTAGTTATGAGATTTACTTAATTTCGAGATTCCTAGCAAAGATTCTGCTATTGTAGAAACCTCATTAAATCTTGCAAAAGAAATATTGACACAGAACTAAAAATCAAGTTTTAAGGATATTTTCACAACTATGGCAGAAAACAAAGCATGAGTTTTGAGGCTATGATTACCTTTTCTCTGCTAAGCCTGATCTTAGGATCTTAGTCACTGTTAACATGAAGAAAAAATAGCAAAAGAGTTGTAGCATAGAGAACACAGATTATTTTGGAGCCGTGTTTTTCTAGCATAGGCCTGCAGACAATGATGTAATCTAGCCTAACACACACTGATTCTGGGCATGTGATGAAGAACAGAAAGATTAAGTGTTTTACTTCTCAAACATTTGTCATTCACCTTGACTTTGGTCACCTTCTCAAACCTTGGTTACTGTCATAGGTATCTCCTCTAGAAAAATCTTCTAAGATCCCCCAAATTTTGGCTCATTCTCTCTTTCTCCTCCATTTCGGTTTTTGATAAAACTCTTTAGTATTTCTATTATTGCTTGTCTTTCCCCTATACTAAGTATCTAGGAAGAGCCTGAGATCATGCACAATAGATATGTTCAATAACAATCTGTAAAATAAATGAAAAAGTAAGTTATGGTCCATAAGTTTTATGGTTTTAATTATACCATTCTCCCTAAAACATATTCCTCCTTTTTAATTTTTTTTATTTCTTCGTTTCTTCCTTCCTTCCTTCCTATCCACCCACCCATCCATCTCTCTATCTTGACTAGGTGAGACCACTTGAAAAGGAAATCACAATTGAGAATTGTCTAGATCAAACCAGTCTCTGAGCATTTTGTGTAGGGTTTCTTGATTGTTAGTTAACACAGCCAACTGTGAGAATCCCTGTTTTTTAAAATAGGCCCTAGGCTATCTAAGAGTAGAGAAAGCTAGCCCAGAGCATGCAAGCAAGGATGAATATGATATTTTAAGTTCCTACCTTAACATCCTACAATAATGGATTGTTACCTGGAATTGAAGACAAATAAACTCTTTTCTCCCCCAAGTTGTCTTTTGTCAGGGTATTTTTCATAAAATATTTGTTTATTATCTATCAATCTATTTTTATCTGTCTATCTATGTATCATCTATCTACCTATATCTTATCATCTATCTATCTATCTATCTATCTATCTATCTATCTATCTATCTATCTATCTATCTATCTATATCTATCTATCTATCATCTATCTCTATCATCTGTCTATCTATTTATCTATTCATCTATTATCTATTTGTTATTCATTGTTCATTTTAGCAAGTTAATGATGACACTTATCATCTATCTAGAAAATCATTATCAAAATCTAGCTAAAATCCAGAGACTTTGAGGAAGCCACCTTTGACTGCAGCTGGCTCAGAAAGTTCCCCAAGAGTCTGTCAAAAGAAAGCAGATCAGTTCTATTATCACAGTGGTAATCACACCAAATTTCAAAACTCTTCTGATCAATACTGGTGAGAAGGGAGTCCCAAAAGAAAGAAAATTGGAGTGATTGGACTCCTGGATGGAGGGCTGATGCATTGTTATTTCTATGTAGAGATAATGTCAAGCCTTTGTAAGAGGGAAATGGACATTTTTTTCAGGATTAGAGATTCTTGTTCATTCATTTTCCACCTGTTGGCAGCATTCCTTTTTTCAAGTTGAAAAATAATTTACTTGTGGTGACATGGCCAGATCGTAAACAGCATAGTTCAATATTCTCTTGCTAGTATCTAATCCAGGGTAACAACAACAACAAAAAAAGTAATAGGATCCAGCAATGGCCTGGGTACACTTAGCAGCAATCTTCCTGACTTAGTTTATGAAGGGGAAACTTGGTAGGAGTGTACCAAGTGGAGACCTGGACCGCTGGACTTGACATGTGAGAAAATGATGGTTGCTAAGATGGGATGGTTTTCTGAATCTTACACTTAGTATGTGTCTTAGTTAGATTTCTATTAATATTATAAAATACCATGACTAATATCAACTTGGGGAAGAAAAATTTCATTTCAGCTTACAATTCTATATCAAAGAACATCATCCAGGGAAGTTAAGGCAGAGACTTAAGACAGGAAGCTGGAGTCAGGAATGAGAGGCCATTAAGGAGCACTGCTTACTTGCTTATTCCTCTTAGCTTGTTCTGTCTGCCCTCTTATAATGTCCAGGATTACCTGCCCAGAGTTGTACCAGGTCCTGTGGTATAGGATGATGTCATACAGGTGAAGTCAGGTACAAGATAGAACAAGGTCTGTCATTAGACGAGAAAGAAAGATGGACGGGAAAAAAGTTTTAGAGAGAGGAGGAGACTGGAGCGAGAGAGAAGTAGCCAAGAGAACATGAAGGTGAATGTTAAGATTCATCTCTACACATTTACAGGTTGTTATAAATATTCTTAGGGATGGATGTGTACAGGGCTTTGTATGTCTATGTGGGCAATTATATCTTATCAATTGGAACAGGGGTTATTGTGTTGTGTGTTCTTTCATGTGGCGATTTAAGTTCAAGAGAATATGTGGTGGCTGGAGATACTAGGCTGCCAAGGAATTGGGATGTGTATTTCTGGAATGGTGGCAACCTGCCTTGGGAACTATATCATAGAGAGATTGTTGCTCCAAGAAAAGCCATTATCAGTATGATATGGAATAGAGCAAAGCAGGTGAGAGGCTTTGCTGATTGAGGTGAAGATATCTACCAGATATCTTGGTATATTGTGGTATGGATCTATGTGGGGTAAAAAAAAACAGCCCTTTATTATAATTTTACAGCAACACTGTGGGCTGGAGGCACCCACCCACATCAATAATCAATTAGGAAAGCTCATCAGAGGCCAAGGTTGTGGGAGCATTTTCTCAATTGAAGTTTCTTCCTCCAAAATAAATGAAGCCTGTGTCAAGTTTTCATAAAGCTAGCCATACAATGGGTCTCCCTACTCAAGGGACTGTTAATCCTGAGATTCAAAAGGGAAAAATTAGTTCCTCAATTTTGAGCCAAATTAAGTTTCAATTAAATCCTGATCAGGATGGGTTTTGGTCAGGACTACTCCCTGGAATTCCCAGACAAGTGGCCACGAGACACATTCCGTAGGGGCTATTTAATGACAAACCTATGGCCACTGAACTTTCCCATATGGCTTTGTTATTTTCCAAGAACTATAACTCCCAGCATTTCAGGAAATTACCTATCCTTTGGTGAGTAGGGCTTACAGGTTACCTTCAGGTCTTATAGAAGCCCAGTAATGGGAGCTTGCTGGGTGACTACCAGTGAAGGATGGTGAGAAGAATGAAGGGAAGGTTCCAGGTTTCAGTGTTCCAGGCCAGGGACTTCTAAGAGTCAAATGTACATCTGGAGAGACAGAATTTAAATTGACTGATTTCCAGCTTGTGCCGACCAGCCAATGTGGCAGCTATCAGGAAGAGGCCAGCTGAGAATCATGTCCCATGATCCCTTTCGTTGTCCTTACCCTTGACTCTGTTTCAGAGCGGCTGAGAACCTACACACTTCAGATGAGCAGTGGGAGATTTCACAAGGAAGACTATCAACTTTGCTGCTAAAGAGCAGCAAAAACAATGAGATTTCAATGAATTTGTGATTGAAATTGAATGTTAAAATGAACTTGCTGTAACTGAGAGGAGTGTGAAAGTTTGAGATGGTGGAACAGAATAATTCAGCAGACCTCCACTGAAAGTAAGGACTGGAGAAAGAAAACCATTTCATGTTTAGACTCTCACAGAATTGAGCCTTTCCAATAAATCAGTTGCACAAGAAAACAATACTTCTAAGCCTGTAGATTATAGACCTCTGGGGATAAGCAAGGGAGAGCCCTGGCTCCTGTAACTCATTGCAAAGAGGACCGAGGCAATACATCAAATACTAACATGTAGTAAAGAATGTCTTACCCAGGCAGGTGAAATTCCTCCCTCAATGGATATTTATTGAGTCTACATGAATAAATAGAAAGTCATGTTTTTATATAAAAATGTCACCAAGTTCTCAGCTCCATTTTATTTGGAATACTTTGCAGTGTAACCTAACAACTATTGGTCAGTGATGGAGCATATACATTGGTGATCCCATAAGATCATAGCAAAGTTGAAGAATTTCTCTTGTCCAATGTTGTCATTTCTGTTATGTCACGGCTCAGTGAATTAGTTGTTTGTGGTGATGCAGTGGCAAATAAGCCTTTTGGTCACAAGTCATATAAAAGAATAGCATGAGGGGATGGGTGGATGGTTCACTCGGTAAAGCAGTTGTCATGCAAGTATTAGGACCCAAGTTTGATACCCAGAACCTATCATCACAAGCTGGATGTACTGGTCTATGCTTGTACTTTCAGTGCTTGGGAAAGCAGAGACAGAAAAGTCCTGGGGCTTACTCAACCACAGAGCTTATTTCAATGGTTAAGTGAAAGACTGTTTTAAAAAAACAAGGAAGATGAGATTTTCGTAGTTTTCCTCTAGCCTCCACATGTGTGAACCCACACTCATACTCATGTATGTAGATACATGAATGTATAAATGCTCTTGCATACACAGAAAAATAAACACACAAACACATTTTGATAATGAATGGTTCTATCACTGACTTATTAATTATGATAACACATTTTTAAATAATTATTTTATAGCATATGTCTAATATTAAAATGTAGTTTGTAAAGAGGCATACCATGAGGGTGAACCATGCTGCTCACAAGAGATATGGATTATTAATGAAAATCTCAGTGCCAGATGTAGGTGAGCTCCCTAAATTTATTGGTCAGGGAGGCCCCAGAACCAAACAAACAAAAGGGCTCTTGTTATTGCTCTTGGTTGACCAGTAGAGCTAGATAGAAAAATAAACTAAGTGCCTAAGACACCACACATTTGAATTGTAGGATATAGAGAAATTAATCTTACCAGTTATTCCATGGGTTACTTTTGTTAAGACATGAAATTGATAGGGAGCTGTGTTGCAGTAGAGATGTGGGGAGTTGGAATAATGAATCAGGGGTGGATTTATTAAGATTCCTTGTACACGTGTATGAAAATTTCAAAGACCAGATACAGTTTTAAGTGTTGCCAATACAATAGCGTGGTGCCTACAGTGGCAATCACCTCCTTATTGTGTTCCTTGGTTATGTCAGGAGACTGAAGTGTGTGGCTGGTATCTACTGTCCAGATTACATACTGTAAGCATGTCCCTGAAGTTGACACATGGCATCCCTTAGCAGCACATTGTTTAGAACCTGTTCCTACATTAAGAGATACCCGTAGGAGTGTTCAGGTTATTTAAAGTGAAAAGGGGATCATTGTCAGCAGAATGACTCTAAGTCACTACAGGATGGAACAGATTTCAAGTGGCTTTTAAGGCTCAGGAAACTTGACGATTCTGTGATATTCATCCAACCCAACAGCCATTAGTTATCCCTTGGGAGCATGTCACCAGCACATTGCTGTGCAAGGAGTCCCTGAAAAGCCGCCTCAGGAGGAGATGGGTCCTATGTGCATTGAAGGAGTCCAGGACCCTGCTGATAGCTTGCCAACATGACTTATGCCTAGGAAAGGGATACTACTCTAGTATTCAGCCGTAGAATTCATCGCCAGAGGCGACTGTATCATTGTCCCACAGGCTGGCTGGTTTAAGCAACAGAATTTATTGCTTCACAGTCCTGAAAGCTGGAAATAGGAAGTCAAGATACAGCTTTGCAAAAGGCTCTAAGAAGATACTGTTTCCCACCTCTCCTAGAAGCCCCGGGGGCTGGCTACTTATCTTTGGTAATCCTTGACTTGCTAAAGTCCTTGGCTTGTAGAAGGATGTTCCCCCCTCCCTGCAAACTTCTTCTCCTGATGTTTTTCCCACATGCATGCCTGATCTCAAATCATTTTACGTGACTGCTAACCCATATTTTCTATCACCTCATGGTCACCCATGATATCTGTTTCCAAGTGAGGTCATATACCAAGCCAATGCAATCAGGCTATTGGTATCCAGTTTTTGAGGGAACAGAGTTCAGGCATGCAGAGGGAATACTTTGAGAATTCTGCTTGATGTTTGCATGTCTTGCAGACTGTCTGATTGAATTACCATAGGCACCCATGCCCTTTATGATCCAGTTTGGCTTTTGTTAGTTTTGAAGTCACTAATAAAGAAAGAGGGTCTGAAAACTCCTATTGTGCCTGGTGGGCATAGGTTGTGGGCAACAACCACTTTCTCTCTGAATTTAAACTGTAGTTCATTTTAATATTCATTCATTTTAGCATGACACTTGCAGGGCACACCGGAGCATAGATAATGTCCTTTTTATTCTCTGGGTCTTACTTGGAAAGTACAACTCAGCTGAGTGATGAGCAATCAATCCCCACATACAGCCCTTGTCAGACAAAGCAGGTAGCACAAGCAACTTTCCATAACCTCTTTAACATTTGTTCATTCATTTATTCATTCATTCATTCATTCATTCATTTGTTAGCTCATTCTGTATGTTTGTGTTTGTGTGTGCATGTCTGTGTGTGTGTGTGTCTGTGTGTGTATGTGTTGTTCTCACACACAAATATATGAGCATGTGGAGTCAGTCCTTTGACACAGTGTCCTTCACTTTTTTTGAGAATGAATATCTCACTAGCCTGGTTCTTCCCAAATAGGCTGTGATGGTGAGCAAAGGAACCATAGGAAGACACGTCTCTCTGCCTTCCTGCATCTAGGCTCAACACACACACACACACACACACACACACACACACACACACACACACACACACAGAGGTTTTCGATGATGATTTTGAGGCCAAGGAACCATAGGAATACACCTTTCTCTGCCTTCCTGCATCTAGACTCAACACACACACACACACACACACACACACACACAGACACACACACACAGACAGACAGACAGACAGACAGACACACACACACACACAACTTTTTGATGGTGATTTTGAGGCACAAACTCAGGTCCTTCTGCTTGGAAGGCAATCATTTCACCTACTGGGCCATCTCCTCCACTTTTCTCTTGTTCTCCCTTCATAAAACCAAACTCCTCAGTGATCACTTGAGAGCATTTATCCTGGGTAAGTGAACTAAAATTGCTGAGGGGGGAATTGCCTTTGGCTCATATCAATACCTTTTAGATGCTTTTATGAGAGCCATGGTTTAGATGCACATTTATTTCAGATGATTTTTCTAGTCTTTCCAGTAATTTCCATTTCTGGTTATTTTGGATATAAAACTCTCTTATTTTCTATTAAGGTTCTTTATCGAGACCGTATTCAAAACAACATTTATATTTCTGAAAAGCACTGTACGTGTTTAGTGAGTCAAACATGTTTTTATTTGATATATTTTCTTTAATCTTTGATTTTTGTGACATCTTACTGTATACCTCAGGTGGCCTTGACTTGTGAATTTCCTGCTTAGGTCCTCAAGTGCTGGGAGTACAGGTGTATATCCCCATTCCTATATTTTCAACTAAAAGTATATAAGGGAAAACACATGCTACTTCTCTAAACAATAAAATGAATTAGCATTATTATGTCAATAGGGAAGAGTCAATAACATAATTATTTTAGAAAATAAAATGTATGTTTTTATATGACAATTTATAAACAGAGTGACCAGCATTGGAAACAATTAGAAGGGGATCTATGAACTAGTCGTTTTTCCTTTCTTTTTTCTTTTAAGGTTTTGTTTGTTTTGAATATCTCTCTTTTTCCTCCTCTCTCTCTTTGGGCTTTGTGTGTGTGTGTGTGTGTGTGTGTGTGTGTGTGTTTATGTATGCATACACATTTATATTTATTCTCCTATCCCTCTGGGCTTAAGTGGAATCCAGTGCAGGCCAGAAGAGGGCATCAGAAATCAGAACCCCTGCAATTGCAGGTGTTTGTAAGCCCTGTGTTATAAGGGCTAAAACTTAATTTGGGTCTTCAGCAAGAACAAGATCTCTTAAGTGCTGAGTAATCTGTTTAGCGCCATTTACTGTTTCTCTTGAAGGTGGAGGCAACTTGGTAGAATGTGGTTGCAAAGGAAATAACTGAATAAAAGTTCTCTTTTCTACAGGATCCTGTTAAAGAAGATAGAGATCATTTTAATAATTTTCAGAAAAAGAAAAAGGTCAGAGACTTTTGAATTTAAGTAATTAACAACAATCCCTACAGATGACTTCTTTCTATATAACCCATACCCTTCTGTTAAATTATACAAATGGATACTCTGTTTTCTGAGTATAGTGAGGTTTTATTACATTCATTTTCGGATTCCTTGCCTGAGGGGATACCCATAGGTGACATGAAACTTATAGGTAGTGTGGTACTGCTATGTCACTTTTGATAACTTTACATTTTTATAAATATGATTTTTAGAATTATTTTTTATATTCTAAATATTGCCCCCCTTCCTTGTGGTCCCTCCATGAGCCCATATCCCATCTCTTTTGCTTTTGATAGGATGCTTCCCACACACCCACCCACTCCCAACTCTCTCTGATATCATTCCCCTTCCCTGGGGCATCAACTTGCCACAGGATTAAGTGCCTCCTTTCCCACTGAAGTCAGACAAGGCAGTCCTCTGCTACATCTGTAGTGGGGACCATGAACTAGTCTATTATGTTCTTTGGTTGGTAGTTAAGCCTCTGGGAGCTCCAAGGGGTCCGAATTAGTTGACACTTTTGTTCCTCATGTGGGGTTACAATCACACTCAGCTCCTTCAGTCCTTCCCCTAACTCTTCCATAGGGGTCCCCAATCTTAGTCCAATGGTTGACTCTAAGTATCTGAATCTGTCTCAGTTAGCTGCTAGTAGAGCCTCTCAGGGCACAACCATGCTAGGCTCCTGTCTGCAAGCACAATATGTCATCACGAATAGTGTCAGGGTTCCGTGCCTGTGCATGAGATGGAGCCCAAGATGGGCTTGTTTCTAGATGGCCTTTCCAGAGATGGTCTCTGCTCCATTTTTTTTGTCTCTGCATTACCTATAGACAGAAACAATTCTTGGTCAAGAATATTGTAGATGAGTAGGTGACCCCATGCCTCAAATGGGGGACATATCTATAATCAGGAGAGGCAGAGGGAGGGAAAGACTTGGGTGGGAGAGGGGAATGGGAGGGAAAAGGAGGCAGGATCAGATATGGGGGGAGCAGGAGAGAAGCCCAGAGGGATAGGAGAATAAATATAAATATGCAGCAGTGTGTAGGGGGGGAAACTTCTAGAAAGTCCCATATATCAGGGATGTGAGAGGCTCCCAGGACTCAATGGGGATGACCTTAGCTGAAATGCTCAACGGTGGGGAAATAGAACCTAAAGCTTACCACATTTTTGATTGGTGGGCTTACAATGCATTGAATATGGGATGTGTTTTTGGTTAATAAGATTTCAATGTGGTTTATAACATGAGAATGCAATCTTGAGTAGGGGAGATGCAACATTTTGTACAACATAGGATATGTTAGCAATTAATAGTAATGCAATATGATCTACAACATGAGATATTTTGCAGGGTAATTTTTGACAAATTGTCACAAACCTAGACATATCTGCAAAAAGAGAATCTTATTTGGGAAAATGTCTAAATGAGCTTTGTCTGTAAGCAAATGTATTTCTTGATTGACAATCGATGGGGATGGTCGCACCTGGAAGGTGGTTCTGGATATTACAAGAAAGCAGGCTGGAAAAAGCCACACGGAGCAAGACAGTAAGCATCATTCCTGCATGGCCTCTGTTTCAGCTTCTTTAACCAGGTTCTTACCTTGAGTCCCTTGAGTCCTTTGATGATGGACTATGATATTAAAGTGTCCATTTCCTCCCCAACTTGATTTTGTTTTGTCACAGCAATAGAAATCTTGACTAAGACAGAAAATTGAATTGTTGGCCAAAGTGGTCCCATGGAATTCCCCAAATAATCCAGGCCCTTGGCAAGACAATAAGTTGCTTTTCATAAATCGACAATAAGGCCTATTGCTGAAGGTAACACCTACACTACTCATTGAACCTGGAGAGGGCAAGCTGGTGCCTACATGGAACCTCGCCCCATGTTCTAGTTACTGTGACACATAAAGGTACGCTACAGGCTACCAAATGAGAAACCTAAAAGCCAACCCAGCACAAAACCTTTGATCTACAGTCTTTTCCTCTTGAAAAATATGGTAGGGCAATTGTGGCACGAAACTTGTTGGTGTAGCCAACCAATGTCTGATCTGAAGAAACCCATACCAGAAACTGCTGGAGTGACCAAAATCAGATACTAGAGAACCCAAAAACCTAGGGTAAAAACATATATATTACTGGCATAAAAATATAACAATAAATTGATTCCTAATGATATTCTGCTACACTCATATGTCAGTGCCTCACTCAGCCAGCATCAGAGGAACTTCCTCCTGAAACAAATGAGAACAAATACAGAAACATACAGCCAGGCGTTACTCAGAGACTTTGGAACACACATCTTGAATGGGAGGACACCATCAACTCTGTCCCCTCAGAGTTCAGGGAGCCTCATGGAAGAGGAAGCAGAAAGTGTAAGAGCTAGAGGAGATGGAGGACACCAAGGGAACAAGGCCCTTTAAGTCAACTGAGCTCATATGAAGACAGAGACTGAAGTAGCAATCACAGGACCTACCCAGGGCTGCGCCAGGTCCTCTGCATATATACTATATCTTTCCCTTTAGAAGTTTTGTGGGACTCCTGTGTGAGCGAGTGGCCCTCTGATTCTTGTGTCTTCTTTTAGTGTTCTTTTCCTTCCGGTTTCCTTGGTTTGCCATGATCAACTTTGGTGTGATGATTTTTTTGTTTCATCTTATTACATTTTATTTTGTCATGTTTGGTTGTTATCTCTTAGAAACCTGACTTTTTCTAATGAAAGACTGAAAAGGAGTAGATCCAGATGGACCTGGATGTGGGAAGAACTGGGAAGAGGAGAAGGAGGGGAGACTATATTTAGGATATATTGGATGAGACTAGAATTATTCCATGACCTAGCAATCTCAATATTGTGTATAAGCATAGAGGAAATTGGAACATTGAGGAGAAATCTATGCCTGCACATTTATTGTAGTAGTAGTTGGAAAGGCCTAGAAATGAAAACAATCTATTTATCTCTTCCCAGAGGGATGGATAAACTTACTTTTATCTATGGATATGTGAAGTTTACTTAAGGAAGTGATAGGTAATAAAATATCGATAGTCTCACAAAAAATATAATTACTCAGAGACTGGCAGTCAGTATGGAGAGAGCCCTGGAAGACAGAAACCGCCAGAACCATGCAACATTCAGGATGAACACACTTTCTCTCTTTCTCATCTTCATATTCCTATACAGATAGCCAGATGATGGAGGGCAGGGTGTGCTGGGCACGGTCAGTTCATCTGTGAAGAAGATGAGCTTAAAGTGAAATTGGGCTTGGCAAACTTTTTCTAAGTCAGGCCAGATAACAAATATTTTAGCCTCCATGGCCATATGGTCTCTGTCATAACTTTTCCACTCTACTTTTGCCAAAAGACTTTGAGAGAATAGGTAAAGGGATGAGTGTGGCTATGTGACAACCCTGACATTTAGGTTTCAAGTAATTTCCCTGTGCCATAAAGTCCTGTCATCCTTTCTGTTGGAGAAGATAGAAATAAGCATCTGGGAAGGCTCAATGCCCCGGTGTAGGGAAATGCCAAGGCAGGGAGGCAGAAGTGAGTGGATGGGTGGGTGAGTGAGTGAGTGAGTGGGTGGGTGGGTGGGGGAGCACCCTCATAGAAGCAGGGGAAGGAAGGATGGGATAGAGAGTTTTGAGAGGGGAAAGCGGGAAAGGGAATAACATTTGAAATGCAAATAAATAAATATCCAGTTGAAAAAAGAAAGAAACATCTGGCTATCTCCAGTGGTTCCCAGAGTCTAGGGATGAAGACAGATGTGTAACAGCACAACATCATATGAATAGGCCAGAATGCTATGAAATTCTGTTGTGGACAATGACTGACAGAGGGGGCTTCCCAATCACATGGCACAGAATGAAGGATTTCAACAACATATCTATGTCAGGATGACAAGTCCTTCCGTCACTCTTTGATAATAATGAACATTTTTACAGACAGCAGGAGGTTCATCTGAATCACAGGGACATGGGCCAATAGGAAAAGGCTTCATGGTTTTCTTTTTGTTTTTAAACAGAAGACTGAAAAATAATGATGGGTGCTCATTGAGCATCCTCATGGGGTACAATGTAGTGTTTATTATACTTCTCCGTTTGAAGTGACCAGTTGGATTACTTGTTTTCCAGCATGTCAAATGCTTATCCCTTCTTTGTCATGGGAACACTGAAAACCTCCCAGTTGGTTTGGATTTTTTGCGATACTGCTGTCCTCCCCTATTTATCGTTGGGTATATCCATCCTTCTGAGAAAAAGAAATCCAAAACACACAGCTCCCTTCTGGCTCTGCCTTTGTTTCCTTAAGCAGTCCTTTCATTGCTCCCTCTCCCTTATCCTCCCCAGCCTCTACTGCTCTGGCCTCTAGTTCAATGAGCACAGTAGGTTTACATTCTACACACTGTGTAGTCCTCTTTCTATGTGTGGTTTATTTTATCCAACACTGGCTGATACTGTTGGTGTACGTCTTTTAATCCCAGCACTTGGAGGGTAGAGGCAGGAAGATTAGAAACTCAAGGTTATCTTCTGCCACATATTGAGTTGGTCACCCTGTTCAACATGAGACACTGTTTCAAAACAAAACAAAAAAAATGACAGATTTCATTATAATCTCTAGTTCCATTCATCATGACATAAAATGGTGTGTTATGCTTTTTTTAGGGTTGCATAATATTCTTTTGTATATGTTATGATTTGTTCATTCACTGTATTTGATGCCATATCTTAATGAGTGGATGTAATCCCTTAATATTGATGAACATATATGTAATATATATAATTTGTAATATGCAACTCTAGCACTGGTGACTAGTCTCTGATTAATATCATTGTGTTATTTAAAGATATTAATTTATTTTTACTATTGTTAATGGAGGTGGTGGTTATGATGTGTGTGTGCATAATATGTGTGTATGTGTCTGTATGAGTGGGTGAGTATATGTATTTGTTTATATTGTGTGTATATGTGTGTATATATGTGTATCTATGTGTCTGTGTATGCATGTGTATGAGAGTACAATTGTATATATATGTATGTATTTGTGTATTTGTGTAATATGTGTATGTATTCATGTATGTATGTACATGTGTGTATGGTGTGTGTGTATGTGTGTGTGTGTGTGTGTGTGTGTATGTGTGTGTGTGTGTGTTTGCACAGATCACAGGACAATTTTATGGCGTTGGTTCTCTTCTTTCACTTTTAAATGGATTCTAGGGGGCCACTCAGGTCTTCAGGTTTCTACAGCAAGTGCTTTACCCACGCATCTGTCTCACTGGCCACTACATCTTTTAAATGCTTTTCTTATTTAGTAGTCAACATAATCCCCTTGAGGTTCTTAAATTTTGCTACTCTCATTCCTTTTCATGTGTTAACATTGTTCTGTTATCAGCAAATAATTGGACATGGTGAAATGGCTGGCTACATACTGTGAGGAAGAAATGGGAAAGTGCATTTGCCCGAGGTTTCCAACTGGCAAAGCAGACTGACAATTATCAAGAAGAACGATTTTTCTGATTGAAGTTCCAGAGACACCACAAGTTCTGGGACACAAAGTGGGCCCACTCTGCTGCTGCTGTCTTGGAATTCTAAACATGTTTTTAGAAGGAGACTCACATTCTGAACTTGAATGGATGCAAGCAACCTGTGGATCCATTGCTGGAGACAATGACAGTTCTGTTTGTCTGGGGAAGGGAGGTACCTTGTTCAGGGAGGGCTAAGCATGCAGAGGGAATCGAATTGCTGAGAAAGTCACTGCTCACCTGGTACTGACTCCTTCAGCTTGATCAAGCGCTGAGGAAGTCTTGCCAGTTTCAGATCTAACAGGGTAACAGGCAAAGTGAACTGGAATGGGGAGGGGGGTGTCAGGAAAGTGTAGCAGTAATGAAGGGCACAGAGAGAGCTTGCTAGACAGATGTGTGGAAGGAAGCTTGTTAGACAGATGTGTGGAAGGATGGCTGAAATGCAGCCCAGCGGCTTGGCTGCACTGAATCGTGAAGGATGGATGGACGCATCTGGAAAACTTCAATTCCTGGCAGCATTTTTTTTCCACATAAAAAAGAATTAGGGAGATAATGAGAAGTCACAGAATGTGACAGACTCTGTAAATAACCTCGGCAGTCACAAACAAGACACAGTATTTAAATAAGTAAATGGGGGACATCTGGCCATGGTTTGGTACTAACAAGAGTCCACATCAGTGAACATGCCATATCTTTCCAGATGAGTTCACGAGTATAGAGGACAGTCATCCTTAGTGCTTAGAAAAATATTGTGTCTGTGTGACTGTGTGTGTGCGGGGGGGGGAGGGGGAGAGAGGGGAGAGGAGGAAGTGACTGGAGAGACTGAACCCAGGTGTGATGAATCTCCGTTTATGCTAGGCAAGCTTTCTACCACTGAACTACACACCCAAGCCAGTGGTCTTAGAAGGTTTAAGAAATATTATAGAGGATATAAAGTATATACATGTAATATGCGAATTTAAGGAACAAAGAGGAAGAAGGTATCATATACAAGAACCCTTGAACTTTCACTGCCAATTAAGTATCTATCGACCACTGTGTAAATGTGCTGGTTTTTTAAATTTGAATATAGAATTAATTAATTAATGACTTATAAAGCATGTATCTCTTTTCTTCTAAGCTCCCATATTTTTAAGTCTGAGTCTTGTCCGTGAAATGTTAAATATGCCCAAGTTATTATTCATTTTATGAATTTGGAATGGGTTTAAATTTAAAAAATAAAAATTTTAATTTGTACTTTATATTTTTTTCATTCATTTACTTTGTTTCACTCCCCTTGCCCCCTCATTCTATTTATCTGTTTCCCTGTTATCTTGGGACCTCACAAGGCTGCCTTAGCTAATGTCAAGGTGAAGGAGTCAGTGACAGGTGAACGTGGCTTTCTCGGCGATGTGATTCCCTCTGCATGCCTGGCCCTGAGCAGGGTATCTTTTATCCCAAACAAACCAAGTTATCCTTTATCTCAATCAATGGATCCACAGTTTGCTTGTGTCCATGCAAGTGTGGAATGTGGTTCTCTTTAAAAACGTGTGTAGAATCTGAAGGGAGCGACAATAGGTCAGAGAATAATTTATGAGGATTTGCTGTGTCCTCCCAGCATTCTGTTCTGGGTTTCACACAGGTCATCAGGGCTGACTGCAAGCATCTGTTGTGCTGGGCCATCTCACCACGGTTATCTATATGTGCATCAGATAGAATCACCATGTATGCAAGTTAGACACGCCAGCCCCCAACACAGGGTCCCCAATCATGCTAGCGGCCAGAGACAATTACTTCTATGGTCAGAGGCCTGCCACGAGCTCAGAAGTTGCCTTGTAGTGAACTGAGTTCGTATGCTCTGAAATTTACCACAGACTATGAGTCTGTAACCTTGCTTTGCATGCAGGTGATTGGGAGTTTCAACAAAAGGGAGGTTTTGAGGTATCTGCCCTAACAAAGGGCTTGAGATTTTGTTCCTTCTTTGTATGTGTGTATATAACAGTGTGGGTGTATTTGTGTGTACATGCATGTGTGTGTACATTCTTTAGTGTGAAGGTGCACACAGATCATTGCCCCTCTGAGTTTAGAGGCTAGATTGCAACCACTGCGGTCACTCCTCAGGTGTCACGTGCGTTGCTGTTCCTCTTTGATTCACAGTCTCTCGTTGAACCTGGAGCTCTTCACTTAGGCTACGATGACTTGCTGGCAGCCATTAGGGGTCCGCTTGTCTCTGCAGCACCACTGCCGAGAGTATGGCCACCTGTACCACACCTGGTTTTTAGATTGGTTCTGACAATTGATCTCCCATTTGTCTCCTTGTAAGGCAATCACTTTCTTGGCTGTGCTATCTCCCAGCCTGAGAGACACCGTCTTTCTAACAAGCAACTGGAGAGATGACTTAGTCCTTAAGAGCTCTGACTGTCTTCCAGATGACCCAGTTTCAATTCATAGCACCCACATGTTATCCACAACCATCTTTATGGTTTCAGAGGAGCTAATGCCTTACTCTGGCCTTAGAGGCTCTGAATGCTCATGGTGTACAGATACATATGCAGGCAAAAAAAATCTATCCACAAAAAGTAAAATAATAAGCAACTGAATGTTACCGATGTTGCAGGACTGCGGACCATGCTGTGGATGGCGAGGTGCTTAAGCTCAGTGTTTACAACTTGACATTCACCCACTCCAGATTTACTTTATTTAAGTTGTGGCTAACCAGAGCCATATTCCCATGGAATCAGCATAAAGTATCTGAGACCAAAAGCCATGAGACGATATTTTCAACAAGTCTCTTTAGGTGGTCCCTGAGTAAAAAGCAACATGATACACAGATGTTATTGCTGTGACAAAATGATATGGGGAAATGCTCCATCTTGAGATCTTGACACGGTGACATGGGAGAGATCCAGGGCTAGGGGAAGTGCAGTGTCATACTTGTGGATATCTGAGCTCCATCAGGAACACAGCATTGAATTTTGTTTTTGTTTCTGCTTTTTTTCCTCTAGGGATTATCCTGCATATCTGTGGCACTGGGGTTTGTAGAGAAAACATCTTGTGTCTGTATGGATGCGGCACCTGACAGTAATAAATTTGATGGCCTATGGCTTAGGCAGGAAATAGGAGATGGGACATCTGGGAAGCAGAGAGGATTCTGGGATTTGCCAGGCAGGAGATTCTCTTGGGAGATGTGATAAAACAGACACATGGTACTTGAGCACAGGTAACTAGCCATGTCCAGAATGTAGATCAGAATAAGTGGGCTATTTTAAGTTATGATCTACTCAGAAAAGAACATAGCTATATAGTCAAGGTATTTGTAAATATAATTTGTGTCTGAGTCTTATATCTGGGAGCATGGGGCTGGGAGGAATAACGCCCAAACTTCATGTGTTCTCTCGGGTGAATGAACACTTTATTCAGTAATACTTGTCTATGTGGTATTTGTTCTTCCTTCCTGTGTCTGTGATTTTTCTTTTATGAAGTTTTGATTCTTTGTCAGAGGAATGGCTCAGTCAGTAAATTGCTTGGCGTGCAAACACAAGGATCTGTGTTCAGTCCTCAGAACCCATGTGAAAAAGCTCACTGTGTCAGCACATGCCCGCAATTCCAGCACTGTAGAAGCAGAGCAAGGAAGATCTCTGGGACCTGTTGCATAGGCAGTCTAGCCAAAGTGGTAAGATCTTGAGAGACTCTGTCTAAAAGAAGATGGGCAGTGTTCCTTACTGTGATACCCCAAACTGTCCTCTGTTTTCCGCACGCATGCATACAAACACTGTAATACACCTGACACACAACAATATGCAAACACACATGTATGTGAACATACATATTCATTTTCAAGTTTAAATTAGGTCCACATTTAGCAAATATTCTTTCAAAGTCCCTGTTGTTTCTCCTTGCATTCCGGACTCTATAACATCTTTGGACTTTGTCTATTAGGTTAGAATGTTCAGTGCTGGATAGGATTTGTTTCTAATACTTCTCTGGGTTATATTATTCTATTAAACATACATATTTCCTTGGAGTGTTATGGGGGATATGGAGGGAATAGGAATTTTATTGATCAAATACATTATTAATGTGCATGAAATTCTCAGACAATAAAAAAACCACATACAGAATTCTGCAGCTTGGATGTCACCTAGACTTCACATTCTGAGCTTCACTGAACCATGTTCAGGTCAAGATCGGCTGTTTCAGGCTTTTTCTGCTCATCAGAGTCTATTGATGATTTCTCTGCCTGGCAGATGAAACCATAGACCAGATTGAGCTAGCATATGTCTTACCAACAGTGGCCAGAATCACCCTGTATATATTTATGTTGTAATCACTAGGACAGATCCCCGAGGCTGTTTCTTGTGCCCAAGGAGTGTTATTTTGTTGGTGAAGATGAAGTCTCAGCTGCTTAAAGGGTTACACAATATTTAGACCTCAGTGGACACAGACATCCTCTCTAGGAGAGTGTGTTCTCTCTGGAAATGTGAAACTTCCCAGGCAGGGAAAGGGCATAGGAACCTGAATACATAGCAATTTGTATTTAGTACATTTTTTTTTAAAAACATAAAATGTTTTAAGAAAAATTTAAGATGCTTAAAAGACAAGTGAATCTCAAAGCCGTTGGAATTATCCAAGAAAAACTAACGAGTGTCACTTAATCCTAAATAGAATGCAAATTTTAACTCTTTATATCCTGAGGTGCTTTGTTTCATGGATGCTATCTTCCATCTCTCTCCTGTTATTCCAGCACCCCTTGTCCTCCTTAAGTGCAATGATGTCAGAATTTTCCCAGATTCAAGAGCCTTCCCTTAACATCTTTGGCCAATAGGCAAATTCTGTCTCTCTCTCTCTCTCTCTCTCTCTCTCTCTCTCTCTCTCTCTCTCTCTCTCTGTTTTATCATCATTCCATCACTTCTTAACTAGACAGTGCACACCCTGGTGCCACCCTTTAAATATTGATTTTACTATATTGATGCATTATCAATATGCACGATTATTCAGTGCTGTGTAGTGCTGGGGTGCGGACTTATCTCTGTGGTACCGTGTATACTTAGTAATGTTATACTTCTATATCATTATGCTATGTGTAATTATCTGATAGGACCATTAACTTGTATCACTTGAAACATTTATCTTTTTGGATAAAAGCATTTAGAATCCTCTCTATTGGCTATTGCGAAACGTTCAATTCATTGCTGTCAGTCAGAGTTATTCTACTGTGGTAGGGAAGATTAGATATTCTTCAATCAACCAGGGCCAGGATTGGCTATCATTAACTTAACCTTGCCCATCTTTCTTGTCACACTCAGGCCTTGGCGTTCACTAGTTATTTTTAGCACAATCCCATGCTTATTATAAATGGAAATTTACTGTTTTATATCAACATATGTTCGTGTATTGCTTTCCATATATTACTTCGCTATTCACTGGGGATAGGTAACAAAGCATAGGCTAACATTCTAGTTGATTTCACCTTCAAAATTTTAATACTATTATGGATGGGCATTCCAAATGCATGCTGCCATGCAGCTCATTACGCTTGAAAAAGTGTCTTCCTAGAGGAGTGAACAAATAGCCTTTGAAGTAAGCAGTTTTAGAAACAAAACAAAAAAAAATACCAATCTAGAAAATATTTGGTATGTGTACAGAATAGCATCTGACAACTGGGGCTCCAATATGGCAATAATGAACAATTCCAGCATGTACATGCTCCATATCCGGGAGCAGAAGCTATTTAGAAGTTGGAAGCAGCAAGCAAATGGTTGACATAATTTAAGAAAATAGCATGAAGACCGACAGTCACGCGATTAGTTTCCAAGCCTGAAAATCATCTAGGACTTATGTATCAGTTAATTTTCTCATTGCTGAGATCAAATATTAAACACAAGAGACTTAAGGGTGGAAGATTTGATTTTTGTCTGCCACCATCCTTCCTGGCATGGAGTCCATGGAGGAATAAGCCTAAGGTTGGTCACGTTGCCTCCTTAGTCAGGCAGCAGAGAGAAATGAGTGCTAGTGCTCAGTTGGCTTCCCCTCTCCATTCAGTCCTAGGTGGGATGGTGGCTTTTACACTTTTTAGTGTGAGTCTCCCCACCTCAGTTAACCCAATCTGGAAACTTCCTCACAGACATGCCCAGGGATGGCTCATTTAGGGCCTGCCTACTTGATAATTAATAATAAAGCTGGAGAGATGACTCAGTGGTTATGAACACTGACTGCTCTAACAGAGCTCCTGAGTTCAATTCCCAGCAACCATGTGATGGCTCACAACCATCTGTAATGGGACCCAATGCCCTAAAACAGCTATTATATATACATACACACACACATATACGTGTATATATATATATATATATATATATATATATATATATGTGTGTGTGTGTGTGTGTGTATGTATGTATGTATGTATGTATGTATGTATGTATGTAGAGGGCCTCTCTAGAGCAAGTTCACTTTGTGTCTTAAGTAGATGGATGTAGTCAGTAATAGAGAGAGAGAGAGATCATTGTATTCACAAATGTGTTCAAAGATGCATTTAAATTTGGACATTAAAGAAAATGGTGCTGAACACCTAGTTTATAGGAGTCTGGATGAAGGTTATTTGTTGAGGTACAGCAGAATACTGTAAGATAGAACTCCATAGTTTGTGGATTTCACCAGCTTAGTCCAGAAGGTAAAGGTTTCTCTTTATTCATGGTGGAGCGCTTGCCTGGCAGTTTGGCTTCAGTCCCTAGTATTGTCATTCCTCCAAAAATGAGTCTGAGAGGAAGTACAGGAAAGCTATTTACACTAGCTGGCCCTTAGGGAGCAATGACAGCTAGCTGCTATGTAAAGAGGAATCTATTTCATCTCTCACTTTAATTAGTAATATCCTAAAGTATTTCACAATTTCAAAGTGGGATGCCAACTGCTCACCTGAGATTAATAGACCTTAACTTATTATAGAACAAGTCACTTGGATAATAGTTCCTAATATAAAAACTTAACTTTTAACTGTGACTGGATCCCCACAATGTATATAAATAAACATCTCTTTAAGGGTATCTGTCAATATAATCATAATTTCAATTAGATTATAACCCTCTAGTCTTTAATAAATCCTAGCATTTATTATAGCATGGTTGCGTTATGTGTCTCCTTGGTAACTGTATTTATAAATGAGGGTAACTTGATATTTCATTGATTTTATTTGCGATCTCAGTAGACCTCACCACTATGTTTCAATTTAAGAGTTGGGGCAGATAATTTTTAGGAAGTAAAAAAGAAAGAAAGAAGAGAAAGAAGAAAGAAGGAAGGAGAGAGGAAGAAAGAAAAAGAAGGAAAGATGGATGAGAGAGAAAGAGAACATGGCTGTGATGGTTAATATTGTCAGCCTGTCAGGATCTAGAAACACTTAGGAAACATGTTTATTCTGTTCCTAGAAAAGTCATGCATGGGCAATGTAATACAATAACTCTCCCCAAACTTTGTCTTCTGTTCATGAGTATCAATCTCACCTCATTGCAACTGCCTCCTCTCCGGATTTATGACTCCTTAGGGTTTTTGTTTGTTTGTTTGTTTGTTTGTTTGTTTGTTGTTTTGTTGTTTTGCTTTGTTTTTCCATTTAGTCATTTATAGGACCAGGCTGGAATGTGTGAACTCTGCATAGAGTTAATGAGATCTACCCATAGATATCCATTTTCCCCCAGCCCTATTTAGTGAAAAGACTGCTCTTTCCACAACTTTTAGCAAGAATCAACAGAACATTTATACATGAGCTTACCTCTGGGATCCCTATCCTGTTGTATTTGTTAATGTTTCCATGATATCATCATTTTGTTTTAATTATGATGGCTTTACTATGTACTTTGAAACCTAGAGTGGGATATATAATTGAAGGACAGTCCAACCTTACATAAAATAAATTCCTCAGTGTTGTGATCTAGTAAGCCCAGTGTTTTCCCTAAGAAGTCTCCTAAGTTTTGACTATAGAGCTTTGACAAATGAGAGATGGAGAAATTTGTGCAAGAAGCGTCTACATTGAAATGTTAGCTACTCTGAGAGAGGAGATAAAGAGAATAAGAGTGAGAGAGAGCAAGAGAGCAAGAGTGAGTGAGTGAGGGAGGGATAGAGAGAGAAAGAGAGGCAATACTAAACTGAGAATAGAGATTTCCTGTACCCACTTTGGCAGTGGACACTGCAATAGAAGGAGTCTCTTATATTATAGCCTCCTGTTAGTCTCCTCCATGCTAACCCCAGCACCATTTTACCTTTATTGTTTTGGTTGTTATTTACTCCTTCCTCAAGGACCCAAGATCATTTCCTCTCTCTTTTCTTTGCTCCACAGCTGAGATGAATCTTGAAGGGCAGAGAAAGAATATGCAGGTTCAAAAACTTGGCTGATGATCACTGGGGGGTCACAGGGGGTGACTGGCTGTGCCCTCAATAAAGTAGCTCAAGCCTAGTTTCTCTCAAAGAGCTGGTCCTTTGGGCAGAACAGAGGATGGCGATGCTGGCTGGGCTCAGGTGTGCTGGAGAGATAATGGATGCGCATTTAAAGTTAATTAATAATACAATTCAGGAGAAGATCAGTGACAAATAAATGACACAGACAGCTAGTATTGGGAGTCCAGAGGGGTTTAATAGCTATTTGTGGGTTTGACTTGCATGGAGACAACTGCCCGTTGTGCTTACATCCAGCAATTACTTTTCTATTAACTTTGTCTGTAGGGTGGCCAAGTGCCTGGCATTGTTCATCACCTCTGTTTAATTTCACTGTTTTTATTCTCATCACATGGTAATTGGCAATGTTTGGATACCAGCTTTTCAAGTAGTGTGTATTTTTTTCTTTAGAAAATGAGGACAATAACTTTCGCCATGATTCTTATAACCTTGGCCCACCACTTAATTTTCCTCTTGTAATTATGTCAAAGAATGCTTAATAGCCAGTACCGTATTTGCTGGGAGAAAAGTCTGAGCTGGTACCGGACATACTTCATGTCTCTAAATTTGTTTCCTTTTCATTATAATGGGGATGTTAGAGTGACAGGATTCTTCCAAGCCCCAAACATCCTAACATGCTTTGAACTGCTCTGTGAAAGAATTAGCAATCGCCCATGAACTTCAGGAATACCAAATAATAACCTCATATCTATATTTTGCACCAGGACTTTACCTGCCCTTTAAGTTTTAATTAACATAATGTGCAATTAGAGCAGATTCTAGAATGTGATGATGCTTGAATTTTATAACTAGGTAAAATAGGGCTCAGAAAAGTTAAGTGGCTTTTCCTGATTATGTGCACAGAGCAAGGGCCAGTGTGAGATAAAAGCTGACCTAGTTGTTTGTTTACAGGCTCAGTTTTCACAATAGCCCCGAACTTACTCCAGTTTAGAAAGGTTATACTAGGAAAGGACCTGAATGAACTCAGAGCTTGAATCATTCTTCAAGAAGTCAGTTTAGCATCACTTTGTCTCCAGAACTCCAAGCTTTTAACATCTTGGGAACATAGCTCCTTTGTTTGGGGGAGTGTCTGAGTTGAGTAGCATCTATTGTTTACTCTGAACTGGTCATGACAGGTAACGTTTCTGGAAAAAGGAACACTTAGACCTAAACAGATGGTCCCGATACAGGAAGGACAGTTTTGAGACAAGGTAAAGTGAGCACAAGCGTACGGTGCCCATCTTTAGAAATGGAGACAAAGTGAGGTTTTCTGGCCCTATGCAGGTGATGGATGAAGGAGACACTGGGGAAGCAAACATCAGAAGGATCTGTCTTAACCTTTGATCTTATCTAGCCCTGCCAGAAAACAAACAACACAGAATGTCTCCATGCTAGGAAGAGGAGAGCCACAGGATTCTGCACAGGGTTATATTGATTCGACACGGGAGTGATGGAACCTTGAGCCAGAGATGGCAGACAAGAAGGTAGATCAAAAAGTGGGGGAGCCCCCTCTGTGTCCTAAGTTAGTACCTTTCTAGGCCAACTGATAGCCCCTAATATCATGGAATATAATATGGGGGAATTTCTCCATTGAAGTCCAAGCATTTGAAGAGTTATTTGAGGGGGCTAGAGAGACGTCCCAGCTTCTCAGAGCCCTTGCTGTTCTTGAAGGGGACCCGAGTTAGATTAGATGAGGCAGACAGCTTACAACAGCCTGTAATTCTAGTCACCAGATAGTCGAGGATCTCTTATGATCTCCATAGAGACTTTTGTGTACATGTATGCATAAGTACTTTTCTCTACAGTTAAAATATATAGACTGAGAGGCTATATTTATGAATATATGTGTATACACATTCGATATATGTGTCCATATATTCAAGCAAAAAAATTAGTGAAAAAAGAAGCTGTGGATTTAAAGGAGAGCTGGGAGGGATATACAGGAAGATATAAAGGGAGGAAGGGGAAACGAGAGATGTTATTATAATCTCAAAACTTAAAAAAAACGTGTTAGTTAAGGTCAGCTTTCTATGGAATGTAAAATAGTGCTGTGATCTTTCTAATACACTGGAGAGTTAGTACACATGCTGTTTTTGCATACACACACATTTACAATTGCTATCTATTTGTATTTTCCCTGTGAATATTTCATGCAACTTTATTTAGAGGAAAGGGGCTCAGAGAATTCTTAGGGTGGGTAAAAATGCAAAGATTTCAATTTTATTTAGTTTTGTTACTATTTTCATTTGTATTGCTTTCATACATAGAGTCAGTCATTATGTTCAGACTCACCCCTTATCCTCTCTATGCCTCTCCCCTTCCTGCTAGTTACTTTCTTTCCACCCAACTTCTTCTGTCTTTTCATTTGGCTATTGGGTATCCAGGAGACCGAATTTTATCCCTCACCTCTCAAACTCCTGGCTCTTATTTTCTCTCTGCTCCCTCTTCTATGACGTTCCTTGTCTCTTATTTCTTAATCCTACTTTTATCCCACTTAAACACTTTAGAAATCAATAAATCTATTTAGGTCTTTCTAGTCCTTCCAATAAATTAGTAAGATGAATCTTTTAGGAAAATGCAAATACCTATTGAATTTATTGTACTAGTCAGGTGCTTTAGCCAATTAAGTAATAGAAATAGAAATTTAGCTATTGGAATTTTTAAACAGAAACATTCAGTGTGGCTTTAATAACATAGTAAACCATTGTAATGTACTTGCATATGTTGATGTTTCACATGATGTTTGCAAAGTCAGATATTCAAAGTTATTGTCCTCCAAAAGATGAAACATCTGGAATTTTAAATCAAGTTTCTTTCCCTCCTCTTCCTTTCATCTTTTAAAAATCCATTCTTTGCAAGTTCTGTATTCCCAACAATCAAAGTGTTACACACACCACTGACTCATTTTTATTACCATGCATCAGATGAAAGCCCCATTATTTCATTCAGTCGATAACATTAGCTTTCAACTTCAGGGGCATATTCAACCATGGAAATTTCCTCCCTGTAAAACTAACCACAGAGGGAGACGTAGCATACAGCACCACAATAAGCCACAGCTTTTGCTTGCATGTAAATTAGAACAATGATGCCCAGCAAACTGGTCTGAAATGAGAAAGCCTTTGATAATAACAGCTTCAATTTACATGATGCTCTACCTCCTGAGGATGTCAAAGATCTTCCAATACATTACAATTTAGAAAGGCTAAAAATCATCGAGTTCTGTGCCAGCATTCTCACAAGATATTAAAGTCTGTTCTATGAGCAGAGCAAGGACTCCCACATATTATTAATTTGCTACATCTCTAATGTGCTAAGGACATGTTTTGAAATAAATATTTCTGATCATGTCCTTTACAACTGGGAGAATTATTTACTGGATGTTGCAACAGAGGGTTGTAGAGTGTTTCCATAGAACTTTCAGACATAATCAATCCCTTCCTATATAGACAGAAAGTAGAGCCCTCCCCATCTCTGTGTCTGGGTGATCCATTTCCTGGGGTAATCTCCCCAAGGAATGATTAAACAGTGTGTTCTCTAATGAACCTCATAGAGATGTGTTTTAAAGAGGAATTGGTATTTTAACAGGATCTGTCAAATGGTTGCTAGTGAATTATGATATAGAGAAGCTAGCTAGTTGTATTAGAAGAAATAATTCATAAACAGAAAAGATGAAATCCAGTACACACTTTGTGAGTAAGCCTGTTCTTTAAAGATGTATTTTATTTTGAATTATGTATATATGTGGGGGTTGGTGCCCATGCAGAGATGTCCACAAATCCTCCTGAGCTGGAGTTCTTTGTGGCTGTGAGTCTCCTGAAGAGCACGCTAGGACCTGAACTTCAATCATCTGAGTGCTCAGTCACTTTCCAAGCCCCTTACACGTGAATCTTAAAAGAAAAACCCTAACATCATTTTCTTAGTGATAACCTGCCTTTGATGATCACTTTACAAGGCATGGACAAAAGGAAGAAATCATTTGAGCTGAGCAGAAAATGAAGTGGATGCATTCTCTGCAAGCTTCTCATTGTTATAAACATCATGGAACTAGGAGAACACCAAGTCCTATAGGATATCAGCTTATGCCCCTAGACTATAATATACCATAATGTAGAGTATCCTGCAACTTCGTAACATAACACCTTTTTCTACCACTGTGCTTCCTGGAATAACCTGAATACTCTTAAAGGAAAGCATATTTTTCAGTGTAGTAAGATTTCAAAAGTAGATATACACCTCCATGAAACCTCTGACACCCAAACTTAATATATTTAGTCTAGAAAGGCAAGCTGCTCCTAGGAGTACTATTTCTGCCATATTTATCCTTTTGAGAGCCATTTACCTTTTAGGAGTGACAAGCTTTAGATACATTAAGGGGGAAAACTGATGGCTAAGAAGAGTGGGTACCATTTGAATGACAATAGATTTAGTGTAGATGCTGTTCTTGATTTATTTATGATGAGACAGAGCTATAAAAAGGGTGCATTTGGCATGAAAATCGACAGAGATACAAGAAGCCTTCTAGAAATAAGATGTTAGCTAGGATGTGGGCTCTTCTCAACCACCCACTCTCGTCTGAATTCTGATCTATAAACTCTTTTCAGTGTCTGGGGAGGGTCAATATATTGCTTCTGGGATCTGAGAATGCCGGTACACAATTACAAGCAGAATGTCTGGATGCCAGTTTGCAGCTATTTCCAATTCGTTGAGTCCAGGGTCATGTTAGTGTTTGAACGGTAAATGTCATTATCAACTCATGTCTGTTAAAAAGAAAAAGAAAGAGGGATAGATAGAAAGAAAAGGGGATAGAGAAAAAGAGAAAAAAGGAAAAGACAGAAAGAAAAGAAAAAGAAAAGAGAGAACTTGGGATCTGAAAGAAAGGCTCAACAGCAAACAATACTTCGCTTGAAGACCTGAGTTCAGATGGCAGCTCCTATCTTCCTGAAATGAGGTACAAGTGACTTTGGCATGCTCTTTGGATGCCATGGACACCTACATTTGCATGCTTCTACCCCACAAAGACTTTTTTTTTAATGACAATATCCAGGTTTAATTTATGTATACAAACACAGATGTATGTAGGTATTTAGATATGTGCATGTATGCTATGAAACCAGAAAGTGGATCAAGCAAGGGGAAGAAAGGATCTTAAGAGGGCAAAGAAGAAGCGATGGAATACATATACTAAGCAGGGGATGGAGAGAAGGCTCAGCAGTTAAGAACACTTGCTCCTCCTGCAGGGAACCCAAGTTCACTTCCCAGTAGCCATGATGGATAAGTCATAGTACCTACTATTCAAGCTCCAGGGCATTCCACGCCCACTTCTGGACTCTAATACACACACACACACACACACACACACACACACACACACACACAAATACACACATACACAATTAATATAAAATAAATCTTTAAGGAAATAGAGTCTGTCACTATGTAGAGTAAAAAGGGTGCCAGTCAGAGCAGGTCAGAGGACACGGGGCTGAGGAGAGGGGAAGGGAACACATCATATGCCACATAAGTATGAAATGCAAGAGTGAAACCCATGACTTTCAACACTACGTTAATAAGAACAAAAATATGAAAAGCTAAAATAAGGATAGAATTCATCACGTGGTAGCTACAGCATAGAAATCTGAGAGGTCCATGAGGTCTGGGAGGTCAGAGGGTCCATGAGGCCAAGACAATACTCCTTGCTTGAGACTCTTTCAAGCCAGTGACACACTGTTGCCACATCCGACTTTCCACCATTCTGTTCTTCCCTTGAATCGTTTGTTAATTTCAGTTGTTTCTGGGAAGAAATTATGCAAATTCAGACACACTTTGCCATCTTTCCAGGGGTTTCTGTGTCTCTCTTTGGAAAGGCAATAGCAGGAAAATGTTTCTTGTGTTGTCAAGATGTTCTTCCACTCTGTTGTTTGCCTTCCTAGTTGAACACACAGACGCTTGGCTTAAATTCAGCCCTGCAGTTTGCCTGCAGTTGTGGATCAAGATTTTAGAATTTGTTACACCTAATGATTTCCGTATTTTTCTCAAGGGCATTAAAATCATATGCTATGTCTATTTACTGCAGCATCCATTCCTCTGTTGCCTTTATTAAAATTGTAAATAAGAGCAAAACTCCACAAAAGAGAACATGCTGTTTTTAACATAGGACACGTTCTCGAGTGTTATCTGAAGGAATAATGAAAACAACCAAGCCATTGTGGTTCCAGTCCTTGGAGTTGGTTTGTGACTCTTTGTAGCCCTGTGACCTTGGGTGGCGTACTTAGACTCTGTCGTCCTTTGTGTTTTCTTACAGATGAAACAGGAAGGACAATACTGGCAGCTTGCCACCTCAAGGTGCTAGCTATAAAGTGTTAAGAGATGTTAGCCTCAGCGAGCAATACTGTGTGATGGTTAATCTGTCTGGATTTAGAATCACCATGGAAACACACCTTTGGGGTTACCTGTGAGAAATGTTCTGGATTAGGTTAATTGAAGCAGAAATACCCACTTTAAATGTGAGTAGCAGCTTCCCACAGGCTGGGCTCCAGACTGCATGAGGAGAGTAACCTGAGCAACTACGGTCCTAACTTTCAGCCTTCTCACTGTGGATGCTGTCTGAGCAGCTGCCCTCCGGCCCTGTGGTCACACCTTCAGCTATGTGCTGCGATGAACCTTTTCTTCCTTAAGTTGCTTCCTGTTGGGTATTTGG
The DNA here is from genome assembly GCF_011064425.1 of Rattus rattus. Lineage (NCBI taxonomy): Eukaryota > Metazoa > Chordata > Mammalia > Rodentia > Muridae > Rattus > Rattus rattus. The sequence goes on from NC_046159.1 coordinate 65,329,942, forward strand.
TTTCAGCTAGGACAAAAGTAACTAAGAGATTTTTGTAAGGCTCTGCTCATGGAGAGTAGCTATGTTACCAATTATTAACATCACACAAATTTCAGCCATAGTAAAGTTATTTCAGTTGATGCTTCCAGCTTTATTTTGTGTGAATGAAACGTAAGGTTTAAATGTGTTGTTTTTCTTTCAATTGCTCTTACTCCAGAACTATTATTGAATAATTTATTTCAGTTAACTTTTTATAATCATTCTAATTTTCAGTTACTTCATATTTAATGTGACTCTAAAAGTCATGTTCAACCTTGTATTATTTTTATAACATGAATAATATATATTCATTTTAGGATAAGTAAAAAGGTGTTTGCCCCTCCTATCCAGAGCTGGGAGATGATTCAAATGGAAAAGGCACTTGCCACAGAAGCAAGACTACAAGGTCCATACCTGAAGCACCCATATAAAATTCAGGTGAGCATGTGGCCTGCTTGCAACTCTGGACTCAGGAGATGTATTCATGAGCTCTCTGGGGTAGTTGGCTAGCTAGAGTGGATAAATTGGCTAGCCTAGGATCCAGCAAGAAACCATGCTTCAGGAATAAAATTGAAATCCATTAAAACAAGTCACAAATTCAATGACTGGCCTCCATGTACATGTGCCCACGTGTTAATCTACACACATGCAGACACCCATAATAACACACACACACACACACACACATGCACACACACATGCATGCACACACACACGCACACATGCACACACACAATTCATGACAGTGAGGAAGCCGTGACACTAGGGCAAAAGCAGAAGGCTGGCCTATCACAAATAGAAATAAGGGGGAGAGGTGCAGAGGCACAGGCAGAGGTGAGACAGAAAAGCAATATCTAAAATAATAAACCCTTCCTTCCTGAGGCTGCCTTTGATTATGGTATTTTTTTCATAGCAACAGAAAAATAGCTAATACACCCCATTGTTTTAATTTCTCTAAACTCCACAAATTTCTGAATTAGTGAGTTTTAAGATTCTGTCTGGTTTCTGATTATAAGAGGATAATTTTCAGAGCTGATTGTTTCTTACTTTCCCATATTTAGTATACCCTGAATTCACCTGCACGCTCCTGGTGAACAGTTCTTGCCTCTTCACATTGCTACTGTTTTTTAAGAACATGCTATTCTGTGCAGACGCTCCAAAAAATAATTTATCAAATGTTTAACATCCTCTTACCATGGACCTTAACTTTCTTCTTCTCTATAGCCCTGAGCCATCAAGTAAGCTGTCTTGATGGCAGTTATTCCTGCTCTAACTACCTACTTATATCATAATGGTAGACTGGCCTCAGTGGTCTTAGGTAGACAATGTCTATGTTGACCATCATTGGTGTAGCTCACCTCTGCACTGTCTTCACTGGTTCAGAGATTGGAACATCCTTCTGACAGTACTCTTAGTCACCAATGATGAGGTGCATAGCCTGTCCACACTGGCTCTTAATCCTTCTCCTAATGTAAATTGAAATAACCCCTCATCAATCCTTCCATTGATCAGAGCGAGTGACATGGCTATAATTCAAGGGACTGAGGAAGGAGACTCAATCTGTTCCTGAGAACTAACAGCACCAAATTCATTTCCCTGCTCTTTTGCTCTCTCTAGCTGACTGCACATGTAAATGTGTAGTTTTACCTATGGTTGCCGGTGCCCCTGAATATTCTTGAACCACTGAGATAAGTCGGGAAACAGGATGAACTTAGGAAGACAAGGTGCCAGAATTTAGGCAGTTTGGATCTCAAATTCAGCCTAAATATGCCAGGATTAGAATCTCCCATTTAAGAAGAAAAAAAAAACCCTCTAAAATGTGTGTCCCAAATAATTTATTTGTCTTTGTTCGTTCTGTTCCTTCCTCCTAATTAACTTCTGCCTCCTGATAAGTATGATGAACCAAGGAGTCTCCATCCACTGAGGTATCACCAGAGGCTACCTGTGGATACTAGAGCTGAGCTAATGTTTTCTTTTATATTCATTTGTTACAGGAAACCCTAGGTCCTGCAGTGAGCAGCTGTGAATCTACATGATACTAAGGTCCTGAAATTTTCATGACGGAAACTGACTAATGACTAAAACACAAAGGAACACTCTAGACTCTTCCTTATATATGAAAATTAGAAAATAATAGCTTTGAGGAAAGGACAGGGCATTTAGTGCACAGAAAATGACTTCTCAAATAAACATGACACCCATACACTGGGACAGGATTTTCCATATCCACCTGGGAAAGGGAATCTAGTATCTATGATTATAACAGTGCACTAGCTATGGCCACACTTTGTGTGGGTAGAAATTGAATTCCTGCAGCAGCCAGGTCCCTGTATTTGCTGGTGCATAATGAGGGTACTCCAACTTAGACTGTTTATCCCCTAGAGTCCCATTAAACTAAATACACTTGCCTTAAGCCACCTGCCTTTGGGCAGCTGCAATAGAAATAAAATCAGATTCATTTCCCATCTTGATAAATTGGCATTAACTACTACTTTATCTGAAATAAGCTTGATAATTAGTGTCTCTGATTACATGGAGAAAACTGTTGAATCTTTTAGAATGCCTTTTAAAAAAATGCAGCCTTTCTAAATTTGCTGCAGTTGAGGGAGGAGATTGAAAGCCCCGAGCCAGTCGTGGCTGTGATGAGTGTCATTAAAATAGCAATCTTTTTTTGGAAGCTCATCTTGTCCCAAGTAAGTGTGATTTAGGAATATGAGAACACCTGTGCTAGGGTGGTGAATTCTACCTTACTGCTCTAATACCCACTAGGAATGAGGGCTAGAAAGAAAGAAATTGATACTGTGAGTGACAGATCTATTTAGCTGACTAATCAGAAAGAAAGGAAAGGGCTCCCAGGGACAGGACGATCACAGGGCCACCGTCCATCTCTGAGCCTGCTTTTATTCACAGCCAGCTGCAAATAACTCACTTTACTGATATTACAGTCCATAACACTGACCACACACAATGAGCTTGCTGTCCTCAGTGATATGGGGAATACTTCCCAGTTGGATCTTGCCAGCTTTTCAGAAAACAACGGTGGTGGATTTTCTTTGTTTCTGGCTCCCATAGAATCCTTTCTTCTATCCTTTTCTCTGCTAGGATACATAGAAAGACTCTTTAGACTGGAGGGAACATTTCTTCCGTGTTTCTGGAAGCTTTCTCCAATGATACACACAATTGGCTGAGGCATTAGTTGATGTCAGGGAGAACAGGCAGAGAGCACTGCCTGCCTGCTATTGCTTGAAGCTGGGCACGTATACAGCTGTGGCTACAGAGAAAAGGGGAACTTTGGGAGGCATGGTGCAAGCTAGAAAGAAGAAAGAATATGTGAAATTATTGAAAAGGGACAAAAGAATTGGTGAAGATCAACAGTGTTCATACTATGAATTGTCTGAGTAAACTAATGATAATGATACTCTTTCTATAAAATTTATTCTGTACATGGGTATTCTAAAAATATAATTAAATTCTACAGCAATCTCATAGGTCCATGTAAGAAATAAGACAATAATACCATTTCAAAGTGGTTTGAGCCAGCTTAGTTTCAAATACAGTAAAGACGAATTTCTGGGTTCCCACTCAAACTTTCCTACCTTAACTACCTATCAACCAAGTTCTGCTAGTCTAGTTACTCCCTTCTCCATCAAAACAAAATTTAGTGTGAAACATTACTAACATCCAAGCTTGAATAAAAAGTCATGTGACTAATAAGCTCTTTAAAAAATCATATCGTAGAACACAGATGGACTTATGCATTGTCTATGTGAAGAAAGGCAAAGCTGAGAGGCAGGAGGAAAAGACTGGAATAACTGACATAAGTTTGCAAAACCCAGTGCATTTCCCCCATGAGGAAAGGGAGAGAAAAGCATTTGGAGATGACACTGGGCATTGGAAAATCACAAAATAAACCCTTTGCTTTTACTTATGAGTCTCTAGTACTCTTAATTTGAGGTAGAGGTTCAGGTATTTTATGGTCGAGACAGCTGTTCTTATAACAGTCATTGTTTCTCTAGATAACAGACAAGGGTTTGGATGCAAGTGAGTGGTTCCATAGTCCTTCCCTGTTCCTCAAGGGTTGCTTTGTGCCTATACCATTATCCAACATGGGGGCTATGGTTGTAAGATAACCAGAGACCTTTCTTTGGAAACTGTGTCAAGGTAGTCTTTTGGTACTTTTCGGTGTTATTATTATTCCTGGAGTTTACAATGTGATGAGGTTAGACATGACATTGTTGACCTCACGTTCAAGCATCATAATGAGCAGCTAACCAGAGATAATAAGAGAGACACTTGGAAGAAGCGGCTTGATTAGAAATCTGTTTACTGTTTATACACAATGGATCTGTTGGTTTCCACTCTACAGATTGGAAAATAAGGAAGAAGTTAAGAATTTTCAATATCAAGTTCTTCCTTTAAAACCATAGATCAACATTTACTTCTGTCCAAGAACCCTGAAGTAGAAATATTGTGTGGGTTTCTTGCTTTGCTGATGAATGTAGTTCAGCAAAAAGCCACAGGAAATGTGTATGAAATACAAAGCTTCAAGGTCTCGCCGTCTTTCAAGTTGAGCTGAAGATTATGAAACTTAAAAATTTGTCAGAACTTGAAAGCAAGTCCATCTGATGTGATTGGAACACATGGTAGCGCCTCTCATGTAAACAAAAGAAGTTTCTATCAAAGAGTCCTTCATGGTTCAAGATATATACTCCTTGCATCCTGTGGTAAAGGATTGGCCTCCGTAGAGTGTTCATCCTAGGTTGCTATAATTACTAACCCAAACTTGCCTCCATATATTCCTCTACTTCTGATCTACTTATAATTGGACTTACTATTACATTTTACTGCTTCCTTGACAGGAACAATGACCTATATATTTCAAAAATGATCATGTGTTTGTGTTTTGTCCAGGCATAGACTTTTGACAGTGTGAGATATACAACGGATATAAAAAGTAATAACTCCATGGGCTGATGAGCAAATAATATGCACTCTATAGAATAAAATGTATAAATTCTGTTACTTCAGTAAAATATGTGCCATAGAATAATGAATTTTTCCCTCTATCTTTCAGAGACAGATATCCTTTGCTTCATGGGAAACAAGGCTAAAGATATTTTGGAAAGCAACCAACTATGCATACTGTTTTTAAAATTAATAGATTAAAAAATTATAGTTAGGTGTACTAGCATTTATTTCAATGTTGCCAGGCTTTGAAAATATTTTTAATTTTCTGTATTAGGGTACTGGGACTGAGCTTACTGTAACTGGTCTCTGCAGTAACAGACTTGCTGGTAGTCTGTGATTCAAATGAGCTAGGAGACTTAGGAAATACTGAAGAAACATATGTGGGGTGGTGTCCTCCTTTCACCAGGTAGAAATCTATCCTTTATTGTAGGATTATGTATACTTACTTATCTAACAAGTAAAGATTAGCTCATCCTCTTTCCAAGACTTTGTTTATTTCTAGTCCACATGAAGAAGGAACAAGGAATGAGACAACAATAATGTGGGCTAGCCAGAGAAGCATGTGCAATACACTGGGTGTCATACTACTGAAGAAAACTGACTTTCCCTCCTTCAGAAGCCAACAACTTCAAATACTTCCAACAGCAAGGGTGGGGCTTGTGAGTCACTCAAATCTTCCACAGTAGGATGTTAACTGGCTTGATCTTTTACAGGTCCCATGGAGGCAACCAGAGCTGTTGTATGAAGATATTTTCTCTTTACTAGATAATACTTCAGATAAAACTAGAAACATAAAACCCAATATTTTTTTCCATCTTTATTAACTTGGGTATTTCTTATTTACATTTCAATTGTTATTCCCTTTCCCAGTTTCCGGGCCAACATCCCCCTAACCCCTCCCCTTCCCCTTCCCTATGGTTGTTCCCCTCCCCATTCTCCCCCCCATTACCGCCCTCCCCCCAACAATCACATTCACTGGGGGTTCAGCCTTGGCAGGACCAAGGGCTTCCCCTTCCACTGGTGCTCTTACTAGGCTACTCATTGCTACCTATTCGGTTGGAGCCCAGGATCAGTCCATGTATAGTCTTTGGGTAGTGGCTTAGTCCCTGGAAGCTCTGTTTTTTTGTCATTGTTGTTCATATGGGGTCTCAAGCCCCTTCAAGCTCTTTCAGTCCTTTCTCTGATTCCTTCAACAGGGGTTCTGTTCTCGGTTCAGTGGTTTGCTCTGTCATTCACCTATGTATTTGCCATATTCTGGCTGTGTCTCTCAGGAGAGATCTACATCCGGTTCCTGTCAGCCTGCACTTCTTTGCTTCATCCATCTTATCTAGTTTGGTGGCTGTATATGTATGGGCCACATGTGGAGCAGGATCTGAATGGGCTTTCCTTCAGCCTCTGTTATAAACTTTGCCTCCCTATTCCCTTCCAAGGGTATTTTTGTTCCCCCTTTAAAGAAGGAGTGGAGCATTCACATTTTGGTCATCCTTGAAAATATCATCCTGAGTGAGGTAACCTAATCACAGAAAAACCCAATATTTTAAGACTTTTAAACAGAAAGGGAGAAAGGGTTAATGGATGACATTCTTGTCCATCATCTGTGTTAAAAGGGAGAACAATTTACCTTACTGAAACCCAAGGACTAGATGGAAGATGGGGTTCAGAGTGGAGTTATTGTGGACTTCTCTTATTATGTCCTGAGTGTGGTAACATTTGATTATTACCTGATATTATTTGAGAAATACTGAAGAGATCTTGGTAGAAATATCTTGCTTCATTAAATTTGAGTTAAGTCATGAAAACTTAAATAAGAGTTGGGGCAGCCTGCTTATCCATGTACAAGTTAAGATCTTGTTCAATGTAGCCTAACAGAGAAGAATCAGGATGCATCAGATAATGATAGAAGACGATTTGGGATATAATGGAACAGCCATGTTGGATGTTACAGAAAACAGAGGCTCCACCATACTCAGAATATCATTTTATCATTGCTGTGTGAGAACTCAATTGATCACATTACTGCTGTTTGACCAAATAACCACTGTGGCAAGAGGGACACCATGTGAACCCAGTGTTTTGTGCTTATCTTCTTTTGGAGTACAGGGTTCCATAAATGAAAATACGGTTGGAATATGCTTGTACATTTTACCTTTTCTCATAATAGGAGCTCAGATGAAAATTATGAAGTGGGTGTAAAATTAAAACAGAATGTAAATATCTTTGTGGGGAAAAATGTAGGGCATATGCCAGCAAAGTAGGGCAGTGGCCAGCATAGCTGCTCATGTAAGCATGTCACAGGTGAGCCAATGGTCACCTCATCTTCCTTGAATGGATGAGTCAATGAACAAAATATCAACAGAATTAGAAAAGGCTCTTTCATTACATGTTTACCAAGTTTTTATTAATTAAAAAACACAGTTTTATTGCCTAGACATTAAAGGGAAAATTTATGATAAAGAAACAGTCATACACTAATTCTTATTTTATAAAAATGATGAGTTTTAAAATTCTTAGTATTGTGATCTGGAACAGCCTTTACTCATACTCCGATGTCTCATTTATTTCATCTTACTTATGGCTGTGTGGAGGAACTCACATAAGGGTGCCTGCAAAGGACAGAAAGAATTTTTGGATCCCTTACAGCTGGAGTTACAGGATGTTGTGTGCCCCCAGTGTAGATTTTTGGGAAACAAACTTGGTCCCTTGCATGATCAGCAAATAGTCTTGACCATTGCTTCATCTCTTTGACGCTTACACAGTACTTTAACCATTCTCTCACACCTGCAAGCCACATGAGGGGTATATTTTACGCTATTTTAAAATTATTTATTAGAATTTTTGAGAATAGAATTACATAATTTTTTTCCCAAATACCCCTCCTTGATCTTTTACAAACTCATGGCTTCTCTTATCATTCATTGTTGTTATATGCATAGATATATATAAAAAACCAGAGTCCAAACAAAACAAAACTAAACAAAACAGAACAGATGAATGTGAGTGTTGGGAGGAGGGTGGTAATGGGGGGAGGATGGGGAGGGGAACAGCCACATAGAAGGGGAGGGGGAGGGGTTAGGGTGATGTTGGCCCGGAAACCAGGAAAGGGAATAACATTCGAAATGTAAATAAGAAATACCCAATTTAATAAAGAGAAAAAGAAAAAAAACAGAACAGATGACCCACTCAATAATGGATCTGAGACCTAAACATGGAATCCTCAAAGAGAGAAGAACCAGCTAATAAATATTCTAAAAGAAAATCCATATGTTCTTTTAAATTGAAGAAATTGAGGCATACAAAACCAAAATATTTTGCTCAAGGTGAGGAATTTTTAGAAACCTATTAATCTGTGGCCCATTACATATTATTCCATGATATTTATGTAAACGTCTTGTAAGAAAAGCTTGGTCTTACTCTTAGTTATATGTGTGTGTGTCTGTCTGCCTTGCTCTGTCTCTGTCTCTCTGACTCTCTGTCAGGAGAGAGGGAGGGAGGGAGGAAGGGAAAGAGAAGGGGGATTTGAGTGCAGTGCCTTTGGGGACTGGAGGGAAGCATTTTTTCCTTGGAACAGGAGGTGCAGATGGTTATAGCCCCCTTGATTGGGAGCTGGGAACCAAAGTTGTGTTCTGTGCAGGAAGAGTGCACACTCTTATCTTCTGATCAGGCCTTCTCACCAGCCCTCTGTTGCCTCCTTTCTTATGATTTTATGAGAAGACTTTTAAAATTGGAAAATTAAATCACTTCTATAATAGTAGGAACATTGATCTATTAAAGCATGTACATTAGTTATATTATATTCTCCACCCCATCCTATGTAATAGACTTTATTAAGGCTTCTTTGATACTTAAATATCATGCAGGGAGTTACTGGGAACAGAACTCTGTAAAGTGCTTGCCTGCCAAGTAAGGATGTGAGTTCAATCCCTAGAGCCCAAGTAAAAAGCTGAGCATGGGGAAATGGCTCATAATCTCAGACCAGTCATGGCAGAGACCAGTGAATCCCTGGGGCTCCCAGCCAGTCTGCTTTATGGCAAGCAGTGACTACTGCCATTCCCCCATTCCAAGTCCCTTTCTTCCATATTTTTCATTGCATAAATGGAATGTCTTTGATGATTTTAAAAGTATTCTTTATGGGAAGGGAATTGCTTAACATATGGGGTTGAAAATATCCCTTCTTCCTCAAAGAGTCCTACATTTATGGAGAAGGGAAACTGCTCTTCTCTCTCCCAACAATAAGACAACAGCTGAAGAATAAATATTTCCAGAGAAATTAAGTGCTTAGAACAATTACATAGCACACACACACACACACACACACACACACACACACACACACACACACACACACACACACAGTAACTACAGTGTGATTTTCTTTAGCTATTTATACAGTAAACATTCTAGGACACGTGTGCCGGCTTCAGTCCTAGGTACTTTAGTGGCATTAAGAGAGTGCAATAATGACATTTCTGTGAAAATTTTCCAGGAGGAAAAGCAGTTATCCAACTGAGTGAACGCTGCCACTTCTAAACCATTAAGACTCAATTCCTGACATCATTAGATATCTTGCATCTTAGCAAAGGTGTAACATTATTCTGAGGCAATTTGTTTAAGTGTTCTCTGCCACGCACACATCTCTGTATGCTCGATATGTGTGTATGAGGCAATAAGAAAGACTTGAAAAGCAAAAGTTATATATGAATGCATGTCTGCACATTCATTCATCTCCAGTTTACTGTTGTTTGTACATTACATAAGGGTTTATATATTACATAAGGATGTTTTTATTATATAAAGATTTATACTATATAAAGATTTCACCCACAAAAAAGTCACCAGTTAAACTCAATCAGAGAGCAGATGACTAAGTTCAGGAAAGAAATAAGAAAAATCATAACTTTTAAAAGTTCTTTTATTTATTTTAAAAGATCTCTCTCTCCTTTCTCTTCCGTCTCTCTCTCTGTGTGTCCTGTGTGTGTGTGTGTGTGTGTGTGTGTGTGTGTGTGTGTGTGTGTGTGTGTGTGTGTGTGTGTGTGTGTGTTCAGGTGCCTGCCAAGGACAGGAGAAGGTATCGGATTCCCTTGGAGCCAGATAGGCAAGCAATTGTGAGCTGGCCATTGTGAGTGCCATGGACCTAACTTATGCCTTCTCTGGGCAGGCATGCACTCTTAACCACTGACCAACCTCTCTATCCCATCTTTAGTTCTTTTCGGCCATGTGGACACTTAGTTAAGTTAGGTGATTCCTGAATTTGGGAGAACAAAAACACAACTTTCCATTTGCTTATGTATGTAGATGACTCACTTATATGTAAGGAAAATGAAAATGAAAATTAAAAGAGCCATGTGTTTTCCTGTGTGACAAAGTAGGCCTGTTATAGAGGGTTGCACGGGGGAGAGGGAGCAGTTGGTGCTCACTGGAGGGAGAAAATCCCAAGAAACAGTCCAGGTTTGATTGAGAGGAGGAACGGAGGTTTTCTATGGGGAGGCACTGTGTGTTAGATCCTTATTTACTTTCTTTCCTTTGAGCAGTCAATTGGGCCTCCAGGAAATCTTAAAGCCTATGCACTGCTTTGCCTCAGGTCACCACGTCATATATAAAATGTGCTTTTCTAATACAATGAAATAAAATAAATTAAAAAGTAAAAATAAGGGCAGTGCCTCAGGAAAGATCAACTAACTTAAGATCAGGAATACAGATGACGAGAAGACAGATCTTTGGATACATAGGATCCTACAAAGGTAACTCCTTCTCCAAGCTCTCCCAACATATAAGGAATGTCAATATCACCATGGGATCATATTGAGATCTTTAGTTAGATATGAAAGCGAAGATGAGCCATAATTCTGCATACTCAGGCATACCTCTTTATTACAAGACATCCTCTTCCAACAATTGGTCAAAGTGGGGAGGCTGAAGGGGCATCTGTTTTCTCTGGGCTATTAACTATTAATGAATATGGGAGAAGAGAGAATCATATCTTTAGTTGTGCTCCTGGTGTTGAAGTCCACTAAGCTTCAGTGGTTAGCTAAAAATCTATGTTCTCACAGATAGCACTGATTAATCTTAATAGGTAACAAAGCACAATGAGATATGAAAGTGAAAGATAGCTTTGTGGGAAGGGGCTGAGGTTAGACAGAGGTTATCAAGGGAATCAGAGGGGTCAATGAGAAGCATGCATTGCTTACATGTGTAAAAACATATAAAAACAAATTTAAGTAATGACAATAGTAACAACATCTATATTGTTGACTTAAAAAAACCAAATTTCTTATTTACATTTACATTTCGATTGTTATTCCCTTGCCCAGTTTCCGGGCCAACATCCCCCTAACCCCTCCCCCTCCCCTTCTATGTGGGTGTTCCCCTCCCCATTCTCCCCATATTACCGCCCTTCCCCCAACAATCACGTTCACTGGGGGTTCAGTCTTGGCAGGACCAAGGGCTTCCCCTTCCACTGGTGCTCTTACTTGGCTATTCATTGCTACCTATGAGGTTGAATAAAGATGAAAAAAAAGAGAAAAGTCAAAAAAAAAAAAGAGCTGACTTTCTTTCTCATCCTTGCAAAAGTGTTCATTGGATGGCTTAGTTAATTCTTAAGATATACATTGGATTACACTGAATATATTTTCACTAAATTGTATACTAAACTATAACCCTTTTTTAGGAAAAAAACAAATTTATCACTATACATAGATAAAGAAAATCTCATTTTAAAATTAGAAAACATATTTATTTTAAAACATCTCTAAAAAATAGAATAAAGGATTACTTTAAAAATACACATTGCAGAGGCTGGGGAAACGGCTCGGTGTGTAATTTCACTGTTGTTCTTCCACTCCCAGGGCCCCAAACCCACAAAACCAGTTCAGTGTCTTCTGCAAATGCAGCCCCAGAGAATCAGATGCTTACTCCTGCTCTTCTCCAGCACCAAATGAGTAAAAGTAAACACATTTTGTTAAACTGATTCAGTAGTTGTTTTCACAGAAATAGTAGCATAAACAGGCCGTAGGTGGGTTACATTATTTGTTTGAAATGTATTACTTCATTTGTTACACAATGCTATTGATATCAAATATTCTTGCCAAAGAAAAGAAAGTCTGGATCTCTAGCTCTTGTTTACATGGTTCTCCATGTATAATTGATGGGGAAAATCCCAATGGATATAAAACAGTTTCATAGAAAAATAACACTGAAAAATAATACTAGCTGATTAGACTTGGGAGTTCTTTGTTGGTGGGATATTATACCAGTAAAATATGCTGTAGCAAGAGCCTTCCTCACAGGATGTCTGAGTCAAATCTGTCTGAGGTATTTTCTTAAGCAATAGTTACTGTGCAGGTCCTACCAACATTTATTGTCTCCAAGCAAAATCAAAGAACCAACTAAGATATTTCCAATTTCTTTAAAAGGCCAGATGGCAATTAGGTATAGTTTGAACTAATCTCTTGCCAAAGTTAATATTTGCGCGTTGATCTGCCCTTTGAGAGAAGTATCTCAAAGCCAATAAATACTAGTTTTAATATTTATGAAAATGAATCTGGCTAAAGAATTCATTTTGATTTGGAAAAAAAATCCTTATGTTGATTAGCCAAATCCCATCTCAACATGTGTATTAGTCAGATTTAAAACCACATGGCAAATGTTAAAATATACCAACTGTCTCAAATTGGTTTTCTAGGTCATTAAATGAAATAAACCAAATATAAATGTTTTCTTAAAGTAAAATATGCTACCAAACGCTATTCTTATAATGATTATTGCTTGGCATAGAGTTTGTGTAAAGAAATCTGTCTGATGGGCATGGTAGAGCAAATCCAATGTTGACTCATGTTTGATGTCAACATAAAGAGGAGAACAGAGCTAGGATGGTAGACTTCTTCATCAGACAGATTACCATTCAAATTATGGCTTTATTGTTTGTGCCAGTGTCAGGGTCCATTTTCCCCAGGTGCCTTAGCATTCTTGACTGAGAAATGATAGTCACACTTCCTTAACCAGGCTAAGTATGGAATAAAAAGAAACACACACACACACACACACACACACACACACACACCACATATAAATTTCATTTACAAAATACATTTATATTTTGATGCACACATACCTGGCAAAGTAATAGTCTCAATATAAAATGGATGCTACTAACTTCTCAGCATGCACAAATCTATTTAATAGTTCTCTTTCATTTATTAAATGTTTGAAATTTTACACAATGTGTTTTGATCAGATCTACCCCACTACAACTCCTTCCAGGTCTACCACTACTTAACTAAGCATCCTTTTCCCCCATAAAGTCCAGTCTGTGATGCCCACATATGCTTGCGATGAGGACTTCTACCAGAGCATGGTTGAGCTACTAAGGGGCACTTCCTTAAAGAAGACTGACTCTTCTCCCAGCAGCTATCAATTGGCAATATTTCCTCAGCTAGGGTCAGGACTTGACGCCTATATCCCACCTCCAAGCTGGTTTGACTGGTTTGAACTGACTCATGTCAAGTTTATGCTGTGAAAACAGCTGTGAATTCTTATGTACAACTTCCCTTTTGTGTAAGGACAGCAGTTTCCTTTTAGTCTTCCACTGCCTCTGGCTCTTATAATTTTTCCACTCTCCCACAAGGATCAGAGATGCGTGTGACATAGATGTCCCATTTAGACCCGAGGATGTTATAGTCTCTTATTCTCTGTATCTTAATCAGTTACTGCCCTCTGTTTTCATCACCACCTACTACTGCAAAAATAAGGTCCGTATTGAGAGTTGACATTTGCAATGATCTATGTAAATAATGATAAGTCATAATGAGTTGTTATAATAATGGTTTCATTTGGAAAACCCGTAGAAGCAAGCTCTTCTTTAGGCTTATGGTCTGTCTAGTCACTGGTTGTTAAAACCAATAAAAAGAGCCGGTAATGGGTTTCATCTTGTGTAGCAGACCTTATGTCAAATCAGAAAGCGCTTGTTCATCTTCATGACATTCACACAACTGCTATGTTAGTCAGTTTTTAATTTGTTGCTTTGTGGTGTGTAGTAGGGGTAGTTGCTCTTTTGCTATACTTGTCATTTTTATATGTATAATATATAAAGACATTATATATAATATTTAAGAAAATACATAGTATACTATAGTAGTAGGTTTCCATACGACTTTTTCAGAGGGACTTTGGTGTTATTTATCACTTCCTGTGTTCATTCATTTGTCTCACCCTCTCAACTTCACCTCATTTAAACTGTTTTTTGAAACTATGCCCGGTTTCTTATGTGGATGCTGGGGATTTAATGTCAGGTTCTTCTGCTTGCTATCTTTCTAGTCCATATAACACCTTTCTTTTGTAATTATTAATTCCAAGACTGTGATGAATCCAAATAGGAGAAAATAACTCTCATCAATTTGATGTAGTAGATTTAGGGAAAAACTGCCATCAATTTGATGTAGTAGACTTTGGTAAATTTTAACTATATTTTCTTTGTAGTTTGTGGTTAGCTAGGGAGAACACTGTGTTCATATGTGCCTTATATTTGGAGACTGTTTTCAGCTTAAATTGTTTCAAATTATGATGCTTTGATGATAAAATTGCATGGAGGATACACATACATACACATTTACATATACACATACCTACATACATTTATATTTTGCTATCTAATAGTTATCCTTGTATTGTTAGACAGAAGCACTATGTTGAGGTTCCAATCTGCATGGAACAGTAAGGACAGCTTATCAAATACTGTGTTGATAGTTAGTGATAAATAGTAGTATTTAGTAATTTGGAGAAATCTGGAAAGCCCCAACCCACTGTAGGTGGTGCCATTCCATAGGTAGGCAGTCTTGAACTAGATAAGAGTGGATAAATCATGATGAACATAATCAAGCAAGAAGCATGCATGCATCCATTCTCCTTTCTCTGCTCTTGATTAAGGATATGATGTGACTAGCTGCTTTCAGTTCCTGCTGCCTTTACTTAACTGCTATGATGAACTATTACCTTGAACTGTGAGCTAAATTTATCTTTCTTCCCCTAAGTTGTTTCTAGTTAGGTATCTTATCGAAGCAACCTAAATGAAAACAAGACAGTAGCTCAATATATATGAAGCGAAGCTCAAATGTGATATTTCTTATTCAAGGTAGCACCACAAATTCAAAGAGCAATCTGAAATAGTCTAGGAAAGGGAGATTAGACACATGGATAGGTGAAAAGTCATACTAGAATTTTACTTACTTTTACTAAATATCAGATGAAGCCATCTTTGTAAGTTTTCTACTTTTCTAAAAGTAGACTTGATTTGATTTTAAATTATGTGTATATATGTTTATCTGTGTGTGGATGTTTACTTATAAGGGCAATACATATAAAGTCAGAAAAGGGCAACAGAGACCCTCAATCTGAAATCAAAGGTAATTATTACCCCCATGTGGTCCTATGTGTATGATGGGAACCAAACTGTCTTCTCTGAGAGCAGTAAACAACGTATTCAGTCTCAAGTTCTGTAGCATAAAAACAATCTTTTAACTGCAGCATAAACTTAAAAATAAAATGTCAACATGCATTTAATCTAACATGTTCTTTCTAGAGCTTTTACATAGATATATAGTATATAGGATTTGCTCCACAGACTGCCTTATTAATTAATTAATTCACTTTACACCCTGATTCTAGATCACAACTCCCTTCTCTCCTCTCCTCCCAGTCCCATCCTCCTACATCCACACCCTACCTTTCCCCCCTTTTCCTCCTTTCTGCCTCATCTTCTCCTCAGAGAAAGAATGCCCCCACCAACTCACCCTGGCACATCAAGACTAAGCACATCCTCTCCCACTGAGGCCCAATTATCAGTCCGGCTAGAGAAAAGGATCCAAAGGTAGGCAACAGAGTCAGAGACATCCCACACTCTAATTGTGAGGGGATCTACATGTTGACAAAGCTGCATGTCTGCTACATATATATGTGTAGGAGGCTTAGGCCCAGCCCCTGCATGCTCTTTTCTTGCTAGTTCAGTCTCTATGAGCTGCCATGGGCCCAGTTTAGTTGACAGGTTTTTTGTGGTGTCCTTGACTGCTCTGACATCTTTAATCCTTCCCCCTATGCTGCCACAGGACTCCCTGAGTTTTGCCTAAGGTTTGACTGTGGGTCTCTGCATCTGTTTCAATTAGCTGCTCAGACGACTTTGTATATATATCTTCTCTGAGCCTCAGTGAGGAGTTTCAAAAACAGCAAAGTGAAAATGTGTGAAACCAAAATACATCTTAATGCAAAGAGGAAAGAAGTCAAGGCCAGAGTTTAATTGCTTTCAGATTCAGATTCAGTGTTTCATTGGACCATTGCTTACTACTGAGAAACTGATTTGAGGAGCTTAGAATAGGAACTACTTGTATTATGAAAAAATTGGGAAAACTCCAAGAGAGCACTAGGCAAAGGCTGACTTCTTTTAATCAGGATTAAGTTGTCTTCGTATTCTTTCAAACTGAATCTCAAAGCCCGTTCACATTTCATCTTAGTTCACATACTCTGGATGAAATTCTACATTAACACCAGAGATTATTGACCAAGAATTAACCCCTTTTAAAAACACTCTTTAAACATGACTTCTGCTGAAAGCCAATGATACACAGAAATGCTGTTTTGTACTTTCCTCCTGAGAACTGAAAAGGTATTTAATTTGGAATTCTTTCCACTGGTGGAAGAAAATAAGAGGATTTGTTTTCCTGATTTGATGCCCTGAATCAATGTCAGAGATTTAACCCACATATGTTACAGTATAACTAGAGAAGGGAGGGTTTATGCATATTGTTTTTATACTTCTGGACATCAAATACTACATTGTGTTGTTTATTTAAATCAGCAAAATACCCAGCAGGCAGTATTATTTTATTAGTAAAGAGATCACATGTTCAACATCTGGCAGTAGCAATGAATGGGAGAGGTTTATCATGCCTTCCCCTGTCACTGCTTGCATTCCTTAGAGAGGGAGAGAAAGCAAGGGGCTATCGGGAAATGTGGGAAGGGTAACACATAACTAATTTGGTATCAAAGTTGAAAGAGGATATCTCCAAGTTTGCAGAAACAAGCAGAACAGGGAAGAATTGAATCAAAAGATTGTATCTGAAAATACCATAATGAATGTTAATTTTTTTGTTTATTAATAAAACTAGGGGCCAGGGAGGTAGCTTAGCAGATAAATGGATTTGCCCCTAAGTTCAGTGACCTAAGATTTATCCCCAAGATGCACATCGTAAAAGAAGCAAACATGCCAACATTTCGACACTTTGAGTGTACACACACACACACACACACACACACACACACACACAGAGAGAGAGAGAGATACACATGTGCATACGATAAATGAATAACTATAAAATAAAAATTAAGAGATGTACAAAAAAATAAAACCAAATCAAAGATGATTTTGAGTATAATAACCTTTTTGTAAATTAACTCTGAGAATACTCCAAGAGTAGCAATAATAGAACCTGACTTTGCCAAGATGTGCATTAACAGAAAAGTGCCAATGACATGAAATTAACTAAACAACTGGCACATTTTTAAAGCCTTTAGTGAGGCTGGACTCCTTGAAAATTAGTCTGAGGTTAATTGTTCCTATTTCTAGAACCTCAGTCACCAGGAGTATGGGCTGATTTATAGTTTTGCACAGTTTTCAATTTAGTTCTTTTAAAATAATTTCAGTGTATATCAATCAAACATGAGCTTTATTCTGACATTCTCATATGCCTAGATAATATTCACCTCATCATCCTCTCCTGTCCCCATTGCAGTCCAGCCGATCCCTTTTCTCCTCACAACTAGTCTTCTTTCTTTTTTTCTGACCTAGTACATTTCATTGGAAATGTTTACATGTGCATGGGTGAAGGGTTATTTACAGAATTATGGACACATTACTAGTCTTACCCCACTAATGAAAATGTTACATGCTAATTCGTTATAGATCTTCAAAGAGGGGTGAGGTCTTATGAGTCATCTTCACCCATGACATATTGTTGATGTACCTAATAATGCATCCTTGAGTTCAAGATGCAATGGCAAGTATGGCCTCATATAATGAATTAAGTAATGTTTTTTCTGTTTCTACTTTTTCTGGAATAGTTTGAGGTGTATTGGTATTAGCTATTCTTTGAAAGTCTGGTAGAATTCTGCACTAAAACCATTTGACCCTGGGCTTTTATTGGTTGAGAGACTTTTAATATTGCTTCTATTCCTTCAGGGGTCATAGGACTGTTTACGTAGTTTACCCAACCTTGATTTAACTTTGGAAGTGGTGTCTGTCTAGAAAACCATCCATTTACTTTAGATTTTCTAGTCTTGGGAAGTACAAACTTTTGACGTAAGATCTGATGCCTTTTGAATTTCCTCAGTTTCTGTTTTTATCTCTCCCTTTTCATTTTTGATTTTGTTGATTTGGATATTGCCTCTGTATCATTTAGTTACTTGGCTAAGGGTTTGTGTAGCGCAATGATTTCCTCAAAGAACAGGCTCTTAGTTTTGTTGATTCTTTGTATTGCTCTCTTTGTTTCTAATTGATTGATTTCAGCCCTGAGTTTGATTATTTCTTGCCATCTACTCCTCTTGGTTAAGTTTGCTTCTTTTTGTTCTAGAGCTTTCAGGTGTGCTGTTAAGTAGCTAGTATGATGTCATGCCAACTTCTTCAGGAAGGCACTTAGTGTTATGAATTTTCTTCTTTGCACCTCTTTCATTTGGCTAAGACCAATAACTTAAGCTGACAAGAATGTGGAGAAAGGGGAACACTCATCCATTGCTGGTGGGATTCAACTCTGGAAATCAACCGGGGGGAAGTTCTCAGAAAATTAAAAATAGTTCTACCTTTAGACCCAACTCCAGGCCATATACCCAAAAAATGCTCCATCATACCAAAAGGACAGATGTTCATAGCAGCTTTATTCATAATAGCCAGGAAGCAACTCAGATGTCTCTCAATCAAAGAATGGATCCAGAAAATGTACACTTACACAATGGAATATTGTACAGCTATTAAAAACAATGACATCATGAATTTTGCAGGCAAATGGAATGAACTAGAAAATATTCTGACTGAGGTAACACAGACCCAAAAGGACATATATGATATGTACTCACTTCTAAGTGTCTGTTATCTTTGCTTACAGGAGCCTAGCATAACTGTTCTCTGAAAGGCTCTGCCCAGCAGCAGACTGAAAAGGTGCAGATACCCATAGCCAAACAATGTATGAAGGTCAGAAACTCTCAGAAAAGTGTTGGGGGGAGAGGTTGAAGGTGCCAGATGGTATAGGAACTCCACAGAAAGACCAAAAGAGTCAAATAATCTGGACCCTTGGGAGCCCTTAGAGATTGAGCCACCAACCAAAGAGCATATATGGGCTGGGCTGAGGCCTCCAGCACACAGGACTTCCTTCTCTACATAGATTTGATGAGGTAGGGTGGGCATATACTCTCAGGAGGTACCCTCTCAGAAGAGAAGGGGATGGGGGATAAAGGTATGGTGGAGGAACTCTGGGAGCGGAAACTCGGAGGGGAGAATGTTTGATATGTAAATAAACAAGAAAATATTTCGTGAGAAGAGTGTAATGTCCATGTCATGTCCATCCCTATACCCCAGGCTCATACATGCCTTATACTCATTTCAGTGAGTCAGTGACTGCTAAGCCTTGACATGGGTGGTATAGCTGTGCTACTTATGGATGAGCATTCAACAGCCAGTACAAACAGGCTGTTTTGCAAATCCCTGTTTCAGATGACTTAAATACCTGCTCTGTTTTTGTTTCTGTTATTGTTGTTTTGTTTTTTGTTTGTTTGCTTTGCTTCTTAATGAGGTAAAGCTGGCCCAGCTGAACATCACATTATTTTTAAATGGGGGAGGAGGTAATATAACTCACGGTAACACTTTTACGAATATTGTTCACTAATATTCTTTTTCCTTTTTTTTTTAACGAGCAATATTCTTCTTGACTAGGAAATAGGATGGATGCTCCTGGCCTCTTCACTCAAGCATGTGCTATTTTTAGTTCATCAATTTTAATTGTTATTTTTCAGTGACAAACTCTTTTGACGAAGCTATCAAATCAAACCAAAACAAACACAAGTTATTCAATTCCATTCAATTCAGCCATATTTAGTTTCTGGGGTGGTGGTATTGGACCTAGGGGCTCGAGAGATTTGCAGTTCAGAGTGCTTGCAGAAGACTGGCATTCAGTTCACAACCCTCACAGCAACCTGCAATTGGATTTCCACTGGATCTGATGCCTCTTTGGTGAACATGGACAGCAGCACTCAAGTTCACATATATGCACACAAGCAAGCTCACACATATGTATAGGTAAATAAACTTTTAAAGTATTTTTAAAGGAAAACAGATATATTTTCCATAAAGTTTTCTATTCATACAAAAAATCACACATTGACTTACTACCTAATTTGGGGAGGCAGGTATTCACTAATGCTCACTAAATTCTCAGATGATAATTAATCTTTTTTCTGTTTTCACTATATCCATGTCAGGAATTAGTAAAATGAAAATATCAATTAAAAATGAAAGAAACAAGATTAGGGAGGGGAGGTATTCTACCAATAATTATTGACAGAAATGTTAAAAGAGTGCTAGGAATCAGGAGGTGGGGCCTGTGACATCCTAGTGACACTAGGATGGGATGCATCAGTTAGCACATCCTTAATGTACTATGGAGACAGTATTCCATATCTCACCCTGAAGGGAGCTCTCCAGAGACTCCCTGAGACTATTTGTAATTAAAGGGATGGATTGTATTGGCTGAGACAAGTATGTGCCTGCAAGTTTGTGTTGGCAGATATTTATATGAACACACACACACATACACACACACTCTCACACACACACACATACACACACTCTCTCTCTCACACACACACACACACACACACACACACAGAGAGAGAGAGAGAGAGAGAGAGAGAGAGAGAGAGAGTCAGTAAAACATTACCTTGAAGAAGCTGAATCACTGATCAAATGGAGGAATGTAAAAGATTGAAGACATTGGTTTTGCATTCTTCCCTTGTCATTAAGAAGCCAATGCTTAGCAGGTATGAAATGTGAGCAGGACTGAGGAACCAAGCAGCGTGTGTTTGATGAGTTTATGTACACCAAACATGAAAAGGATGTTGCACAAATAAAGAATGACTTCATGGTTCAGAATGACAAGACTTCAAAGACCATAGGCCTAGGAGCAACATAAAATCTTATCTCTAGAAAACATCTGTTCACCCAACCTTCTCCAAACAAGTGAGTGCCTTTCCCCGGGCTCCCTCCATAGGCTCATGGAAAGTAGTCGAATTTATACATCAAGAATCAGGCTTCATGGCAAGTATTCATGCCTGCTAAGCCATCTTGCCAGCTCTTTTTTTTTTTTTTTTTAAATAAATACAAAGTAAGGGCAACTAAACAGAAACAGTTCTGAGATGCATAATAAGCAGTAGCTAATGCCAGATGCTAAATTCATATGATAAATGATTCATAGAAACCAACAATTTGAGTTATCACTATTCTATACATCACATGATTGTTACATATACTGCTTTTTTTCCCCATCTTTATTAAATTGGGTAGTTCTTATTTATATTTCAAATGTTATTCCCTTTCCTGGTTTCCAGGCCAACATCCCGCTAACCCCTCCCCTTCCCCTTCTATATGGGTGTTTCCCTCTCCATCCTCCCCCCATTACCACCCCCCCAAACAATCACATTCACTGGGGGTTCAGCCTTGGCAGGATCAAGGGCTTCTCCTTCCACTGGTGCCCTTACTAGGCTATGCAGTTCATTACTACCTATGCAGTTTTAGCGCAGGGTTAGTCCATGTATAGTCTTTGGGTGGAGGCTTAGTCCCTGGAAGCTCTGGTTTGTTGGCATTGTTGTTCATATGGGGTTTCAAGCCCCTTTAGCTCTTTCAGTCCTTTCTCTAACTCATTCAATGGGGGTCCCGTTCTTAGTTCAGTGGTTTGCTGCTGGCATTCACCTCTGTATTTGCTGTATTCTGGCTGTGTCTCTCAGGAGAGATCTACATCTGGTTCCTGTCAGCCTGCACTTCTTTGCTTCATCCATTTTATCTAGTTTGGTCACTGTATATGTATGGGCCACATGTGGGGCAGGCTCTGAATGGGCTTTCCTTCAGCGACTGCTCTAAACTTTGCCTCCCTATCCCCTCCTAAGGGTATTCTGGTTCCCCTTTTAAAGAAGGAGTGAAGCATCCACATTTTCGTCATCCTAGAGTTTTCATGTATTCTGTGCATCTAGGGTAATTCGAGCATTTAGGATAATATTCAATTGTCAGTGAATGCATACCATGTATGTTTTTCAGTTATTGGGTTTCCTCGCTCAGGATGATACTTTCTATTTCATTCCATTTGCCTATGAATTTCATGAAGTCATTGTTTTTGATGCCTGAGTAGTATTCCATTATGTAGATGTACCACATTTTCTGTATTTATTCCTCTATTGAAGGACATCTGGGTTCTTTTCCAGCTTCTGGCTATTATAGATAAGGCTGTTATGAATATAGTGGAGCATGTGTCTTTGTCTTTGTTTTATGTTGGCGCATCTTTTGGGTATGTGCCCAAGAGAGGTTTAGCTGTGTCCTCAGGTATTGCAATGTCCAATTTTCTGAGGAACCTCCAGACTGATTTCCAGAATGGTGATAGCAGTCTACAATCCTACCAAAAATGGAGGAGTGATCCTCTTTCTCCACATCCTTGCCAGCATCTGCTGTGGCCAGAGTTTTTGATCTTAGACATTTTGAATGGTGTGAGGTGAAATCTCAGGGTTGTTTTGATTTGCATTTCCCTTATGACTAAAGATGTTGAACATTTCTTTAGGTGCCTCTCAGCCATTCCACATTCCTCAGCTGTGAATTCTTTGTTTAGCTCTGAACCCCATTTTTTAATAGGGTTATTTGTCTCCCTGCGGTCTAACTTCTTGAGTTCTTTGTATATTTTGGATATAAGCCTTCTATCAGTTGTAGGATTGGTAAAGATGTTTTCCCAATCTGTTGGTTGCCATTTTGTCCTAACCACAGTGTCCTTTGCCTTACAGAAGCTTTGTAGTTTTATGAGATCCCATTTGTCGATTCTTGATCTTACAGCATAAGCCATTGGTGTTTTGTTCAGGAAATTTTCTCCAGTGCCCATGTGTTTGAGAGCTTCCTCACCTTTTCTTCTATTAGTTTGAGTGTATCTGGTTTGATGTGGAAGTCCTTGATCCACTTGGACTTAAGCTATGTACAGGGTGATAAGCATGGATCGATCTGCATTCTTCTACATGCTGACCTCCAGTTGAACCAGCACCATTTGCTGAAAATGCTATATTTTTATTGGATGGTTGTGGCTCCTTTGTCAAAAATCAAGTGACCATAGATGTGTGGGTTCGTTTCTGGGTGTTCAATTCTATTCCACTGGTCTATCTGCCTGTCTCTGTACCAATACCATACAGTTTTTTTTTATCACTATTGCTCTGTAATACTGCTTGAGTTCAGGGATAGTGATTCCCCCTGGAAGTCCTTTTACTGTTGAGGATAGTTTTTAGCTATCCTGGGTTTTTTATTATTCCAGATGAATTTGCAAATTGTTCTGTCTAACTCTATGAAGAATTGGATTGGTATTTTGATGGGGATTGCATTGAATCTATAGATCCCTTTTGGTAAAATGGCCATGTTTACTATATTAATACTGCCAATCCATGAGCATGGGAGATCTTCTTTCTTCAGAGGCTTGAAGTTCTTATCATACAGATCCTTTACTTGCTTGGTTAAATTCACACCGAGGTATTTTATATTATTTGGGAATATTATGAAGGGTTTTGTTTGCCTAATTTCTTCTCAGGTTGTTTCTCTTTTGTGTAGAGGAAGGCTGCTGTTTTATTTGAGTTAATTTTATACCCAGCCACTTTGCTGAAGGTGTTTATCAGGTTTAGTAGTTCTCTGGTGGAGCTTTTGGGATCACTTAGATATACTATCATATCATCTGCAAATAGTGATATTTTGACTTCTTCCTTTCCAATTTGTATCCCTTTGATTTTGTTGTCTGATTGCTCTGGTTAGGACTCTGAGACCTATACTGAATAAGTAGGGAGAGAGTAGGCAGCCTTTTCTAGTCCCTGATTTTAGTGGGATTGCTTCTAGTTTCTCTTCATTTAGTTTAGCATTAGCTACTGGTTTGCTGTATGTGGTTTTTACAATGTTTAGGTATGGGTCTTGAATTCCTGTTCTTTCCAGTACTTTTATCATGAAGGTGTGTTGAATTTTGTCAAATGCTTTCTCAGCATCTAATGAAATGATCGTGCAGATTTTATTTTTCAGTTTGTTTATATAGTGGATTACGTTGTTGGTTTTCTGTATATTAAACCATCCCTGCATCCCTGGGATGAAGCCTAATTCATCATGATGGATGATTGTTTTGATGTGTTCTTGGATTCGGTTCGCAAGAATTTTATTGAGTATTTTTGCGTTGATATTCATGAGGGAAATTGTTCTGAAGTTCTCTTTCTTTGTTGGGTCTTTGTGTGGTTTAGGTATAAGAGTCATTGTGGCTTCATAGAAAGAATTTGGTACTGCTCTGTCTGTTTCAATTTTGTGGAATAATTTGAATAGTATTGGTATGAGGTCTTCTATGTAGGTCTGATAGAATTCTGCACTGAACCCATCCAAATCTGGGCTCTTTTTGGATGGGAGGCTTTTAATGACTGCTTCTATTTCTTTAGGAGGTATGGGGTTGTTTAAATGGTTTATCTGTTCCTGATTTAGTTTCGGTACCTGGTTTCTGTCTAGAAAATTGTCCATTTCCCCCAGATTTTCAAATTTTGTTGAATATAGGCTTTTGTAGTAGGATCTGATGATTTTTTGAATTTCCTCTGATTCTGTTGTTATGTCTCTCTTTTCATTTCTGATTTTGTTAACTTGGATGCACTCTCTGTGTCCTCTGGTTAGTCTGGCTAAGGGTTTATCTATCTTGTTGATTTTCTCAAAGAACCAGCTTTTGGTTATGTTGATTCTTTGTATAGTCCTTTTTGTTTCTACTTGGTTGATTTCAGCTCAGAGTTTGATTATTTCCTGCCTTCTACTCCTCCTTGATGTATTTGCTTCTTTTTGTTCTAGAGCTTTTAGGTGTGCTGTCAAGCTGCCGATATATGCTCTCTCCTGTTTCTCTCTGAAGGCACTCAGAGCTATGAGTTTTCCTCTTAGCACAGCTTACATTGTGTCCTATAAGTTTCGGTATGTTGTACCCTCATTTTCATTAAATTCTAAGTTTTTAATTTTTCTTTATTTTTTCCTTGACCAGGTTATCATTGAGTAGAGCATTGTTCATCTTCCATGTATATGTGGGCGTTCTTTCCTTATTGTTATGAAGAACAGCTTTACCCCGTGGTGGTGGGATTATTTCTATCTTTCTGTATTCTGTTTTGTGCCCAATTATATGGTCAATTTTGGAGAAAGTACCATGAAGTGGTGAGAAGAAGATATATCTTTTAGGATAGAATGTTCTATAAATATCTGTTAAGTCCATTTGGTTCATCACTTATGTTAGTCTGTCTATGTTCTGTTTAATTTCGGTTTCCACGATCTGTACATTGATGAACATGGGGTGTTGAAATCTCCTACTATGATTATGTGAGGTGCAATGTGTGCTTTGAGCTTTAGTAAGGTTTCTTTTAAGTATGTAGGTGCCCTTGTATTTGGAGCATAGATATTTAGGATTGAGAGTTCATCATGGTGGATTTTTCCTTTGATGAATATGAATTGTACTTCCTTATCTTTTTTGATGACATTTGGTTGAAAATTGATTTTATTTGATATTAGAATGGCTACTCCAGCTTGCTTCTTCTGACCATTTGCCTGGAAAGTTGTTTTCCAGCCTTTTACTCTGAGGTAGTGTCTATCTTTGTCTCTGAGGTGTGTTTCCTGTAGGCAGCAAAATGCAGGGTCCTCATTACGTATCCAGTTTGTTAATCTGTGTCTTTTTATTGGGAAATTGAGTCCACTGATGTTGAGAGATATTAAGGACTAGTAATTGTTGCTTCCTGTTGTCTTCGTATTTGGAGGTGAGATTATGTTTGTGTGCTTGTCTTCTCTTTGTTTTGTTGCAAAACGATAGTTTCTTGCTTTTTCTAAGGTGTTGCTTGCCTTCTTGTGTTGGGCTTTACCATTTATTATCCTTTGTAGGGCTGGATTTGTGAAAAGGTATTATATAAATTTGGTTTTGTCATGGAATATCTTGGTTTCTCCATCTATGTTAATTGAGAGTTTTGCTGGATACAGTAACCTGGGCTGGCATTTGTGTTATCTTAGGGTCTGTATGACATCTGTCCAGGATCTTCTGGCTTTTATAGTCTCTGGTGAGAATTCTGCTGTGATTCTGATAGGTCTGCCTTTACATGTTACTTGACCCTTTTCCCTTACTGCTTTTAATATTCTTCCTTTGTTTTGCGCATTTGGTGTTTTGAATATTATGTGACGGCAGGAGTTTCTTTTCTGGTCCAATCTATTTGGAGTTCTGTAGGCTTCTTGTATGTTTATGGGCATCTATTTCTTTAGGTTAGGGAAGTTTTCTTCTATGATTTTGTTGAAGATATTTACTGGTCCTTTGAGTTGGGAGTCTTCACTCTCTTCTATACCTATTATCCTTAGGTTTGATCTTCTCATCGTGTCCTGGATTTCCTGTAGCTTTTTCTGCTTTACATTATCTTTGACAGTTGTGTGGATGATTTCTATGGAATGTTCTGCTCCTGAGATTCTCTCTTCTATCTCCTGCATTCTGTTGGTGATGCATGTATCTACAGTTCCTTGTCTCTTCCTTTGGTTTTCTATATTCAGGGTTGTCTCCCTTTGTGCTTTCTTTATTGTTTCTATTTCCATTTTCAATTCCTTCACCTGTTTGATTGTGTTTTCCTGTAATTCTTTCAGGAATTTTTGTTTTTCCTCTCTAAGGGCTTCTACTTTTTTATTTGTATTTTCCTGCATATCTCTAAGGGAGTTCTTTATGTCTTTTTTATAGTCCTCCATCATCATGATCAAATGTGATTTTAAATCTAGATCTTGCTTTTCCGTTGTGTTTGGATATTCAGTGTTTGCTTTGGCGGAAGAATTGGGCTCTGATGATGCCATGTAGTCTTGGTTTCTGTTGCTTGGTTTCCTGTGCTTGCCTCTTGCCATCAGGTTGTCTCTGGTGTTACCTTGTTCTGGTATTTCTGACAGTAGCTTTACCGTCCTGTAGGCCTGTGTGTCTGGAATGTTGTAGATCTGTTTTCCTGTTTTCTTTCAGCCAGTTATGTGAACAGAGTGTTCTGCTTTCAGATGTGTAGTTGCTCCTGTACACTGGCTTTCAGCTGTTCCTGTGGACAGGAACCAGTAGGGGCCCCTATTTCTCCTAGGTTCCTGAGTGATGAGCTCTCTCTCTCTCTCTCTCTCTCTCTCTCTCTCTCTCTCTCTCTCTCCTCTCTTTCTCTCTCTCATGGGATTAGGGAGCAGGGATCTGTGGGCCAGGATCAGCAAGGTTCGGGTGCCAGCTAGAAACTGGAAGTGTCCTGTCCCCCAGGAATTTTGCCTTTGTGTTTCCTGAGTCCACCAGGCAGCTCACTTGGAGCAGAAAAGTTGGTCTTACCTCTGGTTGCAGGCCTGGAGTCACTCCTTAGGTTTGGGTTTCAGCTCTCCATTAGGGCAGCAAGCAGAAGGGCCTGCCCTTACTTTGGGTCCCTGTGCATAGGGTGCCCTGATAGTACTATGTGTTTTCCTCTAGAGTCAGAAATGTGGGCAGAGAGTAGTCTCATCTGGTTTCCCAGTTGTGTCTGTCCCTCTGAAGGACTAGCTCTCCCTCCCACAGGATTTGGGTGCAGGGAGCTGTTTGACCAGGTCTGTTCCGATCCAGGTGCAGTCTGGACTGCAGGGCTCCTGCAGCTTTACTGCCCCATCTTTCTGTTCCCATAGGCCCTATACAGTTTCCTCTTGGGTCAGGGATGTGCGCAAAGGTGGGCAGAAGTGGCGGTCTCTTCTGCCCTGCAGTCTCAGGATTGCCAACAGGTCTGGGCCACATATACTGTTTAAAACCCCATTATTTACATAAGAGTATAACAAAGTTAATTTAATTAATGGATATTGCTAATAATTTTATGCAATACATTAATATATTAAAAGGTATTTTCCTTTGAATTATTAAAGTTAATTCATGCATTTAAATTTGAAAGGTAAAATTTCTTATCATGTCCGTGAAACATCTGATATTAATTGTTGCTTATCACTAAGCTATTTCTTTTTAATTATCATTTTATATTTATTTTTTAAAAAATGAGGTAGATGGATCCACAGGTAAAAGTGCTTGTCACTGAACAGAGTTCAATTCCTGAGCTATATGGATCTTAGGTTGTGCTATGATCTCCAGAAATGTACTATAGCATGCACACACACTGTATATAAATGAGTTAATGCAATATTTTTAAAAGATTCATTGTTTTCTTTTCATGTGTGAACACAATACTGCTGTCAGTGTTTAGCCTAGGGTGAGAAAGAGCAAACACTAACCATGGAAGCCTAGGATTCTTCTTCACTAAAATGGTCAAGATACTATATGGGATTATTGAGGGTAAATTGGAAGTCTGGTTTTGTAAGCATTGGGTTCAAGATAGAGTACTGGGTTTGCCTGCAATGTTCAGTGGATTTGTAAAGTTTTTGAGAATTTGGAGTCTTTGGAAAAAACTGAGCTAATTCTATAAGTTGAGAATCTTGGTCCAATGCCTGCAGGGGTAGTATATATAGAATAAAAGCCATATAGAGATGAAGAATGGGATTCTTTGAGCAAAGGGTTCTTAGTAGACATCCTGGGTTTGGAGAGAGATGGCCTCCAACAGAGGACATAGAGAAGGCACAACATGGGTGATGGTGGAGTAGTTGGCCTGGCCAAAGGCACACAGGGAACTCAGAGTGTGCATTCCTGAGTAACCTTGGCAAGGCAGGTGAGTGCAGTGAGGCAAAGACAGTCTGAAATGATTTCCACAGAGGATGGGAGGCAAAACACTTGAACTAAAACAATACAAATTCCAGTTATTTTCTTAAAACCTGTTTATGATATATTTAAATTAGTTCCATTTCCATGGTTCATCTTCCACTTCCAACATCCTCCTGTCTTCTAAGTTCATGGCTGCTACTTCTTCCTCTTCCTCTTCTTTTTCCTCACCTCCCCTTCCCCTCCTCCTTTGTCTTGTTTGTTTAATGACTAACTAAATCTAACTGCCCTTATTCATCTGTGTGTGGGCCCCTCCACAGGAGCACAAATCAACCTCCCATGAGCCACAGCCACATTCCTGGAAAAAAAAAACTCTCTCTATTCCTAGGTAGCCACCAGCTTCTAGTAGCTTCTCAGCTATTGGGGGTCCGATCTCATGAGGTCCTAACTCCATAAGGAGATTCTGATTAGCTAGATCTGCAGGCAGCTACATTTGTTATCAACTCATGAACAAAACAGCCTGTCATGTCTGGAAAACGCTCGTATTGAAAGAGGTCTCTTTAACGTGTGTCTCTTACACCCTTCCCTGCTTCTGCAATGTTCTCTGTGCTTTAGAGGAGACAGGTTGTGATATTGCAGTATTAAGTTAGAGATAGAAACTCCACAGTAACTTACTGTCTACACTCTAACTCTACTCTTATCTAGTATGAGTCTCTGTATTAATCACCATCCAGTTTTTCAAACTGTGGTTTAGAATAGAAATATGAGGGTTGACTAAACCTTGGCAACAGTAAAAGATTTTTGAAAGTGCTACAACTAAAAACAAATTCAAAATCAGATATGTGGTAAACTCATGGTGTTCTGGCAGTATTTACCAGTGCTGTGTCCTGTGACTACATTGCTGCCTTGGTTCTGGACACAATGCACGCATATCTCGAAGGTCATACACCTTCAAACAGTTTAACACTGGGAAACAGCATAGAAGACTGAGACCTGTGATGACCAAATTTTATGAATTATAGGTGTGTTCTGTGCATATAAATTTTCCTAGCTCTCTCTCTCTTTCTCTCTCTCTCTCTCTCTCTCTCTCTCTCTATATATATATATATATATATATATATATATATATATAATAGTTTAATTGCAGAACATTAAGTCTTTAAATATTTTCAGCCTGCCTTCTTTAACTTTTAAGTATCAAATTATTATATTTCTATATTGTTTTATGTCAGAATATTTGATTTCAAAATATTTTCCTTGAGCTTCTGACTAGAGTGGCATATAAAATTATTAAGTGCATTTTTGCCTTTAGATGATTATTACAGATGTTTCAGTAGTTCTGAAATGCTTCTAATTCAACTTATGCCATTTTGTACTGTGCTATTCAATGGGGTATTATGAGCACTGATGATTAAAATAAAAATATTGATGCAATCTGCAGAATATTTATCATGGCGTTAAGTATTACAGGGTCAAACTCTCATCTAATACTTAGCTATTTATATACAAACAACATACACGCCCATTTAATCTGTTTGAAAATTTCCTTCATTCTTAATAAGTTGCACAGTTTTATGTTTACCAAATAATTGTTTAAAGATAATTTTCTTTAAGATGTATTTTCTGTAAATGAATGATTTGAATACTTATTTTATATATCTGTATGCCTGGGGTTATGTAAAAATTTCTATTTTAAAAAAGGTGTAGAAAGGGAAAAGTTTAAGAAATCCTGGCATAGACAACACGCTGATTAGCCCTTACTCTACCAGTAAAATGTCAGTAATGACTGTGGGAGAGATTTTTGTGGGCTAATGCTAATGTACAATAAAATCACAGGCATTTTAGAAATGAAAGCAGACCAGATGGGTCCTGTTTTCTCAGTTGGAGATCCACTTTAGTTCCATTGAGCTCAAGCACAACTCCCTAGTAACATTTCTTAAAATATGCACCACACAGACTCCCACCCAAGTGAAAGACATGTTTGAGAGAATGAGAGAGCCTGTGACCTTTGCTTACTATCCACTTACAGTATGTTTAAAAATACTTGATTACTCCTTGTATTACAATGATTTATCTTGGGGATCACATAGTCTCACAGGAATCACTAGCACTGGCTTTGGGGATTCAAATCTCAGCCCAGCTCCCAGGACCTCTGCAAGCTGAACACTTCTCTGTCTATGTCTTCTCACTGCCAAGTAAAGATAATAGTTTCTGGAACTAATAACTTAATAGGCAACCAGCTAAACAAGCAAGCTAGGGTGGTAATAAGTACTTAATACATACTTGCTGATATTGGCAGTAAGGTTTTAATTTTAAGATTTGTTTTTATTCTTTAGCTAGTGTCTATATGTGTGTGCTGTATGTGGGGATGCACACAGAAGTGGAACACTTGTGGAGGTAAGGAGAGGGTGTCTGATCCTGTGAGGCAGAGTTATAGGTGATTGTGAACCCCTTGGTATGGGTGCTTTGAGGAAAACTTAGATCATCTAGTTAGATGGTTAGAGAAATGGCTCAGTGGAGAGGTGTTTGCTGACAAACCCTACAATCTAAGTGATTCCTGGGAACCACATGGTGGAAGTGAAGAATCAACTCCAGTAGGTTCTTCCTTTCTTCTTCCTCTCGCTCTGTCTGTCTTTCTGAATCTGCCTACACACACACACACACACACACACACACACACACACACACACACACACTATTAAAAATGAGTGTGCTATTTGTTTTTGGACAGCTTTACACAAACTTCGGCATATTTAGGAAGAAGGAATGTCGGCAGAGAAAATGCCTCCATCAGATTAGTATGTAGAAAAGTCTGTGGAGGCATTTTCTTGATGTACAATTGGTATGGAATCTCTATCTCACTAAGGGTGGTGATACTCCTGGGCACGTGGCCATAGATTTTTTTATATATATCATCAAACCAAACAAACCATACAGTAAGCCGACAAGCAGCATTCCTGTGTCCAGGCTCCTGCCTTGAGATAATGCTATGGCTTCTCTTAATGATAGATTTTTAACAGGACGTGTAAGCCAGAGAACCACCTTTCTGCCAAGTTGATTTGGGTTGGAGTGTTTTATCACATTAATGGGGAGAATGTGATAACACTGGCTGAATGTGTTTCTTCCTGTCCTTTTTCATAAACTGGT
Source organism: Rattus rattus (assembly GCF_011064425.1). Lineage (NCBI taxonomy): Eukaryota > Metazoa > Chordata > Mammalia > Rodentia > Muridae > Rattus > Rattus rattus. The sequence goes on from NC_046159.1 coordinate 65,362,035, forward strand.
GAGGAGGACAATGCCAATGATACCTCTTGCACCAGGCAGAGTAAGCTGATTTGCTAGGAGAGTGTTTTAAAAAATGCGTTTTGCACATGGGTAGCAGCTTCCTACTTCTGACAGCATAAGGTAAAGCATTATGAATGCAAATAATGAGGGCCCACGCCATTTTATGGGGAGTCCTCTTGGAGTGGGATCCTCATCATGTTTTGGCTTGTTTTCTGTTGAATCCTAATGTGCATCAAATCTAAGAATTATACTTTTATGGACTAACCACAGCGAAGTAAAGGTCTCCAGAGTCTCTGAATGACTACAGGAAGAAGAGTTGCCTCCTACATGCCTTGTTTTCTACATGAGAGAGGTGTGGCTTTCCACTTATCTTAAGCCACTTAGCTATTACTCTTTGCTGGAGCTGATTAACAAGCATTTTGAGTAAAAGCCACATAGAACTATTGAGCCTCCTAGACTATGACCAATCAACTTTAATAGGAAAACAAAACAACAACAAAAAGCAAAAAAAAAAAAAAAAAAAAGGAAATTGGCTTTCAATCTAAAACCACATATCATATCTAGTCATTAAATCTTCTACCTGTCACACATTCTGCATCAATTTTTCTGTCACAGAAACATGTTCTTCGGGGGTAAACTAGTTTAGTGGTAAATCATGTCAATCTGAACAATAAGTAGCTTATTGAAATAACTATAATTAATCATATCTTAGAACTACAATCTTTCTTCTTATTTGATTCAGTGATGGTCAGTAAAACATGATAAATGTTCAATAAACTATAGTAAGTATTTCTTAAGAATATACTGTAAATCAGGAAAAAATGAAAAGGAAATAGAAATATAAGGAAGATTATTAGAGCCATGAGAACACCCTGTTTAAGTTCAAAAGCTCATGGAGTTATAGTGACTACGTTCCCAGTACCACAGAAGGTATCATCTGCCCCCTGAAGTCTTCTTTAATCTATTTTTTAAAACAAAATTTTATTATGTATATTCAAAGTATGCAATATAGGGCTGATGTTGCTCAGTGGTCAAGACACATACATAATAGCTCAACATCTGTAATTACATCTGTAATTCCTGTTTCAAAAGATTCGATGCCAACTTTTGGGCTTCATGGGAACCAGGCACACACAGAATTAATATAAATTTCAAACTAAGCTAAACAATGTGATGTTGTGGGATGAAAATGGGATTATTTCTCAAAAATTACATCAAAGAATATTAATAAGTGGTCTGTGTCTGTGTCATTATGCATAAACTAGTATTCTTCTGGTAAGCTTCTTTATGAGACATGACAGGATTTCCTTTTTTGAGGCCAAATACTAATTTTTCCCATATACACAGAACAATTTTTCTTGATAGACTAACCCATTGGCAGACCTTGTCACCATTTTCTTACCTTGGCTTTTGTGATTCATACCACAGTGAGCGTGGGAGGACAGAACCCTCCCCTGGGTTCTGGTTTCTGCCTGCCTGAGCAGAAGGATTGCTGTGTGTTAGAAACCTCCTTTAGAACCTTCCACAGTGTTTTCTATGAGGGTGGTAAGAATTTAGATCTTTCTAAAAAAAAAAATCTCTGTCCAGGTAAAATGTACAGCATGAAATTCTGATTAGCGATTAGGGTTGAATATATGTCAAAGTAATGGGCAAAGATTAAACTCCAATTAATGTTTCCGGTGGGTTTTCTCTGAGTCTCAGACTTTTTCTCCCCAGAAAGAGTCTTACTGTGTAAGCTGGCAGGAAACTTTCTGTGTAGACCAGGCTGGTCTTGAATATCTGCCTAACCCTGCCTCTGCCTCTAAGCCACAGCACACTAAGCCCTTGCTGGCACTTCTGATGCTCCTTTGCAGGCAGTTTGATCCCCATAACATTGTCAAATTCAGACACTGTTGGCAGAGGACAAAATGCTCCATTTTCAGTGCACATTTCTAAGCCAAGCTGATATATGAAGCTGTTCTTGGTGTTTATTTTGTTTGACACAGGATCCTATGTAGCCAAGGTTGGCTTTCTGCCTCCACCTCCCAAGCCTGCGTGGATGACAGTAGTATGCCCCACCTCTGGCCGAGGAGTCTTTATTAATGTGTTCAAGTGACTTTGACTAAGGAGCAGGGAAGTCTTCAGGCTCCTGATATTCACTATGTGGGAGGGGGAGACATTCTACAATGCAGCTCCTCATCTTTAAGGTTTTGGCATTAGCGTTTGTATCCTCTGTATGTTTTTGTTGCAAATTAATCCCCTCAGCCACATCCCCAAGGCAAGTTGCTGAGAACAAGATCTATTTTTCTGTATATAATAATCCTTATTACCACATCAGATCTCTCCCCACCACGAGAAATTAATGGACAGCTTTTAACCAGTGGCATACTAGAGCTCTCAAAAGACTCTCCTGCAAGAGCACTGAACTCCAGTAAGTCAAGGACAAAGGGACTTGCTTTGATATTTGTCTTTAAACCTTTGGTGTCACTGGCATCTCCTTGAGCAGCCTCATTGGCTTTTCTAAGTGCATCTTCTCCTGATGAACTGAATGTGTCCTCTTTGCACATAGTTAACAGCAAGTAGTAATGCTTTCCTGTTGTTTTTGAACGCTCAGAAATCCAGAACTTTTTACATTATGACACATCTCATTAATCTTCATCATCTTCCTCCTCATTGGCTGCTGTCTTGTTCCACCTCCTCCTCTTCTTTCTCTAACTCCTCTTCCATATCTATTTCCTCCAAATCCCTCTTCTTTTGTCTCTCCCTTCCTTTCTCCTCTTACTCCATTAGCTCAGTCTAATTCAAGAAGTCCTTACCCCCTCCAGAGTATTAAAATAGTCCATGGGCGATATGACTATTTTCACTCACAATTCTCTTATGAGATATTCAAGATATATATGACTCTTACTGACCATCTTCCTTTGCTTTCCTGTAGCTGTGATCAACATCATGACAAAGGTTACTTCTGGAGGATAGGGTTTATTTTAGCATATGGGTTATAGTCCATCAGTGAGAGAAGCCAAAGCACTCAGGATGGAAACCTAAAAGCAGGACTGAAGCAGAAACTACTGAGGAGTGCTGATTGTTGGCTTACATTCCCTGGTTTGACCATTTTCTTTCTTATGCAACCCAGTGCTACCTATCCTGGCTTGGCACCATTCACAGTGAATTGCACCCTTCCACATCAATTGTTATTCAAGAAAAGTTCCCCCCAGACTTGCCTATAAGGCAATCTTATGTAGACAAATCCTCAAGGGAAGGTCATTCTTCCCAGGTGACTCCAGTTTGTGTCAAGTTGACAAAACCCCAGCCAGCATGCTGACTATATATAGATTTGGGATTTTTTTTCCTTACAGACTATTCCACTATGACAAAAATTAAATTTATCTTTTTCCTGTTAAAGTTCTGTCAGTCACTATTATTTCTTATTTTAAGAAATTGCACCTGGAGTTTCAATTTTGTTTTCCTTTGAGACAGACTCTTGCAATGCAGCCAAGGCTAAGAATTCTGTTACTTCAGCCTCCTTAACACTGGGATGACAGGAGTGTAATGCCACATATGACTCCTTATCTATTTTGTAATCCTCAAAGAGTGGCATTTTTTACTCAATTTGTTCTTCTTCCTTTCAATAAGTAGATCTCACTGATTTTTGTTTCTTGTGGAACCATGTAAAGATGTCTGCTAATTGTTGCCCCACTATCTACTGTTGTCTCAATCTAAATAACCCTCTATAGGAGGAATGGTCCTCAATGGAAATTAGAATTAAAAGATCTGATCAAGAACAATAATGATGTCAACTTGATGGCTTCAGATTTCTCTTGCCCACTCAAATGTGAGTATTGCATCTGGAAATTTTTGCCTTCTGGAACTCCTAAGGTTCTTGGATTTTACAACATTCTTCAAGTAGGTAAGACTATACATTGTTAAGACCCAATGAGCCTACTGAGAAGGCTGAGATAATGTTATGTGTTGACTTTTGAACCACATGGTAAAAGGTTTATCACAATATATTGCTTAATTAACATGAAAGCAGCTCTGGGAGGACAAGCTGTGTTGCTCTTTTTCAGAGACAACCTTTGATTAGCCACTTAGTGCAGAGACAAAGCGAAGCAAGGCCGAGATGAAGGGCATTCTGTTCCTCAAAGGAAATGAAGTATGTTTAGTTGTTTTTCTTCTTTCCTTTTTTATTCTGGAGGAAAATATATAGATGAGAGATAAGAGGTAGAAAAGCACAAAAGGAAAGCAACAGTCTGTTTTAACTGAAGAATCCCCAAGGCAGAGCTACAGATGTGGGTTGTACTTGGGAACTGTGCTGGTGAGGAGGGATTGTCACCTTAACATACTCTAGACTCATTTGGAAAGCAAGACTCAACGAGAAATTCTTTATATCATGTTCTCCCCTGGGAGAATTTTGCTAAATTGGTTGACTGCGGTGAGAAGATACACACTCGATGTGGGTGGTGCCTTTTCATGAGTTGAGCTGTCGAGTGTATAAGTTTGGAGAATGTGAGCTGGACACCAGAAGCATAAATATTTATTTTATGTATGTATTTAATTAATTAATTAATTTCCTCTTGACTGTGGATGTTATGTGACTAGCTTGTCTTTCCATACAAAGATGGGGTCTCTAATTTGACATTGTGAGCTGAATAAACCTTGCTTTCTCATCTACATGAAAGTTGCTTTCTGTCAAGGCATCTTTACCACAGTAAAAGAAGTTGAACCAGAACCAGGAATAGGAGCAAATGCAGGAAGCATAGTGAAGGAGAAGGGAATACATGGATGGAAAGGAACGAGGTCCCCAAAGGTGCTGCTCATGAGAAAGGTCACTATTGATTCTCCCTCTGCAGCAATTTTAGGAGAAACCTTGAGGAATCATACCACTGAGTCTCCATATAAGGCTTCTTTCTCCCAGGTAAGTTAGACACACACTCCATACTATGTCTGCTACTAAACACAGGTCAAATGAGTTATACCATCTCCCTCAAAGAGGAGACCATGAAAAGATGTATAGAATTCTCCAGCACATGTGACTGAAATCAGACGCCAGGAGGAGATGGACATTGTAACACTAAAATACCTGCCCTTACAATCAGCCAGGAGAGTAAATGTGGCGCTGTGTAAGAATGCTAAGTGGAGACATTCTTGTGGTAAAATTCAGAAGCCTGCTAGATAATGCACTCCATTCAAGTGCTAATACTATAAGTCTTGATCTGAATCATTGTCTTCACAACCATCTCAGAGAAGCCCTACCATTAACACTATTCTTGCATTCATAAAAAATACCATGACCATCAACCTGTCCTGCTCTAGCCAGTCACATTGGTTTAGTTTATTTTTGTTTCCTAAATGCATTTGTCCTTGTTAGATTGTATTATGGATGCCTACACCCCTCCCTTGTTGAGGATTGGTCTGTTGCTATGCATTGTAATGCTAAGTGTGGGCCTCCAAGACCTGTTTCACAGAGACTAGTGAGTCCGAATGTAGACCCAAGTGATGCTATGTGACCTTGCCCCCAATTTATTTCTGATTGGTAGATAAAGATGTCTAAAGCTGATGGCTGGGCAAAATTGAAATAGGCAGGGTTTGGTGTTCCCAGCCTTGGGGGTCAGAGACCAACAGGAGAGAGAGAAGAAGGTGAGGAAGGAAGATAGGAGCAATGCGTTAGGAGGGAAGAAAGCAAGACTCTTAGGGCTGGCCAATTATAGATAAGAGCAGCCCAGATGACACATCATAAGTAAAAACTTGGGGTTATCCATAAGAAAATAGATTCTAATAGCATAGAGGGTAGATATGTGCTCATGTCTAATGCTGATTAAGGCTTATTAAAAATATGAAGATTGTGTGTACCTTATCTGGGAACTAAACAGTCAAAAGTGAAACCCTTTCAGTAGAAACCCTGAATTGTGATTATTTTCAACAGCACTCCCCATTTGGCTAAATGGCGCATTTTCTTCCATTTCAGTTTAAATTCTATTCCTAGGATATTATTTGACTTCCTGATCACATGCTTATATATTCTATAAACTTTAGGGGGGGTGACAAATGGTTTACTGGGCAAAGACATGTGTGTGATGACCTCAGTTTTATCTCCTCATCTTACAGTGGGAGAAAGAGGACTGATTTCATAGGTTCTCTGACTTCCAAATATGCAAAGGTATATGTGTGCGCGCACGCACACACACACACACACACACACACACACACACACACCAACAATAAAAGTAATAACAGTAATAATAATAATAATTTTAATTATAAAAGTTATTAGCTCTCATAAGCATTGTCTTAACTTCTTGCACTTTGAGACATAATTTCCCTGGGCAAGGAGATGCATAGGCTCTATGATTCAGTGCCCAATGCAGGCTCAATGTCCTATGGATGTAATAGCGTGGTGATGGACTCACCTACTTGAGCTGAGTGGTAGGAGATGCAGCTACTGGTAAGACCAAGGTTGACATTGTGAAGAGAGTCTACTTCATTACTTCCGGTGATTACTCGCTTCACAGTCACATTTCTGAAGAAAAATGATAAAAGAAAAATAAAAATTGCTAGTAGAATTGAGATGAAGCTTTTGGTTTTGCTTTATTTTAGACATTGTCAGATATCAGAAATTCTATTCTTGAACTACTATTCTTAGTTTAGAATGTATTGACACCCACTTCTTGTGGCTGAGAATGGCTTAACTAATAAAGAACTTGTAGTAAATGTGGGAGAACCTGAGGCAAATCCCAAGAACTCACAGGAAGTCAGGGATGACAGAGTCTCATCTCAATATTCCTACATGAGGATGGGAGGCAGGAGAATTCAATGACGCCTTCAGGCCACTTTGCTTGGCATATGTAGGAGTGAAAAACAAGGTGGAAACCAAACAGACCATAAAGCTGTTCTTCTGATTACCACATACATACCTGTACTCACACAGAAACCGTGCACACACAGAGATTAAATCTCATCTATTTCTCTTGTAGCTATCAACGAGGTTTCATCTTCTTTTATTTTAATCAGCCATTTTTATAACGTAAGCATTGTATGGCTCCAGAAGCAATCATTTCAAACCTTAAAACTCTAGTGTCAATGGTTATATAACCAAGCAGATTGAAAATAGGAAGCCCGTGGTGTTTTCATGGTGTGGTTGACACTCCATATCCATAATCCATAGATATGGCCAATGTTAATAAAACTATTTTAAAAAAAAATGAGCTGGGATATAGGTTAGATAATACAATGCTTGCCTAACTTGCACAAAACTTGAGTTCTTTCTGTATAGCAAACACCAGGTATGCTGGTATGTGTCTCAATTCCAGGCGGAAGAATACCTCAGGTTGGAAGTGGAGGCAAAAGGAACACAAGTTCAAGGATGATCTTGACTACAAAGTGATTTTAACTTGGGTTGTATAAAACATTATTTTAAAATATGAGTGTGTGTGTGTGTGTGTGTGTGTGTGTGTGTGTGTGTGTACTTAATATGTCTGGACTTTTTTTTATCTTTGTTCTCTAAACAATGCAGTTCTCTAACCATTTATATAAGACATACTTTGTATTAAATATTATAAGCACTCTTCACATGATTTTAAGTGCATGGGGAGATCTGAGTAGGTTATATGCAAATACAAAGCCATTTCATATAGGAAACTTGAGCATCTGTGGTTTTTAGTGTCCACAAGGGAGACCTGGAACCGTTCCCCTGTGGATATTGAAAGGATTGTACTAAAAGTGCTGTGAATCTAATTTAGCTTCATGAGTAATTTTTCTCTTCGAGAAGTACTCACTCCAGCTAGAGTAGTATTTGATAGAAAATGTGCCTTGTGTGAATTATGCTGGGCTTTGGGACACTGTTACAAGTCCTTGAGACAGAAAGACACTGAGTAGAACATGTTTCCTCCTGACTTATGATAAGTGGGCAGTCATTTTAAATGGCATAAATTTCCTTCAACCAGTCTTTTACTAACACAGTGCTTAGAAGCCAGTGAGTCTTAAGCATTACTATAGCACTATGTAAAATATTTCCATTTTAATTCTTCAAGGTTATTAGCATGCCTGTGTTTCATTTACACATTTCACATTCTTCCAAGTAACCTTTAACTTCTTGTTAGTAATATACCAGATGCTGAACATGATACAGAGCATTTAAAAACACAAGATATTTTCATTCTGAAAAGCATTAAAATTATATGTTGATGTGCTATATCTCATCAGAAAAGTATGGGAGCAAAAAAGATACACTATAGTAAAGGCAAGACTGGACAGCATGGTGGGGGGTGGGGATGGGTTGCAATGGAATAAAAAAATGTCCATACCCATTGTTCTAGCATCCGTAGTTGTGGAAAAAAAAATATAGCCCCAAAAGCAGCTTAGAGAATAAAGAGTTTATTTTGACTTAGGTCATAGTTCATCATTTCAGGCAGTCAAGTTGATAGGAATTTGAGACTGCTACTCAAAGCACGTCCACACCCAGGAGCAGAGAGAGGTGTATGTGTACATGAATAGTGCTCAGCTGGATTCTACTTTTATACAGGCCAGCACCCAAAACCTTAGACTGGTGCCATCCACTTTCAGGCTGTATTTTCCTACATTAAGGGAATCAAGACAGCCCCTCACAGAACCACCCACAGAGCATCCTGGTTTGTATCATCCTTATTGGAGGCTCCCTTACCAGCTGATTTCAGATTGTGCTAAATTTGAATAACTAATGCTCACTTCTAATTTTAAACATCCTCTCGAAGGGGTCAGAGGAATAATGTGGTAGAGGAAGGGGGAGATGGGGAAAAACATGAAGTGGATATGGATGATCCTGGGATGGGACTGAAAAGAAAGGAAGGAAAGCTTTGAAAGTCAACATGGCCTATTGTCTATATTCATAAAGACGTTGTTGATATTGGGCTGGCACCCAGTGCATCCCCTGTTCAAAAGAAAGCCTGGGTCAGTAAGGAGAGAGTGGTAGTGAAGAGTATAGAGGTGTTTTCTCTGGATGCTTTTACTTTTGATAAACAAAAACGAGAATAAGGATTGGGAGTGAAAAGAAGTGGTATGAGCAAACTGTATATGAAAATGGGAAAGGGAACAAGTCTCTGGGGATCACTGAACATGTAAACAAATGACATATACATGTGTATTATATAAGTATACAAAATTTTGTGTATATAGATACATATATTTTAATAAAATGCATAATATATAAATGTATAGTATATTTATGTATGTACACAGAGAGAAAGGGGGAGGAAAAGAAAAATGAATGAATCACGAATACAGTATTATCTGGAGAAATTAAGGTTCACAATGACACAGGCTATCTTGGTATTTGTGTAAAATTCAAGTATCCATCCAGTACTACAAATCAAAACAACTCTATGCAAGTGTTGGAACAATGGAGTGTAAGAGTGCAGAACAAAGTCTTGGCAGTGGTTGGCTGGGGAGAGGAGAGCAAGAAAGGAGACAGTGCTGATTCTGAAGCAGAAGTGAAGGTGGTGGCTGCTGTGGCTTCAGTATATGATATCATCATGTGGACCCAAATATAAAGGCTCGGTCCCGTGTCGCAATACTGGAATGTGCTGTAGACAATTACAAGAGGCTTCGTGAGCCATCTTTAGTCTCTAGGGACATGGGTTCAGAGAACTGTCCATGACTGGACCCATCCTTTCTCTTTCTGCTTCCTGGATCATGATAGATGCACCTCTTTCTTCTGACATGATAACAACAGCACTGCCCAGTCTTGGACAAGAGTCCTGAGAAGGACGAGACCAATTTAACATCCCTTTACTTCATAAGCTGCACATGTCAGGTGGCTCTCACTGAAAGGAGCTGACGAAAGCAAAGTCTAAAGAAAGTTGTACCGTTTCCTGAATTTATTTTTAAATAACTTACAGAAAAAGATGACAAGGATGAATGGACAGGTTTGAGATAGAATCTGCTTTATGTGGATTCACTGTCTCTTGAAAAATGGAAGTCTGGAGGAAAGAAAATTGATAGAAACATAAAAAGTAGTCATTACTTTTTAGTCCAGCCTTGAAGACATATAGTAGAGAAACTAGATACATAATCTGTTGCTTTATAGAAACAACTTGCCTAATTAATAACTTTATATTTCAATGGGGGATGTTGGGGAGATGCTGCAGAGACTAGAGGCCTTGCCACTCTTGAGGGAGACCTGGTTTAGGTCCCCAGCTCCCACAGAGAGAGCTCCCAGGTGTCTGTATTTCCAGTTTCTGAGGATCTGAGTCTCCTGTCCTCTATAGGTTCCAGGCATGTTCACGATGAGCTTACATATATCCAAAGAAAGCCTCATAAAATAAAATAGATAAATCTGTAAAAATTATTGTTCAGTGTTCTCATGATTTACATAGAAGAAATAATCTGCCTTGAATAAATCCTGAAAGTCCAATCTCAAGAGATCATGGCTTCTTGGAAAATACCCAAACAACATAAAACACATTGCAAGAAACAGCTCAGAAATCAATCCAGTTATATATTTTACAGTAGGAAAGTGAAAAAATTATATATTTGTGAACATATAAATATATATGTAAATATACTGAACATTTATTAAGGAAAAGGAAGAAAACAAATTATGAGCTAAAAACTGTCTAAAAATCATATCAGTAAAAAATGTCAGGTAAAAATGCTTACAGCGTGATTACATTCGTACTTAAAGTATATTAATAGATCTAATTGTTTTGTTTCGTTTCCCATAATAATGAGAGCAAAAGGAAGAAAATTACGAGATGGAGAGTGTGTTGTTTTGTGTTTCCTCAACTCTAGACAACCTAGAGTCATTTGGGAGAATAAATCTTAATTGAGAAAATGCTCCCACCTGTGGGCAAACCTGAAGTGCATTTTATCAGTTGGTGATTGTATAGGAGAACCCAGTTCAACATTGGTGGTGACACTATTGGGCATGGTGTCTTCAGTGTCCTAAGAAATCAGACTACATAAGGCAGTAACCAGGGTTTCTCTGTGGTCTCTGTTTCAGTTCCTTATCTCCAGGTACCTATCACATGCTGTGCCCCAACTATTTTGGAAGATACAGTTTGAATCTACACTGTTACTATCATTTATGCAAAACTGATGAGATTACTAAAAAAGAAATCATCAGATGGCTATCTTTATGTCCCTCTTACTTTTATTTATTTGTGTGTGTGTGTGTTTTTAAATAAGTTTATTCATACATATTAAGCCATAGTAGCCTGTAACCAATTCTCCACCAGCACTTGGTAAAGTTTCCATGTGACAGATTCTAGGGGTGAGAAAAGTTATTACCAATCTTGCCTACTGACCTGAAGTGGAAAGCTATATCAACAGCACTATCCTCAAGCTTATCACCTCCCAGCTTTCCACAGGGCTAACGATATATTTCCATGTCTGCTGGAAAGTCACAACCTTAGTGGTTTAGCAACTGTCCTTCTGAACCAATCTGTTATTTGGTTGTTTATCGTCAGAGACAGAAAGCTCTCTACAGGCCTACCTCACATCTCTTCTTCCTGGTTACTAAGGGAAATAAGTCACTTGAAGTCACACTCCAGACAGAACAATATCAACGCATTACTATGGTGAGACATATGAGGTTGTTATCTTATAAAGAGAAAAGTCGATTGCTTTGGCTTATGTCTCAGGAGCTTGTAGTCCAAGATTGGGAGGTCCCAACTCTTAGAGCTTCTGGTGAGAGTGGCACAGCACAATGGAGATACACGGAAGAACAAGTCACCTACCTTGTGTTCTCAGAATAGCAGAAAACCTGATCAGGCCAAAACCACACAATTCTATGTTCAGGTTGCATCCAGTGACCTAAAATTTTCTCGCTATTACTCAAATGTCCATGATATTGGCACTTTCCAGTAGCAAAGGCCTGAGTAAAAAGTGATTAAAGTACACCTTTTAGGTAATGCACATTGAGTAAAAAGGAGAATGACTCCCTGCAAAATTACAGGGCAGATGTCTCAAGTCTACAGGTTCCTGAGGCCATTGACGAGAACTTTGTAGTCTTTCCACATGATGAAAAGGATTTTAAACACTTATCTGTGCTTCTCAGCGTGTAGTTCCCAGAGATAACTGGCTGTTGTATGCTGACTGGCTACAGAAAAACATGTTTAAGTATTTATAGCCATAGTCCCAGGAGAGTAAAGATGACAGCTTAGATAAATGCATTACACATGCTAAGGGAAAGACTTACACCTCTGAAATCATTAATATCCCATGATAGTCAGGAAGGACAAAAACCTCCTATTTCCTCCTATATCTTTTTAAAATTTTAATTAAAAATTATGTTTTGTTGTGTATATCTGTATGTGAATGGGAATATTCAGGGTGTTAAATCCCCAGGAACTGGGGAGTATGAGCTGATTGATATGGGTGGTAGGAATCAAATTCTGATCTCTGCAAAAGCATCAAGAGTTCTTAAATGTGGTGCTAGCTTTCTAGCACTTAGATCTTATACTGAATCAAATCTGTCTGTGAAAGCATCACTTGGCAGGGAGCAGATGGGATATATATTTCTTTCTGAGGAGGATGTGGTAGTTTTAATGGGATTGACCCCATAAATGCATTGGGAGTAGAGGTCTTCTTGGAGGAAGTGTGCCACTCAGTGGGAAGTCGTCTGCTGCCTGCAGATGAAGATGTAGACCTCAGCTCCTTCAGCACCATGTCTGTCTATACACTGCCAGGCTTCCTACCCTGATGATAATGGACTAAACCACTGAAATTGTAAGATAGCCTCAGTTAAATGCTTTTCTTTATAAGAATTGCCTTGGTCACGGTGTCCCTTCACAGCAGTGAAGCCCTAACTAAGACAGAGGGAAAAGGAATATTTCAATTTTGAACTTCTGACTTTGAATCTGCTGTTAGTCATTTGTGCCCAATTTTATCATTATTCTCAACTGTTCAGTTTTCCTCTATTGGGAGATTATGATTCTTTATACCACAAATATACAGTTTGGTCATTTGGTTTATATTGGCCAAAAATACAATCTCACTGCTAATGAAGTTGACAGCAGCCATGGTGTGCCATTTTTCTGTTGTTTTAAAAGTAGCATATCAGGGGTTGGGGATTCGGCTCAGTGGTAGAGCGCTTGCCTAGCAAGTGCAAGGCCCTGGGTTCGGTCTCCAGCTCTGAAAAAAAAGAAAAGAAAAAAAAAGTAGCATATCCCAGATGAAAAGTTTATCCTTGAATCCATATTCAAGGACAAAGGGAAGACATGTATCACAACTTTCAAGTGATAAAAGGTCAACAAATTTAATGAAGGTATTTTTATTAAATGATTAATTTTATATGTATGTATATCAATGCATACATTAATACACACACCATATTCATGCATATAATATATATATATATATATATATATCATTGCATACATAAGTCCTCAGACCTCAGAGGAAGGCATCACAGCTTCTGAAATTTTAGTTACAGGCAGTCTGAGTCCTTGTGTGGGTGCTAGGACTTGAACCCAGTAAGCACTCTTGATCCCAGACACATCTCTCCATCCCCTTGAGGGTATTAATTCATCTTTGTTATAATGTGATAAGTCCCTGGAATTGCTTATCTCTTTCTTTGTATTGTAGCTTAATTCAGCCCACATCATATTCAGGTATATGATCTGTAGATAGTAGTTTGGAGATTAAAGAAGAGGTTATGTTCGGAGTTCTGAGTTTGTAACTCACTGCCAAACAGATTTTATGGAAAATGAAGAAATTGGATGGAATCATTTCAGAGCATAAGCCTGGGGGAATGAATACGTGCGTGAGTAATGGAGTCCTGGGAAGAGAGGAAGAGCCTTCTGGAGGACCAGGAGTCTCCTGAAGGATGAGGAGCCTCCTGGAGGAGGAGGACTGGGAAGGAAAAGGCAATGAATGACCAGGTAAAATGAAAAAAGCTAAGATCCGAGCTGGACTTGTTAGGGAAGGTTTCTTCGCCTAGGCAACCTGAGGAGTTTGCAGCTGCTGCTCAGACCATGTCTAGCAATGGGGCAGATGCTCATGCTGAAGCTCAGGCTGCTGTAGATGAACCTGTCATGCGGCCCAGTGTGGTGGACCATGTTGCCAGCCTGCCTCTCATCAGTTCCACGTGTGGGATGGTGAATGCCGCCTACACCTCACCAAGGAGATCTACCCCCACGCCGGGATTATGTGTGGTGTAGCCGAGAAAGGTGTCGAGACCCTCAGCATGGGTACAGTCAGCAGGGCACAGCCCCTCCTGTCCAAGCTGGAGCCCTAGATTGTGACAGCAAGTGAGTATGTGCACCAAGGGCTGGACAGACTGCAGGAAAGCCTGCCCACCCTCCAGCAGCCGACTGAGAAGGTTTTGGAGAATACTAAGAAACTGGTGTCAACATCAGTGTCTGGGGCTCAAGAAACGGTATCCAACTCAGTGTCTATAGCTAAGGACATGGTGGCCATCTGAGTCACAGGAGCAATGGATGTGACCTGCAGGGCTGTGCAGTGTGGACATGGCCAAGACAGCAGTGACCAGCGGTGTCCAGTCAGTCATGGGTTCCCCGTGGGACAGATGGTGACTAGCAGAATGGACAGGATGCTGGTGAAATCAGAGGCCTGGTTGGACAATCGCCTGCCCTTGACACGCAGAGCTAGCCCTGACTGTCACATCTCCGGAGGGCTCAGACATGGCCTTCCTGCAACAGCAGAAAGAACAGGTTGGCCTCGCTATCCAAGGGGCTGCACAATTCTGCCTATGAGCAATTCGGCCTATCTATTTGGCAAGCTGTGTAATGCTAGGCAAAGTGCGTAGAAGGCGCTGCAGCAGCTCAAACATGTGCTCAGTCTGACTGAATCCGTGAAACAGGGCATGGACCAGAGGCAGCCGAGTGGCAGAAGAAGCTGCAGCAGATGTGGCTCAGCTGGAATCAGAAGATCCCACAGGGCATTGAAAAGGACCCAGCTAAGCCAGAGCAAGTGTCGGCCCCGGCTCTCAGTATGTTCAGGGACATGTGTGTGGCCTGAGGGCCAGCATCCAGGGCCTCCGTGGCCACATCAAGGAGCAGGCCCAGCAGGCCTGAAGCCAAGTGTATGACCTTCAGGCCACCTTCTCCGGCATCCACTCCTTCCAGGACCTCGCAGCCAGCTTTCTTACCCAAACTTTGGAGTGCATGGCCAGAGCTCAAGAGGCCTTTGACCACACTATGGAGTATGTGGCCCAGAACACTCCGGCCATGTGGACCGTTTTGCTCCTGCAATCACTGAGAAAGGCCCTGAAGAGAAATAGGAAGAAAGACCAAGGCCAACACCTATCTGACTTGACTGCTTTTCCCAACAGTCCTATTGCATATCAGGTCCTCACCTTCTCTGAGTTTGAATGAGACATGTGTTTAACCTATTCCCAACAGTCTTTTAAAGCAAATATTTTTTCTAGAACTTTTGAGGTGGGGAGTGGGAATCCAGAATATTCTAGAAAAAAAACCTTTTTTCCTAAAAAACTGGGGGTATTAATTCGCGATAGCACAAGCCTGTCATCCTGTGCCAGCACAGGGTATAGAGGCAGGAGGGTCAGTTCAAAGCCCGACTGCCACATAGCTAATTCAATAACAGTCTAAGCTTCATAAGACTTTGTCTTGAAGTAAATCAGGCATAGTAAATCAGGCATTGCATTCCAGTTTCTTTCCTACATTCATGGCCCACAATAGCAAGAGTTTTATGACAGACCCTGATACCTGGTCCAAGAATCCAGAACCTGTGACAGGAGGGAGAGCTGGGATGTTGCAATCTTTTCAGATGAGAAAGTGACAGGGCTAAGTGTCCACTGTTCTTCAAATATTGCCTTAATAAATTTTACATGCATCAGAAAACAAAAACCAGCTGTGTCTACAGCCACAGACTTGGAAATTCAAGGGAAAAGAATGTGGTTGAGAATCATAGAAGATCAAATTCCAGTGAGAGGGTAAAAGGAGGTCATATGTGGCTGGGGAATTCTGAGTGATTCAAGCCCATTTCCCCACTTTTCTGTATACCTTTTGGTCATTTCATTAAAGATTTAAGACTGTGTTTGTGAGTGGTGTGTGTGTGTGTGTGTGTGTGTGTGTGTGTGTGTGTGTGTTGCAAGCTTCTTAAATTTGGTATAAAAACATATTTTAAATGCCTCAGCAGGATAGCATAATAACCTTGGGAAGTTCTATTTGTCAAAAATCTCATATATGTGTTTTTCTAAATAAAAATAATCATTAGTTTGAGACTGATTTTTTTCCTTTCTTATTTCTCTTCCAAGCATGCTGTTACTTGCTGGGAAGTTAAAGGTTAAATGAGCCTCCATTAAATCCCCAAGATCCACTCCTTTCATCTGGAAATTCTGTTCTGGACATATCTAGACTTTGATTTAAAATAAAACTACAATTTCTTTTAAAAATCTCATTATGTGGGATATGTCCATCAAACAATTTTCCTGTCACTGAATACTCCATAAATACTCTTAATGGGCAATAATGTGATGGCTGTAGAGAACCCAGCACAAAACTTCATATTTATGCACTTATCTTGCAAAAATGTTTTCCATCAACTTTCTTTCTCCTTGAGGAAAGAGCTAATAAAAAAATCCACATGCACTTTGTGGTGTAGTACTGGCTGATAATATTGTTCCTCCTTTGAATGTATCTCTTTCAACTGGAAATAAACCCTAATGGAATTTTCGCATCTCCTATGGTAAGGTATCCGTTCAAGATATTTCTGACAAAAGCCTTGCAGTCTATTTTTCATTATAGATTCCTAGTTGAGAAGACAATAGAGACAGAGAAAGCAGCCACAAACATACCTCCAGTGGTTGAAAATGGCTTAAAAAGCGTGTTATAGTCCTCTGAATGTAGATTGTATGAGTAAACACTGTGGCTCAGGAGGCTGAATCAGAAATTACTGCCATCAAGGATGACACAAGGATGATGATTTCTGTAAACAAATGGAAGACTTAGCAGGAAATGATACTCATTTTTTTTTCTGTACACCAGGCACAGCATGCAGATAAAACCTACCATGCAAACACGGAAGATGAACGATGAAGATATTGCCCTCATCTCATTGCGTTCCAATGTTTATCAGAGAGTGGTAAATTTTATAGGCCCTAAAACTGTGGAAAGCAACACCTCGATTTTCAAGCAATCGCAAAGATAGAGTCAAGAGCTTAGAAACAGATCAGAAAACCTCCGAAAGGCACAGCCAGTAGCATAAATTTCACTGCCTGATCCTTAAGTGCGGATTCCATTCCTGTACCCGTACCTACTACGTAGCTCTCTAAGTCGTCAATGCTGGGACAGAAGAGAAGTCTAAAAGATTCTTCATTCCTAAAAGTCCCACAATAAGGTAGGAGGGAGCTGAGGAGCAGCTATGACAAATGCTGAGTCATGAGTAGGTGGGGAGTTAGGCACCATCATATCGAGAATGTTAGCAGTGGCTGTGAAGCTCTTCTTCAGGTTTACAGTTTCTGTGGTCAAGTCACGCAGAGCAGTGAATGAAGTATCTTAGTCTTTACTGGTTGGATTTCAAAGAGGCATTTACATTCATAATAAATCAGGGCAGTCTTCTATTTGCACAGATTTCAAACCTTCCATCTTCATGACATGTTTAGCTCCGTACAGACACCTATCTCTGTATTCCCCGAGAATCCCTCCAACCTCGGGCAAAGGTTGTTCTGATTGCTGCTGCCACTGGATAGCATGCAGTTCTCTAGAATTTGATATTGGCTGTTTTATAGAGTACTCTTACACATCAGTCTGATTTATTCTACTCTGTATTATCCTTAAGACTTACTCATGCCACTAAAGGCAAACATTTCAATTTAAGTAAATATAATAATAGTCCAAGAATCAGTGTTCATAAATAAAATGTAAAATGTCTCAGTATCACTGTAAGTAAACTGTTTATGGACCTAACACAACTTTTGCCTGTATCCACCCAAGTGGATGACATTTTTGTTAGAGTCAGTGTTCAATTACTATGATCCTGACGTTTTCTGAGGAGGCACAAGTGAAGTTCAACTAATCCTAGATAAGGTACCAAGGACAGACAAGAGCATCGAGTTCATGCAAGTCATGCTTAGAGAGACAATGAGCTTATTGGAATTACTTGTAGAAACAGAGGCAAGGGATTCCTTACAAGACTGTGGTTAACCATCAGAGAGCTAGGTCACTGAAGAGTCTCTCCCCAGCAGAGATGACAACTATGCTCATGTAAAGTTCACTTACTCTATGTACTCCAGCATCCCTGGAGACCACATGCAGTTATGGCTTCCAGGAAGGAAAAGAGGGATTGTCTGGAAGTTCAGGTGAGGAATTAAAGAGCATCCTTGTATGCAAATAGATCCAAACTTGGAGGTCTCTGGTGGAGAATGACAGCGGCTTTGACTAAGATGATAATGACCACTTGGTTTAGAGGTTAGAGTCCTTCCAAATGTTCTTGTGCAAATATTTTCATGAATATTTGTACCTCTTGGTACTTTTCTTGAAGTACAAGGTCTCTGTGGTGTAGAAAATGTATATGCAATTCATAAAATCCAATAAACCACTGCCAACATGTAGAAAATGTATGTGCAACTCATAAAATCCAAAAAAAAAACAAACAAACAAACAAAAAAAACCACTTTCAAACGTGGCTACTCCATTTTGTTTTCCCAGCAGCAACATCATGAAGTAATTTTCAACCTCACCATCATTTGGTCATTTCCCCCATCATATTGGATTTAGATATTGTGAAATATCTAAGCTCAATCTGCATTTTCTGGGAGTTAATAACATTTAGTATCCATTCATGATCTACCAGGTTATTTGTGTACCTTCTTTATTAATGTGTCTCTTTATGTCTCTTGCTAGCTTTCTAGGAGCTCTTTGTTTTCTTAAATTGAGTTTCAGTGATCCTTATGAACATGAGTAAAAGTCTTTTGTCTAAGACATGAGTTGCACTTCTTTTTTTTGGTTTGTATTAAAACCATTGACCAAAATCGAAGAGGAGGGTCTTGGAGGCTACATAGTAAATCTGGAAGTAACTGATACAAAGTCAATGACTAAAGTAGCTTCGGGAAAGAACACTCTCCAAAGGGAGAAAATTAAAGGAAAAAGGAATTTTGGATCCAAATGTCAAGCAGAAAGCATTTATGTTCATGGAAATAGTGACTATGAGGAATAGATGTATTTTTCAACAAAACTCTAAGTAATGATGACACATAAAGATTATTTTTATCTCATTAAGATGTGTATTCTACTGAATTCAATTTAATCACCATGCTTTTTTTCCTGACGGCACCAATACCATAAGCCACATGTTTGGCTGGTAAAAGGAACTTTTCTCTTGTCATTGTATCTATGGTGCTCCATGTTACAGAGTGAGGAACTTACACTTTACTGAACTTGGCTTTAATAACAGGGAAACACTGATGATACATTCAAGCTGCATTAAGTGTTTGAAACAAAATTTGGCATAAACACTTTTTGTCTTCTCTCCACTAAATGGGCCTATAAGCCCTTTGGAAAGTTTTAGCTCACCAGTATTGCGCTTGTCTTTGTATCAAGCCCCCATTCTGTTTTCCAAAGTAAAACAGATGTACAGAAGAGTGCCAAGAACGGCATAGACTATGTGCCAGGGCACAGCAGAGTATCCTTATACATAAAAATGTCTTTCTGCTCTGTGTGTCTGTGTTAAACACCAGTGTAATATAATTGTTCACCATTTTGTACCATCCCATTTTATCTTCCTCACTTATTTAGGTACCATTGTTATAAAAATTGTTATTATTATCATATTTTGTTCTAGCATTGGCCAAATCCAAACCTAGTTTCATCTACCTGATATGGCTTTTAGGAACTTAGTATGTAGACACTTCGAAGAAGAAAATCATGTAACTTGATATGCTTTCAACTCATGACTTTAAAATATGTCAGTATTGTTTAGAAGTCCCATTATATTCCCTCCATAGTTTTAACACATTTTAAGAAGGCCTCCTGGCTGCCTTGCCTGGCCCCAGTGGGAGAAGATGTGTTTAATCTAGCAGAGACTGGATCTGTCAAGGTGGGAGGATACTGGGGGGTGGCACACCCTGAGAGGAGAAGGGGAGGGGGTAGAGGGGAGGAACTCTTAGAGAGAGGATCCAGGAGGGGGAGAAACATTTGGGGTGTAAATTAATTAATTAATTAGCTAAAGAAATAAAAAGGCAAAAGAAAAAAGGAAAACTGTGAACATCACCTTCCAAATGACTCTAGGTACCTTTAATTTGTAAACTCCCACAATGCCTTTCTGCTTATGTGTTTTCAATGCAACATGTGTGTTGTCTCACTTTGTGTATAAAGAACCTCCCATAAGTCTCATGTGTTAAATGCCTGTTCCCTGCCTAGTGGCTCATGTCATGAAGAGGTGACTGAAACTTAAGGCCTCTGGTGTTATCAATGGCTTAATGGATTTAAAATCAGAATAGAGCACATGGAAACAGTAGAACTGTGAAAGGAGAAATCTTACTGACAGTGAATGGAGGAGTGTCTTTGAAGGGTGTATGTTGAGGTAGGTATATTCTTGCCAAAACCCCCTATGATATTGCATTCTGTCTGCTGTGGCATAAGCAGCATTCCGTCATAATGTCCTCTTTCACAGTATATGAACCTTGTCACAGGCTGGCCTCAAACTCACAGAGGTCTGTGTGCCTTTGCCTCCCATGTTCTGGGAATAAAGGAATGCAACATTACACCTGACCCTGAGATAATATCTTTAAAAAAATCAAAACAAAATGGTAAACACAGTTCTTTCGGTATATTTTACTGCATTGCTCTAGATGAGTCAGGGATTAAGTCAATTTCCCTGTCTTAAAAGGAAGTCAGCTGCAAGTCCATTATGACTACACACGTTCTTCTCCTTTATATTCTACATAATGAGCTGATTTGCAAATTTTATTTGTATTTTCTGCTTATACCGATTGGTTTAGTTCTTGAATCTCTTGGATTAATACTTTGATGTATTTTGTGACCAGTCTGTCTTTACAAGATCATCTTTCTGTCTGGGCTTTCTCGTTATCTCTGATTAAAGAGCACACTAAATGTGTGCCTGTAATATATGTTGGTCTTTTCAGGTCTCTTTTGTCCTTAGCACAGTTTGTTTGTGTGTATGTGTGTGTGTGTGTGTGTGTGTGTGTGTGTGTGTGTGTGTGTGTGTGTGTGTGTGTGTGTGTGTGTGTTTGTGTATGCTCTGCTTGATAATGGTTTGTTCCATCTAAAAACTCTTTATATCAATTGAGTCTTCAGGAAATATACTTCTTAATTTCAGTTCCTTGCCACTTTATTAAACCCCACTTTTAAATTTTTGCACCTTTGGAATCAATCTTACTTAAAGCTGGTGTTTCATTTCTTTTTACCTACCTACCTACCTACCTACCTACCTACCTACCTACCTACCTACCTACCTTTCCTCCTTCCTTCCTTCTTTCCTTCCTTTTTTCTTTCCCTTTTCCTTTTCTCCTTTCCTTCTTTTCTTTCTATTTTCTTTCTTTTTCTTCAATCTTTCCTTCCCTCCTTCCCTCGTTTCTTCCTTCCCTCGTTTCTTCCTTCCTTCCTTCCTTCCTTCCTTCCTTCCTTCCTTCCTTCCTTCCTTCCTTTCTTTCTTTCTTTCTTTCTTTCTTTCTTTCTTTCTTTCTTTCTTTCTTTCTTTCTTTCGTTTTCTAGTCCAGAACCTGGGGCTATCTGAGGTTCAGGAAGTTGTCATTTGGTGATAGATGGTGGGCAGATCCACAGTGTATGACTAGGGATCCATGAAATATGATATGGAATCCACTTTTTTTCTCAGAATCCTTGCTCCACTCAATGGCTGCTATGGTCCCATTCTTCAGTTTGAATCCCCATACCCTGGCAGTGACAGGCTTTAAAAGTTTTACAATGTCCAGATTTGAGAGGTTGCCTAGACCTGCTGTAGTGCATACCAAGTGAGCCCAGTTTGATGGCAGACGCCGTGGACTTGATTCTGAAGAGGGAAAGATGACATCAGATGAGACTGAGAAGATAGACAGGCATGAGAAAATGGACTTCTGTGAGCCAGATATTCTCAGACAAACTGATGTAGTCCCTTTGGTTTGCACAGTATTTGAAAGACAATCTGTTACAAATAGTTAAAAATTACAAGGTTTCATATAACAGTCTAGATTTGGGACCTAACAAGGCTAAAGACTGAGAACATCTGGCAGCATTCTAACATGGCACTAACTGACCATTTCTAGTGCTCCTTCCCAGGACTGGACATTTCATTTCTGATCTTGACCACCTAACACCAGGACATATGTGCTGTTGAGATTTGGTTTTCCTTCCCATCTATTATAAGGATGCTATTCCATTTCTTGTATGGGTCATGCCAAAAAAAATTAAAAAGGCAGGAGGAGTGGAACCTGAAAACCATTACTTTGGCTCCCTTCATCTCCTGCTTGGCCCTGCAGGCACTTGGACTTATACAAGCTTAATAGCACATGTCTATAGTAACTCCCCCAGGATTCCTACTACACACTGCCCTGCCTTTCCAGGATTTACCAGCCCTGGTCTTGGCTAGACAAAGCCAAGAAGAGAATAAAAAATTAATCATGAATGTTAGAGGAGGTACACCCCTTTACTAGAGGAGAGGTTTGGGGTGGAAGGAAAAACATTTTGATTTTTCTAGTTTTAAGTCAGTGCCTCAAATGGTAGCAGAGGTTGGGGTCAATTTTAAGAGGCCAAGATTAGGTCATTTTGAATTTAAGATTCCCAAACATGTTGGTTCATATTCTTTGACTGTTTTGGACATGAAAGAAACACATAGAAAGTCGTAGTGGTGAGGAAGAGCATGTCTTGCAGCCGAGAAAGTGTCAAGGCCTGCCTCCTTGTCCATTCTCTCTCAAGTTGAATTGCTTAGTGATTGGCAGCAAGAGTGGTGGACTCATGGGAGTTATAGGTAGGCAGAATGGCACACAAAAAGAAAAAAAGTAATGATTTCTGGTACTGGTTCATTCTGTTACATCTTCTGCCTTTGAGAGAGACAATGATCTTGATGCAGGCAAGACTCAGGATGCTCTGGATGGAAATATTTCCTGGTGCTCACCCAGGCTGGCAGCTCCAGGTCAGCCAACATGAAGATACTAGTGTCCTTGAAGAAACAGTGCAGCATAGCCTGCAAGTGTTCAAGAGCTTCAGTTAGAGCTCCTCAGCAGAGGTGTACTTCCACAGCAGGTCACAGAAGTGCCCATTGGCATAGCTGCCACGCTGTTCAATGGAAGAGAACTTGAGCCAGAAAATAGCCTCTTCCTTTTCCATGGTGGCTCCACTTTTTGAGAAATGTGGAGATGCTAGATTTGCCCTCAGTGCTGACATTGCACCTTGGGCTGGGGTGTCAGGGACCCTACAAAAAGCCGAGCATGAACAAGAGTGGGATTCACTGCCTGGCTGCAGTAATCAAAGTAGATCTACTTAAGCCTTTTTTTTTATCCTTTCACATATTTTTCAGAACAAGCTTGCTTTCTTCTTTCTTTAAGTGCAACATAGTTTACTTTTTGTTTTAACCTGATCATTGCAGTGAGATTTAAAAGTGAGGTTTTAAATATTTTTTAATTTTGTATTATTTGTGACTATTGTAAAGGGTGTCATTTCCCTAATTTCTTGCTCAGCCTGTTTATCCTTTGAGTAGAGGAAGGAAACTGATTTGTTCAAGTTAATTTTATACCCAGCCACCTTGCTAAATTTGTTTATTAGCTGTAGGAGGATCTCTGGTGTAATTTTTTGGGGTTACTTAACTATCATATCATCTGCAAAGAGTGGTATTTTGACTTCTTCCTTTTCAATTTGTATCCTTTTGTCCTCCATTTGTTGTCTAATTGTTCTGGCTAGAACTGCTTTTATTTATTTAGGGGTTATAGGACTATTTAGATAGTTTATCTGATCCTGATTAACTTTGGTACCTGGTATCTGTCTAGAAAATTGTCCATTAGATCCAGACTTTCCAGTTGTGTTGAGTATAGGCTTTTGTAGTAGGATATGATAATTTTTTGAAATTCCTCAATTTCTGTTGTTATGTCTCCCTTTTCATTTTGTTAATTTGAATACTGTCACAGTGCCCTCTGGCTAGTCTGGCTAAGAGTTCATCTATCTTGTTGATTTTCTCTAAGAACCAGCTCCTGGTTTTGTTGATTGTTTGTACAATTCTTTTTGGGTCTACTTGGTTGATTTTAGCTCTGAGTTTCATTATTTCCTGCTGTCTACTCCTCTTGGGTGTATTTGCTTTTTTTGTTGTTCCAGAGCTTTCAGGTGTGCTGTCAACCTGCTAGCGTATGCTCTTCCCAGTTTCTTTTGGGAGGCACTCAGAGCTATGAGTTTTCCTCTTAGCACTGCTTTCATTGTGCTCCATAAGTTTGGGTATGTTGTGCCTTCATTTTCATTAAATACTAAAAAGTCTTCAATTTCTTTCTTTATTTCTTCCTTGACCAAGTAGAATGTTGTTCAGTTTCCGTGTGTATGTGGGGTTTCTGATGTTTTTGTGGTTATTGAAGACCAGCCTTAGTCCATGATGATCTAATAGGAAGCTTGGGATTATTTCAATCTTCTTGTATCTTTTGAGGCCTGTTTTGTGACCAATTATATGGTAAATTTTAGAAAAGTTATTATGAGGTACTGAGAAGGTATATTCTTTTGTTTTAGGATGAAACAAAAGATTCTTTTGTTCTATAGATATCTGTTAAATCCATTTGGTTCTTAACTTCTGGTAGTTTCAATGTGTCTCTGCTTAGTTTCTGTTTCCATGATCTGTCCTTTACTGAGAGTGGGGTATTGGAGTCTCCCAGTATTATTGTGTGAGTTGCAATGTGTGTTTTGAGCTTTAGTAAAGTTTCTCTTATGAATGTTGGTGCCCTTGCATTAGGGGCATAGATGTTTAGAATTGATAGTTTGTCTTGGTAGGCTTTTTCTTTGATGAATACAAAGTGTACTTCTTTATCTTTTTTTGTCATCTCTGGTTGAAAGTTGATTTTATTTGATATTATAATGGGCACTACTGTTTGTTTCTTGGGATCATGTACTTGGAAAAAATTTTCCCGCCTTTTTCTCTGCAGTAGTGTCTGCCTTTGTCACTGAGGTGTGTTTCCTTTATGCAGCAAAATGCTGGGTCCTGTTTATGTATCCAGTATGTTATCCAATGTCTTTTTATTGGGGAATTGAGCCCATAGATGTTAAGAGATATTAAGGACAAGTGATTGTTGCTTCCTGTTATTGTTGTAGTTTGAGGTGAAATTATGCTTGTGTGGCTATCTTCTTTTGGGTTTGGTGAAAGAAGATTACTTTCTTGCTTTTTCTAAGTTGTAGTTTCCCTAAAAGACCTGGGTGTGACTCTAACCAAGCAAGTGAAAGAACTTCTGTCTCTGAAGAAAGACATTGAAGATCTCAGAAAATGGAATATCTCCCATGTTCATTGATTGGCAGGATTAATATAGTAAAAATAGCCATTTTGCCAAAAGCAGTCTACAGATTTGATGCAATATCCATCTAAATTTCAGCTCAATTCTTCATAGAGGTAGAAAGAGCTATTTGCAAACTCATTTGGAATAATAAAAATCTAGGATAGTGAAAACTATTCTCAACAATGAAAGAACTTCTGCGGGAAATCACTGTCCCTGACCTCATGCTGTATTACAGAGCAATAGTGATAAAAACTTCATGGTATTGGTACAGAGACAGGCAGGTAGATCAGTGGAATAGAATTGAAGATCCAGAATGAACCCACACAACTATGGTCACTTGATCTTTGACAAAGGAGCTGAAACTATAAAGTGGGAAAAAAACAGCATTTTCAACAAATGGTATTGGTTTAACTGGCACTCAGCATGGAGAAAATGCAAATCAATTCATTGTTTTGCTTTTTGCTTCTTTTTTTTTTCTTTTATTGACTTTTTAAATTTACATTTTAAATGTTATTTCTTTTCCAGGTTTCCCTTCCAGAAACCTGAGATCTACCACCTTCTTGCTTCTATAAGAATACTCTCTCATTCACCTACCTATTTTCTCCCTCCCTTCCCTGACATTCCCCTACACTGGGACATCAAGACTTGACAGGACCAAGGGCTTCTCCTCCCACTGATGCCAGACAAGGCCTTTCTCTGCTACATATGTGGAGGAAACCATAGATCCATTCCTATTATCTTTTGGCATAGTGGTTTAATCTCTGGGAGTTTGGGGTGTCTGGTTGGTTGATGTTGTTCTTCTTATGGAGTTGCAAACCCCTTCAGCTACTTCAGTCCTTTCTCTAACTCCTCAACTGGGAAACTGGTTCTCATTTCAATAGTTGGCTGGTACCATCAACCTCTGTATTTGTCATGCTGTGGCAGAACCTCTCCAGAGACAGCTATATCAGGCTCCTGTCAGCATGCATTTCTTGGCATCAGTAATATTGTCTGGGTTTGGTGCCTGTATATGGATAGAATCGTATCTGTATATGTGGGCCAGTCCCTGGATGGCCTTTCCTTCAGTCTCTGTTCCACATGTTATCTCCTATCTCCATATTATTGTCCTGTGAGTATTTTTGTTCCCCCTTCTAAGAAGGTATAAAGCATCCTTCTTTGGTCTTCATTATTCTTGAGCTTCATGTGGTTTGTGAATTTTATCTTGGGTATTCTGAGTTTTTGGGCTAATGTCCATTTATCAGTGCCTGCATACCATGTGTGTTCTTTGATAATTGTGTTACCTTACTCAGGATGATATTTTCAAATCAATTCATTGTTATCTCCTTGTACGAAGCTCAAGTCTAAGTAGAACAAGGACATCCACATAAAAGTAGATACATTGAAACTAATAGAAGAGAAAGTGGGGCAGAGCCTCAAACATATGAGTACAGGAGAAAATTTCCCGAACAGAACACCAATGACTTATGCTCTAAGATCAAGAATTGACAAATGGGACCTCATAAGATTGTAAAGCTTCTGTAAGGCAAAGGATACCATCAACAGGACAAAACAGCAATCAACAGATTGGGAAAAGATCTTTACCAATCCTCCATCTGATAGAGGGCTAATGTCCAACATATAGAAAGAACTCAAGAAGGTAGACTTCAGAGAACTAAATAACCCTACTAAAAATGGAGTAAATAGCTAAACAAATATTCTCAACTGAGAAATATGGACTGGCTGAGAAGAACTTAAAAAATGTTCAACATCCCTAGTCATCAGGGAAATGTAAATCAAAACAATCCTTAGATTCTACCTCATAACAGTCAGAATGGCTAAGATCAAAAACTCAGGTGACAGCAGATGCTGGTGATGATGTGGAGAAAGAGGAACACTCCTCCATTGTTGCAAGTTGGTACAACCACTCTGGAAATCAGTCTAGTACTTCCTCAGAATATTGGACATAGTGTGACCTGAGGACCTAGCTATACATCTCCTGGGCTTATACTCAAAAGATGTCCCAACATATAACAAGATCACATGCTCCACTATGTTCATAGCAGCCTTATTTATAATAGCCAGGAGCTAGAAACAACCCAGATGTCCTTCAACAGAGGAATGGATACTGAAAAGGGGGTACACTTACATCATGGAGTACTACTCGGCTATTAAAAACAATGACTTCATGAAATTCTTAGGCAAATGAATGGAACTAGAAAATATCATCCTGAGTGAGGTAACACAGTATGCACTCACTGATAAGTGGATATTAGCCCAAAAGCTTGGGATACCCAAAATCCAATTCACAGACCATAAGAAGCTCAAGAAGAAGGAATACCAAAGTATGGAAGCCTCAATCCATCTTTAAGAGCTAACAAAACACTCACAGGAGTTAGAGGGTGGGAGGGCCTTGGGAGGTAGAGAGGAGGGGGGATGGGGCAGGTTCAGGTATGAGAGGAGACAGGGATGATATACAGATGGTTAGGTATTTTAACAGAGTTTTGTCGCAATGGGGGATAGGGAACTAGTGGTAGCTACCCGCATGTCCCAGATGCCAGGAAAGCAAGAGGCTTCCAAGATACACAGTAATGAAATTAGCTGAAATGCCAAAAAAAGGTGAGGGAGAACCTATAGAGATCACATCCAGAGGTTAGGCAAGTCCCCTGGTTGGGGGATAGGACCACCCACTCATCTCCGAATTTTTAACCCAGAATGGCTCCTGTCTAAAGAAAATATGGAGACAAAATGTGGAACAGAGACTGAAGGAAAGGCCATCCAGAGACTGTGCCACCTGGCAGATCTATCTCATACATACAGACACCAAACACAGACACTTATTGTGAATCCCAAGAAGTGCTTGCTGACAGGAGCCTGTCATAGCTGTCTCCTGAGAGGCTCTTCCAGAGCCTGAGAAATACAGATTTGGAGGCTCACAGCCAACCATTCGACTGAGCACAAGGACCCCAATGGAGGAGTTAGAGAAAAGACTGAAGGAGCTGAGAGGCTTGCAACTCCATAGGAAGATCAACAACATCAACAACCAAACCCCGCCAGAGGTCCCAGGAACAAAACCAACAACCATAGAGTACACATGGAGGGACCCATGGCTCCAACTGCATATGTAGCAGAGGATGGCATTGTCTGCCATCAAAAGGAGGAGAAGGCCTTGGTCCTATGAAGGCTCTATTCCCCAGTGTAGGGGAATGCCAGGGTGATGAGGTGGGAGTGGTTTGGTGGGCAAGGAGCACCCTCATAGAAGAAAGGTGAGGTGTTACGGGAGAGGGGAGATTTGGAGTGTAAACTAGGAAAGGCGATAACATTTGAAATGTATATAAATAAAATATCCTGTAAAAATACATTTTGAATTATATGTATCTCACCCAGTGTGTGTGTGTGCATGTGCATGTGTGTGTATGAATGAGTGAAACTAAGTGGCTGCCAGGATCAAAAGTGTTTGTCAGATCCCTGGGAACTAAAGTTTCAGGTTGCTGTAAGCTGTTTTGCATGGATGCTGGAAGTGAACTTGGGTCTTTTGCAACATAAGAACACACTTTCTCTTCAGACTTCCTAGTGGCAAATTCTTGTGCTTGTTCTCAATCTCGTTCATGGTCTTGGTCTTAATCTTGGTCTTGATCTTGGTCTTGGTCTTATTCTTGGTCATGTTCATGCTTATGCTTTTGGTCTTATTCTTGGTCTTAGTCTTGATCTATTTTTCCTCTTCTTCTTCGTCTTGTTCTTCTTTATTCTCTTCCTATTCTTGGCTCTTTTCCTCTTCATTTTCTCATTCTCCTATTTTTTTGTTGGTACTGTTCAACATAGGAACCCTAGAATAACTGGGCAAGTTCCACTATGTAATAGTTTGTATAAATATCTAAGGATATTACAAGATTTTATTTTCATAATCTTAGAGTAAAACTCAATGATCTTCATATTTCTCTAATATTATAAACCTGGAGCCGTTCTTCTTCAATTTGCCTTACCTCAGGGGAAACAGAACAATCCTTCTTTAAAATATGGTGTTTTACTACCCACCTTAGGGGAGCTATGAGATTTCACATCTGTTCCCTTCTATACACTGAATTGTATATTTTTGTTCTCCAATTCCCATGTTGAAGGTTGTACTAATTTAGTTTTGCCCTTATAAAATAGAAATTTAAGAAAGGTTTACCTGGCTTATATTTTCTTTTAGAACTAATCACTGAAAATAACTCAAGGCAAGAACTCAAGCATCATCACATCACATTCACAATCATAAGCAAAAGGAGACTACTTACCCTTTCATGTTTGATGGTCATTATATTCAGGTAACCATGAAGTAGTGCCTCCACACTTAAGGTGACCCTTCCCACCTCAATTAACAACCTAGATGATCCCTCACAGGCATACTCAGAGGCCAAAATGATCTAGAGAATTTCTAGAAGACTATTTTTTTTCCTGTGATTCCAGGTCATGTTGATAGTTAAAACTAGCAAGCGCAAAGACCGAGCCCTTAATGGGACAATGCTCAGAGGTGGCGGCTCTGAGTGGTGCTTAGGGTTAAATAAAGACGAGGCCACAGTCCATGTTTTAGTTGGGGGATTTGTGTTCTTGAGGAGGACAGCATCAGCATCTACTCTTTCTCCTCTAACACATGAGGATGTGGGAAGAAGCGTGGCATCGGAACACCATAAAGAGGGCCATCACTGAATGCTGTCCCTGTTCCTAAAACTGTTCAATTTAGTTTTAAATCCCTACAACATTTTATGAAAATAAACTAAAATGATGAAGTACCTTGACAAAACAGCATGTATATTTACCTACTGATGAATATCTGTCCATCAAAGTTGCTAATGTTATCACATGTGTGCCAGAAAAAAAAGTACTTCACATCTTAATGTCCTCCTTTAACCAATGTTATAGCCAGGAAATGTGCTATACTCTTTAACATTTTTATTAGATTTATTTAATTTATTTATTTGTGTTTGCATATGTTCACACACATGCGCGTGCGTGTGTGTGCGCGCGCGCGCACACACACACACACACATACACACACACACACACACACACACACACACACACACCTCTGTGCATGTGGATATCAGAGAACAGTTCATTGGAATCAGTTTTCCTCTTCCATGATGTGTACCCTAATGATGGATCTCCTCTTCCACCGTGTGTATGTCCTACTGATGGAACTCAGGCCATCAAACATGTCCATAAGACTCTTTGTCTGCTCAGTCATCTTGCTGTGGCCCTACAATTCTTATTTTGTGTAATAAGTAATTTGATGAAACAAAAGATTCATTTCATTATCCCTCCTTTAAAATCCTTAAAGTATTCATTACAAAGTTAACATTCTAGAATGTCACTGTTAGTTCTTACATCCCAGAGCTCTGACTTTGTAGTCCTCTCTTTCTATCCTTGTTAACTTTGCAAAATTTTGCTATGAGAAGGAGAAAAGAATACTTATTTTAGATATAAGTTTTTTATTTCTTCTTTTCCTTTTCTTTTTACCAGGAAGATAAAGTTGAGGCTTACAACTGACACATCTCTTCGAGCTCAATTGTTCTATACTTGAACCCGTTTCATATTCATAAAATGACTGGCTCTAACTTAAAATAAAAAGTGGCAAACAGAGACAGAATGACAGAGAAGAATGCTTATCTTAGGATGTGCTCTAAATAGCAAAACAAACACTGCAGGGTAGAAATTCCTCAGCTATTAGCAAACGCTTTCTATTTTTCTGTGCTAAACAACCTCAGAGTCAATGTTTCATGTCACTTGGTGAAACTAGAATTGCATACAATTTCTGGGCATTTCCAAGTACTTTGTTTTATATATTTGCATCATGGATAAAACCAGATGACTGTACTCTTAGAAAAGAAAAATGAGATAAACCTGTTCTTTTCCAAGTGGTTATAAATCGACATTACATCATCATAAAGTGTAGTATATAAACAAAGCTAAAATCCTAAACTTAAACTCCATTTTCATCTCTGGATACTTTGCTGTGTTGGATTAAATATTCTGCAAAGGTTCAGGTGTTTCCACACTTGGTTCCCAATTAGTGGCTGTTTGGGAAGCTTATGAACCTTTAGGTGGTGGAGCCATGCAGGCAGAAGTATGTCACAAAGACAGGCTTGGAGGGTGTATAACTTGGCCTCACTCCCTGGTCTCTCTGTGCTTCCTGTGTATGGATAATAATGTAACCAGCCCAATTTTTTTGCTACCACTGTGCTTTCCCAGGCTGTAACCATGGCTTCCCTGTCCTGATGGACTCAACCCTTCTGAAAACCCAACTCAATATAAACCCTTCTTCTATAAGTTGTTTTTTGTCTGGGTATTCAAACACAGTAATAGAAATGAAAACATTTGGCCAGAGTATGAATTTTTACATTAAACACAAAATTAACAATGTTGGAATAGCATTAGTCAACAAAGGCAATAATTACTGAGATGAATGAAGTTTAGGAGAACGTGGTATGCAAGTAAGTTAGTCTTGATAGATTTCAAAAATAGGAAGAAATGTCTGTAAAATGGCTGAGCAGGAAAAGGTGTTTTCTGCCAAATCTAATGACTCAAGTTTAATCTCCAGGACCCCTTTAATAGACTGAGAGAACTGACTTCCTCAAATTGTTCTCTGACCTCCACATATATGCCTACTGCACACACACACACACACACACACACACACACACACACACACACACACACACTGAATAAATGAACATTTGAATGTTTGGTCTGATGTTGTTTTGGAAGAATTAAAAAGTAAGGTTTGCTGGAGGGAATGTCTCCTAAGAGTGGGCTTGGAGATTTCAAAAGATTTAACATCAGTCCCAACCTTTTGCTTCCTCTTCCTTCTACTTGTGAATCAGGATGTGCACTCTCGGCTGCTCCTATCTTGCCTTTGTTCCCCTGTCATGTACTCCGTCTCTGTGAAACCAGAAAATGGTCAAGTGCTTTTTGTGACAAGTTGCCTTGCTCATGGTGTTTCCGTACAACAGTGGAAAAGTAACCAAGGCAAGCAGTCAGGAAACAGTCTGCTTATAGATACAAATTGCAACGTGTTTATGTAGATATTTCATATTTTAAAGGCATTTAGATATCTCCCTGAAGTATTGAGGGCATTTATGTAATCGCCATCAAAAGAATTCAGATGAAACACACAGAATAAATGAAAAGCATAACTTATTACAGGGCAAACTGAGGCTCTCTCAAGGAGTGAATTGGCAGTGATCAAAGAAACCACTGTGCTGGTATAAAGCAACAGGCAGCCTTCAGAATAATCTGAAAGTGTCTGAACACACAGATATCTCAAGGAGAGGATTTAACGTCCAGGTGACTGACAGGCTCATTTGGATTGATTGAATAATATGTCCTTACTCTCTCAGAGAGCTCCCAATTAGACAGTAATCCCATAAAGATTAGGACATCTGATATAGGCTCAGAGAGCTATTTTTAGTGTCCTTTCATGGCAGTTTTGGGGTCACTTCTCCCCGTGGAAGAGATGTGACTCAGGTCTCCTTTCTGTGACCAACAATTAGAGTCTGTCTATTCTATCCTTTGACTAATCATCAGGAAGGAGTTCATCCCAAGGTCCTCCAAGTCTGCTAATATCTAACTAGCTACTTTATAATTTATATCTGTCAAGATATAGTACAGTTTATTAACACTATTGAACTTATAAGCACTCAGTATGCGTCATCATTATTTTTCTGTCCCTGTTTGGAATTAATTGACAGAAAAATATGGAGTCTGTGATGTGCTTGCCACACTGTATCTGAGTTATTTTCTCTCGGGTCCATGTGAGATGCTGGGTGAGATGTTAACCACCTAAAACCTCAGAAATGACTGGAGGCAGATACGGGCAGATACGGGCAGATACGGGCAGATCCATGGAAGATTAGGTAGGGGACACCTGGCCTGGCTTTTACGGTGAAATTTCAGGAGACCTTGTCTCAGACAAATTGTTTAAAGTACCAGCACCCGAGGTTGTTCTCTGGCCTCCACTTCATAAAAATTGTGTGTGCTTACTAGTGCCCCACCACCCCGTACACCCATATGCACATAAATACAAATGTATACACATATGCAAATGCAGAAAGATAGAGATAATTTAGTAGGAATCTCATGTTTACTGTATTATTGGTGAAATGTAGGTTGGGAGATCAGTCTTAGATACACATTTAAATGTGCTGACTGGTTCCTTTCCCCAAACCTTGTGTTAACTCAGTCTGCCCTTGGGCCTTATATGTCATACCAAATTTGGACTTTATAATAGGCGCTCAAATGCCTAGTTAACAGAGTCCAAAAGAAATGGAAGTGTCAAGAAATATTGGCATTTCACAGGTAAATTTTACCAAACTAAGTTATATAAATAATGTAACCTGTCTCAGAGAACTCCTTTTTTAATCTATGGTTCAGAGTGGAAGAGGAATCTATGACCATGCATGGTAAGCAAATCCTTTCTCTTCGAACCACATCCCAAGTCTTAGTCTAACATCCATAGATGAGAAGCATTCTCAGAAAGCAGTAGAGGAGGTGAGATGATTCCATGGGGAAAAGGAGCTGCCAAATCTGATGAGCTGAGGAGAAGCCTGAGACCCCAACGGTAGAAGCAGAAAAATCAAGGACCCGTTTCCTGTGGCCTCAACACCTCTGCATCTGAGAGATAAATAATGTAATAAAATTAGGAAAATTAGAAAATAGTTATTTGCATTAGAATCTCAGATGATTTTGAACGTTCTTAGCAGAGACTACTTCTGCTGTGATGTTTAGCCCAATTATCCCAAACTGAGCATTACATATTGTGTTCATTTACTACAATCCTCTATAAATGTGCACAGTTATCATGTCAAAAGTTTATTATAAAAACTACTAAAATGTAAAACTCTGATTTGGATATAGAACAATGTACATGTGTATATATACTTTATTAAAAAAATTTAAAGAAAACTCAATAACATTTTGACTGAAAAGATTGAAAATAAATTATGTTTGGATAATAAGCCTATGAAGGGAAGGAATTACAAGGATAGTGACACACAGGTTTTTGCCAGCTTGTTCCAAAATGCCTTGGTCAAATTTAATACTCCCATGGGTGCTGGCTCAGCTCTGAGAACTTGCTTTTCCACAGTGACACCTTTTTCAGTTGTAATACATAACGATTAAGTGGCTTGTCAGTGGACGAGCCGTAAATAAGGACTGGCACTTGATTTGAAGTTATTAAAATATGAGCCCCTGAGTCCGTTGATTCTGTGATTCTTGCCTGTCTAAGTGGCGTGATTGATTGGTGCAGCTTAACTTTTACAATGTGTTAACTTGATGACTTAAAAAGAAATAAAAAGAGTGAGGTTTTTTCAGGCTGTCATTTTCTAAGGGGATTTAAAACAACAACAACAACAACAACAACAACAACAACAACAAGTACAACATAGTTTCCACCCCTCAGAACTGTTACAGAAAGCAAATGGAGTTGTTAGTTTCCCTTCCAATATCAGCGAATGTAGGTGCAGAGCTTTACCTTGGGGCCAGAGAGAAGCCTGCACCTTATGTGCCGATCTAGCAGTAAAAAGGATGGTGACACTGAGTGGCTGTTAGAACAAACCTTGTCTTTCTGGCATGAAAATGTGCTTGGTGGTTTTAGCATACACTCATACTGATCAGAGACATCAGGTACATCCTATGAGCAAACTGAGCTTTTCAAAGAAGGCAGACACAAGGATATAATCAAAAATGAAATTTGGGGCATTAATATTAATTAATATTTTTGGTTTCTGGAAGTGATATTTAAATTAATGCATGCATTCATACATACATGTTTTCATGTGGGTGTGTATAAACATATATAGAGATGTGAACACACCATATATCTATAAAATACATTGTATATATGTGTACTATATATTGTACTATATACAATATATGTTTACATTCAATATAGTATTCTGCATATATGCTTCATATAGGTATTTGAATAATATATTGTATATGTAAAATATGGTACTCTACATATATGAAAATATACCCTGCATAATATGCTATACAATGTATGTGCATATATGTGTGTATGTGGTAGTTCAAATATGTGTCCCATAAGCTCTTGCATTTGAATACTTGGACTGTAGTTGGTGACTCTGTTTGGAAAGTCTAAGTAGGTGTGACCTTGTTGGAGGAGAAAATCACTGGAGAAGGTTTTGAGAGTTTAACAACTCAAGCATTCCCAGTTTGCTCTCTCTGATCTCTGTTTATCACGGTTTGAACTGTGATGACTCAGCAGCCATGCTGTTCCAACTAACATGGCGGACATGTCCACATGTTCTGTGAGGTGGTGGACACTCATCCCTTTGAAACTATAGTCCAAAGAAACCCTTCCGTCTGTAACTTGTCTTGGTTATGGTATTTTATCATAGCAATAGGAAAGTAACTAATAGAATATGATACAGTACATCATAAGTGTATATATTCTATAGTATATGTGTGTATATACAAATACCATACAGTATATATGATTTTTAACAAATACTGGTTTAGTGTTTGTTATTTGCTTCATCCTCAGTGCACATAAATCTAGTGAACAAATCATCCACTGAGTAATAAATACATTTGTTATTAAGTGCAAGATGTTGTCATTTCTCTCCCATGATCTGCATAGTCTGGAAAGCACAGTTTATTTCTAATAAATATAAAGGATACAGGAACTAACAGCCAGTCACAAGGGCCTGAGTATATTCTGAAAAGTCTAGGTCAAAAAAGTTTTGCATCCCTGATGCTTCATTAACTTGAATATCTTCCTTTTCAGGTCTCCAAACCACGTGATGACATCCAACTTTGCAAATCTTTTGTCAGGCAGAGCTTCGTTTGCCTCCGGTTGGTAAAAGAAAGCCGGTTGGTAAAAGAAAGAACACATCTTTTATTTACAATGCACAGCAGTGTTCAGGATAAATTCAGGAGATTTATAGAAGACGACTTTCTGTTTGGAGGGATTGTTTTTTCCATTCAGGTGTTTCCCTTGTAAACAATGTCCTTTATCATCCTCCATTGTTTCTGCCTTTCCTTTGAGTTCACTGCCACACTCCTGAACAGCGACCTGAGCAGCCATTACTGAGAGATAAAGGAAGGCACAGGTGGGCAAAGCTGCAAAGCGTGGGAAACAGTTCTGAGGATTCCCATCACGCCTAGGGGTGCAGCCTGTCCCTTTCAATGTGCAACGCAGCTCATCCTCTTTTAGCAACCAATGCTCTGATTAGATGGGGGCGAGGTTAAAAAACCCTTCTCCCTGTTATATAACTACTAAATTTTTATTTTACAGAATTAAAAAAAGGTATAAAATTAAACTATTTGAACTGACTGCAAAGAGCTGAATCATTTCTTATTTTTTATATCTTTATTAACTTGAGTATTTCTTATTTACGTTTCGATTGTTATTCCCTTTCCTGGTTTCCAGGCCAACATCCCCCTAACCCTCCCCTTCTATATGGGTGCTCCCTCCCCATCCTTCCCCCCATTACCGCCCTTCCCCCAACAATCAGGTTCACTGGGGGTTCAGTCTTGGCAGGATCAAGGGCTTCCCCTTCCACTGGTGCTCTTACTAGGATATTCATTGCTACCTATGAGGTCAGAGTCCAGGGTCAGTCCATGTATAGTCTTTGGGCAGTGGCTTAGTCCCTGGAAGCTCTGGTTGGTTGGCATTGTTGTTCATATGGGGTCTCGAGCCCCTTCAAGCTCTTCCAGTCCTTTCTCTGATTCCTTCAACGGGGGTCCCGTTCTCAGTTCCGTGGTTTGCTGCTGGTATTCGCCTATGAATTTCTGTATTCTGGCTGTGTCTCTCAGGAGAGATCTACATCTGGTTTCTGTCAGTCTGCACTTCTTTGCTTCATCCATCTTATCTAGTTTGGTGGCTGTATATGTATGGGTCACATGTGGGGCAGGCTCTGAATGGGTGTTCCTTCTGCCTCTGTTCTAAACTTTGCCTCCCTATTCCCTCCCAAGGGTATTCTTGTTCCCCTTTTAAACTGAATCATTCCTAATAGTATACTAGCACACTTGCTCATTAGAGGTGATGTTGGGAGGATGTGTTGATACAGGTATGTTATATAGATGGGTAGTTTATGTCTAATTTATTCTCTAGGCACAATTTTCTCATTTTATTTTACTTTAATAAAATGTCTGCAGGTGTGTGTAGGTACCTTCAGGGGTCAGAAAAGAATGTTAGATCCCCTGGAGCTGGAAGTATAAAATATCATGGTTTCTATTGTGTTCTGGGAACGGGACCCAGCTGCCCTGCACATTCTTAGCCCCTTTCTCCTCTCCAGACCCTCCCCACCAGACCCTCTGTAATGCTACATTTTAACCTTCTTTTCTTTATTTGCTTAAAATAAAAGTTAAACCTGTTTCTGGATTTTGAAATGCGTATTGGTCTATCTGCTAAATCAACATGGATTGGCAACATTTTATTAGTTCTTTATAAAAATTTTATAATCTCAAGGATAGTTACCTTGTATTAAATATTGCTATTTTCTCCATTTAAAAATTATTTATATATTTTATTGTCTATTTATCATGAATTTTTGCATTCCATGTCTATAAACGTTCATGTGTGCGCACTTATATGCAAGAGTGGTTTCACCAATGTCTGTGGTGTATCTGTGTGTATAAGTACATTTACACATGTCTGCATATACAACTCTATGGGAACACTTACCCATGCATTTAAGTGCACCTATGTAGAGGAGCTCACTAACCCATGCATGTCTTTACATCCGTGCATGTGTGTATATATCTGTGTGTATGGTGCACTCCATTATGCATATACACATAGAAGGTTCTCCCTTACTGCTTATTGCTCTCCACTTCAGTTGAGACAGAAACTCAGAGCTTTCCACTTCAATTTCCATTTCATTTGGCCAATATGTTTATCAGGTTCTTGTTTCTGCCTTGCTAGACCCCCAGGGCTTGAGTTATAGGCATGTTCTATTAAACCCAGGTTTTACATGGGTGCTGGAGATTAAAACTCAGATTCAGTTGCTTGGGAAGCAAGCACTTTACCCATTGAATCATTTGCCCAATGCATTGCCCTTAATTTTAAAAAGTGATTGTGATTCCCAAGTGTTTAAAATCTTTGTCAAGTAAGATTTATTTTGGTTTCTGAATTTATATTTAGTATTATAAAGACTTACCTACAAGAGAGAAAGGGGGGAATGCTATTTTAGGGCATTTTACCAGTTAGTTTTTTATGCACAGTTTTATCCATTTATATTTATTTTGGCATAATATATACACATATATATGTAAATATATTATCTAAGTTTAAATTTTTCATTTACATTTATAAATTAATAACCTAAAACTGTTATATTGCCAATAAATGGTTATATTAAAAAAGTTTACATGTTATGAGTACGTTTATGCTCTCCTTATTTATTTTAGTTTATTTAATAAGAAAAATATAATTATAATAGCTATCGTCAATTTCCCAACCATTTTTAATACATGATAAAATTATTATTAAGACCCAAAACCCTTTGGGTTTCTACCAGCACAGAGAACTGAAAGCCAGTTGCCAGGAACACCTACACACCTGAGAGCAGAGTTAAGACCAACTTTTCTGCTTCAAACGACCTGCCTGGTAGACTCAGAATACGCAAAAGCAGAAGTCCTCCTGGGCAGAACACTTCCGGATTCTCGCTGCTACCTGAACTGAACTGAACCAGTACCACAGCTCCCTGCACCCAAATCCTGTGGACACTCCTGAGAACTTAAAGGAGACTACTACTTTCTGCCCACATTCCTGGCTCAAAAGGAAATCACTTAGTGCCATCTGTGCCCTTTGGGTCTACAGGAGTGCTGACACATAGGCACACAGGAAGGCCAAGCCACTTTCAGAGACAGAAAGACAAGCTAACACAAGAGACAACCTGATGGTGAGAGGCAAGCACAGGAACCTAAGCAACAGAAACCAAGACTATTTGGCATCATCACAGCCCAGCTCTTGCACCAAAGCAAATACTGGCTATCCAAACACACCAGAAAAGCATGACTTGGATTTAAAACCACATTTTAGGATTATGATGGAGGACTTTAAGAAGGACATAAAAGACCCCCTTAAAGAAATACAGGACAACAAAAGTGAACAAATAGAATCCCTTAAAGAGAAAACACAAAAATTCCTTAAAGAATCCCTTAAAGAATTACAGGAAAACACAACCAAACAGGTGAAGGAAATGGACAAAACCATCCAGGATTTAAAAGTGGAAATAGAAACAATAAAGAAAGCACAAAGACAACCCTGGAGATAGAAAACTTAGGGAAGAGATCAGGAGTCATAGATGCAAGCATCACCAACAGAATGTAAGTGATAGAAGAGATAATCTCAGGGACAGAAGATACCATAAAAAACATTGACACAACCATCAAAGATAATGTAAAATGGAAAAAGATCCTAGCACAAAATATCCAGGAAATCCAGGACACAATCAAACTTAAGGGTAATAGGTATAGAATAGAGTGAAGATTCCCAACTTAAAGGGCCAGTAAATATCTTCAACAAAATTATAGAAGAAAACTGCCCTAACATAAAGAAAGACGTGTCCACAAACATACAAAAAGCCTATAGAACTCCAAATAGATTGGACTAGAAAAGAAATTCTTCCTGTCACATAATAGTCATAACATCAAATGCACAAAAACAAAGAAAAAAATTCAAAAGCAGTAAGGGGAAAAAGTCAAGTAACATATAAAGGCAGACCTATCAAAGTTAGGCAGATGTATCATCAGAGACTATGAAAGTCAGAAGATCCTGGACAGATGTCGTACAGACATGAAAAGAAAAAAAAAATGACAGCTATGGTTACTGTACCAGGCAAAACTCTCAATTAACATAGATGGAGAAACCAAGATATTCGATGACATAACAAAATTTACACAATATCTTTCTACAAATTCAGCCCTAAAAAGGATAATAGATAGAAAACTCCAACATAAGGAGGGAAACTACACCTTAGAAAAACAAGAAAGTAACCTACTTGCAAGGACATCAAAGAAGAGAGAGGCACAAACATAATTCTACCTCCAACAACAAAAATAACAGGAAGCAACAATCACTATTCCTTAATACCTGGTGACATCAATGGACTCAATTCCCTCAAAAAAAAAAAAAAAAGACATAGACTAACAGACTGGATACATAAAGAGGACCCAGCAATTTGCTGCATACAGGAAGCACAACTCAGTGACAAAGACAGACACTACATCAGAGTAAAAGGCTAGAAAACAAATTTCCAAGCAAATGGTCCGAAGAAAACAGCTGGAGTAGCCATTCTAATATCAAACAAAATCTATTTTCAACTAAAAGTTATAAAAAAAGATAAGGAAGAACACTTCATATTCATCAAAGGAAAAATTCACCAAGACAAGATGAACACTCAATGCTAAATATCTATGCTCCAAATGCAAGGGCACCTACATTCATAAAAGAAAACTTACTAAAGCTCAAAGCACACATTGCACTTCACATGATAATAATAGGAGATTTCAACACCCTACTCTCAGCAATGGACAGATCATGGAAACAGAAATTAAACAGAGGCCTAGAGAAACTAACAGAAGCTATGAACCAAAAGGATTTAACATATATTTATAGAACATTTCATCCTAAAACAAAAGAATATACCTTCTTCTCAGCACTTCACAGTACCTTCTCCAAAATTGACCATATAATTGGTGACAAAACAGGCCTCAACAGATACAAGAAGATAGAAATAATCCCAAGCATCCTATCAGATCACAACAGACTAAGGATGGTCTTCAATAACTAAAAAAATGACAGAAAGCCCACATATACATGGAAGGTGAACAATGCACTACTCAATGATACCTTGGTCAAGGAAGAAATAAAGAAAGAAATTAAAGACTCTTTACCTTTTACTTTACTCTTTACTCTTAATGAAAATGAAGGCACAACATACCCAAATTTGTGGCACACAATGAAAGGAGTGCTAAAAGGAAAAATCATAGCTCTGAGTGCCTCCACAAAGAAACAGGAGCGAGCATACATTAGTGACTTGACAGCACATGTAAAAGATCTAGAAAAAAAAGAAGCAAATACATCCAAGAGGAGTAGAAGGCAGGAAATATTCAAACTCAGTGCTGAAATCAACCAAGTAGAAACAAAAAGGACTACACAAAGAATCAACTAAACCGGGAGCTGGTTCACTGAGAAAATAAAAAAGATAGATAAAGCCTTAGCCAGACTTACCAGAGGGCACAGAGACTTAACCAAATTAACAAAATAAGAAATGAAAATGGAGACATAACAATGGAATCTGAGGAAATTAAAAAAAAATCATCAGAGCGTACTACAAAAGCCTATATTGAACAAAACTTGAAAATCTGGAGGCAAAGGACAATTTTCTAGACAAATACTAAGTACCAAAGTTTGATCAGGAAAAGATAAAGTATCTAAACAACCCCATAACTCCTAAAGAAAGAGAAGTTGTTATTAAAAGCCTCCCAACCAAAAAGATCCTAGGACCAGATGGGTTTAGTGCAGAATTCTATCAGAACTTCATAGACGAACTCATACCAATACTGTCTAAACTATTCCACAAAATAGAAACAGACAGAGCACTACCCAATTCCTTCTGTGAGGACACAATTACACTTATACCTAAACCACAAAAACCCAGAAAGAAAGAAAACTTCAGACCACTTTCCCTTATGAATATCAACACAAAAATACTCAATAAACTGAATCCAAAAATCAAAACAATTATCCATTATGATCAAGTACACTTCATCCCAGAGATGCTGGGTTGCTTCAATACATGAGAATCCATCGATGTAATCCAGTATATAAACAAACCCAAAGGGAAAAAAAAAACACATGATCACTTCATTAGATGCTGAGAAAGCATTTGACAAAATTCAACAACCCTTCATGATAAAAGTCCTGGAAAGATCAGGAATTCAAGGACCATACCTAAACATAGTAAAAGCAATATACAGCAAACAAGTAGTTAACATTAAACTAAATGGAGAGAAACTTGAAGCAATGCCACTAAAATCAGGGACTAGACAAGGCTATCCACTCTCTCCCTACTTATTCAATATGGTATTTGAAGTCCTAGTCACAACAATCAGACAACAAATGTGTCAAAGGGATACATTTGCAAAGGAAGAAGTCAAAATATCACTATTTGCCAATGATAGTATAATTATGTGACCCCAAAAGTTCCACCAGAGAGCTACTTAACCTGATAAACAACTTCAGCAAAGTGGCTAGGTATAAAATTAACTCAAACAAATCAGAAGCCTTCCTCTACTAAAAGGATAAACAGGCTGAGAAGGAAATTAGAGAATGACACCCGTTACAATACTCTCAAATAATATAAAATACCTTGGTATGACTCTAACCAAGCAAGTGAAATATTGGTATGACAAGAACATTAAGTCTCTGAAGAAGGAAATTGAAGAAGATCTCAGAAGATGGAAAGATCTCCCATGCTCATGGATTGGCCGGATTAATATAGTAAAAATGGCCATTTTAACAAAAGCAATCTACAGGTTCAATGCAATCCTCATCAAAATTCCAATTCAATTCTTCATAGAGTTAGAAAGATCTATTTGTAAATTCATTTGGAATAACAAAAAACTCAGGATAGCAAACTATCCTCAGCAATAAAAGAACTTCTGGGGGAATCACCATCCCTGACCTCAAGCAGGATTACAGAGCAATAGTGATAAAAACTGTATGGTATTGGTAAATAGACAGACAGGTAGACCAATGGAATAGAATTGAAGACCCAGAAATGAACACACACACACCCATGGTCACTTGATCTTTGACAAAGGAACTAAACCATCCAATGGAAAAAAGAGCATTTTCTGCAAATGGTGCTGGTTCAACTGAAGGTCATCATTTGGAAGAAAGCAAATTGACCCATTTTATTGTCCTATAGAAAGCTTAAGTCCAA
Organism: Rattus rattus; assembly: GCF_011064425.1. Taxonomy (NCBI): domain Eukaryota; kingdom Metazoa; phylum Chordata; class Mammalia; order Rodentia; family Muridae; genus Rattus; species Rattus rattus. Next base: position 65,405,316 of record NC_046159.1, read on the forward strand.
GTGGATCAAGGACCTCTACATCAAACCAGATACACTCAAACTAATAGAAGAAAAAGTAGGGAAGAGTCTTGATCACATGGGCACTGGGGAAGATTTCCTGAACCAAACACCAATGGTTTATGCTCTAAGATCAAAAATAGAGAAATGGGACCTCATAAAACTGCAAAACTTCTGTAAGGCAAAGGACACTGTTATTAGGACAAAATAGCAACCGACAGATTGAGAAAAGATCTTTACCAATCCTACTACAGATAGAGGCATTATATCCAAAATATACAAAGACCTCAAGAAGTTAGACTCCAGAGAGCCAAATAACCCTATTAAAAATGGGGTACAGCACTAAACAAAGAATTCTCAGCTGAGGAATATCGAATGGCTAAGAAGTTCCTAAGGATATGCTCAACATCCTCAGTCCTCAGGGAAATGCATATCAAAACAACCCTGAGATTAGACCTCACGCCAGTCAGAATGGCTAAGATAAAAAACTCAGGTGACAACAGATCCTGGCACGGATGTGGAGAAAGAGGAACACTCCTCCATTGTTGGTGGGATTGTGAACTCATACAACCACTATGGAAATCAGTCTGGAGGTTGTTCAGAAAATTGGACATTGCAGTACCTGAGGACTCAGCTATTCATCTCCTGGGCATATACCCAAAAGATGCTCCAACATACAACTAAGAAATATGTTCCACTATGTTCATAGTAGCCTTATTTATAATAACCAGAAGCTGAACAAAACAAAGATGGTCTTCAACACAGGAATGGTTAAAAAAATGTGCTACATCTACATAATGGAGTACTACTCAGCAACAAAACAATGACTTTCTGAAATTCACAGGAAAATGGATTGAGTAAGAAAATATCCTGAATGTGGTAACCCAATCACAGAGAAACACATATGGTATACACTCACTAATAAGTAGGTATCACTTCAAAATCTTGAATCACCCAAGATACAATCCACAGACCACATGAAGCTCAAGACATAGTATGACCAAAGTACGGATGCTTCACTCCTTTGAAAAGGGGGAAGAAAAATATTCATAGGAATGATATGGAGGAAAATTTGGAGCAGAGACTGAAGGAATGGTCATTCAGAGCCTGCACCACATGTGGCAGATATATATATCTCCACCAAAAGTAGATAAGATTGATGAAGCTAAGAAGTACATGCTGACAGGAACTGGATAGTGATGTCTCCTGAGAGATACGGTCAGAACATGTCAAATACAGAGTGAAATGCTAGCAGCAAACCATTGAACTGAGAATGCGACACCCATGGAGGAATTAGAAAAAGGATTGAAAAAGCTGAAGGGGCTTGCAGCCCTATAAAAACAACAATGCCAACCAACCAGAGGCCCCAGGGACTAAGCCATTACCCAAAGACTATACTTGGACAGACCCATGGCTCCAGCTGCATATATAGCAAGGGATGGCCTTGTTGGGCACCAAAGGAAGGAGAAGCTCTTGGTCCTGCCAAGGTTGGACCCCAAGTGTAAGGGAATGTCAGAGGGAGACAAAAGGGGGGTGGAAATGGAGGTGAATACCCGTGTAGAAGAATGGGAGGGGGAGGGCATAGGTGGCTTATGGAAAGGAAACCTGGAAAGATAATATAAAAATATCCAATGAAAAATGTCCAATGAAAAATAAAAGTTAGAAGTTAAAAAACTAAATTTAATAACCCCTTCTTATTTTATAATGGTACAATAAAAAAATTACTATAGCATGACCCTGTATCTTCCTGATTATTTGCTCACTGAAGTTGTCAGGGTATCATTGGAGTTTATTATATAAAATGTTATATATCCTTTATGTATACTTTTTCATTTTATGGAAAACAGGGTTATTTCTGACATATTTTGATTGTTTCCCCGCCCTCTACTCCTTTCAGTTCCCTCTCATTTCCTCTCCTTTCTGAATCCGTACCCTATCTGTATCTTACTAGGGAACAAACAGACTTCTATGGGATGATAAAAAATAAAATAAAATAAAATAAAATAAAAACTAAAAAATAAGAATAGGACAAAACAAAGAAACATGCAGAAAAGAGCACAGATGAAAAAATTAAACAGATATAGACTCAAAGACTCAGTAGTTCACATAGAACTCTCATAGAAACACTATACTAAAAGCCATAATAAATGCACAAATAATCTGTAGGGTAAAAGAGAGAAAATATATAAATAAAATAAAGTAATATAAAAGTGAAAAATAATATTAAATAAAAAAGTTTAGCCTAAGCTGACCTCGAACTCGTGATCTTCCTGCCTCAAACTCCTTCAGCAAATCCTACAGGCATATGCCACCACAACTTTTGAGATTATAAATAATATATTTTATCCTTTCTTATAACTCCAAATTGCGGCCTACCTGTAAGTGAAACAGACAGAGAAGATTACCTTGTTTGCTTATATCTTGTTCATCTAGAACAACTTGTTAGAAATGTGTGGGGGGTTCTTGTGAAAAATTTGTTTTTTTACCCATAATTTGTAAACAACTGATCATGTGAGGATATTAGAAAGCATGTTTTTTTCTTACACATGCTCATTTTAATTATTCACTAGAAAAAAATAGCATGCAACTATATTGTGATTTTTACACTACTTGAAAGATTTTGCAGGGATATGTAAGCTGTGGGAGAAAAAATAAAGTTACAGCTATGCTCCAGAGAGAGAGAGAGAGAGAGAGAGAGAGAGAGAGAGAGCACCCTGATATCACATTATGAGACAAAGAATCTCCAATGTTGCTGTTGAGTTCTTCTGTTTGCCATCGGCTACTGGGTATGTGGCCTACTCTGAAGGGTGCTTTCTGTCCCTAGTGAGACCCCATGGATAAAGCTAAATTTTTATTTTCAAGTGGTTATCAGTTAGAAAGAGCTTCTAGGTTAGGGATTGGAGCATGTGTGTACTTCTTTTAAGAATTTCCCACATTTAATAGTAATGAACACACTGTCCTTTTTCTCTTCCTTCACCTCTTCAATCTCCATGGTTTCCTGCTACATGAACAATATCAAAAAAGAGGAAACATAGCATCAGCAGGCAGTTAATATCTAACCCAGTACATGGTATATAACCAATGATCATACTAAAATTAGTAACAATTACATTTACAATATAAAGAGGTGATACATACCCAGTAAATTCTGATTTATGTGTTGATACATAGTATTTCTCCATACCCTTGTCTGGAGATCTAATTCATCTAAAGCCATCTGAAAATTAAGAACCCGAATTAGTTCCTCATCCTTGCTTGGCTCACCTCTGAATGTTCCTATTAGGTATGGGAAGCAATGATCCAGCAAGAATTTTATGTCCCTTTGATATTGATCTAACTGTTGTTTGGAAGACGTAGGTGGACAAATTCTTTTTAGAACCAAGTTCCCATTGAAAGAGAGCATCTAGACATTAGCTGATGTGCCTAGACCAGGGCCTCAACTGTATTATTATCATTAATAAACAGAGGAGTAGTAATCTATTCCACTCCTAAGAGCCTCAGAGACAAAAACAAAAAGGAAAGAAAGAAGAAATCACCATCCAAATTTTCTTTTTCTGCTTCTTGGGAAACATCTGTCACAGACAAAGTGAAAGTAAAGACTTCCAATAGCAAAGCCAAGAAGGTAAACCCAAGGTAAAAGTGAAGCACTCATTTCTTTGGGAAAGGCCTAGAGATCTGCAAATGTCCCCACAGGTCCTTGCCATGCCCTTCCCAACTCCTCAGGCCTTGACATTAGGACAGCAATTTTTCATTGCACCCATGTCCCTTCCTCAGCAGAAGCTTGGTCACCTCCAAGACAGCCTTGTTTTCTTGATGTCCTCAATCCTTTTTGGATCTTAAATGCTTTCTGGCTCCTCTTCTATAGAATTCCTTGAGCACTGGGGGCAGGGATTTGATGATGACATCCAAGGTTCCTCATTCCTTGCAATAATGTCTGGCTGTTGGTCTCTGTATCTCTCCCTGTCTGCTGCAGGAGGAAGCTTCTCTGGTGATGGTTAAGCAAGGCACTGAACTTTGAGTATAGCAGAATGTAATTAGGAATCCTATTTTAAGATTTACTTTTAGGTTTTAATTGTGCATATAAGTGTGTGAGTGCTGAGATCCAGCTTCAGCATGAGGAGGGTCCTAAGAAAGGCAGGAATGGGAACCGCTGACTTGATAATGACTGAATCAACAGGAGATATAAGCTCTCTGTTCCCTGATAAATCTCAGTATTCTTTATTATTCAACATCAGCTTAATTCTTCAGCTTAATAATCAGAGAAAGCCTGGCTTTGTGTAATTTTGTTTAAAATCAGCCTCTGAAAGTTCAACTTTTCTCATGTAGTTTTCTTGAAATTTGATTCTATATTTGAAATAAATTAGAATGAGATGAATTTTTACTGTTAATTTTTTCTGTTAATTTCATTAGTTTTCTTGGTTTAGTTAGTCAAATATATAATAATTATCACAATCATTAATATTATAATATTAATATTTCACAGTATGGCTGTAGCAAGCCTGGTACTCACTAGCATACCCAGGAAGGCCTTGAACTCACTGGAGTCCTCCTGCTTCACCCATCAAGTGCTGAGATCACATTGCTTGCTTTAGTACGTCACTGTGTTAGATTGAAGTTAGCAGATTTATAGTCACTGAAGCAGGGCCCTTCAGTCATAATCAGTTCTATGGTCTCACCTCCTGTGTTCATATTAACACATTAACTCTGAAACATTGAGACACAAAGTGCTTTTACTCACTGCTTACTTGCCAAACACCATTGTCTTGAGTGCTATTGTTATGTGCCAGTGTCTTTTAAAGAAATGCTTATTTTTTTATTCACTCATATTTATATGTGTATGCACACATGTACACACTTGCACAGGCCAGGAGAGGAGGTTGTTCTCCTGGAACTTGTGTTATAGTCGATTATACTCTACACAATATGAAAGTTGTTCAGTTCTCTGTAAGAGCAACAATGTACACTTAACTGCTGATGTGCCTCTCTACTCCCTGGTGCCCAATCTTAAGATAATGTTCCAATTAGTGCCATCCTTTAAAGGTATATATTTAGAAGTGATGGGACCATATACAGAATGCCATGTAGGGTCTGTTTGCATGCACATAGCAGATCCATTTGGACACATTGGTCATTTGGAAAACCCAAAGCATTAGTCAGACTCAATTAAGATGATACAGAATATCAGAAAAGCGCTTGTATAATATTTGAGATGAGACCTCCAAGGTGGACTTGAATGGCTGTAACACAGGAGAAAGGGATAGAGTGACTGGGCTGGGGGAGGAACAGAACTATGATGTGGCCAGAATGCACTGGGCTTTCTGCAGAGGCATATATCAACTTGGGCTCTCTGAGGAACAGAATGTATGGGATGAATATATACTGAAGGGAATTTAGTATATCATATTGGCTTTGCTGGCTGTCTAACACCAGAGAAACTGGGAATCTGACTGTAGCTTAGTTCACAAGGTGGATGTCTTAGCAGTCCTAATCTGGTGCTAAAGATCAGGAGGATTTCTGGAGAGCAGCTAGTCTTCCATCTATGTTGGAAGCCCAAAGAAGATAGTGCTAACGTTCATCAAAGAACACAGCAGAAAACTCAGCAGTATGAGCTTGCTATAACAGTGAGTACCAGCAGGCAAGAGCAAAGTTTCCTTGATTTCCCTTTTATATCTGTTGTCATTGAAATGTTCTGCCCACAATTGGAATGGGCTTTCCATGTTCAAATAACCTGATTAAGCAAACCCCTCACAGGAATGCCTAATAGCTGGTCTTATGACAGATTCAAGATTAAATTACATTGACAACCCAAGATTAGACACTTGAAGAAGTAATTTAGCAAAACTGCCCACCTCATGTTGTCATATGACAGGCAAATATAGTAAGCTTCTTATAACCACACTCTCAAAACCCATTAGACATGAGCTATCCTGGGATGGGGTGACTTTCTTCAGCCTTGGCAATTTCCAAAGTGACCTAGATGAGGATGGTATACACCTTTAATCTCAGCACTTGGGAGGAAGAGGCAACCAGATCTGTGTAAGTGCAAGTCAAACCTGGTATACAGAGTGAGTTCTAGCACAGCCATCCAAGCCTAGACCAAAAAAGAAGGGCAATGTCCAAAGTGGCTGACAATTCTCTCTATAGTAGAATAACATGAAGGTGAGCAGCACATCTCTGTGTCCATGTAGCAGCACTTTTCTGATTAGAGAAATGCACAGTATGGCATTATAAATCTGTTGACCAGACTGTGTCTGGATCTGAACAGACCTTATTAAACAGCTCCCTGCACCCAAATCCCATGGGAGGGAGAGCTATATCTTCAGAGGGGCAGACACGCCTGGGAAACCAGAGGAGACTACTCTCTGCACACATTTCTGACTCTAGAGGAAAATGCTTAGCACCATCAGGGCTCCCTGCACACAGGGACCCAGGAGAAGGAGGGGCAGGACCTTCTGGTTGCTGCCCTCACAGAGAGCTGAAACTTAGCCCCAAGGAGCGACTCCAGGCACAAGACCAAAGGTAAGACCAACTTTTCTGCTCCAAGTGACCTGCCTGATGGACTCAGGACACACGAAGGCAAAATACCTCTGGGACCAGACACTTCTGGTTTCTAGATGGAGCCCAAACCTTGCAGATCCTGGCCCACAGCTCCTTGCTCCCAAACACCATGGGAGAGAGAGCCAAGCACCCAGACGTGTGGGAAACCCTGAGACTGCAGGGCAGGAGAGACTGCCACTTCTGCCCACCTTTGCCCACATCCCTGGCCCAAGAGGAAACTGTATAGGGACTCTGGGCACAGGAAGATAGGAGCAGTTAAGCTGCAGGAGCCCTGTGATCAAGACTGTGCCTGGATCTGGACAGATGCAGTCAAACAGCTCCCTGCACCCAAATCTCATGGGAGGGAGAATTAGACCTTCAGACCGGCAGACACACCTGGGAAAACAGAGGAGACTACTCTCTGCCCACATTTCTGACTCTAGAGGGAAACACTTGGTACCATCAGGGCCCTCTGGGCACAGGGACCGAGAAGTAGGGCCCACAGGGACAGCTAAAAGCCAGTGGACAGGAGCGACTACACACCTGAAAGCAGAACACTCTGTTCACATAACTGTCTGAAAGAAAACAGGAAAACAGGACTACAGCACTCCTGACAAACAGACCTACAGGACTGTCAAGTCACTGTCAGAAATAGCAGAACAAGGTAACAACAGAGACAACCTGATGGTGAAGAAAGTGCAGGAACCCAAGCAGCAGAAACCAAGACTACATGGCATCATCAGAGTCCAATTCTCCCACCAAAGCAAACTCTGAATATCCAAATGCACCAGAAAAGCAAGATCTAGATTTAAAATCACATTTGATCATGATGATGGAAGATTTTAAGAAAGACACAAATAACTCCCTTAGAGAAATGCAGGAAAACACATGTAAACAAGTAGAAGCCCTTAGAGATGAAACACAAAAATCCCTGAAAGAATTACAGGAAAACACAATCAAACAGATAAAGGAATTGAAAATGGAAATAGAAACAATAAAGAAAGCATAAAGGGAGACAACCCTGCCCTAGACACAAGCATCACCAACAGAATACAAGAGATAGAAGAGAGAATTTCAGGAGCAGAAGATTCCATGGAAATCATCAACACAACTGTCAAAGATAATGTAAAATAGAAAAAGCTACTGGCAGAAAACATACAGGAAATCCAGGACAAAATGAGAAGATCAAACCTAAGGATATGAGTTATAGAAGAGAGTGAAGACTTCCAACTCAAAGGACCAGTAAATATCTTCACAAAATCATAGAAGAAAACTTCCCTAACCTAAAGAAAGAGATGCCCATAAACATACAAGAAGCGTACAGAACTGCAAATAGATTGGACCAGAAAAGAAACTCCTCCCATTACATAATAGTCAGAACACCAAATTCATGAAACAAAGAAAGAATATTAAAAGCAGTAAGGAAAAAAGGTCAAGTAACGAATAAAGGCAGACCTATCAGAATTACACCAGACTTCTAACCACAGAATATGAAAGCCAGATGATCCTGGACAGATGTCATACAGACCCTAAGAGAAGACAAATGCCAGCCCAGGTTACTGTATCCAGCAAAACTATCAATTAACATAGATGGAGAAATCAAGATTTCCATGACAAAACCAAATTTATAGAATATCTTTGTATAAATCCAGCCCTACAAAGGATAATAAATGGTAAAGCCCAACATAAGGAGGCAAGCTATACTCTAGAAAAAGCAAGAAACTAATCGTTTTGCAACAAAACAAAGAGCTCAAAAACATAATCTCATCTCCAAATACGAAGATAACAGGAAGCAATAATCAATATTCCTTAATTCTCTCAACATCAATGGACTCAATTCCCCAATAAAAAGAAACGGATGAACAAACTGGATACCTAAGGAGGACCCAGCATTTTGCTGCCTACAGGAAACACATCTCAGAGACAAAGACAGACACTACCTCAGATTAAAAGGCTGGAAAACAACTTTCCAATCAAATGGTCTGAAGAAGCAAGCTGGAGTAACCATTCTAATATCGAATAAAATTGATTTTCAACCAAAAGTCACAAAAAAGATAAGGAAGGACACTTTATATACATCAAAGGAAAAATCCACCAAGATGAACTCTCAATCCTATATATCTATGCTCTAAATACAAGGGCACCTACATACATAAAAGAAATCTTACTAAAGTTCAAAGCACACATTGCACCTCACACAATAATAGTAGGAGATTTAAACATCCCACTGTCATCAATGGACTGATAGTGGAAACAGAAATTAAACAGAGACATAGACAGACTAACAGACGTTATGAACCAAATGGACTTAACAGTTATAGAACATTCTATCCTAAAACAAAAGGATATACCTTCTTCTCACCACCTCATGGTACTTTCTCCAAAATTGACCATATAATTGACTTCAACAGATACAAAAAGATAGAAAAAATCCCATGCATCCTATCAGACCACCATGGTATAAAGCTGGTCTTCTATAACCAAAAGGAAAGAATGCCCACATATACATGGAAGTTGAACAATGCTCTACTCAATGATAACCTGGTCAAGGAAGAAATAAAGAAAGAAATTAAAGACTTCTTAGAATTTAATGAAAATGAAGGTACAACATACCCAGACTTATGGGACACAATGCAAGCTATGCTAAGAGCAAAACTCATAGCTCTGAGTGCCTGCAGAAAGAAACAGGAGAGAGCATATATCGGCAGCTTGACAGCACACCTAAAAGCTCTAGAACAAAAAGAAGCAAATACACCCAGAAGGAGAAGAAGACAGGAAATAATCAAACTCAGAGCTGAAATCAACCAGGTAGAAACAAAAAGGGCTATGCAAAGAATCAACTAAACCAGGGGCTGGTCCTTTAAGAAAATCAACAAGATAGATAAAGCCTTAGCCAGACTAAGCAGAGGACACAGAGAGTGTGTCCAAATTAACAAAATCAGAAATGAAAAGGGAGACATAACAACAGAATCAGAGGAAATTCAAAACATCATCAGATCCTACTTCAACAAGACTTGAAAATCTGGAGGAAATGGACAATTTCCTAGACAGATACCAGGTGTTGAACCTAAATCAGGAACAGATAAACCATTTAAACAACCCCATAACTCCTAAAGAAATAGAAGCAGTCATTAAAAGTCTCCCAACCAAAAAGAGCCCAGGTTCAGATAGGTTCAGTGAAGAATTCCATCAGACCTTCATGGAAGACCTCATAACAATACTATCCAAACTGTTCCACAAAGTTGAAACAGACAGAGTTCTACTTAATTTCTTCTATGAAGCCACAATTACTCTTATACCTAAACCACACAAAGACCCTACGAAGAAAGAGCACTTCAGACCAATTTCCCTTATGAATATCAACACAAAAATACTCAATAAAATTCTTGCGAATTGAATCCATGAGCACATCAAAATTATCATCCATCATGATCAAGTAGGCTTCATTCCAGGTATGCAGTGATAGTTTAATACACGGAAAACCATCAATGTAATCCACTATATAAACAAACTGAAAGATAAAAATTACATGATCATTTCATTAGATGCTAAGAAAGCATTTGACAAAATTCAATACCCCTTCATGATAAAAGTCCTGGAAAGATCAGGAATTCAAGGCCCATACCTAAACATAGTAAAAGCCAGTAGCTAACATTAAACTAAATGGAGAGAAACTTGAAGCAATCCCACTAAAATGAGGGACTAGATTAGGCTGCCCACTTTCTCCCTAATTATTCAAAGTCCTAGCCAGAGCAATCATATAACAAAAGAAGATCAAAGGGACACAGATTAGAAAGGAAGAAGTCAAAATATCACTATTTGCAGATGATATGATAGTATATTTAAGTGATAACAAAAATTCCACCAGAGAACTACTAAACCTGATAAACATCTTCAGCAAAGTGGCTGGGTATAAAATTAACATGAATAAATCAGTAACCTTCCTTTACCCAGGAGAGAAACAACCTGAGAAAGAAATTAGGGAAATGACATCCTTCATAATAGTCCCAAATAATATAAAATTCCTTGGTGTTACTTTAACCAAGCAAGTAAAAGATCTGTATGATAAGAACTTCAAGCCTCTGAAGAAAGAAATTGTGGAAGATCTCAGAAGATGGAAAGATCTCCCATGCTCATGGATTGGCAGGATTAATACAGCAAAAATGGCCATTTTACAAAAAGTGATCTACAGATTCAATGTAGATTCCAAATCCATCAAAATTCCAATCCAATTCTTCATAGAATTAGACAGAAAAATTTGCAAATTCATCTGGAATAGCAAAAAACCCAGGATAGCTAAAACTATCCTCAACAATAAAAGGACTTCTGAGGGAATCATTAACTCTGAACTCAAGGAGTATTACAGGGCAATAGTGATAAAAACTGTATGGTATTGGTACAGAGACAGACAGGTAGACCAGTGGAATAGAATTGAAGACCCAGAAATGAACCCACATATGTATGGTCACTTGATGTTTGACAAAGGAGCCAAAACCATCCAATGGAAAAAAGATAGCATTTTCAGCAAATGATGCTGATTCAACTGGAGGTCAGCATGTAGAAGAATGCAGATTGATCCATTCTTATCACCCTGTACAAAGCTTAAGTCCAAGTGGATCAAGGACCTCAACATCAAACCAGATACACTCACACTAATAGAAGAAAGTGCGGAAGAATCTCGAACACATGGGCACTGGAGAAAATTTCCTAAACAAAACACCAATGTCTTATGCTCTAAGATCCAGAATCGACAAATGGGATCTCATAAAACTGCAAAGCTTCTGTCAGGCAAAGGACACCGTTGTTAGGACAAAACAGCAAACAACAGATCGGGAAAAGATCTTTACCAATCCTACAACAGATAGAGGCCTTATATCTAAAATATACAAAGAACTCACGAAGTTAGACTGTAGGGAAACAAATAACACTATTAAAAAATTGGGTCCAGGGCTGGAGAGATGGCTCAGCCGTTAAAGGCTAGGCTCACAACCAAAAAATGGGGTCCAGATCCAAAGAATTCACAGCTGAGGAATGTAGAATGCCTGAGAAGCACCTAAAGAAATGTTCAACATCTTAGTCATAATTGAAATGCAAATCAAAACAATCTTGAGGTTCCACCTCACACCTTCATAATGGCTAAGATCAAAAACTCTGGCAACAGCAGATGCTGGTGTGGATGTTATCAAAGAGGAACACTCCTCCATTGTCGGTGGGATTACAGATCGGTACAACCATTCTGGAAATCGTTCTGGAGGTTCCTCAGAAAATTGGACATTGCACTAGACGAGGACCCAGCTATACCTCTCTTGGGCATATACCCAAAAGGTGCTCCAGCATATAACAAAGACCAAGACACATGCTCCACTATGTTCATCGCAGCCTTATTTATAATAGCCAGAAGCTGGAAAGAACCCAGATGCCCTTCAACAGAGGAATGGATGCAGAAAATGTGGTACATCTACACGATGGAATACTACTTAGCTATCAAAAACAATGACTTTATGAAATTCATAGGCAAATGGATGGAACTGAAAAATATCATCCTGAGTGACGTACCCCAATCACAGAAATACACATATGGTATGCACTCATTGATAAGTGGGTATTAGTCCAAATACTCGAATTACCCTAGATGCACAGAACACAGGAAACTCAAGAAGGATGACCAAAAATGCAGATACTTCACTCCTTTAAAGGGGGAACAAGAATACCCTTGGGAGGGAACAGGAAGGCAAAGTTCAGATCAGAGGTTGAAGAAACACCCATTCAGAGCCTTCCCCAAATGTGGCCCATACATATACAGCTGCCAAACTAGATGAGTTGGATGCAGCACAGAAGTACAGGCTGACAGGAACCGGATGTAGATCTCTCATGAAAGACACAGCCAGAATACAGCAAATACATAGGTGAATGTCAGCAGCAAACCCCTGAACTGAGAATGGGACTCCTTTGAAGGAATCAGAGAAAGGACTGAAAGAGCTAAAGGGGCTTGAGACCCCATATGAACAACAATGCCAACTAACCAGAGCTTCCAGGGACTAAGCCACTACCCAAAGACTATACATGGACTGACCCTGGGCTCCAACTGCATAGGTAGAATGAATAGCCTAGTAAGAGCACCAGTGGAAGGGGAAGCCCTTGTTCCTGCCAAGACTGAATCCCCAGTGAACATGATTGTTGGGGGGAGGGCTGTAATGGGGGGAGGATGGGGAGGGCACACCTGTACAGAAAAGGAGCAGGAGGGCTTAGGGGGATGTTGACCTGGAAACCTGGAAAGGGAATAACATTTGAAATGTAAATAAGAAATAACCAATTTAATAAAGTTGAAAAATAATAAGTCTGTGGAACTGGAAGTGGGGAGGAAGGACATGTAGGTAGAATAAGACATATGCAAATGTAAATCTAGCCAATCTTTTAAGACTGAGCTGGAGTGCTTGTCTTTGTATCCCCTGGCCTAGTGTTCTGAAATCGTTAAATACGGGTCATGAATGAAAGATTATTTTGCATATAACTGTTGTCATCTGAATCTGGCTTAGTTTTCATATAAGCATCTCAAGAACGTCTGGCTGAAACAGTTTTGGGAAACATTATAAGAATGAACCCCACTCTCAAGTAGGAATAAGTAATTTACTGCAGAATCATGAGAGTGCCATGATTCTACAGCACAAGCTATAATTTATGCCTGTAACACCAGTGTTAAAGGCAGCAACTCACCAGGTTTATAAAACAAAAGATAAAGTGTGGTGAAAAACAACAAGCAGAGATTGTAGATATTTGGTAGATATAAAATTTTAAGATAAATAATGAGTAATCAACTCTGTAGACCACATAAACCAATCTTCTCTACTGTCTCTCTCTAACATAATAGAGATGGTCCAGCAGTTCAGAGTCCACACTACTCTTATAGAAAGCTCGAATTGTTATGCCAGTACACCTGTTGGGTGGCTCACAAATTCATGTAACTTCAGGTCCCAAGAATTTGATGCCCTCTTCTACTTGCACTCATGCACACAGATACACACACACACAAACACTCAAATAAAAATAAATCTTTTCTTAAAAAAAAAGGAGCAGAATTCAGGCATATCCCTGAGGAGGTATTTTATGGATTCATTTGTGTATTCACTAAGGCAATTATAGCTTTTGCATTTCTCTCAGAACTCCTGTGGGTAACAGTATGCTTAACAAAAAGGGAAACAAAATTTCTAGATGTTTTCAGAGACTAAGCAAGGAGGTGAAAACAAGTTCTGTCAGGATAATGAGCCAAATCCCGCCTTCCCTGGCAATGCTATGCCAATGATGTGACCACATCAATGCGCCCACTTCAGAGCCCTCTGTCCTCCATTGTTTTTGTAGAACACTGAGTCCAAGGGAGCTATAGGAGTCTGCCCATCTCTTTCAAGCAGACTGCAGAATTCTTGTGCTACCTCAAGAAAACTAAGGCTATCTAATTATGTAGTCAAGTGTTTTGGTTAAATGCCTCATTCCTTGTTCTAATTATCACCTATCCCAAAGGGAAGAGCTTCAGTTTACAAAAAGCAAGGAGAACAAGCTTACCTTCTCCTCCCAAATCTCTTTTGTGATGAGAAAACACACAGCTGGAGTTCCCAGCATATTTAACTGCAGTGTTTATCAATGTAATTTGTTGTTTTTCTTAATAGAAATCTGCTCAAAGCTAGTAGTCTTTGAGGAAAAGGGAAAAGCATGTAGTAAGTAGAATGTAGCAGCCTTGGATGCTTGAAGTTGGAGTTTATAGACTGGGGCTACCAAAAAAAAAGATGTTTCAAGCAGATCTCAAATTAGCAGAAAGTTTAAAACAAACAAACAAACAAACAAACAAACAAACAAACACACATTGAAAAAAACCATTAAATAGCTAATTAAGTTATTTATTATTAGTTTTGATCAGAATAGATGTAGTAATAGCTTGATGGATTATTTGACTGCCCTGATGGACATTAGAGCATCTATAGTTAGATCCAAGGTCATGCCATATTTTTCAATTCAAGCTTCAGAAAGAAGGATTTAAATGCTTCCTTTCATTCTGGTGATCTCGAATGCTTGGAAATATTTACTTGATATCAATATAATTTTCACAAGATTTTCCTTTTAAGCTTGATCAAGCAATTAACTTTAAGTAGTATAGAAGACACCAGTTTCAAATATGGCATTTTTAACCACTTGTCTTTGTTGAGTGTTCTCCCACACCCCACAGACTATCCTTGTGACCCTCTCTCTTCCCAACAATCTCCTTCTCAATACTATGTCCCATGTGTTTTCTTGCCCTTCCACAAATCCTCTAACACTCTTTCTCCCCTAGAAATTTCCATAGTTTACAATTCCAACCAACATCCACATACATGGACATTTACAAACATTGAGAGATAGAATCTTTATATGAATAAGAACATGTGATATTTGACTCTGAGTCTGGTTCACCTAACACAGTTTAATAATTTTCTCATCTGTTTGTCCTTAAATACATTGTATTTTTACTTGTAGATGAATATAATTTCATTGTATGTACATACCACATTCCATATTTTCATTTTCTATATTGACATACATGTAGGCTAGGTCTTACACTTTAGTTTGTTCAGAAGCAAGAAGGCATTTTGTTTAAATAGATTCCTTATCTTGTATATATAACACTCCAATTTCGAGTCAGTTAAAATGTTTTGTGATATATTTCCTAATACCCTGCTTTATGAGTCTTCATGAAATCTCCTATCTCAAAGTTCCGTAAGCTTAGTTAAATCTTTACCTCTGCTGAAAGGAGATAATTATAGAGTATGCTACAGCTTGCATATAATTATATGCCATTAATATCCATTATCTCACCCAAGAGCCCATCTTTTCTCAAGAATTCTATAAATCTAATTCTCTCAAGAGTTTTCTTTCATATGCTTCCACATGCTTGCTAAATCAAGTGTCATTTTTGGTGTTTTTCTATCACCACTAATTCAACATATTGTAATCATCATCAGATTTTATATTATTAAACATTATTGGTGATAATGGCTTTCTTTCTACTGTATTACTTCAGCATATATCAAGCCTATTGCACATATACTATGATTTGCCTCGATGGACAAGACCTCAAATCAAAGCCATAGAAAATAGAACTTGGAAGGTAGATAGATAGGCCCACCAGGATGGAGAAAGACTGCAGATATAGGGACAAGCAAGTGGCCTATGAGGTAACTGCACATTATTTCCAAAATATGAGCATCTGTTGATGCAAAGTGGAAACAAATACAGGTAGGCATTACCAATAAACAAGTAGGAACTTAGATTTGACAAACAATTGTAAAGATCATTCATGGTTTTAGATTTTTGTTAGAAATTCAAATAAGAATGTCTAAAAATTTCCATCTAAAGACTATAATATGAAATAGGGGGTGTAATTTTCTTCTGGGGAAATCTGAAGGACATTACCACCTCCAGTTTAGTTATTTTTCTGGTTATTGTGACAGAAACCCAAAGAAAAAAAGTGACTTAAAGAAGCTAAGTTTTATTTGTGCTGACAGAGGAGTGGGTGTAATCTATCATAGATGAAAAGTCATGATGGGGGCAGGAGCATGGGGCAGAAGCATAGGGCAGGGGCATTGGGCAGGAGCAAGGGGCAGGAGCATGGGGCAGCTGGTCACATTGCATTTGCTCTTCTGAAGCAGTGAGTGATGCTGCTGATGCTCAATCTGTTTTCTCCTTTAAGTTTGTCTGCAATCCCAGCCCACTCAATGCTACTCCCCTCTCTTAACATGCATCTTCTCATTGGAATTAACCCAAGCTAGGCAAGACACAGATTCCAAAATTTACATGATTGTATAATTCTACAGGCGGTCAGGTCAGAACTCAATATTAAACGTAACGGTTCCATCCCTTGTCAACTGAACACCCAAGCACTTTTCTGTTAAAATGTAACCATCCTTCTCTTGCCTATGGACCTGTGATATTGCATCATGCAAAATATATTTCTACAATTGAAAAATGACTTTTGTTTAACAGTTCAAATACTTTCTTCCCAAACTATTGTTTATTACTATAGACTTGGATAAGTGCTATAAATAATAAGCCACAACTTGAATATGCTCCTGTCTTGAAATTTTCTTTATCAAATACATTATTTGATGTACTGGTTAGCTTTGAATTTTCTGAGTATCAAGTTGAGGAAATATCTCCATCAGATTGATCTGTATGAATGTGTATGAGGCATTTTAATAATATATAATTGACATGGAATGACCCAGCCCACTGTGGACTTGGTGACCCTGATCAGGTGGGTGGTCATAAGCTATTTAAGAAAGAAATCTGAGGAAGGCACAGAAGCCAGCCAGTCAGCAACATTCCTCCACGGCCTCTGATTCATTCCCTGCTTTAGGCTTCATTCCTTCTTGAGTTCCTTCTTTATGTTCCCTAAATGATGTGTTGTAATTAAGATCTATAAGTCATATAAATCTTTTTCTGCCCAGCTTGTCTTCGTTCATGTTCTTTACCACAGTAATAGGAGGCAAAGAAATGCAGCTTATTGCCATTAAATTCAACATCACTCAATCTCTCAAAATATGTGCAAAACACAGCCAAATACCTTGTCAGACTCTCACATATCTAAGTTTCTGATATTTTGGTTTATTCTGCAGGCTCATGAAGAGGACGTCTACTCAAGTTTCTCTCAGCATTTCTGTTTTTGCATCTTCTATCAGATTGACCCACTAGATTCTGCTTACAATATTCAAGGAATTGTGCAGTCCAGTCACATTCAAAGCTCCCACAGACGAGTTCCAAACACTTAATAAACATGAAATTAGGCTCATCACATCAATGCCTATACCTCCAGTACCAATCATCTATATTAGGTCCTTATAGTATTGCATGTGAGGAAAGAAAGGTTAATTTTGATGTACAGTTTGAGTTTGTAGGCCGTTATGGTTATAATGTGGATAGATAGCATCTTGAGACATCTAGTCACATTGTAGCTTCAGTTGGGATGCAGAAAGAATTGCATGCTGGTATTCATCTCACTTTCTTCCTTTTGTATAACATGGAGCCCTAGCCTATGGAATGGTGCCATTCACATTCAGGGTTACTATTCCCAAGTTAATTAAACTAATTTAGATAATGCTTCATGGGCAAGCCCTAGAGGCTTGTCTCCAAGATGATTATAGATCCTGTCAAGTTGATAAACAACATTAGCTATCACAATTAACATTAATCATAGTAAGTTGTGTTGGTCACAGGAACAGTTGAAATCACACAAGAATGTAGAATGAATACTTTATAAAGAACAAACAATGATTTTAAACACTTTGGAGGTCTCAGAGGAGAAGAGCAAAATGATTAGTAGAAACTTTATATAAGCAGTGAGGCCTATTTTCTCCTTCCAAGATGGTACCTTGCTTCTGCATTTTGAGGGGTGGTGGGGCTGTGTCTTCCTGTGATAACAGGATTTGGAAGGGCAGAAAGGAATGAAGTATTTTTGGTAGGAGAGCCTTTATCTCTTTCACCACTTAAGAAGCCCTCAAGACCACATCAGCTCCTAAAGTCCCCAGTCTTCATCCTGTCTGACAAGTGTACAATTTTGCCACCTGAGCTTTGGGCAAGAACCCTCTGATCTCAACAGGTGGCTTCCCCCTCAAGACTCCAAAACTACTGTCTGATAATGAAAACCATCTTAAACAAGCTGGACTTGAAGTTTTACCAAAGACATGTCTAGCACTCATCACCAAGGTCCCCATTCCAGCTCACCAAAAACCATAGTAGGCTATCAAAACCAAAGAAAGCCTGAGAAACTAAATCTGAAACACTTTAATGTGACAAGGAGAACAATTGTAATGTCATTGAATCCTGTGGCAGAAAACAGACATTTGTCAAAAGCTAGGGAAATGGGGTAGAACCCACTGTTCAGAGATTCAAAGGGCATATTGTCCTTGCAGAAGACTTGAATTCAGTTCCTAGCATCCACAACAAGCAGCTGATAACCACCTATAACCACAGATGGTTATCTGTGACTTTTATTAGAGGTTATCCAATGACTTCTTCTGCTCTTCTTTGATATCTTCACTCATTTGCACATATGCTACTAAACACATGCACACACACACACACACACTCACACACACACACACAGACACAGACACAGACACAAAATTAAAATAAAATAAACCTTTTTTAAAACTCTAAGAACGCACAAACAAAATATGGGTAGTGCTTACTAATGCTGGTCCTAACAGATATATTTGAGTCTAAAATTACTATATAATTGAGTGTTTAAAACTTTTGTATATAGAGAAGAAAATGCAAAGGAAATTTAGAAAAATATGAGTTATTTCAGAGAGATGAAACACAAAGAAATAAAAACTGTGGGTGAAGATACCCAGTTTCATATTGAGAGTTTGGTTTTGGTCAGCAGCCAAGAAACTTATTCGTTAAATGTTTTCAGCCTTACAGGCTGCGTAGTTTCTGTCACGAACATCAAATACTGGCAATTATAACAATATAAGAGCCACAGAAAATTCATAAAGAAATGGACAGTGCTTCTTAGTATAACTTGAGTTACAAAAAGATGTGCCATGTTTAGACTCTGGGTTATAATTTCCTGCCTGTACTTTGTGAAGTATTGAAATCATGTCCAAAATAATCTTAGAAATTGAAGTAAAAACTGAGAAGCAAGAAGAACATTCAATCATTAGTACTAGAATTTAAAAGAAAGATTTACAAAAAAGAATACATGGTTCTAATTACCTGTGTAGAGTCATGAATCTGATGGAGTTATTGAGTTAGCAATGTTTTCAACAAGACCATACATTTCCTTGAATATTAACATGCTTTGCTTAGAGAATATTTTAAGGAGTCACAAAGGCACAACAGTTGGAATAATTTTCCCTTGTACATAGAAGGCAGATGTCTCTTTTGTGTTGTTTGGATTGTGTATGTTTGCATATCCATCTAACCATATAGAGTGGCTGCATGTCCCCGTGTGCACATGGATGTGATATGTGTTTGTGTGTGTGTGGGGGGGGCGTGTGGGTGTGTGTGTAGTACATGTATATGTGTTTGTGGTGTATGTGTGTGTGTGTGTGTAGTATATGTATGTGTGTTTGTGGTGTGTGTGTGTGTGTGTAGTATATGTATGTGTGTTTGTGGTGTATGTGTGTGTGTGTGTGTAGTATATGTGTGCAGTGTGTGTGTGTGTGGTGTATGTGTGTATGTTGTGTGTGTGTGTGTGTGTGTGTAGTGTGTGTGTGTGTGTGTGTAGTGTATGTGTGTGTGTTTGTGTGTGTGTGTGTGTAGTATATGTGTGTGTGTTTGTGGTGTGTGTGTATGTGTGTGTGTGTGTGTGTAGTATATGTGTGTATGTTTGTGGTGTGTGTGTGTGTGTCTGTGTGTGTGTAGACCAAAGGCTAATGTCAGATGTCTTCATTAACTGCTTTGCATTTTACTGAGGCAGAGCCACGTGACCTTGAATTCTCTGAATCATCAGTCTAACTTGCCACCTTACTCTGGATATTCCCAGTTTTCCTCTTCTCCGGGACTAGAATTACAGGTGGGCTGCCAAACCTTCTGACTTTATTAGGATTCTGACTTCTACTTAATACAATGGCAGGTGCTTTGTTTCTTTGTCTACTGAGCTGTCTTCTTCACTCCTGTGTTTCCTTCAAAGCTTATCAGCAAATTCTCTCTGTGTCTAAGTGTTTTTAATAAAACTCCTTTTCTTCTGAACCACATGTTTAGGAGTGTTTCTTGGAATCAATCACTTCTTCCATGAATATGAGGAGATAGTGTCATTTTGGTTTCTTCAATTGAAGAACCTGGAACTAGAAATGTGCTTTCCCAAAGTTTCAATTAGTTTATTGCTCACACTGTTTAAAAATGAAGGCACACAGAGGCTAGCAGCTAGTCTTCACACAGATTATGATAAAGCAGGTAGACGCTCTCTGATCAACATTGGTTCAATTTAAGGTGCCATGTTCATATTTCATATCCCTTTGCTGCTCCTCCTATGTGCAGACTACATGCCAACAAAGAAATGAGTTAAAAGCAGTGGACATATTCCTTTCTGCTTTCTAAGGTCCATAATATTCCTACTATCTCAATCATTCTTATATCTGAAGGCAGGGCTCTAAGAATTATGCTTATGAATACTAGGTACTATATATAGAGAAACTTAACTTTCTCACATAACATGTAAGTTTTGTGTTCTCTGCCACTATAGATTTAATACAAAACTTATTATTAATGTGAGGGAATCTTAATAATCACAATAATTGCGAGGAAGTATTCATGTTTATTTCAGAATATCTGTAATTCAAAAATATCAGCTGTTTGCATGTGTTGTACAACCCTAATCTGGAGGAGCATGAGCAAATATGTATTCAGAACAGAAAGGGAACTAGTCACAGACTAATATATTCAACTTGGTAAGTTTTATTAAAGTTGTTTAGATGGATCAGTTTACTTAATAGAGCAGAAAATGACTCATACAAAGACATCAACAAAAGACTAACTTGCCACAGGTAGAAGCTCATGAACTATGGAAACCAGGAGTACATA
Source organism: Rattus rattus (assembly GCF_011064425.1). Classification (NCBI taxonomy): domain Eukaryota; kingdom Metazoa; phylum Chordata; class Mammalia; order Rodentia; family Muridae; genus Rattus; species Rattus rattus. Next base: position 65,426,400 of record NC_046159.1, read on the forward strand.
GTACATCCTTTTGGAAGTTTAGCAAATTAGAGAATGTCCTTTTCAGAATGATCTGAGCTTTTTCCAGGCGATTTTGTTGATCACTCTCTCTTCTAGGCTAGCTGGCTGATGTGACCTTCTTTCAAACTTCTTAGCTTATTTGAGATTCTTCCGAGTAGTCAGCTTTTCTGTCAGTGATTTTCAGCAGTACTAACTATTTCATATGCTTGAGGATGGAGTGGGGTAATCTGTTTAGTTTTAGGGAGTTCCTGAAGCTTTTGAGTCATTAACTTCCTGAGATTTAAGTGCTTCTCTTCAGAATGCAATGTTTCATCTCCCTTTGGAATATTCAGTCTTAAGGGGCATTTCTGTCTAATGGGATGTTTTACCTTTCTTTTCTTTTCTTTTTTGTTCATTGGATACTTTAGTTATTTACATTTCAAATGTTATCACATTCCCTCCTCTCCTCTCTGCCCCCCTGCTTCTATGATGATGCCCCCAGTTCCACCTACCCACTCCCACCCACCCACTCCCACCTGAACTCCCTGGCATTCCCTTACACTGGGGAAACAAGCCTTCATAGGACCGAGGGCTTCTCCAACTGGTGCCAGACAATGCCATCCTCTGCTACATATGCTGCTAGAGCCATGGGTCCCTCCATATGTACTCTTTGGTTGATGGTTTAGTCTCCAGGAGCTCAGGGGGTGGGGGTGAGGAGTAGTGTCTGGTTGGTTGATATTATTCTATTTCCTAGGGGGTTGCAAACCCCTTCAGTTCCTTCAGTCCTTTTTCTAACTCTTCCATTGGGGTCCCTGTGCTCAGTTCAATGGTTAGCTGCAAGCATCCTCATTTGTATCAGTAAGGCTCTGGAAGGGCCTCTAAGAAGATAGCTCCTGTCAGCATGCACTTCTTGGCATTCACAATAGTGTCTAGGTTTGGAGCCTGCATATGGTATAGATCCCCAGGTAGGTCATCTCTGGATGACCTTTCCTTCAGTTCTTGCTCCACCCTTTGTGCCTGTATTTCCTCCCATGAGTATTTTGTTTCCCCTTTCTAAGAAAGACTGAACCATCCACATTTTGGTCTTCCTTCTTCTTGAGTTCCATATGGTCTGTGAATTGTTTTCTTGGGTATCCTGTGTTTTTGGGCTAATATCTACGTATCCATGAGTGCTCACCAAGTGTGTTCTTTTGTGACTGGGTTACTTCACTCAGGATGATATTTTCTAGTTCCATTCATTTGCCTATGAATTTCATGTAGTCATTGTTTTCGATAGCTGGGTAGTAGTCCAATGTGTAGGTATACCACATTTTCTGTATCCATTCCTCTGTTGAAGGGCATCTGTGTTCTTTCTAGCTTCTGGCTATTATAAATAAGGTTGCTATGAAAATAGTGGAGCATGTGTCCTTGTTACATGTTGGAGCATCTTTTTGAGTATATGGCAAGGAGTGGTATAGCTGGGTCCTCAGGTAGTGCACTGTCCAATTTCCTGAGGAACTTCCAGACTGATTTCCAAAGTGGTTGTATCAGCTTTCAATTTCACCAACAATGGAGGAGTGTTCCTCTTTCTCCACATCCTCGCCAGCATCTGCTTTCATCTGACTTTTATTTCTCTTTAGGATATCCTGTATCTTGATAATGAGCTTCCCTCCAAAATTGAGGGTATTATGTCACAGGAAATTGCTAGATAACATGTGAATTATGTGACATAGAGACATAGGGAGTTGTGTATTCAAAGCATAGAGAGTGATATCTGAAGACAACTGTTTCCTGCCTAAAGGATGTCTATTATCTTTATATTGTTCGGGCATAAGTGCTTGCCATGTAGAGTATCAGTTCTACTGACTCAGCAGTGTCTATTACACAAAGTTAAGTAGTGCTTGAAATCATGAAAACACTATAAAGATGAACTCTTTTCTCCAAAAAGTCCTCTGCTTCCACAGTATATTACACATTTTTCTTTTCTACTTTTATTAGCCAAAGAAACACTTAGGCAGTTGACCTTTGAGGTGTACGTGTTGGTGAGTCTGAGATATTTTGTTTTATATTTAAGTGTATGTGCTTGATTTTAAAGAGGGTCATAGGTTAAGAGTCTTAACTTTTCTTTGAGTTAGATGATTCACGAAACAATAAGCATAAACACTCATAATATTTCCTAGGAATTTGGCAGACTTCAAGGCCCAAGTAAACGGAATTAAAATAGACTTCACAAAGACAAACCTTGACCATTTCAAGGTAGTAAAAACAAAAATTCATAGAAGATCAATATCTCATATTCTAAACCATTTCACAGATGAACTCATAACTTAGAATCTCTTTGTCCATCTATCTATCTATCTATCTATCTATCTATCTATCTATCTATCTATCTCTACCATTTATCTATATATCATCTATTTATCCATTTGTCTATCTATGTCGCTTTCTGTTTGTTATCCATCTATCGTTTATCTCTCTGAGTATTTATTTATAGTTCACAATCTGTCTGTCATCCATCAGTATGACATGTACCAATTCATCAAATTTTTTCATTAAAATTTTTGCTTCATTGTCTTTTATAAAAGGGTATTTTCAGACTTTCCCTTCACTGTATATTTGAAAACTGACAATCATGTCAAGCAACATTATAAAACTAAACTCAAGGGACCTATATGTAGTTTGCATTCAGGGCATGCTCTTATTCTCAGATGTCTAAAAGTTACTGTGGGAACATCTTATGATGGTTGAAGGGGAGGGTTCTCAAAAGTAAATTGAAGACAAATAATAGGATTCAATCTGAGAAAATGTCAGGAAACTCAGTAGGGCACTTTTAGCAGAGGTAGTGATCGTACAGAGTGCCTAAGAATTACCATAGACAAAATGCTTTGTAAATAATATCCTGCCCTGAAGCTGGAGTTGCGAGGTCAAGGGCTCAGTGCTATTATAACTGACTCTAAAAAAATAATCACTGGCCAGAGTTAATGGCATTGGATTCTAATTGCAGTTTAATTTCTAATAGTCTGAGTATTCTTGTGTAAACTTATTTAGGATCTCCAGCATTCTTTTCCTTAATAGCTTCTTATCTAACAATGTGTTTTTATTTTCAGTTTTTAAACCAAGATGTATGTAACATCATCATCAACAACAACAACAACAAGAAAAACAGCTAGAACAACAACAACAAAATCAATTAATGTCAACACCAGGAAAACAAAATAAAACCCCAAAAGCCACCCAAATAATACTCTCCCCCCTCCACACACACATATACACCTATACTAAAGTTCATTCCAGCCTTGGGAGAATTGCCGTGCAAGCAAACTTTCTGTAACAAATGATCGCAGTGAGCTGAGATATACTCTAGCTGCCCCCTCACACACCTTGTGACAGGGCTTGTGGCAGCTGAATGGTTTCAATTTTTCTCTGTAGTAAGATTGGCCATGAACTCTTGACCTCCATACATCCAACTCTGATTGTTATGATTACAAACATGTGAGCCTATTGCTTTATAGCTACCATCCAAGTGTTCCAACAACCGAATCACATCTTTAGCTGCTAGTGACAGTTGTTTGATAGTTTTCTTTCTCTAAGACTCTGCAAGATGAGGGATCCAGGTACCTCCCCAGTTTTGTTTATAATATTGAAACTTCAACTTTTAGTGAAAATATTATTTAAACTGGTCCCAAGGCTCAAGAGTCTATGCTGAAGCTATTTTGAAGTGAGCAAAACAAACAAACAAACAAACAACAAACAAACAAACAAACAAAAAAACCCCTGAGTCCCAAAGAGTACCTGAAGGTATACCCCTGAGTGAAGTGTAATTTACAATTTCCATGCATTCAAAGATATCCCATATAACAATATTCTGGTATGATTCAAATATAACTACCTTTTATCTTAAAGAAACCATGTATCTTTCTTTGGTAGAAATGTAATCTACTTTCTTCCAGGGCCTATATTGAAGTTTTATGTTACATTTAAATGTTATCTTTCTTTTCTTTATATTGCCATGGTAAAACATGAACAAGAGTATCTTTTTAAGGAGTTTATTTATGATTATGGTTTCATAATGAGATTCCTTCCTGGTGAGTAGACATGATGATAGGAACAAGAATGTGAGAGATCATATATTCAACCTGATATAGAAAGAAAGAGAGAACTGAAAAGCATTTTTGCTTTGTTAATTCTCAAAGCCCAAACACAGTGTCATACCCCTAGTAAGGGACATCTCCTAAGGATTCCATAACTTCCCCAAGTAGTGTTACTAACTGAGGACCAAGTATTCAAATGCAGGAGCCTATGAGGGACTTTTTCCATTCAAATCATCTTGGTTATTATGATGTACATTACTGGTTAACTACAGAAACTTGTTTTACCTTTTAAAAATCACCTCAATATGCTCATTTGTATCTTTCATTTTTCCCTATATTAACATATATACCTCAGCTTCCACATTTTGCCTATAACAGCATTTCCTATATTCGAGAGATGTTTAGAATTAGAATTGCAATTTAATTCTAGCTAGTGAGATTTGAGAAGAAATTTCAAACGGGACTTTAAAAAGATTTTATTTATCAATTTATTTAATTAATTTATTTGTATGAATATTTTGCTTGTATCTATGTATACACATGGTTTGCATGCCTAATGTCCAAAGGTATCAGAAGAGGAGTTCAGGTCTCCCAGAACTGGAATTACATATGGTTGTAAGCCACCATGTGGGTTCTGGGAATTTATAAATAAATAATAGCTTACATGAGATGGAAGAGTGAAAGAAAATCCCACATTAAAAGGTATAATGTGTTTGTTTTTGGCAACTGTGAAACTTCACAATGGGACAGCTATCCATGACATTGCACATGAGACTTAGTCATGAATTGCAATCTTCACTGTGTTCCATTTGCCAGTGAATTCACTCCACGTCTTTCCTTCAGTAGAAGAAGGAAACCCTTCAATTTTAAGAAAATGGCCTTTGGGAGATGGCTAGGCGGTAAAAATTGCACATTGCTTTTTCAGAGGACTGGTATTTAATTCCAAGCACCTACGTGAGAAAGTTCATAACTACCTTAAAAATCCAGCTGTGGGACTCTGATGTCTTCTTTTGTCTGTAGTCTACTGCACTTATGGACACACATTGACACACATGATTTCGAAAGGAGCAAAAATGCTCTCAATCACTGAGATTATGGGATGGAAGAGAAACCATCAAGAAACATTCATTTTGTAGACAATATTATCCCTATCAGATTTGTGCTGGGAAGTTAGATTCAATATGAAGAAATTCAGAAGGAAGAAAAAATGTCTCTCCTGCACACCACCTACATACACTAAGAGTTTTACAAGGCTGAGTCACGCTTGCAGCTTCCGGTTCAGTGAAGGCACAATCAGGGGCTCCTTGCTTTACACAGTAAGGTCCCTAGTTTGACAACCTGAAGAAGTTAACAGGGTTGAAATGGTTTATTGACTGTAATAGTAACACATGCTTTTGCCTACTCGACTGTGAATTCTTTATTCACAACACTGCAGTTATCTCCATGGGAGAAGCATAGCATCTCTCATTGAAATGTCTTACCCCCCTAAATTCCAGCTGGTTTTTCTACTAGACAGGAAATCAGTTGCTTACAGCTTGATGGATAGAAAATGAGGCCAGCGAACCTCCGAAGCATTGGCCTCTTGTTTATTTCTTTTATTTTGAATTGGATTCATGGTTGGATCCAAACAAAAGGCACTGAGTAATTTCATGGATGACTGATATTGACAGTGACAGGGAGAGTAACTTCAGATCTGGATTAGATGTCTATTTGGTAGGGAGAAATCTTTGCCCCCGTTGCAAAGAAAAGGGTCACATGTAATCAACCCGCTACTAGAGTGCTAGCTGGGACTCTAATGTTTGGTGGCATCTCACAGATTGAACGGTGACCTCAGCAAGAGCAGTAGTGAAGTGGAGCCTCCTGAGGGGAATGCCCATGTAGTTAAACACACAGATAGTCCTGATACACTTCATAAAGGGAGTGCTTAAAAAACTGTTTGGGACAGGAGAGGTGGCTCAGGGGTTGAGAGCACTGGCTGCCTTTTCGGAGACCCTGAGCACCATTGCCATCATCCACATGGCCGCTCGCAACCATGTGTAACACCAATTCCAGGAGAACACATTCTCTGGCCTTCAAGTGCAAGCAAAACATCCATACACATAAAAAAACTATATTCATTTAAAAAGGATTGTGTCATTTATTTACGTGTCCACTATGTGTCTATGTGACTGTATGCTGTGTTCTCTCAGGTACCTATGGAGGTGAGGAGAAGCTATCATCCCCCTGGGAGCTGGAGTTAAAGGTAATTGTGAACCACCTGACATGGTTGTTTGGTACAAAACCTAGGTTCTTTGCCAGAACAGCAAACATTCATAATCACTGAACCATCTCTCTTGCCTTTCTTTCGGCTCTGAAGTTCACAGAGAAAATTGGTTTCTCTGGGAAAGGGATAAGTGGCTTATCCTATTCAGAATATGCAAGGGTATTGAGCAATACTATCCTTTGTGCATATGCACCTAGTTTTATGTGCAGAAAAGCACTTTTAAAGAGTCTGGAATCTATAATGGAAGACCTTATTTTTATTATTTATCATTTTGGATCTATACTGGCACGAGTGATTTTGAACACCTCAGTTCATTCCTTGATTGGGAGCCACATTCTCTTTCCCCAAGACTCCTTACTACAAAATCCTCTTACTGCTCTTTCTTTATTAGATGTCTGACCAGACTATTAGTCACTGCCACTTATCAGTATGCATCTTAACCTGAGGCCATTTCTCTGTAGGAGACAAAATAAAAAAAAATAATTAAGGTGTAGTTTTTGAAGATTTGTCAGTGGGAAAATTTCTTTCAGTCATTATGACAATCCATGCAAAAAGTGTTAAGGGTACACATGTCCTGCTGCTCTCCCTTATCCTGTGATGGCAAGCCTGAATCAGGGCACAATTCTTCTTCTTCACCTGTTCATTATGGAATCACACCATAGAGAGGGAAAGAGAGAAGGAGGAGGGAAAGGGAAGGGGAGGGGAGAGGAGGAAAGGGAGAGGGAGAGGAAGAGGGAGAGGGAGAGGGAGAGGGAGGGAGGAGAGGGAGAGAGAGAGAGAGAGAGAGAGAGAGAGAGAGAGAGAGAGGAGAGAGAGAGAGAGAGAGAGAGAGAGAATTCTCATGGTAACTGCGTTCTAAACTGAAAGAACAAAGGCAAGATGGAAAATTCTGAGGTTTCTCTTATGTTTGATGGTGGTATGATCTGACCTTTAACATGATCAAGTTAAAGATCTAGATTGATGCAAGTAAGTATGTTTTGATTGTCACAGTGGTAGGAATGTCCAAGTATTTGAGGATCATATTCATGGTGACTGCATCGTGTGTGTGTGTGTGTGTGTGTGTGTGTGTGTGTGTGTGTGTGTGTGTGTGTTTGCAAGTGTGTATGTATGAAGAAGTCAGAGAAAAAGCTCAGGTATCATTTATCAAGTTTCTACTACTTTTGTTGTTTATGTGTGGTTTGCAACAAGGTCTTCAAGGGGCTGGAACTTAATAAGTAAATGCTACAGATTTGGTCAGAAAGTCCTAGAAGTTTGCCTGTTTTCAGCTTTCCAGAGCTAGAATTACAAGAGTGTGCCTATAAAAGCTTGCTGACTTTTCTGAATATATTTATTTTTATATGGATTCTGGGGCTGAAACTCAGGTCCTCATCCTTTTAAAACTTTTTTTTCTGCTTAGCTCTCTCACTAGCCCTGGGAGCTGAATATTAAAACTGTTTCTACAGGGATAAGAATCTGGAAATTCTCTGACTCATCTCTGTTATTGGTGCCTTATTTACTTTTTAAAGGATTTGGATCTTTTTTCATAATGTTCTAATGTTCTTATCTGAATTCTAAAGATTTTAATTTTCATGGTGTCAACCCAAAAGTTGTTCTGAGAAAGTTGGTTTATCTTGTTGAATTACATCAATTTGCTCTGGAATTTCTTAATTTTAAGGCAAGTCTCATGAGAAACCTTTTGATTCTTTTATTTTTATCTATCATATGTGCCATTTAACTTCAATTGTCACATTGGCACAATGTAGAATCTTGGAAAATGTCTCCATGAGGAATTCTCTACCTCGATTGGCCTGTGGGCATGCCATCCAGTTATTGTCTTAATTAAGATCATTGATATGGGAAGACTCAGCTCACTGTGGGTAACACCATTCTGTAGGCAGGGATTCCTAAGTGTGGTTAAATCAAGGTGACCAACAGCCAGCAAACAAGTGAGCATGAATGCATTCCTTTCTTCTTACTCTTGACTATGGATATGATATGACTATCTCTTTGAATTTCTCATTGTGACACACTCAGACATAGATTTGGGGGATCAAACTCTGGTTTGTTAAGACAAACTCATGATTATAAGGAAAATAACTGTACTTATTCTTCTATTTTGAGTTGAAAGGACAATATGATGCTAGACTAATGACTTCCTGAAGGAAAGTGGAAGACTGCTAGCTTCTGAGATTAGCATTGAAACTGATTTCTGACTAATATGAATTTAGTTTGAATCCAGTGGCTATTTCTTTAATTCATATGTTCTGAAGTGATACCCATATTTTTAGATTTATTCATTACCCATTGTCTCTGTTGGATCTCTTGCCATGATACCTAGACCTGCTATTTATAGTAGAAAGACAAAGGTGACAAATGGAGGCAAGAGGTTAAGGGAATAAATTGCACAGCTATGATGAATGTTCTTATTTTTTCTTCTGTTGAAGAGACCTAAAAGTAGGTATTTTCTTCTACCTATGGCCCCATTTCCTACTCAGGGATCCCTACAGCGAAGCATCTTCTGTATTTGATGTACCATTCCACTCAAAGAAAAATGTAAGACAAAATTAGCAATTTATCTATTGGCAGCAAATTTACATAATTTAAAATATGCCTCAGACTGTTAATTTTAGATTTTTCATGGATTCTTTTCTCTTCTCATTTAATGACAAAGGGTATCAAATATAAGTCATTATAAATGATAGACAAGCTCTACTACTCAGCTGCATACCAAGCCTCATATAAGAGGTTCCTTATTCTTTTTCTCATCAAACGACTATGTGAATGTTAAGTGGTTTTTGTCTTAAGCTTTTCCTGTTTTATATTATTATCTTGATTTTCATCTTAGGTTTTACTTTTATATATTTCTAAATCATCTGATTTATTTATTCTAGAAATTTATCCAAATTGATTTTTTAATATTCCAATACATTATTAAATATCCATCACTTTTTTCCTAATGTTCAATTTTTTCTGTTAATTACTGTTTTTTACATTTAATTACTGTTTATTTCTACTATACTGCTTTAAGTTGACAATTATTTATTTCCTTATATTCCCCAATTTTTGGATTTAGATATTACATTCTGACTAGTTTTATGGCAAGTTAACGTAAGCTAGAGTTAACTGAAAGGAGCAAACTTCAATTGAGAAAATACCTTTATAGGATCCAGCTGTAGGGCATTTTCTCAATTAGTAATTGGTGGGCAAAAGCTCAGCTCATTGTAGGTTACACTATCCTTGGGGAGGTAGTCCTGGGTTCTATAAGAAAACAGGTTGAGCAAGCCAGTAAGCAGCACTCCTCTATGACCTAGGCAGTAGCTCTGACCTTCATGTTTCTGTTCTGTTTGAGTTCCTGTCCTGACTTCCTTCAATGATAGAGTAAGATGTAGAAGAGTAACCAAAATGATCCCTTTCCTCCCCAACTTGCTTTTGGCATTTCATCACAGTGATAGTAACTTTAATTAGACATATTGCATTCTATAGTATCCTCAATTATTCTAAATTGATTTTTATGTGTGTTCATGTATATTTATCTATCTATATTATTGATGTAATCTTATCCTTACATTGCAAGTGGATGTCTTTCAGGTGGGTTTGAGGAGAGGGCTCTCAGGTCCTCCTGCTTGCATGGCGAACACATTACTGAATTAGGCATCTTTCCAGCCAAAACTCATTCATAATGAATATTTTTCTCTCTGTCAAGTGATTCTTTGGCAGTGTATATATGCTACATTTCTGTACATCTCCTCTTAAATCCTGGCAATATCTCTGAACTATTCCTTTTCAACTCTTTGTATATTCTTTCTAGAAGAGTACAGATGCACTGAGAGATATTTCTGTGTCCTTGATACTCTCTGATGTCTTTGGTTGGCCTCAGTCCATTTCCGTTCTAGTTTTTTTTTTCTGCTTTGATAGAAATACCCTAACAAAAACAACTTAGATGAAAACAGGTTTATTCAGTTTACAACTCCAGCTTACAATCCATTACTGTGGGGAAATCATAGTGAAACATTTAGCTTGAAGTATATTGTTATATCCACAGTAAAGAGTATAAAAATGAATGATAACATACCTAGTGGCCAGTTCTACTTCTCTATTCCTAATAGCTCATGATCCACTGGCTAGAGAATGGTGCCACCCTGAGTGGACTGGTCCTTTGCACATCAATCAAGGCACTCAAGAAAATTCTTCATAGACATGCCACAGGCCATCCTGCTCTAGAATATTCCTCATTGGGACTTTCTTCTCAGGTGACAATAGATTGTGGCAGGGGACAAATAAAACCACCACTAGTGCCTATTGTACTTGAGAGTCATTGAGTTCATTTCCAGTGGTTACTACTCAAATAAAGATGTTAAGTGTGCTACACTCTTCATTTGTTTCATCACCTCTAACTTTCTTCATGCCTTTCAAGTCCTCTATATCTTAACTTTTTCTGGCATATTTTCTGGATTTATTCTTGCAGAATCACATATTTTCTCATTTCACTGAGAGGAAGCTTTCTTGTTTCAGATTTACTTCCAGTCTTATTTTCCTTATGCCTTCATATATGCTATATACAACAGCTGTACCTTCACAGCTGTGCTATGTTAGTAAAGCACTATCCAAGGTTTTATGTTTGATATTCTTCCATCTCTTTACTATTGCTCCTTTGTTGATTTCAGTGAGTACTTGTGCAAACAGTCTGGCAGAAATGAAGCTATTACAAAGCGACACTTTCATCCCTCAATCTGACTATCAAAGTATTGAAAAAAATGTCCCCCTCCCCAGAAATGAGAATTTCCTCAGAAACCTTCTACTTGGAGAATGAAGTTTTACCACTAGGTACTTGTCACTTGAAGAGAGATTTGTAACTTCTCAAATAAGTTTAAAAGATTAGACTGAAACCAAGGCAATGATGGATCAGTGATGGGAAGAACCACGCCTTGACTAGGACTGCTTAGGTGAGCATATACCTGTCTCTTTAACATTTCATCTCAGTTCAGGATGCTGATTATGGGCTGAAGGAGGTAGGGCCTCACTGGATCTCTTTATTGTCTTCCCAATATGGCTATATTGAATGTATTCCCCTTTTCTATTTCTTACCACTATCCTTACTGATTCAATTGATCTCTCAAGAATGATGGCTAACCTTGATTTCTTGGGGTACAAACCATGATCCTCTTTGATAATACTTCTGGTACTGCCTGTTACATTCATTTTCATTTGCAGAGGCCTTTCTATTCTTTTCATCACATGCTCTTAAAATCATCCAGCAACGCAGAACTAGAGAAAGGACTACTAATTTGTGAAGTTTGCTTCTGTCTGTCATAATAGAGTGAGGAATGTGATCTATTCTTCATCATCTGTAGCCAACATTCCCCTTGAACTTCAGCCAGTCTTGGGAACATGCTGCATATTCAGAGTTGCTCTCAAACCCACAGTCCTGCGTCCTCATTTTACCCAGGCATCTCTTGGGGGTGAGCAACCAGACTGATGTGTTACTAGGAAGACCTTTCAGTTCCAGAGAAGACAGATTTTAAATGACAACCACAGTAGATCTTAAACTATTCAAAAAGCACTAAAGAAATGCCAGTGTGTTTAAACTGTGAAAAAAATCTATATATTGTAACACACACTTGACTTTGCAGCACACACGGCTTAAATGGCAGAAGAAAAAATGATGGCTCTACCCCAAGTTGAAATGCTGGGAATCTGTGTCTATGGTCCCTTCTGCTTCTTGACTAATGTTTCTGTCTCTATAATGGTAAGGGATATTCTCCTGCAAATGTCTCCTCCTGGTATCTACTGTGTTTCTCTGGGGAAAGAGAGAAAGAAAGAAAGGGAAAAGGAAGAAAGAAAGATGAAACTTGAGGATATATTACATATAATATACTTTGAGATAAATAACTGGGAAGATTTATTTTATTCTATCTATGTGTTATGTGCCTCTTTCTGTGTATATGTGCACAAATGCCTGTGTGCATGCACATGCACATGCACATGTGGGTATGTGCATTATGACAATGAGGGCTGGAAGAAGGCATCAGATACCTTGGAGCTGAAATTATAGGCTCTTGGGAACAACCTGACACGGGTTTTGGCGATTGAGCTCTATCACTCTTATGGAGAAATAAGCACTCTTACCTGCTGAGGCATCACTCCAGTACCTAAAACATAGATATTTCAGAATGAGAAGTAGCTCACAGAGTTCTATGTTAAGTAATATATCAAAAATAACTTTAAGTAATGAACCTGTAACAGTTATTTATCTATTTTTTTGCAGAAAACTGAGTCCTACTCTAAAATATCAGCACTTGATTCAATGTGGTTTGGAATTTGGACACATTATCCTATGTAACTTTTAAAAAATATTCTTTAATCATTTTTTATAGGCCAGATTTTATCCCCCTCTAGGTCTACCCTCTGATTGTTCTACATCTGACACCTCCTCTTGTCCCCATCTCGAAGAGGTTGTTTCCCTCCACCAACCCTGCCCCCACGACCCCACAAGACCTCTTCACTCACTGGGGCTCCAAATCTCTCGTGGCTAGGTGCATTTTCTTTGACCGAGTCCAGATCCAGCAGTCTTCTGCTGTGTATGTGTTGGGAGCTTCATATCAGTTGGCGTATGCTGTCTGGTTGGTGGCTCAGTGTCTGAGAGATCCCAGGGACTAGGTTAGTTGAGATTGTTGGTCTTTCTATAGGGTTGCTCTCCTCCTCAGCTTCTTCCAGGTTTCCCTAATTCAACCACAGGAGTCACCAACTTCTATCCATTGGTTGGATATAAATATCCAAATCTGAATCTTTCAGCTGCTTGTTGGGTCTTTCTGAGGGCAATCATAATAGGTCCCTGTTTGTAAGCAGACCATTGCATCAGTAATAGTGTCAGGCCTTGGGGCCTCTCCCAAAACTGGATCCCAATTTGTGCCTGTCACTGAGCCTCCTTTTCCTCAGGCTCTTCTCCATTGTTGTCTCTGCAGTTATTTTTCAGATAGGAACAATTCCGGGTCAGTGTTTTTGACTGTGGAATAGCAACTCCATCCCTTCACTTGATGTGCTGTCTTTTTACTGGAAGTGGACTCTGCCCACTGTAGGGCATTTCATCTAAGGCACCTCCCTCTAAGACCTGAGAGTCTCTCATCTCCCAGGTCTCCAGTACATTCTAGAGGGTTCCCCCACCTCCTACCTCCTGATGTTGACTGTTTCCATTTTTTTCTGCTGACCTTCAGGACTTCAGTCCTGTCCTCTTCCCCCAGTAGCTTATCATGTTCCCCTCCCCCTGTCCTCTTTCCTACCCAGGTCCCCCTGCCCCAGTAATGCCACCCCATCCCTCCTCCTGTGATTGCTTCCTTCTCCCTCCCAAGTGGGATTGAGGCATTGTGCCCTTTGGCTTCTTAGCCTTCTTAAGTTCTGTGGATTGTATCCTGGGTATTGTGTACTTTCTTTGTCTAATATCCACTTATTAGTGCGTACGTACCGTGCATGTCTTTTTAGGTCTGAGTTACCTCACTCAGGATCATGTTTTCTAGTTTATTTCATTTGCCTGTGAGACTCATGATGTTCTCATTCTCAATAGCTGAATAGTATTCCATTGTGCAAATGAACCACATTTTTTGTATCCATTTGCTCCTAGCTATCACCAATAAGGCTACTAAGAACATATAGACATTTGATCTTTAACAAAGAAGTCAAAAATATACAATGGAAAAAATAAAACATCTTCAAAAATGGTGCCGATCTAGCTGACAGTCTATATGTAGAAAATGAAAATAGATCCATGTTTGTCACCCTGCACAAAGCTCAAATCCAAGTGGATCAAGACCTCAACAAAACACTGATATAGTGAATGTAATAGAAAGAGGCCGGAACACATTGGCACAGGGGAAATTTCCTAAACAAAACTCCAATGGCTCAGGCTCTATGACCAAGAATTGTTAAATGGGACCTCTTGAAACTGGAAAGCTTTTGTAAGGCAAAGGACGTAGTCAATAAGACAAAATAGCAACTTACAGATTGGGAAAGAAATCTTCACTAACCCCACATCTGAGAGAGGACTAATATCCAAAATATATAAAGAACTCAAGACGTTAACCACCAAGGAACCAAACAACCCAATCAAAAAATGGGGTATAGAACTAAACAGAGAATTCACAAGAGGAGTCTCGAATGGCGGAGAAGCACTTACAAAGATGTTCAAAGTCTTTAGTCATCAGGGAAATGCAAATCAAAATGACCCTGAGATGCTGCTGCTACTGCTTATTTCTTTACTCACATCAGAGTCAGCTTACTTAGACTTCCATCATAGACAGAAGAGCAGGAGTGCGCCATCAGGACTCATCATTGCACTGTGACTGCTGAGACATCTAGTTTCATAGATTGGACAATTCCAGGATTCTTGGCTGGTCAGGTATAAGGCAGTCATTTTAAACTACCAAGACTTTATTGTTTAAACCAGTCTAATAGATCCAATTATGTATAATGATATATCATTCTATTTGTTCTTTTCCTCTAGAGATCCTGAGTAATAGTACAGTAGTAGTAAGTACTACTTAATAGTAAAAGTAGTAGTACTCTTTACTACTTGACTTTATCTCCCAAGCTTCTCTAAGGATGAACACACACATGTATGTCCCTGCCAACTATTCCTTCTCTTAAGACACTGTGGATTTCAGGAACTAGAGCATAAATCAATCACCAGTTTTGTGACAAGAGATTGAAAGTACCCCCAGGCAACACTGGGATGACTACTCTCTCCTTTGAAATAAGAAAACAGTTATAGATGAAGCAGTGGTGTGCATCAGCAGGAAGCATAATAGTCCCCCAGCTATTGGGCCACCTTGCAGAATGTGAGTGGAGAAACAATGGGAGAGGTTGTACTTTGATTAGAACTGCTTATTTATGTATACATTGTGCCTCTTGCCATAATTCTTACTAGATTCAACCAAAACTCTCTGTGCTCCAGATGGGTTGGAGATGGCTATACTGCTTCACTGGTTCCTTTTTTAATATAACTATCAAATAGTCACCATTTCTGCTTTTCACAATTCCATGTCCCTTAATTGGTGTGTTGGGGGTGATGGCTGACCATAGCCAGTTGAGGTTGCAAAAGCCTTCCTTCCCACTAAACTTCTCATAATAGAATTAATGTTCTAAGTGAAAAGAGAAGTCAGATTTAAATTTTCAATTATCACATAGAAAATTTCCTACAGGATAGGTCAAATTTTCATCAAGATATATTTTAATCAGCTGTTAAAGTCAAGGTAAAACCCTAAGCTACAGAGTGATTATTGAACATGCTGGATTTTACAAAGATAATTCAGTCTGATTAATGAGCAAAGAAAAGAGGAAAGAGCGTGAAAACGGAAGGGGATGTGTCATCTGGGGACTAAGCCGTTAAATATTCATTTGAAATGTTAAAATTTCCATTTTAACTCTCCAATGAAGGCTGTACAAAGAGGTTTGTTTTATTTTTGTGTTGGGCAAAAAGAGGAAAGAAAGGGATTTATTTTCTGTCCATGACAACAATAGCATGGAAATGAGAACTTTCAATTGAGCAAATTCAGCAAAAGCAGGAACTGAAGACCAAAGAAACTTCCAGAAATATCTGAAGCATCCCAGAATTATAAGAACTTGACTCCAGTCTTTCCAATATGAAATTTCCTATAGCCATAGTGGATGTGTGCGTGACCCCCTTAACGTGGTACCTCATGTTATAACTAGAGAGGACCTCTAATTTATTTACTGATAATTGTGTAAAATCTGTACGTTCTGTATAGAATCATGTGGTGTCCAATATTTCTTATCTAGTCAATAATTTCATATTTTTATATTTTGCTGTTAAGAAGTTTTGTCAGAAAAATGAAATGATGTAAGTAGCCTGACAGCACCTTTAGTGAAAGTTAATGAGGACTGGAAAGACGAATGAGTCAGTTGGCAAAGTACTTCTTTTGCAAGGGTAAGAGCTAAGGTCAATCCCCAGCACCTATATACATAAAAAGAATAAAAAAAAAAAAACCAATAGACGTGGTTGCACACCTTGTAATCCCAGTGGTGGGCAGGCACTACTGGGTCCCTGGACTCACTGGATGGAAGCCTCACTTATACACAAGTTCAAGAACAAGTAAGAAATCTGTCTCAAAACCAAAACAAAATTTAAAAGAAAACAAGGTGGATGACACGTGAGCAATGATTGACCTCTGGCCCCCACACATGTGGAAAGTGTATTGCCACACATACAAAGTCCTCACATGAACAAACAGCAACATGTATGCACAGACACAGAGAAAAGTCTTGATTTATTCATCCACCAAATATGTGTGACTTGACCTGATAGCATAATTAAGGTTGTTCCAAATAATGTATTCTGATGTATAATTGACTACCTAAACTTTTGTAGTCCCATGACAAAAGGAAATCATAAAACAAGGCATTTTTCAAACATAATATAGGGGACATCATGTAGCCTGTTATAGCAAAGTAGACATCAAATTTGATCATACAATATTCTTAGATTCGGAGATGTTGAAAGCTGTCTGTTAAGTTTGTATGTTCTAAAAATTTTATCTGAGAGTTGAATGATATTATATCACATGCAGAAGTAGATGATTAATGGACACTAAGAGGACAAAGATAATTTGAGTCTGGATCTGCAACATTCCAACTTTCCACAATTACAATTTTTAATTAACCAATTAGCCTTGGAGACTCTTTTGTATAGGTGTGTCCATTCTTTGGAAATTTTGTTTGATAGCAATGCAAAAAATATCTTTCTGAAAAATGTTAACACCAAAGGTACAATTCATTGTCCAGGAGGATGACTTAATTTTGTGTTTAAACCAGAAACATTATTCTAAACACAAATTCTCTAAATATCCAGTAAAGCAATCTACTTCATCAAATATTTTTGAATTGTGTTTAAAACTGTGTTATTTCTCTCAACAGTTAATAAATCAATTAAAATCTTCACATTTATTAAAATATGCTTCAAATTGGTTTAAAAAGTCTAGAACAATTAAAAACACATGAAGTTCAAAAGTTATACAAATTTAGTAACAATGAAAATGAGATAGGAAAGAATTGACAAACCTAAAACTGAATCATTAAAATGATCTTATACAAATAAACATACATCCATATAAAATTTACTGAGTAAGTTTGGTGTTACTTGTATGTATATGATTTCAGAGCTGATTACTTGGTATTGGATAACCAATTAGGGGCTTTATCACTCATTCATCAAATTGAGAGGGGTGAAGGAGTTGACAAGGAAGAATTAGAGCAAGGAAAGGGACAGGGATGGGAGAGATAATTCAATTGTATTTTAATTAAAATTAAATATATGTATTCAAGTTTAACAGCACAGAAAAAATTAGTAAGAAGAACAAGCCTCCACTTTGTTCAAGGACCCATGGGAATAGAGTGAAAGATCTGGTGTTTGTGTAGTGTCCTAGGAAGAAAGGCAAGAGAAAAAGAGTATGCTATTTCATACATACATAAATAAATAAAACTCACCTAAAATTGTTTAAATTTGTAAGCAATAAGTTTTTAAGTAATGTCACTGAACTGTAAATGGAATAAAGATACCAAGACACAGATTTTGTTATGCCAGAGATTTTGTTACGCACTGAGAATTAATGAGAAAGAACTTAGTCTTGAAAGAGGTGGGAGAAATAGCATGTTATCCGGAGGAAAGTCATGACTAAAGGACACTTTATTTCTCATCAGAAACCACAGAGGCCAGGAGCAGATGTTCTAGCATTGTAAATGACCAGAAGAGTGTCGTAGTTGTCTGAAATGTCTACACAATGAAAACAGCCTTCAAAAACGAAATGGTACCATGATTCCTGATAGGCAGACAACATAGAGGATGTGTGAAAAACACATCTTGACTTAAACTCCTTGCTAAAATATTTCCTTGGACAGAAGAGAAATGATACCAGAAAAGAATTCAACCATAAAGATCGTCAGATATGTGATAAACACTTGGGTGGGTAAGACAGGTGATCTCTCTGCTTTCTTCAAATAGGCTTGAGAGTTGAACTAAAATTCTTTTAAGATGCCTGAAAGCTTTTCAATGGTGTGCAGATAAACCCATGAAAAAAAACATAAATGGGGAAAGAGAAGGCCTGGATTTCAGGGTATTCTTCATTGTACTAAAAGTAGTTAAATAGAAGGTTGTTGACAATTGTGTCCCTGTGGAAGAACCACTCAGAGCATGAATAGAAATAATTGATTATAGAATTAGTAGAATAAAATGATAAGATTTCAGGGTACGGAGTTGGCTCAGCTGGTAAGGGCACTGGAGCTCTTGTGGAAGGCAGGGGTCCCTGTTTCCAGCATACACTTGGTGGCTCACAGCCATTGCTAATTCCAGCTCCAGAGCATCTTTTGCCCTCCACTGACATCTTCAGGCATGTGTGCGTTCATATGAACATATATAAACATGTAAATAAAATTTTCTTTTAATAATTGCTTCCATGCTCTGTAAAGCAAGTAGGCTATTGCAAAGAACTACTAAGGTATTTTATTGTCTTTGAATAGCACAAGGGAACTTGATGTAGAAATTTCTAGTTTCTTTGGATACCCAGTTTTGTCATGTGATGGTTTTCTAAATACTGTCTTATGAGAGTATGTTTTTACTGAAGCAGACAGGTGGGATCATGTTTTGCTAAGAACAGATCCATGGTATTTTTCTGGAAGTTCAATCTAGGAAAAACTGCAAGGCTCTCCCAATCATCCCAATTCACAGAAGTGGCAAGAAGCCTCCAGAACATAACGAGAAGTTCTTTGGTGAATTTCTCTTTATGAAGTCACTACAAATGTTGACTAGCAAAGAGTGGCAAGGTGAACGAATGCCACACAGTGTCTGTTGGGCTATATTTATATCCTTACTAAACATCATGTGTTCTTTCAAGTGTCACTTCTGGCAAAGTATCATATGTCCTTTTCCATGCCACTGTCAGAAAAATACCATGTCTTTTCTCAGCAAAATGTTGTTCCACTATCTGCTTCAGCAAAAACATCCTCCCATAAGACAGTTTCCAGGAAAACACCACATGACATGACTGAGTCTCCATAAAACTCAGAAATTTCCACTTCAGGAATATGTGGAAATAAGCCCTGTAGGACAGCATTTGAGGAAAAACTCATTTATTTATACACATTTGAAAAGCACTTAAGACCTCCATACCCTTTCTCTGTCTGTCTGTCTCTCTGTCTCTACTTCTGCCCCTCTCTCTGTCTCCTGGGTCTCTGTATCTCTGTCTCTATCTCCTTCCCCTTTCACCCTTTCCCTCTCTCTTCCCTTCAGTGGGTCTTGGGTCTTGCTATGTAACCTAGGTTTGTCTTGGACTTCCTCCTGCTGCTGCTTCTCAAGTGCTGGAATTACTTGTGTGCATACTGCCACACCTAGAATATCAAGTGCTAGAATTATTTGTGTGCATGCTACTACACACATTATATAATTTCACTATAAATCATACTTCAAAATGGAATTTAGAAATCTATGCATGGCTTGAGTTCCTGGGATCTCTCCTGGGCTGGTCCTGCCTCTCTCACCTTGTTCTCTTCTGACTCACTCATGACCTATTAATCTCCCATAACATTAAAAGCTTTCCCATCTTTTAAACTGATTTATTTGACTCTCCAGTCACTCATCACTCTTCAATCTTTCAGTTCACCGACATTATTCCGGCTTGACTTTGAAAGCCTTATGTTGGAAAGTCAAATATAGTGGCCAAGTGACTTCAGTTTAAGTTGTGAGATATTAGGTTTTGATGAAAATAGAGGCTTAAGTACCAAGAATATAGGCTGGAAGAGTTAGCTTTAAAAGTTCATATAGTGCTGACATTATGGGATCCACGGGAAGCAGTTTGGATTAAGCACTGAGTCCAGAGTTTAGTGCATAGCAGAATCACTCAAGGAGCATATCACTAGCACATGGGTGAGAAGGGTTATAAAATCCCTTTGTAGAGGTGACTTGCATGCCAGGGTTTTCTGTCTAAACTTTATATGCAGTAGGCCTGTTTTATAGCATAGGTATATGTGGTAGTTGGGTCAAGTATGGTCACTTCTCATATCAGCAAATGAATGGTGTGGCTACATAATATGTGTGCTCTCATCTCTGCATCAGATAGCATCATAGTTGCATATAATCTCCATGATCACTCTGTTTGCTGTAAAACATAGAGTTAAGTTACATAGAGAATCTAATGTAGTGTAAATGTTATATACAGTTGTTAAATTTTATTAGTGGATGCTCCTGTGTGTGCTTCATACAAACAGCCAAAATTTTCCCTTTCGATGTTTCAGAGACTACTCAGGTAAAAACCAATCTTTTAGTTGTTAGAGAAGACAACTTTAGGATGGGTCCATTGAGAGTTTATTTATTAAAGGGTATATTTAAAGAAATATTTTGCCATTATTTATTCAGCTTATGTGTGTATGCCAAAACATGCTTGTGGAAGTCAGAGGACAACTTATAAGGGGCTGATTCTCTCCAGCCAGTGTGTGAGACATTAGCAGTGAAAATCCATTCATCAAGTTTGGCTGTGAGTATTTTTGTTCACTCTCTAGGGGTTTTTATTGCTGTGAAGAGA
The DNA here is from genome assembly GCF_011064425.1 of Rattus rattus. Taxonomy (NCBI): domain Eukaryota; kingdom Metazoa; phylum Chordata; class Mammalia; order Rodentia; family Muridae; genus Rattus; species Rattus rattus. The sequence goes on from NC_046159.1 coordinate 65,447,270, forward strand.
TACCATAATTTTGGCTGTGACTTGCTTCCAGTTCAGAGGTTTAGTCCTTATTTTCCTGGCAGGAAGCATGGCAGTATACAAGCAGAAATGGTGCTGGAAGGTTCTACATCTTGATCTGCACGCATGAGGAAAAGAGATTGACAAAACATAAAATGTGGTATATCTACACAGTGGAATATTATGCAGCTATCAAAAACAATGATTTCATGAAATTCATAGGCAAATGGATGGAACTAGAAAATATCATCCTATGTGAGGTAACCCAATCACAAAAAAGCCACACATGGTATACACTTAATGATAACTGCATATTAGCCCAAAAGCTCGAATTACGAAAGATACAATCCATAGACCACATTAAGCTCAAGAAGAAGGATGACCAAAGTGAGGAAGCTTCAGTCGTTCTTAGAAGGGGGAACAAAATTATTCATAGGAGGAGATGAAAAGACAAAGTTTGGAACAGAGACTGAAGGAATGGCTACCCAGAGCCTGCCCCACCTGGGGATCCAGCCCATATACATACAGCCACCAAACCCAGACAATATTGCTGATGCCAAGAAGTGCATACTGACAGGAGTCTGATATAGTTGTCTCCTGAGAGGCTCAGCCAGAGCATGTCAAACACAGAGACGAATGCTAGCAGTAAACCCTTGAACTGAGGGTTCCCTATTGGAGGAATTAGAGAAAGGATTGAAAGAGCTGAAGGGGCTTGCAACCCCATAAGAACCACAATGCCAACCAATTAGAGCTCCCAGGGACTAAACCACTACCCAAAGACTACACATGGAATGACACCCATGGCTTCAAATCCATATGTAGCAGAGGATGGCCTTGTTGGGCACCAATGGGAAGAGAAGCCCTTGGTCCTGCCAAAGTTGGACCTCCAGTGTAAGGAAATGTCAGGGGAGTGGGAAGGGGCATGGATGGGAGGGAAACACCTTTATGGAAGAAGGGGAGGGTGATGGGATAGGGGGCTTATGTCTGGGAAACAAGAAAGGGGATAATATTTGAAATGTAAATAAATAAAATCCATTTAAAAAAAAAGACCGGCTTGAGTATTTGAGACTTCAAATCCTACCTCCAGTGACACACTTCCCTCAACAAAGCTACACTTACTCCAGTATGGCCACACTCCCTATGGCCTATGGGGAGGGGGACATTTTCATTCAAACCACCACAAACATTGTGCAATCTCAGAGGCCCTAGAAGACATTTTGGACATAGATTTATTTTTAAGCATGAAAGAAAAAGAGAGTGTGTCTTAGTCATTTTCTTTTTGCTATGATAACATACCCTGAGAAACGAAACTTAAGAGAGATATGGTTGCTTTTGGCTTATGATTCCAGAGAGATAGTATCCATCATAACAAGGAAGCCATAGTGGAAGCAGGAAAAATGTGGTTAAAGGAGCAGAAGCCTAACTGACCAAGGCATTTATACATGGAAATGAGGGAGGGCAGAAGTAGGGCTGGGTTGTTAAGTCTCACTAACTGTCCCCAGCTTTTTATGGCAAATAGCATACCTTTAAGGTTCATTATTTTCTATGATGGCCTGTATATGCTTGGCCCAGGAAGTGACACTATTGGAGGTATAGCCTTGTCAGAGTAGGTGTACAACTATATGCACTGACTGTAACACCCTCATCCTAGTTGCCTGGAAACCAGTCTTTTTCATAGCTGCCTTTGGAACAAGAGGTGGAACTCTCATCTCTTATAGCCCCATGTCTGCTTGGATGCTGCCATGCTCCCACCTTGATGATAATGGACTGAACCTCTGAAACTATAAGCCAGCCACAATTAAATATTGTCCTTTTAAAGGGTTGCATGGTCACGGGGTCTGTTAACAACAGTAAAATCCTGACACCTTCCCACACAGTAACACCACAGGAGTCTCGGGGTACTTTCACATTTAAATCACCACAGAGAGGAGATAGGCCAAGATAACATATAACCAAGAGGTGGGTATGAGCTTCTCAAAGGAGAGTCACAATTTTTCTTTGTAATAGCCAGGTACACAATTTTGGTGAGTTTTGAGATTGTTGTCTTCAAGTGGGAGGAGGGAGGGATTTAAATGAGATCACAGGTGGCTTTTGAATGGGGTTGGCAGGACATTTTCATTACAGACAGAAGTTGATAGGTTTGTCTGTGAAATTCCCAGTAAATGTCTGAATGAAGCATGAGGGTCAACCTGGGGTCACATAAAACCAAGTCTTAAATCCAGTTGTCACAATTTTAACATTCTGATTCGAAAACATTTATCTAAAGAAAATACTCTCTCAAGGTCAGCAGCAATCACATCAAATGCTATTTCTGCTGTAGGCCTGGACCCTAATCTGGCAAGAGGCTTCTGCCCTTCATATGTACTCATAGTTTTCCTATGGTTATATTTTGCCTAATAACAAGTAATAATACTATATTTCAAATTATTTTGACTATTTCTATGGAGAGTTTGTTGAACCTATATAAGAGAGACCCCATAAATGCAAAGTGCTTACTGTACAGTACTCACTAAAATCTTCTTCCCACTTTGTCATTTTGTACATATTGGGAAATCATTAAAACTCTTGACATCTGTGCCTTTTGCCCCTAAGTGGTATGCCTGTTAAAGTATTTGAATTAACCGGTGTATGGACTCAGAACAGCATCCAATAGTTATCCAATAACTCCCCAGTGCAGAATTTTTTTCTTTTTTTCTTCATTAACGAGTATTTCTTATTTACATTTCGATTGTTATTCCCTTTCTCGGTTTCTGGGCCAACATCCCCCTAACCCCTCCCCCTCCCCTTCTATATGGTTGTTCCCCTCCCCATCCTCACCCCATTACTGCCCTCCTCCCAACAATCACCTTCACTGGGGATTCAGTCTTAGCAGGACCAAGGGCTTCCCCTTCCACTGGTGCTCTTACTAGGTATTCATTGCTACCTATGAGATTGGAAACCAGTGTCGGTCCATGTATAGTCTTTGGGTAGTGGCTTAGTTCCTGGACGCTCTGGTTGGTTGGCATTGTTGTTCATATGGGGTCTCGAGCCCCTTCAAGCTCTTCCAGTCCTTTCTCTGATTCCTTCAACGGGGGTCCTGATCTCAGTTCAGTGGTTTAATGATGGCATTCGCTTATGTATTTGCCATATTCTGGCTGTGTCTCTCAGGAGAGATCTACATCTGGTTCCTGTCGGTCTGCACTTCTTTGCTTCATCCATCTTGTCTAATTGGGTGACTGTATATGTATGGGCCACATGTGGGGCAGGCTCTGAATGGGTATTCCTTCTGCCTTGCAGATTGTTTTTAAGAAACCATATCATTTGTAAACTTCATCTAGATAGTTGACCTGCAAGTGATATCTAGGATCCAGAATATATTACTTCTCTAGGGTTTATCAAAAACTTCAAAATAGAGCAAAGTACTGATAAAGTCATTCTGATCATGTGTACCTTTAAAGAACTTGTGTGTGTGTGTGTGTGTGTGTGTGTGTGTGTGTGTGTGTGTGTGTGTGTGTGTAGGCATGTGCATACAGTAGTATACAGTAGTGCACTATGGAGATCAGAGAACAAATTTGAAGTTTGACTCTCTTCTACCATATTGGGTACCACGATTTCAGGGATAAAACTTGGGTCACTAGACTTGGTGGCAGGAGCTATCGCCGAGCCATCTCATCTGCCAGTAATTGTATATTTTGCATGTCTATTTTTAAATACCTATTGGTTACATTTAAAGATCTTGGAAGGCTGATAAAACATTTTTAATTGTCTATTCCTTTTCTATCCCTCCTCTCCTCTCCTCTCCCCTCCTCTCCTCTCTTCTCCTCTCCTCTCCTTTCTTCCTCCTTCCTTCCTTCCTTCCTTCCTTCCTACCTTCTTTTCTCTCAAGAAAAAAATTTTCATGGTGAGCTAGTCTGGTTTGTGGTTTTCTTTCAAATAGCAATCCTAAGGAAGGAATAAGCTACTTTTCTTCCATTCTGACAAACAATATCTAACAAACATTTGTCCTGCAGATGCGTGCCAAGCCTGAGAACAGTTTACTTGCCGTCCACCAGCTCCTCTACGTAGTCTGACATACTGAACCCAGCTGAGGTGATTCTTCCCTGCCCAGGGAATAGCTTTCTACATGAATTACAAATTTGTCTTCAATTCCTCCATTGGACCTTTCCTTAGCCTTCCAAACATTTTTGTAAAAGGTGAGGGCCGAATATCATTGCCATCACTAAACTCAGATTTCACTTCAGTCACCTTCAGACACGCCTTGATTTACTTTGTGCTATTATTTACTTTTGATTCACACTTATTTTTCACCATTGGGCAATCTGTGTGTGCTGGACCATCGAGTTTATCTCCCATCAGTCACTCGGCCTACGGCAGCGCTTCCCACCTCTCTGCTTTGAATCTGACAGCTTTTCCATCTTAGGAAAATTTTTTTTACTCCTTTAAATTCTTCTCATTATTCAAGGTGCTACTCAATTCCCACATTCCTCTACCCATTTGGTTCAATTTCTCTGACCTTCTTTGAACTTCTGGGCATGGGTGTGTTACCATAAGGCTGTCCTAGTTTGGTGTTCAAAACAGTGCCACAAAAAGGTAGTTGGGTCTGAGAGGTTTAGTTTGGTTTACGTGTCTCCATCACAGAGAAAAGTCAGGGCAGTAGCAGAAGCCGGAACCAAGAGTGATAAACAAGCAGAGCTCGTGGAGATGTGCCAGATGCTTGTTCAGCCTGCTTTCTGGTACATCCCAGGACCACTTGCCCAGGGGTCGGACCATTCTCAGTGGGCTGGACCTTCTCACATCAATCATTAAGAAAATGCCCTAGAGACTACTCTATAGTCCAATCAAGTGGAGCCAATTCTTTAGATGAGGCTTCTTCTTCACAGATGACTAGTTTGTGTCAAGTGGAGAACTAATTTGAACTCTGTATTCTAATCACAACAGATCATCAGACATGGAAAGGACCTTAGAAATTACAGACCTCATGCCTTTGCTCATATTAAAAAAGCCAGCAAGCAGTGGTAGGCGTATGATATCTTTGCAGAAGGAAACAGGATTTGTATGTGGCACTGATGCAGTTATTCACACACTGGCCTATGGGAGGGACCCAGGTAGAGATTAGTTTGAAAACAGTAAACAAGGTTATCTCCATGCAGATGCTAAGACGTGATTCACTGGGCTTTAGAGGGGAGAATGGAGTTGCTACAGATAGAGTTTTTTGACTCTATCTATAGCAAATGGAATAACAGAGGAGACACAAGCTCATTGGCAGAGAGAGAGAGAGAGAGAGAGAGAGAGAGAGAGAGAGAGAGAGAGAATCAAAGAAGAGAAAGAAAGAAAGAGAGAGAGGGGGGGGGAGGGAAAGAGGGAGGGAGGAAAAAAGGAAGGAAGGAAGGAGAAAAGGAAAGAAGGAAGGGAAAAGGAAAGGAAGGAGGAAGGAAGAGAGGGAGGAAGGGTAAAAGTTTTTTGAAGTCTCCATATAGGTCTTTAGAAAAGTGATGGAGACATATAACAGGAAGAGTGGGCCACCTCTAGGTAAAGGCTGGGGCTGTGCAGGAGGACTTCATTGAAAACTGCCTGAGAAATCAAAGAGTGCAGAGCAGACAATGCCAGCCAATCAGAAACCACTGTTTAGAAGATCTGCTTTCTTGTGACCAATGGGGTGCAGTTGGAGGGCATTCAAGGAGCTTGCAGCAGTGTTCAGATGAGTTTGTTGCGGTGTTTCACACCCGCTCCTGGAGCCCGTGTCTTTGATTCCACACCACCTCTCCTCCAACCACCAAGGGCAGGTAGGGGCCCTTGGCAAGTAATTCAGGGCACAGGCAGCAGAGACAGAAGTCAATTTTGTTCGGTGTGGACTAAATGTTAAATGGATTCATGGTGGATGCACACAGAACAGAGAAACACAGAAACCTCTTGGCCAAACCCCTTTCTTTTGTCTTTGAAGTCACAGTTTTGGGGTTTTTCCCACCTCCCTAGAAACAAATTCTTAGTTTAATTTCTGAGAAATCTCCCTGGACTAATTCTCTGATTTATATTTTTACATTTTTTTGTATACTCATTCTCCACTTTAGAGTCATCACTTATTTCTGTAAGACAAAATTCTCTATAGGCTATAGGTTGTTCCACACTGTGATACCAAATTCACCTTGGTACATGCACAACGATTCTCTTACTGCTGCAGCTACAAATCTTAGTAACCTTAGTAGTTATAACTTGATACCCTTTACGCTCATTGTCAGTATGTATCATAGATCTTTGTCTATGTAGGTAAGTAAGCACAGCTCAAATTTTATATATATAAAATTCGTTGCATGCCTAAGAGCCCTCGATGGCATTCCTCCATAGTTTCTTGTGTGTGAGGTGAGTTCCTTCTGTGGTTCTGTGGAATTCTGGGTAGAACGGCAAGCAGGTTTATTTGAGTTTCTGCTTTGAACTTCCTCAATGATGTACCATGATGTGGAGTTGTGAGTTAAAATAAGTTTTTATCTACTAAGTTGTAATGGGCACTTGAATGGGTACTTGTCTCCTGGTGATGTAAGGAAATCAGAATAGCACCGGGGCAACAGTACTCCCATGGGTAACATGGCTCTGGGACCCATGTTTGCCACCACTGTCATCTCCCTTCTTATGGTTCTTCTTTAACAGCTTCATATTTTTGTGGTGTTACTTTCATTGTGGTATCTGAGGGGCCTTATCCAACCTTTCAGCATTGCTCAAATGATTTTGGCTGTGTCACAAGGCACCAAAACTGAAATACAAGTTTGCTATTATAGCTCAAGAAACCTTCCAGTCCTGCACTTTGCATGTAGCTCGCCCCCCGTTCTCACTAAGTTGTATCCAAAAGATCCTGCCTATGGATTCACTAGCAACTCAAGTTTATTTTTCTCAGAACATGTCCTTGTTATTTTTGTGTGCTTTTCCCTTTTTCTTTTTAAATTAAATTATTTTATTTATTTACATTTGAAATGTTACCCCCTTCCAGGTCTGCCCTCCCTCTTCACCCTATCTCCATCTCCCTCCCCTTTGCTTCTGAGAGGGAGCTCCTCCATCCACCTTCCCACCCACTCCCATCTCACCCCAGCAGCCTCCCCCTTCCTTGGTGCATCACTGGTGTTGGAGAGATGACTGCTCTTCCAGAGGTCCTGAGTTCAATTCCCAGCGACCACTTTGTGACTCAGCTTAACTTTTGAAGGTGCTGAACTTTTCAGCTTTCTCTTCCAGTGCTTCTGACAACTGACTTTTCACCATTGAAGTCTCAGGAAAACAACATATTTTGGATGAAGTTTCCCTGAAATGTGCTTTTTAAAGCCTGGTTCCTTTCTTGCTTATGTGCACATGTGCCACACACACACACACACACACACACACACACACACACACACACACACACAGGCTTTTGCTATTATACTAGTCTGTTTTTTTTGTGCTCTCATGTGCAGTTAGAGTGATGTTACTTGTTAACGTCTATATAATTCTGTTTCTCTTGCCTAGACTATAACCTCCATGAGGGAATAGGTTCATATATTTTGTTTATAAGGATTTAAAGCACCCTGCCACAAGGTAGCTGCCCAATAAATAATTTTGTTGTTGATTGTTTTGTTTTTATTTGAAGCAGTCTCTTGCCTGTCTGATCTCTAATACACAGTTCTCCTGATTCAGCCTTCCAAGTGCTGAGATCGTAGGAATGCACTAAAAATTCCAGCCCAACAAAAACTTGTGAAATGTACTAGGAAGCCATGAATTTCTATTTTGACAATTTATTTTATTTTAATTTGTGTGTGTGTGTGTGTGTGTTTGCGTGCTACATCATATGTGTTTGAGCAGTGCTTTAGAGACCAGAAGAGGGCATTGGAACAAACGCAAAGCACGCGCGCACACACACACACACACACACACACACACACACACACACACACACACACAGGCTTTTGCTATTATACTAGTCTGTTTTTTTTGTGCTCTCATGTGCAGTTAGAGTGATGTTACTTGTTAACGTCTATATGATTCTGTTTCTCTTGCCTAGACTATAACCTCCATGAGGGAATAGGTTCATATATTTTGTTTATAAGGATTTAAAGCACCCTGCCACAAGGTAGCTGCCCAATAAATAATTTTGTTGTTGATTGTTTTGTTTTTATTTGAAGCAGTCTCTTGCCTGTCTGATCTCTAATACACAGTTCTCCTGATTCAGCCTTCCAAGTGCTGAGATCGTAGGAATGCACTAAAAATTCCAGCCCAACAAAAACTTGTGAAATGTACTAGGAAGCCATGAATTTCTATTTTGACAATTTATTTTATTTTAATTTTGTGTGTGTGTGTGTGTGTGTGTGTGTGTTTGCGTGCTACATCATATGTGTTTGAGCAGTGCTTTAGAGACCAGAAGAGGGCATTGGAACAAACGCAAAGCACGCGCACACACACACACACACACACACACACACACACACACACATCACCATACAGCCAACCATATGTATATCAACAGTTGTGGGCTGTCGGTTATGGAAGCTAGAAGCCAAACACAAGTCCTCTAGAACAGGAGAAAAGACTCTGAACTGCTGAGCTGTCTCTTCTGCCCCATGAACTTATATTTCAAAAGAGTCATGCTAACAACATTTTTTTTCAGGAATAGAAAGCTACAGCTCTTAGCTTCATACAAGAAATTGAAAATAAAGACAAACCGACCAACCGACCAAAACCGTTGGCTTTGTCCTTGTTTTATTTACATTTCAAATATCTGATGAAGCATGTGCTAGTTAGTATTGAGGTCTGAAGTCAGACAGAAGAGTTCGGGTGGGTGGAGTATCATTGCTCCATACAAGGCTTACAGGAGAGGCTTCAAGATTTGTCTTTCAGAAGCAATTCATTAAATATGGAGCTGCAAAATGTGTTGTTTCCTCAATTTATCTAAAATGGCAAAAATTTCAACTTTTATATACTTCCAAAATTAAGTGGGGCTGGGTCGATAAGGTCAATAAATATTTATATATGTATAGAATTTTCAGACAAAATTCAACAGATGTGAAAAAAGTCCAGAAACAAAAACACAATTTTGCTAAAAAGATTCTTATGGTTGTTTTGTATTAAACATTTAACTCTATTCTATAGTTTTTGAGGAAAATCCCTATAGCCCCATGTCTAAGGCTTACTTGGGTGTCAAAGAGACCTGTGACACCTGGAAAGATCAACACCCTTCCAAGAGTTATGAGTTACCCAGAAACCCCATCTGGGGAGTTTATATTATGAGGTGCTCGCGGGTGAAGTCTTTTCTTAACTCTCTGAGTTAGCTTTGGCATGGAAAGGACTAAAGTCTAGAACAGTGACTGACTACCACAGGTCAAGAAAAACAGGGTAGGTAGGTATGAGTAGACTCACAATGGCAGACACTAGGCACAGTCATAAAAGGAGGCATCCTAGTGTTCTATGGTGTTGTAGGGACACGACAGTTTATGACAATTTATCCCATGGCTCATAAATAAATAGGAGTTCCACAGCTCTTAATGTGAAGAACTAGAAAATGCCAAGGTGGAAATGGTATTAGTTAATCATTACATATTACATGTATTCAACACATTGTCATGATACACCCCATGCATAGCTGTTATTGATCAGTTTCAGAAAGGGATCCAGAGGCCTACGCAGTGGGAGACTGCCTAGTACATGTAATGGTGTAGTTTGGATTCTGATCCCTCCCTGATCTTTAACTCTCCCAATTTTTTCAAACAAGTAAAAAAAAAAAATAATGATTATTCAACTATGTCAGTGTAAATAGAAGCATTAAACTTAAAAATGTTTTAACATTAAAATGTAATGTACATTATGATTTTAATTTTGAAATCTCATAAGCTTATAATACTGAAGCTATTTTCAAGTGCCCATTAATGCCTCTTTGTTAATGGTGTGCCTATTTGAAACATTGTTCATTTTATTCTTAGTGATTTGTAAGAGTTTGTTATGTGTGCATAAAATGTAATCTTTATATTTAATTGACACTGTAATTATACATATTTATGAGGTACAGTGTGACATTTCAATACATGTAGTCAATACATAATATTCAGGACAGAGTGATTGACATATCCATCATCTCAAACATTAATGATTTCTTTGTGTTGGGAACATTTAAAATCTGCTCTAATAACTATATTGAAATATGCAATTAATTATTCCAAACAATGGAATTCTACCAGGTCATAAAGTACTACTGTTATTGTTCCTAGCTAACTGGATCTATGGCTGCTTAACTAATTTCTCCAGCCTTCCCGCTCCTATTCTATTCTCAGGTTCTGATAACGTTTTCTACCTTTTCTGCTATAAAATTCTCAAGTTAATTTTGAATAACAAAAACCCATGATAGCAAAAACAATCCTCAACAATAAAAGAACATCTGGGGGAATCACCATCCCTGACCTTAAGCTATACTACAGAGCAATAGTGATAAAAACTGCAGGGTATTGGTACAGAAGTAGACAGGTAGATCAATGTGAATAGAATTGAAGACCCATACACCTAGGATCACATGATCTTTGACAAAGGAGCTAAAACCATCCAGTGGAAAAAAAGAACATTTTCAACAAACTGTGCTGGTTCAACTGGCAGTCAGCATGTCGAAGAATGCAAATTGATCCATTCTTATCTCCCTGTACAAAGCTCAAGTCCAAGTGGATCAAGGAACTCCACATAAAACCAGATACACTGAAACTAATAGATAAGGAAGTAGGGAAGAACCCTACCAGTCAATATGGCTAAGTTCAAAAACTCAGATGACAGCAGATGCTGGTGAGACCATGGAGAAAGATGCTGGTGAGACCATGGTTGAACCAGCACCTAAAGAAATGTTCAACATCTTTAGTCATAAGGGAAATGCAAATCAAAACAACCCTGAGATTCAACCTCACACCAGTCAGAATGGCTAAGATCAAAAACTCCGGGGATAGCAGATGCTGGTGAGAATGTGGAGAAAGAGGAACACTTTTTCCATTGCTAGTAGGATGGCAAGCTGGTACAACCACTCTGGAAAGCAGTCTGGTGGTTCCTCACAAAATTGGACATAGTACTTCCTGAGGACCCAGCTATACCTCTCCTGGGCATATATTCAAAAGATGCTCCAACATACAACAAAGACACATGCTCCACTATGTTCATATCAGTCATTTTTTATAATAGCCAGAAACTGGAAACAACCAAGATGTCCTTCAACAGAGGAATAGATACAGAAAATGTGATACATTTACACAATGGAATACTACTCAACTATTAAAAACAATGACTTTATAAAATTCACAGGCAAATGGGTGGCTCTAGAAAGAATCATCCCAAGTGAGGTAACTCAGACACAAAAGAACACACATGGTATGTATTCACTGTTAAGTGGATATTTGGCAAAGAGCTTGGAATACCCAAGGTTCAACTCAAGGACCACATGAAGCTCAAGAACAAGGAAGACCAAAGAGTGGATGTTTCAGTCCTACTTAGAAGCGAGAACAAAATAACCAAAGGAGGTAGTGGTTGGGAGGGACTTAGGAGGAAGAGAAGAGGGGGGAAGGAGGAGGAATTCAGGTACGGGAGGAAACAGTGATGATATAGAGGGTCAGGAATTTGAACAGAGGTGTGTAGCAATGGGAGATGGGATTATCAACCAGCAAGTCCCAGATGCCAGGAAAGCAAGAGCCTCCCAGGACCCAACAGTGATCAGAGTAGCTGAAATACCCAACAAAGGGAAGGGAGAACCTGTAGAGACCATATCCATAGGTTAGGCAATGACCCCGGTTGGGGGATGGGAGCACCCACTCATCTCCAAGTTCTTAACCCAGAATGGCTCCTGTCCCTTTTTTCCCTCCCTCTCTTCCCTTCCTCCCAAGTCCCTCCCATCCTCTACCCCCATGAGTATTTTGTTCCCCTTCTAAGAAGTACTGAAGCATCCACTGTTTTATCTTTCTTCTTTTTGAGCTTCATATGGTCTGTGAATTGTATCTTGGGTGTTTTTGGCTTTTGGGCTAATATCCACTTATCAGTGAGTGCATACCATGTGTGTTACTTTTCTGACTGGGTTACCTCACTCAGGATGATATTTTCTTGTTCTATTCATTTGCCTAAGAAATACACAATGGCGTACTACTCAGCTATTAAAAACAATGGCTTCAGTAACTTTTATATGCATCACTGGTTCACACTCATGCTCTTGGAGGATTCACACCATTTTCATTGTGATCAGGCAGCTGTTCATTTTTGCTTTCATGTGGCATGTGTGTGTGTGTGTGTGTGTGTGTGTGTGCATTCATGTTTGTATAAGATTGCACACCTGTGTTGCAGATGAGTGTACATGTACCTGTGAATTTGTCTGGAGGTCAGCAGTCAATCTTAGGTTTGTTCCCTGAGTCAACCACCTTGTCATATGAAACATAGTCTCTCGGTGGGAGCCAAGGCTCACAGATTTAGCTAGACTGACTGAGCATGAAGCCCCAGGTTCCTTCTTGTCCCCATCGCTCTGTATTACAAATGTGTCAATCATGCTCATCTTTTCCTTGGGACCTAGGGAATGACACTCAGGGACTTACACTTTCATATGACTGAGCCATATCCCCAACTCTAGGGGACAGTTTGTTAGCCACAGAGTCTGGACTACAGCATTGGCACATAACCTCAGAGCTTATACTTTTGACAATATTTCTAAGAAGCCACACAGGATGCAGCCATGTCTCTTGGAGTTATGTCCTTACTGACAGCATTACCTAGAAACAAAAGGAGATAGATGATAAGTAATGATCATAGTTCCTTCTTTTCTCACCAGCTTCTGTGCAAACATGTTTCTAGAGTATAATAGAATGAGTATGCTACCTGATGATGAATATTTCTCAGACTTTTTTGAGAAAAACATAAAACAATATTACTTAGCATATTTTTGGCAAGTTGAGAAGATCAGAAATTAAGTACTATCTCGGGGCCAAGAGAGTAAATGTCGAATTTAATGAGGTCAGAAATTGTGTGTCTAGAATTTAGTGTTTACTATGAAAACAAGATGCAGGCTTTCAAAGAGAACTTTGTATTTTGCTTAGAAAAAATAAAAATATAATAGCATAAACTTGGTGGGAGACAATGTGGGCTGAAAAGAAAATTATTTTAGGAAAGGTGTATCAGATTAGAATATATTTTTCTTTTATTTCTTTCCATGTGTGTGTGTTGGTGTTTGTGTGTTTGTGTGTGTGTGTGTGTGTGTGTGTGTGTGTCTATGGTAAATTCACTAGAACTCACAGTTTGAACAGTGTTGAGAATGTGTGTAAGACAAACACAGCTGAGAACCTATGAAAAACTTGGGTACATCCTGGGCATATTTCAAGATAGGAGCGAATGGAAGAAAAGATAATTGGACTTCATATACAAATATATCTGTTCTAACATGGTAAAAGGATCTAGTATGAGAGGTTGTAATAGGGTTAAAAAATAAAAATTTGAAGGACTTTGAGATTTAGGACACTTGTTGCTCTTGCAATAGACACCTAGACACCTGTTTGATGTCCAAGACTCGTGCTGAGCAACCCTTTAGCCCCCCAAATTCCAGTTTTACAGAATCTGGCACTCTCTTTGTGTACACACACACACACACACACACACACACACACACACACACACACACACACCCCATAAATAATAACAAAACCTTAGAAATTATTTTAAAATTTACTAGTTTTTCAAAACTGCAAGTACTAGTGACAAAATCTAAAAATACACCTATATATCACCTAGTATACCAACTCTGTAGATTTCCATAACATACACACATAAATTACATGGAATTTGGGTGCTATATTAGACATATTTTATGACAGAAAAATACAAGACATTTCATTGCTTGTGATTAAAAACATTTACCAGATGTATTAGTTCATTCTTATTATAGTGATCAGATCCTTGAGGTAATCAGATGATAAAGAGGAAAGATTTGTTCGGGTTCATTACTTCAACCCATAGTATTGGATTGAATGTGGATTCCTGACATTGGGATTTAGGTGAGATTGCATGGCATGGAGAGAGGCATGTGGGTGGCAGGTACAACTACTCACAGGACAGGAGGCAAAGCAAGAGCTTGGAGCCTAAGTTCTAACATTCCCTTTGAAGCATGTATTTGCAACGACATAATTGCTTCGAACTTTGGCTCACCTCTTTAGCCTCCACTACTTTTCTGTAGTACCATAATCAACCTGATAGTTAAGTTTTGAACATATAAGCCTTGAGAGACACTTCTAAGCTATAGATTTTTGTCCTTGACCTCTAAATACTGATGCCGATCTTACATTTAGCCCATTTTCAAATGTCTCAACGTTTTACAGTTGCCAGTATTCTTCAAATGCATTGAGATCCTGAGATAACTCAGTGGGTAAGGCACTTACTGCCAAGCCTGGTGACTTGATTTTCATCTCTAGGACACATATGGAAGAAGGAGAAAACTGTTAAACATTTTTCTCTGACTTCTGCAAATGTGCCATGGCTAAAGTCCCAGTGAGACTCAAGGCAAATTTATCTGTGAATCTCTGTCTGTCTGCAGCCTTGCACATTCATAGTTGTCCTGGCAGGAACTGATTGATGGATTTGAGTTCTTCATATAATTCCTGGTTTCCCCAGCTTTTATAAGAAATCTTAGAAGACTGTGTCCCTCCATGACTCTGAAACCCTAGCCTACTACATGGCCTTAGTTAGCGTCATAAGGATGATGATAAAGTCTGCTACTAGCTTGAGCAATACATAGTTACTCAAAGTAAATCGCTGACCCTGGGGGTGGGTGGGGATATTCCTCATAAAAACCACCATAAACCTACCTTTTATTTTATTTACCTTTCCTCCTCCTCCTCCTCCTCCTCCTCCTCTTCCTCCTCCTCCTCCTCGTCCTTCTCCCCCTCCTCCTTCTCTACTCTCTCTCTCTCCCCCCCCTCTCTCTCTCTCTCTCTCTCTCTCTCTCTCATTCCTTTCACCTTTTATTGTAGCCTAATCTTGCCTGTAGTCATGGCTGACACTTAAAATGTGAGTGTTCAGTCTATCTTTTAACCAATATTCAATAATAAATGAACAAACTCAAAAACCTTACTTTCAGTATTCTTTTTCCTAGTGAACTGTTTGTAATCCAGGGAATTTAATTTCATTTTTACTTATTATATATTGTGTGGCATTGACAGGTGAATGCAGGTGCCTGCAGAGTGTATCATTTGTTCATGTGAGTGCACATATCATATGTTATTGCAGGTATCCTTGTGTGAGTGCAGGTGTCCTGTGAGAGTGCAGGTGTCCTTGTGTGAGTGCAGGTGTCCTGTGAGACTGCAGGTGTCCTTGTGTGAGTGCAGGTGTCCTGTGAGAGTGCAGGTGTCTTTGTGTGAGTGCAGGTGTCCTGTGAGAGTGCAGGTGTCCTTGTGTGAGTGCAGGTATCCTGTGAAAGTGCAGGTGTCCTTGTGTGAGTGCAGGTGTCCTGTGAAAGTGCAGGTGTCCTTGTGTGAGTGCAGGTGTCCTGTGAAAGTGCAGGTGTCCTTGTGTGAGTGCAGGTGTCCTGTGAGACTGAAGGTGTCCTTGTGTGAGTGCAGGTGCCCTGTGAGAGTGCAGGTGTCTTTGTGTGAGTGCAGGTGCCCTGTGAGAGTGCAGGTGTCCTTGCATGAGTAGAGGTGTCTTGTCTTCCTGTGAGTGCAAAGACCAAGACAAGGCATCACTTCTTCGAAGCTGGAGTTGAAGGCTGTTGTGAGCTGCCTAACAGGGGTGTCAGAAACTGAAACTGGCTTTTCTTCAAGAGAAGCAAGGGTTCTTAATTGCTATGTCATCTCTTCATTGCCTATATGTAGTTTTTAAATATATATACATATTTATACTTTTGTTAATATTTGGAGAATTTTACATATGCATATAATGTATTTTGGTCATATTCAAACACAACCCTTCCCCCTAATTTCTCTCAGATGAACTCCTCCTTATGCTTTCCTTCCCAATTTTGTGTTCACATAAAAATTAAAACCAAAACCAAAATCAACCAAACAAACACAAAACACCCAAATCCTACCAAGTAGGTTTGTTACCTATATACTCACTCACGTGTATGAAGCCATTTACTAGAGCAAGGTCAACCTACTAAGGACCAAACTCTTAAAGAAAAGTGCCCCTCTCTCTCTTAGATGCCATCAATGATCAATAGCTCCTCCATTAGAGGTGAAGTTTCATAGGCCTCCCCACCCCCATTCTAAAATGTTAACTGGCTGAATATCATGTGGGCAACCACAGCGGCTGTGAGTTCTACTGTTTATAAAAACTATAATATCAAACACATACACACAAACACATTTGGGTAGGCATGATTGCTACTCATTAGCAATCTCACACCATCTAGGCAGCAAGCATATTTTATATACATTTACATTTTTCCAGTCATTTATTTTTAAGGAAAAGGGATGATGAAAGAGATAAAATTAGTGAGTCACTCAATAGTGTAATTTTAAATTATTATACTAATGCATTTGTTACAATGAGACTAAATGACACAGGTCTTCCAATGTCAAAAAATAAAATCACATTGAATTCCTTTGGCATAATATGCAAAAATCACTCAAATTACTTAATGATTTGTCTAACCTTGAGTTCTAGAATGACAGACACACTCTGTGTAAGATTTCATTTTTGGATGATAGACATTACCAATATTAAGGCATCATGTGAGTCTGGCAACAGACAAAGGTAAGAACATTAGTTTATTATATTAAAAAGATTTAGATTCATTTGCTTCTTTCCAAACCTATGCCCCAGAATTGTGAACCATGAGATGATTTAAATTATAGGTGTTATCTCATTTCCAGTCACTCAATTTGTCTGTGCCGAGTGGAAAATGAATAATACTCAGGCTAATGAAAAAGGAACAATCAAGTTTGATGTAACTGAGCTAGAAATCCCAAGATGATCTTTGACATCTTAAAACTGTATTTACTTTAATTTTGTTTGTCTATTTTGACTTTGATTTATATTATTCTTATATGTGTGTGAGAATGTGTGTGCACATGTTTGTGTATGCAGCAGTAAGTGCAGTGTCTACAGAGGCCAAGTTAGAGCACTGGATCTCATGGATCTGGAGTTTCAGGCAATTTTGAGCCACTCAAATCCAGTGCTAGTAGTCAAGTTCCAGATCCTCTACAAAAGAAGTATATGGTCTTAACCACTGAGTTATCTGTCCAGCGTCTGTTGGACATGTATGGACATGTGACATTCCAGTTGTGTGCCTCTCTGTTCTAGATACATTCACATGAATGTGTGTAAAAGGGGTTTGAATACTGTACAACTGTGGTCTTGACTTAATGCTTGTTGCTGTTTAAATAAACATTAGCACTGCAAAAATTCTTTTCACCTGTGAACATTTAGTAAACTGCAGCATATGTCCATACTGTTATATGAGAGCCTGTCTCCAAAGCTTTCTCGAACTGCAGGGACAAAAATGGAGGAGAGATTGAGGAAAAGGAGGTCCAGTGACTGGCCCAAATTGAGACCCATCTCAATGGGAGGATCCAAGGCCTAACACTGTTACTGATGATAGGGTGTACTTACAAACAGGAGATTAGCATGGCTGCCCTTTGAGAGGCACAATAAGAGCTGATTGAGACAGATGTATATACTTACACCAAACCAGTGACTGAGGTCAAAGACTCCTTTGGTTGAATTAGGGAAAGGCTGGAAGAAGTTGAGAAGGAGGGTGACCCCACAGGAAGACCAGCAGTCTCAACTAACTGGAACACTGAGAATCTCCCAGAGACTGAGTCACCAACCAGGCAGCATAACTAGCTGGTCTGTAGCCCCCAACACATATAAAGCAGAGGACCACCTGGTCTGACCCCAGTGAAGGAAGAGGAACCCTTGAGAGACTTGAGGCTCCAGGTAGTGAGGAGGCCTGGCAAGACAGGGGATATCTGAGGGTTGTGTGGGGACACCCTCTTGGAGACAGAGGAGGAGGAATGGGATGAGGGAGTGTCAGAGCGCAAAACAGGAGGGGGATAATGACTGGGCTGTGAAAAAAGATTAAAGATAATGATATATATGTAGACAAATAGATTAGATAGATAGATAGATAGATAGATAGATAGATAGATAGATAGATAGATAGATAGATAGATAGAGATTATATACTTTTTCCTATATGATGATTACGAGCAGAGCTTATTTTTATATTTAGGGAAGCCCATAGTATTAGAAAAATTGTCACTTTTGAAATTAGGACATTGAAAGAACCTATTACACAAAGATGACTCATAAATGACTCTATCAGCTTGCAAAGATGGCTCAGCTGTGAAGAGTATACACTGACTGATATAAGGTGGAATCTCAGGGCTTTAATTTGCATTTCCCTGCTGACTAAGAATGTTGAACATTTCATTAAGTGTTTCTCAGTCATTTGAGATTCCTCAGTTGAGAATTCTCAGTTTATTTCTGTACCCCATTTTTAATAGCGTTATTTGGTTCTCTGGAGCCTAACTTCTTGAGTTCTTTGTATAATTTGGTTATTAGCCCTCTATCAGATGTAGGACTTGTAAGGATCTTTTCCCAATCTGTGGGTTGTCTTTTTGTTTTATTGACAGTGTCTTTTGCCTTACAGAACTTTTTTTTTTAATTTTCTGAAGTACCATTTGTCAATTCTTAATTTTAGAGCATAAGCCATTGTTGTTCTGTTTAGAAAAATTTCCCACGTCAATGTGCTAGAGGTTCTTTCCCACATCCTTTTCTATTAGATTCATTGTATCTGGTTTAACGTGGAGGTGATTCACTTGGACTTGAGCTTTGTACAGGAGATAAGAATGGATTAATTTGCATTCTTCTACATGTTGACCTCCAGTTGAAGCAACACCATTTATTGAAAATGCTGACTTTTTTTCACTAGATGGTTTTGGCTCCTTTGTCAAAGATCAAGTAACAAAACATGTGTGGGTTCATTTCTGGGTCTTCAATTCTATTCCATTGATCTACCTGCCTTTCTCTGTACCAATAATAGCCGGAAGCTGGAAACAACCCAGATGTCTCTCAACAGGGGAATGGATACAGAAAATGTGGTACATTTAAACAATGTACTATTCAGCTATTAGAAACATCGACTTCATGAAATACTTAAGCAAATGGATGGAACTTGAAAATATCATCCTGAGTGAGGTAATCCAGTCACTAAAACACACATGGTATGCACTCACTAATAAGTGGATATTAGCCAAAAAGAAGCTCAGAATACCTAAGATACAACTCACAGACCATATGAAACCCAAGAAGAAAGAAGATCATACCGAAATGTGGATGCTACAGTCCTACTCAGAAGGGGGAAGAAAATAATCTCTGGGAAGTAAAGGGAAAGAGGGGTCTGGGAGGGAGAGAGAAGGGAGAGGGAAAGGGGGGCAGTTCAGATAGGGAGAAGTTGGGGGAGTACAGAGGGTTAGGAATTTGAAAGTAGGTGTGTAGCAGTCAGGGAGGGGGAACTAGGGGAAGCCACTAGAAGTCCAGATGCCAGGGACCCTAACATTTCCCAGGCCACAACAGGGAGGACATTAGCCAAAATATCCAATAAAGGGGAGGTAGACCCTATAGAGACACTATCCTGTGAATAGGCATGGCTCCAGTTTGAGGGATAGGGACACCCACCCACTTCAAAAATATTAATCCAGAATTCCTACTGTCAAAAGGAAATACAGGGACAAAGAGTGTAGCAGAGACTGAACGAAAGGTTATCCAGAGACTGCCCCACCTAGGGATCCATCCCATATGCAAAAACCAAACCCAGACACTATTGCTGATGCCAAGAAGTGCTTACTGACAGGAGCCTGATATAGCTGTCCCCTGAAAGGCTTTACCAGAGCCTGCCCAATACAGAGGTAGATGTTCGCAGCTGAATATCAGAACACGGGGACCCTAATGGAATAGTTAGGGTATGGACTGTTGGAGCTGAATGGGTTTGCAACTTCATAGGAAGATCAACAGTATCAACCAACCAGATCCTCCAAAACCCTCAGGGACTAAATCACTAACCAAAGTGTAGACATGGAGGTACCCATAGGTCCAGCTGGATATGTATCAGAGGATGGCCTTATCAGTCATCACTAGGAGGGGAGTCCCTTGCTCCTGTGGAGGCTTGATGACCCAGGGTAGGGAATGGGGTGCTGAGGCAGGCGTGGGTGGGTGGGGGAGCACCCTTTCAGAAGCAGGGTGGGGGGGCAATAAGAGGTTTATTGAAGGGAAACTGGAAAGGGGGATAACATTTAAAGTATAAATAAATAAAATAACTAATAAAAAAAGAAAGAAAAGAGCATACACTGCTCTTTAAGAGAAATGATCCAATTTTTGTTTCCAGCACCTCTGTTGAGCAATTCGTAAGTGTCTGCCTGGAACTCTGGCTCAGAAGGTACAACTCTTTCTTTGGCTTTCCTTGGCTACCATGCTCACACGCACATACCTTCACATAGACACACAGGCATACATATCATCACAAATGAAAATAACAAAATGAACGTGTTCAGTCCAACAAGTGCTCGCTAAGGAGAGGAGGGAACATTTGAGGTGAAGAAAAGCACAGACTCAAGCTTGAGTATCCTCAAGAAGAATGAACTTAACTAAAATTCAGAAGTAGAAAAGAAAATAGTTAGTGTTTCTATTATTCTATAGTTCACACAACAACCTCACATTTATAAGTAACTTTAACAAAGACAAATAATTTTATCATCAAAGGGCCCATTCAAAGAAGATCCTAGTACTAAGCAATGTCTTTTTTATTAATCATTTTATTCGTTTACATGTCCAATGATATTCCCCTTGCCAGTTTTCCCTTCACAACCTCCCCCATCCAATCCCCCTTACATTTGCCTCTATGAAGGTGCTCCTCTACCCACTCACTCCTGCCTCATCGCTCTAGCATCTCCCTATGCCAGGGCATCAAGACCCAAAGAACCAAGGGCCTCCCCTACCATTGATATCATCTTTTGCTACATATGTAGCTGGAGCCAAGGATCCTTCCTTGTGTATTCTTTGGTTGGTGGTTTAGTCCCTGGAAGCTCTGGGTGGTCTGGTTATTGATATTGTTGATATTGCTGTTCCTATGGGGTTGCAATCCCCTTCAGCTCCTTCAGTCCTTCCCCAAGCTCTTCATTGGGGGCCCTTGGCTCAGTTTGATGGTTTGCCATGAGTTTATGCAAGTCACATGCTGGCAGAACCTATCAGGGAACAGCTATACCAGGCTCCTGTCAGCAAGCACTTCTTGGCAACAGCAATAGTGTCTGGGTTTGGTGTCTGCAGATGGGATGAATTCCTAGGCAGGGCGATCTCTACATTATTCTTTTCTTCAGTCTCTGCTGAGTATTTTGCCCTTGCGTTTCCTTTAGACAGGAACAATTCTGTGCTAAAAATATTGAGATCCCTCAACTGGGGGCTGTGCCTATCTTCTGGAGATGGTCTCTACAGGTTCCCTCTTTCCTTTGTTGGGTATTTTGGCTAATTTGTAGGTATATGCTTATCATAGCAACAGCAAAAGGAACTAATAAGCTTCAGATCTTTTGTAATGAGACTCCATTAAAAATAAAACTAAAAATAAAACAAACAAACAAAAACTCCAAAATACCCAAAATGACATTTTAAGAGGAAATATAATAGAAGTGGTGATATAAGCATACAACACAGTATCATAGTACAGATGTCATAATATCATGCACCTAAATCTGAAAATATTCAGCATTGCATTTTGTGTTTATTATTTTGGAGCATTAAACACGCATTATTTATTTATTTATTTACTTATTTACTTATTTACTTAATTATTATTTTAATATCAATTATTTTTAATTCCTTTGTATAAATGTCCTTGTCACTGTAGAAAACAGATTGGTCATTTGAAGGAAGGAGTTTTGTTTTTAGATGGTATTACCTTGAACAGAACACAGGAGCAGAGGAGTACATTGATTGTAAACATATGATTCATACATCCACAGAATGCGTGTGCTCATGTCCGGTAGTCATGCCTTGGAACATCCCGTATTCTTCTACTCAGTAACTATTGCCACCATCTGTTTTTCAGACATCCCTGGGTTTGAATTTGAACACAATTGTGAAGCATGTATTTCTCACCATAGGCATTTACCTAACAATGATTCATTTATCTTGCTGAATAACATTCTACTCATCAAATATATGGAAACTTACTTAATCTTGCATCTTTTGACCAACATCACCTAGGGCAAGATTTCAATAAACTTTACTAATCAGCTCTCACCAAAAAATGTTAACGTGTTACTGCCAAAGATTTTTACGTGTGAATATACAGGTTTTGTTCTTTGAGACATTCAGGAAACAATAACTGAACCTTCAACCTAGTACAGGTTACCCAAGGAAACTCTAGAGAGTTGTCCCCATTTTACCCTGATATGGGGAAGGATGTGAGCCTTGTAGTTAAGCTCTATTGTGCCAACATTAGTAGTCCCAACTTTTCAATTTTCATCATTTTAAGTTGTGGATTGGGTTCAATGGTTTTGCTTTATTAGTTAAGTTAGTTCATTGCATGTATACCTATAGTGAATTCTGGTTATTCTGGTTATGCCCCTCCTCTCTTACTGCCTATTCACTTTTATCACTGCTGTCCTCTCTACTTGTCCCTCTATTTCTTAGATTCATGGCTTTGATTTTGTCTTGTGACCCATTTAGTGTGAGTATTGGGATTGGCACTATCTAATGACAGATGGTGGGGTCTCCAGTGAGTACATAACTGAAGACAATGGTTCCCCCTCTTCTTCTGTGAGTCTTTATTTTCTTTTGAAAGGTTTTGTTGGATTTTTGTGTTTGTGTATATGCCTGTGTGTTGGGTAGGCACTTTGAAGGCCAGAGCCATCAGAAACTCTGGAGATGGAGAAAGAGGTATCAGTGACTGACATGGAACTGGGAGCAGAACTCAGGTTCTTTGCAAGAACAGCACTTGCTCTTAAGAGCTGAATAATCATTCTACCTGCCCCGTCCCCATCCAAACTGTTCTTCAGAACTGTCATTTAGACTTTATAATTTGCATATGATAAGAAAGCCATTATATAGACATGAGAGACAGTCTTAATAACCGTAGTCAGGAAAGTACGTGTTTATTCTACTTCCCCTCTCTGTCAGAAAGCTAGCTGCCTGTGATTTCTCCAGCTCCCTTGCTGGGTTTCCAATAGGTCAACAATGTGTTTGGTGTCCCGATTCCCTATGTGGCAATACCTGTCCTTGTTTCTCCAGAGACTCTCTCCCTCCCATTTTTTCCTCCATCACAGAGGATTACTCAGTTGTTCATTCTGCATACAAGCCCCTCACTGGGACACTGGGACAAATATTCCTTGGGTTTTGTTATTCCCATAACCTGCTTTTTAATTTCCTTTGTAGCACACTCCTGTACAATAACACATTTGTGTGTATGTGTGTGTGTGTGTGTGTGTGTGTGCTTGCTTTTCATTTATTTTCCTCTGAATATCAAATGTACCTTTGAGAAAAAATGCTGACGTCACCATTTCGAAGTGACTCAAACCAAGATAATACAAGACTTCCCATTCACCTTGCCTTTCCTACCCTTGGCTGCCTCATCTATCACCCTCTGTATAACCACCTCACACCATCTCTCCTGGTCTAGTTATACATTTCATGATAAACACAACAATGGACATAAACAGTTTTCTGAGCCCCAAACCAGTAGGATCCATGATGGTCCTCCTGAAGTCTATGAAATTACAGATTTTGCCCTAATCTGAGATTTGCCAAGTTTCATTTCCATACTAAAATCAAATATTCTGATCAAAGGAACTTAGGGGGAAAAGAGTTTATATTTCTCAAATTATTGTCCCAGGTAGTATGAACTTGAGAAAGCCAGTTACATTGCATACACAGTTAAGTACAGTGAATAATGACTGTTTGCATTCTCCCTTGCCTCTAGTCAGCTTGATTTCTTCATTATTAGCTTCATTATTACCCCTGCCTAGGGAATGGTGCCCCCACAGTGGGCTCAGTCTTCCCACATTCATTAACTTGATTAAGAGAATCCCTCACAGAAATCTACAGATTACCTCAATTTCTCACTGAAACTCCGCACCCAGGTGACTACAATCTGTGGCAAGTTACGAATTGAATTTCACCATCACACTGGTTATTGTTTCTCCCAGGAAGCTATAGATTAGATGATTTCTTTTCATAGTGTGTGTGTGTGTGTGTGTGTGTGTGTGTGTGTGTGTGTACAGTAACAGAGAACAATATCTGCTCAATAATATTTGTTAATGAATTTGTAGTGATTTAAATGAATATTTTTACTTGTGGTGTTAGGTGATTGGTCCCCAGTTGATGGTGCTTTATTGGAGAAGTTAAAGAACTTCTGGGAGTTGTTCCTTTTAAGGAGGGTCCACTTCCTAGACTTTAAGGGTTCATAGCCTTGCCCTACTTCCAGTCTTTTCCCTCTGATTCACACCTGCAATTGAAGATATAAGTTCTCATCTTCCTGCTCTGCCACTAGGCAATGCCTACCTGCTGCCATGCCTATCTTTATTCATCTGGAACTATAAGACAAATAAACCCTTCCTTTTTTATCTTGCCTTGATCACATTGTTTTATAACCTCAACAGAAAGGTAAATAATACAGAATTATTGGCCCATGTGTTACCAGTGTAATCACAATGTCCTTGTAGTAAAAGACAGTCTTTTATATTTTCATATCACTTCATGTCTTTATATTTTTCTCCTGCAGTATAATTTACTCTTCCACTTGTGGACATATCATTTCTTTATTTAGAGGGTTTGGCTATTATAAAATGTAATATTTCAATGACTTACATGTTGCTGCAGTTTTACACAAACCTTTGTTTCTAGCTCTCTATAGCACTTGAGGAGGGGCTGACATACATCAAAAAGGTGTGTGTGTGTGTGTGTGTGTGTGTGTGTGTGTGTGACAAAATTGTGTTATTTTTCAGGAAAGTAAATGCAAGTGAAAATTATTACACCAAGAAACAAAATAAGTCAGAATCAGAAGGGAAATATCACATTTTTCTCTTATTTGTGACTCTAGATTATTTTTCTATAAACTTAACTTTTTTGGCTTGTACATTTTTTTACATGAGTACTGCATTTATACCAGACTCACCCTTTCTCCCCAGTTCCTCGTGTATCTTCACACCCCAAATTCATGAACACTTCTATTTTAATCATTACTGTTGCACCCAGAGACACATAAATAGATCGTGGGGTCCAGTAACCTTATGAACACTTTTGGGTATTACGTCAGTCAGCTTTATGTTTAAATACAGGAGGAATTGGATTGGAGGCAGCAGCTGTGTATGACGAAGCCACTCTGGTTTAGGAGTTGATCAGGTTCTCAGTTCTGGTTCTGTAAAGCAGACAAAGAAGTTGTTACTCCTACCATCATTTCTGGAGGTCAATCTGTTGCTCGTCCACAAATCGTTCTTATTCCAGGGAGTAGTCTCATTTGTATATCTGTGCACCAGGAATCTGTAGGTGCTTTGCTGTTTCTGGAATCTCAGGAGACTCCAATTGCTGGATAACTTGAGATGCCTCTGGGTGTCTGCAAATGATACTGTAAAAGCCAGAGATAAAATGTCCCAGTTATTCTTATGTTTGTGACTTAAGCCTTGAGGGGTGATGGGGTACTTTGGTCTTCTCTGTGTTTTAGGAAGACATGCTGAGTGGTTAACATGCGCCTGTGTAGAGGGAAAGAGACAGATGGAAGATTGATCTGGGGTGCCAGGGCTCAGTCTGTCTGGGTGATTTTGTGGACTCCAGTGAAGAGTCAGGCTTTTTAGCAAAGCGTCTTTTAAGTGCCTGTTAGATTATTGTGGTGAGGCTTGTAAGTCTCATTTTTAAAAACTTATTGGCTTTCATCATCTTTGCTCTTGTTCCTTGTTGTTCCAGATGAGCACTTGAATTTAATTAGGTTCCCTTAATCACGTTATAATTAAAATGACTTTTGTTTTAGAAAACCAAGTTTCTTTCCTATAAATATAATAGGAAATTCAAGGAAGGAAAGACGTCTTTCCCCACTGTTCCTCTGTGCATCAGTCTACGGTATCCAGTTCCAGAGAAGAGGAAGAATGCAACCACTGATTAGAAGTATGATCTGAGCCTCCTGATCCCAAGAGTGGAATCGTTTGTAGATCTATGCCATCTAATAGAAAAGATGAACTCCTGGATGATTGTGATGACCAATCTTAAGCATTGTTTCTGCTGAGCTCCATACTCTGCTGTATTCCTCAATCACAACTTCAGATACTTCTGTGAAGGCATATCTGAGATGGCATTAACACACAGGGTATGTGGACGTTAACGGGACTCGTTCAATTAGGTTAAAGAAAAAAAAATAGAACTGAGGTTACCCTAGAATTGTTACAAACAATTTCATAGGCAGAATGTACTTTCATCTCATGCCTGGAGTCTCTCTTACTCTTTCCAGTGACCCTTCAAAGGTTTTAGGCATGGTTAGAAGCCTCAACAACTGCCAAAACCAACTCCTTGCAATAAAAATCAATTTTCCCTCACTAACTGCTTTCATGTTGAACCCTTATGTGCCATTTTAAAGATATTCTTTTCAATGAAACAATTAACTTATTGATAAAATTTAAATACTAATTACCTTTACCTCTTAAATATCAATGGGTTTTCAAGAATCACAAGATAGCTCATAGAAACAGGCAAACAGAAGGATAAGACTGAAAAACGCGCAAGAGATCCTCAGAGACTGTGGACCAAAAGTCAAGTAATTGGAAAGAACCTTAAAATTAACATTAATATCTCTTAATTATTATCCTCAGTGTGTCAAAAATAGATTGGACAGTGAGAGACTAAAGGGGACCTCTTGGAAATTAACTAATAATGGAAAATAAATATTCAAATAAACCTTAATAAGGTGAATTTGAAAACATTACTTTTGTGACTATATCAACAATGATGAGCAGAGAATAAGAGAGAGAACGCAAAAAACAAAAATCCACCCAGGAAGCCTCACCTGACAATAAGGCGATAGACAATGGCCAGAACAGAGGTAGCTGTGAGAATGGAAACTGTGAAACTAAAGGAGAGAGAATTATCTGGAGCTGAGGATGCTTCATAAGACAAAAGGGGGAATGAGTGTTTAATGTAATGAATGAAATATACAAACAGTGGGAGTTGTGGTGATAATAAGAACTAAGCCAGAAGTCTTTCAGAAAGAGAAAAAATCAATATGAATGATCTGAGAAAAGCAAGCCTTTGCAGCAAAAACTGGACCAGACAGCCATCATTCTCCTTGTGACCAGCACTACAATATGCTCTAGGAAAACTGGAAATTAAGCTTCATATCTTATAAAAATGTTATTTCTAAATCGGATTCTATAGTTGGTCAGTAAGCTATAAAGGGATTCAAACAAACAAGCAGGGAATTAGGATGCCCTCTAAGACCATCTTTAGAGTCACCTAAGCCTGCATTCTACCTACTAAACCAGAGGAGAATAGAGAGATGACAGATGCCTGCATTCTACCTACTAAACCAGAGGAGAAAATAGAGATGACAGATACAGCTCAACACACATGCCCGGAACCCAGCAATTGAAGAGAGGATAACAGGTGAGTAGTAGATATGGGGATACTCTGACCAAATTGGGAAGGCTCTACTTGGAGGTCAGGAAATACATATGGTACTGTAATGGGCATGCAGTTGCGTGAAGCAGGAACAAAGAACGATAGCTATTTTCCTACAGCTGCTCGCCGCGCACCAAGATGTGTGTACATTTGGGACCCCAGACTATTGTATGATCATCTATCCAACTGTCTCATGTTCTACCTTTAGCCATAAACGTAATGGGATCTTGCCAGAACTCCACCCACTCATGTTCCAGGAAATCACTTTCTTTGGTGTTCATTATTTTTATCATTCTGGTATCATCAAATTTCTTTCAAAACATTTTTACTTTGGTAATGGCAATACTCATGATTTCTTTTGCCAAAGCACTTTCATTATTGAGAGAAAGTGTGGTTTATAAGCGACATTAATTTATCAGCATAAAGCAGGAGTTTCATACCGAGAGACTATTCAATGTGACCAAAAATAGTTTATAAGCAAGTGCTTATTAGTTTTATTTTTCCTGAGTGCTTTACACTAACAAAATATTTATCTTAAGATATATCTATACCATATCTGCAACAGAAAAAAATGTTCTACTGTCTTTATTATGGCATAACTCTTTGGAAAAATATGTTAATTATTAACATTGGACTACAGTACTCAAAAATAACCTCAGAATATTATTATTCAGCAAAGCCAACAATCAATTAGCTGTGCAAGTCAACTTTTTGTTTTAATGTTTTATGAGGTTTATTTTATTTTATTTTATTGGGCAAAGTTTCTCACTCATGCATATTGGTTATTTATCTAACATTTTGCTATTACCAATCTCTCTCTCTCTCTCTCTCTCTCTCTCTCTCACACACACACACACACACACA
Organism: Rattus rattus; assembly: GCF_011064425.1. Classification (NCBI taxonomy): domain Eukaryota; kingdom Metazoa; phylum Chordata; class Mammalia; order Rodentia; family Muridae; genus Rattus; species Rattus rattus. The sequence continues at coordinate 65,475,707 of NC_046159.1, forward strand.
CACACACACACACACACGCATACAGAGAGAGAAAGAGAGTCCTGTCCTTTTTTAACAGAAGGCATATAAAATCACAATACAAGAACCAGATCCTAAGGAAAATAGTTTTTAAAATTAAGCACACATTCCAGTATAATGAACCATGTAATTAATCTAAGAACAAAATGATAAATTCCCTAATCATACAGATACTCAGCTCATTCTTTGTCGATTTGGTTACTAACTCAAGTGTTTCATTTAATACCCTGAGTTAATGAGGGATCCCATTCTAACAAGATGAACATTGCAGGATTTGTGCCTTGAGCCCAAGGTCCTCACAAGCCCACAGACCATGTACAAGTGGAGATTCAGTTGCTGGAGATACTGGAGTAAATGGAGGTATGTGTGTTCATATATGTATACATGATTTATTTATGCATGTTATACTATGTATACTGAATATATAAGAGACAGACACATATTTGCCTGAAAACTTGTTGCATAATGGTTGCAAATGTTCTACAGAAAATGTGAAAATTGGTATTTTTCCTTTTGTCATAGGAACAATACAATGTAGTATATATAGTCATAATGCCAAGCAGGTAAGCAGTGGAGTTGAATAATTTTCTTAAAGAAATACATACAGCTTGCTTAGGAAGGAATCTTGTTAGTAGAGTCCCCATAGATGGAGTCACAGGTTGCTAAAGAGGCTTCACTGTTCTTCTTTGAAGACCCCAGTTTCCTTCCCAGTGCCCACATTAGACAGCTCACAATCAAGTGTAATCCCTCAGGAGATCTCATAATCTCTTCTGGGCAGGCAGCCCCCTGGCCCCCTCTGAACACACACACATTGTATTCACTCATATAAACACACACACACACACACACACACACACACACACACACACACCGAAATAAAAATAAAATAAACTAACTAAAGAAGAAAATATAGACTCCAGCTAGAGTCTCTCAATTTTTTTTTCAGAATAGGACAGGGACAATGTAAAGAGGAGGACTGATGAATTGTAAGGTACAACACCATATGTCACTGGTATGGAAAGATTTTGCTCAAAGTCATCACTCATTTTCTGCACTTAGTTCCTGATTTTAGAAGTTATGGGAAAAATCCTTGCTACCATTTCCAATTATTTTAACGTCAGTGGAATGCTTGCAAATGAGAAGTGAGCAGAGCTGAAGTGACGCTGGCAGCTGTGTCTGAGACCTGCTATTATTTTGACGGTGCTCTGATGTTCTACAACTTCATTAGTTGAATTGAATAGTATTTTTAAACAACATGGCTTTATGGTTAGCTGAATACATGATAATCTTCATTAAGTATACAAAGTTTGCTTATATTAAAGTACACTAGAAGTAGCAGAATGTTATTTCATGGCTAAATTGTCTATATTCTGAGCAGCAAAGTGTTTTCCCATTTCACAATTCATGAACCCTGGCTTCAAGTCTTTCACATTATTCTTACTTTCTCTTTAGAATACACTTCATTTAGTGATGGGAGAGGTGGCTCAGTGGTTAAGAGTCCTTGCTTCTCTTGCACTGTTCTGTGGTTAAGTTTCCAGCATCCATACTGGGAAGCTCACGACTGTATCCTACAGTTCAAAGAGATATGATTCTCTCTGCTGGCCTCTGTGGGCACTACTGACACATGGTACACATATTGATAAGCATACATACACATACACATGAAATAACACTAATAACTCTTAAAAACACTACTCATTCTCTCATACATTCATGTGACATCAAGAGGGACTCTGCGCTGGATCCAAAAAGAGAATCTCTGTCTAGTGCCTCATGGAGTAGGCAACCTTTTCGTTTTTACAAAAAGAGCCCTTAATGTCTGCTTCTAGTCCATCAAATACACCCTTTGAATGGACCAACAAATGAATTAGCCTGTATCAAATTGGGAGATTTCCTAGTTTCTTTCCTTTTACTGTGATAAAATAGCCTGAGTTAAAAGTAACTCAGGGAGCCAGGTGGTATTGCCACACACTTTTGACTCCAGCACTCAGGAGGCAGAAGCAGGTAGATATCTGTGAGTTCAAGGCCAGCCAGATCTGTAGACTGAGTGCCATAATGGCCAGGTGACTGAGAAATCTTTTCTCAAAAAAAAAATCCAACAACAAAACAACTTAGGGAAAAAAGGTTTTACTTAAACTCACAGTTCCAGGTTAAAGTCCACCGATGTGAGGAAGTCAAGTCAGGAACTGGAAGCAAGTAGTCACATTATATCCACTGTCAAGAGCAGAGAGAAATAAATGCACTCATGACTGTTGCTTGGCTTGTTTCCTCTACTTTTATACAATCTGAAATCCAACTCCATGGAATGGTATTTTCCATAGTGGGTGGTGCTCTCCCTGCTCCATTAAAGCAATCCAGACAATCTTTCAAAGACATGCCATAGGACTACCTGATACAGGCAATCCCTCACTAACACTCTTCCCTACTGATTCGATCTTATGCTGCAATGACAAATAAAACTAATCATTATATTGGGAAGATGTTATTTATTTAACTTTAAATTGTGCACCTACTTATTCATATAATATAGTAATATAGCTTAAAGATAGAGACACATTCTGAGAGATGCCTCAATAGGTGATTTGATTCTGTATGAACACCATGAAGAACACCTAATACGAAATTAGATGGTCCATTTGACTACACATCCAGGCTATGTGATATACCCTTAGCCACAAGACTAAAAGCATCTGCCTGCCTGTTATTGTACTAAACACTATAGGCAATTATATTCTAATGATAAGTGCCCTGGTAAGTTTTATTGTTAACTTGAAACACCTTGGAAGAGGAAGACTTCATTTGAGGAGTTGTCTCCATCAGATTGCTTTCTGGGAAAATCTGTGGGTCATTTTCTGAATTGCTAATTGATGCAAGAAGGCCAATCCCACTGTTGACAGTTATATCTCTAGGTCCATGGCTTTGGGTTGTATAAGCAAAGTAGCTAAACATAAGGTGAGAAACCAGGTTCCTATCTTGACAACCATTAGTGACAAACTACAGCCTATAAGCTGAAATAAAACCTTTCCTTTCTGATTTGTTTTTGGTAATGATCTTTGTCACAGCATTAGAAAATAAACTATGATAACTAAGTATTAATCTAACTATATCAGGTACTAAAATATAATGTAAGAGGTAAGACTAGCATGCTGATACAGGACAGTTACTGGGAATAGAGATGGCAGAAACTGAAAACAGCATTATGTTCGCCAAAGCTTAAAGGTGAAATCTGGGACATTACTGTGCAGTACAATGAATTCATAACATACTTTGAAGACATAGTACAGTTATAAAAACATATCTTTTTTCTATTAATGAATTAATATTGGCCTTACTTAATATTTGCATTTTTATAGCTTGGGAATTTTTTATCCTTCCTCAGAGAAGCTTTATTTCTTCAGTAGATAGCAATTCTTACAGAGAAACACAAATACTCAATTTATAGAGTATAAGAGACTTCCTCTTCTCAAGGTTAAGTGATCTTTGGGAAAGAGGGGATAAGTAGACTCTAAGGCCAAGAAGGAGATTTCTGTAAAAACACTTTTCTGGACAGAAGAAGGAAGCTATACACATCATTGCAACACCTACAGAAACTCAAGCCATGAAAATCCCAGCACGGACAGGGAAGGTGGCTATAACCTCTCACTCATTTCTAGGAAGCTATTGGCAATGGATGGCTCCTGCAGGAGGGAAGGGTCAGATTTCTTCAGGAATAGATGCAACGACTGTTAACAAGGACAGAGAGAGACAGAGAGAGAGACATACAGAGACAAAGAGAAACAGATACAGAGAGACAGAGAGAATGAGAGCACAGGAAGGTAGAGATAAAGTGATGAGAGAATAGGAAAGGAGTTGTTTAGGTGGAAAAGAGGGTGAATTTGATCAAACACACAAATTTATAAATCCTAAATAATATATCTTTAAAATTAAGAATAAATAATAAATAAAATTAAGTAGCTTAAATCATAAATATTACAACTATGTAGACTCCTGTTTTCATACTTCTTTGTAAGCCCTTTCTTCTCTCCCTCCTTTATTCTCTGTCTCCCTCTGTCTTTGTCTCTTTCTCCCCCCCGTGTGTGTGTGTGTGTGTGTGTGTGTGCGTGCACACGCACGTGCATGTGTGCACACACAAATGCATGTACAAATTACTGTATGTGTACAGAAGTCACAGAATCACTTGGGATTGCAGGACACACGTTTGACCTTGCTTGACATAGTTGCTCTTCTTCACTTCTGTGCACATCAGGCTAGCTAGATCAGCCTGCAGCAATCTCCTGTCATTGCCTATCATCAATATTAGTTACTATTTTACTGCTGTGTTGAAACACTTTTGGTTTGTTCTCTGTTTTTCCAACTTGTGTTTTTGGATATGGTCTCTTAGCTTCCTGCTTTTGTGGTCATTTTTTGATTCATCATAACTGACTCTAGAGCTTTGGAACAATAATTCCACATCATCTGTTTCTTCTATAAATTGTCTTGGCCTTCTCTTTTCATCCCAGAAAGTTTTCAAGACAGTTGTCCATATGGGCTGCATCTACCAACATTGTATTTCCTTCCTTTGGGATAGTATAATAGCTCTGGCCTCACCAATCTACAGAGATTTTTCAGGCTTATTCTGAAATAGGATATTTCTTCCTAGTGTATACTGATTGCATCAAAACTCCTTTTTTTATGCTTGTCTCAACAAGGTCATTATTTTTTTCAGGTAGAACTTTCTTAAAAGGACATTCTTTAATTAATTGGATTTATTTTCCCAACCTCTTATCTGTTTACTTTATTCTTACAACTGGAAAATCTGGGTTCTATATATACCGAGTTGGATAATATAGTATAGATCTCTAGCTAATTTAATAATTTCAGTTCATGAATATCTCAGAGATCTGAGGCATGCATAAATCTTTGCAATGAGTACCTTAGAAATATCATGTACTGATGCCTTCTCTGTGAAAATCAAAGGACATTTTTTTGCTTTATCTAATTTCTGAAGACAACAAATGAAACCATAAACTGCTAAGTCTGGAATCAATCATTATAACACTATATTCCTAACGTTACTCTTGGTTGCCCACTAGAAGTTGATGGTAAAGTCCCATGGTTGCATACTTTGCATACTTTGGACAAAGACATGTCAAGAAACAATGCTGGAAACAACCAGGGATTCTTTTCTGCTTGGAAGCATTACACCATGAGAAAGTGGTATTTAGGCTGTCAATAGGGATTCGATTGTGTGTCTGATCCAGCTGGGAATCCTGTGAACCACAACAATGAACAGCATAGCAAAGTATGTTTATAGGGAGAATAATGGAACAGATATTATGGGGATAACCAAACACTTTCTGGGTGTTTTTAAGTCCTAGTACACATGAGGAAACCCATACTTGTTACTACTAATCTTTATAGGAACCCATGACTTGGGAGCTTACAGGCCTTAGGGATGAACCTACTATTATTATTCTCCAAATTGGACATAAATATCAAATTGCTTTCTAAATTCATTTCTCTATACCCATAGGTTCTTATTGCAGCTCTTAGATATCATGAGAGAAAAGTTCTTTGTACAGTGGATGGTGGTTAACACTTAAACTCAAAACCTGTCAAAGGGCAGGGAATAAGGGACATTGGAGTCCTCTGCCACAAATGGGGCATCTACATCATATCATCCACTGTTCAAGGGCCCGGGGATCATCGTGAAGAAGTAGCAGAAAGACTGTAAGAGTCTGACCTCATGAAGGACCAGAGAGAAGCACCTGGGGTTGCCTGCAGAAGATGAAGCTATAACAATATTATAACATGGGTTACTCATGAGCTCACACACCTAGCTGAAGGGCTGTTGCCAATAGATGGCTGTTGGAGAAAGAGAGGCAGCAAGCATTCTTAACTGTTCAACCTTCTATTTTGAAAATTTCATCTATGATATTCAACATAAATAAAGTGCAATAATATCACGGATACAGGAAGATAACAAAACAAGACTAACACGTCTATAAAAGTAAAGGGAGGCAGAATTGTGACGATGCCAAATATCCTAGGGATAGCATCTGGGAAATAGATTAGAGAGGTAATAATACCACTACTTTATTCTAAATAAATGGGATATTTAGTAAAAACACATGAGATTACTTTGCTTGGATTTTAATGATTGTTCAAGAATGTCATAACAGATTTTCTTCCTATCTTCAAGTAAAGGTTAATTTTGATTTTCTACACTTACAGGTCTAAATATAGGCCTTGAAAGAAGCAAGCTGCAAGTCAAAGGTCAAAGTACAGCAGTTGTCTCTTAATTACACAAGGATAAAGCTGCACAGATTTTGAATGATAAACAAGCCAGTTTGATCCTCTCACTAAAGAATCTTCTATATAAAACTAAAGCAAAAAAGTCATTGTTTGATGGGAATAATAACCAACTATTTTCACTAATTATGACATTAAAGGAGACTGAAATTCTTTTTGAGAATTTATTAAAGTTTTCTTGGGGTGAAGGTGTGGGTCAATGACATAGTGTTTGCTTAGTATTTATGAGGGCTTGATGGTGTGCTCAGAGTCACATATGTAAAAATATACACACAGACAGACATGGATATGAACACATACAAGCATACAACCTTATACACTATACACATGTTAGACCTAAATACACATAAATACATGACACAGAGGCACACATACATACACAAATACAGGTACTCATAAACATAAGCAAACACACACACACACACACTCACAAGCATCTCTCTCTCTCTCTCTCTCTGTATATGTGCTGCTGAAGTGAGCAATTCTGTCTCATTTTTGTTTTTCTAAAGTAAAGATTATTTTGCAGCTGATATACTGGTCATCTGACTCTTACAATATTTCTGCTTTCTCTTCAGCAATATTCCCTGACCAATAAGTACAGGAGTTGCATTATGAATTCAGCTTAAGATCAGTTGATCTCGGAATTTTGACCAGCTATGGCTTTCTATAATGATCTATGTCTGCTGCAAGAAAAAGCTAAACTTAATGGTGGGTGCAAGGATAAATATTTAGAATGAAGGTATAGAATGAAGGTAGACATGACAATGGTTTGAAATGTAGCAATATACTTGCATATATATGCATTTATTCACTCATATATACTCATATATTATATAATATAATATTCATATATACTCATTCCAAGCAATTTTGATATAGACACTTATTCTCAATAACATCTATTTTTTGTCTCATTTTCTGAGAGTTAGTTCTCAAAAAGGAGACTTCCAATATAGACCCAGATGGATTCCTCCAAGCCCTGTGTCCAAAATGCTTGGTATTGTTTTCACATAAGGCTAAACCTTCTGTTTCTGGAGTACAGCAACAGTGACAGCAACAGCAATGGCAACAGCAACAGTAGTAACCTGCATTGTTTCAGGGGAGGGTCTCTTGTCTAACGACCGGAAAAGATGTTTTCCATGTTTGACACTATGGTTTTTGTAAGATCTATAGTTTACGGGAAGTATGGCATTGTCATCATAAGCGACTTAACTTAAAAAATTATTTTACTTCCTTATACATATATAACAAATATGCAGAATATATCATACCTATAATTTTGAGTAAACATAAGTTACTATGATTCCCTATGTCTTCATCAAGCATCTTCAATATTACTCAAGCCTTCATTACTTTCTTGAACTCTATGTTGTGTTCTCTTCTCCCTCCACAGCCAAGTCTCTAGTTTTCCCATATTCTCTTTCACAGCCACTAGAGCAGATTTCCCTCTCTTGATCTCCTGTCTTCTTCTGTATTGTGGTCTCTTTTTACTTCCCTTTTACCAAAATTTACCCTACATTAACTATTCACATCTAAAATCCAGAGCTAGGTGTCATTTTTACACTCAAAATAACACAGAATGTCTCTCTATTAAAGGTCTTTATCGTAAAGGAGACAGTGAGGCTGACCAAGAAGGCTAAGCCCGCATCGGTGGTACATACCAGTGACCTCAGAATTCAGGATGCAAAAGCAAGAGGATTTATACAATCTTTCTCTACAGGAGAAATTGCATTGCAAGTCAGTCCCGAGCCATACTTGTCTAAAAAGACAAAACCAGATCCCAGAAACACGCCTGTTTTTGTTGTTGTTTGCTTGTTTTGTTATGTTTTTAAACAAGTAAAAGAAAAACTAAATTTTTGTGAGCCAGTACATTCTCCAAATACCCTTCTATAAAGTAGAAACTGGGAAAGGAGTTTGGATTTTCTAGAATTAGAGTCCAAGTAAAGATCAGATAATTTAAGACAATGGTTAACAGCATCCATAGTTATCATCACTTTCCTTTGGAATTGGACACTAAGGAACACTGTACCCTGAGGCTGTCGGAGCAATGCAGGTGTGAGTGTGTTTGATATAAGTTATTCTCCACCACTGGGTTCGCTGCTGCATAGAGAGGGTACACAATTCCATGTGACTCACTCATTTGGTGTAAGAACATGGAAAACATTGGAACAGGGGTACAAAGTGGTCACTGACTCAAGCTGCTGTTTGAGTATAAGAGTTTTGAGAAGAGTTATTGACACCACAGGTGGATGCAGCATGGTAGGGGCCCTAAGGAAAAATGAGGTCCAGATCATAAAGTACGGTTCCGGGAGAGACTCTGCACCACGTGATGGATGGCCAATCCATAGTGTATGCTATGCTCACAATTTGTCTCTTATTCTTAGCCCACAGTGGGGAGAAAAGGAGTCTGCTAACCTGGGACCTGTAAGCAAATCAGCTACATGACTGGGAAGAGTAAGAATGAAGAGAATCGACTTCATGGGAGAGAATGACATGGTCCTAGCTAATGTTCCTGACTTTTCCTTCTTTCAGATGGTGAAAAGTGTCTGTGTTGTAGTTGTCATTATAAGTCTTTCCTGCTAGACAAGCGTAGGATCCTCACCAGCTGGGTCTCAGTGTAGACAGTATCTCATCAAAGCTTCCGAAGAAAAACGGTTTTGTGAGGGAAGGTTCCAGCCTCAATCGTCTCTGAGCCTGCTTCCAACTATCTTGGTTGCCCAACATTCCAACTCTCAGATAATTGAGACCCCGAGACGCACAATGACAGGCAGTCGAAGGCTGACGATGGATCCTGTTGCCGCACAGTTCTTTTTGAACTTCTCTCATTATCGTTAATGGGAAAGCTCTTTCATCTCCCAAATTTAAGTCTCTGTATTTGTCAAGATACTATGTCAACATTTGCCCCACTCATCTTCTATAACCGCCATCTAATCATAAAATAGAGAAGACTTACCCAAATCTATTTTGAAACCGAGAGAGGAGTTGGATGACCTCAGCAGCTCTAAGCCTCCAGACCTAAAACAGTGACTCCAAAAGAGCTTCCCTAAGCTCCTTACCCAGTCAGTCCATCACTCCCATTCTGTGGAATGGTTAAAATGCAGGCTTCCACAGCGGGACGTCTTCACGGGTGTTTCTGAAGCTGACTAAAGCCTGGAGACTGATGCTTTTGTGTAGAATCTGAAACGTGACCTTGCATTACAGTTGCCTGAGGAGCCTTAGAAACTACAGAGATCCATGATCTAGTCCAGGGCAATTCAGTCAGACCCTGGGTAGTAGGGATGAGAGGATCCATATTTGCAGAGGTTCATTAAGGTGTTCTAATGTGCATCTCAACTTGAGAATGCTCTTCTAGAGAAAAAAGAATGAAAACGTTTTTATCGAGGTCGCCATATTCAACAAGGGTGGAATTGGGTGCTTTACATATATTACTTTCAGTTTTAAATTAACACATAAAATAGCTCGCTTTATCTATATACTGCAATTAGGAATGAAGGCTACCAGAATTCAGGAGGTTCAAGGAAATGCAGCTAGCACAAGCATTTGTTCCTATCTTTGTATCAGAATTTATATTTATTGACTTGTGCTCATGATTTGTTAACAATTTATTATGTTAAGTGTGCTCATCTGTGTGTGTTTGTCCATGGGAATGTACTGTCCACAGAGGGTAGAGGAGGGCATTGGTAAGACTGCCTGGAGCTAGTGTTAACGTGGTGGTTAGCAGCCGCTTGTCTGCTCCCGGAACCGAACCTGGGTCTTCTGCAAGAATAGAACATGTTCTTAAACACTAAGCTATCTCCCCTGACCCTTATTTATTTATTTATTTATTTATTTATTTATTTATTTACTTATTTATGATTTCTTTGATAGCTTTAGTGAATATCAGCCAAAGTTATAAACAAAACTCCATTTAAAAACTGTTTCGTGGCTATTGAAATATATTCTTTATTTCATCACTTTTTCCCATTTATTATGGCACATTAAATGCATACTTTACGTGAGTTTCAAAATAATCTGTAATCACAAAAATCTCAGGCAAATCTATTCCTCTGACTGTAGCTGTCTGTGTTTTCCACAGAGAAGCCAAAGTTTTGAAACAGTCATTAAAAGAGACTTCAAAACTTAAACCCTTCAGGAATATAGTGAACCATTCTATCAGTTTTAAAATGAGCAGGCACTCATCAGGTGCTTGACAATGCACACAAAACAGTTTCTTTTGGGGAACCAAATTAAGGATTTGACAAACTGAATGATAAGCCATTGAATTACCGTAGGGAAAAGAAAGTAAAGTTTGTAACTTCATGGTTCCCTAAGGGGAAATGTGTATCTGGTGATATTTCAAAAGACAACTTCACTTGAATGTGTTTAAAAAGTAAAAGAAATCTTTATAAAGGCTTAACAATAGATTCTTACATTTTAAAAAAACAAGAAAGAAAAAGAAAGAAAGAAAAAAACCCAGTGGGAATAGGAGTTGGGTAAAGAGGAAGTCAGTTTTGAAAACCTTAGTAAAAGTTCACACTGTGAGGAGTTACAGAAAGTTTCACATACATTTTGCCATTTCTCTCTAAATCAGTGGGTTCAAACTTCCTATTAACACAGCTGTAACGCTAACTGTGTGCCTATTAATACTGTCTACTGACCTCAAAGACTGCGACTGCCGGCTTGAACTAATACCTACAATGCAGGAAAATTGAAACCATTGAATCCACACATTACATTTCGGGGAAAGCAGCTTCCTAAGCAACGTGGCAGAGGTCAGAGTCATCCGCCTCTCTCCATAGGTTGATAAGTACTTGCAGGTGTAGGCCACAAGATATTTTCTGACTCATGGTCAAAGCAATTTAATGAAAAATATATATTTTTCAATGGAAAAAAAAAGAGATTGACGAGAGAAGCTCCCAAGCTATTGGCCTATATTTAAAATACAGTTGAATAAAACACTGTAGAATAGATCTTAGTTATTGCAGGCAATGACAGGTAGCTGGGCCCATGATTCTAGTGATTGTTAGCATTTCAATGCTTACAATAATGCTTGTCAATCATGAGTTTACTTACATATTACTGGAATATTTATGTTGCCCAGAATGCCATTAGGAGTGAATGTTTATGTACATATAATTATTTTGTCATGTGTAGCTGCCATGGTGATGTTGAGTCGTATTTTCATTTTGATTCACTAATGTATATTTGCTAGAGAGTTTCATGCTAACAGGGTGTATTAGTTGCTTTTTCTCCTTGTTCTTACCAAATATTTGGGGAGAGGCAACTTAAGGAAGGAAGGATTTCCTTTGGCCTGCCTACTGCTTGAGGAAAAACCATCCATCACCACAAGGAAGGCATGGCAGCAGTAACATGAAGTGGCTGGTCCCATTCTGTCTGTAGCCAGGAAGCAGAAGGTGGGTAAGAAACGGGGACAGCTATGAATTCAAGGGACAGATCACAACTCATTTCCTCCAGCAAGTGTCTATCTCCCAAAATTGCATGACTTTCCCAAAGAGCACCACCAAATGGAGACCAAGAGTTTGAACACAAGAACCTATGAGGGACCTTAAAAATTCCAATCACAGCACAGGGCCACTGTATATGTCAGTGGAACTCTAACTGGATCTGGATGCTCAGGATGGATTCTGCCCTATATTAATGGGCACTGACTAACTTAGTGAGTAGTAAAATTTGCTAAATTTGAAATCACCTTGGGCCAAACCTTTGGGAATTCCACTTTGGGGATTCCCAAAGAAAATTCAATGAAGGGAACTGACCCATCTTCACTGGGAGCAGTGACTGGACTTCACAGAAAAACTAAAAGAAAGAGGCCGGCTGAGGGTCAGCATTTCAAGCCCTCTGCTTTGCAAACCTCAGAACATTTGAAATACCAGCCTCCCAGCTGAGAGTCTATGAGCTCCGCTAGGGTTTCCCTAACATGAAGGACTATATCCTCTTTAGTCATGAACCAAAACAAAACAAAGCCAAAACAAAAACAAACTAGAACACAAACAAGCAAACAAAAAACCCAACCAAGCAAGCAGACAAACCTCCTCCTTCTTCCCTTCAGTTCCTTCTGTCAGGTTCGGTCATAGCAACAAGAACAGTAGCTAAGCTTGTAAATTTGCTTAAAATGCAAACTTCAAAAAATGAAACACATTTAAATCTGGTTGCTGCTGAAGAACCACACTTTATGTTGCACTGCTATAAATTTGGAGAAAGAACAAAAAGAAGATTAGAAGGGAGAGGAAGAAGAGGAAAAAGAGAAGGAAGAGGATGGAGGACGCATCAAAAAAGAGGAGGAGAAATTGATATGAGACAAGGAAGCAGGTTCAGTTATGTTAGCATTTAGGACTCTGGTTGAACATCTCAATAACTGCCTGTACTAAAGAGCTTTAATTGTCAATTGGCACAGCCTAGAACATTCTGAGAGGAAGATTCCATGGAGAAATTGCCCACATTGACTGGTCTGTGGGCATGTTTGTGGGTGTGCCAGAATGTCTTAAGTATTAATTGATATAAGAGGGTCTGCTGTACTGTAGGTAGCACCATTTCTTGTGAAGGTATTCCTGAACTCTATAAGAAAACTCACTAAGCCCGAGCCAGGATGTAAGCCAGCAAGCAGTGTTTCTTAAGTTTGTGCCCTGACTTCCATCAGTGATGGAATGTGACCTGAGCAAGGAAGATATTTGAAGGAAAGATAATAAAGCAGTAATTTTAAAGTTTCTAATTATTGAACAGTTACTTGCCCAGAGTCTGGCTTAGATTACCTTAAGACATCACAGATGAGAAGATAAAGCCAGAGGACCTAATGACAGCAATAGAAACAACGAACACAATGCGTGAGCGTGCGCGCGTGCACGCGCGCACACACACACACACACACACTCATACACTCATGCACACACACATACACACATATACACATGCACATGCACAACAAAGAAACAAGATTTAAACCCAACTTTCTCCAGTACCAAAAGCTTAGAATTGGTCCCTTATTCAACTCTGAGCTGTCATAATTCCTTGCTTCTTGGGGCATCTACATTAATTTGTCAACAGACAATTCACTGACATTTCCAAATGCAGATTTGTTCAACATCTTGAAAGCAGGTAAGATCCATTGTACAATTATATCAATTTTTTCCTATTTACTATAGATCAGTTCTAAGTAACCGTAGCTGTTGTGAGATCATCATTTCCATAGTCATGTCATGTTCAGATGACAGCATTCCACAGAATTCGTCCACCAAGCCAATCCAATTACCAGCATGGATGGAGTAGGTGATTCCTTGTCCTCCTCATGGAGGAGTTTTTGTCAGTTGATATTGCTGAGGAAGTAACAATCATCATTTGGGAAGTGGCTTTCTGTGCTCCTGTGGATGGTCCCACCCTTATGCATACAAGGAGCATAGACTGGACTTAGTTGTGGAGTTGTGTTTGGGAGTATGTACATAAGAGGTCTGGGGGGAAGTGGAGTTTATATATGATCACATATCATTGTAAACATGAAATGCTCAGAAAATAAAGGGAAACATTCAAAATTAAAGATATATAGAGAATACTGTTTCAAATCCCCACGAGTAGGCAGACATTTTGAAATATCAAATTCTTGTGATAACACATTTAGTTATGGAGGAAAGAGTAGACAGTAAAACATAAAGCTAAGTCCAACAAACTGAATCTGATTGTACAGTAATGACACAGTCTGTTGCCCAGCATATCATAACTTGAACTCAACAGGAAACAGGACAAGAGGTGGCAGTATCCTTTATAAACTCTTACCCTCTCTGCTATGGCACAGTGGAAAAAAATTTGAAATCTAAGAGCTCTTTCTCCCAGCATGATCCTATGGCACCTAGGAAGCCCTGTGGCTTAGGACTCCCAGGATAATCTTGACAACAATTTCTTCCAGAGCTTCCCATTTTGTTAACATCTGAGTGTTCAAACTAGAGGAAAATCTGATTCAGATAAAAGATACTGAAATAGAACCTCTCTAAACTAAAATTACACAAGAGTTGGATGCATTTCTTCAAAACATAAGAACACTATTCCAGTCATTGTATATCATTGTATAAGGTGGAGAGTGGCCTGGAGACTTGTCAAGTAGTGAAAAAAAACAAAACAAAACAAAACAATAAACATTTTCATCTAATACGAACTCTCTCACTCTCTCTCTCTCTCTCTCTCTCTCTCTCTCTCTCTCTCTCTGTGTGTGTGTGTGTGTGTGAGAGAGAAAGAGAGAGAGAGAGAGAGAGAGAGAGAGGAGAGAGAGAAATAGAAAGAGAGAGGAGAGAGACAGAGACAGAGAGAGAGACAGAGACAGAGATAGACTCAGAGAGACAGAGAGAGGAAAAAGAGAGGATGTATAATTGAAAAGAAAGAGAACACAGCTCCCACCCCCCTTAACTCCATATTTATGTTCCCAATAGTGTTGGTAGCTCAAGTTATGATACAACATTTGGGTTATTTTAAATATTTGTGGATCATTTGGCAAAATTAAGATAATTTCTTGCTTGTGTTACCAAAATATGTAGTTGTCTAATCAAAATATTAAAAAGTCACTACTTATACAAATTGATAGATAAATTTTAATGTATATTATTAATTGAATAGCATAGACATTTGGTAGATATCTTTTTATAATGTACATATTACAATAATAAACTGAAGTCAACAAGTCTATTAAAAGCAATTTTGGAAAATGCTAAGAAAAATAAGAAGTGGAATATTGAGGTCTTCAAGAGAATTTGAAATCAGTCAGAAAAATTGATAGCACCTTAGCCAAAATTAGTTATTGATTATGGACAGAAAATTCTAGATTTACCTATATATTAACAAATAAATAAAAGTACCTTCAGGGCTGGGAAATATGGAACTAAGTGATAGAGAACTTGCCTAGCATGTACAAGGCCCTGGATTTGATACTTGGTACTGAACCAAACAAGCAAACAAGTAAGGTGTGATAACTAATCTTTGTCTGAACTTGACAATCAACATGTGGAATTAACTAAAACCCAAGCAACTTGGTACACCTATGAGGAAATCTTTTTTTCTTAAGTAAACCATCCAAAGTGGGAAGACATTTTTAATTTGGTGGATCTTTTGAGGCAGGAAGATACATATTTAATTCAGACTCTTTATAGTAGGAAGATTTACCTTTAATCTGGGCCATACCATCTGTTGGCATTGGAGAAAGAATATTCTCTCTCTTTGCCTATTTGATCTCACTGGTAAGTCTATTTCTTCACTGGCATTAGAATCTACTTCTCTGGGATTCTGGCAGATGAGACATCAGCCTTGTGGATTGAAAAACTACTAGGTTCTTGAGCTTTCTCTTGGTAGACAATCATGTTGGACTAGCTGGACCACAGCTATACATATAAAGTTCTGTTCCTCTAGAGAACTCTGACAAATTCAGATGGACTCCACCAACTTAATACAAATCCACATTAAATAAAAAGAAATAAAGCCCATAGGATAAACTTTATTATTCTTTTCCATTTATGGGAGAAGTACACAATATCTCAGCTTTCAGTTTATCAATTGGATACTATATCAATTTTCAAATTATTAAACATTCGTTAATTTATTTTTCTTCCACCTTAGAGATCTTAAGGAAATAAACATTTTAATATTGCAAGAAAAGATTATGATATGGTCTAAAAATACATAGATTATTAATTAATTAATGTCATCTATGAAATGCTTTAGCCCTGCTATGGTTGTATGCTCGTCTCAGTGTTTGTGGGAAAGTGCTGTCATCTTCAGATCTGGCCCTTCTATCCTTTGGGGACATCCTCTTTGTTTTCTCCACTTATTCCACTGTTGACATTGCATTTTTATTTTGTTCTTGTTCTATATTGTGTAGGATTGTTATGTCTTTATTGTCATTTAGATCACATCTATTACTAGATTTCTATGACAATATCAGCCTGTCTGATTATGATTATCTTTTGATGATTTCTATGGAAAATACAGAAGTGTTGAAAAGAATAAACTCCACCTTCACATGGCCAATGTATTATGTTCTAGGGATGTTTTACTGTACAAGGTTGTGATTCAAATTTGAAATATCCCTACATGAACTCAATTGTTTGAACGCTGGATCCCTGTTTCTTGGAGCTGTTGAGAGAGGAAGTGTTAAGAAATATAGGAAAGATCAGGAATTCAAGGCCTATACCTAAGCATAGTAAAACCAGTAGCCAACATCAAACTAAATGGAAAGTTGAAGCAAACCCACTAAAATCAGGGACTAGACAAGGCTGCCCACTCTCTCTCTCTCTACCTATTCAATATAGTATTCAACGTCCTATCCAGAGCAATCAGACAACAAAAGGAGGTCAAAGGGATACAAATTGCAAAGGAAGAAGTCAAAATATTACTATTTGCAGATGATATGATGGTATACTTAAGTAATCCCCAAAAATTCTAGCAGAGAACTCCTAAACCTGATAAAACTTCAGCAAAGTGGCTAGAAAAAAATTAAGTCAAGCAAATCAACAGTCTTATTCTACTCCAAGGTTAAACAGGCTGTGAAAGAATTTAGGGAATTGACACCCTTCAAAATAGTCACAAATAATATAAAATACCTTGGCGTAACTATAACAAAGCAAGTGAAAGATCTGTATAACAAGACGTTCAAGTCTCTGAAGAAAGAAATTCTATAAGATCTCAGAAGATGGAAAGATCTCCCATGCTCAGTAATTGGCAGGACTAATATAGTAAAAATGGTCTTTTTGCCAAAAGCAATCAACAGATTCAATGCAATCCCAACAAAAATTCCATTTCAATTCTCACATAGAGTTAGAAGAAGCAATTTGCAACTTTATTTGGAATAACAAAAAACCCGGGAGAGCAAAAACTACTCTCAACAATAAAAGAACTTCTGGGGGAATCACCATACCTAACTTCAAGCTGTATTACAGAGCAGTAGTGATAAAAACTGTATGGTATTGCTACACAGAGACTGGCAGGTAGATCAATAAAATAGAATTGACGACACAGAAATGAACCCACACAGCCATAGTCACTTGGTCTTTGACAAAGGATCTAAAATTATCCAGTAGAAAGCAGCCAGCATTTTCAATAAATGGTTCTGGTTCAACTGGCAGTCAGCTTGTAGAAGAATGGAAATAGATAGATTTTTATTGCCTTGTAGAAAGCTCATGTCCAAGTAGATTAAGGACCTCCACATTAAAACAGGTACACTGAACCTAATAGAAGAGAAAGTGGGGAAGCTTCGAACACAAGGGCACAGGGGACATTTTTCTTAACAGAACACCAATTGCTTACACCCTAAGATCAACAATAGACAAATGGGACCTCATGAAATTGCAAAGCTTCTGCAAGGCAAAGGACACTGTCCATAGGACAAAAGAGCAACTAGCAGATTGGGAAAAGGTTTTTAACAATCCTACATCCTATATTGGGCTAATATCTAATATATACAAAGAACTTAAGAAGTTAGACTCTAGATATTCAAATAATCCTATTAAAAATGGGGTATAGAGCTAAACAAAGAATTCTCAACTGAGGAATATCAAATGGCTGAGAATCACCTAAAGAAATGTTCAAAATCCTTAATCATCAGGGAAATGCAAATCAAAACAATTCTGAGATACCTCCTCACACCAGGCAGAATGGCTAAGATCAGATGACAGTAGTTGCTGGTGAGGATGTGGAGAAGTAGGAACACTCCTCCATAGTTGGTGGGATTATAAGCTGGCACAATCACTCTGGAAATCAGCCTGGTGTTTCCTTAGAAAATTGGCCACAGCTAAGGACCCAGCTATACCACTCCTGGGCATATACCCAAATATGCTCCAACATGTACAACATGCTCCTCTTTGTTCATAATGGCTTCATTTATAATAGCCAGAAACTGGGAAGAACCCAGATGCCCCTCAAAAGAGGAATCTATACAGAAAATGTGGTATATTTACATAATGGAGTACTACTCAACTATTAAAAACAATGACTACATGAAATTCTTAGGCAAGTGGATGGTAGTAAAAAATATCATCCTGAGTGAGGTAACACAGTCACAAAAGAACACAAATGGTATGCACTCACTGATAGGTGGATATTAGCCCAAAACCTTGGAATACCTATGAAAAAATTCACAGATCATATGAAGCCCAAGAAGAAGAAAGACTAAAATGTTCATGCTTCATTCCTTAGTAGGGAGAACAAAATACTCCCCAGTAGAAAAACAGGGACAAAGAGTTGAGCAGAGACTGAAGAAAAGGTCATCCAGAGACTGCCCAACCTGGGGATCCATCCCACATACAGCCACCAAACCCAGTCACTATTGCTGATGCTAAGAAGTGCTTGCTGACAGGAGCTAGGTATGGGTGTCTGTTGAGAGTCTCTACCAGAACCATACTGATACAGATGAGGATGGTTACAGCTAACCATTGGACTGAACAAGGGGACCACAATGGAGGAGTTAGAGAAAAGACTGAAGGAGCAGAAGGGGTTGCAACATTATTGGAAGAACAACAATATGAACCAAGCAAACTCCACCAGAGGTCCCAGGGATTAAGTCCCCAACTAATGAGTACAAATGGAGGGAACCATGGCTCTAGCTACATATGTGGCAGAGGATGGCATTGTTTCAGCATCAATGGGAGGAAAGATCCTTGGTCCTGTGAAGGCCTGTTTCCCCAGTATAGGGTAATGCCAAGGGGTTGAGCTGGGAGTGGATGGGTATGAGTGGGAGCATCCCCATAGATGCAGGGGAGGAGGTATGGAAGAGGGGGGGAAAGAGGATAACATTTGAAATGTAGATACATAAAATATCCATGAAAAATAAAATCATTAAAAAAAATCAACTGAGGAATAGGGAATGGATGAGCAGGACATAAAGAAATGACCAAAATTCTTATTTATCATGGAAATGCAAAGCAAAACAACCCTGAGATTTCACCTCATACCAGTCAGAATGGCTGAGATTTAAAACTCAGGTGACAGGAGATGCTGTCAAGGATGTCAAGAAAAAGGAATGTTCCTCCATTGTTGGTTTGATTGCAAGCTGGAACAATCACTCTGGAAACACAGTTTGGAAGTTCCTCAGAAAATTGGATATAGTACTATCTGAGGACTTGGGCTATACCACTCCTTGGTATATACCCAAAAGATTATCCAACATGTAATAAGGAATCATGCTCCACTACGTTCAGAGCAGCCTTATTTATAATAACCAGGAGCTGCAAAGAACCCAGATGTCCTTCTACAGAGGAATGGATACAGAAAAATGTGGTACATTTACACAATGGAGTACTACACAGCTATTAAAGGCAGTGACTTTATGAATAACTAGGCAAATGGTTGGAAGTAGAAAATATCAGCCTGACTCAGGTAACCCAATCACAAAGGAACACACATGTATACACTCACTGTTAAGTGGCTATTAGCCCAAAAGCTCAGGATACCCAAGATACATTTCACCAAGCATAAGAAGCTCAAGAAGGAAGACCAAAGTGTTCATGCTTCAGTCCTTCTTAAAAGGGGGAACAAAATATTTACAAGAGGAAATAAGGAGACAAATTGTGGAACAGAGACTAAAGAAAAGGCCATTTAGATACTACCCCACTTTGGGATCCAACCCTTATACAGTTACCAAATCCAGACACTATTGAAGATGCCAAGAAATTTAGGCTGACAGGACCTTCATATAGCTGTTCCTGAGAGGCTCTGCCAGAGCCTGAAAAATACAAAGATGGATGCTCATACCCTCCATTGGACTGAGAATGGAGTTCCCAATGGAGGAGTTAGAGAAAGGACTGAAGGAGCTGAATGAGTTTGCAACCCCATAGGAAGAACAACAGCTTCAACCAACCAGACTCCCCAGAGCTCCCAGGGACTAAACCACCAACCAAACAGTACACATGGAGCAACCCATGGCTCCAGTCACATGATGGCCTTGTTGGGCATCATTGGGAAAAGAGGCTTTTGGTCCTGTGAAGGCTCAATGCCCCAGTGTAAGGGAATATTGGGGCAGGGATACTGGAGGAATTATGTGGGTGGGTGGGGAGAACCATCACTGAGTCAGGGTGGGGAGGTGGGGATGGAATAGGGAGTTTCTGGAGGGGAAACCAGGAAAAGCTATAACATTTGAAATGTAAGTAAAGAAATTATCCAATAATAGGGGGAAAAGATGTTGTTTGGGATGCCTTGCTTGAGAAAGTAAGTCACTGAGGTGAAAGTAGAATAAAAAGTCCTGCCTACTCTAGTTTTCTCTCTCTGCATCATAGATACTGTTTAAGATGTGATGGGTGAGCTGCCTGCTCATGCCGCCATGCCTGATACATACGTTCATGCTGTCCCCACACTTATGAACTCTAATCCTGTAGAAGGCTAAGTCAAAGTATGTTACCGAAAGAGCATAAGGATAAACTGTCAGGCTGCAGGAAACTAGGCTTTTCAACTGGGACTACCGCAGGCAGGACCAATAATGAGCAGAAGTCAGCCATGGGGAGGTCCCCCTGTAAAAGTACAATTCAGATCCCCAAAGAAGACTTCCACCTCTGGAACTTCTCCTATCATCTTGATAGGAACAATTTGACTGTTCTAAAAAAGTTTAAGATTTTTATTCATTTTTCCCCATCTCTGTGGCTTCTGTTTCTCTATTCTTTCCTCAATTCATAACTTACTTACACTCTGTAAATCAGAATCTAAAATTGCTCCTTTACTACCAGGACCTACAAGGTCTCCACTTTAGCTTGGTGCTGTTAGCAGCTGTATTAGTTTCCACACATCAGGATCTGTAGCCGTTCTGTGGGAATATATATATTACACACACATATATATGTACATATCTGAATGTGTATGTGTTTATGTATATTTATGTGTGTATATGTGTGTATTGTGTATAAATATGTGTGAGCATGTGTGTAGATATATGTGTATGTATGAGTATGTTTGTGTATATGTGTGTGTAAACATGTTTGTGTGTAAGCGTGTGTGTGTGTGTGTGTGTGTGTGTGTGTGTGTGTGTAGATTAAATAGTAGGTTATCACTTTCTCTGTTTTCCTTCTTTATTGGAGCTGATTTGGAAAGATTGGAAAATCTTCCAAGCCCCTAAGGAAAGGATTCCTTGAGAACATATTAATGATTGTATATATGTGTTGTGCTAGGAACTGAATCTGGGGCTTCATGAAATTTACAATTCTCTCGCGCTCTAATTCAGCCTCATTGCTAGTTTATTAGCTGAGGAGTCAATTGAAAGGCTCCAGGCCATTCAGAACTACTGCCAGCTTATTTTCTACCCATTCAACATCTCCTTAGTTCCCAGTCACTCTTTCAGCTTGTTGAACTACTTTTGAATTCTGACTAAATATACTTGCCAACTTTCACTCTTAGTGTTACCTCTGCATTAAAATATAATACAAAATTTTCCATCTATGTATTTTTTGTAGTTCTCTGCTCTTTGTTTTTGTCCATGGATTTTCATAATATTTATATAAGCAAGAAACCTTTCATTACAAACCTCATCATTAATGTACACAACAGATAACTAGCTATGGAAAACTATGACAAAATTTCATTCCTTTTCTTTTCTTTTCTTTTCTTTCCTTTCCTTTCTTTTTCTTTCCTTTTCTTTCCTTTCCTTTCTTTTCCTTTCCCTCCCTCCCTCCCTCCCCCCTCCTTGCCCCCTCCCTCCCTCTCTCTTTCTTTTTTCTTTCTTTCTTTCCTTTTTTTTGCAGCAGGAAGCATGATGAGGAATGGATTATTATAGACTGAGAAACTGAGGTTAGGTTCAGGGAGACCTAACAAGCACTGCAATGCTGGTATTTAAACACAAACGTTTCTTCTCCCCATGCCTTTGTCTTTTTTATTTACACCACTGCACCAATAGACAGAACTCCTGACATAGACAGCAGGCCAGTCAGTAAATCAAGAACCAGCAGAGACAACAAGCAAGATCTCTGGAAGTTGGCTGCACTTTTTTTTTTTTTTTGAAAACTGCTAAGAAGATCAAGAACAAAACTTATATTCAGTCATGGCAATAAAGCCAAATGCATCTTATATTCCTAGAAGGAATTCCTATAGAAACATACACTTGAGAAGGAAATATCCACTTAATTATAAAGGAATAAAAAGAAGTCGGGAGTGATAGAAATGGCGGGAAATAGCTCACTCCCAGATGTTGGTAAGATGGGCCTCCACACTGTACCTATAAGATGAGAGACCACCCGGTGTTATAGGCTGGGAAGGTAGTTTAGTTGGTGAGAGCACTTACTGTGCGAGTCTGAGGATCTGTGTTAGAAACCCCAGCACCCAAGTATAAAACCAGGAAATGACTATTTACCTGCCTAAAGCCTCAGTGCTGTGGGAGATGGGAAGAAACAGGAAGATTGGTTTGGTTGCTGGCCACCAACTTAGTTCTGTGTTCACTGAGAGGTCCTGTCTTGGGCAGGTCATTGGAAGTCCCCGTATGGCCTACACACATGTACCACATGTCACCCCTGTCACCTGTCCCCTGCTTCTTTTCAAAACTGGCTGCATCCTTGATTCCTATTGATTGCTTACATACCCACTCTATATGTAAACACAGGTACAAACCACACTATTCTCTTGACTCCTCTCCTCTGAATTCCCTTTACTTTACAGTCCTTTATATTTCTTTCCTTCTCATTTCACTGTGTCTCATTTTATTCCAGCAGGCACCCTCTCCTATCCTCACGAGTAGTCATTTCAAATCTTGTATCCAATTGCACTCTGCTTAAGCCAAGTGACTGCCAGTGTAATGTGTAGAAACAAACCTTCATCTCATTCAACGTTATTTTTGAGATGAGGGATGTATCAGCTTGATATGTACTGATACATATGGAGTTACTCTCCCATTAAAAGGTTAAAAATACAGTGTTTACTTGAAGTAGTCTATCATTTAAATAGTAAATCTAATAATATATGAAGAAATATAGGTTGACATAGATTAATAGAGGTAGAGTTGCATCTGTCCTTGTGAGAGCTGCTCACTGCTTAAATCTAAATGATATCTGCCTCCCAAATTTAGCCTACAGGATAGAATCCAGCTCCCTTAAGGGTTTTTACATTTATTTTCATGGATAACCTATAGCTTCTCAAAACTGTGTTTGAGGCCTAGTTCAACTCAATAAAACATGGTTGCTTTTTTCCATTTCTTCTACTAGTACTGACTTAAATCAAAGCCATCAATTCTGCTAAAAGCCACATCCAGCTCTTTCATTTGGTTTGTTTAGCTTCTCAATTTTGATTACTGGAGGTTCAGTCTTAGGTCAGCTTCACAATGGCAGTGTTTGACATTTAGACTTCACTCCATACCCTAAGGTAACTGATCCAAGTGTATTCCAATTTGTTGTATGTGGCAATAACAAGATGAGATCTTTATTGTCCCCCCAAAAGGGGAATGCCTCTGTTTTTAAAGGTTCTGTGGTAGTTTTTTTCCTAATTTTCCCTCAGGTTTTTTTTTTAATAGAGTTCCACAACAATGTTGTCCTCTTTTTCCCTACCTGAATCTTTGTCATAGAGTAAGTCTCTTCTAAAGTTAGAAAAAAAGAAGAGGTATAAGAGTCTGAGGAAGACTGGGTGGGGAGATGTCTCAGTAGGTGAAAGGTTTTCTCTGTAAGCATGAGACCTTCGGTTTTCAGGATGCATACCTATGAAACATCTGGGCATGGCAGGATGCATCTGTAACCCCAGCATTGGATCACAGGGGTTTGCTGTCTTATTTGCTGTGCAAAATAACAATCTCTAGACTCAGTAGAAGCACCTGCCTTTAAAAATGTGATGGAAAGTTACAGAAGAAGGAACTCAGAGTCAATCTCCGCTTCCACAGGTACATGTATGGGTGTCTGCATGTGTGTGTGAGATATAAATGTGTTGTGTATATGCACATGTATGTGCAAATATGTGCATGTGTGCATATGCATGTGCATGTGTGTGTGTGCATACTAAAGGATGTTTTTATCATTCTCTGTATTCCATTGAGACAGGATCTCTTGCTGAACTAGGAGCTCACCTTTTTTTTCCAGCTAGACTGGTAGCCAGCAGGTCCCTGTTTCCCTCCTTTCTACCTGCTCTTAGGCTGGCATTATAGGCATATGTGGGTCATATGAGTATGAAGATTCAAAGTATGCACTTTGTGCTTAAGCAGCATATGATGCTAAGAATTGAGCCATCTCTTAAGCCTCTGATTCTTTATCCTATGTGTTACTTGTTAAAAGTAAAAGTAGGTACCATATTTGAATATAGAAGGTAGATATGCCATCTAACTGATGGTCTTCAAGTGAATTGTCTGAACTTAGTTCTATTTTGTACTTAGAGTATGTTGGTTGTTTATTTCTTTCTTATTTTTGTTCATTTTCTTAGATGCGATGGTGCCTTTGTTTTCTCTCCAGCATTTTCCATGCCAGTGTGGATGATTTCAGATGACATCAGTACTTATTTGTTGATCAGAAATATACTCACCTGCAAAGAGCTATACAAGGCATTTTGGATTAATAAATAATTTCTTTTAATTGTGCATTTTTACTGGGATAGTATTGCCTTGGAGTCAGCCCTGGGCTTATGCCCATCACAGATTTAATTCCCAAATGAGTATTTCATGAATAATCTCAGCATTTTTCTAGAATATTGATAGCTATTCTGCCTCAAACTTCTGAACCCAGCATGCTACAATATCTTTAAATTTTTAATTTTGTTTACATGTGTGGGTGTGTGTGCACATGTGCACGTGTGTGTTTGTGGGGGTGGTGGATGTGTACCTAAGTGTAGGTGTTGTGGAGACTAGAAGGGGGTGTCAGAGTGTCAGATTCTCTGGAGCTCCCATTACAGGTGGTTGTGAGTCATCTCACCTGGGTTGTGGAAGCTGAACTCAGGTACTCTGTGAGAACAATAAATGTTCTTAACCGCTGAACCATCTCTCTATTTCCAGTAGATTGTCTTCAGGTAGAATGATAGAAACGTACTTTTAATTGACTAGATAGACCTACAGATGTTAATAAAATGCAGTAAATTTTCAAAGATGATTGGATAGATTGAAATTAATATAGTTAATATTCTGTTGGTCAGCCTATTCTTCTTCCAGCCACCCACAGTGATGACATTCTTCAGACTATATTCTTAGTATATCATCAAGAAGATAATGCAGAGTCCTTCCATTCTCCATCTGCTCACAGAGCTGAGGCTGTCCAACAGGCCTCAAATACAGAATATGCCTGCAGAGAGTTCTTCTGGCAGGAATACTCTCCTCCTAAGCCCAAAGCACTCAGGAGGGTCCCCACTTTCTCCCAATTGACTTCCCAAGGAGAGACATATCTGGAATGTACAGGGCTCAGCAGTTGCAGGGTAGCCTGGGACTGGACCCTTCTAGTCTCCATCTGAGCCCAGAGCAGGGACTGTCAAACAGATCTTGGAGCCAAGACCTTCCAGCAGAGAACTGGTCTTCCAGGAGCACTCTCACTCCAAAGATCACAGGCTCACAGGCTTTTGGGCCCACAGGAGAGAAAAGCTCCAGTCAGAGACAGCAAGACCAACTAACATCAGAGATAATTAGATAGTAAGAGACAAATGCAAGAACTTAAGCAACAGAAACAGAAATTATTGGCATCATTAGAACCCAGTTCTCCCACCACAGGAAATACTGGATATTCCAATATACTTGAAAAGCAGATTTGAATTTAAAAATTGCAAATCACTATGATGATAGAGGACTTTAAGAAGGACATAAATAACTTCCTTAAAGAAATACAGGACAACACAGGAAAACAAATAGAAGCACTTAAAAAGGAAACACAAAAATCACTTTAAGAATTATAGGAAAATACAACCCAAAAGGAAATGAACAAAACCATCCAGGATCTAAAAGTGAAAATAGAAACAATAAAGAAATTACAAAGGGAGGCAACCTTGGAGATAGATAATCGAGGAAAGAGATCAAGAGTTATAGACTCAAGCATCACAAACAGAATACAAGAGATTTAAAGAGAATCTCAGAGGCTGAGGATTCCATAGAAAACATTGGCATAATAGTCAAAGAAAATACAAAAAGCAAAAAGCTCCTAAGGAACATTCAGGAAATCCAGGACACAATGAAAAGACCAAGCATAAGAATAATAGGTATAGTAAGAAAGTGAAGATTCCTAACTTATAGGGCCAGTAAATATCTTAAACAAATTATCGAAGAAAACTTCCATAAGCTAAAGAAAGAGATGCCCATGAACATACAGGAAGACTATAGAACTTCCAATAGATTGGACCAGAAAAAAAATCCTTTTGTCACATAATAGTCAAAACACTAAATGCACAAAACAAAGAAAGAATATTAAAAGCAGTAAGGTAAAAAGGTCAAGTAACATATAAAGGCAGACCTTTCAGAATCACACCAGACTTTTCGACAGAGACAACAAAAGCTAGAAGATCCTGAACAGATGTCATAGAGACCCTAAGATAATACATATGCCATCCCAGGCTCTTATATCCAGCAAAAGTCTCCATTACTATAGATGGAAAACCAAGATATTCTATGACAAAATCAAATTTACACAATACCTCTCCACAAATCAAGTCATACAAAGAATAATAGATGGGAAATTCCAACACATGGAGGGGAACTACACCATAGAAAAAGCAAGAAAGTAATCTTCTTGGAACAATCCCAAAAGGAGAGAGTCACACAAACATAATTCTACCTCTAACAACAAAAATGAGAGGAAAAAATCACTATTCCTTAATATCTTTTAACATCAATATACTCAAATCCGCAATAAAAAAAAACATAGGCTAAAAGTCTGGATATGTAAACAGGACCCATCATTTTCCTGCATACAGGAAACACACCTCAGTGACAAAGACAGACACCACCTCAAAGTAAAAGGCTGGAAAACAACACTCCAAGCAAATGGTCCCAAAAAAGAAGCTGGATTAGCCATTTTAATATTGAATAAAATCTACATTCAACCAAAAGTTATCAAAAAAATAAAAAAGGACACTTCATATTTAGCGAAGGAAAAATCCACCAAGATGAATTCTCAATCCTGAATATCTATGCTCCAAATGCAAGAACACCTACATTTGTAAAAGAAACCTTACTAAGGCTGAAAGCACATATTACTCATACGATTCATCAATAGACAGATCATGGAAACAGATGGTAAACAGAGACACAGAGAAACTAGCAGAAATTAATAACCAAATGGCTTTAACAGATATCTATAGAACAATTCATCCTAAAACAAAAGAATTTACCTTCTTCTCAGCATCTCATGGTACCTTCTCCAAAACTGACCATATAATCAGTCACAAAACAGTACTCAACAGATACAAGAAGATTGAAATAATCCCATGCATCCTATTAGTTCACCATGGACTAAGGCTGGTCTTCAATAACAACACTCTACTCAATGACAACTTGGTCAAGGAAGAAATAAAGAAAGAAATTAAAGATAGTATACTTAAGTGATGCCAAAATTTCCACCAGAGAACTACCAAGCCTGATAAACAACTTCAGCAAAGTGGCTGGGTATAAAATTAACTCAAACAAATCAGTAACCTTCCTCTACACAAAAGATAAGCAGGCTGAGAAAGAAATTAGGGAAAGGACATCCTTCATAATAGTCCCAAATAATATAAAATACCTTGGTGTGACTTTAACTAAGCAAGTGAAAGATCTGTATGATAAGAACTTCAAGTCTCTGAATAAAGAAATTGAAGAAGATCTCAGAAGATAGAAATACCTCCAATGCTCATGGATTGGCAGGATTAATGTAGTAAAAATGTCCGTTTTGCCAAAAGCAATCTACAGATTCAATGCAATCCCCATCAAAATTCCAAATCAATTTTTCATAGAGTTAGAAAGAGCAATTTGCAAATTCATTTGGAATAACAAAAACCCCAGGATAGCAAAAACTATACTCAACAATAAAAGAACTTCTGGGGAATCAGTATCCCTAACCTCAAGCTGTATTAGAAACATGAGAAAAACTGCCTGGTTGTTGTGGTTTGCCCTGAAGTTACTGTATTTTCATGCTAATTCTACTGCCCCAAGGACAGCTGCCTAGTCAAGGACTCAGAACTCAGGTGACTTCACCAGAAGCACCTCTCCATTGAATTTGTAAAGTACTGGTGAGGGGCAGGTACAGGATAGAAGGAGGCCTGTCATTGGAGGAGAAGGAAGGATGGGCAGGAGAGAAGTTTGAGGGAAGAGGAGGAGACTGAGGGAGAGAGGGGAGAAGCCATGGCAGGTGATGTTAAGATTCTGCTCTGTGTATTTACAGGTTGTTATTAATGTTCTCAAGGGATGGATGGTACCGGGCTTTGTATGTTTAAGTGGGCAATTATATTTTACCAATTGGATCTAAGATTATTGTGTTGTGTGTTCTTTTATGTGAGGGTTTGAGTGTAAGAAAGTGTGCGGCTGGGCTGTATTTCCGCCAAGATATCTAGCAGATATCTTGAGGCACTGTGGTGAAGACCTAGCGGGGTAAAAGACCACATTACCTTTTTTATTTTTATATTTTTACTACAACACATGGTATTGGTATGATACAGGCAGAAAGAATAGTGATATAGAACTGAAGACCCAGAAATGAATCCACACAACTATGGTCACTTGACCTTTGAGAAAGGAGCAAAAACTATCCAATGGAAAAAAGACAGCATTTTCAGCAAATGGTGCTGGTTCAACCTGAGGTCAGCATGCATAAGATTGCAAATTGACCCATTCTTATTTCCTTGTACAAAGGTCAAGTACACATGGATCAAAGACCTCCACATAAAACCAGATACACTGAAACTAATGGAAGAGTATGTGGGCAAGCCTTGGATACATTGGCATAGGGGAAAATTTCCTGAAAAGAATACCAATGTCTTTTGCTCTAAGATCAAGAAACAACAGGGGTTGGGGATTTAGCTCAGTGGTGGAGTGCTTGCCTAGCAAGCACAAGGCCCTGGGTTCGGTCCCCAGCTCTGAAAAAAAGAAAATAGAAAAAGAAAAAAAAAGAAAAAAAAAGAAATAACAAATGAGACCTTATAAAATTGCAAAGCTTCTGCAAGGCAAAGGACACTGTCAATAGGACAAAACAACAACTAACAGATTGGGAAAATGTCTTTATCAATCCTACATCCAATAGAGGGCTAATATTTAATGTATACAAAGAACTCAAAAGTTAGACTCCAGAGAATCAAATAATCCTACTTAAAAATGGGGTACAGAGTGAAACAAAGAATTCTCAACTGAGGAATACGGAATGCCTGAGAAGCACCTAAAGAAATGTTCAACATCCTTAGT
This sequence comes from Rattus rattus, assembly GCF_011064425.1. Taxonomy (NCBI): domain Eukaryota; kingdom Metazoa; phylum Chordata; class Mammalia; order Rodentia; family Muridae; genus Rattus; species Rattus rattus. The sequence continues at coordinate 65,505,270 of NC_046159.1, forward strand.
CATCAGGGAAATGCAAATCAAAACAACCATCAGATTCCACCTTACACCAGTCAGAATGGCTAAGATCAAACCCCTGGTGACAGTAGATGCTGTTGAGGATGTGAAGAAAGAAGAACACTCCTCCATTGTTGATGGGATTTCAAGCTGTTACAACCACTTTGGGAATCAGTTTTGAGGTTCCTCAGAACAGTTGACATAGTAGTACCACCTGAGGACCCAGCTATACCACTCCTGGGCATATACCCAAAAGATGCTCCAACGTATAACAAGGACACATGTTCTACTATGTTCATAGCAGCCTTATTTATAATAGCCAGAAGCTGGTAAAAACCCAGATGTCCCTCAACAGAAGAATGGATAAAGAAAATGTGGTACATTTACACAATCGAGTACTACTCAGCTATTAAAAACTATGACTACATGAAATTCTTAGGCAAATGGATGGAAGTAGAAATATAGAAGTATACTTCCTGAGTGAGGTAATCCAGATATAAAAGGACACAAATGGTATGCACTCACTGATAACTGAATGTTAACCCAATAGTTTGGACTATCTAAGAAAAAATTCACAGATCATATGTAGCCCAAGAAGAAGGGAGACCAAATGTACATGATTCATTCCTTCTTAGGAGGGAGAACAAAATACTCACAGGAGGAAATATCAGAACACAATGTGGAGTAGGGACTGAAGAAAATGTCATCCAGAGACTGCCCCACCTGTGGATCCATCCCATATGCAGCAACCAAACCCAGTCACTATTGCTGATGTCAAGAAGTGCTTGCTGACAGGAACCTGATATGGGTGTCTTCTGAGAGGCTCTTCCCGAGACCTACTAATCCAGATGACGATGGTTGTAGCTATCCATTGGACTAACAAGAGGTCCCCAATGGAAGAGTTAGAGAAAAGACTGAAGGAGCTGAAGGGGTTTGCAATACCCTAGGAAAATCAACAATATCAACCAACCAAACCCCACCAGATCTCCCAGGGACTAACCCACCAACCAATGAGTACACATGGAGGGAACCATGACTTCAGCTGCATATGTGGCAAAGGGTGGCATTGCCCAGCATCAATGGGAGGAAAAGTCCTTGGTCCTGTGTAGGCTTTTTCCCCAGTATAGGGTAATGCCTGGGCATTGAGGTTAGAGTATATGGGTGGACATGGGAGAATACTCATAGAAGCATCGGGATGAGGGACGGGTTATGGGAGAGGGGTGAAAGAGATAACATTTCAAGTGTAAATACATCTACAAAAAATATCTACAAAAAATAAAATTATAAAATATGTAAAAGACCAATAAGAGAAAAATGCACCTCCCCCCCAAAAAAAGAAGATAATGCAGATTTCACAACTTTCTCTTCTGCCCAGTGATTTTTCCATGGTTTCCATTAGGTTGCCCTAGACCATATGCAAAAGTTGACAGTCAGAAGAATCACCATATGTTATTTTATATAAGATTTATTTACACTTAATTAATTTCTATCTAAATATTTTCTTTTACTTTTACATTTGTTCATTCATTCATTCATTCATTCATTCATTTTACTCACTTTACATCCCAACCCCAGCCTCCTCTCCTCTTCTTCAAGTTCCCCCTTACAAATCCCTCCCCTTTGCCCTCTTCCCTTCTCCTCAGAGAAGGGAGAAACCTCCTTGTTTACCACCTCACCCTTGGCCATCTAGTCACAGCAGGATAGGCATGTCCTCTCCCACTGAGACCTAACCGTACAGAGGCAGGGGAAGGTGATCCAATGGCAGAGAACAGAGATGAAAATGAAGACTGTCCCTCTCTACATATGAGGATTTTCATGTAAAGACCAAGCTAAACATCTGCTACAAACGTATAGGAGGCCTAGGTCCAGCCCATGCATAGTCCCTGGTTGGTGGCTCAGTCTCTGTGAGCTCCTATGAGTCCAGGTTAGTTGACTCTGTAGGACTTCTTGACATGTTCTGAAGCCCCCTGGCTCACTCAGATTTTTATCCCACTCTTCCACAAAACTTTCAGAGCTCTCTGCCTGATGCTTCAGTGTGGGTCTCCCCCCCCCCCCGTGTGTGTGTACATGCATACACAGTATGCATGCACAGGGCAGAGAATAACTTGCAGAAATTAGTTCTCTCTATCATGTAGAATTCAGGAATCGAACTCTTAAGTCATTGTTGTTTGCAGCAAGCCATCTTGCCGACTGTGCCAGCTCATCTCCCCAGACATCTCCACTCTATTTTCTCTCTGTTTCCCCTCCCTCTTTACTTTTAGGATACTTTGAAACTGGATTATTAGATGGGGAGTGTGGTTTCTTACTCTAGTTTTTTAACGTCTGTTCTGCATTTTTAACTCTTGATTTATGGTCAACCATCTTAATAATTTTTACTTTTTTTAGTGCCCTATTCCTCACTTAAGACCTGATCCTTTTCCTATAATTATCCATGCCAGTACTGTATCTGAGTAAATCTGAACAGAGTAGGCTTCCGGTATCTGCTGTTGGTATCACTGTACTGCTCAGTCCCACTTGGTTTCGAACCGGCTATCTCTGCACTGCACTCAACTGCTGGGCCATAGAACCAAGAATGGTTTGGAGCCAGGGTTACTCCACTTGCGGCAGCTGTAGGTTATTTTCACTATTAGTTGTTTTATAAAAACAAGTCTCACTCAGAAATGTCCAAGAATATTGGTTAATTACACATGTGACAACTTATCTGATAGACTATGTTTCATTGATTTTGTTTGAAATGTAGCTATGGATGCCCGTGTGATTGGTCATTTACTGGTCCTTTGTGCTTTTGCAGGAAAAAAATTAATTCTCTCTTTTGTTACTAAATTCTGTTCATTGGCTGGTGCTTACCACTATCAAATACTCTGTTCAACGTATAATGTTCAAACACTTATTGACTAATTGTTACTGTGTTGGTTATAGCACAGCCCCAATGCTATGCTCCTTTTGTGGGGAGGGGCTGAGCATACTTAATATTGGTGCTAGAAGATGATTGCATTTGGTGAAATAATAGAACATAGAGAGGTCACCTTCTTGGCCTATTTTCTATCCGGAAGATATCTATTAAACCTTTATTTGGAGGAACAGTAACAGAACTTTATTAAATATTTTTCCTCATACGAGTTATTAGAAAACATGGATATCTGCAAATATGCACCTTAGATCTTTTAAAAATATGTAGGTTGGGTGGGGGAAAATAAAAATATGTAAAGTTTTTCTTCAGACTTTCTGACTTCATATATAAAAGTCATGTTGGCTGTATTGAGAATAAAAAGTCTATTTTCTATGTGTCTTAAAGCCACAGTGCCTGCTGCGGAGGAAAATAACAGTTCTATGGTGAAGTGTTAAGCAGAATTTCTTTCAACTTGTTAAGAGCAGGATAAGGTTCCTGTGGCTCTCACATCATTAGGGGGAAAGCTCACCTTGTTGGCTAGGTGTTATCTTTTGACTTCCTCTGTAGATCTTTTTTTTTTTAACTTTATCTATGTGACATTTGCTATTGAGTCAGAAAAAGAATGAGAAAAGATGAGCTCGTCGCTCCTTGGATTTACTGCTGCTCAGTGAGGTCTTTTCTGGTACACGGTGGAATTAGCTTACACCCCTAAGCACCAATGCCAGCACAGAGGATTAACCTCCAGAGTCTACCAGAAAGTACTATCAGAGTAAATTAAATTGACACCCAATGATAATGATTACTGGGAATTCACAGGGGAAAAGTTTCAAATCTATCTTCTGTCCACTAAATGATTAAAACATAACAATATTTATTTTTCAAGTTATTTATTAAAAATATCAATTTTTCAATGGCGAGAGAGATTGTTTGAATAGATTCTCAGCATTTGAAATGAGATTAGTAATTCATTAATAAAAAGAAAAATATACTCCAAACATTGGAATTAATTTTTTTCTGTACATTCTTCAAATCCTGAATATTACATAATATTAAGAAGTACCGTGGAAATACAGAAATAAGTAATTTATACAGATATTAAAAGACAGGAAAAAAACAACAGCTTCCCAACATTTCCAACAATATAATGCATATTTTTTAATTTTTATATTTTTATTAATATTTGTACTTAGTATTTACTTATTGGTCTTAATGTTTTTGAGACAAAGCCTTACTATATAGTTGAGGCTATCTTTTTTTTAATTTTATTTTTCTAAGATATTTTATGTATTTATATTTCAAATGTTGTCCCCTTTGTCCCCTTTCCCTTCCCTCCTCCCCCTGCTTCTATGAGGATGCTTCCACTCCCAGCTACCCACTCCTACCTCAACGCACTGGCATAATCCTACATTGGGGAAACAAACCCACACAAGACCAAGGGCTTTTCCTCCTATTGATGCTGGACAATGCCATCCTCTGATACATATGTGGCTGGAGTCATGCATCCCTCCATGTGTTGGTTGGTGGTTTAGTCCCTGAGAGCTCTGGTGGGGTCTGGTTGGTTGATAGTGTTGTTCTTTCTATGGGGTTGCAAACTCTTTCAGCTCCTTCAGTATTTTCTCCAACTCCTCCATTGGGGTCCCCTTGTTCAGTCCAATGTTTAGCTATAACCATGCTCATCTGTATCAGTAGGGCTCTGCCTCTCAGAAGACACCCATATCTGACTCCTGTCAGCAAGCACTTCTTGGTATCAGCAATAGTGACTGGGTTTGGTGGCTCATTCAGAGACTGTCCCACCTGGGAATCCATCCCTTATGCAGTTGAGACTATCTTGAAACTCACTAAGTAACTCAGCTGACCACAAATGCAGCAACCTCTTGCCTCAGCCTCCCAAGTACTGTGGATGTAGGTATATACCATGGTCCCAGCCTACACTGTCGCTCTACTAAAGAGCATTGTTAATTCTGTTTTGGTCAAATGACTTCTCATTTAAGGACACAAAATCCAAGAATAGTGAGTAATAAAAATCACAGGATAACTAAATTGGTAACTTCACTTTGTAGGACTTTATAGAAGCTAATTTTAGCAGAATCAACAGCTGTCAGGACAGTTTTTTCAAACTTTATTGCTCAATTTGAAATTAAAAGAAAGATGTCCCATGAGTTACAATAGGAATAGATATGTTAGCTTGGTTAGCTAAAAGATGGCTGGCTTGATATAATTGGGTTATTGTTATAGGAAGGCTTGTTTATTGTGACAATCTCCTGTTTTCATTTACTATCTTGAAAACCCAATCTATTATTGTGAACAAGTGAGTAGATCAGTTTCTTTACTTCTGAAGTTTCTATTTCTGTTGTAACCCAAGCTTTCCTCTGGATCCATACCTCTTTCTCTGCAAATGTGAAGTGTTCACATGGTTTCTTGGTCTCAGACACCTTTTCAATATCTTCTGTTTCCCTCTGTGCTCTTCCAACCTAACTGGTATTGAGCTGAGGGTGTTTTGAAATTTTTTCTTTTTTTATTGGTTATTTTGTTTATTTATTTTTCAAATGTTATCCCCTTTCCCAGTCTCCTCTCCACAAATCCCCTATTCCCTCCCTCTCCCCTCCCTCTATGAGGGTGCTCCCCACCCACCAACCCACTCCTGCCTCAGTGCCCTAGCATTTTCCTATCCTGGGTCATTGAAACTCCATAGGAACAAGGGGCTCCCCTCCCAGTGATGCCCCAGTTTTGAATTTATCAACAAAACTATTTTAGAGGTGTTTGTCGTAGCTTCTCTTTTGTGCAAAATTCTTCTTTCAGATAGCCAAGTTTTGCTTGCCTAATATATTTAGCTTTGCCCAAAAATATCATCTGTGAATGTTCAGTTACGTCCAATTAGACTGTCCATATATGCATGTGCCTATAGGGTTACCCACTGCAGTACAGGCAACCAGTATAAGTGCTCTTCAACAGATAGAATATCTATTGATATCAACCCTCTCCAGATGAGCATGCATACACACTCCTGCACACACACATACACACACACTCATACATTCTCACAGACAGACACACACATGCACACACATACATACATGTATGCCTGCATGCATGCTGCATGCACACACACAGGGGGTAGGGGAGAGGGGGTTGAGAAACACAGCATGGCAGAAGACAGGCCAGAAAGATTGTAAGAGCAGGAGCAGGGAGGATGGTGAACTGGTGCATGAAATGTTGACCTCTCTGGACATACCATTGCTATTGTACGTATAAATTCAGCATCAGCTGTAGTTACCTACACAGGTTGAGATAATTGAATGTTGTTTTAAAGTCTGATGCTCAGTGGTCTGGGTTCTGATCTAACTTATGACCAACATTTTCTCTGTGATCTTGTGAAAATCATATGACTTTTGAAATATCTAAAACTCTATCTTCTGGTGATGGTAACAGATATGTTCATTATTTACAAGACTTAAAGATGTAAGGATCTGATGACTTATTAGTCAGAAAGATACTTGGGGAATATTAGACAAATTATAAATAGGCCTTTTTCTTTTCTAAGTTTGGATGAACATACATTCCCTACTCCCTAAGTATTATGCTACTAAAGGGCAAATAATACAATTGATGAATAGATAACTATTATTTGTAGAGTGTTCCTCTTTGAATTTGACAACTAGGTCTATGGGTTGTCAAATGCTTTAAATTTATATAAAATCTCATTTAAAATACCACTTTAACCAGAACATATAAAACAGGCTACCAGCATCTAGGATAACTGCTTTCAGTTTTATGTATGTCAAACAAAATCTTTAATTATGCAGCAAAATGAGAAAAATGTCATCACCAATTCCTTTGCTGTGACTGAATGCAAACTGGTGCTAGTGGTGGCAACACTCATATATTTTGTTTCATTAAGATAATAATGTGGCTCTGCAGCTTTAAATAATAGAAAGAATATTGGTGCTACATCAGAGACTCACGCCAAAGCAAGCTTCTGTAGAGAATGTGAAATTTCATGAGTGCAAATAAATCTATGTGGTCCGAGCTATGTGCAAATAAAACTTACAGGGCGGAGAGAGTCGGGAGGGAAGAGTGCATTGTGGTCTTGTAACACGTACAGGGGTCACGTCCCAGGACCTATGCAGAGAGAGTGAGTCACAAGCACTTGATCACCTGTTCTCCAACTTTAGGGGATGCCTCCCTGATGTACTCTTCTTATCTCTGCTAGCATTGATACCTGCACACACACACACACACACACACACACACACACACACACACACACACACACAGAGAGAGAGAGAGAGAGAGAGAGACCATAAATAATGATAAATCTTTAAAAAAGATATTTCACAAATAAAACAGTCTCCTAAAACTGTGAATGATATTTTCCAAATCATGTTTGTCTGTAATAAATCTGTCATGCTCTGTGATGACATCTTGGTTTGTGTTTCAGTGACATTTCTAAGATGTACCCCAAAGCTGTTACTCTTATTTCCATAGTGATAGGATCCCTCTGTGGCTACTGTTTTTCCCCTTAGGTCTCTCTGTACTCTCACTTTTTGCAAGGTATTACTTATCATGTGGGGTTAAGTGACTTTCACTAGACTGTTTTCTTTTAAAGTAAACATCTCTCCACAGACATTTTGTGTGTATCCAAAGAGACTTTCTGGCCTGCAGTCAATACTTATTTGCAGTAAAAATCCTGGCATGAAATTATATATATCTTCTCCATCATAAAGCATGCACTACTTGTGCAGGTGTAGGCCCCATAAAGTGTCTTTTCCTGACAGTGTAACTTCCCAACTTCTATAACTTTTGCATTCTCCAGGCCAATAGTACAGGCTAGAACACTACATCAGCTTGCTCACTTTAATAGAAGTCCAATAAAATAGTTTAAACAGAATAAAAAGATTGATGTTGGGTTCACATGCCTATGCCTAAGAGAAAAGGCTGATTAGTTGGAATAATTCTTTTTACTCAGATCACCTAGGCATCCTATGAATTCTTCTGTCTTATGGTTCTGCCCTTTATCAGGTATATCTTCCTTATCCTTGGAGGTAAAAGGAGGCTTCCTATCAGCATTTGTGCCAATAGGAAAAAAAATTTAAACTGTCAGGCATGCAGCTTCCTTTTAAGAATGTGACCTAGAAGTACCAATAATCACTTCTGCCCCTTTGCCCATGTTTAATCAAAATACCATACTCAAAGACAATGTAGGGTGATCAGCATTGATTATATCTAAAATCCTTCTATCTGGCTGTAATTGTGGATTCTCTTGCCAAACAGAAGCAAGGGGGCAGTTATTAGTAAAGTGGGCATTAATAAGATACAAGAAAGGGATAATAAATGCTTGATATAGCTTTCTACGTTTTTGTCTATTATTTGGAGAGTAATGGCTGGGAAAATGCACTTTGACAATGGCAAGGCCTTCTATGGGTTCCAGTTAGTGTGTTTAAATTGAGCTTAAGTAGAGATGGATTCTAACTGGGTCTGGATAATTTGCCTCAGTTTTATTTAGTCAACTTGCTCTGTGAGATACTTTTTGCAAACCTTCAGTAAGCATTGGCATAGGTAAATTCCATATCCAGGTCCTGCTAATTTCTCCTTGTGTTTGTGTGGGGAAAGACATCTTCCTGGGGAATGGCCTTTTTTTTTTTTGGTTTGAGCTTTAGAATTCAAGCCATCACCTCATCCAGCCTGAATTGTGACCTAATTCAGGATTCTCTTCCTGGATTTAGGCAAACAGATATCTGCAGATTGCCATAGTAGGCTATAGACTGTGGAGCACAGTTCTAAGGAAGATGGAAAGGTCTTGGCTTTATAAGTCAAATTGTCTGTTTGGTAAATGTTAAACATTGGGAATGAGACCTGAGCTTTGATAGCACTGCTCCTCCATTGCCTATCTCATATAGGGCTGTCAGAATCCTTAAGCAACAAGCAATATTTACTGTTATGTGTACTTTCTGAATGGATGTGTAAGAAGGAGAAAGCATTAGAACCCTGGAGAGTTGGGACTTTGATAGTGGTCAGTAAGATAAGGTACAAGGAGGCAGATTCATACCTGCTGTGTTTTCAGAAATCTGACTGAAGCCCTGTGGTTTACACAGGTTAAGGTAGTGATAAATGTCACAAAACCTCTATCCACTTAGAAAGATTGTCGGAGAACAAGTCAAGCTGGTGAATAATAGTATAGGTAACTGCACTGATACAATCCAATCTCTATCCAGAATAAGCATGGAATGGCTGGGACTGCCCTAAAAATGTGCATGACCATATTTGAATAGAAAAGCTTGGGGAACTAGAAAGTATATGCACAGCAGCCTCAGCCTAACATTCTGTGATCAATCTTTGTATGGAGCAGCTTCCTCTGAAATTGAAATATTCCATCCTATAGAGAGGTTCATAAGGATAGATGATAAGCAACTCAAAATAGCTTCAGGAATTCCCTGAAACGGACTGGACTCACTAAGCCCCTCAACCAAGTTAAAGAACAAAGGCTACTGAGGGTCAATCACATAAGCCAATCTGGAAAGAAGATTCTCTTCAAAGCCATGGTGTCAAGAAGACCTAGAGCAGACTAAACACTTGGAAGAGATTTAGACCAGCTGAGTCATGTGGAAAGGACACATTGCAATCTGTTGAGCTGCCTTCAGTCTGTGTACAGTATTCACCAGGTTCCCAACTTCTGTGATCTATGACTCATAATGCGGTGGGCTTGGTTGATACAGCTATCTTTGTTTCATTTTTGTTTGCTCTAAGTAACCCGCATTGCTTCACCAACCTGGGCTTTGGTAATAGCCATATTTTGGTTTATCATGGCCTTTGTATTTGGGATGAGTAATTACAATGTTTTACCCCAAAAGTCTTATCAGGTAACAAATCCACATTGATATGGCTGGAATAATATGCCAAGAAATGCAAAATGTTTCACTTCTTCTAATGTATGTACTTTCCCTCAGCCATTTCTTAAAGGTTATATATAATTTAATTCAATGTGTCTTATTTTGTTTTTATGATTCAAGGTTTATATTTTTGAATATAAAATATTTACTAAAGGCATTTTCATTATTTTCTTTTAGATTGTCCCAAATAACCAGAAAATATGAAAACAAATTAACCTTAATGAAGACTATCTGCCTTCTACTATGCTCTTCTCTGGCTACAGAACTGTTTCTTCTCTCCAGTCTTAGAAAAACACTTCTGATAAATTTGAATGTTTAAAAAAGCTTCAGCCATAGGGTTGATTTCCCTTTGTCCTATGAGACTCTTCATCTGATATATTAAGACTACATTCCATATCCAATTTAATGTTATTTGATGGTGATATATATCATATTTGAAAATAATTCACTACAAAGTATAATGAATGTATATAAATTGTAAATCAATTGCTACATGAAGATGGACATAATCACATAGCAATATATATATATTTATATTATGTAAATAAGAGAAGAAATGATGAAAATAACTTTTGAAAATTAGAAAAAAGTATTTATTTTTTATTGTATAGGATTTCTCTTGAGGAGAATTAGAAGTCAAAATAAGCATTTTGATAGTACCTCTGCCATATAGAATAATAAAGATAGAGATGATAGACAGACAGACAGATATAGCAATAGACATATAGACTCCATTTAAATGTTGTATAGTAATGGTCAAGTCTAACTTCTGCAAGGTCAAGTACTGAGGAGGGGCATGGATTCCCAATAATCATGCTGCAGGCTTTTCTGTGAGGGAGTAAACCTTAATTCCTTGTGGCTGGTGAAAAACTCTCTGGGGTCAGTAAAACGGGCAGGGGTTGATAACACACACACACACACACACACACACACACACAGACACACACACACAGACACACACACACGGTAGATGCAGCAAGGCTCCACGAAGCTCCAACAACTTTACTTTTTTCTCTAAGCCTTTTTTATACCATTTAAGACAAAAATGCTCTACGTAAGAAAAAAGATTACCTCATAGCCACAAGTTATATATATTCTCCCAAATAACTACTACAAAAACATATTCTTCAAAGCAGATTTAAATCATTAAAGAAAATGATTACAATAGGATTATTGATTGTGTATTCTTCTTTTGAAACCCATACCTGACTGAACATTTCACATCTATCTCTTCAAAAGTTCATCATAACCCCAAAGCAATACTTCTTTGCATCATTGATTAACAAGTGTTAAGCAAGCTGAGTCTATACTAGCAAGTTTTTCCCTCTGCTCAGCTGACAACAATTTTTATTTACCAAGAAACAGATCAGCTATCTTACATCTTATTTTGAAGTCTTGTTCAGCTAAACTGGATAATCATCTGTTCTCTCTTCTTGTCCTCATAAAAGAATTATTTACTCTTTATTCACAACCCTGCCTTTTCACAGCCCAGACTGAAATCTGAGACCAATTCCTGGATGACAAGATCAAGAAGCTCAGACCCAAGCTAGAATGAATGTTTTCTTTGATCAATAACTTGTCCCAAGCCCAAGCCTATTTTCTCTTCCAAGTACAACTATGGGCTTGTAATGCATGAGAGGTCACTGCGCTCCTTTTCAAACCTCTGCAGCCCTGACTACTCTATAAGGAGGGGGCTCGTTCTGCTCTTAGTTCTATTTTTGCTATATCTTTCTGCCAAAACCAGTTTCCTAATCTATCTACCAACAATCCTAACTTCTTAATGATATTTAAACCAAATTAGGAATTCTGCAAAATCTTTAATTCATTTAAATACCATTAGTATATCAATATTTGTCTTCATATTGATTTGCAGGAAAATTGCCCAAAAGAGTTAGCTATCCCCCATGAAGCAATCACAACAGACAGTGAAGGTCTCCATATACCGATTCATACCATGCTAGATATGGGAGAAAAAGAACAATGACATACATGAGAATGCACAACAGAAGCAAGAAGCAGTCCAAAGACAAAACCCCAAGGCTTTGCCTCTCTAAGGTACATCCTTCACAAGTGTGACAAAATGGTGGACCATCTCCAGAAAGCTCACTTGCACACCACGGTTCTTCCTGCATGGCATCCACCAGGTAATTGGCTCCCATAATTTTCTACATATTGCTAGATACTTCAAAGTATTTTAGATAACTCCTGGAAAATACAATCTGTATCCAAAGAAAACAGAAACCCTATACTATTTCTGGAATGTCTAACTAAAAAATTCCAAGCCATCCTTGAGATTCTTCTAAATCAATGTTTATTCCAGCACTCTTAACAATAACTAATTCGTGGAACCATATCTTAGGTGCCAGCCCAGTAACCAAGAAGTATACAAGGAATATGTACAGATATACCTAAAGGGAAAAACTAGATCAGAAAATGGATGCAACTTGCGATAATCATGTTAAATGAATTAATTCTGTCTCAGAAAGGCATATATGATATATTTTCTGTTCGTTGTTCCTACACTTTATATAGATAGTGAAATTTTATAAAAACATACATACATAAACACGCGTACACACATATACATGTATATACACTTGTATACTGACAAGCATACGTATATCATGAGCTAAGGTTGAATGGGAGCAGGGCACTCCACAAACATCATATGCATGTTTAAAGGTTTGCCAACAGAGGGTCTAATGTTCATAAGGCCCGAAGCCAGAGTGCTTATCGAGGATTAGAATCAGAAAGATGCCCACGAGAGATGTCAGGATTGCCTAGACTTGTCTGTGTATTACACCACACCATCTCAAAAAACAATCTGTGTTGGGCTAGCAGGTCCACCCACAGAGAGAACCAGAGTCTTCAGTTCTATCCATTTTCTTTGTTTTTTTCCATCTTTATTAACTTGAGTATTTCTTATTTACATATCAATTGTTATTCCACTTCCCGGTTTCGGGGCCAACATCCCCCTAAACCCCTCCCCCCTCTCTCTAGGGGTGTTCCCCTCCCCACCCTCCTCCATTGCCGCCCCTCCCCCCGACAGTCCTAGTTCACTGGGGGTTCAGTCTTAACAGGACCCAGGGCTTCTCCTTCCACTGGTGCTCTTACTAGGATATTCATTGCTACCTATGAGGTCAGAGTCCAGGGTCAGTCCATGTATAGTCTTTAGGTAGTGGCTTAGTCCCTGGAAGCTCTGGTTGCTTGGCATTGTTGTACATATGGAGTCTCAAGCCCCTTCAAGCTCTTCCAGTTCATTCTCTGATTCCTTCAACGGGGGTCCCGTTCTCAGTTCAGTGGTTTGCTGCTGGCATTCGCCTCTGTATTTGCTGTATTCTGGCTGTGTCTCTCAGGTTCGATCTACATCCGGCTCCTGTCGGTCTGCACTTCTTTGCTTCATCCATCTTGTCTAATTGGGTGGCTCTATATGTATGGGCCACATGTGGGGCAGGCTCTGAATGGGTGTTCCTTCAGTCTCTGTATTTCTTATTTACATTTCGATTGTTATTCCCCTTCCCAGTTTCCAAGCCAACATCCCCTTAACCCCTCCCCCTCCCCTTCTATATGGGTGTTCCCCTCCCCATCCTCCCCCCCTTACCACCCTCTGCCACCTAATATCTTCACCAGATTTTGAAAACCCAGTCATCATACTTTTCTTGGTAAGTAAGATTTAATCACACACACACACACACACACATACACACACACACACACACACACACACACACACACACACACACACACCCCAAAACAAAACCTAGAGCTTGTCATTTCCTTTGACTTCTGTACCCTCAACACTACTAATTTGTCACATAAAACCAAACATCCCGCCGTTTGTTGAACCTTTGAGTACGGTTTCATTGTTCCAATTATTTTTAATTGAGAACGTCCTCACAGTCTGCAGATTATCCTCATCCCATCTTTTATATTCACAGTGGCATATTCCTTTAGAAAGTTGATAAACAATCTTGAACTCTAAATTGTGCTCTATGTGTCACCACGGCACAGCTGTGAGATGTGGTAATAAAATGTGAACCAGGAGTCCACATCAGAACAGACAAGGTCATCATCAAATAACTGCTGAGATCAGGGCCATTTTTATCACTGTCTAATTGCTCTGTCGTTGGATTGAAGGGGAAATGCTGTATGCATTTTACAGAGAGCTTTGCAACCAGCAGGGTGTGTTAGTTGCATTACTACTTAGGGCTCTTCAAGTTCTTACAGGAAATGACCACAGGTTTAACCCTCTTTTTTAATGAGTATTAAGCACCACTTATTCATTTGCCAGATTCTGCTCCATGGATTAGGGAAAGGCAAGTCTAAGCTGTGATTCCAGCTTAAAATGATTTTTATTGTGCACTTAGGGAAATACACGCGTCACACACAGGTCTGTGAATGACTGAAACTATGTTTGTCGATGTGAGGCATTTAAAAGGTAAAGAAATGTGATCATTTTTCATTGCTATTTGTCATCTTTTATATATGTATATAAAATCTGCCAAGCTGTCTCCACAAAGTTTGTTTGTCAGCAATTTATAACACTCACTAAAGCACAAGGAAATCAAAAGAATAAGTCCAGGAATGAGGAAAATAGCCACAAAAGATGTAGACTGGATACAGTTTCTTCTCCTCAGTGCACTTGCTCCAACTTTCTCATCATATGTCACTTGACAAAGTCTTTCTGAGCTGTAACATTTGACAAGGAACCAGAAGAGAAAAACAGCATGCTTTTACAGATAATGTGGCAAACATATCTATGTAAATTATGTAGGAACTCAGAAGGAATGACATCCAGCAAGGTGTCATCTGACTTCCACCCAATGCCATGGCTTGAGAACTCCCTTCAAAAAGTGTTTCTGTTTCTTATCTTATTATAGCAGAGAAATGCAAAAGCTTTGATTCCTACAAGAAAGTAGTGACAATCAGATTACTTGAAAACTGGTACATATAAATGTGTCACATACAATGAACTTGGCACCACACCAGCCAAACACATACCTCAATACATTTTTAATCCAATGTTTTCCTTGTATTTGTTTAAATTGATTTTGGAACTGTAAGTGAGAAATGGCATTTAATGTTTCCTTCATTTCTAATTTTCCCTGTGGGTCTTTTCTGAGCATGGACATAGACCACTTTGTTTACTTTTGACATTTCTGAGCAAATATTTTGTAAACGAACTAAATGCCAGTGGTTGGAGACTGCAAAGACAGCTAACTAGACAAAGTTTGCGGGATAAGCATGAGGATCTGTGTTCAGACCTAAAAGCTGGATGTAGTGCAGCTATAACCCCAGTACGGAGTTGGGAGACAGGTGGATCCCAGTGACCCACTTGCTAACCCATCAAGCAGAAAGAGAAAGCTGTAGATTCTTTATAAAGATATAAAGTGGAGAGCAATGGAAGGAATTTCCCAAAGTCCATTTCTGGCCTTCATATATTCATAAATGTGTGCATACCCACACCCACAGGTGCACCAAAAGCATGCATATGCACACGAGCATGTATGGTGTGGTGAGCTATAATCTTCTTCGTATTTCATTTCTAGTGGGAAGATCTAGTTGAATGTCATCAGAAAGCTTGCTAGAAAATACAAAACACATGCTATTTTTGTGTTTGAAGATGGCATAAAGAGAAATGGACCAATCCAATGAAACCAGGAGAGGCACAAGTCACAGCAGCCATATCTTTCAATAGCTTGCTTCCAAACACTCAGGAAGATATTTAAGTCACAGGAATCTAGGAAACATTTTTGCTTAAATGAGATAAGGCAGCCACACTAAATTTCATCTCTATGAATTACTATTTTCAAAATATGCTTGAACAGTTGTCAGAGTGTGTAATGCAAATTGTTAGGATTCTAAATATGCAGCATCTTATTCTGATCATGGGCAAATATTTACCACATTAAGATTATGACATAGTGAACATCACACATGACCTAACTCACTTCCTTAATCACAACTACCTACGTGTGTATCCCTCGTTTGCCACAACCTTAAATATTCCTTAAGATAGTTGTATCTCCAGGTAATTTGATCATAATTTCAAATGTTAAAGGAGTAGGACTAGAATATATTTCCCTGTTATGTTTAGTACTGGTTGACCAATTAAAGGAGAAAGAAGTTAAGTTAAATGGCAGAGTTACGGTTCTTAGACTTGGGCCAATCATGTAATTATAAATTCCTAAATTACAACAGATAATATTTTATAATTAGTATTAAGGAGAGATCATGTTAGAAGGAGAGAAGGAAGAGGTCTTTATTTCCCGAGCCTTCGGATGCTGTTTCTTTCCTATGCAGAACCTCCTCTTTACCCTTATCCTCGAATGCTAGCACTTTCACTCTTACTTTGTGTCAGGTTCAAGCGCTGAACTCTTTTCAAACTAAAGAAGAATGTGGACTTACCTGTTCCAAATTATATTCAACCTTTTCTTGCCACCCACACTCACAAGCTTTATTTCAAAGACAGACAGACAGACAGACAGACACATGCACATACACACTTTCTATGATCCTGCATAAAATCATAAAATGCATAACTCAACTCTATAATTGACTAAATAATGCCAAATAGGACTAAATTTGTTCCCAGAGACCACAGTATTTCTATAGTTCATTTTCATGTGAGGATCTGAAAATTACATAATGCAATTAAAAAAAAACTAGCAGCTAATTTATTTTGTATCGTCTATTGTTGACCAAGTTGGCACTTGCCTAACATGCAGAAGACTCTGAGTGCACATATGTGTGCATATGTGTGTATGTGGATTTGTATACCAGTAAAGATGAACCTATAGTTGATTATTCTAAAACAAAATTTTGTGTGTTCGATAATTCACTTCTTTAGTATTTGTACTGGTTTTATTGAGAAAATAATTTAATTATTACAACAGGAAAAGAAAAATCATTGGGTGTCTTTTTAGTAAGAAAAGAATCTGTCTCTTGCTGATTGTAGACTAAGTAGTTCAAGAGTTTACACTGAGCTTATGACCTGAAAGCAACATGCTGAAGGTGACAGAGGATAAGGAGGTAGGGACATATATGATAGAACTTAAGAGTATGTAACATATTGCCAGAGCACTTGCCTAGCATGCACAAGACTCTGAGTGTACATGTGTGTGCATACGTGTATATGATGTGTTCTTGTATACCAGTAAAGATGAACCTATGGTTGATTATTCTAAAAGAAAATTTTGTGTGTTCAATAATTCACTTCTTTAGTATTTGTAAATTCAAGTAAGACAGAAAGCCATGGTCATATGTGTTTGCCAGCCTGTTTGGTACATGGGTTTTGCCTTGACCATTCATTGCTTTTGAACAAATCATTGACGATTCATAACATTCGATTAACTCTATATTTATTGAAACATAAGCATGATGCATATATGTATGTGGGTGAGTGTGTGTGTGTGTGTATGTGTGTGTGTGTGTGTGATTGTGTGTGTACGTGTAAAAACAAACCAGTTTACAATTTGAAAGGAGAAGTTTCTGAAATCTATTCTGGAAATGAATATCCAATCAAATATTCATCAAATTATTGTCTTGTTTATTTTTCTCCAAACATTAGAATTTCTAGCATTATTACTATGGAAATCAGACAAGGATATCCCTAGGAAACAAAGAAACTCTCTAACCAGGAGTAATTACTGAGTGAATTTTAGTAAATATACACGTGTAGTTATGGATGGCATCTGTTCAGACTTATTGAATCACTAGGATTACAATCACTAACCTTCACTTACTAGAGGATAGCCTTCCTAGAAATGAGCTGATAAGTCAGGAGGCCAACTAGACAGATGTCATGTACCAGACAGCCAAAGTTAGGAAGCCCTATGAGATTTATGGGTTTGGCCAGAAGAGACAAGTAATGGAGTCAAGCTGAAGAATCTGGGATAGCTGTTTAGGAATAAGATTACAGCCTCCTATATTACAACTGAACTCTCTCAAATCCAGGCATGTCTGGAGAGTAGGAACACAAAGAATGAGAAAACAAGGCTTATGAAGAAACAGAACCAAGCCAGGAATCTCAGAAGCAAGACAAAGTTCCAATAGTTGTTAAAGAATTGGAGGCAAGACATTTTTAGTGCAGACATATTTATGTTGTGTTATAGTGTAGATGCACCATAGACCCTGAGTGCCAAGGGGATGGAATGGCTTGGCAACCTCCAGGTGGTCTGCACAGAATTCACGCTTTGAGGGCTACTGCAGCTGCCGAGGTCCAAGTGTAAAAAGCAGACAAATGAGTTGCTAACTTTCTGGTAGAGAGATAGACTTTGGAAACTGTTGGCAATTATTCCTTCCCAGCCATCTTCTGTCTCTATTACACGACTTCAATTACAGTGCTTTTTGGAAGACATATTTGCTTTCAAATTGTCTTTAAATGTAAACCCAATTTTTTCCTCTCAGGCACGAAGACCTGAAAACCTCCAATTAGCATTTTAGTAACAGGTAAGTTTGTGCAAAGATTGAGTTTGCCTCTCAGCTGGTGGCCCAGCATGTAGTTGGCTGAGATGAGAGAGATAGAGCACGTATGACTGAATCCTCACTCCAGGATGGGTAGCAGGTGTCTGTCAGAAGGGCAGACCAACTGAAGAGGTTTTAAACACAAGACACACACATGGAAGTATCCAAATGATATCTCTCAAACACCTGTGTCTTCTTGGTATCTGCTCAAGCTAAGGTGATTATTTTCTTCTTTAAGACCCTCCTCCCAAAATAGCCTATCAAAGAAAAAAAAGAAAGATTTCTGATATTATTCTTATCAAATTCAGCTTTAGAAAACCTGATATTTTGGAATATAATCAGAACAGTGGGGATAAGCTCTGGGAAGTGAAGTGTCAGGAGATCTCTCATCATTGTGCAAAATTTACAAAGTGTTCTTATACTAACAGTAAATGACTTCAAGGGAGGGATAAGACTTTGTGGGGCCATTGACATAGATGAAGTACATGGCTAACTGACAATCTCCCAGAAGCACAGTATACACACACACACACACACACACACACACACACACACACACACACACACACACACACGGAGGATATATACTTCTTTGGTTCTTATCTGTGGGATATCAGTTTTCAGCTGTTCAAGAACCTATATTGAACATGATTAATCTTTTACTACTGGCATACTTTCTAAGGAACAAGCCACTTGGCTGTTGAGTGCATTGAAAAATGTTTAATGGTTGGATATGCACTCTACTGGACAGTGGGAGAGAGAAAGATAAGCTTTACCGGTGTTTCCTATATTCTCCTTTCTGTGAGTTGCCGAAGAAGAGTGCACAAGAACCTGTGATTAAAGTCCTTCAGCTTTCAGAAGTCAAATTCGAAACTCTGATTGGACACCACTGTAATTTCATGTTCCCCATAGTCATATATGTTTGAACACTTGGTCTCTAAGCTGGTGGCATTGTTTGGGAAGACTGTGAAACCATTAAGAGGTAGAGTTTTACATGAGAAAGTGCCTTGAAGCTTTATAGCCCATACCTATTTCCTATTAACTCGCTGCTTTCCAAGGGTCAATACATTGTGACTAGCAAGGCCCCTGTTAAAGCTTCCAAGCCTTCTTTACTAAAACATACTGCGTTCTAGATCTTTTGACCTTCTTAAATCGTGTTGGGGGGATATATCATCATAGCTACAAGGAAGGGAAGAAGTAACTTCCATTTTCCTAACATATTATCAAACTATTGTTTATGATGTAAGGAACCTACAAATTCATTAATACATAGAAAATTAAAAACATGTTTTTATAACAAAATATGAAGTTTAAATAATTTTAAGAAGAATTTATTCGTTCTGTGACAATAAAGATGTATATGATACCATCTACTAATTATTTTATCTTTGTTTAAGTCAGAGATTTTGGCTTAAAAATATAAGCAAGAACAAGACATCTGACATCTTCCTCTGGCTTCCTTATATGTGTCCTTGTGTATGCAACATGACATACATACATACATACATACATACATACATACATACACACATGTACGTGCATGCACATGTGTATATGCACATGCACACATACACACAGGATAAGAAAGGAAGCATAAGAATCACAATTTGACTCACATTTTATTGGCTTGCTTTTCTCCTATAGATTCTGCTATGGGCTCTGGTTATTTAATCTGGCACATAATCAAGTTTCACTAAAGCAACTCATTAGCTGGACCATATTAGCATATGTGGAGACAGCTTCCTTAGGATATATTCCATTCTTTCTATAATAATCCTTCATATGGTGATTCTCTATGCATGCCAGTGTTGGCTAGAACAGATAAAGAAGGAAGAAGAGTGCTTCCTGTTTGGGGGTGTGAATCTATCTGTGATTAAGTGAATAATTGAAATGGCCGAAGGCTTAAATATGTAGCCTTTAAATTGCTTTCCATGTAAATTTTCTTTGTATGCCTGGAAGTCAGTGTTATTACTGTGTTATTACCTACACTTTAAAAGTAACAGAAATTGCATAGACCAAGGTTAAGTAAGAGATACACACTCAAGCTTTAGGGACGAAAGTGTTAATGAAACAATAGGAAGTGTGGTTTAGTAATAACTGAGGTGTGTGTGAATTAACTTAGAAGTGACTTGATTTAGAGTAGTGTGAGGAGTTCAGGCATGGAGCAGTCAGTGAATCAATGGGTATTATATGATACAATCATAGCAGTTATGGAAGAAATGACATGGTTCCCCAAAGGGTGGGGGTATGGTTACAAGTGTGGACAGAAACTCGGGTTAATGCAGCTTTAATAAGAGTTATTTTATTCATTCACATTTTGTATTGTTCTTGGCTATCTGTTAGATGTCAGCTACAAAAGAATAAGACACATATTACTGGGACCAAATAAAAGAAATCTAGATGTAAAACATGTCTTGTCTTATGTTACAGTTGGTAATCACTTTAAAAGGTTTCTGTATTGTAAATCTAAGCTTTTAAAAAAACCCAACTTTTTGTCTTATTTTTGACTTTGGTAATTCCATGCTATTGCCTTAAAAATTATAAGCTGTGAGGACTGCTTGATTAACGCAGCAATAGGTTCATGAGAGTAACCTCTCTGCAAAGCTACAGAACCAGATTCCTGGTCAAAATACTTTCTTTTCAATTGTTCTGTCTAAAAGCTGAATCTTTGAAGGTACCTGAACTTCAGAGAATGTCATTATACCCTTTGATTCTATGTGTTAGCTTTCAAAAGATTTGAAATTCTGATTTGAAATTATCAAATACTTGCGATGAGCTTTCAAACAACATGAAGCCAACATTTCTGTTTCTAGTTTGACAGCACTAACTGTGGCTCAGAAACAAAGGGTCTGGGTCCTCTGGAGAAAAGTTTCTGAAGACATGGCGGGTGCTTCTGAAACAGAGAAGATCTCACTTGTGAACCTGTCCATTTGAGCTTACCACGTGACACTATGTATCATTTATTCATTGTACTTTGAAGCCTGGGGACAAGATCTGTTTAAATTCCCACACTCAACCTTTTTAGTCTCCCTTCCTATCTCTGATCTCTTTCACACTGCTACTTGGTCTTATAGATACTCCTGTAGATTCAGAGAGACTAGAACCCTGTCTCCTTGTTCTAAACTTGTTCTTTACTCATGTGCTTGGGCATATTTACTTCATGCAAATACTGCTTCTTTCCAAACTAAACTGAAGCCAATGTTAACTCACACATTGATAATAGAAGAAAATGCATAAAAATCCCATTAGACTTTCAATTGATTTATGATTATAATTATTATTTGTATGCATGTGCATGTGCATGTGTGTGCATGTGCTTGTGCATGTGTGTGCATGTGCATGTGTGCCTATGCATGTGAGTGTGTGTGTGTGTGTGTGTGTGTGTGTGTGTGTGTGTGTGTGTGTGTTTGATTTTGTTCAAGTACATAGGTGACTGGGTGAGGAAAAACAATATTTTGTTTTTGATACATTCTGCAAGTTATAACTGGACAGTCAGAAAGTTGAACTCCTAAAGAGAGTGTCATTAACCACTTGAGAAAGTTCAGAAGTAGGATGATTAGATTTGTTAGGAATTGTTAGGTAACAATAATCAAGAAACAGGTAAGCAGAAGAGACTTTATTGAAAAAAAATCACTAGATTGAGGGTGTTGAGTTGGAGGTTAAGGAAACAAGCACGCAAGGTGTTTTGCTTTTGACATTTTTAAGTCCTTAACAGAATGAAGGTGAGACTCTAGCTTGAAGTGAGGAGACAGACGATACTGCGAACAGGAACCCCTTACAGGTGAGCTTAATTTGCATCATTTCATGCATAAATAAGAAAATATAGGACTATAGGGTTTGGAGCAGTGGTTCAATGGCTAAGAGAAGTGGTCTCCCTTCCATAGGACCCAGATACAATTCCCAGAACTTACATGGCACAACTCTCTATAACTCCAGTTAGTTCGAGGGGATCCAAAACCCTCTTCTGGCCTTATATGTACTGCAGGTATGTGGTACATTTGCATAATATACATAAAGAATCTTTTAAAAGAGTACTGTACTTCTATAGCTGATTTCTCTGAAAAGATATTAGTGGAGAATATACAATTAAAATCTCTCTCTCATTTGATATTGCATCTAGATAAAGGGGAGGAAAGGACTAGAAGAGTGTTGTCTTGCGATGGCAATAAATAAACATCTGGACTTTGTATCTATCTAAATAACTTCAACTCTTCTGCAAAAACCATCAGAGATTCAGAAAACTGCGTATCTGTGCACATATTTGCAAATATTTCAATAATGACATCATCTGTTACATTCAGCTAATTGTGTAATAACTGTAAATACTGTGGTGCACTTCAAGTGTAAATGATCCGCCCTGCTTCTCATAAAATTGTTTCCATCCTTTTGTTATTCCAGCAAAGGAATAACACACGTAAATCAATTAGACAGAGTCACATTTTAGGTAAATTGTCATAGCTGTAAATTACTAATTCTGTTCATGCTTGGATTGTGCTGAAGAGATAGACATGACTTTTTATTTGTATAAAAATGAATCTAAAATATGGCAGTTGTTTAAGTTTTGATACAAGGACTGAATAGAGGGTTCAGTGGTTAAGAGTGGGTATTGTTGTATTGTTTTTGAAGATGGCTTGTTACCTTCCTAGGGACTACCTACATGGAGTTCCTCACAACTTTCAATAACTCCATCTCTAGGCCATCTAGCAACCTCTTCTGGAATCTGTGAGCAATGCAAACACACACACACACACACACACACACACACACACACAAATAAAAAAATAAGTCTTTGGAAAGGATGTATCATTCTTAAAACTGGATGGTGATTTAATATTCCTAAGTGCAAAAATATAATCCTAAAACCATGAAATGAACTCATTAAGATGATAGAGTAATATTTTGTGGGGTGTATTAGAGTGAAGTTTCACAGTAATGGACCTCTTGCTGTGTGTTTGTTTTTTTTAAACAGCATCTTCCATGGCTATGGCAGAGCAAAGAATGTCAAATAAATCAAATATTCTTATGTAATTCTTGTAATATCTAAGCTATGCAGCTGCATGAGTATGTAAACATTTATCTCCAAGTGCTTAGAGATAGACATAAATTTTGTGTGCCTCTAGGGGGGAAAACAAAAGATGCTTTTTGTGTATGTGTGTTTTTTAACACTGAATTTGGAGCTTTGGGTATAATTATTTGTGTGTGTGTGCTCGCGCTCATGTGTGTGCATGTGTGCATGTGCGTGTGCCTGTGCGTGTGCCTGTGCGTGTGCATGTGTGTAGCCCAGAAGTTAATATGAAGTGTCTTCCCCTATCCTCTCTATCTTATTATATCAACAGGCTCTTTAACTGGATCTGGCCTTCATCAATTTGGCAAGACTAGGTGACCAGAAAGCTCTAAGGATCCTCCTTTCTGGGACACCCCAGGGTGGTGGGTGGGATTTCAAACACATGCCATTTGATCATTGGTGCTGAAGATCTGAATCCAGCTCTTGATGCTTTCATAGCCAGCACTTACCTGGTGAACCATCTCCTCAGCCCCATTATTTGTTTGATACTTTCTATAGATGAGAACATTTTCTAAAATAAACAATTATTACTTCTTAGAATCAATATAAATTACAAAGTACTTCTTAAGAATATGGGCATTTAGGAATATATATCAATTACTATATAAAATAAATTTATTATTAATATATTGTATATCAATGAATATGTAAAGCTTCATACATTTTCAGCATATATAAAGTACTTTAATCCTTTAGGAAATATCTGCACGTAACACTCATTGGAGTTTTCTCTATAATGAGGAAACTGCATGGGTCATTATTCCATTTAACAGTTATTTTATAATTTCTCAAGAACCTTCGGGGGGATTAGTTTATGAACTAGTGTTTAAAGGGTATTTCCTTGCCCATTTTCCTGTCTGGTGTCATTTGAAAGCTAGTGAGCTTTTGATTGGCAATAAAGTCTTAGTATTTGATTGAGCCAATCAATGGTCTCTAGACCTTCAGTTTCACTACCACATACAGAAGAGTAAACTTGAAAAGTCACCTTTTAGAAAGAGCCCTGATTATCTTCATTAGAACACCATCCAAGAGAAACACAGAGTTGGTCCAAGGTTTCTTGGCTTTCCCCCTATCTAATAATCTCAGATTTCTGTTTATGGCTGCTGTGGAGCCAAGCATGACTTTAAACACAATTTATGTCATGTTTTTATTTAATTCTCTCAGTTCCCAATGTGAGTATCATTTGATAAGTGTGGAAAGCTGAGTGCAGAGGGATGCACTACCTAGACAGTACATGTTATGGACTCAGGAATCTTGTGCCACAGCCAGTCCTCCCAATCACAGTGATTGACCGCCTGCCAGCCTTCCAAATTAGGAGTGTCACCACTGTTACTAGATGAACGTAGCCCAGGGAGACAAGATGAAGGAGTTTTAATTTTGTACTCATTAGTGCCACCTCCATAACCTTTGGCAAAGCCTCTTTTCCCTTTTATTTTATCACATACAAAATGTAAAAGAATTTTCCCTTTCTTCCCGGAGCATAATTGTGACCTTTGTAATATTCCAGGGGTCTTCATAGTTCAATCATACATAATTATGTGATTATGTGACTATTATACAATACATTGGAAAACCTTGAAGGTAGAAAATGCCAAGAGGATATATTTGCTAAAATAATTTTTAAATGTCAAAAAAAAGCTGAAGAAAATTTTATGTCAAAATGAAAATGGCCAGTTAGATGGCTCAGTAGGTGACAGTCCCAGCCAACAATCATGAGAGTTTGAGTCCAAACTCAAAGCCTCCTCGTGAAAGACAGAACTTCCACAGGTTTTTTTCTGACCTTCTCTTAAGTGCCTAGGCATGTAAGCATCCTCTGAAACAAAATATATTGAAATTAGTTCTAAAGATGTAACCCAGCACTTAAGGACAATTGCTGATTTTGTAGAAGACCAAAGATTGGTTCCCAGTAGCCACAATGGACATCTTGCAACTGCCTTTAAGTAGCTCCAAGGAACTGATGCCCTTTTCTGAGCTCCCTCCGCACTAGGTTTCATATGCACATATACGAATATGAAAAATAAAATAAAACTTAAATAAGAATGAAGTGACAGGGATATGGTTCAGCAAGTAAGACTTCTTGCCCCACATATGTTATAACTTGATTTCAAATACATAGGACCCAAGCAAAATGTGGGCATGACCTGGAATGCTTATTACCTCACATCTTTAAAGCAGAGGGGGTAGATACAAGAGTGTCATTGAAGGTTCCTGGGAACCAAGTAGGATCCAAGTTGAATATGAGATCTCCTCTCAAAGAAATACAATAGAGATTGATAGGGCAGACACTAAGTGTCCCAGACTGACACATGTACACAACTATGCCTAGACCCATAGACAACACCCAGGCCCTTGCCCTCAATTAAAAACAGACATAAACTGAGATTTCAAATATCGACTCAAAGATATGTTGATTTGGTTTTGAAACTTTGATCAAATAAATATTTATTTTAAAAATAATCCCTACACTACTTTACGGATCTCATATCCATCTTCTCTAAGTATCTCAGTATGATCCTGTTGGAATCTGTGTAAGGAGAGAGACACCACAGAGTACGGTAACCTGAGCTAGGATGCTGACGTTGCATCCCTCTCAGAGGCAAGCTATGGCTTTCCATAGAAGACAGCCAAACTACCAGCCTAAGAAAAAGTGGGTGAGCAGAAGGATCAGCTGATCCAGAAAGCCTCTGACGTCTCTGGACAAAGGGAGTACATGTGGCCATGTGTGCAGGTAGGCAGTCATGGCCTCCCAAGGAAAACGTGATAGCTTTTGTACTACAATTCCACAAGAGTACAGCTGCAGCAGTCAATGCAAAAGATTGGTGGGATTTTTAGAAACAGTGTAACCAGTCAGGAACATTTGAGGCAAATAGAAACCAGCTTTAACCTGTTGTGTAGCCCAATGTATGAAGTACACTTTTGTTGTGGGCACAGAAATAGCCACTGAATACATCATCAGAAAGGTGTGGGAAGGAAGATCCATAGTGATGCATGAACATTTAATAAAGCACTGAAGCTCATAAATTATGAACACTTAATAAAGGCAAAACCTCAAATTAATAAAAACGTCTAGCAAAACATGACTTTTTTCTTTCTACACACCTAAGCAAGGTACATTAAATACAATTATATAAAATAAACATTAAATATTTATTGGCATGTGATTGTCACAGTTTACATTGTATTCTACTTGCATTCTTCTGTAACATAAGCTTAGATTATAAATGAGTCAAACCTAGCATGTTAAAAATCAATATTAACATCCTAAAGTGGCTTTTAAAAGTGTGAACCTCTGTAGCACAGAGTGGGAGGCTGTGCTGACTTCACGGCGAGCTCTCAAATACCTTTCAGAGAGTTTGTTAAATATTTGTTACATGCTGTAAATGTAATTAAAACATGAAATATCATTTTCATACGTAAAAGGAACAAAAGTAAACATTTTATCCAATAATATCATTCAAGTTCATTCTAAGGAATGAAAATTGTTTATATATGCATATAATACAATATAATGTACATATTATGTGTATGTGTTTGAACAGATATATATCCTAGATGTATCTAATACTATTTCATCAAATCAGCAGAAATTTAAAGCAATGAAGCTCAAGAAAAATACCCACTGGATATGACTTGGAGACATGCTAGTCCAATATTGAAAATAAAACATAAAGGAATTTCTATCAAAAACTAAGATACTTCGTAGTCTTTCAACAAGTAATAATTCTGGATGAATATGATCAATGTGTGTGATAAAGAATGGTTTCCAGTGATTTAAAAGAACAAAACTGAAGGGAATATTAATGTCAACCCTTAGTGGATTAACTGAGTGAATATGGAAATACCTAAAGCCTGCAGTGACAAAAAAAAAATGTTTAATGTTGCTAGAAATGTAGTGGAAAGCTCGGCTATTTTAAAAGCTTATTGTTATTATTATTTAATACTTATTGTATGTCAACCAAACGTATATATCTATATATCTCTCTGTGTGCCACCTGTGGGTGCCCCTGGAGGCCAGACACGTTAGATACCTTGAGTCTGATTATAGGTGCTTTAGTTGTATGAAGTGTGTACTGGAAATGAGCTCATATCCTTTATAAGAGTAATATGTGCTCCTAGTGGCTGAGCTGTCTTTCCAAACCAGTAGTAGTTGTAGTAGTAGTTGTCATCGTCGTCTTCGTCTTCGTTGTAGTAGTAGTAGTAGTAGTAGTAGTAGTAGTAGTAGTAGTAGGAGTAGTAGGAGTAGGAGTAGGAGTAGGAGTAGTTGTTGTTGTTGTTGTTGTTGTTGTATGTACATGGTTGTGTGTGTTCACATATAAGGCATGTGCCTGTGTGGTGGACATGTGTGTGCCTGTGTGGAGGTCACAGGGCACTTTTGTGGATTTGATTCTCTCCCACCCTGAGGGTTCTGGGTCAGGTGGCTAGGTTAGGCTACAAGCATTTCCTGATGTTCTTCATTATCTTTGCAGAAATAAGTTTTCAATACTTCTTTCTATTGTTTTCCTATTTTATTTGAATACAGCATATTTAACATCATTAAAATCAACACTAATAACTTACTTCTCTTAGCAATATTTTTGGGTGAAGCATCAAATGTAATTCTAATCCACTGGGATCTATATTTCCCAAACCCCATTAAAATATGTATCCCTCACCCTTTTCTCCTAATTAAACAATTTATGCTTTTGTGAAAATATGCATTGAATTGTATCTGCCAACTTATTCCTCAACAAATCTTAGGAAACTAATTATGTATGTTTCTCAGGATTCCACATCATTGCAAAAATTAAATTCCTATGCAAGTAACTAATTTTTGTGGAAATGTTGTAGCAGGTTTTGCTTCTTATTTCTTATGAAAATGATGGACTGCACTTCACATTGAATCCCACATTGATGTTTTGACTAATGCTAGAATAGACTATTTTATTTCTTAACAGTGAGTGTATGTGCGTGGTTTGTAGTGTGTGTGTGTGTGTGTGTGTGTGTGTGTGTGTGTGTGTGTGTGTGTGTGTGTGTGTGTGTGTGTAAAATATATAATCCAGGACATTTTTTCCTAGTGTTAAAGGAGAGAAGCCACAGGTTTGCAATTTCTCTGGGTCCAAATCACCCTCTCAGAATGTGTATGTAAGGACTCTTTATCAGTGTCAGATCTGAGCATATCTACTCACAAGATCCAGACTCCTCCAGATGTTTCAGAAAACTTTCATTCTTGTGTTGCCATCTCTGTTCACTCCTTGTTCCAGGGCTGGCCTTGGCGATCAGTTCTTCAGGTGCAGATGAAGTAGAATTGATGATGCATTTCTGATCCAAAACAGGTTTCCAACAGCTTCCAACTGTTTCCTGAGCATGTGACCTCTGCAGCAATCTAGGTGCCCTGCAGAAACTATAATTACCCAGAGACTTTCATATTTCAGATGTCAGGGACTCTGGTGGAATCATCAGCTAAGCTCGTAGGTGAATGCTAACACATCTCTACCTTCTGCATAAAATGTTCAGTCACTGACCTCGGCTACAGAGAAGGCTGTGACTGTGAAGGCTTGCCCTCTGCCCTCCCCAAACTCACGATATAACTCCAATGTTGAAATTAAAATTTTTCTCAAGAAACTAAATTTGGGGGTGGCTTGGTATGTAGCAATTATAAATGGAGCTATTTTATGGTGATAACTGGGCTAAAGACCCAGGTCTCTAAACCTGTGAGAATAAGACAGACTGTTTCACTTTGGGCTGAATATGACCTAAAACTACAGGCAACAAAAGCAGGGATAAACAAAACATATTGTCTCAAACCAATAAGGAAGCAATCAACAGATGGAAAGCACAAGATTTAGCATAAAATATTTCTGAACAATGCATCTGCTAAGGGGTTAGTGTGCAGAATATATCAGTAACTCTACCAATTCCATGGTGACAAAATCAGTCTCCTTATAAAGTAGGTAAGAGACCAAAAGATGCTTCAAGATAGTATATCAAGACAGTTCCTGAGGATGGGCAAATGGGACCATCACTAATAGGGACAATTAAAACTTAAGCCATGAAGAAATATTATACCGCACATGTTAAGATGGTTACTATCAAAAAAACAAAAGATGAAAATTTTGGCAAGGGAGCGGATACTGTGAAAATATGAATTGTTGCAGCCACTGTGGAAACAGTAGAGAGGTTCCCCGAGCATTAACCATAGCACTACCGGGGCTATGGTGATGGCTACTGGTAAAGTGCTTATCAGATAGGCAGAAGGACCGGAATTGGAATCCTCTGAATCCATGTAAAAATCTGGCGAGGTCATGTGCATTTGAGTGTAATCTTAACATTGAAGAGACCAGAGGACTATTTCAATCAGCAAGCTTTGGAATCACTGAAAGTCTGTCTCAAAAAATAAAGTAGAAAAGCATTAAGGAACACTCCAGTGCCATGTTCTGGCCTCTGAATATCTACACATGCATACACATGTACACATAAACACACATACAGTGTACCTAAAACAATATAAAAATTAAAAATAAAAATAAAGGCAAAGGTAGGACTATCATACAATGAAGTGAACACAAGATCTTGTATCCACACAAAATAAAGGACTCAGGTACATCAGGAAAATATCTGCATTCACTGGTACAGCTTGATTGATTGAAGTAGCTAATTTATAGAAATATATAAGTGGTTGTTACATGAAGGAAGCATATATAAATTGTGTCATATATATAAAATTATATTCAGCCTGATAAAAGGAGAAAATACTATTGTTTGTGATAACAAAAAATATCCTGGAGTTATAATATATGTCTTGAAATAAGCCAGACATAGCAAGATCAAAACTTCATAACCTCATTGACAAAGATAATAAAAAGTGATGAGCACACAAAAGGAAGTCTAAGGTAGCATGGTGGTGAGCGTGGGTTGGGGAGTACGGAGACTGGTAAAGGGGTGGTCATATCAGAGAGGAATCATATCAGAGAGTCTTCACACAGCAGTTTGTAATGCATTTGAATATTGATAGGAGAGGGTCTTGAACCTCTTACCACAGAAATATAACTATGTGTGGTAGTGGGTACTGTATGCAGTTTGATGTGACTTTTCCACAATACATTCATTAGTCAAAACAAATTGAGCATGGTATAAAGAGGTTTTTTTATTTCTAATAATTAGGTAAAAAAAATCACCTAGGTATATTTTCTGTGGTTCTTGTTTTTCTTCTGAAATGTCTTACATTTTTTACTAAAAACTACAACAGCTTAATGGTGGCTTCAGGGATTTTGAGTTTGTAAAATTTTAGTAAGGATCTAAAATAAATGATTTTCAAATTTAATAATTTCTTGGATATAATAGCATATATTTTCATTTTCTAACTTCTGTTTTTGTGTTGAAATCATATTATCATTCTTGCTTGGTATTATCATTTTTATCCTTTATACTTGATTAGATAATCATCTACTCTTTTGATCCAATTTTTCTAAGACAAAGTGCTGCAATTCTCTGTGAAAATTTTCCCATTTAGCTTACCAATTTTTGTTTCCATGTATATTAGTATAATTTGCATACATTAACTTACTATGTGACTTCTTTTTGTTTGTTTTTTATAGTATATGTCCTGTATTGAATACTAATCATTCATTCTGAAGTAAAACCCTCTACAATTCGTCAATGAAGATTAGGTACCATTTACTAGAAAATGGTAATTACAAATTTGCCTTCTCTTTGACTTTGAAGTTATTTTATTGTAGTGTTATATTTATTGAAAAGACAATATTGGAATTTTTCACAAACTGTTAATGTCTCTTTTCAGTATGATATATTTGTGATATCCTGAATAAACAAAGATGTATTGTTCATAACTAAACACCATTGCTCATGTTAATGCTTGGTTTTTATGACGGCTTCTGATAGATGCTTCTGTTTTATGGTGATAAATATCCCTGAGCTCCACTGGTTTATCATCCCTCTTTCTTCATCCATGTCTTTCACCCATCAGAGGATGTCATGGTCATTTATAGTTTGGGGACTTACAGCTGTTCTAGTGCAAGCTTTTGTGTAGGTATAAATACTTTTAAGGGTCAATCTTGGCTTCTTGATTTCTGAATCTTATGTAGGAAAATTGCTTTGCAAAATAGAAAAACCAGTCAATAAAAGGCTCCATAGCTACAAATCTTTGTCGCTATGAGGATAAAGAAATTATGAACACTGAGACAATGGATTGTTTTTACTGATGAAAAAATTAACTAAAATATTACAAATAAGAAACTAATTTTTAAAATTATTATTTTCTGTTCCTTTTTTGTGTATCTTATGTCTGCTTTTTTATTGGATATTTTTTAATTTACATTTCAAATGTTATTCCCTTTCCCGGTTTCAGGGACATAAGTCCCCTATCCCATCCCCCTCTGCTTCTTCTATAAGGGTGTTACCCTCCCTATCCACCTCTCCTTCCCAACTGTCTTCCCCTGCTACATTCCCCTACACGGGGGTCCAACCTTGGCAGGACCAAAGGCTTCTCATGTGGGACAGTCTCTGAATGACCCCTGAAGTCTCCTTCACTCTCTGTACCACACTTTGCCTCCATATCTCCTCCTATGAAGATTTTTGTTCCCCCTTTTAAGAAGGAGTGAAGCATCCGAGTTTTGGTCATTCTTCCTGTGCTTCATGTGGTCTGTGGATTTTATCTTGGGTAATTCGAGCTTTGTGTTCATTTTAAAAATATGTCTGCGTGAGTGAAGTGTGCACAATGTGTGCACAAGAGAAGATGACTACAGAAGAAAGAAGAAGGGCTTAGCATCCCCTGAGGCCAGAATTATAGACAATTGTATGAGTTTCTCTGTGGGCGCTGAGAAGCAAACCCATCTTCTTTAAGAGTAGCTAGTATCCTAAAACCCTGAACCCTCTCCAGACTGCTATATTTTAGTGGTTAGTAAATTGATTGAATTTCATGACTATTTTTATCATCTTATTTTTTTACTTCCTTGTAAAATCCTCAGATTTTATCTCAATTTTTGTTGTTTTGTTTTTTTTAACATTCCTATTTTAATGAATGTTTGGAAAAGTTGAAAGCACTCACAGCTTGCAATAATAAATGCTGCCTAGAAAAATTAATAACCATACCAGTCACATGTCAGACATAGACACTGTAACGTCACCATCCTGTTTTCTTATTTTATACTTTCAAGTTCTTTTAATTCTATTTTTCCTAACCTTTTAAATGTGTGTGTGTGTGTGTGTGGCTGTGTGTGTGCACGCACGCGCACGTGCCCATGCTCACATACATATTACAGTATGCATACAGGGATACAGGGATCAGAAGACAACTGATACTTCTTCTATTCAATGGTTTTGGGAATTGACCTCAACCCATCAAGCTTGTCACCAATTCCCTTACATGCTTTACTATCTTGTCATCCTTCCAGTCTTATTTTTTATCATCAATATAATGATTAAAAAACTGTCTTAATAAGAAGCTCTCAATTTATGACTATGCATTTGAAGGAGTATTTATTGGTTTTCCATATTTTAAATTAAGAAATTAGTTCAATTTAAATTTTTGCATACACCTTTTTTAAACTGATGGGTTTTTGTTGATTTAATAGGTGGTCAGTTTGCTTTCTGGTGTTTATGGTTAATTTGAAAATTCTATGTGTTTGATACTTCCAGCATTAAATATGTGCATTGATTTGTAAAATTAGTTTATATCATATTTTGACTTAGTTTTAATTTGCATATGGAATTGAAGCAAATGAAGTCTAAAATACATTCGCTTCCTGTAATAATTTTCTTCCAAAATTATGTTCTAGCTCTGCTTCCTGGGGGTTATATTTACTTTTATCTCATAACTCTTATTTAGCGACATTATTCTATTCTTGAATCATTAGTTTTCTGTTCCATGCTCCTTGCTTGTCTACAGAGTTTAGATGCTCCATTTTTAGGTGACTCCACACTTTCTTTTCCCGTGTTATCAGAACATTGGAACCTAAGCTCTGTGCTCGATATAGACTTATTGACCTAGAAGTCTGAAGCAAATTGATGGT
Organism: Rattus rattus; assembly: GCF_011064425.1. Classification (NCBI taxonomy): domain Eukaryota; kingdom Metazoa; phylum Chordata; class Mammalia; order Rodentia; family Muridae; genus Rattus; species Rattus rattus. Next base: position 65,538,579 of record NC_046159.1, read on the forward strand.
TAAGACATCCAGGCAGTCACACAGAAACCAGTTTTGAAATTGCTTTCTCTGTGTGGCTCCATGGCCATGCCGAATAGCTGTGCTCTGCGATGGTAAGCATAGGTACTGTATAGGAAAGTATAACAGCCTCCCCCAAAGGTTCTGGCCTTTGAACGGCAGTACTTCCACATTGTTTCTGTAGCAACAAAATTATTGGCAGTTATATACGGGATGTATGAGGTTTTATTTTATTAATTTTGTGATTCAAATCTAAAATGTGCCCAAACGAAGACCATTTTCAACTCTCTGTCCCAATCCTATAGCACTGTTTTAAAGGCTCAAGAACGCTAAGGGAACTGAATCTGTGCAATAAGACAGTTGCTAGGGGTGGACCTTAAAAGCTAATACTCCAGGTCCTCCTTCAGTTGATTTTTGTTCTTTGGACTTGTGTCTAGTGAGGAGCCACTATCCCTTGCTTCTGCCACCATGGAGAACCTTACCACTACCTTTCTTTCTTCAACACAAGTGCCAAAATCTTTCTGAATCTGTTGCAAACACCCCCAGCACACATTAGGTTACTTCTGTTAGATAGACATGTTGTCACAGTCATGAAAAAAGTAGTGAATGTGACATCTAAATATTTTGTTCTGCTAAAAGAAACAGTTATTTTGAAAAAGTCTTCAATATTTTCCAATCAAATTTTAGAAGAAAATGATTATTTTCTTCTTAAAGAACTGATTCTGAAGAGCTGTTGTTGTAAGTGGCTATTCACACTAGTACATCACAGAAGTTCTGTTTCTTCACAAACAATTATTAATATTTGCTGCTATATTCTAAAGATTTTAGTTTTTTCATCTTTATTAAATTGGGTATTTCTTATTTACATTTCAATTGTTATTCCCTTTCCCGGTTTCCAGGCAAGCATTCCCCTAACCCCTCCCCCTTCCCTTGTATATAGGTGTTCCCCTCTCCATCCTCCTCCCATTACTGCCTTCCCCGCAAGAATCCCGTTCACTGGGGCTTCAGTCTTGGCAGGACCGAGGGCTTCCCCTTCCACTGGTGCCCTTACTAGGATATTCATTGCTACCTATGAGGTCAGAGTCCAAGGTCAGTCCATGTATAGTCTTTAGGTAGTGGCTTAGTCCCTGGAAGCTCTGGTTGGTGGGCATTATTGTTCATATGGGTCTCAAGCCACTTCAAGCTTTTTCAGTCTTTTCTCTGATTCCTTCAACAGGGGCTCCCATGCTCAGTTCAGTGGTTTGCTGCTGGCATTCACCTATGTATTTGCCATATTCTGGCTGTGTCTCTCAGGAGATATCTACATCCAGTTCCTGTCAGCCTGTACTTCTTTGCTTCATCCATCTTATCTAGTTTGGTATGTATATGTATGGGCCACATGTGGGGCAGACTCTGAATGGGTGTTCCTTCAGCCTCTGTTCTAAACTTTGCCGTCCTATTCCCTCCCAAGGGTATTCCTGTTCCCCTCTTTTTTTCCCATCTTTCTTAACTTGAGTATTTCTTATTTACATTTCAATTGTTATTCCCCTTCCTGGTTTCCAGGCCAACATCCCTTAACCCCTCCCCCTCCCCTTCTGTATGGGTGTTCCCCTCCCCATCCTCCCCCCATTACCACCCTCTCCCCAACAATCACGCTCACTGGGGATTCAGTCTATGAATTTCATAAAGTGTTTTTGATACCTAAGTAATATTCCATTGTGTAGATGTACCACATTTTCTGCATCCATTCCTCTGTTGGAGGGCATCTGGGTTCTTTCCAGCTTCTGGCTACTACAAATAAGGCTGCTATGAACATAGTGGAGCATGTGTCTTTGTGATGTGTTGGAGCATCTTTTGGGTATATGCCCAAAAGAGGTATAGCTGGGTCCTCAGGTAGTACAATGTTCAATTTTCTGAGGAATCTCCAGACTGATTTCCAGAATGGTTGTACTAGTCTGCAATCCCACCAACAATGGAGGAGTGTTCCTCTTTCTCCACATTCTCACCAGCATCTGCTATCCCCGGAGTTTTTGATTTTAGCCATTCTGACTGGTGTGAGGTGAAATCTCAGGGTTGTTTTGATTTGCATTTCCCTTATGACTAAAGATGTTGAACATTTCTTTAGGTGCTGGTTCAACTGGAGGTCATCATGTAGAAGAATGCAGATCGATCCATTCTCATCACCTTGTACAAAGCTTAAGTCCAAGTGGATCAAGGACCTCCACATCAAACCAGATACACTCAAACTAATAGAAGAAAATTTGGGGAAGAGCCTCGAACACATGGGCACTGGAGAAAATTTCCTGAACAAAACACCAATGCCTTATGCTCTAAGATCAAGAATTGACAAATGGGATCTCATAAAACTACAAAGCTTCTGTAAGCCAAAGGACACTGTTGTTAGGATAAAACAGCAACCAATAGATTGGGAAAGGTCTTTACCAATCCTTCAACTGATAGAGGGCTCATATCCAAAATATACAAAGAACTCACGAAGTTAGACTGTAGTGAGACAAATAACCCTATTAAAAATGGGGTTCAGAGCTAAACAAAGAATTCATAGGTGAGGAATGCCATATGGCTAAGAATTTATTTTTAATAAGGATTTTCTCAACTGAAGTAGAAAAGCCAAGTAGGTATATCAGGGCAATATAAAACACACAAGAAAATGATTCGTAATTTTTGATGGTTAGTCCTAGAACCTAATACATTTCAATGTTTCTGTTAGTGTCTATTTCTCAGTCATTGCCAAAGAAGTCCAAAGCATGCATCATTTCTGTCTGAAAAATTATTGGTATTTCTCTTACAGTTAATTTAAAAATTATTTGGAAGGGTTCTTTTGAATTTATTAGACTCCATATCAAGACTACAAGATGACAGACATAATATCTTTTGAATTTTGGTCATTTTTTATTGCGTTTATTGTTTGACAACTTCAAGCATGTGTATTATGTATTCTAATTCCTTTCCCTTTCATTTCCCTTCCATTCCAGAAAACTACCTTTCCACTCCTTAGTCTTTCTCCTAGACTAGTGAGTTTTGACTTTGTTTTGTGGCTCATTTAGTTGAAGGATGGTTTCTGTGTGACAACTGGATTGGAACATCAATTGCAGCCTGATGCATCAGCAGATACATAATAATAGCAAGGATTTCCCCTTTCCCTCATTTTATTAGTAGCAAAAAATGATAGACACAGACCCCTGATTACCTTTTTATCTATACCTGACTGTTTAGGGGCCCATTTCTATGCATGCATTCATAACTTCTGTGAGTTTATGATTATATTCACTTTTATGCTCAGAAGACTTTATTTGACATTTTAGAATCATTGCATAGAAGCATTAACCTAACATAGCTATCATTATAACACATAAGTGATTAGAAATTATTCCAACACACACACACACACACACACACACACACACACACACAAAGCTTACAACACAGTGTCTGTAAAACAATACCAGATAAAAGGCAGAAACAGAAGAGTTGGAATCAAATAGATGTGAGCTTCAGTTCCTAAGCATTCAACGTGGGCATGTTACTATATCACAGAGTCCCTACTTCAGTCAATCTCAGTTTTCTCATGAAGAAAGACAAGCAAATAATTCAAATTGACACCTACGTTTGTAGATCACAGCTTCAATATATATGTAGTGCAGTAACAACCACATTTCCCTCACCAATTCTCTGTCCTTCTCCATATCTAGTCACATCATGCAGAAGATGAATGAGATCCTAGCCAAGAAAAAGTATATATATCAGTGTAGAAAACACAGCGGAAATGAGAACAGTTCTTGTTTCTTTTCTGTTGCTGTGATAAAATGCCCTCACAAAAAGCAACTAAGGTTAGAAAGGTTTTATCCATCTTAGAGTTCCCTGTTACAGTCCATCACTGCGGGAAGGCAAAGCAAGAAGTCAAGTAGCTAGTCACGCTATGCCCACAGACAAGGGCAGAAAGCAATGAATTCACGCAGCGTCACTTGCCTGTTCGTTGCCTTAGCTGACTTTCTTTGTTCTTATATTGGTCAGACCCACCTGCTTAGTAAATGGTTTCACCCACAATGGACTCAGTCCTCCTATATCAACCAATCTGTTAAAAAATCAACACCATCTCCCACAGAAGAGCCTGCATGCCAACCTGATTTGATAATTATCCATTTTCTCATTATAGTCTCTTCTCAGATGATAGCTTTTGTCAAGTTGACAGATAAAAATATCCATCACAATTACCTTCTGATCCTTTTGATATAAAAACTCAAAGTGGAGTGGAAATCATCGTGTAACACAACATTTGCCTAAAGGAGTACAAAGATACCATCAGTGACTACATTTGACCATATTCGCACTGGAAGATGATTTATAAGTCTATGGATGAGCAATGCTAGAGGTGGGAGGAAAGTTCATGTCATCCATAGGAATCCTGAATAATGCTTTTTTGACTAAACATAAGTTTATAGGACTGGATTTCAGAGAAAATGGTTTCTGCCTCAGGTTGACTACAAAATGGAAGAATCTTCAAAAGCTTCACAAGTTCCCTTTGACCTTACATATGATAAGTTTAGCAGAATTGCGCAGTTATAGCCATCCCAGTTAATAGCCTATTGTATAATAGAATATGAAGAAAAGTCCATGATTGATCTGTGTGGGTTCAAATCACTAGATGCATAGTGACTATATTATAAAATGCAAAGGTAGAATGTGACAGGGATATGGGATGCACCCAATTGCTCAATAGAGTGGTTCACATTTTGTTTGTGGTGTATGGGTATCATAAAAGGCTTCTGGAAAACTGGGAAGACTTTTAGTAGAGAAGCAGAAACCAAATGAACTGTAATGTACATTTTGTCTTCCCTTAAGAATCTGTTTTGCCTGGATTGATAGTTTAGCCTAAGACCACTCATTGCTCTTAAATATTTATTTAATTTATTTTGTATACAACAGTATTTTGCTGCGTGTGTGTGTGTGTGTGTGTGTGTGTGTGTGTGTGTGTGTGTGTACCAGGTACATGGCTGTTACAGAGACAAAAGGAAAACATCGGATCTCCTGTAGTTTCAATCACAGATACTGATGAGAAGCTTCACGGGAGCTGGGAACCAAACTCAGGTCTTCCTCAAGAGGGTCTAAGTGCCAAGCCGTTTCTTTAGTCCCAGGAGAATTTGTTGTTACAGAGGACCTGTGTTTAGTTCACAGCAGCCACATAGGCCATCTCACCAATATCTATAATTACAGTTGCAGGGATCTGATGCCTATTATCTGACTTCCACAGGCACTGTGCTTATATGCATGCTCTCACACTTGGATACACACACACACACACACACACACACTAGAAACGACAGATGTTTTAAATAAGGGTAAACTGTAAGTAAGAAAAACAAAACACAGTTAGGTTTGTGAACTCTTCTAATTAATTATCTCATTATGGTTACTAACTAGAAGATTAAGCTTTGAACCATGCCCAATCATTACAGCCTTCAATACACATGGGCTCTGTATTTTGAAATAGTTAACTCTTATTGAACTATCCTTAGGATCCCTTTTCAGCTACAAATGAAAAGGAAAGCACCTAGTGTTTTATAGTCAATGTGTTTTTAAAGCGCCTTCAAAGAAGTAGTTGGAGCTGCTTCAAAGGCAGCGTCCCTCCTCTCCTTATATCAGTATCCTTTTCTTCATTGAGTGGCTCATAGAGAGGTTCTATTGTAGCAGCCACTCCCCACTGCTGGTTAGAAATATCAAAGGGCTTGGAGTATAATTATCAAACGGTTCCAGCCTGGAAAAGTGGATGATGAGAAGCACAGAGAGCATGCAATTTGAGTATGTGTGTCTATCGATATTTTAATTCTCTTTATGATTCCAATGATCCACAAATAACTCTTCTAATAGTACTCTAGAAAAAAATCTGCCTTTTCATAAGAAGAAAGAGTGTTCCCATAAAAAGTAAATAGTAAAAAAAGTCTCATAGGCTATCATTGAGATAAGTGGTGTTTTAAAAATCAGAATTTATTGTAGGTATTATTCTATCTCAGTATTATTCTTACTGTTGTGTGTTGTTTTCTTTCTTTCTCTGTCTCTGTCTCTCTGTCTGTCTCTGTCTATCTCTGTCTCTGTCTGTCTCTTTCTCTCTCTCTCCCCCCTTCTCTCTGCGTGTGTGTGTGTGTGTGTGCGTGTGTGTGTGTGTGTGTGTGTGTGTGTGTGTGTGCGTATTCATGTGCATGCGCTCATGCTTGCGTGTGTATTTAAGCTTCAGAAGTTAACCTCAAATGTCAGTCTTCAGTCAGTATCCACCTTGTTTTTGTTTGAGGCACTGGACCGAGGTTCACCAATTTGAAAAGCTGGCTGGCCATGGAGTCCTATAGGTCCATCAATCTCTACCTCTCCAGTGCTGCCTATCTTTTCATACTTGGGGTCTGGGTCAGACTCTTGTCCTCATATTTAGGCATGATCTTCTGCCCCAAGATCATGACTCTTAATCAACACACTTTTATGGCTGAGCTCTCATGCCCAAGGTTCCTTTACATACAGAGTACATCATGTGTGATAACACAGGGATTTGCAGACTCAACCTAGCGCGTTTCACATTGCCTGCCTATTACTGGTATGAGTGCCTATGAGCACCAGCAGAACAAACAGGCATGTGGCATTTTCATGTACCCCTACAGACTGTGATCCCACCAGTATGGATCCACATCTTCCTGCAATATCTAAAGCCTACAAATAGCTTTCCTGCAGGTCCATGCATTGAGTACACATTTCTTGTGAGTGTAAGTACAGAGAGCGAGTAAAGAGAACATTGAGTAAATTACATAGATTTAGAATTTTTTTTTTAAAAAAAAGTACCAATGTAGGAGAAAGTGATCAACAAAACTGCAAAGCAGTAGAAAAGACCAACTGTGTTTGGATCCTGATTATAATCTGAGCCCCATATCTCAATGGAATGTGTGTGGGAAGAGGGAGTCCGTGGGGGTGCGTGGGTCTCCTGATGTGATTCATTAATAATGAAAAAACAGAGTAAAAAATGGGCAGGGAAGATGGTTCAGGGGTCAAAGGTTCATACTAACACTGCAGAGGACTCAGTTTTCTGTTCCCAGAACCCCATTAAACAATGTCCTAGAACCATAAACCAGGATATATAATACCTTTATCTGGACTCTATGGACACATGTATGCATGTGCATGCACACCCATGCACACACGTGTGCACACACACATACACACACACGGAATTAATAAAATTGTTATTAAAAATATGTCGTTTTTAAATTGACTTATTAAGCTTTAAACTAAAACACAGAGATTCTTTATTCAATTCTCATTATTTCTACCCTTCCCCTCTGCAAAATTTAAATATCTGTTCTTTATTTGAAATAATGCCAAAGCAGATGGGAAATTAAGACCACGAGGCTTTAGCCCTATGTTAGTGCTAAGAAGGCTAAGAACAAAGAACTGAGTAAAGGGAGGAGCAGGGCAGGAGAGATGCTTTTCCCCAGGGAGGAGCCACGCAAACAGTCAGTCTTGAAAACAGCATACAGACCAAATAGATTACACACACACACACACACACACACACACACACACACACACACACACACGAGCAATAGTAATGAGTAAATAAGAGGCTATGGATTTGAAGAGCAGATTGGGGAGGTATGAAAAAGAAAGGAAAGAAAAGAACCAATAAGCTCAATGGCCCCTCTGCTGTGGAGACAGACACAGAACTATCCATTACAAATACAACAGCGTCTCACACAATAGGGGTTTAGCAGATTGGATTTCCAAGCAAAGCGAAATAAGGTGCCCAGCTTCAAGGAAGAAGGATAATTTCATCTTCTCTGGTCCTGTCTTTAAGCTGCACAGCGTTGTGTGGTGAATCAGATAATGTTGTACATACTTTAACTTTTATGTTTATCAAGTCATTGTAATAAAACAAAAGCCTTGAGCAGCAGAGATTCCATTCTCCTGCAAATCTTCTTATTAATAAAAGGTGAGCAAAGGAAAATTAGAGAATGCGTCTGCACGAAGCTGCCTCCTTTTGACTTAAATTAAAGAGCATTTAAGCAGTTCCAGTTAAGGCTGAAGTCGTTTTTGCATTTGGTTCTTAATTGTTCAGAGCAAGGTGTTTTCTGAGATGTATGTGGGTGTTCCTTCAGCAGCTCTTCCTTCCTGGGGTTTAGTTTGTATCTGAAGTAAAAGGAATACATCAGAACTGAAAACAAAGTTGGTTTTTAATTAGGGGCTTGGCAATTATCTCAGTCATTTATAGCTCATTTCCTATCTTAGGTGGTTTTGCCATGCATATGTCTTCAAATTACCATTCTCAAGAGAAAAAAAATTGCATCCTTTCCATTCCCTCACATTATTATCAGTTGGAAGATTGTGTTAGAACAGTGAAATAATTTCCATTATAATTGAAAAGAAACCTTAGCCACATCATATAAGGTGAACTCAATTTTTAGTTGTGAATATCACAGAAGAACCATGACCAAAAGATTGTCTTCATGTTTGGGAGGTAAAAATTAGTATTCACTGTTTGCATTATGTGTTGAAATAGAGTTTCTTATTTGTTACTCATATTTTCTGCTCAGAAAAAATGCTGGATAGGATATATTGATTATTTAAATCACAAAGGTAGAAATTACTGTTCTATAGAGAAGCCTCTAGGTATAATGCTTTCACCATACAAGGGTGAGTACCTGAGTTTCAGATACCCGAAATCCACATAATATTATATGCGGTAAAGTACATCTATAAATTCCAGTATGCCGGCATCGAGATGAGAGTAGAGACATAAGCTGACCCTAGGCTCCAACCTCATAGGTAGCAATGAATAGCCTACTAAGGGCACCAGTGGAAGGGGAAGCCCTTGGTCCTGCGAAGACCGAACCTGAGTGAACAGGATTGTTGGGGGGGGAGGGTGGTAATGGGAGGAGGATGGGGAGGGGAACACCCATATAAAAAGGAAGGGGGAGGGGGAGGGGTTAAGGGTATATTTGCCTGGAATCCGGGAAAGGTAATAATAATTGAAATGTAAATAAGAAATACTCAATTTAATAAAGATGGAGGAAAAAGAAAGAAGGCTCATGGGAAAACTCATCTGAATTTTGAAGTGGTGAATAAGAGACCCCTTCTCAAAACAAGGTGGAAGGCAAGAGGTAGCACCCAGGTTCTCCTCTGACATCCAAACATATACTCTGGCATGTGAGCCACCTGCATTGTTACACATGTGTAAACACTAGAACACACATATAACACACCTGTTTGCCAGAGTCTTGGGGTAGAAGTAAGGTGGTTCTGAGCCATGGGTAAATAATCTCCAATGTCTTCTGCTGCATGGACAATAGCTGACTCTATGCTCTAGGCAGGGAGCATGATACCAGACTTGGAATATGCTGGTGATTCCCCAAGCAAGAACAGCTGTAAGAGACTGGTAAGTGTGCATAAAAAGCAAAGGATCAGCTTGTGAGCAGCCAAAGTCATGCTCAGACAATTTTAGTAATATATTATTGCAACCCCAGGTAAAAAATGCAAATCCATGCAAGATCCTGCAAGATCCCAGCTATAGTCCAGGAGGAAGCATTGAGTAGTGTGCAGAAAAGACAAACTGAGGTAAGTGAAAGGGTTTGCAGCCCCATAGGAAGAACAGCAGCATCAACCAACCAGATACCCCAGAGCTCCCAGGGACTAAACTGCCAACCAAAGAGTACACATGGAGCGATCCATGGCTCCAGCCACATATGTAGCAGAGGATGAGCCTTGATGGGCATCAATGGGCGAAGAGGCCCTTGGTCCTTTGAAGACTAGATGCCACAGTGAATGCCAGGATGGGGAGGTGGGAGGGACTGGGTGGGTGTGGGGGGAGCAACCTAATGGAGGCAGGGGGTGAACGATGGGATGGGAGGTTTCCAGAGGGTAAACCAGGAAAGGGTAACATTTGAAATGTAAATAAAGGAAATATTCAATAAAAGAAAAAAGTATCTATTTCAATGTAGTAAAAAATGGAAAAAAAAGAAAAAAATGTCATATGACTCAAGGAATTTCTGTCTTAAATTTGTTAGGGTTACTTCCAAATGCATGTGGTGTTTATTCAAAGGACATGTTCCTTATTTTGCACTGGGTGATGGTCATATGTTTAGTAATATTTTAATTTTTGGATATATTTAAAATGTCTTACAGAAAGGCTATCTATGAGTCTGGGAAATGACTAAGTTAAGAAAGTATGTTCTGCACAAGCATGAGGATTCAAGTTTAGGTCTATAGAACCCAGAACCCAGATTAAAAGCAGGCCAAGTGGCACATGTTTGTAATTCCATTGCTCATGTAAGAGATATAGGCAAATCCAAGTGATTAAGCAGGCAGCCTGGCTGAATCATCAGTTTAGTGAGATACCCTGAATGACCAAAACGGCAAAGTGATTGAGAAAACATCTATACCAACCTCTCTCTCTCTCTCTCTCTCTCTCTCTCTCTGACACACACACACACACACAGAGATGCACATACATTCATACACACAAGATTACCTTAGGCACTAACTTCTTATCCTATTCACTTTGTGCTTTAGATGGGCATATCTGCTCCTTCCAGGTAGCTTGATTACTCTGAACTACTTCTAGCCATCTCATCTGGTCTGAACATCTCTTAGTTATCCTTACTCTTTATATATGTTTACAGCAAAGGTACCTAAAGAATCTGGTCAGTTTTAAGGACTTCCTGAAGCCTTCGACTTGTTTACTTCCTGAGCTTAAGAGTATGTTTGCAAAATGTAGTGTTTAAACTCCCTTACAATGTCTTCCTATCTCATAGCCTTGCTAATATGTTTTGAAAATATTTCCTCAGAGTGGAAAGTTTTCATTTTGGAGGAAGCTCCTCTACTTGACTGAACATTATGATTTGTAAATAACATGTCTTCCACAGGCTCATGTTAGGAAGGATACGGACTTTTCAGAGCAATGGTTCTCAACCTTCCTAATACAGTTTCTCATGTTGAGGTGATGTCCAAACATAAAATTATTTCATTGCCACTTTATAACTAATTTTGCTATTGTTATGATCCATAATGTATGCAGGATATCTGATACACGTCTCCTCTGGGGTTTGAGAACTGCTGCTTTAAAGTATGGCCTAGCTGGAAACATGTCAAGAGAGATGAGTCTTGCAGCTCCTAGTGCTTTGCCCACTCTTTTGACTTCTGTTCACCAACCTAGCAACAGCCAAGGCTGCCTGTTCTTGTCACTATGAACTTCCTCACACTTTCACTTCCATTATGAATTAAAACTTACAAAACTGTGAGTCAAAACAAATCTTCCCTTCTTAATGCTGTGTCTGTGTGTACTTCAAAAATAATCACTAGAGAATTCTGAAATAGAATTTCTAATAAAAATCCATATGAATATTTCATCAATTTCCAAGAACTTATTTTAAGTCTAATGCCTGCATTGTTAATGTCTAGCTTCCATAAAACTAAATTCCTGAGACTATTGGATGGTATCTTACTGACTACAACTTCTTTTGTTAGTTTGTTCAAGGCAGGTCATTCAAATGATGGGGGTAGCAGTTATTGCATTGGACACTGTAGACTGCTTGTTAGAGTGCAGATGTTCAAGGACCAGCATCTAAGTGGTACAAGAAGTGTGAGTGTCTCTTCACCCACAATCAGTGTCTTAGCAATGGTAAAACAACCACTGCTGGCAACTGAGTGCACATTCACTTCAGGCTGGTTGTATGCTAACTGTTATGTTGGATATTTGATGTGGTTTGATTCTAACATATTCCATAAAGTCCTATGTATTTCACCACTTGGTCTATGCTTGATATTTTGGAAAGGTCAAGAGATGGAGTCTTGCTAACAGAATTGTATCACTGTCGGAGGGTCAAGAGGTCCTATCTAGGTCCTACTTACTTTCACTATCTGTTATCTGACAGCAAATGAGATGTGACCAGACAGTATCATGATCCTACAGTCATGTCTTTTCTACGATGAGGGATGCATCTCTTTCAGTAATAAGCCAGAATAGATGCTTCCTTTCATAACTTGGTTTTTCTTGGATATTTAGATAGAGTATCAAGAAAAATAATTAATACATTATTTTAATTCTTACAACAAATTTATAAGAGTTAAAATTTGGAATTTTCTTAGTTGTACTGGCTTATAAACATGATATGTATGTGCTTATGTATATTTGTGTGTAGGTGTATATGTATAACTTTTCTTGTGTGACATCAGCAAGGTGTGCTTTTCTATGATTGCACATGATATACATATGTGTGGTTATAAGGCAACTCAAGACTAAGCTAGAATCACTAAATATTCAGTAATCAGGAAGCTTTCAAGGTTTAGTAATGCAGGGGTCCTCTATACAAGTAGCAAAAGCAAAATACCAGAAGAAAATAAGAGGGGATTCAAATATGCATGTCACTCTGAGAAACACCAGACTTGAGAAACCAAGAGAAACATAGTACTGGATTTAACTTGGTCATAACACTGAAATTCAAATGAGGTTTATGAAAAATAGAAAGCAACAGAGGAAAACAGTCAATGTGAACACCATGGATAATGGAAAAGTAATGAGGTCAATTTGAACTAGTTTATAAAACGTTGACCCACATTAAGGATATATGGCAAGGAGCCACAGAGAGACAAAACACATCTGGAGAGGAGTGGCAATAGCGTGAGGAATTGGAAAACTAGCAAGAACCAGAGACTGAAAATAGACAGGACACACAACTGAGTGTTTTTAAAAAGAGCTTCTGAAGGCTATTGATTTAGTAAGACTAATAGTTAACACTAGTTATCTTTTGAGAAGGACATTTGTTTCTTATCTCTATTTTTCCTTTTATTGAGAATAGATTTTTCCCCATAAATATATCCTGATTTTAGTACCCCCCACCTCTGCTCCTCCCAATTCCTTTCCACCTACTTTCCCATTTGTATCCACCACCTTTCTGGATCTCATTGAAAAGCTAACGAGTTTCTTAGAGATGATAATAAAATAAAGTAAGATAAAAAAAATCAAATACATCAGAATAAGACAAAACACGCTGAAGGAAAAGAACACACGAGAAGGAATGAAGAACAGAGATGCACTCCTTCACACATTCAGAAATCCAAACAACTACTCTGGGAATTAATTTGGAGGTTCCTCAGAAGATTGGAAATAGATCTATCAAAAGACCCAGCAATAACACTCTTGGAAATATACCTAAAATATGCCCCACTATGCCACAGGGGCATGTGTTACATTATGCTCATGGCAGCCTTATTTGTGATAGCCAGAAGCTAGAAACAACTCAGATATCCCACAAAAGAAAAATGGTATAAAAAATGTGGTTCATTTACACAATGGAATACTACTTATATATTAAGAATGAGAATATCATGAGTTTTTCATGCAAATGGATGGAACCAAGAAATATCTTCCTGCCTGAGGTAACTCAGACCCAAAAGGAATGCATAGTATGTACTCACTAATAAGTGGATATTAGCTGAAAAAGAAAAGAGTACCCAAGATACAGTCCACAGGACTCAAAAAGGTCAACAAGGTGAAGGGTGCAAGTGAGGACGCCTCAGTCCCACATGGAAGGGAGAAGAAAGCAACCACAAAGGGGAAGGGAGGGATCTGGAAGGGAAAGAGGACAGGGGTGGGAGAAGGGAGGAAGAGGGGAACATTATATGGTATTGGGTAGGAGAAGAGGACTGAAGCCGGGAGGGCCAGCCGAAAGAATGGAAACAGGAAACCTCGGGAGGTAGGAGGTTGGGAGGATGCTCTAGAATGTACCAGAGACCTGGGAGGTGAGAAACACTCAGGACTCAAAGAGAGGGACCCTAGATTAAATGCCCTACAGTGGGGAGAAGGAACTCATAGAACTCACCTCCGGCAGAAAGATAGGACATCAAATAAGGGGTGGGGTTTACCTCCCACAGTCAAAACTCTGACCTATAATTGCTCCTGTCTGAGAGAACTGCAGGGATGGAAATAGAGAAGAACCTGAGGAAAAGAACATCCAGTGACAGACTCAAAGTGGGATCCAGCTGAAGGGGTAGCACCAAGGCCTGACACATTATTGGAGCTATGGCGCACTCAGAAAAAGGGACCTATCATGACTGCCCTCCAAAAGACCCAACAAACAGCTGAGTCCGATGCAAATATTTGCTCCCAACCAATGAACGAAAGTTGTGGATTCCTGTGGATGAACTAGGGAAAAGCTGGAAGAAGCCGAGGAGGAGGGCGACCATGTAGGAAGACCAACTATTCTTGGACCCCCGAGATCTCTCAGACCCTGGATCACCAACCTGGCACATATACAGCAGAGGACTACCGGCCCGGTTGCGTCAGAGAAGATGCACCTAATCCTCAAGAGATTGTCAACCGCAGGGAGTGTAAAGGTCTGGTAATGTAGATGGGGTGGAGACACCCTCATGGAGACAGAAGTGGCAGGGAGAAGGGGTGGGATGTGGAACAGTCAGAGGGTAGCCTGGGAGGGGAATAAAATCTGTAGTGTAAAAAAAAAAAAAAAAAGAAAAAAAGAAAAGAAAGAAACAATAGCATAAAGAAATCCAATAAAAACACTAAACTGGAAAGAAGCCTTAATATTTATGCAAAGTACCTGTAGGATAAAAGGAGAGAAGAAAATTATAAGTAAAATAAATTAAAAATAAAAAAACAAAAATAATAAGATACAAATTATATAAAAGGAAAGCTCTGATAGGACATTACAAAACAGCGAAAGGAGCCACTGACAATCCATTTGAGTTTCTTCTCCAGTTGGCCATCTAGTGCTGGGCATGCAGCCTACACTTAAGAGTAGTTTGTTTTCCTAGTTTCTAATAGGAAGGATGACACATCAAAAAGCATACGCTGTTGCCTCCAAGGGAGATAAATACACACTTTCAGAGAACTGAGATTGCCTTGGGCTGTATCTTTAATAAAAACAAAACAATTCCAATTCACTAAAAGATGAGGAGATTGTGAGATATGCAATATCATGGAGGACTGCTTGTGATTAGCAGGAAGAAACAACATACATAAGATTTTCCCCATAGTTTAAGAAGTAAATGAAGCCTTCTGGTTTCCATCTGTGCCTATAGCTGATTCTATGCCAAGCTCTCCATACCCAAATCCCACCGGGAGAGAGCTGGTCTCTGAGGAGTCCTGGCACACCCGAGAGCACATGTGAGACCATCCCTTCTACTCAGTGGGATGTGCCTAGAGCCCTCAGGACACAGGACCCTAGGAATGAATGGCCAGGGACAGCATCCTTCTAGTTTCTGACAGCACCCTGGAGCTTATATGTGCCATAGCTCTCCAGACCCAAATTCTGTACAGAAAGAGGAGGTCTCCCAGGAGTACTTACACACAGGTTTATAGGAGGAGCAAGCCACAGTCAGAGACAGCAAGACCAACTAATTTTCTGCATGAGTATCAAGGACTCTGAAATATGGAGGAAAACAGGGGTTTGATACACAGAATGTTATCCAACCATATCCCAGAACTTTAGACAGCTGCAGGGATTTTAAAAGATATGTGTCACTTGCTGAAGAGGGCAGCTTTGGAGAACCATTCATATCCTTTCTGTGATCTCTTTAAGTAGGACTTAGTGTAATTAGAATTAAAAAAAAGTGATGGAGACAGAAAGCTTTGTCAATATTCTGTTGCTAAATTTGTCTCTTGGGAGAAGTGAAGAAAATTAATTTTGTTTGGTTTTAATTTATTGGCGAGAACTGGCTGAACCTGTTGATGTAAAGTGACATTAGTCCCTTACTAATGTCTAATAATCTGGCACTGCCCTGTTCAGAACCATGCTCTCAACTGATTGTATTGCTTGTCTTCAGACCATTGGATGACAGTAAAAACGGTCACAATTTGCACACAATCTATTGCATGAATAAAGTGTGCATGTAAGTAGAAACTTAATAATCTGCCTCAATTTATCTCAGACATTTGAGGAGACAAGGGAGATAGTCCCACCAAGCCTTGGAAGATTTAATTGTATGTGTGTGGGGTATGTGTGGGGGGTTGGTAGGTAGGTAGGAATATCCTTCTAGGTTTGCCTAGCATTTAAAAATAGACCCAAGAAGTAATTTATCTTAGTAAGTCGAGCAGATACTCACAAATGATCAGAGTGATGAAAATAAGATAATGTTGAATGTTTAGCCATCTTGGTATTTATGTCATCTACCTGAATGCTTAGTGGGGGAGGCAGATGGGATTTAGGAGCTGTGGATGGGGAGAGAGTTGTGATGCATCACCTTCCAGACAACATGTAGAGGTTACTCTTAGAAACTAACAGAAAGATGTGTTCACAGGATAAGTCTATCAATGATTTGAGAAATACCTAATTCCATGTTTCTTATCAAAATAGTTTATTTAATAAAGTTCTTATGTTCTGATTTTAAAGTTAGACAAAAATAATACCAAACCAAAAAAAAAGATTATTAAAATATTGTCTTTCATGAGGCCAGTTACAGAAATATTTAATAAAATATAAAAAGTAAAATTATGTACATTCATACAAACATGCCTAGTCCAAGTGGTACTTATACAAGGCATCACAGAATGTTTCACAGTAGAAAATAAATGTCCAACATAGAAACACACACACACACACACACACACACACACACACACACACACACACACACACCCCTTTTGGACAAAAGGACAAGAGAGGAAATATTTGAATTGTTTAATGACTTCAACAGGAAACCTAGTGGTAAAATATTCTGTGGCAAATGACTAGATTTTTTTCTCTTCTTAAAGGAGGAATCATGTTATAACGTCCACTTGAATTACCTGTGGCATTGTGATAGAAGTAGTAGCCAGTGCAGTAAAACAATTAAAAAATTGAATACATACAGGTCTAGGAAGTTAAAAATGTGTATTTCTCCAGCAGAGGATTCAAGTTTGGTTTGCAGAATCGACATGACTGCTTACAATTTCCTATAACTGCAGTTCTAGAATCTACAATTCTGTCTCCTTACCATCAGTGGCAATGCACCCATGTGTGCTCATACACCCAGAGAAACATAAACATATTCACATGTTAAAAAGCAAAAGTGGGGGGTTGGGGATTTAGCTCAGTGGTAGAGCGCTTGGCTTGCAAGCGCAAGGCCCTGGGTTCGGTCCCTAGCTCCGAAAAATAGAAAAAAGAAAAAAAATCAAAAGTGGACTTTTAAAAATCAAATTCAACATAACCCCATTCACTCAGGCAAGGATTATTAGACATAGTGTTTCTAAGAGAGATGTGAACGAGCTAGAGAAGTTGGGGAAGGGCAAAGCTTTCACTGAGCCTGCATTTCCTAAGTTGCTAATTGCAGGTACTTTAAACACTAATGGATCTTCCTTTGTGTGACTAATTTTTCCTGTAACTGTTATGAAATACTCTGACAAAAGCAACATAAAAGGCACACAGTTTGAGGGTACAGTCCATCATGACAGGGAAGGCGTGACAGCATGAGCTTGAGGTGGGAGTCTCATTGAATCCACAGTCATGAGTTGGAGAGGTAAGAAAATAGTTTTTTAAACTTACTCTTTCTTTTTTTAGGGAACAGGGACCCAGGTCATAGAGCTGTGCTATCCAAACATAAACTGGGTCTTCCCACCTAAAGCAGCCTAGTCTAAATACTTGCCCCCAGGTACGCACAAAGGCTTGTTTCCTAGGTGACTCTAGAGCCTGTTAACTTGAAAATCTATATTAACCGTTACATTCATAGAGCCTAGGAAATGTTGAGAGGGATAGAAATATTTTAATGGAACTTTATTTTCTAAGCCACTTTAGTCTGTTTTTGTACTAATATTTTACGGTCTACCCTAGATCATCAGAACACTCTATTTGGTGATTTCATCCTATGGAAACTAATGAAGAACACAGAGTTTTTTGATCTTAATGGAAGAACAAGGGAGAGACAGATATATATATATATATATATATATATATATATATATATATATATATATATATACACAGTAATAATAACCAAAGGAAAAAGGGAAAAGAGAGAAGAAAATAGGTACTATTTAAAGAAGGTTGTCATCTGGGGCTGGAGTTTTGTACTCAGTACCCAAGTTTGGCAGTTCATAACTGCCTGTTACTCCAGCTACAGGGAATCTATTGACCTCTTCTGAGTCACACACACACACACACATACACACCTCACAGACACAGGGGAAAGTATAAAAAATAAAAATACTGTTAATCTCAAAAGCAATTGTCAGACACAATTACACAGTTTCTTTCTGTTTCATGTTCATTTCATGATAATAGCTCTTTCCTGGAATACTCTCCTTGTTTTTGTTTTGTTTACTGTGTAGATGTTATTGTTTTACAATTCTTGATTAAAGGAGAATTCAACCAGACAGGAGAAGTCTGTTAGCAAGTCCTGTGGCAAACTCAATAACAGCAGAAACAAGTTAACCATGGAGAATATTCAGTACTGTGGTTTATGCAGGTAAGATGCTTGGCTAACTGTGAATATCATCCCCTAATGACTGATGTTGCAGGAACCTGGCACTTTTCTCTCCTTGGCAAGCCCATGCAGAATAAGTCATTATCTTAGAATCATAACTGCACAGAATTTAATTATGTTAAATACTTACAAAGAGGAAGGTAAAAGGAGCTGTTCTCAATACACATTGACAGTAATGTTGTAGAATGGAACTCTTATAGGTAACAGAATGCTTTCAAAGCAATCTGTCTCTTGTTACAAATGGTGGTCTTTTCCACATGGAAATAACATATTTATACGCCAAGCTGATGGCTCATCAAGGTTGTGAGAAAAACATAAACCATTGTAAGTTTAAGTAAACTCAAGGAACCTATATTTCCATAAACATCAAAGCAAAGGCAGTTTCAGCAGTGGTGCAATGTCCGGAAACATCTACATGGTAGTGAGGTGAGCAGCTGTCTCCAAATGAAATCCAAACCCTTCTTTCTCAAAATCACCTCAAGCTGAGTAAACTTTGAAAGAAATGCAAACCATGTAAGCATATTAGAGGACTCTATGTAGATAGAGCTGAAAACATGTCTCCAAGATCATAAGACATAGAGGAAATCAACAGGATTTTGAATCAGTGAATATTACTCCCGAGTTGAATGTAATGATGGGTCTCTGTGGAATCACTGTACACAGTTGAGATCAAAGACTGTCCTTTCCTCCAAATCATCAGCAGGTAGTTGTATGGCCCTATGAGTGCAATATTCATGTTTACAACCCTCTTACCATCTAACAATCACAGGAATTCCTTAAAAGCAGGCCCAGTTTTTGATTCCTGGGTCAAATTTATGCTCACTGTGCCTTGGGTTCTTCCCTTTTAAAATGAGATTGGTGTCTTCTTTGTTAAGCAGCAGGGAATGTTAAATTTTAAAAAGGGAACTGTATTGTGGTGGGGGAGGCAGCAGGGAAGACAGATGACTCAGTAGTTAAGAGCTTGCACTGGTCTTTCAACAGATTTGAGTTCAGTTCATAGCTCCCACATTGGGTGTTTTAAAACCACCTAGCACTCCTGCTCTGGAAAGTTTGGCAATCTCTTCTGGCTTCTTATGAAATCATGGCATCACACTCAGATGGACACCCTCTAAACACACACACAGAGAAACACACACACCACACACACACCACACACACATGGACACACACACACACACACACACACACACACAAACACAAACACACATACACAAGAAAAAATAAAGCCATTGCAGAGCACGTAAATGTGATTTGTCTTGAAGTTGTGAGGAATATTCTTACAATTCTTGAAATGATGTTTAAGGTTTATTAAACTATTGTTACTCCTTTCCTTTTGCTTTTATTATATAGGATAATTTGATTTTTAATCTCTGGAGACTACTGAAGTTACTGAAGAGTAACTTGGAGTGAGAGCTCTCTGAGATGACAATACTTCAGCTATGTGTGCTGCATGGAATGCAGACTGGAGAATGGCAGGTGTGATTGCAGAGAACTCCTCATTGTTGAAGGCCAACAGCAAGGGGCACTTACTTACTAGGTGTGTCCTGGGGCGGAAGTGTGTGCTTTGGGTGTGAGGGTGAAGGCAAGGATAGGATGCCATGTGTCCTGCTTAATTGTCTCCACTTTAATCCACTGCTTCAGTGTCCCTCACTGAGTCTGGATATAAATTGGTTGCCTCCAAGACTCAGTGACCCTCCTTTGTTCCCACACCAACACTGAGCTTACAGACAGCTGTGGATGGCCATTCGTAGATTTTTGTATGGATTCTGGAGATTTGGACTCATGCTTGTAGAGCAGTCATCTATGCATCTATACATTTTTGCCATGTTCACAAATTTCAGGAGCACATGCCATGAGGCATTTACTGCACATGGTTCAGAGAGTTGCATAAACTGAATTGAATAGGAAAGAATAGATCATAGTACATAATTTAAGCATAATACAGCAATGCACACTCTCTTCGGAGGGTCAAGGAACAGACAACGTATGGGAGTGAATTAGGTACCGCTCTCATCACTGTGAAAAATACCCATGATGAAACAACTTAAAGAGCAAAGTGTTTTGGCTCCCATTTCAAAGAAATGGTACAGCGTGGCAGACAAATCATAGAGGAAAGGCCATGAGGCTATGGTCAAATTGCCTTCACAGCCAGGAAGCAGAAAGAAATGGATGTCGGTATTTAGATCCCCCTTTACTTTCATTCAGTTTGGTTCCCTACATCCAAATCATTGCTGCGAAAGGATTCAACGCCCTCTTCTGGTCTACATAGTCACCACACATATGTATAGCACAGATATACATGAAGATAAAACACTCATACACATAAATATAAAAATAAATAAAGAAAGAAACTAGAGGAATGAGTGATTCTGAAGTAAGGTCCAGATAAGTCTAGGTAAAGGTCCAAGTATATTATAAAGATAAAGATTGATAGGTCAGTGAGCAAACTGGTTCTTTACCTACTATGACTTTAAAAATTGATATATTGGGATTTCACAAAGGACGATTCTAAGTTTAGATTAACCAAATTTCAAGTATCCCAAGTAAAACTTAGGCCCAAGCAGGACAGAGAAGACATTTAGCAAGTCAATATGGCAGCTACAATCACCATTCTGCATGGTTCCCCCTGTGACTGTTCTTTCCTTACTGATTATACCGCAATGTTTAGGACGCGGTTGGACCAATTAAATGCAGTCTATTTGCTACGGCAAACAAAGGACAGTGTTGTCCATGACTTTACAAGTGTGAAAGAGGTGCCAATCTATTTGCTGCTGATACCTGAACCTAATCCTTGTTAAATAATTCCGTACAGCAGGAAGATGCTCTAAGCAGGAATGGGGAGGAAGATACTGCAGGAACCAGAGGCGGTGCTCCTGATTTATGCAGCAGAAGGCTTGAATTTTCCTCAAACCCCTTTTCAAACTAATAAGGCCCACATGACACATAAATATTGACAGAGATAATTTACTTCAACTTTTCCCTCAAAATTTATAGACTATAGAAGTCAAATAATAGTCACTTGGGCAACACTTGTTTGCTGTTCTGTTTTGATTGCTTGCCTTTTAGCCAAAACTGACATTTTTTTTGACATAGTGACTGTGTCACTATGTTGGCTAGTTTTTATGTCAACTCGATACAGGCTGGATTCACTTTGGAAGAGAGTACTTCAATTAAGAAAAGACCCCCCACACACACCATATTTGCTTGTGGGCCATTTTATTGATTGGAGATAGGTATGAGAGGGCCTAGTTCACTGTGTGCAGTGCTACTTCTGGACTATTGGCCCAGGGTGTTATAGGAAACAGCCAGGGCTGGAGAGATGGCTCAGTGGTTAAGAGCACTGACTGCTCTTCCAAAGGTCCTGAGTTCAAGTCCCAGCAACCACATGGTGACTCACAACCATCTGTAATGGGATCTTCTTGTGTGTCTGAAGACAGCTAAAGTCTACAGCTACTCACATAAATAAATAAATCAAATCTTAAAAAAAAAGAAAAGAAACTGCCTATTAAAATTATGAAGAACGAGACAATAACACAGTTCCTCCATGAACTGTGTTTTAGTTTCTTACCCAATATTTCTGACTTGAGCTCCTCCACTCACTCCAAGTTGTAAGCTGAATTAAACCCTTTGTTCCCAAGTTGCTTTGGTTATTGTGTTTAATGACAGCAGTGGAAACCTTAACTAAGACAATATCTGGAATGAACTTGAATGCCCAAACCTTCACTTTCCCATTCTGAGATTCCGGGTGTACCTAACTAAGCCTGGTTTATGGAGTCCAGGTTTTGTGCATACTAAGTAACTGAGATTCCTATCTTGAAGTCAAACTTACATATTTAGACATCTGATCTCTTTTGTTCTGTTTGTGTAGTTGACTCTGAAAACAATCATTATCTATATTGGTAAATACCAATGTTATCATAAACACTTACAAAAGGCTTCTTCTTGCAAGAAGTGTTGTCAAATCCTTGCACAGATTTGCTCACAGAATCCTTAGTACTGTCATATACTTTGTGTGAAAGCATTATATCCATTTTAAAAATTATCTATCTATCTATCTATCTATCTATCTATCTATCTATCTATCTATCTATCTCTACTTTATGTGTTTGAGTATTTGCCTGCATGTATGAGCAGTATTTGAGGAAGCCAGTAAATCTCCTGTAACTGGAATTATAATTAGCTGACAGCTGCCATGTGGGATTGTATAATCCAGGCTGGGACCTAAACCAACGGAATCTTCTCTTCAAGCCCTTATACACACGTTTGAAGAAGTAAGCATAGGTGGTCTCTTGACAAATATCGGGAAGTGCATAAGTAATAAAGCCAGGTTTTTTATAATGGTAGCCTGGCTCACGAATCTGAATTCCAATTCTCATATCTCGAGTCACTGTCAATATTTTTTAGAGAGAGACAGTCAAGAGAAGAAGTCACCATGGCTAGAATATGACAGGAGAAAAAGAATGTGTTAGAATAGTTAGAAGAGGTTAGGAATATCATAAGAGTCTCATCTACTAAAGGGAAGGCATTTGCTACTTTTTCTACTCCAATGGCATATTTTATCAAAGAAATTGAAGTAGTTCATTTAAGTCTTGTTTCTGACTGAAGAAAGTAGAACAAAAGGATTTTTGTGGCTATTTCAAAAGTCTAGGAATAATGCTATTCCTCGCTTTTGGCAGATGTGTTTAACAGAAGTACGTCTCAGAGCCACAAGGAAGATTTTGTTGTCTTCAAGTAATGAGACGTCCAATTTTCCATGGCTTTCTCTAGGCTGGAAACAAGCAATAAAGCTCCCCAGTTTATCGAGAGACATGAAGCTTAATGGTTGTTTATGAAGGTGTGGAGATTAATGAAGTCAACCTAAGAGAACACAGAGAGGAGATTCATTCTGTCCTTTCTGTAAATAAGGGAGTCAGCAAATATCACTTGTACTTGGCAGAAACTCAAAGGCAGGCAGAAGAGTAGGATGCTTAATAGATAAGACAAGAGAAGGTGCCCACTAGGCTCTGTGTGGAAGTGCTTGGCACGATCATGTTGGAGGAAAGTTAACTGGATTTCATGTGATAGAAAGCATATTCATTTTTCATGCTTAGTTCAGAGGTAGGGACAGAGGTAAAAACTGATAAGCTGAGGTTGGAGAAACGGTTTAGTGATTAATAGAACTTGCAGGTCAGTAAGAAGGAGTGGGTATCATTCATTTTGGTAGACACACAAACCCATGCAAGTCCAGCTCTAAGCAATTTGATGTCCTCATTTTTCCTTCTTAATAGAACACATGTATATACACACAGAGACACACATGATTCATTTTTACCTTTATTTATGTATATTTGTGTATTTGTGTAACTGTGAAAATACCCATGGAGGTCTGAGAACAGCAATGTTCTCTTTGGAGTTTGAGTTTCAGAAAACCAATCTTGGATCTTCTGAAACAGTAATGCCAATTCTTAACTACAGAGCCATTTCTCTAACACCTAAAATAAAAATCATTTAGACATTAGTACTAAATAAGTCCTGATTTTAGTCTGAGTTTATGATAATTAGATTCAGGCCAGAATATTTTTATTATGCAGGATTCATTGCACAGACTTCAGGGATAGATGGGAAAGTTCCTCAGTAGTAAGAATAACTAGATTGGATGTATGATGAAGGAAACAGTTAATTGTGCAAGTGTATAATGCCGGACACCCCAGGATCAACAAAACTTGTGATTATTTCAAAACAAGTGTAAGTGTGTAGGCTCACACTGGGCTCCTGAGCTAGAGATTATCAAATCTCTTTTTGAGGAGCAGTGGTATTTGAAATTCTATCCTTGGACATTATCAACAGTATTATTTACTACCAGTGGGTCTGGGTGTATTCTACTGAGATTATAAAAGATTACAGTCATATACAGATGCTTGTGAAAGTAAATATTTATATAGCTAGAGGTAGACAACATTGAAGGAGGGTTGATTGTTCTGAAAGAATGATAGTAAAGTAAAAGAAATTGGAGGAGGTAGAATTTGATGGGGGAATTGACAATGAACTTCAAAAATTCATCAAAGAGCTACAAACAAAAGATAGAAAGAAATGTTGAAGAAATCTGCTTAGTGCCTGGGATGGTTGGTTAATTTTCAACCTAGAATCATCTAGAATTAACTGACAAAAGACTCTCAATGAGAGACGGTCTAGATCAGGTTGCCCTGTGGGAATACTTTTTGTGCATTACCTTGATTGACATGGGAAGACCTAGGATAAAAGTTAATGGTATCATTGTGTATTCTATGACTTCAGGACAATGATGAAGTATATTGTCCTGGAATTGTGAACTAAAACAAATTCCCTTTCCTCTGATTTTTTTATTGGATATTTTATTTATTTACATTTGAAATGTTATCCCTTTTCCGGTTTTCCCTCTGAACACCCCCTATCCTATCCTCCTTTCCCCTGCTTCCACGAGGGAGCTCCTTACCTATTCACCCACTCCTGGTTCCCCGTCCTGGCATATTCCTACAGTGGGGCTTCGAGCCTTCACAGGACCAACGGTCTATCTTCCCATTGATATCTGACAAGGCCATCCTCTGGTACATATGCAGCTGGAGCCATGGGTCGCTCCAAGTATACTCTCTGGTTGGTGGTTTAGTCCCTGGGAGGTCTGGGGGGGTATGGTTGTTTGATATTGTTGTCCTTCCTATGGGTTGCAAACCCCTTCAGCTTTTTCAGTCCTTTCTCTAATTCCTCTGTTGGAGACCCCGTGCTCAGTCCAGTGGTTGGCTTCAAGCATCTGCCTCTGATTTTGTCAGATTCTGGCAGAGCCTCTCAGGAGACAGCTATATCAGGCTCCTGTCAGCAAGCACTTCTTGGCATCCTCAATAGTGTCTGGGTTTGGTGTTTGTATAAGGGACAGGTGGGGCAGTCCTTGAATGGCCTTTCCTTCGGTCTTTGCACCACACTTTGTCTCTGTATTTCCTCCTGTGAGTATTTTGTTTCCCCTTCTAAGAAGGACTGAAGCACACTTTGGTCTTCCTTCTTCTTGAGCTTCATGTGGTCTGTAAAATCTATCTTGGGTATTCTGAGCTCTGATTTGTTTTTTATCTTCATGTTTCATAGCAACAGAAATGAAACTAGGCCACACCCCCATGAGCTCTTTAGAATGCAAGCATTGCATTCTAAATCCCTACATTAAGGAGAGACACGATGGGTCCCGAAGAACATGAGTTGTAACACCTATGGTGATATTTTATACTGATCAAAGAAGCCATTGCAGTGGTTCATTTCAGAAAACAGTTATTAAGCTCTGCTCTGAAAATAAGCACATAGACCTTACCTCATGTCTTCTAAGATGCTTAGGAACTTAAAGCTGATAGAAAATACAACTAATAATACAAGCATCGAGGAATTGTGTTCATTTTTCAAGATCTATCAGTGAATCAATCATGTCAAGGTCTTAAGGAAAAGCTGGGTCAGGAAGAATTCTTCATCACCATTAGCTGTATCCCAATTTATATATGAACATCCTTTGTGGCAGGAGTTACAGGCAGTTGGGAAGTATTTGATGCGAGCCTTTGGACTACAACTTGTATCTCCCAGAAGATCCACCACCTCTGAATAATCTCTTCAGCTTTATTACTTAACACACTTTAAGAATTATTTTTAATTTTTAAATTTATTCTGTAAGTATGTGTGCATGTGTGTACAAATGTGCAGGTTTACCTGTGCTACCATAAACACATTCAGGGAAGAAGACAACGTGTGGGAGTCCCTTCAGGTGTTAGCCTTGACAGCAAGTGCCTTTTTCCCACCAAGCCCTCCCACTACCCCTAAGAATCACATTACAAATCAAGCCAGGCAACAAAGACAAGGTGTAGTTTCTACTACAGAATTTTATAGGTGAGAAAGATAAAACTACAAAGGACTTCCATGCCTTGATTAGCATTGTATACAACACATCACTAGGACCCATAGGAGAAACTTCTGAGAATTCCATACCTGGACTACCCTCCCCTCATAATTGGTACAATTCCATATAAATTAACATCAGAGTTGCTTTCTGTTGGAATACAAGCCTCCCAGATGGTAACTGATTAAACTTGACCTGAGTGAACTCTCCAAAGAATTAATTCTGAATTAAGAGATGAATGAAGGGTTTGCTTTTTGAAATTTCTAATTTAGAAGCTCTTTAATTTCACCCTAATTTAAGTCAAACTACTTTAAATTGAGACATGTCTCCATAGGGCTGGTCTGTATTAATTGAATACTCACATTGCAATTCTGTAATTGCTGCCAAGATTTTAAAATTACAGATATCAGTTATTGTACATGCAGATGAAATTAAGGAAGGACAAAAAAGAGTGACTACTTGTCATGCATAAATATATTCTTTAGTACTACTAAGAGTTCCACCATTATAATACTGTTACGTCTACTTAACAAAGAAAGACATTTTAGGGCCTGTGAGATGATTCAGTGGGTGAATATACTTGCTGCCAAAGTAGATACCCTGAGTTTAGTCTCTAAGACCTACACAATGGAAGAAGCAAACCAACTTCTGTAAGTTGTACTCTGACTTCAATACACACACACACACACACACACACACACACACACACAAACAACAACAACAAAAAACAAAAACAAAAAAAGCATGCATACACAGTTGTTTTTCTCCAAATTGCTATATTGGGTTTTCTATAAGATTCTCCAAAATATTTTTTGGAACGTGACAAGAAACTTCACACTTATAATTATGAATAAAATGTATGAAACTTTATGGAGAAAATCCAAATAAAACATCAAATGCTGTGGTCAAGACTTATAAAATAAAAACACAAAGGCAAAATTTAGTATTTTACACGAATACAGTATTGTCTTATATACACAGCTATGCCTTGGAGTATGATTTGTGATAGAAAACACTGATGGGGTAGAGTGTTTTTGTAGTGTGTGGGAGGCATTTGGTTTCATTCACCTCAGCATCATAAAATTTGTAAGATGAAATACAAAGCATATATAGTAAAAGTTGAACCAAACTATACAGCAAAAATATAAATCTTTTCCTTGTACTTGATCTTAATGATTTCTTTCAGTGCCATTAGTGGGAGGAGTTGTAAAAGAATGAACTATCCTTCCAGGAAAAACAGAAAAGATAACAGAAAAAAGCAAACTATAGGAGAGAAAGACAAAATATCTCAGGTTGACTCATTTATTTTATATAAGCATAAATATATTATATAATCAAATCCAAACCAAAATTTTTTATATTTTTATTTACATATGTGTGTTTGTGTGTGTGTGTGTGTGTGTGTGTGTGTGTGTGTGTATGAGAGAGAGACAGAGAGAGAAAGAGAAAGTGTGCATGTGTGTGTGTATGTGTGTGTGTATGTGTATAGCATGTATGTCTGTGTCCATAGAGGTTAGAAAAGAAGAACAGTTGGATCCTATGGAACTAAGGTTACTGAGTGGTTGTGAGTCTCCATGTGGATGTTAGGAATCAAACTTAGGTCCTCTGCAAGAACAGAAAGTGCTCTTATCTAGCAACTAAACAACTAGTTGTTAGGTCTAACACCAAAATAATCTTTTAAATCAAAACTAGTACCTCTAAGACACATTGCATTACATTGCAGTACAACGTGACTTAAATATAAAAATGGCTGAAAATGATAATATAAACTGTAAGGTGATATAAGAAATATGAACCCCACAAAATGTTAGCAAGACCTGATATCTTACATTTTTTACAGTGTGTGTGTGTGTGTGTGTCCGCATGTGCACGCATGCACATGTGTGTATCCCTTGGTCCACACAACAGAGCTTGTGTGGGGTTCAGAGACAGCTTGCAATAGTTAATTCTCTCCTTCTGCCATATGAATCCCAAAGATCGAGTTCAGGTTTCTAGATTTAACAGAATGATGGCTCCTGAACCCTTAATGACCATACATCTATTTCAAACCAACCAAGCAGCCAACCAACAAACAAAATCAAATGTCATGAGCTAATTTTTTAAAATACCAAAAGGTAGACAATCAAAAAAAAATGAGCAAAAGAGTTGGACATGGTGGCACATGCTGTAATCTCAGAGCTTGTGAGGTTGAGGCAGGAGGATTGCTGTGATGTCCAAGACAGTGTGTGCTACAGAGTAAATCATGTTTAAAGGAAGAAAGGAAAAAAGGGGGAAGGGAAATGGAGGAAGCGGGAAGTCTGAATGGAAGAACAAAAATAATACGATTCTGAGACTCTATACAAAGTTCAGGAACCTGTTAATGAATGGGAACATGGTTATATTTAAAAGGTCATCAAAATGTGAGAGAGAATAGACTAGTCTAGAATTCCTGTGTACTGTTGGGGACATGTAAAGTTTGATACCTTGGAAAAGAGACATTACTCAGTGAATCTGAAATTAGTCATATGAAATCCCAGCACTTCTCTTCCAAGGAATAGAGTCCAATGAAAGTATGCTCAACATTAGTAAAAAGTACTCACTGGCCAACAAGATGGTTCAGTATGTAAGGATATTTGCTACTAAGATTGCTGAGCTGAACTCAGTCTCTAAAGAGAAATGACTCCAGTAAGTTTTTCTCTAACCTCTCCATGTATATTGTTTTCATAGGTGTGAGAGCACACACACACACACACGCACACACACACACATACACACACACACACACACACAGAGAGAGAGAGAGAGAGAGAGAGAGAGAGAGAGAGAGAGGTACACCCATGAAGGAAGGAGAGATGGAAAGGAAGGAAGAGAAATGATGGAAAGAAAGGAAGAGAAAAGAAGAGTAAAGGAAAAGAGCAAAGAAAATGAAATGAAAAAAAAAAAAGAAAAGAAAAATTCACATGTGTGACAAGTAGCCCTGCTTCAGTAGCTAAAGCCCTGGCATAGCCAAAATCCACCAGATCCAGAAGAAGAATAAGCTTTGTCTTTGACCTCTTTCACCCCGGCACACCTGGAAACAGATCAAATGGAAAATCACATGAACCTTAGGAATAAAATAAAGTTTCAAATTTGACAGGAAAAAAGACTATAAAATCACTACATAAAGATAAAAAGAAATGAATTGGTTTTAAAATAATGAACTCATAATACAGCTATGCAAAGGAACAGAGAATCATCAGCAAAGCACAGAAGAGGATTAGGTTTCTTCTGGAGAAAGGAAGAATCCATAGTGAGGTCAGTGTGTAAGGAGAAGCCCTTGCTGAGATACCAGCTATGTCAGTTAATGCTAAGCATCTTAAGTGGTGTGGTAAAATGTATATGCCATATTGGTATTATTTTTACCTAGGAAGTATAATAGGTAATTTCGTAATAAATCAGGATACTCTCTAACTGGCTGAACAAGAATATGTTTATACTCTGATGTAGAAAGTGTTACTTTTATTTATTTATTTGTGTGTGAGACAGAGACAGAGAGGGAGAGACAGAGACAGAAAAAGAGATGTGTATGTGTGTGCACACTTACATTGTGGGTACATGGGTGTGAGGACACCTTTAACTTTTCTATGTGTGGGGGCAGAGACTGACCAAAGTTCAAGTGTTTTTCTCCGCATCTCCAGTTTATTTATTGAAACAGTGTCCCCTCTTGAGTCTTAGGTCACATCAACTTGACTAGTCTAGTGGCCAGCTTCTCTTAGGGTTCCTCTTTCTGCTTTGGAATGATGGGATTAGAGATAGGTGGTGATGCTCACCTAGGTTAACTTGGATGATGGAGATCTAAGATAATTTCTTAAGCGTGAACCACAAACCTCATTGACCAGTAATCCACTGATTTTACCCGTCTGCAAATTCTTCCATCAATGTGGAGTGCAAGAAGATGCGAGCCAGTCATATTCATTCATGTTTTGACTTTAAAAGTATGGTTAAAATTCATGCTTACAACCTGAAGCAAACCTGAGGACAGGTTGAAGATTGAATGGAGACTTTCCACTGGGCAATTTTTTTTGTACCTAAGTCATAGAAATGATCATACTATTATAATTACAAACAAATAAAAACAAATGCTTCCACTGAGCTGAGAACGAGACCCCTGTTGAAGGAATCAGAGAAAGGTCTGGAAGAGCTTGAAGGGGCTCGAGACCTCATATGAACAACAATGCCAACAAACCAGAGCTTCCAGGGACTAAGTCAGTACTCAAAGACTGTACATGGACTGACCCTGGGCTCCAACCTCATAGGTAGCAATGAATAACCTAGTAAGAGCACCAGTGGAAGGGAAGCCCTTGGTCCTGCTAAGACTGAACCCCCAGTGAACGTGATTGTTATGGGAGGGTGGTAATGGGGGAGGATGGGGAGGGAAGCCCAGATACAAGGGGAGGGGTTAGGGATGTTGGCCCGAAACTGGAAGGGAATAATAATCGAAATGTAAATAAGAAATACTCAAGTTAATAAGGATGAAAAAAATTAAAAAAAAATGCTTCAACCTCAATCAGAAATCTTATCAGGTCAGTAATTGGTGTTCATGTACTAGGAATTCAGAATCACGGAGGTTAAAAACAACCTAAATATCACAGAATAGAGAAAAGCCAGATCTTTAGTGAATATTCATTGGCCAACAGTTTCATGACCAGATGTGCTAATCTTGGATAATTTGGTTTAAAAAACAGTTATGCCAACCTCATCAAATTCATTTCTAGGTTATAGCTGGAGGACAAGAATCAAATGGAGGCACAGATCTATCAATAAAAACA
This sequence comes from Rattus rattus, assembly GCF_011064425.1. NCBI lineage: Eukaryota > Metazoa > Chordata > Mammalia > Rodentia > Muridae > Rattus > Rattus rattus. The sequence goes on from NC_046159.1 coordinate 65,569,683, forward strand.
AAGTACAATATTAGAATGTCAGAAATATTGATGACATGCTGACAAGAAGAATAGGGTAAGGTAGAGAGGTGGGACTGGATTGGGCTGTACTGTGATGTGGATCGGATTAAGAAAACGCCCTAAGGAGAAAAGAAATGAGCTCAGTAGAAATTTAAAGAAACTGTTGCAAGCACTTGAGCCAAGACACTAAATTAGGGTGGACCTTCAGACTCATGGAATTCAATTATCTGATGCAAATTTGATGCAGGCTAGTGCACTACTTATGGGAAGAACAAGACATCTTGTTTGCAAGGCTTGTGTGAGTAAGTTATATACTAAAGAAAATGCAAAATATATATGATCCTATTTTTCTGTATTTAAACACAGTAGGGATTGCAGAGGTAACTAGTTGATATAGTGTGTGTTTTCCAAGCACAAGGGCCCTCAGCATACAATACTACTGTTTCAGTCTCCTGATTTATTATAAAGCTGTTTAAGTTGTTGATCTCTTTCTGGTTTAACTTCAGTGGTTCTAGAAATTTGTCAATTTCCTTTAGCTTTTGTAACTTAATAAGTTATTAGTTTTTAAATTAATTTTTTAATCAACTTTTGACTTTCTTTGATTTACAATGTAGGTGCAAACTTTCGTCTATGCCTTGGTAAATTTGGGTTTCCTACCTTTCCTGATTACTTGAGCTAAGGGTTTGTTCCTCTGACTTACCATTAAAAAAACCAGCTCTTTGGTTGATTCTTTGTATTGTTCTCTTTTTTAAATTTCTGCTTTGATTTTTTTATTAACATTTATTCCAAGCTCCTGAATTTGAGTTTACTTTGCTCTTTGTTTGCCCAAATGTTGGGTTGCATCATTAAGTCATTTACATTGCCTGTAAAAGTAGTTGGATATGGTGGCAGAGATTTGTAATCCAAAAGCTGGATAGGCAGAGACAGGAAGACCCCAGGGTCTGGCTGGATACTTGGTTGCCTAGTGTACTTGGTAAGTTCTAGGCAAGCAAAAGACCTTATCTCAGTAAACAGGATTGGTGGTGAAGAGAAGACTCAGCAGTGAAGAGGAAATACTGTTCTTCAGGAAGAGCCAGGTTCCATCTTACTACTGAGTCTGCTTCCTCGCTACTGCCTGGAAGTCCAGTTTCAAGAGATCTGAGAGTGTGTCTTTCAACACTTTGGCAATCTGCACATACTTCCACATACCCATCAGATGCATGCACATGCACATACTTAAAAACAAATCATTTGAAAACTATTGTGGACAGCACCTAATGAACAACAGGGATTTAGAGAACTTAGGGTTTATCTCAAGCCTCCAAATACATGTACATAATTATGCATACACATTATACACTCATGCATTATTATACACATACACCCCCACCCCTATATATATATATATATATATATATATATATATATATATACACACACACACACACACACACACACACACACACACAGAGAGAGAGAGAGAGAGAGAGAGAGAGAGAGAGAGAGAGAGAGAGAGAGAGACTGTGGTAGAAGGCTTTTTCTAAGACTTACCCAAAGACAAGTTTGTATTCTCATTTAAAGAAATAACATAAATCATCAACCTACAAAAGGAAACCAGACAGTGAATATCAAACAGGTAAAGTGATAAAGGGAGAAAGCATCCGGCCTCAGTCTACCTGGGTGGACGGACAATGGGAAAAGAGCAAAGTCTGCAGCTCTCACCCCCTAGAAAATATGCTGCGGTAAGGGCTTAAGTTGTTTGCATCTTCCCTCTGCGCCTTGCTGCTTTCCTTGACCTTGCAAAAGCCATTTGGTATCTGCTCATGATCTGTGAAAACAAAGGCAATGATCTCTTTCCTCTCTGGATCCTTTGTGGTAATTTACTGACTTTAATATCTCCCACCAACTACAATGCCCATTGCCTTTGTTCTCTATGCTCACGCCACTGACCTAATAATGGACCCAATGACAGTCATGTCTATAGCCACTTGCAACAAAAGAGTCTCCCTAGCCTCATATTGCGGGATAATGAAGAGAAATTACTAGTGGTTAGAGAGATGCAGCTGCTGAGGGAGGATCTGGGGACAGAATGAAAGGAACAGTCTCGCTGATGTCCTTATAAATGTGCTCCTGGCCTAACGGGAGAGGAAGCATGCTTCCTAGTTCATTTTCCACATTAGTGTAATGAGAAGAAATAGACAAACTGCCAGAGGGTTCATCTGGCTAATGTTTCAGGAGGCAGACGTGGCACAGCTCCTGCTAAAAGGGGTTAAAGGTGAGCAAAAATATATATCATTATAAGTTGCTTCTCCCAGCCTTACAGAAAAGCAGAGTAGTGCCAGGTTGGAGAGTAGATTTGGGAGGACACTAGCCACTTAGAGTTCATTACTTCTACCAGATTCTAATGTTTTTTTTGGAAAAAAAATTATTGTAATGAAATTCTACTGTGTAGGATATATCTGGTGTGTCGAGCCTAGCATTATGCTTCCTGTTGCTATAGATAAGTGCCTGGAGGCTCAAATAAATACTCATTTTTGAGACTGCTCATTCAATCTACTTTCCAAATTCAATAGTGATGATTCATTTTTTTAAAGCTAAATAACTACTCTTCAATATAAGGAGCATGTTCCCTTAGGACTTTGACAAGGAACAAATGAGGGTAATACAAACATGCAGTAAAGACTTGTCCTAGCATGTAGACCAGAAAACTGCTGATTCCCAGCATGAGTGCGCTGCACTGCATCTGTGGAGTGACTGGGAAAGGGCTGTACTCATTAGGCTAAAGCACTGAAGACCCTCCGAGAATAGAGGTTGGTTATAAAGCATTTACCTGGTATAATTTTCTAACATGTTTCACCGTCATTAGCAATTCCTGGCAACTCTGGGAAAGTGTAAAATGAATTTGTCTTTTAGATGCTTCAATAGGAAGTCAGAAAATATCTGACTCCCCAAATTTGTAGGGTGATTATTCATGGCAGGGCTTAGCCTAAGACACAGGATATATACCAGTTTATGCACACTGGTTCATTATCAAAGCTCCATAGTTGAGAGCAACATCAAACATTTGTGGAGTATTTTCTCTTTTACATGACTGACATCTTGGTGTAAACAATGGCTCAGTGCATGAATGTGCTGGGTTACTACACCTATGGACCTGAGTTTGATCCCTGGGACCCATATGGTAGAGGGAGAGACCTGACCCCTGCAACTTGTCCTCTAGCCTGTAATATTCACACACACACACACACACACACACACGCACACACACACACACACACACACACACACACACATTCCCACAGGCACGTGTCCAGGCAAATGGATACACACATGCACAGGTACATACACACACATGTGTGGATGACCCATAATCAATGTGCAATCAAGAGCCTGCCGGCAGCATTGATGACAACTCATGAAAGCTGTATCCCTCCAGGCAGTTCACATAGTAGAGACTCTCCTCTTCCCAGCCATTCTTATTGCTCATATGACATCATAGAGAAGGAGGGGCCTGTGAAACCTGTATGATACAGGAGCTTCTGTGATTTCTTAGGTTAGTTCACCACCTGAGTCTGCTAAGTTTTCTATTTTTTGAGTTAATGATAGCCTCCGTCCAGGATTGAATATTTGGCTTGGTGGAGAATGCTGTACATCTACTTATTTTAAACTTAACTTTTCACTGACGTCCTACTTTACAGTGTGAGTATGCATGAGCTGAAAATCTCTGGTACTGACCTTCACTGGCTTCCTGTATCAAGTTCTTATCTTAGGGCAAGAAGGGGATAAAGATACAAGAGTTTGACACAAAATTATGAATAAATACTTGATCCACTGTACACATTATTGAAATTTACCAATTTATGCTCAGTAGGACAAAACCAGAGAATCTCTTTAGTGATGACCATATTTAAAACACACAGTGAAAATGGTCCACAAGTGATACTATGTGATTTCTTTGGCATAGCAATTGAAAGCTTAGAATAAAATAAATACCCATGAGCAAGGTCTTAGAAGTTTCTGTTGGTTTGACTGGGTCTTGAGTTTGACGTGGTATGCTGACATTGTCAGGTAGAAGACAGACAAAAGGGGTCTGGAAAAGGGTGTCCTCAACACAACCTGAGCACTATATCTGATTGGTGCAACAGTTTACCCTTTTATGAAACCCTGACCCAGCTATCAGTTTGAAAAAATGAAATAGATACTTTTTAATCTTAGCTCAGTTGGGGCAAGATGCCTTCACTGATACATTGTGAGATCCCTCCATAAAATCACCAGTAGTCATGAAAGGTGAAAAGCCACTTTTTGTTTAAACCAGTTGTGTTTATGAATATTCATTTCAAGAGAGGTAAAATTCAAAGTCAGCTTATTCTACACTCAACATTCAGGGTAGAGAAGGAGTGACTCGGCAGAGTGGAGTACCAAAAAGCCAGGACTGCATTTGACCTGTGGATGACCGTGGCCAATCATCTCATTCTTTGAGAGTGTAGTTTTATTTCAATAAGTTAGTGTGTTTTTCAACTCTTGTCAATGAGGATGAAAGGAACACACACCCACACCCCCCCACACACACTAGGTAGATATATATATATACACTGAGGTATATATATATATATATATATATATATATATATATATATTTATATATATATATTACACACACACACACACTCACACACAAACATACAGTATCCACAAAATACATATGGAAAAACTAATATATACATGGATGGATGACTGTGGAAAAAAGGTTCTCATCTTCAGTTTCATAAAAGGAAAAGGAGTAGGATTAAGAGCAGAAGTGGCGTGTGGCTTCCTAAGGATATTAAAGATTCTTCTGAATCCTACAGTTGCTGCCAGGAAAAGAAAGGAGCAGAGAGAGAGAAGAACAAAGACAAGCAGCAAGCACAGGGCCTGTAGGGCTCTGCACCAGGTCCTCTGTGTACGTCATGGCTGTTAGCTTGGTGCTTTTGTGGGACTCCTTACACTGGGAGCCAGTATATCTCTGACATTTCTCCCTGATCTTTGGACTCTTTTACTCCTATTGGGTGGCTTTGCTCAGCCTTGATAATAAGAGATTTTTCTGTCACATTGTACCTTGTTTAGTTTGGGTTGGCTGTTCTCTCTTGGAAGCCTGCTTTTTTATGAGGGGAATGGAGTGGGAGATCTGGGGGCAGGGGAGGTTGCTGGCAGCAGAGCTGCAGTGCTGTGAGGACGTGAGGACGGGAGGGGAGATAACTGTGGTGGGAATGTATTTTATGAGAGAAAAATCTATTTTCAATTTAAAAAAGATAAGAGAACTTAATTGTATTCATTTCTTTTTAAACACAAATATCTTACTGTGTAGGTCTAGATGACCTGAAACTCATTACTTATTAGGCTGATTCAGGGATCCAGCTGTGTCTACCTCAATAGTGCTGGGATTACAGACTTGTAGTGATACTTCAATTTCCTGTTTGAAAACACTATATTCATATACGTCCATGCTGTGAAAATATACCATATTTGAATTTGGGCTGGAAGACTTGATTTTGTCACAGGGATGTTACCAAGCCTAATAGTCTCATCTGTCACTAAAATTTCTCATGGCTTTAAATAATGTTTCATAATGCCTCAACTCCATAACGTACCATTAAAGCTATTAAAATATGAAGGCAGAATAGTATCATTAATTGTATTTTCAGCTTCAGTTAGAGTGAGTTTATCTGTCGAGCCAAATATAGCTTTTCATTGCTCAACAGATTAAGAGTACAAGGCATGAGGCTGGACAGATGCTGGGGGGATGAGAGTACTGTCTATTCTCATGCAGCTTCCACATGAGGTCTGGAGAATGCGTGCTGATGCTACCAACCACTGATAACCCCAGTTCCCCAGGATCTGATGTTCTCTTCTGGCCTTTGTCCTCAGGGCATGTATATAAACACATGCAGGTAAAATACATCAATCAATCAATCGATCAATCAATAAAGTCTTTTAAAAATATCCACAATCAATGGCCTAATGAGGAACTAAACCATAGCCACCTTGAAAAAAAATCAACTGATGTTGAACAGGACCACACCTAGCTTATGCAAGGTTGACAATCAAGTTCGAGACTTCCTGTGTGCTATGGAAATACTTTATCAGGGCACACCAATACCTGGCTGTAAATTCGTACGTTCTCTTCCTCTTACACTGCACACATATTGAACATGTAGGAAAACATCAGGGGGGCATTATGTATCTATAAATTAATTTAATATTAAATAATTTTGCATCATAAAAAGGTATAATGGATATGATAGGATATGATTTACCTATAAAATAAGCTTGCTAATATTTTCATGAAAAATTGCCTTATATTGTATGACCCTTCAAAGAATTGTATAGTTAAAGTTAGGATTAAGCAAAAACAAAGCATCTTTAAGTGTAAGCTAAAAATTATAAACAGTGTAGTGTCAAAAAATTATAAACAGAAGTAACTTTGTGTTATAAAGATTTTAATGAAAACAAATCAGATTATTTAAAGGAAATTAGACCACCTCTTGCCAAGTTTTATAGACATGAATAAATATAAACCTGTAGTATGTTAAGAAATAACTAAACCTACTAGATCTCATGGAAATAGAACTGATTGGTTATTATTTCTGAGTTAACTGGATATAAAATTGTAATTTTCATTTATTTCTCCTTTTTTTTTGTTTTAACACGGCAGAACATGCAGAAATAATTTACTTTTCATTGTTGAATTAAATTAGGGTTGAGTATTTTTACAATAATTCATTTTTTGAGGCCATCCAAAAATGAATCACTCCAGCAATGAATAAAATGTAAAATGTTCACTTTCTAGAGTCTAAAAAGTAATTTACCTGTCTAAATGCCCTCCAGCTGATAGGATGATGGAAATAACATCACTGTCAGCTTCTTACAGCATCTCTATAAGCTAAGTGCTCTGTGTGCCTCTTTATATTCCTCTTCACGTAGCACATTCTGAGTACACTCCGGCATGTTTGTTTGTTTGTTTGTTTGTTTGCTTTAATCTTCATTTTAGGGACTGGAGAAATGGCTCAGCTACAGAGCGCTTGCTGCTCTTTCAGAAGTTGGATTCAATTCTCTATGTGTATGCTGCATGACCTGTAACTATTTTATTACTCCACAGATGATGCTACAAGTCCTTCTCAGCTCCAAGTGTGTCAGGCACCCACTTAATACACATACATGCATATAGGTACTTGCACAAAATCAAGACAGATTAATGATTAAAAGCCCATGCAGTTGATGTATCACACTATGTCTGGTTGCCATGGAATAGGGTAGGCACTCATGTGACCTGCCACGCATCCCAGCCTCTCCCAGCCAACAATGTCATTATCTCACCACTTTTCAAACACGTGCCAACCCCTCTGTTACCTGAAGACTCAGCCATGTTCTGCTTTGTTTGTATAATGATTGATGGTGTTAAATGGAACTGCATCGAAAATCTTGTTAACAACAAGATATATTTAATCTATTACTTTTCCTTGATCTCAGAAGTCAGTCTGACATATAAGGAAATTAGATTAATCTGACATGATTCATTCTTTATAGAGTCTTGTTTATTACTCCCCAGTATGAGCTAGCCGGTGCTCATCAACTGTAGCCAATTGATTTTAGATGATAAAGCTGATCTCCTTTTTCTTCCTTTCTTTAAAATTTCACTAAGATATGCTAATACTTTTTAATTCCTATTGTGGTTTGTAGAATGGATATTACATTATTAAGAACTCTTCTAATTTAGCTTCTTCATTCTCTCTAATTTTGAAAGTTTTCATATATTCATCAAATTAATATCTTCTTTGGAGGTGCTATTGGTAAATTGGGGTAAAGAGAGCAGAACAAATAAAAATCAAGTCTCAGTTTTCCACCCATTAATTATTGTCATTCTGACTAAAATGTAACATTGTTTTTCTTTTTTTAAATTCTGCTTTAGTGATGCTTTTATAATAAAAGTATATATGTATGTACATATATACATATGTGATATATATATATACATATATATATATATTAATCATTTGAATGTTGGCATGGCATTTGATTCCTTGGGGTTTTTTTTTCTGAAAAGACTGTGAGACTTACATTTGGGATTCCAGACTCAGTGTAGAAAGTAGTTTATTCTGAAATGCTGAGTTTGGTCCCTAGGATGCATGTGGTGCAAGGGAGGATCAATCCCCGTATATTGTCCTGAGCTTCCTGAACATGTGCACATAAGCACCTGCAAACACAAACAAGCACACATACTCACCGCAGACATACACACAGCATACATACATGCAAGCACACACACTCATGTGTGTGTGCGTGTGCATGTGTCTATGTGTGTGCGTGCATGCGTGTGTGTGTGAGAGAGAGTGTGTGTGTGTGTGTGTGAGTGTGTAGGCACGCACACACACACGCACACACACACACAGATAAATAGCTGTAATATTTTGTGAGTCTCAATTTCACATTCTTTCCCATGATAAATATATGTGGCAGTTCCTTTGCCTTCAAGAACTTATAATCTTATTACTAAAGGTAAAATTGGTAGTTTAAAGTTATAGTTACATTTAATCAAACATTATTAAGAAGGTCTGAATAAGTTGGTAGAAATCCCTAAGTGCTTGAAATTTTATTGAATTACATTTGATGGGTCACAAATTCCTGTTTCCTCAATTTGAAGGTGGGAGTTAGGACATGAACTTTGTTTTTAGGGCAGGCTATGTTGAATCATTTCAATTATTTTATATTTATTTAATTTTTGGTAACCTGACTATTTTTAAAGAAGTTTACTAAGTAAAGTAGCACTCTGATATTTGTGGCCCTCTTAGTCATTTTAGTCTCCTGTTGTCTATTGTAAGATCAGATTTTTTTTTAACACAGTGAATAGCTTTTGCCACCATTTTTACTCAGCCACTTTGTATATAACTATTATTTGACAGGAGAAAGTTTTTTTCCAGCCTTTCCAGATGTTGAACATTCGCAGAACCAACATGTTTGGGAAGAAGAATGGGTGACCTCAGATGACTGTCAACAATATCCATCCATATAGAAGCCAGCCATGCACAAGAGAGGGGGCTATTGTGTCTCATAAGCAGACCACAGTGATGTGTGCACAGAGCCGAGAGGCTGGAGGACTATCTGATGTTCTATCAATGTCCACAAACAAATATTCATGGCCCAGTTTCCATCTTGCCTGTAGATAATTCCCTTCTACTCTATATACAGGATTCAGTCAATTAGTCAGTATCCTTGAGAATCTCCTAACTTCGCTGCAAGTAAAAATTCCTAAATCTGGGAAACAATCTAAGCTGGGAGTGTTTGAGTCAGCTCTACACTCTTTCTTTCTTTATTTACTAAAAGTTGTACATTTCTTATTTAATTTTCTAATAGTATCTAAGTATAAAACTTATAGTCTTCCATTTGTCAAAGAAATTGTATTTTTATGTCTTTTTGACAGATTTATTTTGAATGCTTGGCTGCATGTATTTATGTGCACAGGGTCTGCGGTGCTCCTCGAGGTCAGAGGAGGACATCAGGCCCTCTGGAACAGAAACAGTGACTATGTGATGTCTTGTGGGTTTGAGGAACTGAATGCAGCTCTGCTGTAAGAGAGAATCGAGTGCTCCTAACCATGGAGTTACCGCTTCAACTTCTCTGCTGCGGCCACGCCTTTTCAATCATATAGTTCTTCTCTATACCTCGTAAATGCTGTGATGTCTGCTTCTGAGATATCAGTGGTTCTTAGCGGCTGTTTCCATTCCTCTGACGCTTAAGTTTTATTTCCATGGGTTACCAATGGAAATCCAGTGTAATAGACATCACAGCCTTGTACATTCACTTTCTACCTTAGCAGACAGTGACTTTTCAATAATCTAAAATATTCACATAATCACATGAAGTTACAGCAGCAGAGAGAGAGGGAGATTTGGTAACAAATACCTTAGCTCAAAAACTCCAGAAACTTTCAAGCACTCAGATGATTAGTTACAGATCTTTCTTCCCATTTGTTGCTGGAGGCAGAATGCACAAGGTACACTCATTATATCTAGAGTAAAGCATCCAGGCACGCTGAAAACCCACCAACTGCGTGGTTTTATTATTATATTAGTGTCTAGTACCATGAATCATTGAAGATAACATGATCATGTTCTCCAAGCAACAGAATCCTAGTAAAGAGCTAATATAAATAAAACTGTATTTCTTGAATAGTGTCTTGTTATTACTCCAAAAGAAGCATAGAATAATTAGGTTTATTTTGTTTAAAAGATTTATATTTATTTTCACCAATTGAGTTTGTTTGTGTGTGACTGTGTGTGTGTGTGTGTGTGTGTGTGTATGTGTGTTTGTATATTTTATTTTGAACAGAGGTATCATATTAAGATTTATAGAAAAAAATGGGCTAGAATTTATAAACTACATGCTCTATTTATTTGGGATATTAAATTTTATTTTATTATTTATTTATGTGTCTCTGTGTGTACATGTATGTGCACATATATGCAGGTGTTCAAGGAATTCAGAAGGATGTCTGATCCCCTGGAGCTAAAGTTATAGGTGTTTGTGAGCCATGTAACATGGGTTTAGAGAAATAAACTTGCTCCAGTTGTCTGTAAAAAGACAGAGAGAAGGGAGAGCTCGAGGTGCTGAACCATCTCTCTAGCCCCATGTTCACTATTCCTTTAAGATTTGAATCGCATCATCTAATTAGTGTGCATATCTTAATATGGATATAAGTTTTTGATTTTATTTATTGCATAGTTAATGTATATACATTTTAAATGCTATCCCCTCTCCCCGTTCCCCCATCTCCCATCCTCCCTCCCCCTGCTTCTATGAGGGTGCTCCTTCACCCACACAACCATTCCCACCTCAGCACCGTGGCATCCCTAAACTGGGGAAATGAGTCTTCACAGAGCTTCCTCATATTGATGTTAGACAATACCACACTCTGCTACATATGGGGCTGGGGCAGAGGTCCCCCCATGTGTACTCTTTAGGTAGTGGTTTAGTCTCTCAGAGCTCTGGGGGTTCTGGTTGGTTGGTATTGTTGTTCTTCCTCTGGGGTTGCAAACCCCTTCCACTCCTTCAGTCCTTTCTCTAACTCCTCCATTGGTGTCCCCATGCTCAGTCTGCTGGTTAGCTGCAAGCATCTTAGTCTGTATCAGTAAGGCTCTGGCAGAGCCTCTCAGGAGGGTTCCTTATCAGGTTCCTGTCAGCAAGAACTTCTTGGCTTCAGCAATAGTGACTGGGTTTGGTGGCTTAATATGGGATAGATCCCCAGGTGGTACAGGAAAGGCAGGATAACCTTTCCTTTAGTCTCTGCTCCACTCATTGTCCCTGTATTTCTTCTGCCTGAGGGTATTTTGTTCACCCTTCTAAGGACTGAAGAATTCCAATATTTGTCTTCCTTATTTTTGAGCTTTATATGGTCTATAAATTGTATCTTGGGTAGTCCAAGATTTTGGGCTAATATCTACTTATCAGTGAGTGCATTCCGTGTGTGTTCTTTTGTGACTGGGTTACCTCACTCAGGAAGATATTTTCTAGTTACATCCATTTGCCTAATAATTTCATGAAGTTGTTGTTTTTAATAGCTGAGTAGTACTCTATTGTGTAAATGTACCACATTTTCTGTATGCATTCCTTTGTTGAAGGACATCTGGGTTCTTTCCATCTTCTGGATATTATGAATAGAGCTGCTATGAACATAGAGAAGCATGTGTCCTTGTTATATGTTGGAACATCTTTGGGGTATATGCCCAAGAGAGGTATAGCTGGGTCCTCAGGTAGTACTATGTCCTATTTTCTGAGGAACCACCAGCCTGATTTCCAGAATGGTTGTACCAGTTTGCAATCCCACCAAAAGTGGAGGAGTATTCCTCTTTCTGCACATCCTAGGCAGCATCTGCTGTCACCTTAGTTTTTTTTTCCTTATTTTAATTTTGTTTTATCTTTGATTATTGCTAGCATATTGTTCCTTATTGTTTCTTCTTTTTTATTGGATTTTTTAAATTTACATTTCAAATGTTAAACCCTTTCCTGGTTTCCCATTCATGAATCCCCTATTCCATTCCCCCTCCTCCTTCTTTTGTGAGGGTGTTCACCCTCCCCCACAACCCACCCCTTCCCACATCCCTGCCCTGACATTCCCCTACACCTGGGTGTCCAGCCTTGGCAGGACCAAGGGCTTCTCTTCCCACTGGTGCCCAAAAAGGCCATCTTCTGCTACATATGCAGCTGGAGCCAGGGGTCTGTCTGTGTGTAGTCTTTGGGTAGTGGTTAAGTTTCTGGGAGCTTTGGTTGGTTGGTATTGTTGTTATTATGGGGTTGCAAGCCCCTTCAGCTCCCTCCTTCAATCCTTTCTATAATTCCTCCAAAGGGGATCCCATTCTCAGTCCAATGGTTTGCTGCTAGCATTCGCCTCTTTATTTGACATGCTCTGGCTGAGCCTCTCAAGAGACAGCTATATCAGGCTCCTGTCAGTATGCACTTCTTAGCTTCATCAATATAGTCTAGTTTTGGTGACTGTATATAAATGGGCTGTATACCCATTTGGGACAGGCTTTGAATGGTCGTTTCTTCAGTCTCTGCTCTACATTTTGTCTCCATATCTCCTCCTATGAATATTTTTGTTCCCCCTTTTAAGAAGGACTGAAGAAACCATACTTTGGTAGTCTTCTTCTTGAGGTTCATGTGGTCTGTGGATTTTATCTTGGGTAATTCAAACTTTTGGGCTAATATGCACTTATCAGTGAGTGCATATCATTTGTGTTCTTTTGTGATTGGGTTATCTCACTCAGGATAACTTTGAGTTCCCTTCATTTGCCTATGAATTTCATGAAGTCATTGTTTTTGAGAGTTGGATAGTATTCCATTGTGTACATGTATCATACTTTCTGTATTCGTTCCTCTGTTGAAGAGCATCTGGGTTCTTTCAAGCTTCTGGCTATTATAAATAAGGCTGCTATGAACATAGTGGAGCATGTGTCCTTGTATGTTAGAACATCATTTTGGTATATGCCCAAGAGAGGTATAGCTGGGTCCTTAGGTAGTGCAATGTCTAATTTTCTGAGGAACCTCCAGACTGATTTCCAGAGTGGTTGTACCAGTTTGCAATCCCACCAAAAAATGGAGGAGTGTTCCTCTTACTCCACATCCTAGCCAGCATCTGTAGTCACCTGAGTTTTTGATGTTAGCATTTTGACTGATATGAGGTAGAATTTCAGGGTTGTTTTGATTTGTATTTCCATGTTGACTAATGGTGTTGAACATTTTTTAAGATACTTCTCATCCATTCACTATTCCTCAACTGAGAATTTTTGTTTAGCTCTCTACCCCATTTTTTAATAGAGCTATTTGGCTCTCTGGTGTCTATCTTCTTGATTCTTTATATATTTTGGATGTTAGCCCTCTATTGGATCTAGGATCGGTAAAGATCTTTTCCCAATCTGTTTGTTGCTATTTTGTCCTAATGACAGTGTCCTTTACCGTATAGAAGCTTTGCAGTTTTATGACGTCTCAATTGTCAATTCTTGATCTTAGAGCATAAGCCATTGGTGTTTTGTTCAGGAACTTTTCCCCAGTGCCATCTGTTTGAAGCTCTTCCCCACTTTTTCTTGTATTAGTTTGTGTGTATCTGGTTTGATGTGGAGGTCCTTGATCCACTTGGACTTAAGTTTTGTACAGGGGTTATAAATGGGTTTATTTGCATTTTTCTACATGCTGACCTCCTGTTGAACCAGAACTATGTGTTGAAGATGTTTTCTTTTTTCCACTGGATGGTTTTAGCTTCTTTGTCAAAGATCAAGTGATCATAGGTGTGTTGGTTCATTTCTGGGTCTGGTGAACAATTGTTCAATCTGTCTGTCTCTGAACCAAGAACATGCAGTTTTTATCAGGATTGCTCTGTAATACCGACTGTGGCCAGGGATAGTGATTCCCCCAGAAGTTCTTTTTTTTTTTTTTTTCAATATTGATTGGTAATCTATTTTATCTTTTTTTTTTTTATTAACTTGAGTATTTCTTATATACATTTCGAGTGTTATTCCTTTCCGGTTTCCGGGCAAACATCCCCCCCCTCCCTTCCTTATGGTGTTCCTCCCAACCCTCCCCCATTGCTGCCCTCTCCCCAACAGTCTAGTTCACTAGGGTTCAGTCTTAGCAGGACCCAGGGCTTCCCCTTCCACTGGTGCTCTTACTAGGATATTCATTGCAACCCACGAGGTCAGAGTCCAGGGTCAGTCCATGTATAGTCTTTGGGTAGTGGCTTAGTCCCTGGAAGCTCCAGTTGGTTGGCATTGCTGTACATATGGGGTCTTGAGCTCCTTCAAGCTCTTCCAGTTCTTTCTCTGATTCCTTCAACAGGGGTCCTGTTCTCAGTTCAGTGGTTTCCTGCTGGCATACGCCTCTGTATTTGCTGTATTCTGGCTGTGTCTCTCAGGAGCGATCTGCATTCACATCGTTGAGAATAGTTTTCACTATCCCAGGGTTTTTTGTTTTGTTTGTTTGTTTGTTTGTTTTGTTGTTGTTATTCCGAATGAATTTGTAAATTCATTTCTAACTCTGTGAAGAATTGAGTTGGAGTTTTGATTGAGATTGCATTGAATCTCTAGATTGTTTTGGCAAGATGGCCATTTTTATTATATTAATCTTGCCAATCCATGAGATCTTTCCATTTGCTGAGACCTCCTTCGATTACTTTCTTCAGAAACTTGTAGTTCTTGTCATACAGATCTTTCACTTCCTTGGTTAGAGTCATACCAAGGGATTTTTTTTATTCTTTTTGACTATTGTGAAGGGTGTCATTTTCTTAATTTGTTTCTCAGCTTGTTCATCCTTTGAGTAGCAGAAGGCTGATGATTTGTTTGAGTTAATTTTATATCCAGCCACTTTGCTAAAATAGTTTATCAGGTTTAGGAGTTCTGGAGTAGCCATTCTATTATCAAATAAAATTGACTTTCAACCAAAAGTTATCAAAGAAGATAAGGAAGTACACTTCATACACATCAAAGGAAAAAACTGCCAAGATGAACTCTCAATTCTTAATATCTATGCTCCAAATGCAAGGACACCTACATTCATTAAAAAATTTACTAAAGCTCAAAACACACATTGCGTCTCACACAGGAATAGTGGGAGACTTCAACACCCCACTCTCAGCAATGGAAAGATCATGGAAACAGAAACTAAACAGTGACACGGTGAAACTACCAGAAGTTATGAACCAAATGGATTTTACAGATATCTATAGAACATTTCACACTAAAATCAAAGAATATATGTTTTTTTCTCAGCACCTCATGGTACCTTCCTCAAAATTGACCATATAATTGGTCACAAAACAGTCTTCAACAGATACAAGAAGATTGAAATAGTCCCATGCCTCCTATCTGGTCACACTGGACTAAGGCTTGTCTTCAATAACAATAAAAACAATAGACAACCCACATATACATGGAAGTTGAATAATGTTCTACTCAATGATAACTTGGTGAATGACAAAAGAAAGAAAGAAAGAGAGAAAGAAAGAAAGAAAGAAAAAAGAAAGAAAGAAAGAAATTAAAGAATTTTTTGAATTTAATAAAAATGAAGTTTCAGCATACCCAAACTTATGGGATACAATGAAAGCAGTGCTAAGGGGAAATCTCATAGATCTGAGTGCCTCCGAAAAGAAACTAGAGAAAGCATACACTAACAGCTTGACAGCACATCTGAAGGCTACAGATTAAAAAGAAGCAAATATACCCAAAAGGAGTAGATTGCAGGAAATGGACAAAATCAATGCTGAAATCAGTCAAGTAGAAACAAAAAGAACTATACAAAGGATCAACAAAACCAGGAGCTGGTTCTTTGAAAAAAATCAACAAGATAGATAACCCGTACCCAGACTAACCAGAGGGCACAGAGTCAGTATTCAAATTAACAAAATCAGAAATGAAAAGAAAGACATACAACAGGAACTAAGGAAATTTAAAAAAATTATCAGATCCTACTACAAAATCCTATACTCTACAAAACTGGAAAATCTGGATGAGATGGACAATTTTTTAGACAGATACCAGGTACCAAAGTTAAATCAGGATCAGATAAACCATCTAAATAGTCAGTCTCATAATCCCTAAAGAAATATAAGCAGTCATTAAAAGGCTCCCAATCAAAAGAATTCCAGGACCAGATGGGTTTAGTACAGAATTCTATCAGACTTTCAAAGAAGATCCAATGCCAATACTCTTCAAACTATTCCACAAAATAGAAACAGAAAGAACAGGACCAAATTTGTGTGTGTGTTTTATAATGTTTTGGTACCTACCACCAGAGGCCAGAAGATCATTTGGAGCTGGAGCCAAAGGTAAACAGGTTGTAAGTCTCCAGATGTTGGTGATAAAACTGAACTTGAGACATCTCAAAGAGCAGCCCTTACTCTTTACTATTAACCTTTAGAGATTTCTCCATCACTATGTTTATTTTATAACACTCCTCCCCTCCCCCAAAAACCAAGACAACTTTTAGAAAGCCCCTTGTTGCTTGTCTCTTGAGATGGAAGGGTAGAATGCTGTATTAGATAATTTTTTTGGATTCCACTCCTTCCTGGTAAATGTCTTCCATATATCCATTTTTTGCAACTATTTAAAGTTTGTATTGTCTTCCCAATGTAATGATTGAAATTTTAAGGAACTTTATGCATTTTCCCCATTGGGCTTCTTAGTGCTAAATGAATTTCTCTTAGCTGTTAGAGGTAACAACCCAAATGGGACCTAAGTAACTCTTCAATATAATTAATCATACTTTAACATAATTATTTAATGCTTTCCAGAGTGCGATTCAATAAAACTTGAGTGTGGCAAACAGTAAATGTGGGTGTAAATGAGCAATAGATTTTCTACTTCTTGTGTGTTGGATGATACACATTCTTAAATCCCAATTGTTAAATGCAGAGTCACCAGTCTAACGTGTTTTTTGGAAGTGATAGAAAGCCTCCTCAAGGAAGAAAGGCAGGACATCGGGGTCACGCTGTTTCAAGGAAATTGTGATTTCTTTCTTTTCTTCTCTCTTGGCTCTTTGGCTTCTATGAAGTAAACATCCTTCTCTACATGGTTTCCTGCTGCAATGTTCCATGATGACTTCCTCTTCATGCAGCAGTGATATAAAACTGTAGATTGAAATTGTGAGATTGTGAAGAATTATACTTTTCTCCAGTTTAATTGACTTATCTTACCTTGTTCATCTCAATGATGTTAAACTTGCTAATAAGTAGGTGAGAGAATTAAGAATTAATATGTGAAATGGAAGGGCTAAAGAGAGTTCAGCCAAGTCAGAAAAATCTGAATTTGATCCTCATAACCTAAGAAAAAGAGCATCACATCCAGAAAACTCATGCTTATAAACCCAGGGCTGGGGAGGCAGAGATAGGAAAGTCCTTGAGGCTCACTGGCCAGCCTGTCAGCCACGTAAGTTTTATGAACCCATCTGGCTACACCAGATGTTATCCTCTGACCTTAAATTGGTATTACACACCACACACACATACCCACACACATAGATGCACACACATACGCGCACGCACACACACACACACACACACACACACACACACACACACCTTTGCTTAACTTCAAGCAGCTGTACATATGTACACACCCAACAATGATAAGAGTAGAGGAGAAACACAAACCATAGCTAGAATATATTAGTATTTATTTAACAGGGTTCCTAATATTTCTTTCACTGGACAAACACAAAGATAATATTAATAGATGAGTAGACATGGAAATATATTTATTTTTTCTAATATTTTAGTCAAATTCAATAATATTTATTAGAAGAATGTGAACTTAAGGTGAAACACAGACATTTTGCTGAACTTCCATATGACAGTTTTTGGGAGAGAATATTAACTTGAAAATTGCTTGGAAGTGAGGAATCCTGGGATGCTCCAAAGACTTGAGTCATGTTGTCTAGAAATCATAACAAAGTTTATCATGGTTTCCATTAATCTTAACATCTCCAGCTATTCCAATATGGACTTTTTATCACAATCCAACAGAAAACTACCACGTCATATTTTCTTTCCCTTTCAATTCTCTGACCTACTTTTTCTACTTTTTACATGTTCTAGAAAGATACTGTCTACTTATCTGGTCTTCCTGCTGTCATTCCAGTAACCCCCTTTCTGCAGACTTCATTCCTTCATTATGTAGTCCCTAAGATCTACCTTGTACAATATATTTATCACACAATAAATGCTCAATTATCACTTTGCCTTTTGTCTTTCCCACCCAGAGTTGCAGATTGTACTACAGATTTATTTTCTTACCTTTTAAGCTAACCTTTACTCTTCCAGTGCTTACTTTGTATATTGATACCATAGATGAGAAGGACCATGATAAGCATTTGTATCTCTGGATATTCCTGAAGAATCATTAGATTCCTTTCATTCCTGTATCTCAAATAAAATATGCATGCACAGCAAAAACACAAATCATTACTATTTATTTGTTGCTCATATAAAATGCATTCCAAAGGGAAGGGAGAAAAATGTAAATGGAAATGATTTAAAAGCAGGTTCACTTGTAGCCAAGATACCAAGAAGATTATTTTTCTGTAGTATAAATGTGACTGATGGCCTTACTGGAATATACAATCTAAATTGTTCCCATCTGTGAGAGGTCTGTATTAATATTATTAGTAAACATTTGGAATTTATTTGATGCTTGATAAGCTAAAGCATCATAAAAATAAAACACAGGCTGATCTTCATTTTAGAAATGAATAAAAGTAATAAAAAGAATGAAATATGGAAGATTCTAGGTGACATATTTTTGCATAGTTTAGAATAATTTCATCTCAGAGCTATGCTTTGGAAGAAAAGAATTCATCCACACAGAAGTGGCACCTCTATCAATAATTATTATGCCTCTTGGTTCCAATTTTAGTAACATTGATAATAAAAAAGAAATAACAACATATTTTTATTGCTGTTAACTCATTGAGTACACAGACTTTTAATGTCTCTAATTTTAACAAGTGTGATGCTGTTGATCTCTGGAAGAAAATGAGTATGAGGAGTCCGAATTTCAGTGATAAGCATTTTAATAAAACTTAAAGGCCAAATAGTAAGTCTCAAAATAATTTCTGACATTCTAAGATTTTTAAAAATTTCCACAAAATGATGTATCAACCTAGGAAAAGGGAAAATAGTAAATTTATATTAAGAGAATTCTCCTTTTTATTTTATTTTTATTGGTTATTTTATTTATTTACATTTCAAATGCTATCCCCTTTCCTGGTTTCCCTTCTGCATGCCTCCTATCCCTTCCCTCTCCCCCTGCTTCATGTCCATGTGCACACATGTTTGAGGTTATTCTCAGTTTTCACCTTAATGTAGAAATTAAAGCATCTAATGAGTTCAAAAAAATAGAAAAAAGAAAAAAAGAAATAATCTCCCCTTGACAGAGCTCCATTATTACTTGTCAGATGTTGTGGCCATCCCTGAAATCCTATGCCCACAAGAGATAAAAATAGACTCAGCAAGTTGTATTTATATATTTGTGCATATATACATATATGTAACAGTAACAATAACATAAAGGAGACTATCAACTTGAAAATGGGTGGCATGGGAAGGGTTGGAGTTAGAAAAGAGAGGTGTCAGTCTCTGGATGGCCTTTCCTTCAGTCTCTGCTCCACTCCTAGTCTCTATATTTCTTCCCTAGAGTATTTTGTTCACCGTTCTAAGAAGGACTGAAGCATCCACATTTTATTCTTCCTTCTTCTTGAGCTTCATGTTGTCTGTGAGTTGTATCTTTGCTATTCCAAGATTTGGGGCTAATATCTACTGCTCAGTGAGTGCATACCATGTGTGTTCTTTTGTGACTATGTTACCTGTGTCAGGATTATATTTTCTAGTTCCATCCATTTGTCTATGAATTTCATGAAGTCATTGTTTTTAATAGCTGAGTAGTACTTCATTGTGTGCCCTACTTGGTGATCCATCCCATATGCAGCCACCAAACCCAGTCACTATTGCTGTTGCCAAGAAGTGCTTGCTGACAGGAACCTGATATGAATGTCTCCTGAGAGGCTCTGCCAGAACATTAATGATACAGATGAGGATGCTTGCAGCTAACCATCAGAGTGAGCATGGGGACTCCAATAGAGGAGTTAGGAAAAGGACTGAAGGAGCTGAAGGGGTTTGCAAGCCCATAGGAGGAACAACAATATCAATCAACAGACACCCCAGAGCTCTCAGGGACTAAACCACCGACCAAAGAGTACATATGGAGGGACCCATGGCTCCAGTCTCAGATGTAGCAGAGGATGTTACTGTCCTGTGAAGGTTTGCTTCCCCACTGTAGGGGAATGCCAGTGTGTTGAGGTGGGAGTGGGTGGGTAGGAGTGGGAGCACCCTCATAGAAGCAGGGTGAGGGATGATGGGAGAGGGAGAAAAGGGGATAATATTTGAAATGTACATACATAAAATATCCAATAAAAACATATACCTTTAAAAACAGAGGTGGGAAGTGAAAGAATTCTATTTCAAGTAAAATTATGTTAAAACAAAAAAAATAACATTGTTCATTCATCTCTTGTTAACTACATCCACTGGGTATCAGTAATAGATCAACTAAATCACAATGACTATCATTACTATTGCTATAATGAAACATATGACCCAAAACAACATGGATAGGAAAAGATTCATTTAGCTTATACTTCCATATTAATATTTGTCATTAAAGAAATTCCGGAGAGGAACTCAAGGGGGGGGGATCTGGAAGCAGGAGCTGGTTCAGAAGCCGTGAATTTGCATCTTATTAGTCTGCCTCTCATCCATTGCTCAGCCTGCTTTCTTACAGTACCTAGGACAACGTGTCTGCATCACCAGAGGGCTGCTGCCAACTAGGACTGTCAGGCCAGACCCCTACTGTCCAGCCCTATCTCCCCCTTACACACACACACACACACACACACACCACACACACACACACACACACACACACACACACACATCAGCTGCAAGCTGGCAGAGGTAAAGGCCATCCTGTCCCTGTGTATTCCATTTCCAGGCCCGATGTCATAAAAGACTACCAGGTGAGACCCCTTCTCCTCCATTCCCTTCCTGCTGGCTTGTCCTCCCCACTCCCACTCTCTGGACAGATCTAATATCTGTGAGCTCCATCTGTGAACTCCCTTTCCCAGCATTCCCAGCGTGCAGATCTGGCTCTGCTGTACCTCAGAGGCTGGGTGGCACAAGAGACAACCATGTGAAGCCTTTTATACCCAAATTCCCTGCCTCCTGGTTGCCCTTCTCCCACTGGTCAAGCCCAGCAACTGGGAAGCTCTACCCTGTCCCCTGAGAGCTTCAGTTCTCAGCCCACTGCCCTGCATACATTACTGGAGGCCTGCTGATATTAGGAACCCCTGTGAGACCCCTCCTACACAATCCTCTGCCAGGTGTTGCCTAAACCACTCCCAATAGTGATGAGTTGCAGTTATTCCTCTCCTCCATTTCCTGGCCTACAACTCTACCTGTATTACCAGAGGACTGCCAACCAGATGGCTAGAGGCCATCATGTGAATACTGCCAGTAAGAACAAGGGCAGTATAGTACCACCAGACATCTACTATCTTACAACAAGATACTACAACCCTGGCTATCCTAACACAGCTGAAGGACAAGAAAATAGCCTTATATCCAACCTTGTGAAGTGTTAGAGGCCTTTAAAGATGAAATGAATAAATCACTTAAAGAAACACATGAAATATAATCAAATAAGTGAAAGAAATCAATAAAACTATTCAATACTTAAAAATGGAAATAGAAGCAATAAAGAAATCGAGGGAATCCTGGAGATGAAAATCCCTAGGTAAGAGAATAGAAACTATAGACACAAGCATCACCAAGAGAATACAAGGGGTGTAAGGGATAATCTCAGGCGTAGAAGATATTATAGAGGAAATTAATACATCAGTCAAAGACAATCTTAAATCTAAAAGGTTTCTAACACAAAACATCCAGGTAGTTTGGGAGCCTATGAAAAGAACAAATTTAAGTGTAATGGAAATTGAAGAAGAATCCCAGCTCAAACCAAGTAAATATTTTCAACACAATCAAAGAAGAAAAAGTTCCTATCCTAAAGAGGTGCCTATAAATGTATAAGAAGCCCGCAGAACACCAAATAGACTGTACCAAAGAATTGCCACATAATAATCAAAACACTAAATGTACAGAACAAAGAAAAATATTAAAAGCTTCAAGGGAAAAGGCCAAGTAATATGTGAAGGGAAACCTATAAGAAGCACAGCCTATTTCTCAACAGAAACTTTAAAAGTCAGAAGGGCCTGGACAGATGTTATGCAGCCTCTAAGAAACCACAGATACCAGTTCAGACTACAATACCCAGAAAACCTTTCAATCACCATAGATGGAGAAAATAAGATATTTTATGAAAAAAAATTTAAAAAATATCTTTTCACAGATCCATCCCTAAAGAGAATAGTAGAAGAAAAACTCCAAAACAAGGAATGTAACTGCACCCAAGAAATAAATGACCTCACAGTAACAAACACACACACACACACACACACACACACACACACACACACACACTCACACAGATGTACACATTGCTACTACAAGCATCAAAATAACAGGAATAACAATCATTGGTCATTAATGTCTCTCAATATTAGTGGACTCATTAAAAATAAAATGACACAATCTGACAGAATGGATGTGGAATCAGGGTCCATTATTCTGCTACAGCCTGATCCTATGGAGATATTTTCTTAATTAGTGCTACCTCCTCTCATATGACTATCTATCAGGTTGACAAAACTAGCCAGCACAGTTATTATATGCTTCACCTGTTAAAGAGTTTAATAAACTGTGTTACCCTTACACATTTTCTTAACCACTGTTCTTGAAACATTTTAGTACTTCTGATGCCCTCAGCATTTTTAGAGATGTTCATTTCTGGTTTTAGTTCTATGAGTGCTGAAATTCAATCACAGTGTCATTACTGTTTAACATTGTATCTTAGACTTAACATTTACTATTCATTATTGGAGTTAAAATAAATCACATGCATTTTAGAAATAGCTTCTGGCTAAATATAAATAGCCAACAAAACATTTATGAAGAATATATTTAAAAATCTGGGAGTGAGTTACTTGACTGCCGTTTGAAAAGCTATTATTTTCAAAACAAATAATGACTTTTTTGTTTGTTTAGAAGAAACCAATACAATGACATGAAATATTAAACTGATGAAATATATGCCATGGTGTAAGGTATTTTGTGGTGGTTAGAATAAACTATAATATCATCCTGAGTGAGGTAACCCAATCACAGAAAAACACACATGGTATGCACTCATTGATAAGTGGCTATTAGCCCAAATGCTTGAATTACCCTAGATGCACAGAACACATGAAACTCAAGACGGATGATCAAAATGTGAATGCTTCACTCCTTCTTTAAAAGGGGAACAAGAATACCCTTGGGAGGGAATAGGGAGGCGAAGTTTAGAACAAAGGCAGAAAGAACACCCATTCAGAGCCTGCCCCACATGTGGCCCATACATATACAGCCACCCAATTAGATAAGATGGATGAAGCAAAGAAGTGCAGGCAGACAGGAGCCGGATGTAGATCTCTCCTGAGAGACACAGCTAGAATACAGCAAATACATAGGCGAATGCCAGCAGCAAACCACTGAACTGAGAATAGGACCCCCGTTGAAGGAATCAGAGAAAGGACTGGAAGAGCTTGAAGGGGCACGAGACCCCATATGAACAACAATGCCAAGCAACCAGAGCTTCCAGGGACTAAGCCACTACCCAAAGACTATACATGGACTGACCCTGGGCTCCAACCTCATAGGTAGCAATGAATAGCCTAGTAAGAGCACCAATGGAAGGGGAAGCCCTTGGTCTTGCCAAGACTGAACCCCCAGTGAAGGTGATTGTTGAGGGGAGGGTGGTAATGGGCGCAGGATGGGGAGGGGAACAGTCATATAGAAGGGGAGGGGGACGGGTTAAGGGGATGTTGAACCAGAAACCAGGAAGGGGAATAACAATCGAAATGTAAATAAGAAATACCCAAGTTAATAAAGATGGAAAAAAAGAATAAACTATAATTGTTTACTTATTTTTAAATTTAAGTTTATGTGTACATACATCTGTACATGTTTTGTGAGTGTACCAGTGTGTACAGATAAGGGTGTTGGATACCCTGAATCTGGAGTTACAGGCTGTTGTGAGCCTCCTCGCATGGGTGCTAGATGCCAAGTTCAGGATCCCTGGAAGAGCAGCAAGATTTTGAACTACTGAGCACTCTTTCCAACCTAATGTATAGCATATGTCAATGAACATATGCACATACATATATACATACATACGAGCAAATCTTTCAAGAACAATAACTTATAATACAATTAATGTAATATAAAATCATAATGTATTATTGTTTATTATTATTTTGCTATTTAACACAGAATAGGCTACATGAACTCAGAAACTTCAAAGCACAGTGACCTTTATTAATCATATTCTGGCTATTTTCTCAGGTGTCAGTTTTTCTATCACTGGCCCAACTTTCAGGTTCCTTTTCTTTCCTCCTGTCTCCTGATGCTGTATGAGGCCTAAAAGCTAGCTAAATATAAAGCCATGCCTGTGCTCAATGTTTAAATGACAAATAGATCGATTAATCAGGCGAGTACGAACCTGAAATGTCTAGCTCAGGCTTAAATAAGGCATGCTCTACTCACTCTTGACAAGCAAAGAAACATACTTAATTAATTAATGAAGTACAGAGAAAGGAACTAATTTATGTAGCTCTGGTGATCTATTCTCGGCAATAGTTACAAAAATCATTTTCCATGTCATTTTTCTGAGACTTCATCAAATATAAATCTCCAAAATGGAAGAAGGAGCATAAATATGCGGTGTGCAGAAGAACATTTGTTAAAGCAGAAAACAGGTAAACAAGCCCGCTCAGAATTAACAAATCTCCTTTCTGTTTAGTCTCGCTGTCTTTCAAATGTATGCCCTGACTTGTGTGTATGTGTGTGTGTGTGTGTGTGTGTGTGTGTGTGTGTGTGTGTATGTGCGTGTGTGTGTGCATGTACAAATGGAGAACATCTGCAGTGGCCCTGTCTTAGATTCTCCACCTTAATTTCTAAGAGAGGTCTCTAATTGACCTGGAGCACAACAAATAGCATAGGTGACCTTGTCAGAGAGCCCAGGGATTTGACTCCTGGATTTCAAGTGTGTGTGTTTTGCTGACTGAGTTGTTGCTCAGCCTCTTGTTGGTTTGGTTTGGTTTGGTTTGGTCATGAGTATATTGTATGTAGAATGGGAAAACATCTTAGTTTTTTCTTCTTTCATGAAGTTACACATTCTTATTGGTGTTTTTCTTTCCCAGCAGGTGAAGAATTGAGCAAGATAAAATGTATAGACCAGGAGGCAGCCATGGTTCTGCCATCTCCCTTCATGCTTCTTTCCACAGAATCAGGCTTTCCAGATTAACTTCAGGGAAATTAAGCATGCTTTATTTCCTGGGAAGGATGAAGTTCCTTAGCAAGCATTCCCAAGCAGAAGAGAAAACAAAGTGTAAGGAAGAAAAACATGAATTTACTTGTGCTTTCCTTGGAAATCTTGACTTCCTTAGGGCAAAGATATATTTCTAAGAAATCATTAAGAACGCTGAGGCTTTTCTGAGCTTTGATTCTACCAAATATATGTTCATTTCCAGTGTTTGTTTGTACATAGTATTTAAACACAGTGAGAAATATAGTATTTGTTGCAAAATCTAAAGGATACAATTTTCTGCTTTCTGACAAATGTTTCATACTTATCTTCCTATGTAGATGGACTTTTTAAAGTGGTCATTGTTTTGATGACCTGGAAAATTGAATAAAAGAGCTGTTCCTTCTCATGATCTCAGGATGCTGAGGTACAGAGCTGGAACAGGAAAGGGACAAAACTGAAAATGTACTGAGTTAGAGGGGCCAAAATTAAGACGCTGATAAGGAGAACTGGGAGGGTGTACTTCAGCTGATAATCAGCATAGTGTATGGACAACACAAGTCATGAGATGTCTAGTCCTTGCTTGCAGCTGTTTCCAGATCATATCACTGTCTTCAGTCTAGGCCCTAGACTGTGCTCCAAGCTTGGTGTGGGGAAGGGAGGTCTGCCAGACAAAGGCTTGTAATTGCTATGATAGGGTCTAGAAGTACATATTGGATCTTGGCCTGGAGTCAGACTATTTTGTTCTCTTTGTAAATGCAAAATTGGAAAACAACTCATCCTAATTAGAGAGAAAATTACATATTAGAGAAAGGTCCTTCCAAATCTAAATTACAGAGTACAGACACATGACCTCAGGAAGAAATGGCGATGCATAGTACCGTGGCAACCGCCAAATCGACAGTGGTGACTATACATGATGATATGCTGAATAGAAGCTGAAAATACTGTTTTCAAGAAAATTCCCATTGTGAGAAAATACTGACTGACAAAATATGCTGAAGCAAAGCACATAGAATACTTTAGCCAGGTATGGGTGCACACACCTTCAATTCTAGCACTGGGAGTTGGAGGCAAGGGCACCAGGGGCTCATTGTTAACTGCAACTACATAGATATCTTGTCTGCAAAAGAAAAAAAGTGCCATGTTTCATGATAAAATTTACCAAGTCTTAGCTAAACTAGTATGTGAGCATAGTTATGCGTATGTAGTCTTAAAACAAGCCATATATTTTTAAAATATTTATTATTTTATGTGTATGAGTACATGTGTGTAAGCACACCATGCCCTTGTGTGATGCTCATGGGAGTTATAAACAGGTGGTGGATGCCCTGGATCTGGAAATACGGGCTGATATGAACTACTAGGAGAATGCTGAAGTCTGAACTGGGGTCCACTACAACAGCAGCAAGTGCTCTTGCCACTGAGCCTTATTTTATGTTCAAAGTAGCAGCTATGGGCAAGTGGAATATCAAAAATGTTTTAGAATATGATGAGATTTGTCAAATTCCCATGAAGAAGCATCGTGAAATAATGTGTCAAATAACCAAAGTCACTTTAAAGGCATTGTGTCTGAGTGAAGAATGTTTATCAGCCTGCTTAAGTGATGCAGCAGAGGGGGAGAAGTTGAGGCACTACAGGAGAGATCTGAGTTTGGAGGGCAGGTGCATGAGCTTCTACCTTTCTGCTCTGTATACGATGAATACAATGGATTTTACAAAGACATATGGCTACGTACAGGAAAGAAGATCATTTATTTGGAGAAACACATGTGGAGACTTCAAAGGGTCCAGGGTGACATTTTGTGAATGGTTTACACAGTCCCTACCTGTAGAAGTTTCTAAAAGACTGTGCATTGCTGAGCATGCTACCCAGGTCTACTGAGGCTCAAGTGGACTAAGCCCTTCCCATCTTGCTCTGGTGCCTTCTTTAGTATGTTAATGTTTGCCCTTTACCCCTCATTTAGTTTCCATTCTTCCTTGACACTGCAGCTCTTAGGGTGCTCTGTAATACTCACTGGATCCTGGTGCCCTATGATGTTAAAATGTGTTTCTTTGTTAATCACCAAGGTTTAGTTTAGATTTGAACACTTGTGTATTGGTAATAATTTATTCAGGTGAATTTCAATTATTTGATACAAGAAATACAACAAGAACGCCTGTAAGAAATGAGGAGAGAAACATTGTCTATGTGTTTCGTACAGTTATGCCGAGTCCCCTCTGCCTCTTATTCTTTGTCTTTGTACTACTGTGTTCCTTATCAAGCATCCTATTCTCCAAAGCTACCACAAGGTACCTAAGTTGTACAGCTGGAGACAAAATTGCTTTCTCGACATTCAAAGGTTAGCTTGTCCTACATTTTAGCTCATGGATGGTGTCTTTCTGTTCTGCCTTCATACAACGAGGAAAACCTCAGGTTTCCTCAACTCCATTCTGGAGCATTTATCTCACCCCTTGATCCTAATTATTTCTCACAGACCTTGTAACTGACTCTCCTCATATTTGTTATTATGATGTCAACATACACTTTGGAGTAATGAGACCCTCTGTGGTACAGGTCTAGTTGTGTAGCCATCTGGTTTTCTATACCCACTGGGAAGGATATTTCACACTGCAAATGTCACATGAGCCATTTCAGGCATGATCAAAAACTGACAATCATGGAACTGAAGACTATCTTTGTACTTTTTCTATTTACATCATCTTGACAACTTAAGGCATTTCTGAGAAGCACAATCAGTTCAGAATTCTCATTTTTCTAAATGCAGAGGTTTGGTATAGAGGATTAAGCATATGTTCACCTTGATTTCACCTCTACCTTATTTTGTCTTTGGCTTTTTGCTTATGGGTACTTTGCATGTGTCTGTGTAGGACCTGAATGTGGTGCTTTATGAAAGACAGAAGGCATTGAGCCCCTTGAAACAGGGAGTTCTGAGTTGCCATATGAATTCTAAGTCCTCTGGGAAAGTAGCCAGTGCTCTTAACCACTGTACCATCTCTCTAGTCCCTCCACTCTCCTTAACTAGACATTCAAACTCTATTTTCCTGCAGAAACCCATAAAGCGAATTGTTGCCATTTAATAAAACAAGAGAAGCTAGTCTTGGGAAGTCAGAATATGAATATTTTTCCTAAAAAAATGAAAATAAAAAATCTGTGGAGCCAATGCTTCTAATTCTCTTCTGAATAATGTTTTCTCTACCTGGTGTTTTCTCTGTTTAGAGTAATATAAAACAAAAATAAATACGTTTCATAACTA
Organism: Rattus rattus; assembly: GCF_011064425.1. NCBI lineage: Eukaryota > Metazoa > Chordata > Mammalia > Rodentia > Muridae > Rattus > Rattus rattus. Next base: position 65,598,444 of record NC_046159.1, read on the forward strand.
CTGAAAAGTTCAGCCTATAACTATTGATCAAATTAATCAAGAGAAAGTATTTATAAATGAATACCTTTTTAAAAAAATCTTTGTGCATCAGCACAAAAACAGCATAGACAAAGGGTACAAGGTTGAACATTTTAATTAAAAAAAATGTACCCAACTGCTTTTAACCTTACTTCGCAATTGTTTCATCACTCAGATAGGCACATTATAATGGTGTTTTAATATTTTAATAGCTTTGTTTCCACATCTCATTTCCCTCAGGCATAGAAACAAATTGGTACTCACCTTCAAGGAATGTTGAAGGAAGCTTTCAAAGACAGAACAGGTAAAAACAGATTACAAAACCACAGAGACAGATGCACGTGGACAGTAACAATGTCTGCAAAAGGAATAAAAGTTTCACATAAAAGCAATAGCTAAGCAGCCTATTTTATTTGGTTTCTCTTTTTGAACCCTGTTGTCTTCTGGGGTTGTCACTGGACATAGTTAGCCTAACCCTCTATCATGGTGGATATAGCCCTTGCTCTGAGCAGTCTCAACTGTTCTCCAAATAAATTGTTTGGATTAGGTGCCATGCTCTATTGTCCCCTGGCATTTACTCTGGCTGAGCACAGGGGAGGCAAGGACAGTGTTATCGAAGAGCAGTAGAGAATAAAAAGCAGATGATTTTCCTGTCTCTGCTTTCAGTAGCATCTCTCTGCTGGTCCCTTCCAGATCTTGGTTTGTGTTCATGGTTTCATCACCCATCACGCACCACCCCTTCAACACACCTTTTCAATGATATATACAAGCATAGATTCAAGAGTAGCTTTAAAACGTCATGATTCTAATTCCTATTATATTTCAAAATTCAGCAACTGCTCCCAGAGTATAGATAATATTTGGTAATTTTCCATACTTAGGAGTAAGGACATGGGATAATACAGACCAGAGATACAGAAGCAAGGCAACTTATTTTTCTTTGATCCACATTTGTGTCTAAACTTCAGCAAGGCTGTGTGATTTGGTATTTTTGTTTTCTGCCTTTTGAAAATTCAGCATGTTTTTTAATTTGAAAACTATTCAGGTGAATCTCCTAAGCTGTATTGAATTGCTCCAGGTAATTTATTGACAATAGTTCAGCAATTGTATATGGTAGCAAAGCAGGATGTGCTATGATAGTCTGACAGGCTAAAAATAACTAACATTTGTTTAGCATTTTGCCAAGAATTATCTTACATGACTGATAATGGAACTGTTAAACATGCTTTATTAGAACTCTCATTTTACGGATGAGGAAACCTGAGCTCAAGGAGCCTCTGACTTTTTTTTAAAACCATTCAGCCAAGAATAAGTCAGATAGAAGCTACAGAGAAATTCACAGAGGCTGGGACACGGTAAACTCAGGAATAAACAGTTATAAACACCACTTGTGGATCCAAGCTGGTAGAATGGGGCCAAAATAAAAAATGTGCCTCTCTCTATCATGCATGAAAAAGAAAAGGTTACCAACGAATACTTTCAAAGCATCTTGGTGGTCTTGCACCAGAATTTAGTTCAGTCATGCTACTGTCTAATTTGAGAAAAGGATCAAGATAAAAAAAAAAAAGAAAAGGATCAAGAAACAATATGATACATACTTAACACTATCTTCACAGAAGACACGGGATACATGCTTAGCTTAACATTGTCTTCATAGTAGACATGATATTCATGATTAACATAATATTCATGATGGAAAGAATCGGAATGGAACATACATGTTTTCATGGTAACTTTGTAGAACAGAATATGTATTATTTACTATACATACTCCCAAATAGACTTAAGTGGATTCAATGATAAAGAGCTTGCTTCATTAATGTCAGTTTGGGACAGTGACACTTTGGAACGGACAACTGAGGAAGCAAACAGTCTGATCTGAATTGGGCCAAATCATCTGAGAAGCTATTTTCAGAATGTGACCCAAAATGAGAATGTTTATAGGAAAAATACCTAACTATAAAGCATGAAAATATAGTTGAAATACCAATAAAATATTATCTAATATCTGTTCTATGATTGTGTGATTGTTAGTAACAAAAAGAGGGTATTATTGAAGAAAATGGGAAGAAAATGGAATTCTTTTTATATATAGGAAATTAGCTGCAAATTCATCATAAAATTCAAAATATAATTAAAATGTGACCCAGCAATAGTATGACTGAGTATCTAGAAGAAATGAAATTGGTGTTCCAAGCAATATGTATACTTTCATATCTGCTGTAGCATTAATACTAGCAGAATACAGGTCTACTTAAGTGTCTGTAAGCAGGTGGATATGAAAGTTTGGTACATATATGAAGTGGTGAATTAGTTAAACCTCCTTGGTGTCCAGTGGGTCATATGCAGGCTGCATCCAGACAAGAGTTCTATGGATTTGTGAAATTAAGACTCACATAAACACACACACACACACACACACACACACACACACACACACACACACAGAGAGAGAGAGAGAGAGAGAGAGAGAGAGAGAGAGCATACCACACCACACACAGAGAGGAGGGGGAGGGAAGGAGGAAGGAGAGAGAGAGAGAGAGAGAGAGAGAGAGAGAGAGAGAGAGAGAGAGAGAGAGAGAGACGATGCACACCAGCTAATTCTGATATGCCTTGACTAGCTTTCTGGCATTCCTGATTTAACATCTTTTAAATCTATATTTCATCTCTGCTCCCTGTGACCCAATCAGGGAAGTGGCCTCTAGATCCATTTTCCTGGATTCTTACATGCTGGTCTTCCATTAGTTTTCATCTTTCTGCTTCCTCATTGTGGCAATTCTCTTTCTCTTCCTGTCCCCCAGTTCTTTGCCAGTGCAACCTAAAAGTCCCACCCCATCTCCCTGTACAGCCATTGGCTTTATAGCAATTCTTTATTATCAGTTGAAATCAGCTGGGGCAGGGATCCTTAGGTCTTGAATCACAGCTTTTGGGAGTCAAAATAAGACATAACATTAGAACTAATTTCCAACACTTAAATTTTATAATGTTATTGGGTGTTAAAATGAAATTAGAGATTTTCTACATGTGACAACTTATATGAATCAAGAAAATATTATGCTAAATGAAATGTTAAGCATAAAGACAAGATGTTGCCCATCTTAGATAAGAGAGAGAGAGAGAGAGAGAGAGAGAGAGAGAGAGAGAGAGAGAGAGAGAGAGAGAATTCATAGAGACTATGGGTAGACCTGTTCCCAATGGGCTGGGTAGGGACAATATGAGGGTAGCGTTGGTCAAATGACATGACACTTCGGTTAGGAATAATAAGTTAGTGAGATGTGTTGTGAATACTGGAATCTTGACAATTTAGAAAATAGATTCTTTTACTCATAAAAGTATATGAATTAACACACATTTAATTAGATAAATTATTTTATTTTATAAACATATTTCATCATAAGTACACCATAAATATACACAATTTTGTTTGTCAATGACATATAATTTTTTTGGCTATAAAGAATGGAAGGCTGAGGAGTTGCCTCCATCTGAAGAGAGCTTGCTGTACAAGCAGAAGGACCTCATTTAAATCTGGAGGCTCAGCAAAAAGAGCTGGGTGCAGTGATACACACCTATAGTATTTGATGGTTACTTATTTGTCCTACTTGTCACAAACTTAGACATACTAAGTAGAGGGAGCCTCAACTGAGGAATTGTCTTCATCGTTTTGGCCTCTGGGAATATCTGTGATGCATTTTGCTGATTACTATTTGCTTTAAAAGCACCCATCCCACTGTGCGATGCCCATCCTTAGACAGGTAGGTCTAGGCTGTATAAAAGAAAGTAGTTGAACATGAACCAGCCAACTAACTAGTCAATTACTAACTAGTAGTACTACACTCTTGGCTTTTACTTCAAGATCTATCTTGAGGTTCTGTGTTGGGGTTTTTCAGTGATAACCTATAGTCTGTAAAATCCAACGAGTCCCTTTCTCCTCGGGTTGCTCTTACCCTCTGTTTTATCACAGTAATAGAAGGGAAACTAATACAAAAGCCCACCTCTAAGGAGGTAGAGCCAGATGCATTGTTAGGGTTCACTAACTAGCCAAGCCAAGTCTATTCTGATAATTTTAGACCAATGAGAGGTCTTGTCTTAAAAATAGGGTGGGTATTTTAATTAGAAAAACTACGTGAAGTTAACTTCTGGCCATGAACAATTATACACATAACACATATGGATGAAAAGAAAAAGATGAATGTGATTATCTGTTGAGGTGTGTCATGTTTTACAAGATTTCACTGGAAAATATGAGTCATCTGAGTACATTTGAAGAGAATAAGATGGAGAAAGGAAGAAAGCATAGTTCTCGGCTTTACAAGCATTTGCCAGCAACATTTCTGTATGTGAAGGGTGAGTGTAGATTTTGTTGGATAGATGAGTGTGTGTGACATAGCATAAAGAGAATTCTTAAGCTTGTAAGTTCCCTTTTGGCATAGGTGTTGCTTGTAGTAACTGACCTTAACTAAAGATGCTTTAGTACCTGGACAGTGGTGCTGCACTCATTTAATCCCAGCATTCTGGAGGCAGACATCGGCCAGTCTGGTCTACTGGGTGAGTTCCAGGACAACCAGGGCTATAAATAAACTCCCTGCCTTGAAAAGAAAAAGAAAAGAAAAGAACAAAAAAGGAACAGAAATTTCAGTGTTGCTTTACTGATAGAATTTTTGTTCTTAGAGCAAATCGTGTCAGTATTTTTTTTTCTCTAATAAGAGCATAGTCCAGGTACTGAAAAAGATTCTCTCCTTGACAACAAGCTCATGTTGTCATGTACTAGGAGCAGTGAGAAAATATTGAGGCTTTTCTTATAGAACTATAGATGACTTTTATTCAATACTTCTTGCATTACTATTTTGCTGTTGCTTACACTAATATGTAGAATTGCCGATGTATTTGGAGTTCGTGAATAATCCCCTTGTCTCTCTGCAAATGTAGCATTTCTCCTGCTGTTATATTTGTTATTTATCTCAGTCAGAATCTGGAAGTGGTGGGCATTAAGTGGACTCTACTCTTGAACGTAATCCCTCTGCTGGGCTCCAGACACAAGAAAGAGGTCTATCTGTATAACAAGTGCAGTGATATTTGGAAATAAAACCAGAAAATTCTTGGATGTATTGAGGTACATATGGGTTTCCTCATGATTGTACCAGAAAAAAGTTTTAGTTCTAACATTTGGACTAGTTCATTGAATCAGTAAAGTAAGAGAATCCTAGCCATGGACAGGTTATATCTGATAGCTTATTTCCTGTTCTTCTTTTATAATTTTATTTTTTTCAAAAAAAATCCAACAATTTCTTATTATTATCATCATCATTGTTGTTGTTATTATTATATCTTAATACATGAGGTGTGCTTGTGGCATATTAAATATTTTCATCTAACTGTTTTGTGGTTGCAATTTGTAGGTCAAAGTTTCACACTGTAGTCCAAGCTCTGATCTCAGTTATATGACTATATGACTTCCTTAGCCTCCCAAATTCTGGGACCACAGGCTTGAGAGCCTAGTCTCTATGAAGAGGGCCTATTTTACAGTAGGATATAGCAATTGGAAAACGTTATGTGCTGTAGGCTTATGTAGGGAGCCGTATTGGATTTGGGCCTGGCCGCTTTGTGACTGTATGGCTCAAAGTGGCTACATGACTCTTGGCTGCATGGCCACAGATGTTTAACCTTGAAATGACTGCCATAAGTCTTGAGAGTGTTGGACAAAAGCCTCCCCATGAATTTATGGCACAGAAAGATAACTTTCACAGGATGTTTCAGTCTGAGCAAACGCCAGCTTCTCCATCGCATGACCTCTTCACCTTCTGCTCTCGCTGCTGGAATGCCCTCCTCCCTCCGTCCTTTGTGTTTCACAAAGGACACTCCCCCTACCTGAAAGCCTTAAAAGCTGTAACCTTCACCCCAATAAACGAGACCTTGACAACAGAACTTTTGCTTGGTCTCCTTCTTCTCTTCACCCCCATTTGATACACAGGTAGAAGGCCTCTTCGGGACCCTGAATAACTGGACAGGTCAGGCTTATGCATAGCATGTAAAGAGAAAATACACTCGGGGATGGTGGTGATATGCTGCGGTAAAGTTGAGCTCCCACTTAGCACACAACTGACACCAAAATGAGGTTCTGAGAATAAGGACAGGAAAGTCTTAGGGGTGTGCTCCTAGTGTGTTGTGTATCAGTAGGAGGAAGAAGATTTTACCATCTGGAAGTTCTTAGGAAGCAATCGCCATAACCACAGTGGTGAATATCAGAATGAATAACTGGTCAGAATGTCTCAAACATTGTACTAGAATGTGAGGGGCAGTCAGGACACTGAGACTGTCACTACAAGTGAAAGCCAGAGGATGAAGCCCAGGCACCTGAAATCCAAGCAGCTAGGAGAACGGGATTCTCTGATGTTTAAATAAGGCACATGGAAAGAAAACATGTAAATATCATTAAGACTATTTTATGAACATGATTAGACAGAGTGGCTTTACCATTCTAATATGTCAAAACGCATTTTAAAACAACTTTCTGAAAATTGAAATAGCAAATATGTGACTGAATTTTAATTTTGAGGGAACACTTGCTGACATCAAACAGTTCTGTCTCCTTCCATTTCAGTGCCTGACAGCCTTCAGATCCACTGTTCCTTGGTGATGCGTCAGCATGTCTCTTGATTAAGATTTATCCTTAAGGCCAAAGAATTCAAGTTATATGAATATTAATGGCTAGGTTAGCATGTTAATGTATTCATTCAAAGTTATCTTTGGATTTTAATAACCACTAACATTGAAAACAATGAAAACTGCACAGATACACAGTTTTTGGTGACCTATTCTCAGAAATAAGAATGAGATAAACTGAATAAAATTAGTGTCACATGGTAGGAAGAACGTCTGTGTACAGAGAAGGAAGGCTGTGCTGTCTACAGGCATTGAAGAACAAATTTTCCAGCTAAAGTATGTTTAGTTCTGGATCAGGTTCAAACATAGCCTGGAGGAGCAGAAAAGTAAGAGTGTGAAGGGAATTGTTCTAGGATTTAACTGGATTATGTTTTCTATAAAAGTAATAGAATTACCCAGAATCAGTCAACAGTGAACACTTAAATGCATAGCATATGAAACCTCTGAGGATAAGTACTGTGAGTACTCAGTTAAACAAGGCGTCTATATGATAACACCATTTCCTCCACCAAAGCCTGGGTTTACTGAGGAGGCCATGAAATACCTAGTACATGGTTCTGTTTCTCTGCTTCTTCCCATGTATATCCAGATTTATAGAAAGGATGTGAATGATACAAACTGAAACCAGTAGATAAATTATAATCAGTGTTTGCAGCACTTTGTCCAGCATGGCAAATATACCAGCTTTTTACCATTGGTGAGTGGAGAATCACTGTGAGGCATTAACCAGATCAGAGATATGGTAGAAGGTTTTTAAGACCAGAGTCTGCCATGTTGAAAGACTAGAATAAATATAGTATGATCAGTTAGTGAGAGTATCCAATCAAGATTTCTTTCAGTATGTCAAAGTGATAGCAATAGAAAGTTGAAACATGATTGGATTCTGAGTGGGTTTTGATAGTTAGAGCCAAAGCTATCAGCCTTAGGGAACTAAGAAATCCAAATAAGCTGTGTTCTCTGAGCTGGCTGGCTTCAGACTGTATCAATGAATGGAAACATCGTCAAGTCTAATATCCGATGGCTCCTGAATTTGTGCACTGACTATGAAGAGGCAGTTTACTGCTTTAACTACCTCTTTAAACATGCATACTCCGTAATATAAGAGAGATACATTATTTTTTCCCAGTTGGATAGTTTTCCCATTTGGAACAGCATTGGTTAGATAACCCACCTTTCATTAGCCTCTGTGCTTTTTGCAAGCATGAAATCTTAGTGAAGCATCAATAATGTGTCTATGAGCCCAGTGAAGTAGTACAACTGTCAAGGGAGTCCTTTGAGTAGAAGTCATGTGATGGAAAATGTTCTGTGAGTTAGTTCATATGGCACTGGGCTTAGTGAAGTCAAATCCATTCCAAGCATGTGGGCATTTTTCAGGAAGGACAATATTTCTGAAGTAATCAAGATCTAGTAAGAAAACTGATCAGGGGTTGGGGATTTAGCTCAGTGGTATAGCGCTTGCCTAGCAAGTGCAAGGCCCTGGGTTCAGTCCTCAGCTCTGGGAAAAAAAAAGAAAACCGATCAGCTCATATCACCAAGAGCTAAGTTTTACTGCAGTTGACATGAGCCCTCAGTAGTCACAAGATCCAGGCCAGCCTTGGTAAAGGGATATCATTTTAAATTCAATGTGTGGCTTTAATCTTGCCAAAATGTGGCTTCATTGTCCCTGGGTGCATTTAAACCAGCACTTTCGTGGCTGTGGATGAAAACGAATTAAGATCCACAGTGGTAGTGTGTTATCATGTCCAGTTGATCATTAAATCTCAAGCAATGTCCATTGGTGGGTATTCAGTGGGATGAAAACATCCTTATGTTTCATTCTGAGATACCCTTGTACTTCCTTTGCACAAAGGCATATTTAAGTCTAGTGTGTTAGCACATTTAAAGCCACTTTGGAATAAACTTTGAAAAGTGAGTACTTATTTTACCTTTTCAATTACCAACCTAGTTTTATTTTTGTTCCTAAAATAGACTACACTGACCAAAGGCTACTCATAGCAGAAAGAAGTTTAAGGAAACCATATGGAAGCCCCTTACTGGGAAGACGCTGAGGAAGGAACTTAGTACACCTAGACAAATCACATCTATAGTTAAGAGCAGAGGAATTAATGCATGCATTCGATCTTGCTTGCTTGCTTGTGCATATCTTGATTCCTCCATTCTTCAACAATTAAAGTAGGCTGACTTTTCCCATATCAATTAACTTAAAATAATCATCCACAGACATGCTAACAGGCCAACTAGGTATAGACAGTCTTTCATTGAGAGTCTCTTCCCAGGTGATTCTAGAATGTTTCTGCTTGATATACTTTTTTCCCTAACTTTATTAAATTGGGTATTTCTTATTTATATTTCAAATGTTATTCCCTTTCCCAGTTTCCAGGCCAACATCCTCCAACCCCTCCCCCGCTCCTTCTATATGGGTGTTCCCCTCCCAATCCTCCCCTCAGTACCGCCCTCCCCCAAACAAACCCATTCACTGGGGGTCCAGCCTTGGCAGGACCAAGGGCTTCCCCTTCCACTGGTGCCCTTACTAGGCTATTCATTGCTACCTATGCAGTTGGAACCCAGGGTCAGTCCATGTACAGTCTTTGGGTAGTGGTTTTGTCCTTGGAAGCTCTGGTTGGTTGTCATTGTTGTTCATATGGGGTCTCGAGCCCCTTCAGCTCTTTCAGTCCTTTCTCTGATTCCTTCACCAGGGGTCCCGTTCTCAGTTCAGTGGTTTGTTGCTGCTAATTGCCTATGTATTTGCCATATTCTGGCTGTGTCTCTCAGGAGAGCTCTACATCCGGTTCCTGTCAGCCTGCACCTTTTTGCTTCATCCATCTTATCTAGTTTGGTGGCTGTATATGTATGGGCCACATGTGTGGCAGGTTAATCACCAAAGTTACTAATTTTTTAACAGTTTTATCTTTTTTCATCATCATTTTTTAATATTTAACTACTATTAATCATTCTGGTGGTTAGTCCTTGTTAGAAAATTTGGTTGATTCATTTTGCAATTCTAGACATACCTTAATTTTTGGTGATCACCTATTGTATAAGACATGTGAGTAGCTCAGAGTACCTAAATGCCAAATTCCTAAAGAGCAGTTGATTATTTAAGAAACCAACACAGAGATTTGCTAACTGACAAATCTCCTCTAAGTGCTAGACTCACATGTATGTGATGTATATATAATGCATTAGAGATGTAATATAATATAATGTGATGCAATACATATCCAAGAGTTATCTGGAATACTGTTGGACCCTATAACTCTGATCAGGATTAATTATGCAATATACTATCTAACATAATCACTTTCTAAAATTTCACTTATTTTTATTTTATGCATATGAGGGTTTGCCTGAAATTATGCATATGTATATTCTCAAGAACTTCCTAGAGGCCAAAGAAAATGTTGCACCTTTTCCTATGCACAGAACAACTCCAAACGAACCAATGACCACATAGTATTTGATCCTTTGTTTAACTTATGATTCACTAATTTCTGAAATAGCCTTGGTGCCTTGATTTTGCCCTTGCTTGTATTATAACAGTTTATCTTCAGCAGTGTGCAAAAAGGAAAATTCATGGCACTTACTGAATGCTTCTGGAGCAATATACTCTGCTCTGTTTGAAAGGCTTAAGCTTCAATTCCTCATACATCCATAAGTGAGTGAGCTGCCTCACCACAGGGTGAAAGTCAAAGGAAGACATCTCTGACCTTGAGCCTTTCAATAGTTATTTTGTCTGCTGGAGAAAGGAGCTTTTGAGAACCAGCCTTTTGACTGTAGATTCAAAAAGCTTCACACACCACAGGCATCTCACCACCCCCAACATCTGTGACCAGAGAAAAGGATTATACCCTTATCCACTAAACATCGATGACTGAGGCTAAAGAGAAAGAGGGTTAGTATGCAGGCCAGATCTTAATAGAGCCACATTAGCTGAGCTAAGTTTAGAACCCTTTAACATGTACACGATGGTCTCAGTAAGTGCTAATAATGGCTTTTGGGACTCTGGGTGAGTAGATAAAGCTTTATGTCTGAACCATACTTGTGTAAATTCCAGATGCTTTAAAGCACAAATGGTTTTGACTGTTGCTATCTTCCAGACCACAGCATGGGAAAAATCCAGAAAACATCAACACACAAATGGAAATATAATATTCAACAAGAGACCCATTTCCTGCAATTGTGTGAGCTGTTTCTATAAAAAAGTGAAATAAAAATATACCATGTGTTATGATATTACTGTTATCAAATATGAATAACTTATGTATTCATGAAAAGTAAAACAAATAAAACAAGAAACAATAAAATGGGAAAATGGAATTCACCAAAATTCTTATGATATGAAAACAATTAAGATAGTAAATAGAAAATTTGAATATCTCAAAACATAAAAAGTATATCCTAGAATATCCACTCAGGAAAAAAAAATACAGATAACTGATAGCTAATTTGGATAAAGCAAGTTTAACCTCAAGAATGAAATTATTTCTGAATGATGTCATCTCCTGCAATTTGTAAAACAATGGAGCTTTAAATGATCATCTCTAAGGAACTGAGATTTGTCATGGGCAGATGAGAATGTAAACTAAGGGTACAGTCTGGAAGCCAAAGGAGACATATGCGTTGAAATATTTTACCTCTTATTTTTCAATTCCACCATTAACAAAGTTATCAATATCAGCACACAAAATTATATAAAGGAAGAATAATACAATTTTTAATTATCCATAAACAAACAACATAAGTACCCATACTTGGAAACTCACTTAGTTATTATTTTAATTTATGTTCCATTTTCCAATATTTCTGGAATTAATGTTAGAGACAATAGGAAGGATAATACTGTTGATTAGTTTTATGCTAAGTGAATTACGTAGGAAACATACTTGAATTTTCCCTTAAAATTCTCAACAAAGGAACTGAAGAGATGTCTTACGATTCCTAGACTCTACCTGTTGGCACCCAATTGTCTGTAACTTCAGTTTCAGGAAAATCAAGTGGTCACTTCTGGCATCTGTGAACTAGAAACACAATGATGCTCAAATATACATGCAGTCAGCCGCTCCATATACATAAAACAAAAATAAACATTTTTAACTTTTGTTATTAACTACTTTATTTATTTGCATCCCAAATGTTGCCTTCCTCCCATTCCTTCCTGACAAAGTTTTACTCTCTAGCCCCCGTATCCCTTGGCCTCTGAGAATGTTCCTGCCAATTATCCCCCTTCCCTGGGGATTTCAAATTTCTACAGGTTTAGACACATCGTCTACCATTGAGGCCAGACAAAGAAGTCCTCTGATATATATGTGCTTGGGGCCTCAGACCAGCCCATGTTTGTTCTTTGGTTAGTGATTTAGTCTCTAGGAGCTCCCAGGGGTAGTTGACACCTTTGGCCTTCCTGTGGGGTTGCCATTCCCTTCTGATCCTTCAATCCTTTCCCTAACTCTTCCATAGGGGCCCCGGACTACAGTCCCATGCTATGGGTATCTGCATCTGTCTCAGTCAGCTGCTGGTAGAGCCTTTCATAGGACAGCCATGCTAGGCTCCTGTCTGCTAGTAGAACATAGCATCAATAGCAGTTTAAGGGTTTGGTGCCTGCCCAAAGGGATTGATTCCATGTTGGGCCCTTCACTGGTTGGTCATTCATTTAGTCTGCTTAATTTTTGTCCCAGCATTTTGCTTATTTTGGGTCAAAAAGTTTGAAGGTGAGTTGGTGTTCCCATCCGTCCACTGGGGGCCCTGTCTAACTACTGGAAGTGGTCATTTCAGCTTCCATATCCAGCTGTTGGGCATTTCAGCTAAGGTCACCCACATTGAGCCCGGGACTTCTTCCCCCAACTTAGATCTCTGAGACTTTCTAGAAGTTTCCCCGACCTTATCACCAGCAGCTGCATATTTCCATCCATTTTCCTGGACCTCTCTCCTATCTCCCTCAAATCTGACCTTGCCTTTTTATCCCCCCCATCACCTCTCCCATCCAGATCCCTCCCTACTTTCACCTCCTATGATTATTTTGTTCCTCATTCTATGTGGGATTTAAGCATCCTCACTTGGGCATTTCTTCTTATTTAACTTCATAGGGTCTGTCGGGTGTATCATGTTTATTCTATACTTTGGAGCTAAATATCCACTTATCAGTAAGTATATACTATGCATGTCCTTTTGGGTCTGGGTTACCTCACTCTGGATAATATTTTCTTGTTCCACTCATTTGCCTGAATAATTCATGATGTCCTAGTTTTAAATACATGGATAGTATTCCATTGTGTAAATGAATCATATTTTCTATATCTATTCTTTGGTTGAGGGACATCTGGGTTGCTTCTAGTTTCTGGCTATTGCAAATAAGGCTGCTGTGAACATAGTGGAGCATGTGTCCTTGTGATATTGTGGAGTATCGTTTGGGCGTATGCCTAGGAGAAATATAGCTGGGTGTTCAGGTAGAAAAACTTCCAATTTTCTGTGGAACTGCCAGATTGATTTCTAGAGTTGTTATTCCAGCTTTCAGTCTCACCAACAATGGAGGAGTATTCCTCTTTCTCTATATCCTACCCAAATATTCTGTCACTTGAAATTTTGATCTTAGACATTCTGATTGGTGTAAGATAGAATTTCTGGGTCGATTTGAATTGCATTTCCCTGATGACTAAGTATATTGAACATTTCTTTAAGTGCTTTTTGGCCATTTGAGATTCCTCTGTTGAATATTCTCTATAAAGCTTTGTAGCCCATACACATAAACAAAAGTAGACAAGTTTTTTAAAAAATATTCTTTTTTTTAAATCTCGACCCCCTGAAGGGTTATCCATATAAGGGTTATAATATAAGGCCTAAACACACACACACACACACACACACACACACACACACACACACACACACACTGTGCAACAAGAAGAAGTTATTAATTTTAGAGCAAGTTGAAAGAATAGGAGGCATTAGAGTGGTAGAATAAGGAGTGGAAGTGGCATAAATACAATATTCATGTATGAAAATTCTCAAAAAATTTAAAATTTACATTAAATAAAATATATCTGAAACTAGATGATACTAAAATGAACACTGAATTGATGAAGTATGATTTTTCTTTTGAAATTTCAAAATAAATATATGTGCTGGGTAATAAAATACAGATGATATACAGATTTAGAAATTATGCATTTACTTTAGCTTACCTGTCAAAACATAAGTATAGAAACAAACGAAGCAATATTTGTGGAGTTTGACATAAATTTATATTCACTCAAATTATTACATATGTGGTTAACCATATCATAGTCCATATAGTCTTTCATGTAAATTCACAAGAATACATTTAATCAAGATGTTGATTACTCTAATAATCATTTCTTCTGATATGATAAAATACATCATACAAATGTTACAAATATCCTAACAGAAAGAAATGCAGGAGAGAAGGATATTTGAGGAAGGGAATCTGGGAAAGGGGATATTTTTTGAAATGTAAATAAATAAAATATTCAATAAAAATAATTATTCTTCCTGTATATCTAATTTAATTCTGTTAAGAAATGGGACAAGAAATAAACCATTCACAATTTCAAAAATACTGTTATTTAACACTTTATCATTTGTGTGTAGGGAGCCAAGGGAAAGACTAAATAGCTAGTCACAACACATCCAGAGTCAAGAGGAAGAGAAACAAATTTAGAGATGCTCACTTACATGCTGGCCTATGATACACAGAATGTATAGAGTATGAGTTATACTCTGGGGAATGAATTCACTAAGAAATTGGAAGAATTTTTGAATAAATAATAACCGAATAAAGACTTTTAACTAGTTTCAAGGTTTATAAATCATTCTGGGTCAAATCACTAAGCAAACTGCAGAGTGCAATTGAAAAGAATTAATAATTGTCAGGAAAATGAAATTGATTTAAACTTTAGATTTTAAAGCTATACTGATAATTAATTAGCTTTTTAAACTTAAACAAGAAAATAATGTAAAGAAGCACCATAAAGTAAAGCAGACAAATGACTAAACGTTTAATAATTGTGATAAAATATAATTAGTATGTAATTTAGTCAATTCTTAAAAAAATATTTGCCAGCATAAGATTTGATTTTATTAAATATCATCAATAAAATGGGAAAACTTAAGCAAGGTCATCACTAGAAAGGAAGACAAAATTTCAACACTTGCCTGTGAATAAAGGTTATATTAACACTGACAGAGAAGTCATTTAAAAATATAACATAAAATATTGGTTTCAAAATCATAATGCAATAAACCATTATGAAAGAACTTATAACTTTAAGATATTGAATAACAGGTAGAATGATTTATTAACTAATAATAGCAGTGGTTGGATAATAATTCTAGAAGCAGAATGAGTTGTTCAAGAATGGAGGAGAAAAGATATATCTCATAAAATGGTTTTAATGAGGTTTTATGAAAATTCATTTTTATTCTAAGTGTTCAAGAATGTTGAATGTATTAAGAGGCTCTCAAATTATTTCATAAAGCACAGTAATATGAAAAAGAATGCTAATAAACAAAGGAATCTTATAAGCAGATATAGATACTGTAAGGTCTGAATACTCAAAAATGTCAGCGTAGAATATCTCAGTGGTTCAGAGCATTTGTTCCTCTTCCAGAGGACGTGAGTTCCAGTCCCAGCACCTACAATGACCATCGCACCACTCAGGAAAACAGCTCCAACAAATCTTGTGATATATTTGGGTACTGCATACATGCATTGCACAAAAATACAATCATCTACACACACACACACACACAAACAGACACACACACACACACACACATATATATATACATACATACATAAAATAAATGAATATTTTTTCAAATCTCAAATATATTAATAACAAAATGCACACTACATCATGAAGTATGGTTTACTTTGAGAATATTGTAGTTCATTAACAAAATACCCTTAATAAACTATACCTCATGAATTGCATCATATACAGAAAATCTTGCCTATTTTTGTATATTGGTTTATATTTAGTGCCTATATAAGTATGCATATTCTTTTTCCAAGCAATTTTCCCTGCATCCTAAAATAATGAAAGAGGAAAACACAATAAATTAACAACAGCTCGTTGCCACTCATCTAGGTGGTCACTTAAATAGGCTATTTCTTTCCAATATCTACCTACTTGTGAAGTGGGTACTGAACTCACATAGGCAAGAAAGGACACAGAACAAGTATATCCTAGCCATGTAAGGAAACAGCACAAGGCACATGAAAACCAAGGCTGCAGTTCTAGAAATGACATTGTATTATTCATCTGATTGACAAGCCAGAAAGAGGGTTTCCATCTGTACCCAGAGCTGACCCTCTGCCACAGCTCTTTGTACCCAGATGTTGCTGGGAGAGAACTGATCTCCCAACAGTACTGACATACCTGAAAGCAGAGGTGAGACTACTACTTCTGCTCAGAGAGACCTGCATAGAGACCTCAGGACCCAGGAACAGAGGAACAATCTGGGACAGGGTTCTTTCAGTTTCCATCTGCACCCAGAGCTGACCCTATGACACATCTCTTCATACCACAATCCCTGCAGGGGGGCTGGTCTCCCAGGACTGCTGATACACAGGCTAACAGGAAGGTCAAGCCACTGTCAGAGACAGCAAGAACAGCTAACACCAAAAATAACCAGATGGCAAGAGGCAAGTGCAAGAAACTAAGCGACAGAAACAAAAGTCACTTGGCATTTGTTTCCCAAACTTAGTTCTCAAATCAAAGCAAATACTAGATACTCTAACACACCAGAAAAGCAAGTTTCTGATTTAAAATCACATCTCACGATAATGTCAGAGGACATTAGGAAGGACATAAATAACTCCCTTAAAGAAATACAGGACAGCACAGGTAAACAGGTAGAAGCCCTTAAAGAAGAAACACAAAAATCCTTTAAAGAATTACAAGGAAAACACAATCAAACAGGTGAAGGGAATGAAAAAAACCATTCAGGATCTAAAAATGGAAATAAAAACAATAAAGAAATCACAAAGGGAGAGAACCTGGAGATAGAAAACCTAAGAAAGAGATCAGAAGTCTTAGCCATAGCATCACCAACAGAATACAACAGATAAAGAGAGAATCTCAGGGGTAGAAGTTGCCATAAAAACATTGACACAGGGTCAAAGAAAATGCAAAGTGCAAAAAACTCCTAATCTAAAACATCCAGGAAATCCAGGACACAATGAGAAGACCAAAACCTAAGGAAAATAGGCAGAGAAGACCATGAAGATTCCCAACTTAAAAGGCCAGTAAATATCTTCAGCAAAAGTATAGAAGAAAACTTCCATAACCTAAAGAAAGAGATGTCTATGAATGTACAAGAAGCCTACAGAACACCAAAGAGATTGGACCAGAAAAGAAACTTCTCCCATCGCATAATAGTTAAAACACCAAATGCATAAAACAAAGAAAGATATTAAAAGCAGTAAGGGAAAAAGGTCAAGTAACATATAAAGGCAGACCTATCAGAATTACACCAGACTTCTCGATATAAAGTATGAAAGCTAGAAAATCCTGGCCAGATGTCATACAGACCCTAAGAGAACACAAATGCCAACCTGAGCTACTATATCCAGCCAAACTATCAATTAGCTTAGATGGAGAAACAAAGATATTTCATGACAAAACCAAATTTACACAGTATCACTCCACAAATCCAGTCCTACAAATGATAATAGATGGAAAACTCCAACACAAGGAGGGAAACTACACCATAGAAAAAGCAAGAGCATAATCTTCTTTCAGTTAACCCAATAGAAGATAGCCACACAAACAGAAGTCTATCTCTAAATGCAAAAATAACAGGAAACAACAATCACTATTCCTTGATATCTCTTAACATCAATGGACTCAATTCCCTAATAAAAAGACATAGACTAACAGACTGGATATGTAAAA
Source organism: Rattus rattus (assembly GCF_011064425.1). NCBI lineage: Eukaryota > Metazoa > Chordata > Mammalia > Rodentia > Muridae > Rattus > Rattus rattus. The sequence goes on from NC_046159.1 coordinate 65,616,038, forward strand.
AGGAGCCAGCATTTTGCTGCATACAGGAAACACACTTCAGTGATAAAGAGAGATACTACCTAAGAGTAATAGGCTGGGAAAATTTTTTCCAAGCAAATGCACCCAAGAAACACTCTTGTAGTCTTTCCAAAATCGAATAAAATCACTTTCAACCAAATGCTATCAAAAAATGTAAGGAAGGATAGATACTTGTTAAAGGAAAAATCAACCAAGATAAACTTACAGTTCTGAATATCTATACTCCAAATGCAAGGGAAACAGCATTCATAAAAGAAACTTTACTATACCTTAAAGCACACATTGCACCTCACACAATAATAGTGGGAGACTTCAACACACCACTCTCAGAAATGGACAGATCATGGAAACAGAAAGTAAACAGAGACACAGTGAAACTAACAGAAGTTATGAACTAAATGGTTTTAACAGATAGCTCTAGAACATTTCATCCTAAAACAGAAGAACATACTTTCTTCTCAGCACCACATGGTAACTCCTCCAAAACTGACAATATAATTGATGACAAACCAGAGCTCACTCAACAGATACAAGAAGATAGAAATAATACCATACACCCTATCAGACCACCATAGCTGGTCTTCAACAACAACAACAACAACAAACCCAAAAAAGCAGAAAAACAGAAAACCCACATACACGTGGAAGCTGAAGAACACACTACTCTGTGAGAATTTGGTCAAGGAAGAAATAAAGATGGAAATTAAAGACGTTTTATAATTTAATGGAAAGGAATGTACAACATATCCATACTTATGGGATACTATGAAAGAAATGCTAAGGCGAAAACTCATAGCTCTGAGTGCCTCCACAAAGAAACTGGAGAGAGCATACACTAGCTGTTTGACAGCATGCCTGAAAGCTCTAGAATAGAAGGAAGCAAATACACCCAAGAGGAATAGACTTCAGGAAATAGTCAGACTCAGGGCTGAAGTCAACCAAGTAGAAACAAAAAGAACTATACAAAGAATCAAAAAACTAGAAGCTGGTTCGCTGTGAAAAATCAAAATAGATAGATAAAACCTTAGTCAGAGTAATCAGAGGGCCCAGAGAGAGAGTATCCATTTAAAAAATCAGAAATGAAATGGGAGACATGAAAAAAGAAAGTGAGGAAATTCAAAAATTATCAGATCCAACTATAAAATCCTATACTCAGCAAAACAGGAAAATATGGATGAAATAGACAATTTTCTACAGATTCCAAGTACCAGAAAGTTAATTCCAGATTACATACACCATCTAAACAACCCCATATCTCTTAAAGAAATAGAAGAAGTCATTAAAAGTATCCCAACCATAAAAAGCCCAGGGCCAGATGGGTTTAGTGCAGAATTTTATCAGACTTTCATAGAAGATGTAAACCCAATACTTCTCAAATTATCTCACAAAATAGAAACAGAATGAACACGACCTAATTTGTTCTAGGAAGCCACAATTATGCTTATACCTAAACTGCACAAAAACCCAACAAAGAAAGAGAACTTCAGACCAATTTCCCTTATGAATATCTATGCAATCATACTCAATAAAATCCTCACAAACCAAATCCAAGAACACATTGAAATGATCTTCCAATATGATCAAGTAGGCTTCATCCCAGGGATGCAGGCATGGTTCAATACAGAGTAATTCATCAAAATAATCCATTATATAAACAAAGTCAAAGAAAAAACCCACAGGATCATCTCATTAGATACTGAGAAAGCATTTGACAAGATTAAATACTCCTTCATGTTAAAAGTCTTGGAAAGATCAGGAATTCAAGGCCCATACCTAACCATAGTAAAAGCAGTATACAGCAAACCAATAGCCAACATCAAACTAAATGGAGAGAAACTTGAAGCAATCCCACTAAAATCAGGGACTAGACAAGGCTGCCCACTCTCTCCCTACTTATTCAACATAGTTCTTGAAGTCCTAGCCAGAGCAATCAGACAACAAAAGGAGATCAAAGGGATAGAGATTGGAAAGGAAGAAGTCAAAATATCACTATTTGCAGATGATATTATAGTATACTTAAATGATCCAAAATATTCCATCAGAAAAGTCTTAAACCTGAAAAAAAAAACTTCAGCAAATTGGCTGGTTATAGAATTATCCCAAACAAATAAGTAGACATCCTCTACTCAAAGGATAAACAGGCTGAGAAAGAAATTGGGGAAACAATACCCTTCACAATAGTCCCAAATAATATAAAATACCTTACTGTGACATTAACCAAGCAATGAAAGATTTGTATGACAAGAAATTCAAGTCTCTGAAGAAAGAAATCGAAGAATCCTTCAGAAGATGGAAAGATCTCCCATGCGCATGGAATGGCAGGATTAATATAGAATAAATGGCCATCTTGCCAAAAGAAATCTACAGGTTCAATGCAATCCCCATCAAAACTCCAATTTAATTCTTCACAGAGTTAAGAAGAGCAATTTGTAAATATATTTGCAACTACAAAAAACTCAGGAAAAGCAAAAACTATTCTCAACAATAAAGAACCTCTGGGATAATCACCATCCTTAAGCTCCAGCTGAATTACAGAGCAATGGTGATAAAAACTGTATGGTATTGGTACAGAGACAGGCAGGTAGATCAGTGGAATGGTTTGGAAGACCCTAAAATGAATCCATACACCTATTGTCACTTGATCTTTGACAAAGGAGCTAAAACCATCCAATGGAAAAAAAGACAGCATTTTCAACAAATGCTGCTGGTTCAACTGGAGGACAGTATGCTGAAGAATTTAAATCGGTCAATAATGATTGGCTTTCACAAAACTTGAATACAAGTTGATCAAGGACCTCCACATAAAACCAGATACATTGAAACTAATAGAAGAAAAATTGGGGAAGAGCCTCAAACACATGGGCACAGGGGAAAATTTCCTGAACAGAACACCAATGGCTTATGCTCTAAGATCAATAATCAATAAAGAGATCTCATAAAATTGCAAAGCTTCTGTAAGGAAAAGGACACTATCATTAGGACAAAAAGGCAACCAACATGTTGGGAAAAGATCTTTACCAATCCTACACGCAATAGAGTGCTAATATCCAATATTTACAAAGATTTCAAGAAGTTATCCTCGAGATAATTAAATAGGGATTAAAAATGGGGTACAGACCTAAAAAAGAATTTTCAACTGAGGAATATCAGATGGCATAGAAGCACCTAAAGAAGTTTTCAACATCCTTGGTCATCAGTGAAATGCAAATCAAAATAAACCTATGATTCTGCCTCACACCAGTTAGAATGGCTAAGATCTAAACTCCGGTGATATCAGATTCTTGCTAGGATGTGGAGAAATAGGAACTCCCACTGTTGGTGGGATTGCGAGGCTGGTACAATCATTTTAGAAATTAGTCTGGAAGTTCCTCAGAAAATTGGACATAGTACTACCTGAGAACCCAGGTATACTACTCCTGGGCATGTACCCAAAAGATGCTTCAACATATAACAAAGACATGTGCTCCACTATGTTCATAGCAGCCTTATTTATAATAGCCAGAAGGTGGAAAGAACCCAGATGTCCTTCAACAGAGGAATGGATACAGAAAATGTGGTACATCTACACAATGGAGTACTACTCAGCTATGGAAAGAATGAATTCATGAAATTCTTAGGCAAATGAATAGAATTAGAAAATAACTTCCTGAGAGGTAACTCAATCACAAAAGAACACATATGCCCCCGCTGATAAGTGGATATTAGTCCCAAAGTTTGGAATATCCAAGGTACAATTCCCAGATCACAAGAAGCTCAAGGAGGAAGACCAAAGTTTGAATGCTTCAGTACTTCTTAGAAGGGGGAACAAAAATACTCACAGGAGGAGATACAGAGACAAAGTGTGAAGCAGAGACTGAAGGAAAGGCCAGCCAGAGGCTGCCCCACCTGGAGATCCATCCCATATGCAGCTACCAAACCGAGACTATAATGTGAGTGCAAAAATGCATGCTGACAGGAGTCTGATATAGCTGTTTCCTGAGATGCTCTGCCAGAGCCTCACAAATACAGAGACAGATGCTCTAAGCCAACCATTGAATTGAGAAAGGGGTCCCCAATGGAAGACATAGAGAAGATACTGAAGGAGCTGAAGGGCTTTGCAACATCATAAGAATAACAATATCCACCAAACAGACCCCAGAGTCTTCCCAGGGACTAAAGCACTAAAGAGTACACATGGAGCGACCATGTCGCCAGCTGCATATGTAGCAGAGGATGGCCTGGTGGGGCATCAATGGGAGGAGAGGTCCTTGGTCCTGTCAAGGTTCCACGACCCAGTGTTTGATAATTTCAGGGCAGGAAAGTGGGAGGCAGTGGGTGGGAAATGGAGTACTCTCATGAAAGCAAGAGAGATACCACGTTTGTGGAAGGGGAACAGGAAAAGGTGATAACATTTGAAATGAAAAATCCAATAAAAGAAAAAAATACATGTAAAAAAACAAGATGAGATGCAATTCAATATTCATTATCATAAAGAGCTTAGAAAAGTCCACTATTAATATATGAAGGATTAAACTTAAATAAAAAAGTTCATTTTATAGTACATAAATGTACTGAAATATAGACTTATGTAAATATCTTGAAAGTCTTGATCTTTCATATATAATTTTCAAATATATACATACACAAATATAATTTTTAAAACTTCAGGTACTGAAATAATCAGTTATCACTATTTACTGATGATCTTTTTTATATTTAAATTTTAAATACAGGGTATTTGAAGAATATAAATAATAAAACACCTTCTTAGTTATTCCAAGTCGAATAGATACTATTGTTTCCTAATAAGATCCAAAATAGTAATGGATCTGGAGGGAAGATAAATGAAATGGGGAGGACCTAGGGGAAGAAGGAGGGAGGGAAAACTGTAATCAGGATATATAGCATAAGATAAGAATCTATTCTTAATAAAAGGGAAAAACAAAAATAAACTACTCAGAAACAAAAACATCTTGATTATTAAAAATGTAATTAACATATTTGGCTTAGCAAAACATAAAATCATCAGTCACTATATTATGTATCTACTTAAATTTGCCCATTGTTTTTCATAAAATTTTTTTATATCCTAAAAATAGAAAGAAAATGAGTGAGTTTAATAAATAAGACCAGGACTCAACCTCTGGCTGTCAATGAAGCTTCTTACCTTACCACTTCCAACCATTCATCAGCTTCTTGAAATTAACATTTTTCTTAAACTTGTTTTTAGCATTTTCCCTCACATAAAGATAATTTATATACAACAAAAAAGTGCTTTAGAGATTCTATAAATTACATAAATGTGTTTAGTATTTTCCTCTGTAAAATTTTGCATTACTACATTTAAAAAATGTATTTGAATTGTTATAGCGAGTTAATTTTTTTTACTTTAAATGCTACATCTTATCATGTGATGTGGCAGGACTTGTGAACAAAATTTCTATTCCCTTTAAATACAGAAGGCTCCAACTAAGTAATGAAGGCACCTCAGGTTCAGCTGGGAATCAATGAGTTTATTGGGGTCAAACACAAGTGAACAGGTTTCCCATGGGCTACTTTTCAAAGAAGCATCCTAACTGGAGTCAATTTTTAAACCTCTCATATACCATAGACAAGAACTACATCCAGCTGGTCATGATCTGTGATGACCTGAATGTCAGAGGAAGGTCATATGACCTTCTCGCATTACACTACTGAGGAGCTAGCTACCTACTTTACTGTTATGTTCATTGCTTTGCCATGACAACAGGCCCAGGTCTTACAAAATTCATCAAAATTTTATGATTTCCATGACCATGTAAAGGTAAGATGAAACAGTCCACCTCCATGTGAGTATAGCATGAAGTTATTTCCCAAGCACTAGTTTAATAGTCATTAATGAAAGGCAACTTCTATGACCATGCCAAAGGATTCAATACAAACACACACACACACACACACACACTCACACACACACACACACACGTGCACGCGCACACATACACATACATGCACACACACACACACCACATACACGCACACACACACACACATCACATACACACCACATACACGCACACACACACGCAAATACACACACATACACGCACACACACACCACATACACGCACACAAACACAAATACACACACATACACGCACACGCACCACACACATACATGTACACACACACACCACACACACACCACATACACACACACTCATACACACATACACTCATAACACATATTCCCATGCACACATACACGCACACACACACACCACACACGCACACACACACATGCACACACACACACCACACACACGCACGCACACACGCACACACACACACCACATACTCGCACACACACACACACACCCCACATACACACACACACGCACACACACACACACGCAAACACACACACACCACATACACACACACATACATACACACACACACACACACGCAAACACACATACCTATATAGACATATACGTACAAGTATGACAGTCATGCACTGTGTAATTTACTCAGCTGTCTGATAAACATGAATGGTTATTTTCCCATCATAATGGAAAGGGAATATACTTTCACATGTTTTTCACTAATATTCCTGATGTCATATTTTTACAGGAAAATGAACCTGTTTTGAGCATGCTTGCAGTGGCTTTTGATAATTAAGACTCGGAATTGGAGTATTTCCAAAATTCCTAAGAATTTTTTTTTTCTTAAATATGGCCTGGTTCCTTTGCTCCAAGATTCTGTCACTATAAAATAGATTTGTGCTCAGTAATTCTTGTTCCTTTTTTATTCTCTAATTGTTACAAAGATTGCGTTTGAGGCTGAGGAGATAGCTCCACAGATACTCCCTTCCTGCATAAGGAAGAGGGCCAGGATTCAGATCCCAAGTACCTAAGCAAACGCTGGGTGGGCATCATAGCCACCCAGAACCCTTGGCTTAAAAGGCAAACTAAAGGGATCCTAGGAGCATGATAGCTATCAAGACTAGTTGAGTCCTTGAGTTCTGGTTTGCTTGAGAGGTCCTGCCTTACTGAAGCAGGTAGAAGTGTGATTAACATTCTGGCTATCAACAATGGGCTACAACATGAATGTGTATACACATAAGAATACATATCACACACAAATACACATGTAAAGAAACAATAATTTATTCTTAGAGTCTGAAGGTTCACTGTTATATATCTATATTGTTATTTCATTTCAATTATTACATTCACAAATTATTTTCTCAAAGATGTCAGCAATCTTGGAAAAGTCTCACCATTAATAAACTCACCCCATTTCTCTTATTTTTATTTGTTGTGCCTTTATGTCATACTTCATTTGTTATTCTCATACATTTAGCATTTTTCTGCTTAGTTCTCCGGAATACCTAATACTTTACATGAAATGGATGGCTTTTCATTAATACATATGTGTAATTCACTATATAAACCACCTACTGTTCTTTGACTATGTGCATAATATTCAAATATTTTCATGTTATTGTGAAAGAAATACAGATGTCTATGAGCCGAAGAAATGACACAATTGAGCATGGATGAGAAAACTTAACCATGTTCCCCTTCAATAGAGCTGTCACTCTTTGTCAATCCAGTTTTGTCAAAAGTTAAAACATTGACCAAGCAGAAGCTACCTCATTTGCAAGGTTGGGAACCAAAGACCCGATGAAGACAATGTACTGCTGCTGACATTATTCTCTGGTGAACATTGCCTGAGCATTTCTGTCAGAAAACAAAAGATAGTTTACCTCTGGGGAGTGAGCTTGCAATATACAAAATAAATACTAAGAGGAAGAGGAGGAGGAGGGAGAGGAGGAACTGTAAAATAACTGAATATATTTGTGATGTGCTGCCAGCGATTTGGATGACAATAGAGTGATGAAGAACTTCAGGCTATGACAGAATTCGGTAATGATGATGATGGAGAAGTTAATCCAAGGGAATTCATGCTCATTTGACTGATGGACGACATGTAAAGGATTACATAGTCAACACCAAAAATGTTACAGGTACCATCTTATGTTCCAAATTTGTGCCTGGAATCCTGTTTTAAAACAACCAAATTAGTTCTTTATTTTAAAGCAGCATCCTTTGTTGACTTAAATTTCACTACTAAAGTTTGATGGCATGAACAATGTTGTTATTATTAACAGTTTCAATTTCATATTTATAGTACAAATTCTTATAAAAATAATAAAAATCACACATTGCATATTATTTGGAGTTTTAAAATTTAATAATAGTTAACTGTTATTATTTTGGTGCACATACTTTTCACACTTTCATTAATAAAATTAGTATTTTAATGTTTGGTGGGTTTTCTATTTCAGTTTGATTTATATCTGTTAACACATGGTATGGAGATTTTTATTCTCTTTACACTTTCACTTGTATCTAACAGAAAACTCAGAAAATACAAATGATGATAGAATAGTACATTTTTTAATCATATAAAGGTTCATCAAGTTTGACACTTTGTTTTTCAATACAAAAAAATTCATCAATGCCCTAATTCTTCCAATAAGAGTCAGTACTTGATTTTGAAGGGGATAAATTCTGTACCTGTAGACCCATCTTTCCTGTTTGTTATATCCAAGAAAGCTGCTTTTGTAATAAAAAATTGGGGTAGAATATTTCCTGATTAAACTAGATTAAAACAGTTTCAATTATGCAACTTCTTGACAAGATGAAAAATTTAACTTTTGGTTTTTAATGCCTTAAGACTGCAAGAAAAAAAGCCATCCATAGAAAATATTGAAGATTTTGTTTTATCTAATAGATGAACGTCCCGTGATTTATTTAAAAACAGTTGTGATAGGCTTTCCAGATATCAATGGGTCATTCTCTCTTATTAAAGTTAGAGACAAACAACAGATTATGGGACATAAGTCGTAGATAAATGATACCCATCAGGTGATAGTCGAGTGATCTTTCTTACAATATGAGCTCTCCAAAAAATGCTTTGGTTGTTAATTTCAGTGAACTCTCTTTAAATTTAAATTTCAATAACATTAAATTTAGGGTTGTTTATTAGATCTTTTTTGAGATTTTTCCCCCATTAATTTATTTATTTGTTCATTTTACATCCAGATCGCTGCCTCCAAGTACCCTCTCACCCAGTCCCTCTGATCAAAGGAAATGAGGAAATAACAGTGGTGCAATTTCATATAGTTGTCTCAAAAGCCAATTAATTGTTCAACTAAAGCACAATAATTTTCAGTAAGAAATAAGTGTTCAGGTGGTAACAGTATTCAGAGCAATAAATATGATGAAAATTAAACATAATGTGCCTTACTGAAAAATTACTAGTTTTCTTGCTGCTCCTTTGTATTCTACTCGATAAATTTACCCTTCTTACCTTACATAGATGACTTTTCACTTCCCTTGTCTCTGACTCATTGCTTCTACTTATCTATATGGGGCCTGGGGTTTCCAGCTTTTCTTCTCCATCTTTCTGAGCCCATATCCTTTAGTGAGCTATATGTAGGTCTGGTTACAATGGAATTTCCCGAGGACCAGGAGATGTCTGTGTTCACACTGACAATCACTCTAAGGCTAAGGGGCTGGAACTCCTCTAGGGTACTTCTCGGGGAGGATAATAATACCCAGTGACACTCCTTTGGATAAAACTGATTTTCTCTTTCCCAAAAGATATCAATTGCAGATAGCTTCTTGTTTAGAGGTAGAACTCTGTCCATTTCCCCTTCTCAGTGCTGAGATTTTTCTCTCTTTAGAACATATGCAGGTCTGTGCGTGCTGCCAGGCTCTGTGACCTCACATGTGTGTCAGTCCTGATGTATATGGATGCAGTTTCCTTGGAGTTCTCCATTCTTCTGGTACTTACACTCTTTTCCTCTCCTCTTTCACAATCCCTGAGTGGAGGGCTTTGATAAATGGTAGCTGATTTAGGGCTTAGTATTTCAGTCTCTCACTCCCTACTCCTCTCTAATCTTTCCTGGTCAACACTATTTAAGGATGGATCTGGAAGTCTTCCTGCTCTCACTGTAAATTCTACAATCCCTCAAGGGAAAGAGAGACATGCTCTATTTTACAGAACTCTCATACAAAGACTTGTCTCCATTGGTGACTGATGATTCACCATACAGCAACATTTTGGTGGGATCTGGTGGCTTTGTACCTAGTGGTCCATCCACTTAGATTGTAAGGTAGAAAGAATGGTATTCTGTCACTTTTCCCATTCCCAATGCATAGAGTGCCGGCATCAGCAGTTAATCTAGATGAATCTGCATGCAGTATGATACGTTTCTATACCCAAAGCATCTTGAACTGACTGATGCTCCTGAGACTGACTACATTCACTGAAGGACATCCCTTCGACATCAGATTCATGAGCCCTTTGCTTGCCAAAGACTGTATATCTATAACGGATCAGGTATTATGAGATTCTGTTTAAAAAGGCAAGATATCACACTCATAAATTGCACCTGATCTGCTTTGTGGACAACTTGTCAGGAAAAAAACTCCCTGTCAATAGATTGGAGATTCTGTTCTGAAAATTTTATCTTAAGTTCCTAGTATATGTCTTAGACTCCCTTTCTTCGGGCAATACTCCTTGTTAGAAGTTATAGTCACTAATGACCAAATTGTTGCAAGACAGGCCTCATCTCTCAGACCCATTATTAGAATGCGTTCTAAGGAAATGTGGCAAAGCCAACCCTCTGTCAGACATATTTCTGGTAAAAATGTCTTTCCATTCTATAGGCAAATTAAAGGTACTTTGAGACTTCATCTTACTCCTATAATGGCCAAGATCAATAAACTAATGTCAGAAAATTTTAGTGAGGATGTAGAAAAGATCACTTACTGCTGGAGAAATTGTAAATTATCAGTCCACCCTCATCAGAGAAGCTGCTTCCTCTGGTAAATGGGAATTAACAAAGAGGACAATAACTGGACAATATGTAAAGAGGGTGAGACTTGGAATACTCAGCTCTAAGTGGGATGTATCAAAGCCCTCCATTTAAGGTTCAGGAATTATAAAGAGGAGAGCGAAAGATTGTAAGGGCCAGAGGAGGTGGAGAACTCCAAGGATACACAATGTCCATAAACAACAGGATTGATACACATATGAATTCACAGTGAATGACAGCACACACAGACCTGCATTGTTCAAAATAGAGAGAAGTCCCAGTACTGAGAATGGCAAGTAGACAGAGTCCAATCCCTAACAAAAAAGATACATGAAATTGATCTCTTTTGGGAAAGAGAAAATCAGATTTCTTGAGCGGAGTGTCATTGAGTATATCAACGATACTTTAGGGAAGGCTCTATGCTATGAAATAGTTGGCCTACACAAAATGGACTCCATGTTTGTATTTGGTGTTCACGCGCGTGAGTGTGTGTGTGTGTGTGTGTGTGTGTGTGTGTGTGTGTGTGTGTATGTGTGTGTATGCACATACTTTTGTTTTGCTGTGTCTTATTGCATTTTCTTTTCTTTTTAGTTTATCTGTCTTGATTTTTATTTTTTTTTTGTCTGTCTATGTTGTTTATGTTTATTTTGAGATGGAGGGTGAGACAACATAAAGTTGGATGGGTCAAGAGAGGATCTAGGAGTACTTGGATGAGAGGGAAGAGTATATTGACAGTATATTATTTGCAAAAAGGTTAAATAAAATTCTTGTAATTCTATACAAAAGAACAATGGGCTCTCACCATCTCTTTTGACTTCACCAAGTAGAATTTGTATATTGTCTTAGGTACATATTGTACCCATGTAGAAAGACCTGGGCTTTGGCTCTGCCAAAGAATTGAAAAAGCCCTTACTCATATTCAATGAAAGTTTTGAAGAAGGCCTCCTGAGGAAGATGCACCTCTAAATAGATGCTATGGGAACATGTCAAGCTAGCAGTTCAGTGATATGAGCCTTAAATATGTCCTTATGTGCTTAACAGAAGATACATTAAAGCGGGACAATTAAAATGTTGATTACATCAATCCAGATGCCTCATGAGAACCCATTCTTTCTTTACTCCACATTGGTCAAGCTAAAACCTGGACGCAGAGAACCCAGAATGCCTTGCCTTGCCATTCTCATAGTCAATTTCTTTAACCAGGCATTCATGAGATATCTCACAAAAAACTCAAAAAAGAGATAAGTGAACTCCAACAATGCAATCCACTATATAAATAGACCCAAGGGGGAAAAAACATATGATCATCCCACTAGATGCTGAAAAGCTTTTGACAAGATACAACACCAATTCCTGCTAAATTTATTGGCAAGATCAGGAATTCAAGGTTCACATCTAAATATAATGAAAACATTATACAGCTAAACAATAGCCAACATCAAACTAAATGGAGAGAAACTTGAAACAATTCCACTAAAATCAGGGCCTAGACAAGGCTGCCTACTCTCTCCCTACCTATTCAACATAGTACACGAAGTTCTGGCTAGAGCAATTAGAAAACAAAGAAGATCAAATGAATACAAACTGGGAGGGAGGAAGTCAAGATACTACTATTTGTAAGTGACCCCAAAACTCTACCGGAGAGCTCCTACAGCTGATGAACAACTTCAGCAAAGTGGCTGGATAGAAAATTAACTCAAACAAATTAGGAGCCTTCCTCCACTCAAAGGATAAAAGGGCTGAGAAAGAAATTAAGGAAACCCCACCCTTCACAATAGTCACAAATAATATGAAATACCTATGACTCTAACTAAGCAAGTGAAAGATCTGTATGACAAGACCTTCAAATTCCTGAAGAAAGAAATTGAAGACCTCAGAAGATGGAAAGATCTTCCATGCTCATGGATTAGCAAGATTAATATAATAAAAATGGCCATCTTACTGAAAGCAATCTACAGATTCAATGCAATTCCCATTAAAAATTCCAACTCAATTCTTCATAGAGTTAGAAAGAGCAATTCTCAAATTCATTTGAAATAACCAAAGAGCCAGGATAGGGATAGTGAAAACTATTTGGAACAATAAAAAAATTTCTGGGGGAATCACCATCCTTGACCTCAAGCTATACTATAGAGCAATAGTATTAAAAACCGCATGGTATTGGTACAGAAGCAGGCAAGTAAGATCAATGGAACAGAATTGAAAACCCAGAAATGAACCCATACATCAATGGTTACTTGATCTTTGACAAAGAAGCTAAAACCACCCAGCAGAAAAAAGACAGCATTTTTAACAAATGGTGATTATTCAACTGATGGTCTGCATATAAAAGAATGAAAATCAATCCATTCTTATCTCTTTGTACAAAGCTCAATCAAGTACAAGTGGATCTAGGACCTTCACACAAAACCAGATACACTGAACCTAATAGAGCAGAAAGTGGGAAAGAGCCTCGAATATTTGGGCATAAGGGAAAACTTCTTGAACAGAATACAAATGGCTTATGCTCTAAGATCAAAAATTGACAAGTGGGACCTCATAAAATAGAAAAGCTTCTGTAAAGCAACAGTCACTGTCAGTGGGACAAAATAGCAACCAACAAATTGAAAAAAAAATCTTTACTAACCCTATATCTAATAGAGGGCTAATATCCAAAATATACAAAGAACTAAAGAAATTAGACTCTACAGCACCAAATAGTCCTATAAAAGATGAGGTACAGAGCCAAACAGAATTCTCATCTGAGGAATCTCTCATGGCTGAGAAGCATTTAAGGAAATGTTCAACATCTTAGTCATCAGGGAAATGTACATCAAAATGACCTTGAGATTCCACCTTCCACCAGTCAGAATGGCTAAGGTAAAAACCTCAGGTGACAGCAGATGCTGTCAAGGATGTGAAGAAAAAGAAACACTCCTTCATTTTCGGTGGGATTGCAACTTGGTACAATTACTCTGAAAATCAGTCTGGCAGTCCCTCAGAAAATTGGACATAGTACTATCTGAGAACCCAGCTCTACCACTCTTGGACATATATTCAAAAGATGTTCCAAATATAACAAGAACACACGCTCCACTATGTTCATAGAAACCTTATTTATAATAGCCAGAAGCTGGAAACAAAGCAGGTGTTTCTCAACAGGAGAATGGATACAAAAAAGTTGATACATTTATACAATGGAATACTACTCAGCCATTAAAAATAATGACTTCATGAAATTCTCAGGCAAATGGATGGAACTAGAAAATATCATCCTGAGTCAGGTAACACAATCACAAAGGAACACACATGGTATGCACTCACTGATAAGGGAATATTAGGGAAAAAAATCCAATACCAAAGATACAACTTACAGACCACATGAAGGTCTAAAAAAAAAAAAAAGAAGAAGAAGACCAAAGTGTGGGTGCCTCAGTCCTACTTAGAAAGGGGAACAAAACAACCAGGGTAGGTTGAGGGTGGCGGGGAGTTGGGAAGAAGAGAGGAGAGAGACAGGAAGAAAGGGGAAGGAGGATTAGGTGTGGAAGGAGATGGGCGAGATGTACAGAGGGTCAAAAAAATTGAATAGAGGTGTGTAGAAATGGGGGATGGGCCACTGGAGGTAGCCACCAGAAACTTCCACACGACAGAAAAGAAAAAGACTCCCAGGACCCCTCAAAAATGACATTAACTGAAATACCCAACAAAGGAGAGAAAGAGCCTGTAGAGACCAGATTCATAGGTTAGGCATGGCCCCCGGTTGAGGGATGGGGTCAGCCACACCTCATAAAATTTTAACCCAGAATCACTCCTGTCTAAAAGAAATGCATGGACAAAGGGTGAGGCAGGGATTGAAGGAAAGACCATCCAGAGACTGCCTCACCTGGGGATCCACCCAATATGCAGTCACCAAATCTAGACATATGCTGATGCCAAGAAGTGCTTGCTGACAAAAGCCTAATATGAATGTCTCCTGAGAGGCTCTGTGAGAATCTTACTGATACAAATGGGGATGCTTACAGCAAACAGTTGGATGAACATGGGAACCCCAATGGAGGAGTTACAGAAAGGAATGAATAAGCTGAAGGGGTTTGCAACAGCATAGGAAGAACAACAATATCAATCATTAATTACAACCATCAAATCCAAGTCCTCCACCATTGCTGTTACATTAAAACCCACATCATCAGCTCATTGATTATTAGTAGGCTCTTTAAAACAAGATTTCAAATGAGAGCCATTCCTAACCAACTTCCCCTTTTTGGTTGATGTCCATGATTCCCTGGCTGAATAGTTATAGTAGACAGTGTTATGACCCTCCAGAAGACACTAACATGACCATAAATGACCAAGATTGATGTTTCTGCTTCATCATGGAGAATTCACATGAGTAAATGAATCTGAATTGTGTTGTAAGGATAGTATTGCTGAACAGAGTAAAAATAAATAAATAAATAAATAAATAAATAAATAAATAAATAAATAACTTCAGTCTCAAACTACAGAGATGCCCCATTTTAAACCAAGTTTTGCCCAGAGTACGCTGTCTTTCCTTTGCATAATAAAAGCTGATTTATATAAGGGATAAATTCCATTGTAGAAACAGTCTTAGTAAGTCTATTGTCTTAGTACACAGTTCTACAAGGCTCTGCCTATTGTCTGTTCGCGTTCATTTCATACATGGTATCTCTTTCTTTGCTTTTACTGAAATAAAATTATTCCTTAAAATAAGATTGTGAACTCATGATTCATCTTTAAAACTATAAAAATTCATACTTTTATAGATTATTTACATTTGATATCCAAACTTTCAATTTATATTGTATTTGTTATTTCTGGTGCTGAGTTTAGATTATCTGTAAGTTTTCTGTCTTTTAGAATTTGTTATTTTAACTTGTCAAAATTAGCTTCTAGAATTATTTTATGTCAGGACCAAAATGTGTATGATTGGCTCAGTACCAACCTTTCTATTGATGTCTGTGATCAAAGATTCCAGGGTGTATTAGAACACATGAAAGGTAAATTATATGCTTATGGTTTTAAGTTCTCAGACCTGACTGTTTCACATCAAAAGCTCAAGCAATGATTTATGACAATTTGTCACCTGTGATAATTTCTCATTACTTGTACTGTATCTGAAAATGATTAAGCTTTATAGAACAAGGCATATTATTATTGTTACAGAAAAAACTGTCTCTGCCAGGCCTGGTGACACAGGTGTGTCACTGTGGCATAGAGGATCAGAATTCAAGAGCATCATTGGTTAAAACTTAGTGCAAGCCCATTTTGAACTACATGGAACCCTATCTCAAAATAAGATGTGATGATATGAACCAGATTTCAACCTTCGTGAATTTATTCCCCAGTCTGTTTTTAGGCAATATAACAGATAAGCCTTGGAAGAAGAAGAATTAGGGAGTTTCCTTGTAACACCCTGTACAGAGATCTGTAATTCCAAAAAAGTGTGAAAATCCCCTATATTCTAAAGTAAATGAATATTGGGAAATCTATCTCTGTTTATTTTATTGTCACCTTGACCCAAGTTAAAGTCATTTGGGAAAAGAGAATCTTGATTGGAAATATTTCCATCATGTTGGCTTGAAGGCAAGACTGTGGACATGTTCTTGATTAATGATCAATGTAGGAAGGCTCAACTTACTGTAGTCATCCCTGGGCTATAAGAAAGAAGAGTAAGCAAGCTGCAAGGAACAAGCCATTATGTGGCATACTTCATGGTCTCTACTTCAGTTCCTGACTCCTGTCTCGAATTCTGTGCTGGCAAGTTTGTGTCTAACTTGACACAAGCTAGAGGAATTGACTTAGAACTAGTGTGGTGAAGCATGCTCGAATTCTGCAAATCTCAAAACGTGAGACTGTCAGGAGTGGGGCTAAGTCCAAGCACATAACCTGGGGACTCCCAACCAGGTGGTCACAAGTAGTCATAGCACAGCACCTGAAACTCCTCTCCATGGTAATGAGGCATCTCAGTACCGTACTTAGCTTTCAGCCAACAATCTTTTCCCTCCCTGGATATTTTTACACCCCTCCACCAAACTATATATTCCTTGGTCCACATCAAATAAAGTGTATGCACTCAAATCCACCCCAAATAAATATGTCTCAGAGAGATACTTCATTAAAGAGAATGACTTTGCCTAAGAGCGCCTTAACACTAAGATTCTTGAAGAAGGCCTCTCCTCTCCCACCACATTCACTTCCAACCAGATTTGGACCACGCTTGTCCAGGACTCCGCTTCCTTCCTCCAGCCTGGCAGGCAGTGATGTTTGCCACCTTGGAGAGAGAATTGGACTGTGGACTGCACCCATTCTGGCCTTCATTCCATTTCTAACCCAAAGTACTGGTGACAGAGTCTGGACACCCAGAAATCATTGGCAGAACCCAGTACTGCAGAGGGAGGCTCAATTAAGAAAATGTCTCCATAAAATCGTAGTGTAGACAATCATATAGGGCACGTTCTTAATTAGTGATTGATAGAAGAGGACCCAGCCCATTGTACAACATCAGTGCTCATTGTCCCGGTTCCATAAGAAGGTAGGCTGAGCAAACTACAGAAAGCAAGTCAGCGAGCAGTACCTCTCCGTGGCTTCTGCATCAGCTCCTGCCTCCAGATTCCTGCCCTACTTGAGTTCCTGCCCTCACTGCTTTTGATGATGAACTGCTGTATGGAACTGTAAGAGAAATAAACCCTTTCTTCCACAATTGTTTTAGTCATGGTATTTCATCACAGCAATAGTAACTCTAAGAATAGTTCCTAACTTGACTTTCTTTCATGATAGAATAAAGACTATAAGATAAATCAAAGCCTCTCCTCTCCACATTTCTTTTAGTCCTGGTGTCTGTCACAACAATAAAAAGCAAACTAGAGAAACTTTATGACAACTTCACGAGTAGTTCTCTTTTGACAGACAAATACAGATTTACACTGAGGAAAGTTATTCTCCCAAACATTTAGGTCATCTGCATACTTCATACTCATACCTCTTAACCCAAGGTTTGGTTTTCATATTCAGAAATCCCTGGCCAAAGTAAACTGTTAAAGCATTTTCTCTGTTGTTTCACATTCAGTGTGGATATATACACTTCTTCCGCTGGCAATTTGTGTAGGGTTCCTGAAGAATTTTCATATCCTCCAGCCAAATACAAGAACTTTCATTACAACTTCATGCTCACTTCAAAACATGATGCCTTTGTCTGCACAGCTATTAAAACTCAGACCTTAAGTTGTCAGTTGCAATGATGCCCTCAAACTCTATCCTTGTGTAAAATTGTAGTTATAGTAAGGTCCTTATTTCTAGTCCCTGTGGATTTTAAAAAAGATTTATTATTTTATGTGTGTGATCATGCAGGCAAGCGTGCATGTCAGTATGCATATATGCCTGTGTGTACCTATGTGTGAATGTATGTTTTTGTGCATGTGCATGTGTATGAGTATTTGAGTGTGTGTGCATGTGCATGTGTGTGCGTGCATGCATGTGTATGTGTGTTATGTGTGTGTGTACGTGTGTGTGTGCATGCATGTGTATGTGTGTGTATGTGTGTGTTGTGTGTGTGCATGTGTATGCATGTTTATGTGTGTGTATGTGTGTGTGTGCGTGTGTGCATATGTATGTGTGTGTATGCATGTGTGTATGTGTGTGTGTTTGTGTTGTGTGTGTGTGTGTGTGTGTATGTGTGTGTATGTGTATGTGTGTGCGTGTGTGCATATGTGTGCGTGTGTGTGTGTTGTGTGTACCCAGAGTCCAAAAATAATTAGCTCATGTAGCTCATGTCCTTCTCTATCTTTATCTTCCTATTTCTTTGAAACAGAATCTCCCCCCTTGACCCTAGGGCTCCAGTGATTTTTTACAAGGATGGAATCTAGGAAGTCCCAGCGGTCCTCTTGTTTCTAAGGAGCAATGGTTACAGGCAGGTGTAGTCATCTCTCCCTTGTCGTTAGTATCTGAACTCCGGTCTTCAAGGTCTCAGGGCCAGCACTCCTCCAGTCCTTCCCTGTGATGAGTTTTTCTTTGTTCTTCTCAGCATCTTTTGTTCCTTAATCTACTTTAATCTAAAGCTCTGATAGCAAATCTAAGTGTTAGTATCTGTGGGATACACGGGTGATGCCAGGAATAAACAAGTGATGATTGCTGTGCGGAATCACAATGGAAGCAGAGCTGGAGAAGGCGTCCGGATACAGCCCAAATTCCAAAGATGTGCTGCACACAACAATAACAAACAAGACCTTGGTGCAATGCAGCCTTACTCAAAACTTTAGCAAGTGTGTGCCCATGGATATGGGGCATTCTATAGTTTAAAAACAAAGAAAAAGAAAAAGAAAAAGAAATTCTAGGTGGGAGAATAAGTCAGGACTTCTGTGCTAATGACTTGGCCACTTTATTAAATATTTTGACAATATTTATATACTCTTCCCTGTAAATTCATGTTATAGAAATTTCCCCTCACCACACATATTGTGACTCTTAGCTTGCTGTTACAGTGGGAAGTGGTGGCCCTCTGACTCCTTTGTCTGCTCCTGGGACTCTTTTCCTCCTATTGGGTAGCCTTGGTCAGCTTCAATATGGGGAGTTTGGCCTTGTCTTGTTGTATCTTGTTCTGCCTATTTTGGCTGTTGTCTCTTGGAGGCCTGATGTTTTCTGAAGAGGTGTTGGAGACAGAGTGGGTCTCTGGGAAAGCAGAGGTATGGGGAAGCTGGAAGGAGTTGAGCAAGGATACGTTGTGTGAGAAAAGAGTGTTTTCAATAAAAAAGAAAAACTGTAAAGAAAATAATTTCTTTTATGAATATTAGGAGGGATGCAGCCAAAGATATCAAAAGTTGCTCATAAATATGTTATACACATGGCTAAATTGGTGACAGTGTGTACGAACACTTGATGTGCAGGCATAAAGTCCAAAATTTGAATGCCCAACATTCATGTAAAAAATTTATGCATTGATGTGCATGCTTATAACCCAATATGGAGGGCAAAAGTAGTCATATCCTAAGAACTCTCTTGGCAGCCAGTCTAGCTGAAATAGCCAACTTTCAGTTCTTTGATAGACAATGTCTCAAGAGAATTAGAAAAATAGACAATAATTAGTATCTTCAAAATATGCTCATGTCCAGTCCATGTTTGCACATAGGTGTAGATATCCTCATATTAACTCATCTGGATCACATGAATCACATGTATACATACATACCACACACATAAATACATACTCAAAGTGTTGTAGAATGGTACAGGGATATGATTTAAAAGGTGTGACAATTTTATGTTTCTAAGACTGGATTGTGTAATCCTTACTGTCTGGAATTTGTTATATCTACCAAGCTGGCCTCCAATTTACAAAGATCCACCTGCATCTACTTTCCAAATTTTGGGAATAAAATCATGCATACCATGTCCAGCCCATAAATTGAAACATCTAATTAGTAAATAGCAGGTTACAATTACATAAATTAGTGCATAGAATTAAGTAGCAAAGCACATTAACACATAATATCCATAGTATGCTGATTTAAGGAAAGACAAGGGAATGAAGTTTATGCAGAATTCAACATTCGTGTGCTATGATAATTATACTATATGTATTTTATGATTAATTATTAATTACTACCTCCATCTCAACATATATTATTCCATTGACTTGTGCAAAAATAAAGCTTATAATGGAAGGTATTACTCATTCAGTATTTGGGAAATCTGAAGTGTGTTCATTTGCATAACAAGTCAGACTCATAGGGTAAGGTGCTGAGAGAAGGATGTAGTTTGTCTACACAAGCTGTCTGCTACTAGGGGCATCTGATGAGTTTGTGCATTTACCTTCCTCCCTTAATGCTTCATAGTATGACTAACTACAATTTAAGAAGTCAAGATAAACAAAAACATCCACTGATTAGATAGGCAGCAGGTATCTGGAGGTGTCTATAAAGAGCCACATAATGTAGCAATTTAAACTTTTCTTAGTAAGGCCATGGAACATCATTTAAGGCAATTACTACTACATTTTAGGTAATTTCCTCTATCATTTTTACTTTTCTTGGTTTATCCAATTATCTCTAAAGCCAAAGTCATTTTCATGCAAACTATCCAGTGGTATTCTGATTTTTCAGATCTTAATCACTCGTTTTTATTGTTTAAATTCTGATTATAGACTTTGCAGCAGCAAGAACTGAAAAGAGAGTATTAGAGGTAAATGCCAATTTCCAATACTGTCCTATCAGGGCTCCACGCAGAGATGGCTCGTTCTAGGAGTTCATGTACAGAATCGGAGTTAGGAATTTGGAAGAGAAGAATGGGAAAATGAAAAGAAATTGCATTGTATTGCACGATTGCTCTTGGCTACAGTTTCTGAACAGAATCCATAAAGAAAGCAACAAAACAGCCCCTTGAGGAAAATAAGTCCTTCTTGATGGGTAAGAAAATTGATATAGGGAGAAAAGGTGGGTGGATCTTTCCAGCTCAGTATGGACAAAAGGGAAATGAGTTCTGCTCAAAACCAGATGGGATCTACTGGCTGTTCACTTGATATGGGATTCACTCCACACTGGATGTTGTGTGTGTGTGTGTGTGTGTGTGTGTGTGCGCGCGCGCGCGCGTGTGCATGTGTGAGTCAGAGGACAACCTAAATTATTATTACCTTTGTGTGTCATTTTCTTTTTCATTTGAGACTGGGGTTCTCTTTGGCCTAGAACTCATGTAGTATACTGGATAACATAGCTTCCCTGAAAGCCCCAGGGATTGCCCTCTCTAGAACCTGGATAATATGTTTGTGCCACCTTCCTTCCTAGGTGGGTTATGGAGATTAAATACTAGTGCTCTTTCTTGATTTTCTGACAGTGTCATCAACTCAACCCTCTATATTTAAACAGTACAATAGCCCGCTATGCTTCCCAAGTGTGCCAATAGCTCAGTATGTAAGAGGAGTGGTCTCACATGCTAGGTCCTTTCGTCCTTTCTCAGCCCCATTGCTGCTGGATTTCCAAGCCAAGCCCAAGCCACACATAATTTGGCAACTTTTGAATACTTAGTAAGAGACAAAAACTTCTAAGACAGGGAGTACTAAAGGTATCCAGACAAAATTTCAAGAAGAAGAGCTCTTACCAGTCAGAAAAATTAAAAATTAGTGCATGCCAGAAAGGCAATTTCTCACAAAAGACTGTGAAACGAATCAGCAAAGCAAGAGCCTGAAAACTCCTTCCGGAGAGGTGGTTGAGATTCAAAATATAGTGGAGATGCCTTTAAGTAGCACTTTGCAGGTTCCTAAAAGGGACCTAAAATCTGTGCCTTCCTTCCTCTTCAGCAGGCTCCATCTCAGGTTTGCAGGGACTGGTGCAAATTAAAGTAATGCACTTGATTCTCAGAGCATCATCTCTCCCTTGGAGCTTTCCCAATTATCATTATCCCCGGTAATATCAAGGATTTGAAAAAATAGAAACTAAGCCATCTCTCTCCCTCCTGAGCTAAAGCAAAGCTTATTACTGAACCCCTTTCCTTCATAGACCTATTCTTTAGCAGACAGAGATTTAAAGCCCATGTAAGCATTGGTTTTAAGTATATACCTGAAACAGAAATATATCTACATATCAGATATAGTGTACAACTAGAACTAAAGATAAAAAAGACATAAATATCTTTTTAAGATTGCCTTTTCTAAGAGAATGTGTAACATTTATTAAGATAGGTGGTGTTAAAATTTAAGTATGTTTCTTAATAAGACCCAAACTTCAGTATCTAAATTCTCACATGTAAAAAGCACACTCAACATTGATTTTTGTATACGAGCATGAGGCTATTTTTATTCAAGCCATTAAAATGATTAAGAGTTTGACCACTCACCTCATACCTACCAAGTATATCTCTAGGCCTAATTACTTCTATTTCCTCATTCAAATTTTCATATTCCTTTCCTTCTCCCCAATTCTTTCAGCTTTACTCATCTATTGGTCACCCGGTTTAATTTTTAATGGCAGTACCTCTCCTCAAGTCTTCACTGTCTAACTGAAGCTTTCTAATTGCTCCCTGATTCAGCTCCAGGTTTTAGTGCCATCTGGCAATCTGTCCAAAAATAGCTATATGATTTATCTATGATACACACTCATGAATGCAGTCCGTTTAATTAAGTAAGTAATTAATGGATTAGCATTTAGTTTTGTTTCATTTTCTATGAGATAGGGTCAGTAGTCTGGACCAACTTTGAGCTTCTAATTCTCCCGCCTTCACCTTTTGAATGATGAGATTCTAAGTGTGAGCCTCCTTGCTTGGTTCACGTGGTCCCAATACCCATTGAGCTACATCCCAAGCCCAATATGGTTCATATTTATAGAATTGTTATTCTGTCACAGAACCTACCACATAGCTAGTCCAGGTGTTGCACTTCCTTCCACATACATCTCTTTGCTACCAGACTGATGCTTACTGAGTGTACTGGTTTCAGATTGGTAATTTTCTTTGTTGTCCCCCACAATTACCCTTATATCTGGTGTTTCCCTCTTTGAGAAACCACTTTGAATCTCAACAACTGTAAATGTTAGCTTTGGTGTATGATACTGTCTAGTTAGACTTATCTATTTCTCCACTTAAACCTGGGTATTTTGACTCTTATATTCTCAAGCTAAGTACCTTGCTTGTATTCTTCTGTAAGATGTGCCCCCAGTCAACAACGATGCTGTCTTTTAAATGTGGTCATATGGGGCTGAAACAATGACTCACTGTTTAAAAGCAATGACTGCTTTTCCAAAGGACTTGAGTTTTTTTTCTGACACCCATGCCTGGTAGCTCACAGCTACTTTTAACTCCAGCTCCAGGGTATTCGATGTCACCTTCTAGCCTTTGTGGGCCCTGAACTCAGATATGCACTTGGACAAGGAAAAACATACAAAGTTAAAAATGAAATGAAATCTCTTAAGTAAGTTTAAATTGTGTCATATTGGTAAATATACTGATAAGTTTTATTCATTCTGCCTCAAGTTTGCTGCCCTAGTGCTGATGATACTGTTTCTGGTTGTTTTCATTAAGTTGCCCATCTGCCTTGACAGAGCCAATCAAATAAAATCTACCTAAAAATTACAAACCCTTCTGCTTTTCATATTGCATATAGGTTGATTGTAAGGTCAAAATTACTCGGAGCCCCTTCTCCCTTTGCACAGCTGGGTCCATGGAATGATGTCATCTCTGCTCTGTTTTAAGTCTGTCTGTACTCAGTGGTCAGCCCAAAAACACAGAAGCGGAGCTTTAATAAAAAGGAAGCTTTCCCATAGTTTAGGATTTATGTTCCTGGCACAAATAGGTTCAGTCACGGCTCCCAAAAGTTCCATTGCTTTCTAGTTAAACTCTGAATCCTCTTCGGTCAGGATGACCTTCAAGTCCATGCTCACTAATCAGATGGCATTACACAGAAGTGTGGGCCCATTGTGCGTCAAGTATTTCTTGGTGCTTTAAGCTCTTAAGTGTACCAATAAGTGCGGATAAATGTTTGTTGAAAGATCAATGGGACTATGTTTGGAGAGGACAGTGCTGCCCAGCTAGATCAATACAAGCTTCACTTTTGTCATCTGTGGCCCACATAGCTGATCTTCCTTCTGTCCTATAGCTTAATTCTCTTCTCAATGTATTGTATCCCCCATTAAGACCTGGGTAATGAAGTTGCAGTTTGTTACAGAAGTCTATCTCTAGCACTCTAAACTGGCTGCATCATCTGCTACTTGTTGCTCGATACTAGTGACTAGTGATCTTGCTTCAGCTTCTGCTTCTCATCTTGTGACTCTGGTCCTAGGCAAAACACATGTGACAAATGGAAAAGAGAAATTATACGGAGAATATTTTACTAGAAGCAAGCGGTTTTCCATTGTAAAATAGCAGGTACCATGAACATTTTTCACGTGTCACCTCTGATGGGCTAAGTTCTTCAGCTGATTTTTGAAAAACATCTGTTATAAAAAAAATTACTGGAAAATAATTTACTATAAAATGAAGTTTCCATTTATTTAGTTACTAAAACATATTCAGGTTTTACTATATTTGATTCATACATGAATATATGCATTAATTTTATTTAAATTTCTCTTGGAGACATATAATTAAGAATTTTGCAGTTTGGGCTAGGCACTTGGCTCAGCAATTAAAAATGCTTTTTGTTCCTTGTCAGAATGATGCACACCTTCCCCAGAACTTGGGAGATAATTAACAGGTGAATTTCTCTGGATTTAGTGCCTGCATGGGTTATATAAAGAGATCCATGCAAGTTAAGCTGCAAAGTGAGATCCTATATCAGGTGGACAAACACACAGACAGACAGAAAGGTAGGTAGACTGAGGCACAAGTGTTGCCCTCTTTTAGAGAAACAGTTTGGTTCCCAGCATTCATGTCAGGCTGCTCACAACCACCTGCACCCCAAACCCAGGCAGATGAAACAATGCCCTCTTTTGACCTTTGCTGTTAAGTGCATGCACTTGTATATACACAAATGAGAATGAGAGATAGGGGCACGCACACACACACACACACACACACAGAGAGAGAGAGAGAGAGAGAGAGAGAGAGAGAGAGAGAGAGAGAGAGAGAGAGAGAGAAGAGAGAGAGGGAGATAGGGAGGAGAGAGAACAATAAATCAAAAAACAGAATCTCATGGATCTATGTGAGGTTTCTTAGACATCTCCCACTCCACTGGTTCCCTGTGTGCTACTCTGCACTGCTCTAAACTACTATTAGCATGAACTTTGTGTTCCATGTTTATAAAATATATATTAAATCCAAAATATTTAATGGAGATTGAATTCTACAGGCAGAAGACTTTTACATCTGATTGTCTATTATTGGTCCCAGAACACTTTTTTTCTAAAACATCAAATTGACTTTTAAATTATGGGTACTTCCAGTGACATCAATACAGCTAGAAATGCCCCTGCATAGCATCATGCATTTAGGACTACATTGTTCGAGGTTTCTGATTTTTTTTTCTTTTAGAAGACAATAGATATAAATTGCTGGAGTAAAGCAAACCTTTGTCCTACTCCCAAATATTGCCTTTTAGGCCAATTTTCTTCTTCTTCTTCCTGGTCATCAGACAGAGACTTTCACTTTAATCATGAGCTGTAGTATCCAAGACAGAGCCAGAAAAACATTTCCTATCATTATTGCATTTTGTGCTTGGCTTTCTTGTCAGCTACTCATTTTAAAACATGGCAATTTTATTAGCCAGTTTTCCTGTCTCTATCCAGCTCTCCTTGTTGAAACTGCCAATTTGTGGGATTTGAGGAGCCCATTTCATTAAATTATCTATCATATACCTTAGTGAAAAAACAATGACTGACTAGCTTCTGAAACAACTAATAAGGTACAAATCGATTGATTTTGTTTATGTAGTTTTTGGATAATGTAGTTTCCAAGGTTAGTTGTGTATGACATATCAATTTTAGATATATTACAGACATGCAATATTAATCTGAAAATTTAATTCTTAAGCCTTGCACCAGGCTCATTATGAACATATACACGGTAAAAACTGTAATGGGACACAGAAATATGAGTCTGGAAGAAAGGTCTACTGTGTTTCCTAGGTAAGATAATGAAGGAATTATTGTCTTTCAGTATTTAAAAAGGTAGCACAAAGAGAAAGATGAATTCCCGACAAGCTTCTTCATTTATTGACTTTCCTGTTTATACTAAAAGTGAAGCTTTTGTCATGTTAAAGTGAAATAACTGATGAAATCCTTATTTGGGGCTCACTTCAGAAGCATTCCTCGAATCCATTTATAATGTCATGTAAGACATGGCCCATGGCCTTGGTGAGTCAAAGTCTAAGCAGAGATGAAAGCAGGCTTGTATTATACATAAAGATATTCATCTAACCCCGGCATAGAAGAGGCAAATCAGAAAGATCCCAGACTGATAGAATCTTGGAGTGACCCTGTCAAAAACAGAAGTCCAAAAACAAAACAGAGAGGCATGCTGAAGAAAGGAGGGAGTAAGGGGAAGAATGAGAAAGGTAAGGGGAAAGGAAGAAAAGAGAAGGGAGGGAAGGAGAGAGAAGAGAAAAAGAAGAAAGGGCAGAAAGGGGAGGGGGCAGAGGGAAAAGAAAAGACTTCATCTCTCTGGGAAGTAAAAATACATTCGATTTCTTGGGTAGCCTGTGGGAGCAGGTAATCACTGGGACAAAAGGGATTGGTTTAGGGTTATGGAAGAGAGAGAGAGAGAGAGAGAGCAATGGGAGAAATTACTAGAGTTGGGAAGCTTTGGAAGGTGAGATAGAAACCTAGTATAGTAGAAAGAGCCAGGAATCTATGATGGTGACACTAGCTAAGCCTCCTAGTAGTGGAGGATATACAGGCTGAACTAGTTATGTCCTATGACTAGGCTGAGACTTCTCAGCCACAAATCCTTAGGCTTACAACTTGTCATGCTTGGAAGATGTTCTGGAGTAAAGTTGGTGCAGAACTTGTGACAATGGCCAATGACTGGCCCAGCTTGAGACCCATGTCACTATGCCATGAGATGAACCCTGGCATTATCTGAAGGGCAAGGAACCAGAGGTTGGGTAGCTCAGAGGTCTAGGAAAGAATAGAACCTCACTACTGGCAAGAAGAAGAAGAGGATGAGGAGGATGAGAAGGTGAATGAGAAGGAGGAGGAGGCAGTGGAGGAGGAAGAGTAGAAGGAGGATTAGGAGGAGAGGAAGAAGAGGAAGAAGAGGAGAAAGAAAAATAGATGAAGAAGGAAAGAAAGAAAGGAAGGAAGGAAGGAAGGAAGGAAGGAAGGAAGACACTCTGCTATACTCTTAGACCAGAACTAGAATAATAATCATCATTGAGGTTTCACCCAGTAACTGATGAGAATGTATGCAGAGACCCACAGTCAAACATTTGGCAGAGCTCAAGGAATATTGAAAAAGAGGGGAAAGAAGAATTGAAGGTGCTAGATCGGTTACGGACACTACAAAAAAAAAAAAACAAAAAAAAAAAAACAAAAAAAAACACAGTATCAATTTACTTAGGCCACAGAGACTGAATCAACAATTAGGGAGCCTGTATGGGTCAGACGCAAATAATCTTATATATGTTATAGATGTATGGTTTGATGCTCTTGTGGGACTACTAACAGTGGGAGCATGGCTGTCTTAGACTATTTTGCTTTCCTTTACTACTCTTCTTCAAGGATGTGCTTCGTCTTACTATAACTTAATAGGCCATGTGTAGTTGATATTCCTGGGAAGCCTGCTCTTTTCTGAAGGGAAATGGAGGAGGAATGCATTTGGGAAAGAGGGGAGGGGAATGTGGACTCAGAGAAGAGGAGGGTGGGAAACTGTGCACAGGATGTAATATATAATAAAAGACCAGTGAAAGAAATTAGAAGTAAGTATTTTAGGAATGTTTATTATACAGGCTGCAAAGATGGTTCAGTAGTTAAGAAAAATTTGCTTCTCTTGAAGAGGACCCCATGTGGACTACTGGTTCATACCACTTAGCCTAGCTTTTACTGTTGGTACTAGAGTGGTCTGAATTCAGCGAAGCAAGTACTTGCTGAAAATTTTTCCCAGTGCCTTTTCTTTCCATTTTCGGGACAAGATTTTATGTAGACAAGACCCAAATGCACTATCTGGCTAAGAATGACCTCAAACTTGCCTTCCTCACCAAGTTGCTGAGTATACAGAAATGTGTCTCCACTCACAATTTAGGGGTTAATCTGTATTTTCCTGGAAGTAATTTTGCATCTCAGAATCTAAAATTCCCTTTGATATTCACACTTCTGTAGTCATGGTTACTTTTAATTATCAACCTGATACAACCTAGAGTTATCTTAGAGGAAAAGCTTGATTAAGTAAAAGCCTACATCAGATTATCCTGTAAGAATATATGTGGAGATTTCATTGAATGTTCATTTATTTAGAAGGTCTGAGTCCATTGATGATGACACCATTGTCTAAGCAGGTGGGTCTTGACTATATAAGAGAGCTATCTAAGTGTGAACCACGTCATGGTGTTTACCTTAATAGCAGAAACCAAACTAGAACAAGGAGATAAACTTGATATCTGATAGAGCATCTTCTTCTGAGGGCAGACTTTGTTAATGAAGAAATATTCTAGCCTAGTTTTAAACTACTAATTTTCTTCTTCCACTTCCAAAAGCAAGAAGATACTTTGCTCCAATTTTCACTGTGAAATTCTGGCACTGCTCCTAGAAGAAAGATTCATGTGTCTCAGTACACCTCCAAGGCACAGCTCTATATGGATTTAGTTCTTGGAGTTATCTAGTCAGACCCTAGCAATTCTCCAATGCCAATACAGCATTCTGTTTCTATACTGTCTCTCAGGGTAGATTTTGCTTCAGGGTTTCTTCTCTGGATCACTGTGGTTCTCTGGCCCTGTCTGTCTCCACATACTGGGAACTGTGAGTGATTGACTACATTTCTATCATGTGTGTAAGAATGTCTTTTAGTTTTCCGTTTGCTAAGTGGGGGGTTCGATTGTAGTTTGTGTGACTGTAAAAAACGGTGATTTCCGAACTGCCTCAATTTTGTACCAAAAGTCATAAGTCAGACATGGGTAAAATAAACTAATATTTTTCCTGGTAACCAAATAGAAGAGTCAGATAAGAACATAATGAATACAATAACCACGCCAATGCCCAGCTACCCTTTTAAATTAGTGAAGTCACTTCTCGAGACCTAAGATAAACTGTGTCTAAATCCAGATTATAGTACTAAGAAGATGGCTTCGTGGGAAAAGAACATGCTTTAAAATTGCAAGGATCTGAGGTGAGATCTCCAACACATGTGAATGTCAGGCACAAAGGTGTGCACCTTTTAACAGCAGGGCAGAAGGAAAGGGTAGAGGTAGATAGACAGATGTCGGAATCTTATTGGCCAGCCAGGCTCCTGACTTATTAACGAACCCAGCCTCAGAAAATGAGGTAGAGAACTATCAACAAAGAAACCTGACATCTTAATACATTTGAAGCCGCATGGGTATATCCATACAGCATACCAGTCAAGTTCACATACCTGTGTTTGTGCACACACATACACACCACACACAAATACTCATGTTATAGCAGCACTCCCTCTTCTCTCGTCACACACACACACATACACACACACACACACACACACACACACACACACACACACACACACACACACACACACACACACACACGGACCCATGACATGTCAGAGTCAACCTACCCTACTTACTGAAATGAATTTTCTATTTCTTGGCATTATTTTACATATCTGAGCATCTGAGGGTAGATCTTTGTGAACTTTAATCTCTGCCAACTTGATGATAGGCTGGATGTTCCTTTTGAGTCCCCTTAGGCAACACTCCAAATTATTGTGCATGAGTGGTATTCTGCCAGGATGCCTTTTCATTACTTTCTGTAACTCTGCACATTTTCTTGGTTTGAAATTTTTTAAATTAAACCTATTTTTTTTTGCTCAGTGTGATTACACTAGATCTCATCAAATCCATTCTACTTCATGTCATTCAATTGTTATTTAGGAAGACCATCCTGAAAATACAGATCATGTGTGTGAGTGTGTGTGTGGGTGCATGTGCACACAAGTGTATGTGTATGTACGTTTGTATATACATATCTATATATCTATATATCTATATCCCCTTTATATATGCCTAATAAGCAAGAATATGTGGATACTCATATATGCTTATATCTTTGTATATACATATATGCATATATAAGTATGCATGCATGTATTGTGTATATATTTATGCATTTAGTTATGTCTATGTGTCAGAATATATGCTGTATGTGCATATATATGTGTGCATATGTAAATATTTATTCAAATGGACCTATATACAAGTATGTAGTTACACATGCACATATAAACATACACATATACACACATGCACACATATTTTTGAATGTTTTCTGATATATTTTTACAAATTTCTAAAGACAACTTGGTTGTATTTTATTCAGTGCCTTTGCTGAATTATCTACAGTGTTTTCACAGCATTAAGTAGGAAAACTGGAATATACAAAGTACCCAGGTTAAATTAATGATGTAGAATAAGAACTCTCCAGTGTATAACTGAGACCAGCATGGACCAGTTGGACCACTCCTCAAAAGAGGAGCTCATAAAATAAGGCACATTTAAAGTCACCATATCTATCTCAAGACATTGACTGAGAACCAAGTTGTCTTAGTGAGTAAGGCAATTGCCATACATACTGAATTCCTATATGTGTTCAAATCCCTAGAATACATGTAATTCTAGGACTTGATAGAGTGTTTCTGTAACTCCAGTTGTCTAAGAGTGAAGTAGGATCTGGATATAGAAGAGTTGAAGCACTCAAGCCTACATTGAGGACAAACTGACAAACAGTAAGTGATCCTGTCTCACTGTGTGAGGTGCGTACAAGATGAGATCCACTGCTGAGGATCCACTTCTGACTTCCACAAATATACCATGGCATGAACATCCCTCGACTCACGCACCAGAACACAAACATACACACACGCTGAAGATAACTAAAAGCTCTAGACTGAAAGGAAGTTGCTGAATTGATTAAACTGTAGGCTCATTTAAGGCTACTTTCCCCCACAGCACACAATGTTACAGCTACACAATATACATTGCACTCTGATATTGGGGAGGTGTTGCTAAACATGTTGTATTTTATCATCAATAGGAAATACTGCTTATAACTAAGCAGGGATTATTTTTGTTGTTGTCTGAGAAAGGTTTTATGTGTCTGTTGGTTTAGCTAAGTGGCTGAGGTGTCATTGAACTTCTAATCCTCCAGCCTCTGACTTCCAGTTGCTGGGATTATAGGCACAAGCCAACTCACCCAGCTTGGGTTTAAATAATAAATATCCTTCTATAGAAAGAAAGGAGTCCTGTGTGTCAGTTACTGTCATTGTCAGTGCAAAAGCAATGGGAGAATCACACTGAATTAGGAGGTAGTCTCTGCACCATCCTCATTACCATAACCTCCCCAACTGCTGCTAGCTAACACAACAGGTTGCAGACAGATTCTTGTCATCTGGTGTGAAAATAGTTTCATAATCCTGAGTGCTCGAACATCTTTTTAAACAGGTTGGGATAAAGTTTAACAGACATTTGTTAGCAGCCCAAATGCCTAAACACCGAATAAAAGGGGGATCCTGGACAAGATTGGCAGCTACACACTTGATCCATGTTACGATGCTAAGATATTTATTTGGTGGTTCCAGAAGGCTTTAGCTGTGTGCATTTGGGAGATGACATACGTAGTCGCTGCTATTCTGACTATAACCAGCTTTGATGTTTACAAGACTTTACTAAATATTATAGTCTTCAGATCTGGCTGAGAAATGGGTGGGAGCATATGATTTGAACACATATTGACCTACCAGTATAACAGAATTTACAAGTGGGGTTTTATAAGGAGATATATTCCTTCATGCTAAAGTATTGAAATCAAATAATCAAGACTAGAAATTTAAACCCCCCCCAAAAAAATTCATTAGTTTGAAGGAGAAATTTTACATTCAACTCTTGCACAACTCTCTGAAAGAAGTTAAGATATTTAATCTGCTTTAAAACAAACAGAGAGAGAGAGAGAGAGAGAGAGAGAGAGAGAGAGAGAGAGAGAGAGAGAGAGAACAACATTGATAGGTCATCAACATGAAAACCACTTGATTTTATTTATTCTCCTTATTTGTAACTGACCGAGTCTACTTTTTGGTACCTATATGCACACAGGACCATCATTCAGTAGTCATACCTCTGTAAAGAGAAGTCACTCTCCTTCCCCCAGCCACCATCAATTTCCAATAGCTCCTCAGCTTGTAGGTCTTGAGAGGCCATTGTCCCTCTATTATGAAGTGATTTACTGGCTGGCCCTTGTACAGGTAATTATTGCTGCTGTGATTTGTGTGTCCAATAGGCAAACCAGAAGACAACACATCGTAGCACTTCTCACCATCTCTAGCCTTCATAACCTTTCTGCCCTCTCTTTTGTGATGGTCCATGGAGAATATGAGATTGCGAGGCAGATATGGTGGGAGAGGTCATTCGGAGAGTTGAAGTAGGAACAGGGTTGGGTAGATATTAGGATATTGTATATGTATGTTTAATCTTCACAGAATAATAAAAATAACTTAAACACTTAAAATGAAATATAAGTCCACATCAATTGGAATAGACTAACTCCAGCTTATTTATTCATGCATAGATTATTTGTTATAGTTACTCTTCGCTTCTGTATTTTAATAAATATTTTTAAAGCAGGATCTTGCTATGTAGCCCTAGCTATCCTCTAACTCACTGTTCAGACCAGAATTTCTTCAAATGTATAGGAATCTACTTCCTTTTTCTTCCTGAGTAATGGGACTAAAGACACATCAAATCTGACCTGGTTTTCATTGTAAATGAAAGAAAAACATATATAAAAGATGTAAAAGTACCCTGAACAAACTAGGCCTAATATTGTAGGTCTCTAATGGCATATGTCAACATGTACACACATACATACACACTCATATAGACATACATACAAACACATACACACACAAATCCAATGAATAAAAAAATGAAACAAAAATTTTTAAATGAGATGAATTTCAGAAGTCCATAGCAATTTTTAATGTTCTCAATTTTCAAATTGTTCTGACCTTAATAACTCTGACTCAGAGACATTAGCGGTTTAATGTGTCATTAATGGTTATTAGGGACCACAAGGTTATGGCATCCAGGGGACAAATTACAGGTAACTAAGAGAGAACGTAAAATCCTTGAGGATCAGGTCAAGTTCTAATTCAGACGTGTGGTTAAGCAACCTTGACATCTCAAGAAGGTAGACAGAAAGTTGCTGTCAGCATTCCTTGAAGTTGAATCCACTGTTTCTAGGGTTACTTAAAGTAAAGGAAGAGGAGAAAGTTATTAGTCTCAGAAGAAACATTCTAAATTCTTCCCAGAATGCACCCAAGTGAACATTCATTAGAGTATGAACATTTGTAAGTTGTATTATTTTTTAGTTCAATAATTTTATTTCTTTGAGAACTTCATATATGAAAATTGCAACTACATCATTTCTTCCCTTCCCTTTCAACACTACAGCTTCTCCAATATGCCCTCGAAATTCATGACCTCTTGTTAAGTCTTCTCTGTGTCTCTGCCTTTCTGTCTCTCTGTGTCTCTATGTGTGCATGTGTGCATGTGTGTGCATGTGTCTGTGTCTGTGTGTGTGCATGCGTGCGTGTGTGTAGCAAACTGAGTTCATTTAGCATTTCTGTGGGATTGACCATTTGGGATTGGACAGTTTATATAGGGAGTTATTTATTCCTGGGGGATACTGATTCTCACTTCCTAAGAGGCCATTAATGTGATTTAGAGTGTCTGGGGGTCGGGACATATAGGGTTTCCCTTTCCTTGTTTGCTTGTCAACTGCTGTCAGTATGCTGATCATTTTATTTTTACTTTGTGAGATTATAATATAATAAATAATAAGTCAACCAAACTGATTTTGGCCAATGTTTTACTATAGTGACAGAAAACAAACTTGGACAATATTCCTATGAGAAACCCTGTCTTAAAAGGTAGAGAATGATACAGAAAGTCACAGGACAGCAATTTTGGCCACCACCTGCAAATGTATGTCAATACATTTGCATACAAGCACACACACACACACACAGGTGTATGTGAGCACAAATACATGTATATATTGCATACAAGTATACATACACAAACATGCACACATCTGTACATCATGTACTTGAACACATATACATGTACACTTAATAGCTGTATGCACACAGAATACCTACACAAATGTATACATGCACACAGACATGGTATACCTGCATATAACAAATGCAGACACACAAATCAGTTCACTGTAGTGCACTGTTTCATTAACACTGCTCTGGTGATATATGCAAAATGTTCTTATAAAAATAACTATTCCCCCCTGACTGCAGATAAGCTAAGAGATACTGGGTGGAAATTTGGTATTTTAAATGAACTTCCCAAGCAGACGTTTAGGATTTCAATGGTTTAAAGAGTACTTTCATGACTGAATTTATTTACAATGTTAGTGATAAAAAACCACAAACACAGATTGAGATGATAGGTTGATGTTTTGAGGCTTAAATGCTGGTGGAGGATGAGGACCATGGATCAGGACAGAAATAGGGCACAGTGCCAAGCTCATTAAAATTCTTACTGGCTTCTTGCCTGATTTTCTAGTGACCTGTTCATCTTTTAAGCAATTCATCAATCACAGATAAATATTTATTGAGAATATGTGGCATGCTCAATGTGTGGTGTGGTTTCTCCCGGTCCCTGGACATATGGACATGCGATGTATTTGCATGAGTGGTTGTGCATCACCTCTCAATATTTATCAATTCTGTTGGCAGGATGGATCTGCTACACCCAAATTGCCCTCAGCAGGCTACTTATGAGGGAATTGAAAAGGCCACTAAATGCTGGGTTTACACACACACACCTCATAGGATTATTTGAATGCAGCTGAGGCTTCAAAACCCTTTTGGCTAGGGCTGAGGATGGAGTTCATTTGGACAAATCCTTGGGTTTGAACCCCATCCCTGCATAAACCATCATGGTGATACAAGCCTGAAATCCCAGTAGTTGGAAGATAAAGACAGGAGGTTCAGTAATTAAACAACATTCTCAGCCCCATAGTGACTGTGAGGAGAATATATAATACATAACAATAACCCTAAAAAGGAGAGAAACAAGAAAGACAGAAAGAAAGAAAAGAAGGAAGGAACGTAATTTTTGAATGGTAACAAAACAAAAATACGGTCCCAAACACATTCTTTAATTGAGTAAAAGAGAGAAAAATAGATGAGAGGGGGAAGGGGAAGAGAGGGAGGGAAGAAGAGAAAGAGAGAGAGAGGAAGAGAGAGAGAGACAGAAGAGAGAGAATGTATTACATGCATATATGTGTTCATTTGGGAGTATATAATAATGAATACATGTGCACGTGCAGGTTAAATTCAGATGTTGATATCTGGTATCTTCTGTGATTTTTTAAGCTATCTATCTATCTATCTATCTATCTATCTATCTATCTATTTATTTATTTATTTATTTATTTATTTATAGAAACGGTTTCTCACTGGATGTGGAGCTCATTGATGTCATTTGACTGTCTGGTCAGTAAGATGCAGAGGTGCGCTTGTCTGCACTGCTCAGCATTAGTTTTAAAGGTGTGGGACACTTTACTTGTCTTTTTTTTTCTTTTTCTTTTTCCATCTCTATTAAATTGGGTATTTCTTATTTACATTTCAAATGTTATTCCCTTTCCCAGTTTCCAGGCCAACATCCCCCTAACCTCTCCCCCTCAACTTCTATATGGGTGTTCCCCTCCACATCCTCCCCCCATCACCGCCCTCCCACCAAGACTCCCGATCACTGGGAGTTCAGTCTTGGCAGGACCAAGGGCTTCCCCTTCCACTGGTGCTCTTACTAGGCTATTCATTGCTAACTATGAGGTTGGAGCCAGGGTCAGTCCATGTATAGTCTTTGGGTAGTGGCTTGGCCCCTGGAAGCTCTGTTTGGTTGGCATTGTTGTTCATATGGGGTCTCAAGTTCCTTCAGCTCTTTTAATCCTTTCTCTGATTCCTTCAACAGGTCCCGTTCTCAGTTCAGTGGTTTGCTGCTGGCATTCGCCTATGGATTTGCCATATTCTGGCTGTGTCCCTCAGGAGAAATCTCCATCCTGTACCTGTCAGCCTGCACTTCTTTGCTTCATCCATCTTATCTAGTTTGGTGACTATATATGTATGGGACACATGTGGAACAGGCTCTAAATGGGCATTCCTTCAGTCTCTGTTCTAAACTTTGTCTCCCTATCTCCCCCTAAGGGTATTCTTGTTCCCCTTTTAAAGAAGGAGTGAAGCATCCGTATTTTGGTCATCCTTCTTGAGTTTCATGTGCTCTGTGCATTTAGGGTAATTCGAGCATCTGGGATAATATCCACTTATCAATGAGTGCATACCATGTGTGTTTTTCTGTGATTGGGTTACCTCACTTAGGATGATATTTTCCAGTTCCATCCATTGCCTATGAATTTCATAAAGTCATTGTTTTTGATAGCTGAGTAGTATTCCATTGTGTAGATGTACCACAATTTCTGTATCCATTACTCTGTTGAAGGGCATCTGGTTTATTTCCAGTTTCTGTCTATTATAAGTAAGGCTGCTATGAACATAATGGAGCATGTGCCTTTGACTTTGTTATATTGGAGCATCTATTGGGTATATCCCCAAGAGAGGTATATCTGGGTCCTCAAGTAGTTCAATGTCCAATTTTCTGAGGAAACTCTAGACTGATTTCCAGAATGGTTGTACTAGTCTGCAATCCCACCAACAATGGAGGAGTGCTCCTAGAGACCAGAATGAGGCATTTGGTCCCCTGGAACTGGATTCATAGATAATTATATGGTTTTTGGGAAGTTAACTCCAGTCCCCTGGAAGGGAAACATGTGTTCTATCCATTAATCCATTTTCCCAACCTCTGCCCTATAGTGTCAATAAAGTCCTATGTGAAAATGGTGGGAGGCAGATTTTGGAAGGCTTAAGATGTAGTCTATTTCTAAGAAATGGTGAAAAGCAGAAAACCAATTAGGGTAGAAATCTTCCACAAACAGCTGGTCAGAGGATGTTCAACATGTCTGTCGTTTCTCTAGTCCTGGCTGTAATGTGCACATGGGCTTTCACTGGACTGATGCCAGCATCACTTTTAGTTTTTTCTCTATTTATGTATTATTGTGTACTGTGTTCTACATTTCAGAACACTCTGTTAAGACTCGGAGATTATCAAGTTAGTCAAAAGACCTGGTAACTTGGACTCATGTTCCTTTTACCAAAAGTATTTTGTTTTATGTTTTGTAATCTTCTCTAGTTATTTTTCTTTTAATTTAAAAAATCCTAACTGTGTAGATGTTGTGGAATGTTTAGATTTTGGATCTGGTTAACTTTAGCATATGATGTATTCATTTATTTACAAATAAATACTTATAAAACTATTTTTAGTTTTATAAAACACTAAAACAAGTAAAATTATTATTTATATGTTATTGCATGATATAGCATATGCCTGCCACAGTGTGTATGAGAAGCTCAGAGAACAACCATAGGGAGCTAATTCTCTATCCATGCCATGTTGATTCCAGAGATTTAACTTGAGTGTCAGGGATGATGGCAAGAACCTATGCTCCCTGATCCATCTCACTGGCACCATATACTCTTTTAATTTATTTAAATATTTTCTTTGTCATCTCATACATGTCTGTAACATGCTATTCTCATACCAACTCCCTCTTATTTCACTGCCATCAGTAGTAAGCCACCCCAACTCCCTCCCAAGCTCCCTCT
This sequence comes from Rattus rattus, assembly GCF_011064425.1. NCBI lineage: Eukaryota > Metazoa > Chordata > Mammalia > Rodentia > Muridae > Rattus > Rattus rattus. Next base: position 65,654,247 of record NC_046159.1, read on the forward strand.
GTGTTCAGACCTCTCTGACCCACTAGTTCTAACTTGGACTACCTGCAAAGAGCACAGGTGTGAAATGTTCATTAGAACAGCTTTGCCAAAGCACCATGTTTCTCCCTTTCCCTGCATCTGTCCATAACAAATACTTCCCATGGGAGAGGAAAGCTTTCATGAGCCTTTCATGTATCCAGGGCTTACAGTTAATAGATCTAGTCTTGTGCAAACCTTATCTTCTGGGCCTGCCAATACCATGACACTCATTAACCTATATTCTTTTATGAAGGAAATGAACTCACACAAGCAGCTGCATACCTGAAATTGTAGAGAAAATTGGGATAAAATGTGACTTCTCCCAGAAGTCCTACTGCAAAGCACCCTGCCATGATGTCTGCTAGGGCTTTTAATTATTTTTAATGCCATATATTAAAAGATAGTGTACTGGATAGTTTCATGACAATTTGACACAAGCTAAAGTGGGGAACTTCAGTTATGAAAATGTCTACATATGATCAGGCTTCATGCAGGCCTTTAGGGCATTTTTTTCAATTACTTATGGATAGGGAGTGTTAAGCCCATTTTGAGTAGTGCCATCGCAGATTGGATGTCCTGGATGCTAGAAGAAATCAGGTTGAGCAAGCCATGGTGAGGAAAGGTATAAGCAGCACCTCTCAGAGCTTCTGCTTGAGTTCCTGCTTCTAGGTTCCTGTCTTGTTTGAGTTTCTGAACTGACTTCTTTCAATGATGAATAGTGATATGGAGTGTACTTAAAATAAACCCCTTTCTGCCCTACTTGCTTTTTTGGCCATGGTGTTTCACTGCAGCAATTGAATGTCTAAGACAATTAGTTTGAATGTGTTCTCTGTGTTTTTACATTTTCATAAGTTTTAAAGCTCTTCTATTGAATTTTTAAATATATCAAAGTGGGGGAGAGGATCTGGAGAGATGGCTTACTAGTTACAAGCCCCTAATGTTGTTGTTGAGGATCCAAATTCACTTCTCAGTACCCATAGTGAGAGAATTTCAATCATCTGTAACTCCAAATTCAGGGGATCTATCACTTTCCTCTAGGCTCTGTGGGCACTGTGTTCACATAAATGAACATACTCTCAAACAAGAAGTAAACTAAAGAACTACTAGATGATATTAAAGTTTAAAATGTTAGTGTTTCTGACAGAGAGACAGAGACAGAGAAAGAGAGGGATGGTGTCTTTGTCCCTCTCTGTGTGTATGTGTGTGTGTGTGTGTGTGTGTGTGTGTGTGTGTGTATTCCTATATTCTCTGTGTATGTGTGTATGTATTCCTATATATATGTGTGTGTGTTCTTATATATGTGTGTATATGCAGTATATGCATGCTCATATAGAAGTCAGAGGCTAACATCAGGTCTCCCACTTTCAACCTTGTAATTTCAGACATTGAGAAATAAATATGGAACTCAACAATTCAACTGAGCTAATTGGCCAGTGAGCTCTGAGGAGTCAATTATATCTACATTCCCAGTGCCATTTGGAGTCATCCCTGGTTCATCCTCCAAAGAATGAATGCATCCAATATTTCTCTGTTATATAAGTGTGCTCCCTGTTTGTCTTTAGACCCGGCTACATTTCAGATGAATCTGTTGCCTCTACTCTATGTGACAGGAAAAGGTACTGGGTTTGCAAATGCTCAGGGCCATTCATGAGACTTCAAATCTTGGCAACATTCCTTAGTCCTTTGTTTTTTTTTTTTCCTTTGGCTACAACATAACTGTTGCCAGTGTTTGGGGCTATTTTACAAGTATTCTCTCTACTCATTCCTTGTCCAAGATGTTTGCTAGCTTCCAAGCAAAAAATCTTCTCTGGTATCTTGGTAATGCCTGGTGATTAAAAGGAAAAGAAGAATGTGAAATCATGTAAGAACAATGATTTTTGCCAACAAGTTGATGGAAATATGCAACTTGAAAGAGAAATGGATGTAAAAATCATCAGGACTCTAGGCAGGAAATCTAATGTGGCTACTTTGTGAATGCAAGCCTTTCAGAGATGACTGATTCATTAAATAGTAATGGGTCTAGGATGATAGGGTGATGAATGAACACAGCTTAGCATTTTATAACTCATCAGGGTGGTTGTGGCTATGTAAATTTCAACTGCAACTTTAGAAATGTAGATCTCAGAAACACTGACATTTTAAACTTTAATATCATCTTGTAGTTCTTTAGCTACAGTGGTTTTACTTTAGCCAGAGACCATGATACATCTGTTTATTGATATGCATGAAGAACTTGAGTTAAATAGTCAATGTGGGGAAAAAAGCAGGCACCTCATTCGGGATGAAAACTAAATCATTGTGTTTCATAGGACATCATCCTGTCTGTATCTGCTCCTAAAAGGCCAGATACAACTGCCAGTATCAGTGTTCCCAACATCTACTGATAGAAAATTCTAGACCATAATGCTATGATAGTTGTTTTTTGACAGAATAGAATATGTCCTTGAGAAAACCAGACATCTTCTTCAGTATTGAATATGAGGGTCCTCATGGGAAACAGATTCAAGAAAAATCAAAAATTACTAAAAGAGCTGTTATTATATTGGCTTACATATGGTCTAGGTAGTCCAACCATGGCTGACTTTACATTATAGAGATTGATAGCTAGTAAGTACTCAGTCCAAGATGCTGGGTTCCTCAGTTGGCCCAACAGTGCTAGGAGGATGAAGCATTCATTGAGAACTACTGAACTTCACTCTATATTAGAAAGCTCAGGAATGTAGGTTCGGCTATCAACAACAACAAAAAAATTAATAAAATGACATTATTGACAGCAGTAACAGATTAGATGAACTCAGGAATAAACTAGATGCCCTTACAAGCAAGATGTGAAGTCAAGCAAGCCAAGCTCAAAGGTTTCCTTTGTACTTCCTGCATCTGGGGCCTGATAGAAGAGACAATTCACATTTAGGGTTGGTCTTCACAGGTCAAATAGCCTGACTAAGAAAATACCACACAGTCATATTCAGAGACTTGTCTAGTAAATGCCTCTAGATCTTGTCAACTTGACAATTGCTATTAACCACCACAATACTTGAATCAATAGTTTACTTTCTAAAATTTACCAAATACCGATTACAAGCAAAACATTTCCCCTTTTGTCTCCAATATACATCAAAAGAAACTCCTTGACCATGCTATCATTCTCTGTAGATCTTCACCTTCTATTACTTATCCCTATTCATGTCATAAAACTAGCAAAATGCACTATATTTAAAGTCAAATGAGAAAATAAGAAAGAGAAATATCTTTCTATAGTCAAACATAAACATATATAAAGAAAAGTTGTCACTTGTTTACGCTACAGTCATTAATGTCATAATTATTCACAAGGATATATTTTTATTTATTTTCTCTAGACATAGCATAGTTTATCCTTTTTCATTGGATTCTTACAAGTCAACAGTCAGGATCCTGGTAACTCTGAACAAGTAGGTGGTTCATCTCACATGGTTATATTTGAGTACAGTGGTTTGAAAAATTCTTTGGGTTTCCTGTAGTTGTCACCTTTACCCTGTAATAGAGAAAAGTGACATTTTACTATTCATATCGCCATGATTAGGTGATACTGCCTAGAAAATATCACAACACATTTTCTGGGCATCACAATTGTGGGTGAAATGGCATAGAGATAGCCTAATTCACTTCTGATTAGGGGCGATTGTCACCTATGGTGGTGGTTTGAATAGAGAATCACCCCACAGGCTCATGGTTTGAATGCTTAGTCACTGGGTAGTGGCACTATTTGAAAAGAATTAATAGGTGTGGCTTTGTTGGAGGAGGTATGTCATTAGGGGTGGGTTTTGGTCTAATGTCTCTTTCTCTCTCTGCCTGTCAATCATGATATGTCTCTCAGCTACTGCCTCAGCTCCTATTTTCAGGCCTCCAGGTTCCCCACCATCATAATGGACTAAACCTCTGGAACTGTAAGCCAATCCCTAATTAAATGCTTATAAGAGTTGCTTTGGTTACGGTCTCTTTTCACAGCAATAGAAAAGAGATTAAGACACATACTTGGTGAAAATATTTTTTGCTCACATATTAAAATGACAAGGTTCAGAATGAGAAGAGATAGTGTGAGGATACATGTGGTAGCTAATGTTGAGATCCTCCACTGATCCTCAGAAAGTCTCTACCAGGGACTATTAGAGTTTCTTCAATATTCCTTTTTACCTCCATGTCTAGGAGATTTCAGGCTGCTAAATGTGGTTTGTCTTTACTTTTCATGTCATATTAAAAACATTTAAATGGAGTACACATGTTTAGAAAAAAGGTTTAACTTAACTTCTGATACCAAAGAACATTGAATCTGGACATCTTAGATTTTCAATACCGATAGTTTTAGAGTGCACCAACTGAAGCCATTCATGGTTATGCCATCTTTGGTAAATGATACTTTCCTTCACCTTTGGGTTTCTGATTAGTTAAATAGACATAGCACTGACATAGCAATCCATGCCTTAGCCTTTATTCTTTAATTAAAATAATATACTTAAATTACACTCTCTAGTTCTCCTTATTTGAGTAAACTGAATTAACATAGAAAATTGTATGAAAACAGTATGTTATGGCTGTCAACCAAACAAATCAAATTTGGGCCATGATGAAGCAAGATTTTTAAAGTCTTGCTATTGAGATTTTAGAATGACAGATGTTGAAGACATTCCCTGGAGGAGTAGGTGACCTAGGATGATGCACAGAGCACCATGAAAGCCTTTTTGTTTGCCAAATCATATATGGAATTGTCTGTGGTCTAACACCTTGGAGAACTACTGTGTAAAAGCTAATCACTAGCCCATCACAAAAACAAGCAGTCCCAGAGCAGGTGAGAGAAATTGTGAAAAGAGTAAGGAGACAAAGGAGAGAGAAATGTCTCAAATCCTAAATCCACTAGTGAGAGAAGTGAAGAAGTACTCTCCCTGTATCAGCCAGAATTCTGTACTGAAACTGAACACATAGATAAACGTATAGATATATATTATTTTTTATTAATTCATCTCATGTTAAAATAGTAACATAACTGTCTCCCACCCGAGAGCATCACAAAACCTGGAAGATGACTCATTAGCCTCAATGGAATGCCTAGATCTGGTAGGTTCTTTGAAGAGTGGCTGTTCCTCACTCAAAGACAGAAGCCATAAAACACTGAGTCTCATGCAAGAAAAGGCTAAATAAGCTAAATGGAAAGAGTTAAAGCCACAGGAGAAAAGAAAAATAAGCTTGCTTCTGCCAGGCCCTTTCTTTTCTGAATGCTACCAGAAGGCACCATCCATGCTTATGATGTGTCTTCTTCCCACATCAATCAAGGTGACCATGAGAATTCCTTAGTTGAGGTTTTCTACTCAGCTGAATCTAATCTGTGGCAAGTTGCTATTAAAACCAAACTCCATGTTATCCATGATTGGAGTGGTGAAGAAAAAAAGCAAAGAATAAAAGGAAAGAAAAGAAAACCCATACTTTTAGTGCCAATGGTGCCCTTAACACCTGAAAGCACATTTCTCCAATACTTCTGGATAGAAGAAAAAATAGCTCATTATTTTTGGAAATAGGAGCACTCCATAATGTTTGGGCTTTCCTTTATAAAACAATTAGTTTTCAAGGGAAATTTAATTTTGTTTGTCAGTGTTTTTTCCTAAGTAAATGGAAAATTCTTATCGAGAGTTAATTATATTTCATTTGCTAGAATTTGTTAGAATATAAAAGACTGGGAAGGCAGCAGCTACTGAGCCATATGCCTGTAATACCCACAATCAACTTTCAGTTTTCATTTTGTTATGTTTGTTTTAAAATAATAGCTATAATTAAAGATGTGCTCTCCCTTTGAGACTATGTATTTATTTCAAGTCATATTTGTTGAGCACTTACCAGGTATTGAGGTAGACAAAGGGATGTGTTGAGTGACGGGCTGTGCGGTTTCGGTGCTGTCATGATGGCAAAGCTAAGCTTTGCTTCCTGAGCTCATCTCTGTCAATTCTTCCCTATTCATGCATTACAGAAAGCAAATAGTTTTTTTTCAGAGTTTGAGGGAGGCCAATTATGGCTCTGTGAAGTTATTCCTCTTGATGCTCATCTTGAAAACTGCCTTCTCAGAGGTGCCTCCTATAATAATCTTAGCTTAAAATGTTGAGTTACATTTCTCATTGTTTCAAAAACACATGTGAAAGATCAATGTAAGGAAAAAAGGGTTAATTTTCCTTCATGTTTTTAGGGTATAGTTTGTCATGAACAGGAAAGGTTTGTGGTAGAGACATGGGATGTCTGCTTACATTGCATCTACCTCCAGGAAGCAGAAAGAGATGCTGGTACTCCATTCATCATCACTATTATATTCAACCAGGGACCCTAGCTCACAACAGAGTCACCCATACTCAGGGTGAGTCTTTCCATCAAATTTAAGACTGTTGGAAAATGTCACTTTAATAGGTATATCTTCTCGGTGGTTGTAAGTTTTGTCAAGTCAATAGTCAAGATTAAAAATTATAAATTCACCCTCAGCAAATTGACAAAGAAATATATCACTTTGATATCATAATATTTCACCTCTACTCCCTAACATTTCATATTCATTTTGTAACACAAGATTCATCTACTGTTTTCCTAAAATCCCCAGCATTTGACAACTTTAAATATGTTCATAGACACTGAGATGTTGTCAATTCATAACTAGAAGAACCTCTAAAAGAATGATGAAAATATTTCTGATAATTAAAATGAAATAATCTATGTACCTATTTTAAAAGGAGAAATGGGGCCATAGCAAGGGATCAGCAGGCCAAAACGAGAGCAGAATCCAGCTTGAGTAACTCTGCCTCCTGCAATTCCATGTCGCACATCTGAAATCAAGGATGACATCACTCAGACTCTAACAGCCAGGGGTAGAACTTTGGTTTCAATTCTGTCAATGTCAACCAATGGATGCAGTCTATCTTGTGAGCCAATTATCCTGCATTTCTTTGTGTCCCATGATCCTGGCATCTCCATCATCCTTGGACTTCCCTTAAAATTTAAGCTTCACCTCCATAGCCATATATAACAGCTTTTCTGGGTCTTTGTATAGAAATTTGATTCTACAGCAAATTTCCTGACAACAGCTAATTTCTACAATCTTGAAACAAGCTTCCACACGGTATGCATTGTTGCACGCTTGCAAAAGTAGCACCGCGTGGATGATCCTTCTAAGACTCTCTGCCAGCCTGAGGTAAAGCTTGTTTTGTTTTTTTCTACTACAACTTCCATGGCACTGTAACAGTTGATGTAGGAAATATCACCTTGGAAGCTATTTGGGAACAAGGTACCACTTTAATGACACACTGAGTTCAGTCTCTCGCTTTTCAAAGGCAATTTTGAGTTAAAAATGTTTTATTATTTATTATTTTTGACATGTCAAGGGTACACCTAAGGTAACTGAAGAAGAAGAACATGATGGAGATTTTACATGTCTTTCCAAAGATCTTGCTTTGAATGCTTGATGTCCCACATAGCAGTGTTCAGAGGTAGGGTCTTTGGGAATGGATCTGATCATCAAAGCTCTAACATAATCATTCAGTTAAAAGATCCATACTGGAGGGATGTCTCAGAAATTTAGAGAACAAACTATTCTTGCAAAAGACTAGTTTACTACCCAGCATCCATGTCAGGAGGTTCACAGACATCTGTAACCCCAGCTTTAGGGCCTTCAATGCCTTTATATGACTTTCGGATACTCTGCACTCCCATAGCCATGCATAGCCCCACACTTCACATGACTTAAACTGATAAAAATTAATACTTTTAAACATCTCCTAATTGAATGAGATATTGGGAAGGCTCAAAATGTGAAGGGATGGCCCCTAGTTGGAGGAAGTGGCTCACTGAGGAATGTCTTTTGTTTCCAGCACTGACCTCAGTCCCCTTATCTCCTGTTTCCCATGAGGTTGTCTGCATTCTTTTACCATATACTTACACTATGGTGCCCAGGCCAGTAAAAACCCAGACCGAGGACCGTGGATAAGACTCTTTAATACCTGAAGCCAAAGCAAGCATTTCCTCCTTCAAGCAGTTTTTCTTGGCGAATTTTGTCATACTGTGAAAAAGACAACACATAATAAAGTAAAACTCTTGTCTTTGGGCATGGTATAGAAACCTAGCACAGCTTCATGCTTCTCTCTATTAGTACATCTCAAATTTCGTTAAAAAACATTGAATCTTAAAGCCCATTCGTGGTTTTCAAAGGTTTCAGCATTTATCCAGCCACTCCTAAGGCCTTGAGTAGATTGTTCTGTCCCCTGCTGTGAGATTTGTTAATCCTGCTGTATCTAATTTTAAAGCCACTGTACAATAGGGAAATGGAATTTTTTTTTCCCTTTGGCTCCTTGTGGAGAGATAAAATGACTCTTGGGATGAAAGAACAATAGATCAAATGTGAAAACACATGCCCAAAGACAGAGCAGGCAAGCAGAGAAGGATCTAGCCAGACTTTAACTTCTAAAGATGTATTGTTCATATTGGAGAAAGAAGAAAGAAAAGCCAGAAGGACAAGAGAATTTGGTATTTAGACCATTTTTGGGTTATAGAAAATTTTGAAAAGTTCGGGGTTAGGGACAATCTTCATTTTAGCTCCTACATTTTATATCAGAAGATAAATTTAAAAGATCTGTAAAGGAAACAAAATTATAGTTTTCAAAGATTTGATAACAAGGTTGGCCATTATAAAGCAAAAGATGGACAGGCACCAAGTGAACACTTTTAAAACAAAACGTTAGATCACTCCATGATTATCAATGCCTGCATCTATAGGAGGTTGGAGTTTGAGATGTTTGCGTTTCTACAGCACTATTCAAATTCTGTTTCAGTTTCAGTAATAGAAGAATGATAGAACAAAAAAAATGATCATGAGCTATTTTAATTAGAAATACAAGCTACACTTGTCTGATGAACATAAGTAAATATATGTATGTGGGTGGGAGAGCAGATCAGTTAAATCAGTCTTTGCCTGCAATATGAGAAGTCATTTGTTCCTCACACAGCAACATAAAATGTGAAAAATGAAATACAAAGTACATGTTGGAAAGGCTTAAAGCAAATATAGAGATGGTGTATACATTTTTCCCTTACATTTTGTTAAAATGGAGCAAAAGAAGAAAGAAATGATAGACCAAAGCATTATTTTATACAAAACAGAAAATACAGCAGATGAAATACTAGACATTAAAAAATATTCTAATTAAAATAAATCCATGTTTGCTTTCTTGTAGAATATCTCATAAAATCTCAATCAATTCCCAATAACATGGTGTTTGAAAGGAAAATCACTCCAAAACATTAGTAGCACTTAGATGATTTTTCTTTCAAACATTAACTTCTCTACATGAATACTTATAAAACTTCAGTGATATGATATTGGTTTTTAAACGTCTTCTGTTAATCTATATCAAATAACCTGCACTAGAATTATTTTGTCTTAAAATTAGAAGATATGGTATATATTGGTTTACTTCACCATGCTAATAACTATATATTATTCCATCGTGTAACAAATCATTCAATCTATTCCAAAATTAGTATTTGTATAAACATATTTAACTATTGATTAGCAATTCTCTTCCTTGAATAATGCTGCTTTATGACCAGGTTTACTTAACACTGTAACATCAGAGTCAGGTCTGGCTTATGTAGCAGTCACTGTAATGTGTGTAAGAAGATTGATAGAGACAGACTGGAGATCTTCAGGATTATAAGAGACAGAATGGTGGAACTAGAATGGAGAACATATGCATTTGGTGGGAGTCAGAGCAGAACTTGAGATTCAGATTTGAGAAAGACCTGAACATTGGTCTGGGGATGCAGTTAATTATACTTAATCTACTCAAGGCCTAGAGTTAAATCTCCAAAATACATGTGGAAACAATGAGAGATATAGAGGGGGGGATGAAGAAACAGAGAGAGAGAGAGAGAGAAAGAGAGAGAGAGAGAGAGAGAGAGAGAGAAAGAGAGTTAAAGAGAAAAGTGTGGAAATTTGTTGTTAAACTATGTGAAAATTCACTTGACATAACTCCAAACAGTTGATAATAAAAACCAGTTTTATGAAAAATAATTTGCAACTATTATAGATATATATTGGCTACTGAACAAAATACTCAATGAGAAAGATGGTAAATTAAAATAGACAACTACAGCAGTCTTTCAAAAAAGAACATGGAGTAAAGATAAAGACTCTATAGAGATATCAATATATTTCTATAGAAATTTAGAGGTACCAAATTATCAAAATATACACAAAGAACTAAAGAAGTTAGACTCCAGAGAATAAAATAACCCTATTAAAAAATGGGATACGGAGCTAAACATAGAATTCCTAACTAAGAAATATCGAATGGCCGAGAAGTACCTAAAGAAATGTTTAACATCCTTAGTCATCAAGGAAATGCAAATCAAAACAACCCTGAGAATCCACCTCATGCCAATCAGAATGACTAAGATCGAAAATTCAAGTGACAGCAGATGCTGGCCAGGATATGGAGAAAGAACACTACTCCATTGTTGGTAGGATTGCGAGCTGGTACAACCACTCTGAAAATGTGTCTGGCTGTTCCTCAGAAAAACTGGATGTAGTGTTACCTGAAAACCCAACTATACTACTCCTGGGCATATACCCAAATGATGTTCCAACGTATAACAAAGGCACATGCTCCACTATGTTCATAGCAGTCTTATTTATTTTTATTTTATTTTTTAAGTTTTTTATTATATATTTCTTTACTTACATTTCAAAGGTTATTCACCTTCCCAGTTTTCTGTCCATAAGCCCCCATTCCCTCTCCTCCCCTTCCCCGATATGGGTATTCCCTCTATATATCCTCCTTATTGCCCTCCCCCATATTCCCTTGCACTGGAGGTTCAATCTTGGCAAGACCAAGGGCTTTCCCTTCCACTGGTGCCCCAACAAGTCTATTTTCTGCTACATATGCAGTTGGAGCCCTGGGTCAGTCCATGTATAGTCTTTCGGTAGTGGTTTAGCACCTGCAAGCTCTGGTTGGTTGGCATTGTTGTTTTTATGGGGTTGCAAGCTTCTTCAACTCTTTCAGTCCTTCCTCTAGCATTGAACTCTGTATTGGACATGCTCTGGATGTGTCTCTCAGGAGAGATCTATATCCAGTCCCTTTCTGCATGCATTTTTTAGCTTCATCAATCTTATCTAGTTTTGGTGGCTGTATAAATATGGGCCACATGTGTGTCAGACTCTGAATGGCCATTCGTTGAGTCACTGCTCTAAACTTTGCTTCCATATCCCCTTCTATGAATATTTCCCCCCCCTTTTAAGAAGTAGTGGGAGCGTCAACATTTTGGTCATCCTTCTTCTTGAGCTTCCTGTGGTCTGCAGATTGCATCTTGGGTAATTTGAGTTTTTAGGCTAATATCCACTTACCAATGAGTGCATACCAAATGTGTTTTTCTGTGATTGAGTAACCTTACTCAGGATGATATTTTCTAGTTCATTCCATTTGCCTATGAATTTCATGAAGTCATTTTTTTTTTGATAGCTGATTAGTCCATTGTGTAGATGTACCACATTTTTTAATCCATTCCTCTGTTGAAGGGTCTCTGGGTTCTTTGCAGCTTCTGGATATTATAAATAAGGCTGCCATAACATAGTGAAGCATGTGCCTTTGTTGTATGTTGGAGCATCTTTTGGGTATATGCCCAAGAGAGGTATAACTGGGTCCTCAGTGTAATTTCCAATTTTCTGAGGAACCTCCAGACTGATTTCCAGAGTGGTTGTACCAGTTTGCAATCCCACCTACAACCTCAAAAGAACCCAGATGTCCTTCAACAGAGGAATGGATACAGAAAATATGGTACATTTGCACGATGAAATATTAACCAGCTATTAAAAACAATGGCTTCATGAAATTCTTAGGCAAATGGATGGAATTAGAAAATATCCTTAGTGAGGCAACCCAGTCACAAAAGAACATATATGGTATGCACTCATGATAAGTGGCTATTAGCCCAATAGATCAGAATAAACAATTCACAGATCATATGAAGCTCAAGAAGAATGAAAACCAAAATATAGATGCTTCAGTCTTTCTTAGAAGGGGAAACAAAATATGGGAGGAAATACAGGGAGAAAGAGTGGAGCAGAGACCATCCAGAGAGGCCATATAGAGACTGCCCCTCCAGGGGATCCATCCCACATTCAGTCACCAAACCTAGTCCCTATTGCTGATGCCAAGAAGTGCTTGAAAATAGGAGTCTGATATGGGTGTCTCCTGAGAGGCTCTGCCAGAGCCTTACTGATATAGATGAGGATGCTTGCAGCTAACCATCAGGCTGAGCACAGGGACCACCATGGAGGAGTTAAAGGTCTGAAGGAGCTGAGAGAGTTTGTAACTGCATAGGAAGAACGACAATACAAACCAATGAGAACCCCCAGAGCTACCAAGGACTTAACCACCAACCAAAGAGTACACACGAGGGAGCCGTGTCTCCAACCTCATGTGTAGTAGAGCATGGCATTGTCTGGCATCAATAGGAGGAGAAGCCCTTGGTCCTGTGAAGGTTCTTTTCCTCAGTGTAGGGGAATGCCAGGGTGCTGAGGTGGGAGTAGGTGAGTGGGGGGGGAGCATCCTCATAGAAGCAGGGGAGAGGGTATGAGGGAAGGGGGAACTGGGAAAGGGGATAACACTCAAAATGTAAATACATAAAGTATCCAATTAAAAAAACACAGAATTGATCATAATTTTTAAAAGAATGGGCAAAGTGCAAATGAACAATGTTAAAAGGAAAATTAAGTCATTCCATTATTGATTTTAGATTTCAGCTTGCATGGAAGAGTAGGGAATTGTAGTACTTCATTTGGAGAACAAAACCTTTTCATATTACCTTTGGTTGAGTAATTGTTTAAATGTCTAATAAACCACTGCTTAATACTTTATATAATACAAGAAATGTTTTTCAAACTATATCAAGTTGCAAATTTTCTAAGTATTATTTCAAATTTTCTGTACTAATGAACTTGTGGAAGAATTACATGCATTTTAGAAACTAGCAACAATAATACCTTGTACAGCACAACTTTATGCATCTTTGATATGTAGGTAGGTCAGTTTAAAATTGAGATGTAATTTAAAGCTTCAAAGTCTACTGCTACAAACAAAAGTAACCTACTTGGAGTATTTAATTTTAATTATTTGTATAGGTTTGGATGAGGGCCTTGGGAGACAGTGCACATGGGTATATGTACCCTTGAAGGTAAAAGGAGAGTGTTAGGTACAATGGAATTGGAGTTAAAGGTGGTTGTGAGTCAGCAAATATGGGTGTTGGGCACTTAATTCAGGTCTTATGGAAAATTATCAAGTACTCTTAAACACTGAGCTATCTCTTCACTTATCATACATTGCTATTTACTTAAAGCCTTTACACAATAAGTACAATGTTGAATAATATTGAAATTAATCTTTCCCATTTTCTGATGCAATGAAAGCTGGGAATCCTATTATTACTGAGGGTTCTATAGAGAAAACATTAAGTAGATCGTTCTTTTAGAGCAACAAAGAGTAACTTAACTTTAACCTTTATCTGTGGATCTTCCTCCTCTAAATAAAGTTATTCTTTAAATCTTTTCTTGAGTAGAGGCTACCTGGGCCTGATGGATATCAAGAAGCAATCATCTCACATAACCCATTCAGAATGCTTTTTCATACAGCTAATGAGTTCTAAGTACTGACGCTGACGTTGGAGGTTGCCTGTCTTCACCCTAGAGAGGGCGAGTTGTCCTTACTTCTTTGGAACACACTCCCAGGTTCCGTTAATGGTTGGTGTCTGATGCAGAAGCCCAGAGGCAGAGTTTTAGTGCAGTTAGATTATCCCAGGGCAACATCAATTTCTGGCAGAGCTAGCACACGCAATGGCTTTCCGGCAGGACACAGCCACGGGGTTCCTGGCAGAGCCACTGAGCAAGGTTTTTGTAAGCAGATCCATATCATTTTTGACAGGACTAACATATGGCTTTGGATATCTGGCCAAAGACTTTTCCGTTGTTACTATCAGAGGAGACCCTCCATGCTCTCTGGCAACACCACTGAACTATGTAAAGGATTTAATTCCTGGAAGTCCATTGCCAGAATGATTTGCTATGGAACAAATTTCAAAGTTGGTGTTCTGCCAACACAAAATTCTATAGGTCATGTCAAGGCCAATGCAGCAGTGAGTTTTCAGTGTGGAGATATTGAGCTGGCCTTTTAAAGCCTTCATATTCATGCATTGCTATGTCTCTAAGTGCTTTTGCATCTACTGGGTATAAATAAAGTATTTTCTACCTGAAATACTGATGCAATCATGGAACATTGTATATATGTATATAAGGGGATAGACAGGTTTTTTTCTATTTTTTCTTTTATTGGATTTTTAAATTTACATTGTAAATGTTATCCCCTTTCCAGGTTTCCCCTCCAGAAACCTGCTATCTGAACTCCTACCCCTGCTTCTATGAGGGTGTTTCCTCACCCACCCACCCAATCCCTCCCACCTCTTTGCCTCCCTACACTGGGGCAACAAGTCTTCACAGGACCAAGGGCCTCTCCTTCCATTGATGCCGACCAAGGCTATATATGCAGATGGAGCCATAGGTTTTATCTCACTTATCCATCTATAGTTAATGAAATTCAGTTATTTTTAAAAATTTTGCTTTAATTTGTAAAACAGACAAAGTAAAGGCCTGCTGGGAGCAAAGGGAGAAAAAACAATGGTTTCCCACAGCTCAATGGGCAATCAAAAATTTTCATCTTTTTCATCTGGTCGCACACTCTTTCAGAAACTTCAATGATTGCATATATAAGAGGAAAGACTGTACCTTCAAAGTGATTAAAGTGAAAGTACAGAACAGGCCTTCACAATACATTCTTCATTGTGGGTGGTATTGACTTTTTCTTTTAAAAAAGATTTTTGTGCCCGTGCGCGCGCACGTGTGTGTGTGTGTGTGTGTGTGTGTGTGTGTGTGTGTGTGTGTGTGTGTGTTGTTTGCATCTGTATGTCTGTGAGCATATATGTACATTTCTATAAGGCTCCTACAGAGTCCAGAAGATGTTAGTTGTAAGACTCCTTGCAGCTTTACTTATATGTGTTTATAAACTACCTGTAAAGTGTACTGTAATCAAAACTTTGACCCTCACGACTGAGAAATATGTGCCTTTAATTACTGAGCCATCTCCCTAAACCCTAGACCAGTATTTGTATAGTACCTAAGCTTGAAATACTGATGCAAGCTTACTCTCACGTTTCTCTAGTATTTTCAAATTCTTCCACCCCACATGGAGTATGTATCTCTCGGGTTAGACTATTGGATGCTCATGTAAATGGATGATTTATCAAACTATCCATTACTGGATTGACAGGAGCCATCTAGGAAAGGCTATGGTATGTGAATTTCCTGGAGATGGCCCACTATTTTGCATGGATGTGATGGTTGCACTCTAGAGAGGCACAGCTCCAGAAACTTCATCCCAGGATTGTTTCTCGTTGCTGATATGCATTTCCTGCCACTATTGAACAGGCTAATGATTCCTGGGCATCAGCCCACCCTATTGAACAAATTTCCTATAGATCAACATGAAGACAAACTTTCATGAATTAATGCTGTCTAGATTCATTCATGCTTTTATAGAATTCAAGTAATTTTAGGAAGAACATTTTAGGTGATAGTTTTAGTTGTTTTGTAGAAAGATGTAATAAAGTTCGAATCGAGAATAGAATATACCCCCTCCTTATAGAATAGTAAGTAAAGGCTGCATAGTAAGGAATAAAATAAGCTTTCATGAATTTCACTAAGAAGAAAAATATGCTTGAGACAGATTTGTGATCAAGGAAAAAAAATTCGTTCTAGGTCAGGTCCAAGGATAAAGCCACAGTTGTACACTATGATAAAGCAAGGCCATGTGAAACTGTTGCTTTGAACTTAATTATGTTCTTATAGAATGAAATACTGCTTTGAACTTACCAGCAACATCCTCTGTAACTCCCCTTTTGTGTAACATTTTATCTATGAGGTAATTTTATTAAAAAGTTTTGTCTAAGAAGGTACAAAAAGGCTGAGAGTAGAAATAAAGTTTGATTCTTGGGACTCATACATACATACACACACACACACACACACACACACACACACACATGCAGGTGCCTGACTTCCTTTTTTCCTTTTCTCTCTGACTCATGAACTTGGCAAGCAAGGGGTCCTTGAGCCAAAGAGAAAAGAGCTCTAAGTAACTAAGCTTTTTTTTCTTAATCCCCTGCTGCTAACAGCAGGAGTTAAATTGCCAGAAGCCATCAGCTTCTGGCCCCTGAATAGAAAGAAAGAGTTAACTTGCCAAAAGTCAGCAGCTTTTAGCCCCAGTCGCTGACATTTTCTTTGACTACTTTCCTCTAGGAACTGGGTGCTGGTAGTCATCAGCACTGAATCTATGTATTTTCTTTGATAAATATAAAACAATGAACAAGGAAGCTTCCTTAATCCCATAGTAAACAAAATACGCTACAAAGATACATGGGAGAAATAGGAATAAAACGACAGGTTCCATTTAGGTAGGAAAAAGAAATAAGTAGAGAAGAAAGCAAGTGGGTAGAATAACAGCAAAAATATCTGAAGAGGTCCGAAGGAATCATATTATTAACTACCTAATAAAAAGTCAGACAAATGGCAGTTTGTGTATAATTATATATAGTTTAAATGACATTTTCCTATCTGGACTGGGAGTATTCCCTCCAAGAACCAAAGACCCCCTGACAAAAATTTCAACACAGGCATGACCAAAATTCCTTTTTAAAGTTTTTAGTCACTGTTGTCGAAAAGTTGCCCAATCAGACTGTTGTTGTTGCCCTTGCTCAACCTGCAAAAAGTCACAGATTAGTTCATATTGCTGAAAACCACATGTACTTCAGAACCAGGGTAAGAGACTCCTGAGTTGGAACTGCTCTGCTCGGAGTGCCTACTCCACAAGGCTAGCTTTCATGTTGCCAGATGGTGCCACAAAGCTTCCAAAAGAGGGAAACAGCCAATAGTTTACCAAACTATGGTGCCTATTGTCCATAACAATAAGTATAGCAAAATCTCCCTAAGGGATGGTAGTACCATGCATGCCTTGGTGGTAAGAAACAGCTCTCTAATTAAAACTTAATGAGAGGGACATCATCCATGGTAAGGAAAACCTAAATAACTACCCAAAGCTAGGGAAGTCATGGATATTGGAGGAAAACCTACAAGCACCACTTTAATGAACCAGTATGATCCCTAACAACATTCTAAATATTTGTGCTTAATCCCACAGATAACTGCAGTCCTTAGCAAATTTCCTCATGGAGAAAATTACTTTTCCTATGAATGGAGATCATTACAGAGAACAGCAGCCAATCAAACTGCAAAGTTGTGGAGCACAGTCCAGTGGCTACATTTATGAAAGTACTCCTCTACCAAAGGCCAGGGGAGCACTGTGGAAGAGAAAGTGAAGAGACTCTGTGAGCCAAAGGATCGAGGAATTTGAGGTGAGTTTGTATCTCCTCGTAATAGCAGAAGGTACACCCATAAAGTCTTAAACTGCTTAAACATGAGATGAACAAGGGAAACAACAGTAAGACACACAAACAACACGAAGAACTAACTACAAGCAGTTAAGGAGTGATAAGATATGAAGAAATATCCATTTCTAGGAAAGAACACACTGACCAGTTATCCAATACCAATTGGTCAAACCTGAAAAAATAAATCTGTAATAACATTATAGAGACTAAGGAGGTTATATTTTGGGAAAAATATAATAAGTTCTTATATGCATCTATACATATAAGAACAATTATTTTAAAGGCCATAAATTTGAGAGAGTTTAATGTAGAGTATACAAAAGGGGTTGGAGGGTGGAAATGGAAGGGTAAGGTGGTGTAAGTATATTATCATTTCAAAATAAAGAAAATAAAAGAATGGTTATTATTCATCAAAAGCAAACACAAATGGTTTGGGGTTGCTTCCTGTCTGGGCAGCTTCAAAGTTCTATTTTACCAATTAGTTCAATTTTTCCAATTTATTTCTTATCACACTTATAAAAACACATTCTCCTTCAACTAATCAGATTTTAAATCTGAGGAACCTTGTAGTTGTATGTAAATTAACTCTACTTGCATGCAATGTTTTAGGAAAACATTTCCAGGTAAAATGCGAAACTAATAAAATAACATCACATGAACAAAACACTCATTACACTTTGTTGTTCTCTTCAATGTTTTCTGAGAGATAGAAAACAAAATAAACCTTAGAAGCTATCTGTCTGAACATTCTCGGAGCTTCCTTTGGGACTGTGCTGTTGAACACACCACAGATGCAATTCTAAGTCAGCACTGACTTCATTGGGGTCTTTGCTCCAAAGTCTGCTATAAATCACTGGCTAATGTTTTTTTTTTCTCTAACAAGTACAAAGATGTCCTGAACTAGATAAAGTAGAGACTATATTTGTGCTTTCAAAATATCCTAACAATTCTTCAATTGTCTTTCTTACTAGGATTGCCATTAAGCTTTCAATAAGCCTTGACTTTCACCCATAGTGTTTATGATTTCTGTAGCTCGAAATTAACAATTTGTTTGAGAACATAAATTATTTGTGAAATGGTGTCATTTTTTCTTCCTTTTTGTCTTAATTAGACTTTTACTGGTGTGAACAGACACCATGACCAAGGCAAGTTTTATAAAGGCCAACATTTAATTGGGGCTGGCTTATCGGTTCAGAGGTTCAGTCCATTATCATCAAGGTGGGAGCATGGCAGCATCCAAGCACGTATGGTGCAGGCAGAGCCAAGAGGTCTACATCTTCATCTGAAGGCTGCTAGCAGAAGACTGGCTTCCAGGCAGCTAGGATGAGTGTCTCAAAGTCCACACCCATAGTGACAGACTTACTCCAACATGGCAACACTTTCTAATAGTGCCACATCCTGGGCCAAGCATATACAAACAATCACAGTTTCCTTATCTTTGTGTGCTTCTGTGTGTGTGTGTGTGTGTGTGTGTGTGTGTGTGTGTGTGTGTAAACCTGAGGTTGAGAAATCATGCTAGCTAGCTCTTTTATCTTACTCATTGAGGCATTATCTCTCAGTAAAATTGAGAGTTCTCTTTTATGGTTAGTCTTCTTAGCCAAATTATTGTGGCTAATGCCTGTCTTTGCCTATGGATATTGGAATTAGAGCTGAGTCTATTAACTTGAGCTTTTAGTATCTGAATTCTTGTCCTTACAGTTAGATGGCAAGTGCTTTCACTACTGCATCATCTTCCCTGCTCTCAAATTCTGCTCCTCAATGGCACCAGACTCCACATCACTTCATCTCACCATAATGAGTGCAGATACTTGGGATTGATAATTTCCTTGGCACATGAAATGGTTTGGTGAAGAGGAACTAAAAAATAATATCATAATTGGCTTCTCACAGCTTCTGATGGATGTTCAGGGGTCACAAGACTATGGTCTTACGATACCTCAAAACTTTCTATAATTTTGGAGTAAGCCAAGTGAATGTTGGTTGCTACATTATGATGCCACTATAGTTTGGTGATACTGTGGGTTCAGTTAAAAGCAAGTGCAATAAAGCAAATGTCACAATATATAAATCACATGGAGTTTTGGATACTCAATGAATTTAGATGTTATATTTATTTCTTTGTATTTATTTTCCTTTTATTAAAAATAAATAATCATTTTTATCATTTCCCCTCCCTTTCCTCCATCCAACCTTCTCTCCCATCCACACCCACTCACTTTTGATCTTTTATTAGCAAACAAATAAACTTCTATGGGACTATACTATACTCTAAAAGTAAAACAAAAGTTAATACATGGGAATTGAACAAAACAAATAGGAGGAAAAAAAGCCTGAGAGAGGGCACAAGAAATAGACCCACTCATGTAGACACTCAGAATCCTATAAAACCACTGAACTGGAAGTCATAATATGTACAAAGAGGACCTGTGGCTGACTCATTCAGACTATGTGTATGCTGCCTCAGGGTCTGTGATTTCATGAAGACTTTGAACATTTTGTTTAGAGGGTCATATTTTCTTGGTGTCCTCCATCTTGATGGCTCATATACTCTTTCTGACTCCTGTGGTGTTCCTAGGGCACTGAGAGGAGGAATGTGGTGGAGACATTTCATTTAGGGCTAACTGTTCCAAGGTCTCTAATTCTATGAACAATGGCTGGCTCTAGGTCTCTGTTTTGTTTCCATCTGCTGAAGTCAAAGCCTCTCTGATGATGGCTGAAGAAGGTACTAATCTAAGAGTATAGAAGAATGTTATTAGGAATCCTATTATGTAAATGCCACTTTTATTTCCTAAGTTAATAGGATGATATAAGAGCAGTACTCAAGCTATGCAGATACATGACTTGGACTGAGCTCAGAGTGTTTCTACCTAACTATCCCTCCACCTATGTGTAGAAGTTCCTAGCTTCCCTACAATCTAATCTTCTGCAAGCCCAGACCTTGAAGGCTTTAACTTCTAGCCTCCATCTGCTAAACTACACCTAGAATGTTTTAGCCTCTGACACTTGCTGCTGAATAAATTCACTTTTCTAGCTCTTTCTAACTCTGGTTAGCTGGTTCAGCTCAGTTGTTCTGGCTTAAATTGCTCTCCAAGCTAATTGATTCAAATTGGCTGCTCTTGGCTTCTGACTGAATTGCTCTGCTTGAAAAATTTCTCTGAAGTCCACAAACTGAACTGCATTAATTGCAGTAACTGAACTGCACGAATGGAAAGGAACTGCATGATTAGTCACTTTATCTGTTCCTCAACTAGACATCATTGTTCGGGATTAAAGATATGTGCTAAAAACAAGTTAGTATTCCAGCCAAAAGGATTAAAAGTGTGTGTCTATATTCAAGCAGGATCACACTGACCTAGAATGTGTTTGCATCTGATCCCTTGCCCAACCACCCATGTTGTTGGATTAAAAATCCTCTAAAATAGTCATTTTATTGTTATTTTTTATTTTGCATACTACACTGGGTACCTAAATTTTATTTATGTATATATTTAGAAGTAAATGTATATATATGTGTGTATATGTACATATATGTATATATGTATGTATACATGTGTGAACACATGTATATATTTTAGAAAGCTTCTACTCTATTATGTTCCATACTATTCCTCAGTAACTTGGGTTGTTTGTGGATTCTCATGGGACCTCTTTTACCAACAACTCAGATATAACCATTCTCAAGAAATGGCCAGTTTGGTTGGGGATTTAGCTCAGTGGTTAGAGCGCTTGCCTAGGAAGCGCAAGGCCCTGGGTTCGGTCCCCAGCCCCGAAAAAAAAAACCAAAAAAAAAAAAAAAAAAAAAAAAAAAAAAAAAAAAAAAGAAATGGCTAGTTAGGGCTCTGTCTCATTATTTGGCAATTTCACTTAGATTACTGTTCTGTATGTGTATATTTTAAAAAGATTCTACTCTATTATATTTCATATTATAACTCAAATGAACATTGATTTTAGTTGTCTCTCCCTTCCTCTTCCCTTTTTTCTCCCTTCCCACATGATCCTTCTATTCAAGGCCTTCATCCATCTACAACTCTCTATTTTCTTTCTCTTTCCTAACAAGGTCTATCTGCTGCCTTACTCTATACTTATCCTATTTGGTTCTATGAATTGTCTTCTATGGATTGGTTGTTATTGACTTATTATCTAATATCCATATATGAGCAAACACATACCATATTTCTAATTATTGGTTTGTGATTCCTCATGCAGGAAGTTTTTTTTTCCTAGTTCAATCCATGTACATGCAAATGTCACTATTTCATTTTTTGAAATGGCTGAGTAATAATACTCTGTTATGTAAATGTAAAATATTTTCACTATCCATTTTCTTTTGAAGGGTATCTAGGTAGTTTCCAATTTCTGGCAATTACGAAAAGAGCAGCATGGTGGGGCATCTTTGTACCAGAGACCTGGGAGGTCAGAGATGCTCAGATCTCAAAGGACCTTAGATGAAATGTCCTACAGTGGGGAGAGGTAGAGTCCACCTATAGTAGAAAGACAGGGCATCAAGTGGAGGGATGGTGTTAGCATCTCACAGTCATAACTCTGACCCAGAATTGTTCCTGACTAAAATAACTGCAGAGACAAAACTTAAGGAGAGGCTGAGGGAAAGGAGGTCCTATGACAGGCCCAAATTGGGATCTAGTTCAAGGGGAGACTCCAAGGCCTGACACTATTACTGATGCTATGGTGCACTTACCGACAGGAGCCTAGCATGGCTTCCCTCTGAGAGGCTCAACAAGCAACTGGATGAGTTAGATGCAGATACTTACACCCAACCAATGGACAGAAGCCAGGGACCCCTGGGGTTTAATGAGGGAAAAGCTGAAAGAAGCTGAGGAAAAGGGCAACCCCATAGGAAGACCAACAGTCCCAACTAGCATGAGCCCTGGAGATCTCTTAGACACTTAGCCACCAGTCAGGCAGCATACGCCAGCTGACAACAGGCCCCCTCACACATATACAGCAGAGGACTGCAGGGTCTTGACTCAGTGAAAGAAAAAGCACCCAACCTTCAAGAAACTGGGTTGGGAGGTCTGGTAGGTTGAGGGAAGACATCCTCTTTGAGGTAAGGGGGGCAGGATATGGAACAGTCAGATGGCAAAAAGATTAAAGAATGAAAAATAAATAAAATAAATAAATAAAAAGAAAAGAACAGCCATGAACTTGCTTGAGCAAATCATCCTTGAGTACATGGCCACAAGTAGCATAGCTGAATCTGTAGATAGATTGATTCTTATTTTCCTGAGTAACTCTGACAGCTGTTTTCCACAGTGGTTATACAATGTTTTATATCCACCAGCATCTGGTGAATGTTCCTTGTGCTCAATAACCTCACCAACATGAGTTGTCATTGTTTATTGATCACTGCTATTCTGATAGATATACGTTGATATCTCAAAGTATTTGAGAATTTGTATTTCAATGATATCTAAGGGTGTTTAACATTTAAGTGTTTCTCAAACATTTGAGTCTCCTTTTTGAGAATTCTGTGCATAGAACTGAATTCCATTTTTAAATTGGGTTGTTTAGTTTCTTGATATCTAGGGTTTTGAGGTCTTAATGTATTTTAGATACTGGTCTTTTTTCTTGAGTTCTTAATATATCTTAGATATTAGACTCTATCAGTTGTAAAATTGTTAAAAAAATATTTTCTGCTCTGTAGGCTGTGACTTTGTCCAAATGATAGCATCCTTTGCCATACAGGTTTTCAGTTTCATGAGTTCTCATTTATTGATCGTTGATCTTAGTGCCTGTGTTATCCACGTGCTGTGATGAGGTCAAAGCTATTCCTCAGATTCTCTTCTATCAAGTTCAGGGTAGCTGGTTGTATGATGAGGTCTCTGACCCATTTGAAGTTGAGTTTTGTGCAGGGTGATAAATATGATACTATATGTAGTCTTCTACATGCAGCTGTCCAATTTGTCCAGTACCATTTGCTGATGATGCTGTCTCTTTTCAGCATGTGCTTCTGGCTTCTTAATAAAAAAAAGTATCCACAGGCGTGTAGATTAATGTCAAGGTCTTCAATTTGATTCCATTGATCAACATGTTAGTTTTAGAAGGTGTGTTTAATGTACTCAGAGTAACAGTGTATTACATAATTAAAATATTTTACTACTAAAAATTGTCAGTAGCTAAGTGGTTGGATTAAACGATGCTAATAATTGATTTAGTCCTCACAATGCTTTCTACAAATCTTTAATTTTTAAAAAGAAAAAAATACAGTATTTGCAAATAGTAAGAAAGTAGAGTCTAAGAAATGAGGTATGATATATGTATATATATATGTATATATATATTGAAAATAACAATGAACTCAAAATAAAAGAAATAAATGAACTATACTCAATGCATTGTGTATTCTGTGTTAGTATAATATTTTATTACATTAACTTGGTAAGTGCTAATGTTTTAAGGAAAAAAGAGCATAAGAATCCTTGGAATAGCTAAATTTAAACTAAATAACATAAGAAAATTAATAATAAAAGAAGAAAATTGGGAAGCACAACCAGTAGAGGTGTAAATGTGATGTGGATGAGTTCATGAGAATAGAAGTAGCTTTCAGATGATAGGAAAAATAGGTTATTGTGGTGTTTGACTTTACAGTACAACTCCTTAGTCCTTGGCTAGCCATGACTTCAGGAAGAGGAGAATACAGTGCAGTCGGACTTTCTAGAAACTTAGATACCAGTGGAAAGTAAGGCTGTTGGCAATTTAATAGAGCAATAATAAGGATTATGCTAATAGGCTAACAAGAAATCATTGAGATTCTCCAACTACAATTGGCAATTCATAACTACAAAACAAACAACCAACCTTTGTGAGCATCAGGTGAAGATGGGCCTACCTGCCCTACTCTCCTTTCTGTCTCTGTGATAAGTGAGTTTGAATAAGCAACTTAGGGAGGAATCACGGTTGTAGGTTACACATCCCATCATTGCTGGAAGTCAGGGTAGAAATACAAGCAAGACGTTCTAGCAGAAATTGCAGAGGAGCGATGATTCCTGGCTCACTTGCTTGGCTCATGCTTGGCTCATGCTTCGGCAGCTCCAGCCCACCTGACAAGGGAATGATAGTGCTCAAGGTGCCCTGGACCTAATGCGTTCTTTAACAATCAGGTCAATCAAGACAGACAAGTTCAAAGACCAAAGAGATCTCAGCAATTTTGCGGAAGCATGCCTCTCAGATGACTGAAGGCTGTGTCAAGTTGGAAACTTAAGCTAACTAGGACTATGCCTGTGTGATAAGGAGAACATTACAAGTTTCCTAAAAATTACTGGGCATCAAACACAAATCTATGAATCATGAATCATGTGTTCACATACTTTTTGAAGAATGAGAAGATTCTTTAGCTGATACCTAAAATACATCTGGATGAATTAGATATGAACAAACTAAATAACCCAAATAATTAATGTGGTATAGAGGTAAGCAGAGATTGTTGGACAGAAGAATTTCAAATTGTTGAGAAGCACTTAAATGAATGTTTAACATCCTTAGTCATCAGTAAAATGAAAATCAAAATGACCCAGAAATTCAATCTTACACTCATTAGAATGGCTAAGATCAAAAAACCAAAGTGACAGCATATGCTGGCAGAAGAGGAATAAGAAAACTACTCCATTGTGGTGAGAGTGCAAATTCTATAACCACTCTGGAAACCAATTTGCTGGTTTCTCAGAAAACTGGGAATTGTTCTAAATCAAGACACAGCTATTCCACTTCTGTACATATACTCAAAAGATGTCCCCCTATACCACAGGGACATTTGCTCAAGTATGTTCATAGCTGCTTTATTTGTAATAGCCAGAAAGTAGAAATAACCTAAATGTACATCAACTGGAGGGGATAAAAAATGTGGTACATCTACACAATGGAATACTATTGAAAAAATATCTCATGAATTTTGCAGGCAAATAGCTGAAACTTCAGAATATCATCCTGAATGTGGCAATCCAGAACCAAAAAAGCATCTGTCGTATATGCTCACTTATAAGATGGATGTTAGCCATAGTGCAGGATAACCATGCTAGAATCTGCAAATACAAAAAATAAATTAATATATAAAATGAGGTTAAAAAAATAAACCAAAAACTACAAAACTAGTCTCGGCAGTAACAAGCATACAGGGGTATGTAGCCTTCTCTCTTACACCTCGTCACTGTTGGTACCAGAGGGTGAGGTTGAGGGCTAAAAGGCACCTGCTGGAAACCATTCCAAGTGTTTTATCCTGTGTTTTTCATTCCATTCTGTATCTTTATATGAAGCCAGAAACATGATATTTCACATCTCATATCTTTATTCTAAATGGATCTTTTTTTCCCTTCCCCCCACATATTCTGCCCACAAATGAAACAAGTATGACTAAATGAAGCTTTGTGATTTCCCTTCTTTATCACTCTAAGGAAAATACATTTTTATGCATCAACTATTAAGCCTTAATGAAGACCATTGCTATTGTATAAAATAGGAGATGCATTTGAGCGTCTCATTGCTATTTACAGTGGTGTTTCCTCCTCCATGGCTAATCAAACTGTGCAATAATCAGGTACAAGTAAAGGCAACACTTTTCTAGGCTCCCCAAGACAAGTGTAAATGACCTCCAAATTGCAAATTGAGTAATTATTTTATGCCATATCATTAGCTATAAAATCTTTAGATGTAAACGTATTTATTGAAAGAAAATTACAAGCCTTTCATCGGCAAATGATTCACTAACATAAAGACATATTATAACTGAACCACAAAGAAATGATTTCTTCAATTTTTCTTGCATGTTACTATTTTTATGTTCATAAATATAATAGCTGCTAATCGTGAAATGGGTAAGAAAATGAAAGGAAGCCACAAAGAAGAAAATAATAAGGCTAGAACCCTACAACCAAGGATAATTGCTATCACTATATGGGGTGTTCAAACATATACAATTATGATTTATTTTATTTTCAATTACATTTATTTACTTGTATGTTTCTATATCCAAGCATGCACATACACTTCCCACAACACAATTGTGGAGGTCATAGGACCTGTGGGAGTCAGTTTTCCCTTCCTTTATGTGCTTTCCAGGTCACAGAACTGACGTTAAGCTTGTTGACGAGCATGATTCAGTGAACAACCTCACAGGACACATTTTTATTTTATTTTCATTCATTTCTACATTCATCCTTCCATCCATCTATCTACCCATTTATTGTCATCCTTGCCAAATGTTCTCTGTGTAGCATTATTTTAATCAGTGGAAACAGCTCTGAAGAAAACAAACATCTGTCTGGTTAAGATGAACATACTCTTGGAGGGAGACTTATAATGAGCATAACATTGAAAAAAAACTATAGACTGAGCAGAGTGTCCAGTTGATAAAGTGTTTACATTGCAAGCCCAAGGCCCTGAGTTCTTTCTCCAGACTACATTTTTAAAATAATAGGAATATTGGTGCGGATTTTTACTGACAGCACTTGGGAGATAGGAACAGGGTCATCCTTGGGGCTCCATGGCCACCCATTTTATCTCAATTCCAAACCCCAGACAAATGAAAAACTGTATCTCAAAAGTACAGTGTTGATACTTGTGATATGGGTCAGCACTATTCATGTTTACTGCTTTTTCAGAGAATCCAAATTGACTTGCCAGTACCCATATCTGGAAGTTCAGGACTGTAACTCTGTATCCAGTGGGGGAATTCAATTCCCTCTTCTGGACTCTAAGGGCACACACACACACACACACACACACACACACACACACACACACACAGAGAGAGAGAGAGAGAGAGAGAGAGAGAGAGAGAGAGAGAGAAGATGATGTGTTCCTAATTAAAAAATAAATCTAAAAGAAAATAAAGTGAGGTGGTCAGAATCTGAGAAGCAATATCTGAAGCTCCTCTGGTATTCACAATGAATACACACACACACACACACACACACACACACACACACACACACTTATACCTTCTTACTCCACCACATACATCCCACATAAGCACAAAAGCAATAGGATTAGCTGCAAACCATGTCTTTTTTCCCCCCTATGGTTAAAGTAAAGAAAAAAGATAACTGAAAAATGTGGATTAAAACACAAAGCTCAAGTCCAAGTGGATCAAGGACCTCCACACAAAAACAGATGATACATTGAAACTAATAGAAGAAAAAATGGGACAGAGCCTCAAAGACATGGGCACAGGGGGAAATTTCCTAAACAGAACACCAATGGTTTATGCTTTAAGATCAACAATAGACAAATGGGACCTCATGAAATTGCAAAGCTTCTACAAGGGCAAAGGACGTTGTCCATGGGACAAAACAGCAACCAACAAATTGGGAAAAGATCCTTACCAATCCTACATTCAATAGAAGGCTAATATCCAATATATACAAAGAACTGAAGAAGTTAGACTCCAGAGAGTGAAATAACCTTATTAAAAATGTGGTACATAGTTAAATAAAGAATTCTCAGCTGAGTTATATCGACTAGCTGAGAAGCATCTAAAGAAATGTTCAACACCATTAGTCATCAGGGAAATGCAAATCAAGACAACCCTGAGATTCCACCTCATACCAGTCAGGATGGCTAAGATCAAAAACTCCGGTGACAGCAGATGTTGGCGAGGATGTGGAGAAAGAGGAACATTCCTCCATTGTTGGTGGGATTTTAAGCTGGTACAACCACTCTGGAAATCAGTCTGGTGGTTCTTCAGAAAATTGGACATAGTACTACCTGAGGATCCAGCTATACCTCTCCTGGGCACATACCCAAAAGGTACTCCAACATATAAAACAAGGACACATACTCTACTATGTTCATAGCAGCCTTATTTATAATAACCAGAAGATGGAAAGAATCCAGATGTTCTTCAATAGTGGAATGGATTCAGAAAATGTGATCCATTTACATGTTGAATTATTACTCAACTATTAAAAACAGTGACTTCCTGAAATTCCTAGGCAAATGGATGGAACTAGAAAACATCATCCTGAGTGAGATAACCCAGTCACAAAAAAACACAGACTGAATGCACTCACTGATAAATGGATATTAGCCCAAATGCTCAGAATACCCAAGACACAATTCACAAACCAAATGAAGCTCAAGAAGAAGGAATACCAAAGTATGAATGCTTCAGATCTTAAAATATTCAGTAGGAAGTACAGAGACAAAGTTGGAGCAGAGACTGAAGTAAAGGCCATCCAGAGACTGAACCATATGGGGATCTATCCCATGTACAAACACCAAACCCAGACACTTTTGTGGATTCCAAGAAGTACTTGCTGACCAGAGCCTGATATAGCTGTCTCCTGAGAGGCTCTGCCAGAAGTTGACAAATACAGAGGCGATTGCTTTCAGCCAACCATTGAACTGAGAACAGGGTCCTTAATGGAGGACTTAGAGAAAGGACTGAAAGAGCTGAAGGGGTTTGTATCCCCATAAGAACAATATCAACCAACCAGACCCTCCAGAAGCCCCAAGGACTAAACCACAACCAACACATGGAAAGACCCATGTCTCCAGCCACATATGTAGCAGAGATTGGCCTTGTAGGGCATCAGTGGGAAGAGAGGCCCTTGGTCCTGTGAAGGCTCAATGTTCCAGGGCAGGGGAATGCCAGGATGGGGAGGCAGGAGTGGGTGGATAGGTGGGTGAGCACCCACATAGAAGCAGGAGGGATGGGATAGGGGCTTTCCGGAGGGGAAACTGGAAATGGTGATAACACTTGAAATGTAAATAAATAAAATAGCCAAGAAAAAAATCATCTTATGAGATGCCATAATTACAAATGTGTCAAATCTGACATCATTTTATAACTGACCTGGATGCTCTGAAACCTGTCCGGGAGAATCTTTTTGTGTTAGAATCTCTGATTACATGAGTGTTTTCCACACTGTCTTCCTATTTGCCTATCTTTTTCCTTATGGAAAGGTTAGCCACTGTGTTAAGCTCCACTTGAATCCAGAGATTGCAAAGATGCTATGTAATAAGAAGGTTACAACTGAAGGTGAAAACTCACTCATTTAAACACGAAAAGGGTTACTTTTACGTTTGATTCATCATTGTGTGTTTATATGTGAGAGCAGCTGTGCATATGCAGCAAAAGCTACTAGGATTTAGGTTTCGAAATTTTCATCATATATATTTACCAATCTATATCCAATCCATATCCATATCCATATATCTATATCTATATATCTATATCTATATCTATATCTATATCTATAACTATATCTCTATCTCTATCTCTATCTCTATCTCTATATCTATATCTATATCTATCTATCTATATCGTCTTTAGTTTCAGAAGAGAGATTTGAATGATGTTAGGCCTGATGGGATTTTGGAAAAATCTTAGAAATGAACTACATTGTCTTTTGCATTATGAAATCAACAAAGGTTTAAGCAATGGTGTATGTATTCACATGTGCTGTGTGCATGTCATATGTGTGTATGTGAGTGAGTGTGTGTGTATATGTGTGCATTTGAGAATAAACTTGGATTTGTGCTATTTAATTTTGACAATTAATATGATTGCTTTAATAATTCCAAAGCTATCACTGAGACAGTTGAGATACATCTTTTTTTCAAACCACACAAAGTTAGACTTTAACAATAATAATGATAATAATAATAATAATCCAATAACAAATAACCAAATTTTGACCAGTCCCAACTTTTTAAAATAGATATTGATACATAATACTTATATAGGTTTGTGGGATACATTATGATGCTATGTTACATAGAGTGCATATTGCTCAAATCTGGGTAATTAAGCTGCCTATCATCTCAAACATTTATCATTTCTTTGTGATGAGAATATTCAAAACTCCCGTATTCTAATTACTTTTCAGTATATCACACAACAGTGTTAGCTTGCAATCACCCTTCTGTAATAAATACCAACACTTACAAGCCAATTTTTTAAAAAGCTTATAAGTTCATAAGTTATCTATTTGCAATTTTTTTTGCTTGTTTCATACTGCTCCGTTTTCTTTCTTTCTTTTTTTAATCTTTATTAACTTGATTATTTCTTATTTACATTTCGATTGTTATTCCCCTTCCTGGTTTCCGGGCCAACATCCCCCTAACCCCTCCCTCTCCCCTTCTATATGGGCTTCCCCTCCCCGTCCTCCCCTCATTACCACCCTCCCCGCAACAATCACGTTCACTGGGGGTTCAGTCTTGGCAGGACCAAGGGCTTCCCCTTCCACTGGTGCTCTTACTAGGCTATTCATTGCTACCTATGCAGTTGGAGCCCAGGATCAGTCCATGTATATAGTCTTTCGGTAGTGACTTAGTCCCTGGAAGCTCTGGTTGGTTGGGATTGTTGTTCATATGCGGTCTCGAGCCCCTTCAAGCGCTTCCAGTCCTTTCTCTGATTCCTTCAACAGGGGTCCTGTTCTCAGTTCAGTGGTTTGCTGCTGGCATTCGCCAATGTATTTGCTGTATTCTGGCTGTTTCTCTCAGGAGAGATCTACATCTGGTTCCTGTCGGCCTGCACTTCTTTGCTTCATCCATCTTATCTAGTTTGGTGGCTGCATATGTATGGGCCACACGTGGGGCAGGCTCTGAATGGGTGTTCCTTCTGCCTCTATTCTAAACTTTGCCTCCCTATTCCCTGTATTCTTGTTCCCCTTTTAAAGAAGGAGTGAAGCATTCACATTTTGGTCAACCTTCTTGAGTTTCATGTGTTCTGTGAATCTAGGGCAATTCAAGCATTTGGGCTAATATCCACTTATCAATGAGTGCATACCATGCATGTTTTTCTGTGATTAGGTTACCTCACTCATTTCCAGTTCCATCCATTTGCCTATGAATTTCATAAAGTCATTGTTTTTGATAGCTGAGTAATATTCCATTGTGTAGATGTACCACATTTTCTGTATCCATTCCTCTGTTGAAGGCATCTGGGCTCTTTGCAGCTTCTGGCTATTATAAATAAGGCTGCTTTGAACATAGTGGAGCATGTGTCTTTGTTATATGTTGGGGCATCTTTTGGGTATATGCCCAAGAGAGGTATAGCTGGGTCCTCAGGTAGTTCAATGTCCAATTTTCTGAGGAACCTCAAGATTTATTTCCAGAATGGTTGTACCAGTCTGCAATCCCACCAACAATGGAGGAGTGTTCCTCTTTTTCCACATACTCACCATCATTTGCTGTCACCTGAGTTTTTGATCTTAGCCATTCTCACTTGTGTAGGTGAAATCTCAGGGTTGTTTTGATTTGCATTTCCCTTATGACTAAAGATGTTGAACATTTATTTAGGTGTTTCTCAGCCATTCGGCATTCCTCAGCTGTGAATTCTTTGTTTAGCTCTGAACCCCATTTTTTAATAGGGTTATTTGTCTCCCTGTGGTCTAAGTTCTTGAGTTCTTTGTATATTTTGGATATAAGCCCTCTATCTGTTGTAGGATTGGTAAAGATTGCTGTTTTGCCCTAACAACAGTGTCCTTTGCCTTACAGAAGCTTTGCAGTTTTATGAGATCCCATTTGTCGATTCTTGATCTTAGAGCATAGGCCATTGGTGTTTTGTTCAGGAAATTTTCTCCAGTGCCCATGTGTTCGAGATGCTTCCTCACTTTTTCTTCTATTAGTTTGAGTGTATCTGGTTTGATGTGGAGATCCTTGATCCACTTGGACTTAAGCTTTGTACAGGGTGATAAGCATGGATCGATATGCATTCTTCTACCTACTGACCTCAGTTGAACCAGCACCATTTGCTGAAAATGCTATCTTTTTTCCATTGGGTGGTTTTGGCTCCTTTTTCAAAAATCAAGTGACCATACGTGTGGGTTCATTTCTGGGTCTTCAATTCTATTCCACTGGTCTATCTGTCTGTCTCTGTACCAATACCATGCAGTTTTATCACTATTGCTCTGTAATACTGGCAGAGTTCAGGGGATAGTGATTCCCCTGAAGTCCTTTTTATTGTTGAGGATAGTTTTAGCTATCCTGGGGTTTTTATTATTCAGATGAATTTGCAAATTATTCTGTCTAACCCTGAAGAATTGGATTGGTATTTTGATGGGGATTGCATTGAATCTGTAAATCACTTTTGGTAAAATGGTAATTTTTACTATGTTAATTCTGCCAATCCATGATCATGGGAGATCTTTCCATCTTCTGAGGTCTTCTTCAATTTCTTTCTTCAGGGGCTTGAAGTTCTTATCATACAGATCTTTTATTTGCTTGCTTAAAGTCACACCGAGGTATTTTATATTATTTGGGACTATTATGAAGGGTGTCGTTTCCCTAATTTCTTTCTCGGCTTGTTTCTCTTTTGTGCAGAGGAAGGCTACTGATTTATTTGAGTTAATTTTATACCCAGCCACTTTGCTGAAGGCGTTTATCAGGAGATACATCTTGAATGTAAATATGACAGTATTTTTCGAGATGAGTAACTAATTGGAGTTGCCATCCTGAGTTTGGGCAGCACCAGCAAAAGGTTGGACTTAGAGTGTGTCAGGAGTAAGAGGAGAGAGCTTGATGAATGCCCACATTCATCTTTTGATTTTTCTGGACCAGAGCAAAGTGAACCAGCAGCCTCATGCTCCCCCAGCCACAGCCTCTAGCAGCTGCTATCATCATGCCTCCCTGTAACCATGAACTGTGTATCAACATCCAGGAAGCAGTGTAAATCCCTCTAAGTTGATTTGGCCTTGACTGGTATTTGGTCACATGGTGAGAAAAGTGGCTGTCATGCAGGGCTAGGACATTTGCCAGTTCTTGACTGAGCATTGAGGAGTCTGTTAAAGTGCTCCACAGATTCCTGCCATTGCATACTCTTTCACAAAGAAATTGGTGAGTCATCTCAAAAACAGTTGACTCTCTGACAACCAGGGAAATGGAGCTGTAGTTCTGATGGCTTTTCCAATTTCACATGAAAACAGCAATCTCATGTGAATTCTAAGTATACACTTTTATCATAGAATCCTTTGGTTTCAATAAAGAAACCTGCTTGTCGCATCACTGGCTCATATACAAGAATGCCATCTCTACTAGTTGTCAATTCTGATTATATAACTAGGTCTCATGGCAGAATCAAGCATGAGCTCATATATTAAGAATGATTTCCAATAGAGTATGATATCATTTTATTATATTGGCAAAAATTATCATTGAAAACATGATCAGGCATAAATTAGGTAAATATGTGATTTATTCACACAAAGAATGAGGTAGAGTCACTAAAACACTCATGATAGAACATGACAAACTCTCTCCAGATGGGATACCTAGAGACTGAAATCAGAAAACGGATATCTCAATTTCAGCCAGTTTCAAACTGTTAATACACTGGTCTAAGAAGAATACAAAGGAGTTTAAGGTTTAAAATTTGATAGGGGGACCAGATAGATGGCTCTGGGATTAATAGCTGTTGCTTTTACACAGAACCTGGGTTTGTTTCCCAGCACTCACTTTGGGTAGCTCAAAGTCTGGGACTTTAGTTCTGTGATCATTCTCCCTCTCCTGGTTTATGAGGGCACCTGCACATACACAGAAACATCCATCTATATACACATGCGCACACACGTACACATGCATGTGCACATATACACCCATGTGCACATACACAGACTCATACATACATGTGCACACATACCCAAACATACACATTCACACATGCACATGTGCGTGCATACACACCACATCATAGCATAAATATTTGGCTGAGACAGTTAATCCCATACCAACTTTGTCAAACAGACACAAGTGCCTAAGCAGCTTTACCGGATAGCTTTATAGAATTGTAAAACGTGGATGGTTCACTTTAAGTTAAAGACTGTGGAAGCTAAGCTCAGATTCTCTCAGGAGCTCAGTTCCTCTTGTTATCCTGTTCTTTGTTGTCTGTATTTCCTAAATAGCAACTGTATACACAAAATCCTAGAAATATGATAAACAAACTTATATCCTCACATCATAACAACATAAACAAGAAGATTAAATGACTTGTTTGGGTGCGGTTTATCCTTATTCTTTGCCTTGATTAGAACAGTTTAGTGACTGCAGTCTCCCCCCTCCCCTTTTCTCACTCCTATGCCATCTGGGTAGGCATACCCAATTAGCACATGTTGAAAGCTAGCAACACCTTTTCCAGCGTTTTTAAAATTCTGGCAAGCTATAAAAGTTACTGTGTCACAGAAAAGCTCACTTGGTACATTAAGGAGGATTTGCAGCATGGATTTGTCATATGGAATGATCATTCTCCAAGTGTGCTGAGAACACAGCACAATCAGATCTGGAAGGACCAGTTGAAGTAAATGTTATTGCAGGAGTGCCAGGACTGATGAACTCCATCTCTTTCAAGGAGTCCTTCTTCCTCCATGCTACTCAAAAAGGAAGAAAGAGTGAAAATGAAATGAAAGAGTACAGTGCTGAAAACCTGGCCTTGGTCTCAGATGCTCCTCTTAGTGACACCGAGTCAGTTCTCAAAGGAATTCTTGGGAGAATGAAGTCTCCAGTATTATTTATTCTATAGGCTTTTATGCAAGTCTCTGGTTCCCATGCCATTCTTCTTGTGCTGTTACCAGAGCTCAGAAATAATTGCTTTTCTCACTGAATATTATAAGCATATATAATAGCACAAATTATATATAATAAATGCTATTGCATCGGTTATATAATATATATACAATCTCCAAACAAAATAACAAAATGTATTTTCCAAATATCTTTGCACTTCAGGTTCTAGATACAGTTTATATCCGTGTATTTTAGATGCATTGACTGAGCAGTGTATCTGCAGTCAGGCTAAGTAGGAGGAAAGCTATCCTGCTGTTTCATGCCAGCAGCTTTAGCAATGCTAACCACCATGACAGCTACCTGTTCTCACACTGAAAGTCAAGCCTTTGGGTCAACGGTACCCTGTCTTCAATAATTTAGGCCATAGCAGAAATAGTTTTTCTTCGTTAGTCCAGCTCTATGTAATTCATACATGGGCTTCATCTATTCAGTTCAGCCCATCAACCTTGAGACTGATTTGTATGAACCTGTCATTGACAAAATAAAACTTCCGTTTAGAGCTGGTGCATTCCTGAGGACTTAAATTCAAGGAGACACAGCAGAAGGAGAGAAACAACTCCCAAAAGATGGTCTCCGACCCCCAGTCAGACACCATGACACACACATATTCACACTCACATAAGCACAGTGACAGATACAATGCTTAAAATAAACCTTTTCATGTTTAAAAGAATGCGTTTTCATCTTTAACTAGGTTCCTGCTCACACAGGCATTTTGCAGTGCAATGTGATTGAGATGCCCTTGATATCAAATTATACTTATGAAATGATTTAGGCTGGGCCTCACATTCTCCCTTATCTCTTTCATACATGTATAGGGATGGGAACATAAAGAATTACAAATATCTCAGTTGCTTAAGAAAGTAGTTTATCGTAAAATGCTTTGATACTTGGATAGATTCTTCTGAACTATTTTTCATTTTCTGCTGTTGTAAAAAAAAAAAGCTGTATTAAAGGCACATACACGCTCTTTTCATGGGCTTGAGTTCGTAGGCGCAGAGGGCCTAGCAAAGTCACCGTGCAGGTAGCCAGAAGCTGGGTTTGTCTCAAAAATCTATGTGACCTCACGGCGACCCTTCGCGAAATCGTGTCTGGACCAGGAGCTAAAGTTGATTGGAGAGTATGGACTATGGAACAAATGTGAGGTGTGGAAGGTCAAATTTACCCTGGCTCAGATGCGTAAGGCTGCTCGGGAACTGTTGACACTGGACGAGAAGGATCCTCAGCGTCTGTTTGAAGGCAACGCTCTACCGAGGTGACTTGTTAGCATTGGGGTGCTGGATGAGGGCAAGATGAAGCTGGATTACATCCTGGGCATGAAGATTGAGGAATTCTTGGCCAAACAGCTGGAGACCTAGGCCTTTAAGCTGGATCTGGCCAAATCAACTAGCCATGCCCGTGTGCTCATCCACCAACATCACATCAGGGTCCGCAAGCAGGTGGTGAACATACCATCCTCCATTGTTTGTCTGGACTCCGAGATGCACATTGACTTCTACCTCCGTTCTCCTTATGGTGATGGCTGTCCAGGCCAGGTGAAGAGGAAAAATGTCAAGAAAGGCCAGGGTGGTGCTGGAGCTGGTGGTAGGAGGAAGAGGATTAATTAATATCTTGCTGCACTGGAGGATTGTCCTAGTTTTCAAGTTGACAAATAAACACAGAATTGATACTTAGGGGGAAAAAGATATCTACACTTTCATTACATACATGTTTTTACCACGAGAATAGCATTCCAGTCATGTAAACCAGAACTCGTGCTATCCTGTGGTCTGGGCACAACATCCCCTCATTGGTTGTAGTTCCCCCAGCTGGGTGACCTGGGTGATGGGACAACCAACCCTGCTCTATGTAATATTGAGAGTTTAATAGGACCATGTGCTCAATCGTGGTAGGCATCTTGGATGACCAATAAATCATTCTGTCAGCTCTGTTGCTATCATTTTCTCCCTAGATTTTACTATTTCATACATACATATTGTAATGTCTTTGAGAGATTATCTCTGACAAAAAATGCTTAGAAAAACATAGCCCAGAGTGCAGATACCTTATGAAACATTTTCACTGAGACTGACTCCCGATCCCGCACATATGTAGCAGATGTGCAGTTTGGTCTTCATGCAGGTCCCCAAACAACTGGATTGGGGGCTGTTAGTGAATGTGTTGCCTTTCTCCTAATGGGGCAGCCTCAGTAAGAGAGGATGTACGTAGTCCTGCCATTATTAATTTGCAGGTTGGGGTAGGGAGGTAATACTTCTGGGGGCCCCTCCTTCTCAAAGGAGAAGCGAGGGAGGAATGGGAAAAGGAGATGTGAGAGGATGCACTGGGAATAGAAGGGGGTTTGTTATTGGGAAGTAGGGTGGCCCCATCTGAATACTTCTCTTATATTGGTGTCAAGATAATTTTATCTCCTCACTGAGAAAAAAAAACCCACAGCATTTGTCACAGTAGATTTCTTCTGCAGCCCCTACACTCTCCTCCCTGTTATGAATTCCTAAGTACTTTGCAGCTATGTTTGGGGCTTGTCTGTGGCACCAGGGTCTATGTTCCATGGCTGTATCAAACCAATCTGACTTGATATCCGTGGAACTTTAGAATGAGACAGTTTCGTTAAGAACTTTGTTCTTCAATAGTTTAAAGTGCTTATTTGTACTTATATATTCAGGTGCCTGAGGACTCCAGAAAAGGCTGTTGGACCCTTGGAGCTGGACGATATGTAGACAGTTTGCTAACTTGCCTAACATCAGTGTTAAGGATAGACCATCAGTCCTCCGCATGATCGGCTGAAGTTCTTAACTGCTGAGCCTTCTGTACCGGCCCAATAAGTAGATATTTTATGTAGTTCCACAGTGATTTCACAAGCCCTTATTTCATTCTTGGTATGCATTTAATTTTAGTTTTGGATGCACTCCTTAAATAAAAATGTGTTTTATAAATAGATAAATTTTTTAGTCAGAGTGTTTTTTTTATCAGAATTAAAAATCTATCCAGTGTGACAAAACCTAGCTATTTTTGAAAACATGCTTAGTCACAGAACTTTTGATTGGCTGTTGTTGAAATGTCAGTCGTAGAATTATCACCTTGTCAAATGCAACCTAAGGCTATGTAATGATGAGTGGAATCAGCTTCCTCTGGGACACAGATCACTTGGTTCCACTCAGGCTTTTAAATAGCCAACCCATCTTATACTCCTACTAAACTCTAGTATAAAAACAAATGAAAGACACACTAATGGAATAGAGATGTTCTCGTGTTCTTCTTTAAAGACAAATAGTATCATGGGCTAGAAGACGACTTAGTGTGTAAAGATTCTAACGACCGAGTCTAATGACAAGACTTGGATCCCAAGGAACAATATGATACAAGGAGAGAATGGAGTCCCACAGGTTGTCCCAGACTTCAGCATGCACATTCACACACATATATACATGTATGAGTGCATGTACTTCTAAAGTAGTGATTATTCAGTATTTTAAAGCAAAAATATTTCCCACAGTTTTCTTCATTATCTTATAACATTATTCATTAATATTCACTAATTGTTAATGCAGCACCACAGCTGTGAGATGTATATTCTCTATTGCTTTAAAAGGCATGCACACACAGCAACTGCTATGTAAGGAATGGGTTTCAGTGCTCTGTCAGAATCAGCCAGTTGTTGGCTAAAATAACAATCTCCCAACTCCACTAGCGATGGAAATCCCAAGCATGACAACAAGGCAATTGTTCTTCTTCCGAGTATCTTTTTTCTGACACTTCATCTGAATACTTATGTAATGTGGGTCCTGTTCAAAAGATTCGGTGCTGTAAATGAAGAAAGCCAAAAACCCGAGTTCCCAACTGAATGAAACGTGTTCGTTCCACCCACATCAAAGAGGTGTCAAAAAAGACTGTCAGTTTCATAATTATGTCTCATGAGCAGATGGATGGTAAGGCATTCTGTGACATTTGAGGAGAAAATAATTTTAAAACCCTAAAAATACTAATAAAGGAACTTCTAAATAAAGCACATGCTCCAACACACAAGGAAAACTATTGAAAGTAGGAATGGGCTTCTCAAAGTGAATAGAGCCCCGTTTGTCAGCTCAAACTTTTCTATGTTTACATTACACATGTCATCAGGTTTTACAGCAGGTCACAATAAAAGACAACCCTGAAGAAGGTTCTGGAATATCTCCATAAGTTTAGGGTTGAATTTATATAATATGAATCTACAGTTTGCCCCAGCTTTTGAATCAAAGGTAGAAAGTAACAGATACAGGGAGCAAGGTAAAAATTACAATAGGTAGGATGTGTGTGTGTGTGTGAGGGGTTGTGTGTGTGTGTGTGTGTATACATATAAATATGTATGTGTCTGTGTGTGTATGTATGTATGTGTGTGCAAGCATGTGTTTGTATGTATGTATGAGAGCATATGTGCCTGTGTTTGTATATGTGTGTGTACTCATGAGAGCACATGTGCCTGTGTGTATATGTGTGTTTGTACCTGAGCATGTGTCTGTTGTCTGTCGAATTCTCAACTTTTACTCCCCTTATTTAAAAAAGAGCATGCAAGGCAGAATACTGGGATGAAATTCTCAGATCAAATTCTTTTCATAACCTGAGGGGAACCTGGTTCTCTGAAGTTCCAGTGCATTGATAGATGCTAAAGATTTCCATTTCCAGAACCCAACACACTTTCACAGCATTGTATTTTCCTGACAATGCTTTTTGGGATCTGCTGGGCAGATAAACACCATGGCTTTAGGTGCAAATGCTGTACCTAGAGAAGCTGAAAAAGAATACTGACAGGTTATTTGCTCTTTATATCTTTTGTGTCTGGCTCAGAAAATTGAGGGAGAGAAAAGTCAAGAGAGAAGAAGAAAGGAAAAAGAGAGATTTAAGGCTTTAAACATTAATACCCAATATTGGTTAATTCTTATAGGAGGGCTAAGGCTTCTAGGACTACTCTGCTAAGGATATATTCCCTGAACTTTGTACATCATATCTTTTTGCCTTTTTCATATGTATATGGTGTAAATATGTATGTGTGAATGCTTTCTGTGTTTGGGTGCGCATATGTGCACATGTGCATACTGAGGCCGGAAGTTGAAATCATTCTGAACTGCTCTTCCACCTTATTCACTCAACTAGAATCTTTCCCTGAAATCCAGAGCTTTTCAACTTAGGTAAGCTTTGCGAGCCTGGATCCTGTGAGGATCCCCCGTCTCTACCACTGAGATCGTCTAGCATTTCTATGAATTTATGAGAATTTGAACTCCTGTTTTAATGTTTGCAATTTGTCAACTTAAGTATTATCCTGAAATTATTCTCAAGTTGTTAAGCAGGAGGCCAGTTCAGTTCACCCGTCAGGTCTGAGACCATGGAGATACAAATACAGGGCAGAGTGTCCCTTGTCTGCATGTTCACTAACCACTATTCAAGGATACCTGTGCAACCCAGTTCTCAATAATATTTCTTCTCAATGATCATTCAATGTTCCACAATCCTTCAAAATGTTCTGCTATAGAAACTGGAGGTATGTTTCTTAATATTACTGGAAACCATATTTGGACTTGAGGGAGAATACCAGAGAAAATCAAACTCTGATCACAGTAAGATAC
Source organism: Rattus rattus (assembly GCF_011064425.1). Classification (NCBI taxonomy): domain Eukaryota; kingdom Metazoa; phylum Chordata; class Mammalia; order Rodentia; family Muridae; genus Rattus; species Rattus rattus. Next base: position 65,694,929 of record NC_046159.1, read on the forward strand.
TTTTCAGTATGGCTAAGATCAAAACCTCTGGAGACAGCAGATGCTGGCGAGGATGTGGAGAAAGAGGAATTCTTCTCCATTGGTAGTGGGATTGCAGACTGGTACAACAATTCTGGAAATTAGTCTGGAGCTTCCTCAGAAAATTGGACATTGCACTACCTAAGGACCCAGCTATACATCTTCTTGGAATACACCTAAAAGATGCTCCAAAATACAACAAAGACACATGCTCCACTATGTTCATAGCAGTCATATTTCTAATAGCCAGAAGCTGGAAAGACCCCAGATAGTGAATACACGATGGAGTACTACTCAGCTATCAAAAACAATGACTTCATGAAATTCATAGGCAAAAGGAATGAACTAGAAAGTATCATCCTGAGTGAGGTAACCCAATCACAGAAAAACACACATGGTATGCACTCACTGATAAGTGGATATTACTCCAAATGCTAGAATTACCCTAGATTCACAGAACACATGAAACTGAAGAAGGATGACCAATATGCGGATGCTTCAATCCTTCTTTAAAAGGCAGAACAAGAATACCCATAGGAGGGGATAGGGAGGCAAAGTTTAGAAAAGAGACTGAAGGAACGGCCATTCAGAGCCTGCCACACATGTGGCCCATACATATACAGAAACCAAACTAGATAAGATGGATGAAGCTAAGAAGTGCAGGCTGACAGGAACAGGATGTAGTTCTCTCCTGAGAGTCACAGCCAGAATACAGCAATTACATAGGCGAATGCCAGCAGCAAAGCACTGAACTGAGAACAGGACCCCCGTTGAAGGAATCAGAGAAAGAACTGGAAGAGCTTCAAGGTGCTCGGGACCCCATATGAACAACAATGCCAAGCAACCAGAGCTTTCAGGGACTAAGCCACTACCCAAAGACTATACATGGACTGACCCTGGGCTCCAACCTCATAGGTAGCAATGAATAGCTTAGTTGGGGCAGCAGTGGAATGGGAAGCCCTTGGTCCTGCCAAGGCTGGACCCCCAGTGAATGGGATTGTTTGGGGGAGGGCAGTAATGGGGGGTGAATGGGGAGGGGAACACCCATATAGAAGTTGAGGGGGAGGGGTTAGGAGGATGTTGGCCTGGAAACCGGGAACGAGAATATTTGAAATGTAAATAAGAAATACCCAATTTGAGCCCGTTGCAGTAAGACATCAAGCACTGCAAGGCACTGGTCATAGCAAGACATTGGTCATCCTTGAAGATGGTACCGACTGGAATTGCCTTGTAGGTGAACTTCCCAAGGTTTTGTCTCCTGTGGGTCAGACATTCAGTTTTGATGGCCCCATCTGCCACTTGTGCTTCCTATGCACCTTAAGAGCTGAGGGAGGAATGCACAGGGGAAAGGGGCAGTTTGTCCTTTAACCTTTCCTAATCATTTGGAGAAAATGTCATTCATGAGTTTTCCTCTAATATGAATCTTTTGCTATTATTGCTGAAATAATATTAATAATTTACTTGGTAAGTGTTTTCATGACTTGCTTAGTTAAGATGAAGTTATGATTGATAGGAACCAATGAAGTTGTTTTTTCAAGTAACAGGTGTGTATATATCACAAGGCACTGATGTGCATACTTAGCAGGAAGATTCTATAAAAGAGACCGGGTCTGTATTGAACAAGAATGAAGGCAATGTCATGTTCCCCACCATAGACAGCACCTGCTGTTGAAGTTGCAAAGAGTACAGATCCTCAACTGCCCTCTTAATCCTATAGATTTCTCTGACTCTGTGTTAAGCTGCTTAACCTAGGTGGATATTGTACCCTTCCTGTCAGAAACAGATAATTGACAGAAAACTGACATGAAGTATAAGATGGACATATTTATTTTTGTATCAAGATCTTTCCATTGAACCATCTGACTTCCATCGCTACTTCTTCCTCCAGTACAAGATTCATCCTTCTAAGTCTCTTCCTGTTCTGTCTTGCTTCTCTGACTTCCTTTCTCCTAGACGCACTTCCTTAGTTAATTAATTCTGCAAAAATCCCCATTCATTCCTCTTTCAAGAAGTCCTAAGCAAATGTAACATTGTGGGAACAAGTATGCAAAATCGGGCCACCATAAAGGCTGAATTCAAAGGGAGATAGAAAACAGGACATTTCCCCCAATGCCTCTTAATCAATATATCCTGCCATAATACAGACCTGGATCTTGTATCTTAATAAAATTTGACAATAAATGGTTGAACTATTTACAAATTTACAATGACTATTGTAAGCATTGATTGCTTCTTATAAAGTTCAAAGGCGGTCAGTGCAATCAAGAGATATGAAGAGCAAGAAATATTCACTACTTGTGAATGAGAAGAGACTGAAGGATAATTCACGAACATTGCATCTTCAAGAAAAAATCTAGAACTTCTTATTAAGGAAATTCACATAAATATCCACATGGAACATTCTTGAACATGTTCAGTTATAAGCCATCCTTCTTCATATAGTGCTTGAAAATTTTGGGGTAGGAATGTCTCTTGACATAGAATTTAGTCTTAATTTTACAGTGTTCACTCTAAGTCACCTAAAAGAGGTGAATTAAACTAAATTAAGATCAATGGATATTCTGTAAGTAGAGAACATGTTTTATTTTTATTTTATGTGTATGCATGCTTAGTTTGCATACATGAATGTGCATTGTGTGTGTGACTGGTTCCTGAGGAGCCAGAAGAAGGTGGAAGATCTCTTGGACCTGGAGTTCAGGATGATTATGAGGTACCATTTTGGTGTTGGAAACTGAGCCTAGGCCCTTCATAGGAACAGCAAGTTCTCTTAACAACTATATCATCTCTCCATCCTACAAAACATTTACTTTATTATGCTTAACTGTGTGTATATGGGTGTGTCTGTGTGGGGGTTTATGCTCATGTTAAGTGCACATACTCATGGATTTCACCTGACTTGGGAGGGTGCTAGGAATCAAATGCAGGTCCTCTAAAAGAACCACAGATACTCTTAATCCCTGGCCATCTCTATGGAAAAAAATAATTTTCTAATGTATGTCACTATAATTTTGGTCCTAAGTGGTCTAAAAGGCTGTCTTTCAGTTTCTAGCTTTCTATTACAGCTCATATGCTTCCTTCATTTTGTTTACAGACTATTTTAGAAGACCTCATGGGAGTTCTACTTCTCTTTGGCAGATTGTAAATGTCATGAGACTTTCTCACATCATGTATTGAATTTTAACCTAGATTCCACTTTGATTTTAGGACGGTGACTGCCACATTGATTTTGCTTGTTCTGTGCTGTGCTGAGCTATTGTGAAGTCTTTCGTTTGTTGATTTTTAACTCTTCTAAAATTTAACTATTTAAAATGATGGTATACCTTGGAGCTGTTCCTTTGCGTTTCCCCCTTTATCAGTAACTAAGATTTGTAGACAAAAATCAAGAACACTGAACGACGAGAATGAGCCAGGCACAAAGAAAGCGAGGAGAAGCAGCTGTGAAAGGACGGTGGTGGAGCTGTACTCTGGGTGCCTGAAGGTGGCAGAGGCAGTCATGGCAACTCTAGCCACTTGGAAAAACATTTCAGAGTTGTTTAGAAAGTTTAGGGACTAAGACCCACAGAGCAAAATAAGTCTTCGAAAAATGGGTGATATGAAAAAAAAAAAAAGAAAGGAAATGGCAAACACTAAGCTACAGATTTATAACAGAAACTTATCAACATTACTCTTTCCCTTAATAGCAAAACTCTAAACATGAAAATAAACATTGTTAATAGAAAATATCAATTCAGTTCAACATAATATTATAGCGCATGAGAGAATAATAAAAGCAGAAAAACGCGAAGGAATAAACTGTTCCTTCATCACACAAAGAAGCTCATAGATTTGTATGATTAGGTTTTATTGATTAGTACTTGCATGCCTGCATGCATGCTTCTGTGCATTGTGGCGAATCAATGGTGTGAAAGCAGATGCCTGAGGAAGCCAAGAAAGTTGTCAGATCATCTGGACATGGAGTTAAGAGATTGCTGTGAGCTGCTAGCTATGGATACTGAGAAGAAAACTGAGGTCCTCTGAAATAGAAAGTCTTCTGTAATCCATGAGCCATTTCTCATTCAGCCCTCGTGGATGAATTATGAGAAAATTAAAAGTCAAGAAATAACTGAAGCATTGCATTATTTGTGAATTTAAACATGTATGCCCCAGTGAAGGAAAATGTTATCACTGCTCTAAATCATGACCTTCAAATGATGCATCCCTTGGGTGAAAGAGCAGATCCCTTGTGCCAAACTTCTTTGCCTCTTTGACACTGGGGTGGAAGCTATCTCAAAGGGCCAAAAGCACCTTGGGACCTTTCCTTTAAGCATTTACTCTATTCATTGTGGCTACGCTCCTCTGTTGTTGTTGTTGTTGTTCTTCTTCTTCTTCTATTATTATTATTATTATTATTATTATTATTATTATTATTATTATATCTTTATACAGTCAAGTTGTTATCCTCCTCGCCCTCCCAGTTCACCCTCTGACTGTTCCTCAACCCATTCCTCCTCCCCATTTCCAAGAAGATGTGCCCACCCCCCACTCCCAACACAAGAAACCTCCCCACTCCCTGGGGCTTCAAGTTTCTCAAGGGTTAGGTGATCCTTCTCTCTCTGGGGCCAAATCAGGCAGTCCTCTGCTGCATATGTGTCAGAGGGCCTCATGTCAGCTGGTGCATGCTGCCTGGTTGGTGGCTCAGTGTCTGAGAGATAGATCTCCAGGGTCCAAGCTAGATGAGACTGTTGGTCTTTTTCTGGGGTCGCCATCCTCCTCAGCTTGTTCCAGCTTTCCCCAGGGGTCTTTGGCTTCTGTCCATTGGTTGGTTTTAAGTATCTGCATCTGACTCTTCCAACTCTTTTTTGGGCCTCTCAGAGGGAAGCCATGCTAAGCTCCTGTCAGGAAGCACACCATAGCATCAGTAATAGTGTCAGGCCTTGGAGCCTCCTCTTAAACTGGATCCCAGTTTGGGTCTGTCATTGGACCTCCTTTCCCTCAGCCCCTTCTCAAGTTTTTCTCTGCAGTTATTTTAGTCAGGAACAATTCTGGGTCAGAGTTCTGACTGTGAGATGGTAACGCCATCCCTCCACTTGATGCCCTGTCTTTCTACTATAGGTGGACTCTACCTGTCCCTGTGCTGTAGGACATTTCATCTAAGGTCCCCTCCTTTTGGATCTGAGCGTCTCTCACCTCCCACGTCACTGTTACATCCTACAATGTCTTCCTCCCTCCTGCGGTTGCCTGTTTCTATTCTTTCTGCTGGCCCTCGGGGCTTCAGCACTGTTCCCCCCAATACCTGATCATGTTCCCCCTTTTCCCTCCCCATGCCCTCTCTACACCTAGGTCCCTCCTTCCTCTGCCCCCTGTGACTGCATTCTTCTCCCTCCTAAGTGGGATTGAGGCACTTGGATCCTTTGGCTTTTTAACCTTCTTGAGTTCTTCATACTGTATCCTGGGTATTCTGTACATTTGTGGCTAATAGTCACTTATTAGTGAGAGCACATACTGTGCTTTTGGGTCTGAGTTTCCTCATTCACAATGATATTCTCTAATTCCATCCATTTACCTGCAAAACTTGGGATGTCCTTGTTCTTGATAGCTGAGTGGTATTCCATTGTTTTAATGAAACGCATTTTCTGTATCCATTCTTCTGTTGTGGGACATCTGGGTTGTTTCCTACTCTGGCTATCATAAATATGGCTACTATGAACATAGTGGAACATGTACCACTGTGTGACAAATTTTTGAGGACCCTCCAGATTGATTTCCAGAGCGGTTGTACAAGTTGGTAGTCCCACCAGCAATGGAGGAGTGTTCCTCTTTCTCTACATCCTCACCAACATGTGCTGTCACTCGAGTTTTTGATCTTAGTCATTCTGATTGGTGTGATGTGGAATCTCAGAGTTGCTATGATTTGCGTTTCCCTGATGACTAAGGATTTTGAACATTTCTTTAGGTGCTTTTCAGACATTTGAGATTCCTCTGTTGTGAATTCTCTGTTTAGTTCTATACCCCATTGTTTTGATTGAGTTGTTTCCTCCTTTGTAGGTTAGCTTCTCCTGTTCTTTATTTTGGATATTAGCTATATTTTGGATATTAGCTCTCTATCAGATGTGGAGTTAGTGAAGTTTTTTTTTCCCAATCTGTAGGCCGATTTGTTCTATTAAGTATGTACAGAAACTTTACAGTTTCATGAGGTCCCATAAATAAATTCTTTAATCTTAGAGCCTGAGCCATTGGAGTTCCGTTTAGGACCCCCCTCCCCCAAGGCTCTTTCTCACTTTCTCTTCTATTAGATTTAGGGTGTCTGGTTTTATTCTGAGGTCCTTGATCCACTTGGACTTGAGCTTTGTGCAAGGTGAGAAATATGGATCTATTTTAATTTTTCTGCATACAAACTGCCAGTTAGACCAGCACCGTTTATTGAAGTTGCTTTCTTTTTTCTGTGTATACTTTGGTTTCTTTATCAAAGATCAAGTGTCTGTAAGTGTGTGGTTTTCTATACACCATGACACTTCTCCTGGTTCTAAGTCCCCATGCCTGTGATGGAAGTCATCCAGGGGAATGCTTACCATGAGCAACCCTTCTACCCACAGTGCCTGTTTCTCTCGTTTCATGTGAAGTCAATACACAAATTCTCTCTGGTGGATTTGACAAGGTTATGATGGCTTTTTGAGTCTTATGTTTGTTCTGATTTCTCTTCAGCTGTACTCCATTTCACAAACATTCTTTGTATTTGGTATAAAAGATAAAATTAACTAATGAAGGCTGTGAAGGTAGATATAAAAACACTTGAACCTCAAGCCTAAAACTCTGAATTTGATTCCTGAAACTGATAACCATGGAAAAGGTGAAAGAAGAGGGCTGATTCCACAATCGCCATCTGTCCTCCTGTTCTATGTCTCTGCCTCTTTGTCTCTCTCTGTGCCGCTATGTCTCTGTCTCTCTGTCATTTTCGCTGTCTCTCTCTATCCCCCTTTCTCCTCTCTGTTCTCTCCTTTCAGTCATTTCTCAAATACTAATGATAAAGTTTTTTTTAAAAAGACTAATGATAACATTAATGTTTACCCTCTATTTTTTGTTGTTTTTTTGTGCTTTATTTTTGTTGCAGTTAATAGGATGGAAATCTGCTCCTAACACCGTGGCTTCCCCAACACTGTGGGCTGCAGGTCAAACAGAAAGCCAAAATAAACCCTTTATTCATTGGAGTTTTCTTGTGAGGCTATTTTATCTTAACAAGAGAAAAGCAGCTACCACAAAGGGACTGAGGCAGTAGTTAGCCCTGCACTCTGACAGGATCTGCAAGATTGTGGGTATTGACCAGTAAAGGGTACTCAATTGAGAAACGGGAGCATTTTAAATTTTACACGAATGGTATTTTACCATGCCTTTCTACCCTTCCTTCTGTTAGGCATGCTTTGGGGGTTATGATGTCAGTCATTGTCCTGATATACTGTCTGCCTCCAAGCAGGCCTCTCCTCCCCTACTCGGTGCAGTGGGTTCCATACACATTGATCAGCTGACTCCGAAATCCACTCTTAGGCTTCAGCTGCTGCGATTTCATTCCCGCACAGTCTCCATTCGGTCTGCAGATTGGAAGGAGTGTCTCCCCAATTTCACAGGCCCCTCCGGATGATTACCCTTCTCCCATCCCTCCCACTGAAGCTCTGGGGAAATCTGAAGGACACACGTGCTTTCGGACTCTCCTTGATTATGCTGTGTCTCTGCTGCATGTGTTGAACGCCGGCAGATGTGCTCATTCTGCTGCCTGCTTATTTTTCTTCAAGTGGGTTGAGCAGCAGATGTTCCAGTAAGTGCTTTCTCCTTCGTCCCTTTACAACTCGGCTACAAAATAAGAGCGGTGCACCTGCTAGCGCCCTTCAGCTTTTCAACGAGAACATTATTCACGATTCCCTTTCCACCTCAGTGGAAATGGCTCCCTTTCCCCATGAGCATAGATTTAATTTTTTTTAGAACTGTTTATCCTTTTATATTGTTTACATTGACTTTTCCCCGGCTCCCAAGTGCCTTTCTCTAGAGCCTGATTACAGTTCTCCAGTTTCTGACTTCTCTGCCTCTCCTAACCCAGCAGTAAGGTTAACAGATGGGTTTTCTCATACTCATCCTTAGTATCAAAAAGCCTGGGAGAACGATTGTCACCCAGCATTTTATGATTGCATTGGTAGATCAGATTCAATCAGGAAAGAAACACTGGTTTCAAGTGAACGTCTCCAAAATTACTATTAATGCAATAGCCCTAATAATTGTATTTTAGAATATCACACACACACACACACACACACACACACACACACACACCCCTATTGTAAGCCTAGCACATAATTTTAATCATTTCAAAGCTATTAAATATTATTGTTGAAGTGCACAAAGTTGTTAATCCATTTGTTATTGCATGGATACTAAATATATACCAATTGTCAACAGGACATAATGAGAAGATACCAGCAAGCCTTATTCATCTTTGTCGACAGCCTGACACCCTGGCTTGCATCTATTAATTGTAATGGAAGGTCTTAATGGAAGCCAAAACAGTGGCTACATACAATTATTCAGTACTTTCACTCACAGTCAACATGTTATGGCAGAGTGCTGGGTAGTTATAACTGTCAACTTGATACAGCCTGTCAACTTGACAGACTAGAATCGCTTTGACAAAATGTTATTGAAGAAATATATTGATCTAGTAGCCTCCTGGGCATATTTGGAGTGATTTTCTTAAATTCCAATTGATATGCAAATACTCATCCCACCATGGGAGGTGTCATTCCCTGATTGGGGGCCCTCGAATATGTAATAGTAGAGAAAGCTACCTAGGTGTTGTGTTTATTATCTCCCTGATCTTGATTTAATGCTTTAAGTTCCACCTTGAGTTCCACATAATAATTATTGTGTAAATTGGAGTTGTAAACCTAAGCAATCTTTTTTTCCTTAAGTTTATTTTCTCAGGGTATTGTATTACAGAAACAGAAATGTAATTAGAGGAGACAGTAACACTATGACTTCTATATTTAGACAGACCAAGCCAGAGGTCACATCCAGGTTCTAACACCAGATAGATTAATGTTCATAGGAGATGTTACATAGCATTTCTAAGCCTTGCTTTTCTCACTGGCTAAGTATCTACTATCTTCTTCCGGAAGTGCCTGCCACAGAGAACTTTGACTGCATGACAGGTGTGAGGTAAAGAGGTAGGGGGCCAGTAGAGAATGACTGCTCCATCACAAAGAGGAAATAATTACAAAAGATTCGAAAATAGTATAAAAGTTAGAAAAAGATCCTTAATAAATTTACAAAATAACTCTTCCATCCAATATTTAAGTAACCGCCCTGAAGATCCAAAGAGATCAAGTCAGGACGTTTATGCCATCAATAATTCAGTTAAGTAGAGACAATGAGAGAAAAACCAACAAGCCAACAATCAACCAACCAGCAAGCTGAGTGATGAAACAGCCAGCAACCAACCCACCTTTTCACATGCCTGTCCCCCCTCAAGGAAGGAAAACCTATCTGTTGCTTGGATGATATAAAGGAACCTTTAGAACTATGCTGGGTTGTTGTGGGGGAGACTTGGCAGCATTAGAGACTGGGTTCTCACTTATTAAAATTAATCTCTCCTTTTATAAAGTACCCAACAGAAAAAAGTTAGTACGTTCTTTTGTCCCAAGGGTAGTTTATTTAGTCCCTTAGACACATCAGAACTTCTTACTCAAATGTGTCCATCCAGCCAGCTAAGCAGTCAGTGCACAAGCTTAAAACTTGTCAAAATATCATACCAACGATACCTTCACAGTTACTTATATTTTACTTTTAGTTTTATTTTATGCATATGAATGTTTTGTCATATATATATATGTCATATATATATATGTCATATATATGTCTGCGTACCATGTTTATTCATGTGTGTTGCCTACAGAGGTGAGAAGAGAATACTAGAATCCTTTGAAGATTTAGAGATGATCCTGAGCTGCTGTGTGGGTTCTGGCAGGAAATGTAGTTCTCTGCTGCAGTAACCAGTGCTCTTAACTACTTAGCCATCTCTACTGACTCCACCTGTTGTTTTTTTTTTTTTTTTTTTACTTGAAATTTAAATTTAATTGTGCATTCTCATTGTGCTTTGTTTGGTTTTAGTTCTTAATTCAGAGTTTAGATGAGACATTTCTCTTTATGCTATTTCACAAGTGTTCATAAACTTCAAGTCATGTCCAGTAGGAGAGAAAGAACAATCTGGATCACATCCCTGTCAAAACTCTTAGCATGTATATTTGTAGCTTCTGGGTTACTAACTTCAAACAATGAACCTTAAGATATAGCATAAAATTATATTCAATGTCTGCTCCTCTTTAAAATGTTTATGCTAATTACTTTGCATATGAATGGATATAAAAAGATAATATATTGTCAATGTTATAATGAATAAGGTAGGACCTACCAAAAATAAAAAAAAAAATACTTTTATTTTAGAAATCAGGAGTATAGTGTAGCTTCAACTGATTTTTTTTCTTCTTAGTTCTCACACTGAGACCCCACACTGTGTCATGTTTGTTCTGTATCCAGTAAAACCATCATTGTCCACAGGTTGTTCTAAGGCCAAGTGGTCACTTGTCCCTTCCCTTTTGGAAGTTCACCCATGCAGTGCTTTCATTTAATCTCTTTTGTAAAAATTATGTTTTGAAACTAAGCCATTAGCTGGTCAGTTTCCATAGTGCTTTTTCTTACATCCTTAGTTGGTGTTAGCTCATCCATGTATTTTAGACAATCTTTTTGGTGTGAATTTTGACTAGATACCACCATGTAAATTTATGTATGGGATTTTCCACCTGTGACATAATTATGATTCTCAGAGGGAAAAAAATGACAGAGTATTTTAAAATTTGGATTTTGATTGAAATTTCAACCTGTCTGTATGTATATGTATTTTATAAATATATTCAATAGAATTTTGTCACTATTTCCTAGATTCAATCAGATGTGAAGGTAAATATGTGAATATAAGATTTGTACATATGAGATCGCACGGGCAACTGTCATTATTATTTCTATGCATATCTGACTCTTTCTATAAGGCCCAACCAGACAGCATAAGCAGCTATGCTGTGTATAAACATACTGGCATACTTTTTAATAATTCAAGTATGAGATCATGAGCGTTGATGGAAAAAGAAGAGAATGGAAAAGGAATGGCATTCTAGTTTTAATAAGGAGTGGGTTTATCAATTTTAATTATGAGTATGTGGGTTAGTGTGTATATCAGTATAGGTTCCATCAGAGAACACATAGGAAGTCACGTGCCTGCTGGAGTCAGAGATGGTTGAGTGCTGTCCAGTGTGGGTGTTGGAAACCTAAGTCAGACACTCTAGAATAATAGAAAGTACTCTTAAACAACTAAGCCATCTTCCCATCCCTAGCATTCTTTTATTGCTCACTGAGTTGCTGTGGTCATGGTGTCTCTTCACAACAAGAGAGCCCCTAACTAAGGCATCACCTGAATACAGCAGTGTATTAACATACATCTGAGTGGGTGTGCTTAGTGGGGGACCAGTGTATACATCAGTGTAGGTGCCCACAGAAACCAGAGACATCAGGTCCTCTTGGGACTAGAATTACAGGGTATTATGTGTTGCTGAAATGGGTGGGGGTAATTAAACCAAAGTTCCTTACCAAGCAATGTTATGCTCTTAATTACTGAGCCATCTCTCCATTCCCTAATTTATTAGAACACTGTAGCTTTGGAGTATTGAGTAGAGTTATTTGTTATAATGTGTCTATTTTATGCTAAATTTTGACTCTATTTGTCCTGTTTGTGGACTCTTTCAACATATGATCTATTAGATAATCAGATAAGTTGAGTTTTTCACTTTTGTGTATTAGCACAGAGCAGGGATATGAAAAGCAAAGAAAATCTTTTTTTCTTGCAGCGTTGGAACATTTATACTGTAAATAATCATTTGAATAAGGACATTAAAGAGATAACTTAAAAGTTGTTAGTAAGCTCTGGTCATGTTATAACCCACAGCTACATGGCTATGTCCAATTACTAGGACTTTCAGAAGGACCCTGGTAAGTATTGATGCATCACATGGTATTTCAGGAACAAATATATTATAAATGGTTTATAGTAATGGAGAGGTATAATTCCATGTTCAGATTATGCTGCAACTGTTGATACTAATGGGGTGTTTTTCACGAGCCTACTGAACCTACAAATGCCCCTATCACCTATCTTTTTTTTGCTTTGGCGTCTACAGGGAATTGAAAGAGAAAAAGAAAGAAAGGAAAAGAAAAACAAAACAAAAAACAGACTGCAGACCCAGACACATTACTCAGGGGTGCCCATTAATGCTTAGAAAGAATACAGACACAGTCACTTACTGATAGCAATTTCCAGTCAATCTAGCCAAAGACACGGCCTGTTCCGAGTGTCCTGGAGGTTAGAAGAACATTGACAAATTTACTGAGCCACTGTAATAAGATAACCAGACTGAGAAGCTAATGGGCTGAAGCAATGGCAGTTAAACATGATTTGCTCACATCTGTGACGTGAACAGTGGAGTAGGTTATTATTTGGTACTTACCTTTTAATTAAAATAATGCTGTTTTCAGCATTCTTGTAATACAGCAGTTTGGCAGGATAGATTTAGTATAATAGGCTAACCTTTTTTTTCCCCATTGTTTAGATAACAAACTTTGGAAATCCAGACTACATGAATATTTGAATATTGTGATAGAGCTGATGAAAAGTCTTTTAAGGTACTTGGTCTATTGAAATTGATGCATAAAATTATAAGAATGTTTGCAAAAATAATAACTTTAGAGTTAAAAAGAATATTGGAAATTATGTTTACTCATTTTAAAATAATGTCTAAAAATTCTTCCTTATATCATTAAATTTTAAAATAACGCCCCCAAATTTTAAGTAATTCTAAGATGCTTATTACAGCCAGATTGACATAAGCAAATACATTTCTATGACTTGACATTCTTCTCTATGTAACTATATTCTAAAATAATATATACTCCTAAAATTTGTTCCCATTCCCATGTACCATGGATTAGTTAAATATTATTGGCCAGGAAAGTTTACAAGATTTTCTTACCCACAAACCTTATCTTTCTAACTTTCCCTGTTTAGACATTATTTCTTCACTATTTATGTATGATATTTCTAGGAAGATTCACTTTGAAAATAAAAATTCCTTATTTCCCAGTGCTTTCTTTTTTTTCTGAATGACTTCAACATGCATCATATACACAGTCTACCTGTGAGACTGAGCTATAATTCCCAACTTGAAGTAAACTAGAATCCTCTGGGAAGGGATACCAAGTGGAGGCAAGTTTATATTGGATTTGCCTATGGGCAGTCTATGGGTGATTGTCTCAATTAATTAACTGATGTGTGAAGATCTACCATTCCCTAGGCAAAGGCTTATGAACTATGTAAGAAAGAAGAAGTCAAACTGAGCAACAAACATTTATTTCAAGGCATCCATTTCTTTCTACTCTTTTCTGTGACTGTGATGTGATTAGTTCATGCTTTGACTTTCTCACAGATATGAAGTTTATGATAGAATTACAAGCATAAATAAACCCGTTCTCTCCTAAGTTGCTTTGGTTAGAGTATTATTTCAGAAATTAAAAATGAGATTAGAAAATTCAGTAATACTTCAGTATATCATTGTATCTATGTTTTGGATCTTCCCTCTAAGTGTCCATATTATATTGCCTTGTCTCACTCCTGTCTTCCAATGTGTTTTTGTCTAATGAACTTGTCAAATTACAGCTCTTATCCTAGAATGCCTGCATGAATTGACACATCTTACTTTTAATTTTACTTTTTTGGCTAGTCCCTTGGAAAGTCCTACAAACACTAGCAAACACCACACACAAAACACACACACACACACACACACACACAGACACACACACACACACACACAGACACACACACACACACTGCTGGAGAATATTTTATAAAATATATTTTCCATTCCTCCTTCCTCCTCCTTCTCAGTGTCCTGGTCATCCTTGCAGAAATAGCAAGCACAAAATTCAGTGAAAGACCCTGTGTCATATCTAAGGTGGGAAAAGTGTAAAACTCAACTTCTCTTGTGTGCAAATATGCATGTGCACACAAATATGCACATAATAATAAAAATGATTACATCATACTGCTTCTGGGTTTTTAAATTTTTAAGTTTATTAGCTAATTAATTAGACTTTGGCTGATTAAAATTTGGTATTTGTTCAATTTGAGTTAGTTTGTATTAATTGGATTGGTATTGGCTTTCTTTAATGTGAAAGGGTTGGGCATAGGATGAGCCTTCCTATGGAAAATAGCATGTCCTGATCCTACCCTGTCTCTCCTCTCAATTCTCATTAAAATGCCAATGGGATTGGGAGAAAGGGGTCACCAAGCCTCCAAGTTTGTCTCCTTCAGTGACTGTGAAACAGATGGATTTGTAAAGAAGGTACTTACATTCACTGAATGTTTTTTGTTGTTGTTGTTGTTGTTGTTTTTGTTTTTTGTTTTTTGCAGCAAATTTTATTTTATTTTTTATTGGATATTTTTTATTTACATTTCAAATGTTATACCCTTTTCCAGTTTCCTGTCCATAAGCCCCCTTTCCCCTCTCCCTCCCTTTATTCTATAAGGGTGTTCCCCTCCCCAACCACTCCCCCTCCCTGACATTCCCTTACACTGGGGGTCCAACCTTCGCAGGACCAAGGGCTTCTCTCTCCCTTGGTGCCCAACAAGGCCATCCTCTGCTACATATGCAGCTGGAGCCATGGTTCAGTCCCTGTATATATAGTCTTTGGATAGTGGTTTAGTCCCTGGGAGCTCGCGTTGGTTGATATTACTGTTCTTATGGGGTTGGAAGCTCCTTCAGCTCTTTCAATTCTTTCTCTAATTCCTCAGAGGGGGGTTCTATTCTCAGTTCAATGGTTTGCTGCTAGCATTCGCCTCTGTATTTGACATGCTCTGGCTGTGTCTCTCAGGAGACATCTAAATCTGGTTCCTGGCAGCATAATACTACTTAGCTTCATCAATCTTATCTATTTTTGGAATATATATATATATATATATATATATATGTATATATAGATATATATATACAGATAGATAGATATAGATATAGATATAGATATAGATATGACATGTGGGGCAGGCTCTGAATGGCTGTTCATTCAGTCTCTGCTCCAAACTTTGCCTCCATATCCCCTCCCATAAATATTTTTGTCCCCTTTTTTAAGAAGGAGTGAAGCATCTGCACTTTGGTTGTCCTTCTTCTTGAGCTTCATGTGGTCTGTGGATTGTATCTTGGATAATTCGAGCTTTTGGGCTAATATCTACTTATCAATGAATGCATACCATGAGTGTTTTTCTGTGATTGGGTTACCTCACTCAGGGTGACACTTTCTAGTTCAATCCACTTGCCTGTGGATTTCACGGAATCATTGTTTTTGATAGCTGAGTGGTACTTCATTGTGTAGATGTGCCACATTTTCTGTATCCATTCCTCTGTTGAGGGAATCTGGGTTCTTTATAGCTTCTGGCTATTATAAATAAAGTTGCTATGAACATAGTGGATCATGTGTCTTTGTTGTATGTTGGGGCATCTTTTGGGTTGGGCCTAGGAGAGGTACAGACAGGTCCTCAGGTAGTGCGATGTCCAATATTCTGAGGAACCTCCAGACTGATTTCCAGAGTGGTTGTACTAGTTTTCAGTTCCACCAACAATGGAGGAGTGTTCCTCTTTCTCCACATCCTTGCCCGCATCTGTTGTCACCTGAATTTTTGATGTTAGCCATTCTTACTGGTGTGAGGTGGAATCTCAGGGTTGTTTTGATTTTCATTTCCCTAATGAGTAAGGATGTTGAGCATTTCTTTAGGTACTTCTTGGCCATTCAATATTCCTCAGCTGAGAATGTTTTGTTTAGCTCTGTCCCCCATTTTGTAATAGGGTTATTTGGCTCTCTGGAGTCTAACTTTTGAGTTCTTTGTATATTTTGGCTATTAGCTCTCTATTGGATGTAGGATTGATAAAGATCTTTTCCCAATCTGTTGTTTGCCATTTTGTCCTAATGACAAAACGTGTCCTTTGCCTTACAGAAGCTTTGCAGTTTTATGAGGTCCCATTTGTCAATTCTTGATCTTAGAGAATAAGACATGGGTGTTTTGTTCAGGAAATTTTCCCCAGTGCCCAGGTGATCGAGACTCTGCCCCAATTTTCTTCTATTAGTTAGAGTGTATCTGGTTTGATGTGGCAGTCAACAACATAGTGAACGTTTTCCAGTTTCATATGCTCATGATTTGTGACATAGACACAATTACAATGAAACTTGTTGCTGTGACGATTCATTATATTTTCATATTTTTGCTCAAGTGCTTTATTAAAAATAAAACAACTCCAGAATATAGCTTGAATCCAATTGTAATCCTTCTTTGATTTGATCCATCTGTCTAAAAATCAAGAGGGACATCAAA
The DNA here is from genome assembly GCF_011064425.1 of Rattus rattus. Taxonomy (NCBI): domain Eukaryota; kingdom Metazoa; phylum Chordata; class Mammalia; order Rodentia; family Muridae; genus Rattus; species Rattus rattus. The sequence continues at coordinate 65,711,430 of NC_046159.1, forward strand.
TTGCAGCCACCAAACCCAATCACTATTCCTGATGCCTGGAAGTGCTTGCTGACAGGAACCTAATATGGAAGTCTCCTGAGAGGCTCAGCCAGAGCCCTACTGATAAAGATGAGGATGCTTACAGACTGAGCACAGGGACTCCAATGGAATAGTTAGGGCTATGAATGAAGGAGCTGAAGGGGTTTGCAACCTCATAAGAAGAACTACAATATCAACCAACCAGAACCCCCAGAACTCCTAGGTACTAAACCACCAACCAAAGAGTATACAAGGAGGAACCAATGGCTCTCGTTGCATATGTAGCAGATGATGGCCTAATCCAGCATCAAATGGAGTGGAGGCCCTTGGTCCTGTGAAGACTTTATGCCCCAGCATAGGGTAATGCTAGGGTGCTGAGGCGGGAGTGGGTGGGTGGGTAGGGGAGCAGCCTCATAGAAGCAGGGGGAGAAGTAGGATTGGGGTTTGCCGAGGGGAAATCAGGAAGGGGGATAACATTTAAAATATAAATAAAATATAAATAAATATAAATAAATAAAAAATAAATATAAATAAAATAAAATAAAAAAATCTTTAAAAAGAAAACAAACTAAACCATTGAATAAGATCTATAGCCATACATTGTTTGCAACCTACTTTTAATAAGGGTTCAACCTCTCCTCTAGCCCACCACCTAGCAGAGGTAGTGAACAAGAAAAGTTATTAGGATATGAGGGAAGTGGATCTGTCCAGCAATAGTTCTGTGAGGTTAAGATTGATTTTCTTTCTCAGAAGTTCAGTCCTGTAGCAAACACAAAACACGACGTAGCAGCTATACACCAGTCCTCGAGGCAGGCAGACACCAGATATGAACTAGCAGCTGTAGTTCAATCCTGAAGAATAACCAACTGGTGTGAGGTGAGGCCATGGAAGCAGTAAACTGTGGTAAGAACCTCATGAGCATTTCTTCGGTGAGCTTCTCTTAAAGGCAGCATTATCACAAAGTTGAGCTCAACAACACTATAAAAGGCGAACCAATACCTGTGTGTTATTAGTGAAGAATAGCAATGTGGAGCAAAGTGAACCCATGCTCAGTGCTCATCTCCCACTGACTGTGGAGTAATATTCATATTCCTTCATCACAGGTCCTTTCACATGTTTTCTATATCAAGTACCTTTTCACTTATATCTGCTTCAAGAAAACATTATTTCTAGTGTCTGCTCCAGGAAAATATCCTTTCACCTGTGTCTGCTTCAGTAAAATATTCTTTTACATGTTTGCTTTAGCAAGACATCCACTCACTTGTGTGCCCCAGCAAAACATCATTTGACACAACTAACTTTCCAAAGAAGTATCTACTGCGAAGACCTCATTAGCACATGGTTGTGGGTAAGATGAAGTGAACATTTAATCTGGAGAAGTTAGCATTTTAAGATAGATAGATAGAAAAATAGCTACTGTAGCAATATATATTCACGTTGTTATAGTAAATATTTAGGGCATCATGTAACAAGGATATAGAGCTGTTGATACATAATAGCGAAGGCACTTAATGAGCTATGAATGTTCTAGAAACAAGGGCTTGAATGCAGAGCTGTGTAACCTGACATTCTCCATAGTCTGTCCACTGATTAAGGAAAAGACATCTAGATATATAAGATCACAAAACAATGTATCCAAAATTATTTGTGGAGAACTAGTATGACTAATTAGTATTATTAATAATATTAATAGTAATATTAAGAATTATTAATAATAATATTATGAATTAGTAATACTAGTTAGTATTATTAATTAGTAAATAAATAGGCATAACTAACCATTTGGAATTATAGCAACAATGATAATTAAATTTTTGTTGAAGAAAACAAAAGACTTAGCAGAGCAGTCCTAGATAAGAACTTTTAGCATAGATTGAGAAATTCTGAGATTGAATGCTACAATTTTCTATATTCAAAAGTTCTCCAAGAGATTATAAGACAAATACAAATTATTCTGATGCACAGTCAGTGTAATTTAGATGAGCTAATATGCATATTACCTCATAAGGTGTTCTAGTTTGTTTTCCATTGCTGTGACTGTTAACACCCTGACAAAAAGAGAGTTGAGGAAAGTTTTTATTTGAACTCAAGCCAGGAGCCTGTAAGGAGAACTGAAGCAGACAGCGTGGAGGGCGTGCTTGTTACTGGCTTGCTTCTCCTGGCTTGCTCAGATACTTTTTTTATACAGCTCAGGATCATTGTCCCAGGTATGCGCCCACCCATAGTGGGCTGAGCCTTCCAACATGAATTAGTAATAAAAACTTCTTCTGCAGACATGTCCGCGGTCCAAACTCATGGAAGAAAACCTTCAATTGATATTTTCTTTTCAAATATGTCTGGGTCTGTGTCAAGTGAACAAGAAAACTAATTATGTTACAAGATTTAATCATCAAATATCTCCAAAGGTTCATGCCTTAAAGGTTTGACCTCCTGTTTGGAGGTCCTATGTTAGGAAATATGGAAACTTCAGTAGGAGAGATCTTGTTGGGAGAAGCTGATGACTATGGTATGCTCTCAAAATACATGCCATGACTCCAGACCATTCTCAATCTTCTTCCTCTTATTTTCATGCTCCTGTTTCTTTTTCTCTTCCTGTTCCTCTCTTTCTGGTTAACCCAAGGTGAGATATTTGATTCACAATGCTTTTCAATCATAGTATCTCACAGAAACCTAGAAACAACGCCGTCAGCAAGCTACAAGCTAAATCTTACAAAAGTCTGAACCAAGTTTTTTTTTTTTTAAATAATAGACAACAATAAAAAGGGAAAACCTTTTCATCATTTAACTTGTTTCTCTCAGGTATTTGATCATATTGACAAAAAGTCTGAGCGATTGGTATAACGCGAGGCTCATCTCGCATTCACACATGCGCACATGCGTGCGAGGCTCATCTCGTATTCACACATGCGCACATGCGTGCACCAGTGCTTGCAGTCAACCACACTGGCTGAAACTGCATAAAAATTACATTGAAGTAAAAAAAACCTTTCTAGACCATGAGAGATCTCCTCTAAAATATGCAAAAAACAAACCAAACAATCCAACACAAACATTAAAAAAGGACCCAATGAAGTGTAACTTTTTCTAACATGTAAAGGTTAAATCATAAGGGCAGAAATTCAAGTATAGGATATGAATCTCCTAGAAGAAGACAACAGGTAAATAGTTCATGACATTGGTGCTGACAGGTGATTTCTTAGACAAAACATATGAGCACAGAAACAACATAAACATCAGATATATTGGAATATTCTATTACAAACATTTATGAATTGTGGGGAACTAAGAAATTGAACATGTAACCTTAAGAGAAAGGGCTTATATGTCATATATCTGTTAAGGGATTCTGATATAGAACTTATAAATATAACAATAACAAAAATCAGGAAATGGTTTACTACACATCATTGAAATCACAGAATTGACCTCAGAGCCCATTTCAAATACAGAAATTTGATGGTACTAATTACCAGGGTAATGTTAGAATTACCAGACAGTATCTTTCCTTTATTATTATGATAAAATATTTGAACCATGGTGACTTCTTATAAAATATGGAAATTTATTTACATATACTTCTGGAGATATGGAGATTATAACTCAAGGTGGCAGCGGGCTACACTGGTGAGAGTTACACCTTCAGAAAGCGTGGGCAGGCTTCATTTTCTCACCACAAAATTTGGGAAGAAAAGGAAAGGAACAACCTCATGAAACCTCTTTTATAAGGGCACGAGAAGGTACTCTCACAATCTAATTGGATCCCCAAAGTCCCATTTCTTATGCTTAATGTTTTAATACCTGAATAGAGGGGAATATGTCAAACCATAGCAGCTATAAAAGGGGAAATCATTTCTATCAATGCCTTTTCTTTAATAAAAGATGGAGAAAAAAAACAGAGAATGGTTCTTACAACTAGAAGAAAGTAGTCATTTCCAATGGTCTACTTGGTGATCGAACACCAACTACTGGTATAACATTCTAATTCTATAAAATTTAGGAACAATTTAAGATAAGGAAAAAATATACCAGTCTACTTTCATCCTCAATGCTTGATTCCTTCAAGAACTCAGCACTTGCTTTTTCTCTAGCGTACAGTTTGACCCAAAGTCTGATTTCTCTCAATTTTTTCTGTAACTTGACTTGTAGGTAACTCATTTGAGTAACAAGGATCATGTTTCACATTAAAAATTATTAAAAACAATCAACTTTGAATGGTGCAGAATTTATAAGATGCTTTAGCCACTTTGGACAAATTTAAGGTGCATGGCCACACTCGAATGCTTTTTGTCAATGAATCATGCTATACATGTTTTCAATAAACGATTAAAAACTAAATTATTCATCACAAAAGAGAATAATTCTCTTTTGACTTTCCTAGTATATCTTTAGTCATGTTTCAAATGTAAATCAAAAAATATTAATTTTCACTCTGGTTCTTCCCATTAATTGGCCATAACAACTAAATCTAGGACGTGTCAAGGTTAAGTCTGCCACAGAGATATAGAAATGGAATAACAAATGTGACAGCAGGAATTGTACATGATATGCCCTTTCTACTCAATCATGTGTAGCATGTCACTTCCTGTCCAACTTATCATGAGGGCCATTGAATGTATTTGACAGGACATATATTTGACTGTTAGAATGATGGACGTCTCTGAATGTGTAGACCTGGCTTGATGGGAGAGGATTATGAATGTGTGGCACTAAGGGCAGGTCCCCAACAGTGAAAAGTGGATTTTTACCTGACTCTGCACCGTGGTTCTGTGATATTTGCCCTGTTATGACGGCTGACAGTTTACATGCATTTTAGTTCTGGCAATCAGTCAATCTGCTCTGATAGGTAATTGCCAGCAGGGACCTAATTTTTCTACCTCAGTTGTCACATGTGTCTCTAATATTCTTATTCACTGTTAACAAGATTGACAATGTTGTTTCAGTCAAGGATGGGAGAAATGAAGGCTCTCTCTTCCTGGAAAGACACAACCCATACAGCCGCTTATATAAATAGCCCACAAGGCTTCAAGACAGATATTGAAAGTTAAAACAAATGACAATGTCCAATGTCACATTCGTGCATTAGTCAGTGGGATATCATTGACAGCATATTATATTGATATACAAGAAGCCACTTAGATGTGGGAAGCAGAAAACCTTGGAGCCCCATTAACCACAGCTATTTGATGAAATCTCTGTGTAAGTGTAATCTTAAAAATATGCAAACCGGTGTTAACGGAGAGAATTGTACTTCTTTGTAATAAAATGTAACCCTGGTGTCAATTAAGTCTGGAAACCATGTGAGAAGTAGTATAAATTTCAAAAATCCAAATTATTAAGTGTTTCTATCACACACACACACACACACACACACACACAATATATATATATATATATATATATATATACATATATATATGTATATATATGTATATATATTCACAGATGTACTTTCAGATCCAAATTTACAAGCATATTTTTCTAAGTCTTTAATATTTGATTTTGCTTTTGAAATAGGATCTTTATATGTACTCCTGGCTGGCCTGGCACTCACTGTATAGCCCAGGCTGGCCTGGAACTTACCATAGAGCCTAGGTTAGCCTCAGACTTCCAGCAGTCTTCTTACTTAACTTCCCAAGCATAGGGATTACAGGTGGGGCCAACCACACTCAACTCTCCAAATCCTATTTTAGATTTTTTCTTTATGTGCTTTCCATTTTCTTCAAGATTTGGCCCCACTGATTTCCCTTCTTGTGTTCTTGCACCGTAGCTCTCTTAGTGCCCTATTACCATGAAATCTAGAAATATTCAGGGTTCCATCTATTCTTTTAAAAAAAATCCAATTTTTGCATTTCATCACAGGTTGCAGTTCTCTGTGGTTACAGTATTTCTAATCATTGCCTTTGAACTGTGCTCAGAATAGCATTGCAGAAAGGCCATCCATCCTGGTAATTGATCAATTTGTGTAGCCAATGCAATGTTTGCTTCTTCTACTTTCAAATGTTTAAGTGTTTTCGTCCACTCAGTTTCCACTTTCCTTTTACTTCAAATATGTTTTGTTATGCAATTTTCAAAGGTTTTTTTTTAATTTATGTGTATGTTTGTGTTTGTGTAGGTGTGTGTGTGTGTGTGTGTGTGTGTGTGTGTGTGTGTGTGTGTGTGCGTGTGCGTGTGCGTGCGTGTAGTTGAATTCAGAGCCCAGATGAAGTGGAGCTGGAATTGTAGGCAGCTGTGAACCTCAACATGGATGCTGAGAACCAGACTTGGGTCCTCTGCAAGAGCAGCAGAACCTCCTCACTACTAAGCCATGTTTCCTTCTGTTACCAAGAACCTTATCTGATATTTATGAATTCAGATCTTGTGCTTTTGTATTACTTATTCAATTAAATGCCTGCTTCATTTAGTATTTTTCTTTCATAATGAAAATATTCACTGCTGCTGTACTTTGTCTGATCTTATCATTAGCTACATCTCACATACTTTGATATATAATCTTGTCATTTTTTTTCTGTAAAGCCGATAACTACAGTTTTGATTTCTATTTGAACCAAAAGTCAGTAAAGATAATGTTTTTAGCTTCCAAATGCTTTGATTATTTTTCTTATTTATGATTAATTTCTGGAATTATTTTATGAAAACTGTATAATGTGATATTTATGAAGCAGCCTTTAACTAACTAAAAAAAAAAAAAACCAGCCCCAGTTATTTAAAAACAAGTTATAATCTCTCTTGATAAAAGAAAATGGTTCTTAAATCTAAACATTAATTTTAAAATATTTTATTTTATGCTTAATTCATATGTATATGTACGACTGTATAAAGGTCTGTGCATGAAATTACCTGGAGCTTGAGTTACAAGCAATTGTTAAGTCTCCATACATCCTGGGTGCTAGCAACAGCACTCAGGTTTCCTGCATGAGTTGTAAGTTTATGCTCTTAACTGTTGACTCAAATCTCCAAACCCCCTTGTTTACATTTTGTACTTTCCTCTGTGTGTGTGTGTGTGTGTGTGTGTGTGTGTGTGTGTGTGTGTGTAATTTCCTACTCTAAAAGTACTAAGTCAAAGCTTTTCTGGTAAACTTAGGTTGCATTTAATGTTAAGCCTTAACTGTATGAATTCATATGTTTAAACATGTCTATTCTAGAGTGACATTTCAATATGAAATAAGGACACTGTGGCTATCATAGTGGCATTTTCAAGTATACTCTGGAAGAATTAAAATCTTCTCTATCTTAACCAGACTCTATGAGACCTTAATGTCTACACAGAATTGATAAATCTGCTATCAAAATATTTTCATAGATTAGCATGTGTCTAATGAAGGATTTCTTCAAATGTTATTTCTTTCTTCAACTATCAATATGTTTCTAAGGCTAAGTGATCTAAGACAACATTGCTTAATGATTCCTCTGGTGGCCCCACATTTTAAGCTGCAAGCAAGTCAGTATCATGGGAGTGGGATTAGTTACAGAAGCCTTGCAGCTCGGGGCAAAGAAGTATAATATAATTTATGGATACATATCAGTGTTGGGAACATGTAAATATGTCTGTCTAAATTCAAATTACATTATTTCATACACAATTCCCACTTTACCTAATTTCCTTTTCTAGAAGAATACCAAAATTTTATTTTATGGAAATAAAATGAAAATGTTCTTTGGAAAGGTAAGTGTAATTTGGAAAAAGACACCAAGACTAAAGGTAATTTAGAAAAATATTCTATTATAAATTATAGAAAGTTTTGTTATAGTTACAATTTGGAATATCATAGATGGAAGTAGGAAGCAAAAAATGCAAAGTAAACATGAATGAATTCATACAAAAACTTCAAAACTTCCAAATAATGCAAAAATTTCATTCTATGTATTTATTTATATCATTTTATAGTTTCTGGTCAAAGATAAACAATTAAACAATTAAGTTTTTTTGTTTTTTTGTTTTTTGCGGGTACTTGTATGAGCTCAGTTTAAGAATAAAAATATGAGCTTGGAAAAATCAGACCCTTTTGAATCTTAATCTTTTAAAATTTACCTTCAATTTTTAAAAAATCCATACAAATATGAAATGAATTGATTATATTTATCTCTCCATTCTGCTCCACAGCTCATCTGTCTTCCACTTTGTCTTCTCTTCAGACTTTAAATCTGTTGATTACATTGACCTCTTTGGCAATTTGAAGCCTGTGGTCTTATTAGAATAATAAATACACACAAAACTATACAATCATATGGAAATACAGGTATATGTAAAGTTCTACTAAAACACATATATTTTTATTAGTTCATTTAGTCACAAAGTTTTTTCTAATAAACTATAAATATTAAACAAATATTATAACTTTTAAATAATATATATGTTATATCTGCTAGCAAAAAGCAAAACAAAGACAAAAACCCTTAGACTTTAGAATTTCCCTTGGTTTTATTATGACTAGTCATATATACATATCAATATATATACTGACATATATAATATATAAGTATGTATATGCAATATATATATGTACATGCATACATACACACACACTCATACACACACACATTTATATACCCATATATATGTATATGGTACACACACAGATACACACATATATATGAGTAAAAATGTAGATGTGGTCACTTTGCTCATTGGTGGTTTTGTTTATAAATTGCAGCTGAAGTGGCTGATTGTCTACCATGGAGTCAGCATCTTATTGCTTAGCTAACTGTTATTCATTTTGAAACAGACATAGTGATGAGTTATTTCACCAATACTTATTTCTTATTTCACTTTATTATTCATGTTTTAAGCTAGCGTACTAAGTCATGAATTTTGGAATGGTATTTCTATACCTACATCCTCGTATACTCTTTTCTAATCTGTCCCCCTCCAGTACAGTCTTCTCCTGTGTCCTTTCCTCCCTTTCTCTCTGTCCCCAAACTGTCTCCTCTTCTCCTGAAAAATGTTCTCAATTTTCTTTCCTTCCTCCCTTAAGTCCCCTCCTGCGCCACCAGTGTGTGAATATTGGGTGTAGGTCTGCAGGAATGAAAGAAAACACGTACATGGGTCACCCGTTTTCAGAGAGTGCAACCAAGGCTTTACTGAGATCTCCTTATATACCTGAGGCAAAAGCCTTGGAAAACAAGGCAGGTGAAAATCCCCAACCAAGAAAACAGGAAAAGTCTGTGTGGTGGAAAGTTCCGGGCCCAATCAGGGCATAAACAACTTCTTAACAACAACAAGCAGGAAGGCTCATTGGGGAGGAAAGGTGCCATGGAAAATCCTGGCCTCAAATCAGGGGCTAAGAGCAACTACCCAGGGTGTAAACAACGTCTTACTATAGCAGGCTAAAAGGCTCAGTGAGCAGGAAGGGAAACACCGAGGTAGGGCCCAACAGTACATGTTTTAGTTTGGCACATACTCACATGCAGAACACAGACCTACATATAAACACACTTGCTACTCAGATTCAGAGAGAGAGAGAGAGAGAGAGAGAGAGAGAGAGAGAGAGAGAGAGAGAGAGAGAGAGAGAGAGAATTTTAAATCTAAGCTATACATACAAAAAGAACTTGTCCTTTGCTTTTACTTAGTCTGTCTTATTTATAGTTTTGTAAACATCATGATATCCAGTTCCATTCATGTTCTTGCAAATGTTCTCATTTCACTTTTCATTAGAGTTGTGTAAATAAAATTCCTTTGTGTACAAAATCACATTTTTTCTTCAACATAAACCTTGACCAATGTTTGAAAATTTCTAGGGCTCTAACCTTATGTGGTCACACTGTTAGGATGCTGCCTAGATGACTCCATGAAAATGGAGGACCCAAAACTTTTTATTCTAGTTAGCTTCTTGGCACAGTCACTCCCTTTTCATCCACAACAAATCAACATAATGATATATATATATATATATATATATATATATATATATATATACCATATGTATGTATATATAATCTCCAAGAATGTTTCTCTATCAAGTTTTACCTTTGTATTTTCTTCTTTTGTAATGATAATGGGCCCAGTTCATTTATTTGTTTCTTTTATTTACAAGTTCTTACGTTTACAGCTTGAGTTTCGTCAATGTCGGTTGTTTTCTCCCGTCCTACAAGGAAAGCCATGGTCAAGCAATAGGGATGAGGATAATTTTATACTTTAAAAACATCATAAGAAAAAAAACACAGAATGGAGTAACTTTGCAGCCTCCATTTACCTAACAAAGCAGTTGTTCTGATGGTGCTGGAGGGGGGGAGGGGGAGGGAGTGGCTAGGACATGATGCTTTCCACAGAAAGAAACTCTTGCATATTTGTTGAGTTAGCCAGAATGAGTTAAGGGCAAACATCTTCTACCAGAGCACAACTGACAGTGTAAGAGAACCCTTCCCCCTGTTAATTGAAACTTCTGCCCATCCTTGAGCACTACTTCCTCACACAAAGCTCTTCCCAAGGAAGCAGTTATTTCTACAGGCTGCCCTGTAGAAATAGAGTCAAGCCAGGAGACTTGCTTTAGTTGTTTGGCCACTGGCTCTCTACTATGAACAGTTTTGACACAAAAGAGACATTTGTGGGTTACAAGTTGATTTCAATGGTAGAAGTCAATAATGTTGCTCCAACATTGTCCCTGTAACAACAACAGCAGCAGCAGCAGCAGCAGCAGCAGCAACAACAACAACAACATAGCTCACAAAGTCAGTGCTAACAAGAGTTTTTAAATTCCACTTTAATTGAAAAAAAATAAACTTCTTCAAGGCAGTCAAATTTGAGTGGTCTCTTCAATCAAGTTCTTTGTTTATGTCCCAGAGAAATTCACACCACCCAATTAGTTATTTAAGGAAAACAAGTAAAGGGAGGACCATGAGGAGGCTGCTATTACCCTACCTGCAAATACACGGTTGAGGTTCACATTCATCTGTGATAGGATGCATGAATTAGACAGAAAGAAAACACGCCTGGTAACTCATACTAGTGGGATTTCTTCAAAGGAAATCACTTACCCTTGAGTGGCGTGGTACCAACATGGAAGACCTCAGGGCCATTCATACTGGATTTAACCATCCACAAACCTTTCCTCTAAAGGAGAAATTATTATTGCTAAGCTGGCATGAGTAAGCCTGCCCCTTCGTTCATGGATAGACATGATTTCTATTTTCAGAGGCTATTTTCTATACAATGGTCTCTGGGGAGATAGTTCATTGTAAGCCCATCAGCAACTCTGGAATGCTTTTTGATAATTTATCTTATTCACATTGCTTCCCAATTACAGCCCCTCCCCACTCTTACAACCCCCCCCCACTACTTCTACCCTTCTCCTCAGCTCCTGCATTCTCTTTGGTTGGTGGTTCAAGTTATGCGCACCCCCATGGGTCCGGGTTAGACTCTAGTTCTTCTTGCTGTATCCTTGACCCCTCTGGCTTATTTAGTTTTATCCTCCATTCTCACACAAGACTCTCTGAGTTCCACCTGATGTTTTCTGTGGGTTTCTGCATCTGTTTCCATCCGCTGCTGGATGAAGCCTCTCAGGGAGAGTTCTAGGTTCCTGTCTGCAGACATAGCAGAGTATCATTAACAGTTAAACAATTAGCTGTGTCACATGGGATGGGTCTCAAGTTAGGGCAGTTATTGGTTGCCCATTCTATTTTTATCCCTGTGCATGTTGTAGGATGGAACAATTTGGGGTTGAAGGTCTTGCGAATGGGTTTATTTCCCCCTCCTTCTGTTAGAAGTCCTACCTGGCTTCAGGAGGTGGCCATTACAGTCTCAATATCCCCTGCTGGTAGGAATCTCAGCTAGGGTCACCCCCATAGACTATCATAGACTTCCTGATCCATGTTTCCAGTTGGTTCCAGAGATCCCCACACATGGATTTCTACTACCACTGGCAGCCCTCTCCTTCTCAACCTCACCCAACAACTCATCCCTATCCTTATACCCCTCCTCATCCCATCTTCTCCCAGTTCTCTCTCGCCACCCAGTTCTGAAGATCATTTTGTTTCTGTTTCTGAGTGAAATTCACACATCCTCTCTTGTATCATCCTTATTATCCAGTTTCTTCTGGTCTGCAATTTGTATCATGGTTATATTGTACTTTATGGCTAATGTCCAATTATAAGCAAAACATACCATCTGTATCTTTCTGGGTCTGTGTTACCTCACTTAGCATGATATTCTCAAGCATGCTTAAAGTTAAAGAAGCAAAGACACTTGCCTACCCCCCCCAAAAAAAACAAAACAAAACAAAAAAAAAAAAACAAAGTCTACACAGCATCCTAGAAAAATAGAAAACTTAGCCATTGCTATGTTTGAGCCACCTGGTAACTTTCATTTTATTATTAATATTTTATTACTTTTAAAGAATTAGTTTATTTAAATTGTGTGTGTATGCTTATGCTTAGGTACATGTAAGTACACAGACCCTTAAAGTCCAGAGGTGTTTGTTGGAATCCCTGAAGCTGAAGTTTTGGGAGACTGGGAGCTGCCTGAACTGGGCACTAGAACAGAATGCAGGTAATCTGGAATTAGGTCCTTAGAACCACTGAGCCATCTTTCCAGTCTCTTGAACAGCATCTCACCAACCTTGATTTGTATTCATTTACAAAACTGTCAGGGGATGCCTAATTCTCGGTCATTTATGAGTCCCCCCGACCACCACCATCAAAGTCCCAGTTGGTGACAGTTACATTTCAGTCTCCAGGGAAGAAAATAATGGAGGACACTCCTCAATTGCCCAGTAAAATATAGTTTTATTTAGTCATAAAGGCTCACTTAATACTTCAAGGAAGAACATTAAATCACCTACCAGTTTCTTTAAATAATGAGTATACTAATTAATATTAGTGTGGCTGATACATGGTAAATATTTTAGAAGGAATTAATTTGTTACCTGTCATAATCTTATGTATTCTGTTATGGGATAAATCACTTCAAAAGGTTAAGTGTGAACTGGGAGTAGTTTGTGAATATTTGCAAACAATTTATCTCACATAATAGTCCATAAATAATTTGTGATTTATATGTTACCACATACTGGGATATTCTGTTTCCCATAAACATCTGAATTCCTGGAAATTTATTTAAATGCTACTGGAATTGATAAATTCCAGTTTATTTCAACTGTGAAGAATGGGGAAGGCTCAGGAAGATTTTACCTATTTGTTCTCATTTTGTTTTCGTGAGTTGTTTAGATGGGGTGACTATTAATGCTTAGATTGCTGAATATCAATCATCATGAGTAATTTATAAAACCAAATGAAGGCTATTTCAGAATAATGCTTTTGGAAATGGACATCTATGCATTTTTCAAAGGGCATGAGTTTGGGAGGAAGATGAGTTGGAGCAAGTTCTGGGGAAAAGGAAGGAGAAAATTGGTATAAGATATAGTCAATTTCAGCATCTCAGTGTAGGAGAATTTCAAGAATATGAAAATTATTTTAGGAAAGAAGGTATTTTATGGAGAAAACTCAATGTTCTCTTTTCAAAATCACTTCATAAAATTTCATTACAGCATAGCATAAAAGATTAAAAACAAAACAATATTACTCCACAATTTCCATCACACCACTTTTGAAAATGTTTTTAATTTTACTTTAACATATATATATATATATATATATATATATATATATATGTCTTATCTGCATGTATGTCTGTCCACAGAGGTCAGAAGAAGGTTGCCATGTGGAACTGAACCTGGGATTGAACCAGGATCCTCTGGAAGAACATCCAGTATTATTAAACACTCCCCAATCCTGTGAATTGCTTCCTTATGATATTATCTTAAACTCATTTTATCTAATTTTTTAAAACAATTGCCATCATCATAGCACTTTTGAATGATAGCAATTTTTCTTGTGGGTATCTGAGTTTTACACACACACACACACACACACACACACACACACACACACACACGCACACACACGCACAATTTCAGTATATACCATTAAAATAATACAGAAAATCTCAAACAAGCAAATGTCACCAGAGGGGATGTACATCACTAAGGTTTGGACAGATGTCTCCCAGTTTATGATTTTTTTAATGAACTGTATTTTATTTATTTTTCCCATTGGAGAGCTGGTCCTCCCCTAGGGAAAATTCTGATTCATAGTCTGAGGTCCCCTAAGAAAAAGCTAGCAAATTATAAAGTGCAGTGTGTGAGAGATTTTTTAATTTTGACATTTTAATTGCAATCTGTATTTAGGGATATATTTTTATTAACATCAATTGTTTCCATATACCTTTATTTTAAAGATATTTCTATTTATACTTTGAAAATATTTTCATGTGTACAATGTATATTGATCAGATCCATTTACTAGTGGTTTCCTCCAGCTGCTCCTGATGCCCTCAACACAATCTCCAACGCATGTCCTCTATTTAAGAAATTATTATTAAAAACACTTGAATTCACTGAGTAATACTTATATGGTCTGGGGCACTGGCAACCTTCCACATCCTCTCCCCAAATGAGAGTGATTCTCTGTCCTCAAAAGCCATCAACTGCCAACAATTCCTCCCCTAGTAACCAACTGACAATCGTTCCCCCTCTAGTTACCAAAGTAATGGCATACACTTTACTGTTTTTTTTTCTGTCCTTATCTTATCATACACTTTGCCTTTAATGTGTGATAATGCTCCACAAATTAGCATCATTAGGAGATACTAGGAATTGGGCCTTCAGTTTCCACCATTCTCATCTAGGCGGATCTGAAGACAAAATACAGCCTCTGTTCTTTGATTTTTTTAATTTGTTTGTTTGGTTGTTGTTGTTGTTGCTTGTTTGTTTTTTGTTTTATCTTTGACTCTCAGATTTTTTTGAGGGGGTGAATTACCATTGATTCCACCCTTAGGAGATCTTCCCAGTCTTTGTTGTGTAGTTGTTGTTGTTTTTATTGTTATTCAGTATATGCACTAATTTCACTAAGTAATAGGTAGTTGATCAAATCAAGACACAGTACATCATATTTTCTCAGTGATAGCATGACTGACATCTTGTGGTGGGCTTTCTTGCTCATTATTTACATGGTTTACAGTATCTGTCTCTTGTTAACATGACCAAGTATCTGACAAGAAAGAACATAGAGGAATGAAGAGTTTACTCTCTTCATAGTTTATGTGGTGTCCTACTACTATATCTGTTGTGTGATAAAATAGCCCAATCAAGGCAGGGGTTTGTTTTGTCTTATAGGTCAAGAGTAGCATCATCACAATGGGAAGGTCAGGGAAGCAGAAGCATGGGATGGTTGGTCACTTTGCACCCACAGTCAAGAAGCAGAGGGTGATAAATATCTTTATTTATGCAGTCTAGGATTTTATCTCAAGGGATGGCGCCACCCACAGTAGATAGATCTTCCCACCTCGACCTATCCAAGGTAATTCCCTCCTAAACTTACCCAGATGCAAATCTCCCAGATGATTCTACAGTTCATTGAATTGACTGAAATTAACCATCACAAGGATATAGACTGTCCTGCAGGGAAAGGCTGGTGGGAGTGCGCAGGTGGGACCCTTCAATTCTCATCTTTGGAGGAGAGAAGGATGAGATAATAGCAAGTGTTGATAGGCTATAATCAAGGTTTACCCTAGTGGCCTATTATCTCCAGCAAGGCTCAATCTCTTAAAGGTTCCATAGTCTTTCCAAACAGCATCAACCCTGTGTACCAAGTGTTCAGACACATGAATTTACTGGGAACATTTCACATTGAAACCACTACAATGAATACAGCCATTAAAATGCTCTTAGATGAAACTCTCCTCCAAGAAGCAAATAATCTGAAGCTGAGAACTCAGAAGCCACTGTTAGATGTAAGGAGACATGTAAATAAAAGGAGACACTAAAAACACGCTAAATTGAGAAGTCAAAAAGAGCCTTACAGTAAACTATTTTTGGCCCATCTGCTGCACTTCTGCTTTTGCACAGCTTACAAATCCCTTAAAACAACACACTCCCCCAAACTACCCCACATGGAGAGATGCGGCACCCTTGTTGCAAGCCATGTGGCTGATTCACCTGAGAGATGCTGGCTGTGACTTTCTTCCTTCTTTCTATTCATTCATGCATGCAAGCATATCTACATGATGTGTTTGTGTGATCTCATGGACCACAGAGAGCTTGTGGAGGTCGGAGGACAACTTAGTGTAAAGAGAATTTCCTCCTCCTATATTTATGGAGATTCTAGGGCTCAAATGCAGGTCATCAGGCTTGAGCAGCAAGGCTTATTACCTGCTAAGCCATCTCACTGGCCTCCGTTACAGACTTTCTTTATTCACAAATGAAGGATTATTATTTGTTGATTCTTTTGTAAAATAGGACAATATTACTCAAAAACAGCAGGCGTAACACAATGAGATACTGCTTAAACATAAAAAGCTTAAAGCACTGGGGTTGACTGTAAAATAGATGAAAGTGAGATTGTGTTTACAGGAATAAGCCAAGAACTAAAGGACAAATACAGTGTGATTCTCATTTGTCTGTGGAATCTAAACAGTGAGTCTCGTAGCAGGTCAACACAGGAGAGAGGTTGATAGATTCTGGAAAGGGGAATTGGTTGGAGGGACAGAAAGCAGCTCACTAATGGACATGACCACACAGAGGAGGAATTGGCTCTGATTTTCTTTCTTGCTTTTTATTGGCTCAGATACATTGGTTCCAGATGGACGTTTTCACAGAATAGTGTACCTTTTTTTAACATTTCCACTTGCCATTAGTCTCCTTGGTTCCTCAATGCATGTTTTGTTCTAGTTTCGTTTCACACATGCATTCATAATACATAGAGATATAAGTAAAAGGAAATGTAGGATAGTGGACTGTAAGAGGAAGCCTCCTCCTTGGTTAAGCTAAAGGCTGAAGCCCTGGAGACCCTGAAGGGATCATAGGAACTTTGCCTGCTCCTGACACCAGGTGGGAAACATGCTGCTGGCAGGAAACAGATCGGCGCTTCAACTGTTGAAGTCGGTATGGAACTTCTGCACAAACTACAGACACATCTACCATATCACCAACTGTTTCAACTTCTGAGTGTTCACTAAAGGTTTCAACATCATCATATCACACGGATGCCTGCACAGCAAAACTCACATCAATACTCACAACAGTCAAGCAGTGGAAAAACTTAGTTACACAGCAGAAAAGGAATGGATAAATACAGTCTGGTATAGGTAAAGGTTAGAATGACATGTAACTCAAGTGCATTAAGCAAATAAGTCAGACTCAGAAATACAAATATCAAATGTTTTCTTATGGGTTGTGGGTCCGGAGTCTGCTCTGACACAGGGCCTGGCCTCTTGGGGAGGTAGAACTTTGTGTTTATCCTATGCCATCCCCGGGTGGGGGTGCTGGGCTGTAGGGAAGAGCCAAGGCACTCCTCGGGGTAGAAAAGCAGTCTGAGGAGTGAGAAAGCCTGAGCTGGTTCAGGGGCCAGGGATGAGGTCAGAACCATGGGGATATCCAGGCACCACTGGGAGTCACCGAAGAGCAGAGAAAAAAAGTCCAGGGGACACAGGCTGCATCTAACTAGGGGCTGCAGGGGGAAAGAGGGAGCTAAGGCTTGTCCAAGTAGAGAAAGTCCTGGGCTTGACAGGCATCAGGCTTGGTGGTAGTTGTGGCTGGGAGTGCAGAGAGGTCTTCTACAAGAGACTAGACTGTGGCTCTGTAGGTGATAGCCTTCTCCATTGCTCACCACGGCAGATCTCAATAAAAAGAGACAGTCTATCGTTTCAAACCATTTATTGTCAAGGTGGAAGATGGATGAATAAAATCATACCCCGCTTCTCAGGGTGGATCTGAAATTAGTACCTTTTGCAAAGAGGAATGCCTGGGTAGGGAATCTTAAACGGCAATGTCCTCCAGACCTCTAGGTACCTCATTAGCATGGAGATCTCTGTCTTGTGCCTAAGTGGCCTGTGGATTTTTCCTATTGTCTTGGTCTGAGATGTTAGGGATGCCTCATCTACATTGCCCTTATGTGACTGAGGGCCACAAATCTACAGGGGAGGGGATGGGGTGGGGTGGATTGAGACTACCAGTAGTATGTTCCCTTTTCTTGCATCTCATCCAATTATGTTTCTTAATGCTTGTTGTTCTAACTGGTGTGAGAAGAAATCTCAGTGGCATTTAATTTGTACTTTTCTGAAACGTAGCTCTGGTTTTCTATAGCCTAGTAGGACGCTGCTGTTTACAGAATTGTATGACATATTTTGGAATTACTAAAAATTCCCCAACACATGAATGTGACTAATGTCTGAAGAGATAGAAGTGTTTATAGCCTTGATTTCATTTGTATGTGCTTTGTGTACAGATCATATTTTAAAATATAGCTTTGAAAGATTGATATCAATAATAATTTTGTTAATTAGAACTTAATTTTGCTTTGCAAAGAAAATACATAGACTGAACCAAAACATATTCAATCCGT
Organism: Rattus rattus; assembly: GCF_011064425.1. NCBI lineage: Eukaryota > Metazoa > Chordata > Mammalia > Rodentia > Muridae > Rattus > Rattus rattus. Next base: position 65,729,838 of record NC_046159.1, read on the forward strand.
TCACACATACATTCATGCATTCAACAGGGCCAGGTTAGGTGTGGGTGTTGGTGATACAATTCTAAGCAGAAATGCTCTTTGTCTTCACAGAAATTAGAGTTTAAGAATGAAAAAAATAAAACTCCTTAAGTAACCTATATAATTTATAAAGACTACAAATAAATGTTTATTTATAAACAGTGAGCTCTTGTGAGAAAAATACCCATAGGCTTGCAGGTAGAGATATAGGTATGATTGAGGCCAAGCTTTAGAAACTGAAGTTTTTTACTCCTATTTCATACTGTATATAAGCAAGATAAAGGTGTAACATTTATCCTATCATTTCCATTTGTTTTAATACTTTAAAACTATAAAACTTTACCAAATAGTGACTTTTTTTTTGACAGAAGCAGCAGAGAGAAAGAAAACTATCTAAAGGGCCCAACCTAACACTACTAACTCCAATTTGTATCCAGATTCCATCTTATCTTGGTCTTGTCCTCAGGCTAAACTCAGGAACTGGAAAACAAACAAACAAAGAAACAAACAAGCAAACAAACAACATGTTCAGGAGTCACGTCACCCCCTAGAAACAGCCACAACTTTCCTAATACCAACTACTTCATATTTAGTGACAGCGAATTGGCTCTTTCTTCAGAGAAAAATACCTAATGTTCAAGATGTCTCAAAGTAGATTACTCAAGTTAGCCACAAGTGTCCATAACCAGCTGAAATCATTGTTAGCCAATAGAAATGCACCAAGATTTACTTTCTTAAATGTTAACCGATCATGTAGCTGCCAAGTTGGAAAGTAACTCACCCTGCTGAAAACATAATAAAAAGACAAGATTTCACTAGCTGGGACCTTCCACACCGATGTGGTGGAGAGGGTGGATGGTCTGAGCTCAAGCTTGAATACTCTGCTTTTGCATGTGAGTTGGACTAAGTGGTCTCTGGTGGTCTGTGGGGACCCTGCAATCTGAGCCTAATACTATCCAAGTGTTTTTAATTTTAACTTTTTATTGCATTTATTTTTTTTTTGTGTGTGTGTATTTATCTTTTTGTTTATTTCTGTGAACAGGGTCATATCCATAGCATGACATCCCTGTTTAGGTCAGTGGATAACTTATTGGAATCCTTTTCTCTTATCATGAGGTTCTCTGAAGACCACACATCAGATGTGGTAGTGGGCACCTTGACCCTCTGATCCATCTTGTTATCCCAATTCTCATTCTTTTAAAAGCAAAAATCTCAACAAACTAGTTATTCATATAAATATAAAAAGAATGTTTTTGTATAGACAGAATATTGGCTAGATAGTGTGGTTCACACCTTTAATTCCAGTACTATGAAGATAGATAAAAGAGAATCAGGGGTTAAAGGCCAGCCTATGCTATGTACTATAGTATATTGTATGATATCATACTATACTATACTATAGCAAACTATCATCTCAAAATAATTAACAACAACAACAACAATAATAATAATAACAATAAAGAAATAACATCAGAGCTGAACTTAAAAATATGTTTTGTTTCATTCTTTGAATTTATTTCTCGACCTTTGTCACGTCCTACCCTGTCCCTTGTCCTCCTTCTCTGTTTGATCTTTTATCCACATTAACTTGACTTTGTTGAGTGACATTTATCCTCCTGTTCCCATCATCTCCCATAACTCGACTGTTGCAATGTTTCCTTTTACTCACTCGTGGGTTTAAATGAAAGATTACTACTTTTAGTTTTGGAATTCAGTCTGGGTTTTGTTTTTGTTTTTGTTTTTAGAACAAACCAGAGTAAAATCATATGGGAAAGAAAGAAAAATCCTGTCACCGACAGGGTAACAAGGTGGTGCTACACATCAAGTTTCTGCTTTCAGGTATCTCTAAAGAAATGACCCAAGCTGTTGCCATGCCCAGAACTTAGAGATGACAAATATGTAATTCATTTAACTGTCATACATAACCACTTGGTTAACTTTCTTAATAATTAGAAAATTGTTTAGGAAAGAGAACATCTCAGATTATGTTCTGGTCCATGTCCCCAGTGCTTTCCTTTAGTAGCAGACTAAGAATAGTTTTAGTCATTCTCATAATGCTGTAACCACTTTTCCACCAATAATATCTGTGTATACAGAAGTTGATTTTTTGATGCAATACTAGCACAATTATATATTTTTTGTTTATTTCATTGTTAGGGGAATTTTTTCATATTTGGCCAGTTTTATCTGTGTAAGTCCTAAGCCAGCTCTGTTACAGCGATCTGGTTATTGTTCTATACTGGGGCTTCCCAGGCTCACTTCTCTCAGAATGCTGATAGGAATCTGTCACTGTCCCTTGAGTGACATAGCTGCTTTATATTTGCGTCATTCTGGAAATAGCAGCAGGTTAGCGAAGACTGGGATCAAAGTCATCTCACCCACTATGTATCTTATTAGTATCCCTGTTCCTTGGAATTTTGAGAGTATCAGGGATCTGGATATTCAAAGACATCATTTCACTGCCCAGTCTTCTTTAAGTATTGCTATATATTTAGACTGCAGTACAACGCCATTTGAATGACAGAACCCTAATTGCAAGATATTAGATCATCACTTGTAGCAAGTGGACAAGCATATAAAGGATTCCAGATCAATATCATGTGCTCATTCAAGACAGCCACATTCATATAGCCAAAGCCCTGCTGTAGAAGTCTGGCATGGCATTGGTGGGGACAGAATGACAAGGTTCCTGTTCCTAGAACAGGGCTAGCAGGTATGAGCCTCCATGACTGTGGCTGCTGTGGGCATAAGTCTTGTTTGTATAATATTGTACATATTTTACATTCCTCCAAGGAATGTCCTCCCTGTTAATGTTACTGATTCCATGATAATCTGAGACAGCATGAGTCCAGGAGGAGAAGGTGTAGGTAATGTCTTAGCAAAATGGTAAAGACTGGAACCTTCAAGACAGCTATTAAGGCTATGGAGAAGAACTCTTAAAAACATGAGTTCAAAAATAAATAATTTGTCAACTATGCAAAATATAAGGATATAATATGTATTATATGAGAGACTTTATGAATCAAAAGGAAGAGAGGGAGCTACACTATGAGCCATCTTGTCAGAAAAATACTAAGGAAGATGATAAAGAGATTTGGGGAGTAGTGATCTCAGAGATCCCAATCAGCTAAGTTGTTTGTTTGTTTGTTTATTCTTACAAAGGCAGACAAATTCCTGAGTTTAGGGTCACTTCCTGAAACAGAGCAAGGTTAGGCCCAGGTGTGGTAGAAATGGACTGGGCCCCATCAGCTGGTTTAGCATCTGTACTTAACTGAGGTGGGCAGGTCTCTGGATTCCTTTGCAATGTTCAAATGGGTGCTTGCAGTCTCCTAAGAATTAAGGGTCTTGGGTCTTGGGATCCTGATTCATAGGATAATCAAAAGGGAACCTGGAATGAATAAATGGGTTGATAAGTAAATAAAACACTGGCTTTTGGTATGCAAGAGATGAACAAATGAACCTTGATAGAAGTTCTTTAGAATTTTCTCTAGCTGGAACCGAGTTGTCTGAAGATCTCTGGAGAACAAACACAAATCTTCAAGAATTTTTTTCCTAATGAGATGTCTGATTTTCATCTGAAAAATCCATGGAGACTGAACACAACTCTTTTAGAATTTTTTATTTTGTCTTTCTGAAATCCAAGAATTACTTTTAGAGATTTTTTAACAGGATTTCTGACTTGGTTGGAAGATCCAGGAATCTTTTGTTGCAGCTTTTCTGACGTTGGTCAAAAAACCCCTGAGCTATCCAGAGAGATTTTAAAATGTTTACCCGCAGAGTGAGTTGTCTCCAGCAGAAAGCTACCTCCCTCAAACAGTTTTTAGAATAGCAAGAAAAAGATGTCTAGAGCAGATCAGAACAGAGAGAGAGAGAGAGAGAGAGAGAGAGAGAGACAGAGACAGAGACAGAGACAGAGACAGAGACAGAGAGACAGAGACAGAGAGACAGAGACAGAGACAGAGAGAGAAAGAAGAAGAAGAAGAAGAAGAAGAAGAAGAGGAAGAGGAGGAAGAGGAGGAAGAGGAGGAAGAGGAAGAAGAGGAAGAAGAGGAAGAAGAGGAAGAAGAGGAAGAAGAGGAAGAAGAAGGAGAAAAGAGGAGAGCAGAGCAATATCTGGAAAGCTATTTCATCAGATCATAGGCAGCATCTTGTAAGGCATGATTTGACTTTGAGTCACTTGGTAAAACTCTCCAAAGTAAACATATTAATCACATTCAGACAGCATGCACAAGGTCCTTTGCTAAGTATTTTAGATAACAACTTCAATGTTCTGGTGAGTTTGAATTAGACTTTGCACTGGGATATTCAATACTTGTGTACATCCATGTGTTGGCAAATACGGTTCAAGTTTTGCTTTAGTCGTATTGTTGTGATAAAGCATCCTTACCAAAGCAATTTTAAAGGAGAAAGGGTTTACTCAGCTTACACTTCCAGGCTACAATGTATCACTGCAGGGAAATCAAAGCAGATAATCACATCCCCAGCCAAGGACAAAGTTTAATGGATGCCTGTTTGTTAGTGCCTGACCTGCTTCCTACATGCTGTCCAGGACTCCTTCCCAAGGAATGCTGATGCCTTCAGTGAACTGGGTCTTCCCATACCAATTGACTTATTTTAAACAATCTCCCAGAAACACATCCATGAGCCAACCTGATTTGGAAGATCCTTCCTTGGAAGAAGAATCTACTGGCTCTACATTGCATCAAACTGACAAGTCAAGCTGCCTTGACAAAAGACCCATCACCCATTGGTTGCTTTGAGCTCTACAAACAGAGCTGTTACAACAAGTCTGTGCCTCTTTAGATCTCTGGGCAACAGCTGATGGCATAGGATTTTAGCTGTAACAAGAAGACCAGTAGCATTCATGGTGGTAACTGTCCCAACATTCTGAGTTCCTGAGCACCTAGTGATGAGCAGTTGCTCTGTCAGGGCACAGTGAACATGGCACATGGATGAGAAGCCCAACTCAAGCCTATAGAAGCCATTGAGATTGGTAACTTACTAGGTCCTGCATGAACTTAGCCTTTACAAGCAAATAGAAGTTATCATGAACATGGAGAACAAATCAGTAGGTAGAAAACAGACAACCCCAAGTCAATTATCAGTAGCCCTTGTACACTCATATGCACCTTGAATACTAATGAGCTAGCCATCTCTTCTAAGAACAAGCTTTTCACTACCATTGGCAAACGTAAAGCCATATTGCTTTCATTATGACATTTGCTATTTTACTCGCTAACTGGCAGATGATAGACAATGCATGTTACTATTACTTAATGCCCCTTTTTAATATTCTATGAATGAAACACATCTGATGAGGCAAGCTACTTCCTACTGTGCCCAGACCCTTCTGAAATAATTTCTGTCTCTTGTCCTTTCTTGTCTGTCTTTTTCATCAAGGAAAAGAAAAACCCTCCAAAACAGAATTAAGGCTTCAGTCATTAGGTGTTCTTTGCCTGATTATAAGAGGGGGTAGTCAAAGTGCTGTCATCAATGACTCAGTGAATCCGATGCCTTCTGAAAATCTTGCAAATCTCCCTAATATGCTACCCTAACTGTGGTCAATATGTCCAAGGTTACATGTGTACAAAGTAATCCCCCTTGATCCCAGAGGATTCCCTCCAAGGCCCTCACTGTGACCCATATACAGAAGTGAACCCCAAGAGTCTTCTGCTTAGCTCATTCTAATGGGAGATCTTAGATCTTAACAACCTGAGCATACAAATTTTTGGTTTATTTTTGAGTTGAGAACTTTTATTTCTTCTTAAGGAAAGCCCTTCTCTTTGAAATAGCTGATTTCCTTCCACAGAATAACTAAATCATTGTCCCATTATTAAGTAAAATAATTGTCAGTAGAATGAAAACTGCAATATACCAAAAATATGAAATAAAAAATGGCTGCTAAATTATAAATTTATGGGTAGTTTTACAACATGAATACACTAGAAAGAAGGAAGAATTCATGTTTTCGACACAATGGAGCAAGATTACAAGATATAATGCAGCAGAGCACATTGGGCAACTGAAAATATGAAATTACATATTTCTAGATTTTTCCATTTAATATTTTCTATAACAATTTTCTATAACAAGTGAACCTTGAAATCTTGGGAGCTACAGAATACTTTTGAAGTCTTTCCTGTTAGTTTTTAAGACAGTAAAAAATGGGATCGCACTATATTATAGGAGACATTTATATACTGTAAATCTCTCACTGCTTTAACATTTATGAGTAGAATCAAAAACTGCAACTATAAACAACAATAACAATCAAGAAATATGTTCTAAATAAAAATATATAAACAATGAAAATGTAGAAAAGTGAAATAATTCTGAAGGATAACCTACTTTTTTTGGTATTCAGAGCATCAAACTAAACAACAGAAAAGGCAAACACTGATTGGTTCTTCAGTGTAGAATCTTGAAGAATTCTCTGCCATTGGAGAACTAGAACTACATGAAACATGGTTTAGGAAATGTTAGTATACTGATTAGGTGAAGTTGTTGTTGTTGTTGTTGTTGTTGTTGTCAGTTTGACACAGCTAACTAGAGTCATCTGGGAAGAGCAAACCTATGTTAAAAAAATATCTTCTTCAGATTGACTGATAGGCAAGGCTGTGGGCCTTCTTTTGAACTAATGATTAATATGGGAGGGCTCAGCCAGCTGCGGCTGGTGCTTTACCTGGACAGATCCAGATCGTCAGTCCTGAGGAGGATAAGAAAGCAAGCCCAGGCTGAGCAAGCAACAGAGAATAAACCAATAAACAGAATTTCTCTGGAGTCTTTGTTTCAGTTCTTTCCTCCAGATTCCTGATAAAAATTCCTTCCTTGATTTCACCTCATGTTGTACATTCTGAGGTGAAATAAGTCCTTTTCTCCACAACTTGCATTTTGTCAGTTTTATCACATCAATAGGAAGAAAACTAATATAGACACAAAGGTATCTAACATATTATCAAAGGCTTTAAAAATGTGTAAAAGTATAGAACTAAAATAATGATAAATATGAAAAGAAATATTTGAAAGTTTGCAATACCTAACTGTATCTGTTTCATCTCCCAAATCATCATGATTTCTTTCAAACAACATTTACAATCCATCCATAATAACAGTTACAAAAGATGATTGTTCACAGGCAAATTAAAGCTGGTTGAAATCTGCCACAGATAATTTAACATAACCTTACACTTTATGATTCGCTCATCCACCACCTTGAAGCAATCATGTTTGGCCTGGTATTTACAAGGCTGAGATACATTTGCATCATTCTCTTTAAAAAAACAATAGATTAAATCGCAGGGTTATAAATGTCTGACAAAATTTTTTACAAAGAACATATACTTGAAAAGGAAAATTATTTCAGCCATATAACCACTGATCAATATTTCCCAAATTTCTACATAGTGAATAGGAGGGAGTGGTATTTGAGCCAGCAGGAGTCAAATCCTCAGGGATCCAACAGTGCTGATTGATTGTAAGGAGCCAATGACTTCAGATTGCTGGCTCATTAGCATAGGCACAGGTAAATTATCCTGCTCTGAAATAAGAATGAGGGCCTTGCTAACAGATACACACAAATTAAAGTCGCAGGCCAGGCGAAGCAACTGATTTCATCGTGATGATATGTTACTAAACCACTTCTGTAGTTGCTGCAGAAGAAAATTCTAGTGCCAGGACAAGGATTCCCATGACCTGGCTCTACAGAGACACCTTTTAAAAGCACGTAGACTCCAAAAGGCTGAGTGTGCCTTGAATTAATAACACTGAGATTTAATAAAGAAGAAAAACTGTCTTACAAGACTTCAGCGATTAAATGAGGAAAAAAATGAAAGTGACCTTGGGTGCAAAGGTCATGCAGGGGTTTTGAGAGGAGAAAATCAGAAAGGACTGTGGCTGGAAAGAACATTTGAACACAACAGTCAGAGGGACATGGTAGTGTTCACTTATCCTAGCATTGCACATTGGAGGCTGAGGAAATGAGAAGTCAAGGGCCAACCTGGGCTGCGTAGGACAACTTTGTTCCAACAACAACAACAAAAAAATTAAAAGCAATAGTATGACATCACTGGATTTTGAAAATATTTAATACTTGAAGAAACTTTCATAAGGTTCTGACCCTAATCCTTGACACATCTGCATACTTTCTTGTGCGAATTAAATATTAGGAAGGAGATCTTATTAAGTTAATTTAGTAAGAATCATGCACTCTGTATTTGGTGACCCTCAACATCTGATCATGCTTTTTATTCTTCAGTATCATCAATATAAGTTTAGATTATGCTCATTGAACAGAAATTCTAGTGGATTAGCCCAGTGAGAAATGCTTCCCTGTCTATCTCTTTATATATGCATGTGTACAAACATACTACAGTTGTCTTCAGCTATTTTGTGGGTTCTTACATTTTTCGTTTTTTATTGGATATTTTTAATTTACAATTCAAATGTTACCCAATTTCCTGGTTTCCCATCTGTCCATAAATCCCCTATCCTATTCCCCCACTTCTTCTGTGAGGGTATTCCCCTCCCCCGACCACCCATTGCTTCCCACCTCCTCACCCTGACATTCCCCTACACTGAGGTGTCCAGCCTTGACAGAACCAAGAGCGTCTCTTCCCATTGGTGCTCAACAAGGCCAACCTCTGCTACAATTGCATCTGGAGATATGGATTTGTCCATGTGTACGCTTTGGGTAGTGGTTTAGTCCCTGGGAACTCTGGTTGGTTGGTATTGTTTTCTTATGGGGTTGCAAGCTCCTTCAGCTCCTTCAATCCTTTCTCTAACTCCTCCAGTGGGGAGCCCATTCTAAGTTCAATGGTTGGCTGCTAGCATTTGCCTCTACATTTGTCATGCTCTAGCAGAGCCTCTCAGGAGACAGCTATATCAGCTTTCTGTCAGCATGTATTTGGCATCTGCAATATTGTTTGGGTTTGGTGGCTGTATGTATATGGGCTGGATCCCAAGGTAGGGCAGTCTCTGAATGGCCATTCCTTCAGTATCTGCTATGAATATTTTTGTTCTCCCTTTTTTTTTGGAGCTGAGGACCAAACCCAGGGCCTTGTGCTTGCTAGGCAAGGGCTCTACCACTGAGCTAAATCCCCAACCCTTGTTCTCCCTTGTAAGAAGAACTGAAGCATCCACACTAGGTCTTTCTTCTTCTTCAGCTTCATGTGGACTGTGGATTACATCTTGGATAATTCAAGTTTTTGGGCATGCAGTGAGTACAAACCATGTGTCTTCTTTTGTGATTGGGTTACCTCACTCAGGGTGATATTTTCTAGTTCCATCCATTTGCCTATGAATTTCATAAAGTCACTGTCTTTGATAGCTGAATAGTATTCCATTGTGTAGATGTATCATATTTTCTGTATCCATTTGTCTGTTGAAGGGACTCTCATTCATTCCAGCTTCTGGCTATTATAAATAAGACTGCTATGAACATAGTGGAGCATGTGTCCTTGTTATATGTTGGAGCATCTTTTGGGTATATGCCCAGGAGTGGTATAGCTGGGTCCAATTTTCTGAGGAACCTCCAGACTGATTTCCAGAGTGGTTGTACCAGTCTACAATCCCACCAACAATTCAGGAGTGTTCCTCTTTCTCCACATCCTTGCCAGCATCTGTTGTCATCTGAGTTTTTGATTATGACCATTCTGATTGGTGTGAGTTGGAATCTCAGGGTTGTTTTGATTTGCATTTCCCTGATGACTAAGGATGTTGAACATTTCTTTAGATACTTTTCAGCCATTGGATATTCCTCAGCTGAGAATTCTTTGTTTAGCTCTGTACCCCATTTTTAATAGGGTTGTTTGGCTCTCTGGAATTTAACTTCTTGATTTCTTTGTATATTTTGGATATAAGGCCTCTATCAGATGTAGGATTGGTAAAGATCTTTTCCCAATCTGTTGGTTGCCATTTTGTTCTAATGACAGTGTCCTTTGCCTTACAGAAGCTTTGCAGTTTTATGAGATCCCATTTGTCGATTCTTGATCTTAGAGCAATTTCTGTTCAAGAAATTTTCCCAAGTGCCCATGTGTTTGAGGCTTTCCCTCACTCTTTCTTCTATTAGGTTGAGTGTATCTTGTTTGATGTGGAGGTCCTTGATCCACTTAGACTTGAGGTTTTTACAGGGTGATAAGAATGGATCGATCTGCATTCTTCTACATGCTGACCTCCTGTTGAACCAGCACCATTTGTTGAAAATGTTGTCTTTTTTCCGATGGGTTGTTTTAACTCCTTTGTCAAAGATCAAGTGACCGCAGGTGTGTGGGTTCATTGCTGGGTCTTCAATTCTATTCCATTGATATACCTACCTGTCTCTGTACCAATACCATACAGTTTTTATCACTATTGCTCTGTAATACTACTTTAGGTCATGGTTGGTGGGGTTCTTCTTTCTTTCCCCCTTCTCCATACCTTTCTTTGACCCTTTCAACTCCCTAAAACTAGATAAGAGAGAAAAAAGGGTAGAGGGCAAAATGAAAGAGAACCCTGAACAATGTCAGGCAATGGGAATAACTTTATTATAAGATACTTGCTGCTGGTTAGAGGCATTATATTCTTTGGGTCAAATTTGATCTTCGATGGTCAGGATATCTATTTTCTTATTGTGGCTTCCTCTATGAGTATGACTACCTGACAAATTGTGACCACCACCACCAACAACAACAACAACAAAAAACCAACCAACAGTTCACACCAGCTCTCTGGGCCCTAGCATTATATACCCTCTAAAGAGTCTCCAGAATGTCAAACACCACACAACTGCAGAAACTATCTGCAACTGGCAAAATCATGCCCCTGCTAGAGCACAAGACAAATCCTAGTCAGCCGTTATGGAGCAGACTCATATTTCACAGCTGGAATTTAAATGAAAACACATTCTTATAATATTTCTGTGTTTTTTAAAGAAACTAAAACTCCAAAATTGCCAAAATTGTCCCTACACCATTCTCATAGGCTCAGGTGCTTGTGAGCAGAAGTGTGTGTGTGTGTGTGTGTGTGTGTGTGTGTGTGTGTGTGTGTGTTTGTGTTAATGTATGCTTATGTATTCATATAAAACATAAGTCAACCTTAGGTGTTACTCTGCAGTAACTATTGGCTCATTGTTTGGGAGTGGGTGCAGCAGGGGGTAGAAAAAACCTCTTACAAGGACCTAGATCTATATTAGTTTTCAAGCAAGCTTCAGAGACCTGCACATCTTTACCTCCACAGCATTAGGATTATAAGCTTTTACCACCCACTAAGGGGTTTTGTTGTGGTTGTTTAGCCTGCTGGGGATTGAACTCAGAGTCCTCATATTTGCCTGGTAAGCACTTAGTAAAATGCTGACTAGGCCATCTCAACTGGTCCCTAAACCCATGGTTTTCTTGTTCTGTTTTCATTTTCTATATCTAGGTCCTGTCCTTGCTTCTCAGTCATAAATTTCTACTTGATGTTGCATTCAGAGTTGTGTCCAATCTCTCTCCCAACTTGTAAAACTCAGTGGCTTAGAACAACATTCTAATTACTAGCAGTGTGAGCTATGCCCAGGTCCATTCATTTGTAGCCTTTTCTCTTAGATGCTAATCAAAGTCAGACACTCTTTTCCCACTGTATGTGCAGGAAAGAAAGGAGTACTCTCATTTCTTTTAATTGCCCCAAAGTGCCGTGACCACTCTGTTTCTCTTCAGCTTTATAGTGATGAGAACTCAATTTTGAGGCTTAGATCTGGCTTTCAATGGTTCTGTGAAGGTGGCCAGTTTTCCTGTGTGACAAATGAAGTGACTGTGGACTGCTGAGGTGTAACATAGCCCCTACATTAAAGAATATATGAAAAGTTGGATATTTCCCAAAGTTCATCCACGACAGGTGCTGGTAAATAATTGATTGGGCTTTGTTCATTAATACAGCTGGAGCTATACTTTCTCAAGTTTCTACAGAGAGTTGGGGATGCATATGCCCATGGGGTAGGCCTTTAAAAACAGTTTTTAGATTGACTCATCGAAACTGCAAATTTGCAAGGAGAGACTTCTCAGGATCATGAACAGGCTCTTTCACTCACTTTGCTTACCAGAACAATAACAACCACAAAACTAAGTTGTGATTTGTGATATATATAAATTTACCCATAAATAATGGAGCAGGGTACTAAAGATGATCACCCCACTAAATCACCCATTTATAGGAATAAAGAGAGAAGTAAAATATTTTTGAATTGTTTGATTTATTTGAAGGTGGTACATCAGCATGGATACCATCTAACATATTCCAAGATGTGAAAGGGATTGGTTAACATACGAATTGAGCCTTTCTCAAGGCTAATAGTCAGGATCCTATAGTCCCAAAAATATAGTCCTGGGAGATCAGGACTTATGGAAGCTAGCTTGACATGTATGTAGCTGGGTAGTGATGCTAGGACATGTCAGGACTGTAAGTAAGCAAGTGTTTCCACTTTTTGGCACCAAAAGAAGGATGCTTCAGGACTCCCCCTCTGCCTATTGAACTGTAGGACTGTAGGGAAAAATAACCAAGTCGGGCTAAGAAGTGATCTCCAGTCACATTAGCATACACTCATATCGTGGGTCAAGAGAGCTCTGCTACAGTCAAACAGGGTTTTTTCACTCTATCAAAGTAATGTAATGTAATCTACCCTAGCTAAAGTGTCTTTTTTAATTTTTTAAGATATTAGATATAAATATGGGAGAAGAATATTTGATATAAATATCATTGTGGAAAGCCTGGAGAGATAGCTCAGAGGGTAAAAGTGCTGGCTGCTCTTCCAGAGGACCTGAGTTTAACCCCAGTAACCACATGGAGACTCATAAACATCTATAATGAGAAAAATATCATGGGAGAAATAAGCAGTGGATGGAAAATCCTGTATATACTGTATAATACTCTCAGTATTTTTGTGTGCACTTAATTTCCATAGGAGTTTTCATTAAAAGCCATTCGCCATTGTTTGAATGCTACAGCAAAGTTACTCTTGTTTGGTTTCCGAAGCTCTGGGTCTTCCTTCACATAGACTTTCTACTGAATCTAAAGTATGTTTATCTCAGCCTTAACAGTCATCTATGACCCCTATTTGGTGGTAATCTATGCTCTGTATTCCTCATGACCATGCCCAAATTCTTTGACACAGTGGCCTATGCATGGTCCAATTCATAGTCTCAATGAATCTCCAGCTTCAGACTGTACTAGATTCCTTACTCAAGATAATCTCACTCCTTGAGTAATTGATGCTCTTTCTTAGCTTTGGCCTGATTGTTGCTCTTAGTGACCTTCATGCAGTACTTCTCATTCCTCCATTCTGCCAGTCCTTCCCCACTGTCATACCTATGGTAGAAAACAATTGGTCACCTCCTTGTCTGCACAATTTTCCTGGTATAGTGTAATTCCTCATAGAACAGAGCTGACGAGCTGGGAGTACTATTAGTTATTGAATAAAGATGCTCAGCTCAAATTTTATACCCTAAACAATATGACCTGTTTGACTTTTGTATATAGGAAAATAAACTTAGTACACTTCTGCTGATACACTAACTTCAGTTTTGGAAAGGAATGCTATTTATTCTATTTGAATCTCCCTTTTGTTAAAATTTTAGTTATCGCCAATCATCCTTGTGCACTAGCGGTCTCAAACGATTCAATGTCTAAGACTTCAACCCTCAAGGACCAGCTAATTGTAAATCTTCTTAAGGAGAAACAGGTCCCCCAGAATAAGATTGCAGTTGTTGGGGTTGGTGCTTTTGGCATGGCTAGTGCCATCAGAATCTTAATGAAGGACTTGGCAGCTGAGCTTGCCCTTGCTGATGTCATGGAAGACAAGCTAAAGGGAGAGACGATGGATCTCCAGCATGGCAGCCTTTTCCTTAAAACACCAAATATTGTCTTCAGCAAAGACTATACTGTGACTGCAAACTCCAAGCTGGTCATTATCACAGCGAGGGCCCGTCAGCAAGAGGGAGAGAGACAACTCAATTTGGTCCAGCAAAACATGAACCCCATCTTCAAGTTCATCATTCCCTACATTGTGAAGGCTCACATTGCAAGTTGCTCATTGTCTCAAAGCCAGTGGATATCTTGACCTACAAGGTTTGGAAAATCAACGTCTTTCCCAAAAGCAGAGTTATTGGAAGTGGTTGCAATCTGGATTCAGCTTCGTTCCATTACCTGATGGGAGAAAGGCTGGGAGTTCACCCAATGAACTGTCATGGGTGGGTCCTAGGAGAGCATGGTGACTCCAGTGTGCCTGTGTGGAGTAGTGTAAACATCGCTGGCATCTCCCTGAAGTCTCTGAACTCAGAACTGGGCACAGATACAGACAAGGAGCACTGGAAGGATGTTCACAAGCAGGTATTGGCAGTGCATACGAGGTGATCAAGCTGAAAGGTTACACATCCTAGGCCATTGACCTCTCTTTGGCACACTTGGCTGAGAGCATAATGAAGAACCTTAGGTGGCGGCATCCCATTTCCATCATGACTAAGGGTATCTTTGGAATCAAAGGTGATGTCTTCCTCATTGCCCCTTGTATCCTGGGACAAAATGGAATCTCCGATATTGTGAAGGTGACACTGACTCCTGAGGAGGAGGCCCGACTGAAGAAGAGTGCAGATACCCTCTGGGGAATCCAGAAGGAGTTGCAATTCTAAAGTCTTCCCAGTGTCCTAGCACTTCTCCGTCCAGGCTGCAGCACGGTTTCTATGGAGACCACACACTTCTCATCTGAGCTGTGGTTAGTCCAGATGTATTGACGTGGTCTGAGGAAAATCTCAGTTCCCACAGCTCTACCCTGCTGCTTGTGTACTTGTGTAGTGGTAACCTGGTTAGTCCCACTATCTCCAAGAAACACTGCCAACTGTTTGCAGGCTTTGATTGCCTTGGGAGCCTGCAGAATTGTTGCACTACTCACCCTCACCAAACATGCCTAGGCCAATGAGTTCCCAGTTAATCATAACTTGGCTCCAGTGTGTAAGTCCATTATGCATATCTTGTACATAAGTGTTGTACAGGATATGTTATGTATTATACATTTCTGTAGTATACATTGAAATATTATGTGAAATGTAAGATCTGGTTATGGATTTTGGAACCAACCACTCAAGTGTCATGCCAATGGAAACACCAAATAAAGCTTGAACAATGAAAAAAATTAGTTATTCATTTCAGAATTCACATACAATTCCTAGCATCTAAATGTTCTCCTCTCCACACTGTAAAATTTCAAGTTGTAAATTAAGCAACTATCAATCTTATCCAGTAGTGAACCCCACCAGCTGCATTAACAACCTACCTAGCTGGATAATTCACACTGGTGCAATAATGGTACAAAGGTCATGGTACTAACCAATCATTTTTCAGTTTCATTTAAGGTTCATTCTACAAGATAAAAACCATGCTTCACTCAAGAACCTGTAGCTAGACAGGTGGGCCACAAGAATGAACCTATTTCTATATTTCTGCTAATCCATCAACATATTGAGGTGACTTCTAATGCCTATCTCAAACATCAGAGAAATATCATTGCCATAGTAGATGAGATTAACACAGAGAACCACAACTGATCAATGTACAAGAAAAAGTAAATGTATAGTGCTTTACTATAAATCAGACATCTATAACATACCCCTGCTTCCTAAGGCTCAGGAATCTATGGGGTAGAAGAAATAGGTATATTATAAAAGCCAAAGGAAGTGGAAACTTTTATGTATATAGCAGTCCAGTGGGTTATATAAACTCACAGTTGTGGTGTCAGTATGCACTAGGCTTATGAAGTTCAAGTCTAATATAACATGGGAGAAAGGTGTGTGTAAAGTCCTTCACCTGCTCAGGAACTACTGGTAGTTAAGTGCTTTCAGGAAAGGGAGAGTGATTTTTCTTTAAGCCTGTGGCCCCTAATAGGTCCACACTCTAGTAGATGGCTACACACCTGTGTACAGGGAGTGCTAATGGGACTCCATGAATTCAGAAAATAAATAAGGGCACAAAGTTACGTGGTGAAGTGAATCTTTGAAGAAGTAAGGATAAAAATATAATATA
Source organism: Rattus rattus (assembly GCF_011064425.1). Taxonomy (NCBI): domain Eukaryota; kingdom Metazoa; phylum Chordata; class Mammalia; order Rodentia; family Muridae; genus Rattus; species Rattus rattus. The sequence continues at coordinate 65,745,876 of NC_046159.1, forward strand.
TCAAATTCTCAAACTTTGATAAAATGATTTAAAAAAAATGTCTTCAGTTTGGTTTAACCAAAATAGGAAATGAGATTTTAGATATGCAGTACACTGTGGACACAGATTTAAATACGTAGTTTAGATGAAAGATTAAATACCTATTTAGAACTGAATGTTCTCAGAAAGTTCCACTAGTGGTGTTAGTGTTTATGCCCACACTAATGGTCCTACTTCCCTTCCCTAGGTGAGCCCATTAACAGATATAGAATGTATTCCCAAATGTATCCTGTGGAAAGCAAAATCTACAGGTTCTCCATAGCTTTTATTTTGGAGAAGTATATTCCAAAATCTAATAATTTGGAAGTTCTGAATTCAACTGGGTTACTTACTAAAGAGCTTTTAATATATTAATGCAGTTGGGATATCTGCATGGAGTAGTAAAAAGTAATCATTTTTTAGCATTACTTGACCTTGTATCCCTTTTGGTATAAGACATAGTGTGGGACTTGTACAAAATCAGCTTGGAACATTGTCTTGTTCTCAATATCACACGTCCTTTTAAATATTAAAATTATCTAGAAAATGTAGCTAATTTACTTCTAGTATGATCTTATTAAGAAATACTTTAAAATCACATATAACTAAACCAGGAAATAAACAGTGTAATTTTCCTTATAAATGCATTCAGTTTGTCTCAAATTTCCAAGGGGAATGTCTATTTTAGGTGATATCTACTACAATGTACTTCTCTTAACTATATTTCTGTTTTGAAATCATATGGATTGCTCTAATGCAGTGCTTCTTAACCTTTCTTATCCTGTAACCCTCTAATACAGTTCTTCATGCTGTGGTGACCTCTCCAATCATAACATTATTTCATTGCTAACTGAAATTTTGCTACCGTTATGATTCATAATATAAATAGCTGATATGCAGGACATCTCATATTCGATTCTGTGGAAGGATCCTTTGATTCCCCAAGCTGGTCATGAACCACAGGTTAAGAACCACTGTTCTAATAGGTACTGAAGCTCTTTGCTTGTTTATCTGTTTTTGCTTTACTGATTGCTATGAGTTGAATTGTGTTCTAAAATCTCTGTATTGAAGTTTTTAACTCCTATGTAGAGACAGGACTTCTAAGGAGGCAGTTAAGGTTAAATGATTTCCTGGGGGTGGAGATGTGATTACTGAGAGAAGACATGAGCACTGTCTCATCCTTTTGCCCTCCCAGTGGGGACTCTAAGAAAAGGTACTTGTCAGCAACCAGGAGGAAAGCCAGCACCAGAAACCAGGTTGCAGGAACCTTGACCTTGGACTGCCTGGCAATGGCAAAATACATGTGTGCTTTTCAGGATTATATATTTTGTTAGGGCAGTCAGAACTGATTGGCACACTTGCTTGACTAAATCTTTATCTCAGGGTTAGCTGAGGAGGATTTCACTTTATTATCTAAAATCAAATCAGAATCTCCCTAGATACAAGCGAACTCAAGGATTCTGATAGTGTGAATGTTTTTCTTCCCAGAGAATAGTCCTCATCTGACTCTTGGTTTAAAAATAATAATAATTTAAGAACCTTTTTTAATCTGCACTGAGCTAGAATCATGCTATTTTTATGCAGTTTATATCATCATTTTGAATGAACAGATAAAGTTAATATGAGAGGTCTTACTTCTTGTGTTTTTCTTTATTATGTTGTATGCACATGTGGGTATAGGACAAGTTCAACCATTGTAACTCAGATATTCTTCACCTTATTTTTGACTGAGACAAGTCTGTTCACTGTCCCAAACTTACTAGTTATACTAAGCTGGTTAGCATTGAGCCCCAGAGAAAAAGAAGACTTTACCTTCACAGACATGGGATTATTAAGAAAGAATAAACACCACACCTGGCTTTGGATATGGATACTTCAGGATCCAACTCAGGTGTTAATACTTGGAATATTTGCCCTTGGTTCTTGCTATGGTTTTCCTGTGATGGACTGTGAAATAGAAGATGAAATAAGCCCTTTTTTCCCCAAGCTCTTTTTGGCCAGGTTTAAATAACAGCAAACTAGGATAGCCCCTAAAATCCTCTTTCACATCAAGTCTGCCATCTTGGATAACACCAATGAATATGCTAAACTGGATGCCCAGGACTCCTCAACCTTAGCAAAGAACTATAGGCAATTGAGGAAGAATGTGAGTGGGAGAGGTGGTATTCCCCAGAGAAGAACACACCAACTGGTTGTCCAGTGCCAAAGTGTCAGCTCTGAAAACATATATACAAATAATATTATATGGACGGAACAGGTTATATTTGTGAATATGCATATGTACACATATGTATGCACTAACAATGAAAAACGAGACCATGGATTTTAAGAAAAGCAGAGAGGACTATATGAGAAGGTACAGAGGGAGGAAAGGATAGAAATAAATTCTGTAATTAAACTATTACCTAAACAACAATTTAAAAATTGCCTTAGGCAGGAGGAGCCAAGGGATGTATTTTCTCATCAACTGGCACCTCCATGTCCAGAAATGCTGGAGCAGCAAACTGTAACACCTAGTGCCACCAGAGGCTGGTGACTGGTTAGAATTTAGCACCCAAATGTTCTTCATACTCCTCTGTAGCCCTTGGTGATGTATAATCATGCTGAAGTGGTTTTCATAGTCATAACCACGAGCCAATTTCATCCAGAAAACTAGGGCCCCTCCTATTCAGGGAGATCTGTTTCCAATTCTTCATAGCAAGTTCTTGTCATTTTAATTATTCATTCTCACTTAACCAAGATTGATTTGACATTTAATTTATTATTAGTTTAAAATACATGGAGTCCCTGATTTAAAGAAGAAAGCCTGAATGAATTTCAGAAAACTGAGAACACTGCGTCACTTGCAAATGAGGAAACAGCTATCTGCTAAGGTGTATAATTTTCTTTATGGCCAAAAGAAATGTATTCCTTAAATCAGCCTTTCCAAAATGAGTTGTACAGGAAATTAGTTCTTAGGGATTTAGTTAGTATGGAATTAAAGAAGACTACTGTACTAGAACAGATTTAGAAAAGCCAAGGTTGAATATCATTCGGTGTGCTTTAATGGAATAGTTCTGTTTTTTTTAAAGTATTACGTTTGCTAATGTTTGTTTTTTGTTTTAGGGTTTTCATAAAATAACATTAATTATTGGTGCTAGATGCATATTTTAGAAAATGTTCATAAATGTACAATTGCCATAATTTGTTTTAATTAGTCTTTATCTTTAATATTCATTTAAAATTATATAGCTAGAAAATATTAGTACGGACTATGAGTCCTTATACAGAGTTAGCCCCATTCACATCAACAATCTTAGGATTTGCTGGCGTCTTGTTAGAGTGATTCTAGGACCTTAATCTAGACTCAATAACTTAGACATTTGGACATAGAGAACACCAACTTTTTTTTAAACGCTATTTCATGATGAGTTAATATTTGACAACCTCTAAATTTGCATACTAGAAGTATAGAAACTCAAAATTCATTGGCTCTCATCTACAGGATGAAGAGAGTAGCTAGCAAGGAGGGAGATCAATAGGGAGTGAAGATGGTTGTGGAGTTTTCAATAATAATAATAATAATAATAATAATAATAATAATAATAATAGCCCATATATGGGCACATATTTGAATGCTTAGTCACCAGGGAGTGGAACTGTGTGTAGGGATTACAAGTATTAGGAGGTGTGATCTTGTTTTAAAAGGTGTGTCATTGGTGAACTTTTAGGTTTTCAAAAACCCATGCTATCCAGTCTTTCTCAGCCTGCAGATCAGGATGTAGCTCTCAGCTACTGTTTCTGCACCGTGCAAAGCATCATGCTACCCACTACAATGATAAGAGTCTATCCTTTGAAACTGTAAACAAACCTCCAATTGAATACTTTTTTTTATAACAGTTGCCTTGGTCATGGCGTCTCTTCGCAGAAATAGAACAGTGACTAAGACAGTAAGCAACAGGACATGCTCGGGTATGTGAGGAAGAGAATATTATTGAGAATTCAGCAAAGCTGGTTCAGTGAGAAAATATTGCAAGATAGAGGCAGAAATCAGATGTGTGAGAACATAGTCAAGAGAAAAATGGCATTTGGCTTTCAAGAAGCCCAGATTCTACGGTTGTATCAAGGGAGAACTCAGAACTAGAAAAATAAGAGGTAGAAAACTTCAGTATAGAAATACTGGGCCACAACATCCCTCGCTGTTGAAGAGAACTTTGTCTGATTTAAATGTTAATTTTATTGGTAGAGAACCTGAATGTTAGAATTTTTGCCCGTTGAGCACCTCCGTATTAAAGGTTATATAACAAGAGCAGTGCAAATGAGTCTTCAAGTTTAACTCAGGATGTGTTCTGAAGCCACGTGACTTCAGAGTTAGATGGCTGCAGGAATAAGACATTGAGAAGACCTTGATAAGCCAGTGCCCTAAAAGTCATAGCTTCACATGCAACACATTCCATTGTCAATACTGCTTGTATTATCCAAGGCTTAGACAGCAGACAGAAGCTGATTATAGTTGCCTTTCTCCAGCTTTATAGGCTTGGAGATGATCCAGTATGTGGCCTCACTTAAATCCAACTTTCAGTTACTTATTGATCAATGACATGTACAATGGCTTGCACAAATTGCCATAGTCTGCTTCTTCTGCTTGTGATTCTAACAACACATTCTAAGTCTGTCTGGGCCAGCAAAGCTTACATTCATCCCTTCATTATATCACTACTTTCCTTCCTGGATGTCCATCTGTGATATGTTTTTGTTCTGGTTGCTGCTGCTGGTTTTGTTATGCCACTGAGTAGCAAACTAAGTAGTTACTAATGAAAATTTGCTTGTTTATTTATTTATATATTTATGGACTGTTTGTAAAATGGAAATATTTACGATTGGAATACTGTATATTTAGCATTTCCGCAGTGTCATGTCTATTTTGTAGTAATATAGACATGTCGTTTTCTCTACTCAGAAGTAGATAAAATGTAAGATAAGGCCAAAGAGATACTTATAAAGTCATCTTCCTGAAGCCTCCATCCATTCTTATCATTGCTCCATCATCAAATAAAACTCATTAGAATTATATATATTATATAAAAATATATGTTAAATAATGCATATATATATATATATATATGCTTTATTTTAGAAAATGCTTGGCCTTTCTCCAGAATCCTGCAAGTAAAATTTCTTATAATTTATGTCATCAGTCTCCGAAGGTCCTATGTGAAATATTGCTACAGACCTTCAAAGGGATGGGACTGTAGACCTTTCTACTGTCCAATAAACAATCTAGTATAAAACCAGATCTCTTGCAAGAAGAGCTTTGAACAAGAATAGACTTTCTTTGGTAGGACACTCTAACCTTCCTACGTGAACACTAAGTAGAATGAACGTAATTTTTAGCATGTAAAAGACAGTGGAAAATGTCTATATTACCTGGAGTCACTCTTCAGCACCATCTCACTCTTCTAAGTAGAGGAATATGCAGCTCCCTCAGACATTCAATCTCCATAGCTAAGCACTGGAAAGGACCAGAAATGTGAGCCACACAGGCAAATTTGCCCTGACCAGGAGATATCTTGATGGCAGTATAGGCAGTGTAGGCTGAATGGCTTCTAGAATGATCTTCATTTTTTTCTTACAGAATAAATAATACAATGTTAGATTTTTCAAGCCCTCCAATGAAATATCACTATTTTCTTTTAAAGGACCTCATTTTCTTTGAAAACTTAGTCTGTCCATTATATAATATCAGGGCCTAAATTTTGCATTTAAGAATTTCTCCAGGATTATTCAAGTGAAGTTGCTTTCTGGTGTTTTCTTGTTTACCTGTTCTAAGCTTCAACACATTTGCAAAACTCAATGCAAGCTTACTCTGTCACATGCAAATGAAATGCAAATTAAAAAGCTCATTGGAAATTTTCCTGTGTAGAAGCTCTATGATATTTTCACGATGCTGTCTGTTTCCATAACAGTTCACCTCACTGTTTATGTTTGACTTTAGGCAATGGTTGGCCAAGTATAATAATTTTAAATAACGGGAAGAAAATCTCTATTTGTTATGGTTTTTGTTGTAAGACATAGAAATAAACTAATCAAAGCCAACATTGATCAAGATTTTTTATATGAAAATCAGTTGTAATAAGTGGTATGCCAGATGGCATCACATAGAGAAGAGAGTATCAATGTTTGAAAAAAATCCTCCCATTTTGGAAAGTTACCCATCCCTTCCAAAAAAAATCATTTTAATTTGGGAAGATGAACTTCAAATTTATTGATCAAATTTTAAAACCAAAGTCACAACAGGGAAGAATTATGTTTAACTTTTAAACCCATGGCAAACTCTTTTTGTATTCGTGGTGAAGAAAATACATATCATTTGAATAATAAATATTAACAGAAAAGTAGAAGAGTTTGGTAATAATGACACTTTTCAATGTGAAAATAAAAGCTGTCTTGGCTGAATTTTCCTGTAATATGACAATTGGCATTTTCTCACTTAAAGCAGAGACAACTTCAATTGTATTTTAGAATGGTATTCAAATAGAGTGATGTTGAAAAGGAAATCCATGTTTGATACTCTAATTTGCTTTTTGTAGTTCTCTCAAACTTTGATATATTGTTTTTAATTTAAAAGCTGATTTACAGTTAGTTTCCGAGTTTAGGATTAGTTCTTAAAGATGTCTATTGAAATTGCTGTCTAATACCACACCTTAACATGTAAAAGTTGCCTTACTAAATACCATAAACATCATAGCTTCATGTTGGTTTAAGAATAAAACTATTCCAACTGAACCCCAGACTCCTTCAGGGAAGTATCCACTGGGTGGACTGGAGAATTGCTGGCGTGTTACATCAGCTCCTGGATGACAAAAGAGAGAGTGGTGTGACTGTCTGTCAGGTTCCTTTGGGCGACGTTATTTTACATTTTTGGGCATATGAACGTGTATCTGTATATGAGTAGGTAAGTGTATCTGGACACAGGAGCTTACGGAGAATTGTTGGATTGCCCTGTAGCTAGAATTACAGAAGACTGTGAGTAGCCAGATGTCTGTCCTGGAAGCAAAACCCTTGTCCTCTGCAGAAGCAGCAAGCATTCTTAACTAATGAACCATCTTTCCAGTCCTCATTATTTCCTTTGAAAGATGATTTTAAAAAATGACTGGTATTTGTTTTTCTGTCTGATTACTAATGGCTCTGTCTTTCCTCTAAGATCACATATTCTGTAATTCTCCCATTGGTACATTTTTCTCATGTTGCATATTTTTTAGAGTAAGGATACCTCTAAATAAATTTTTAAACATATATTTCATATATATTTTCTGGACTTATTAATGTTTACCTACCTGACCCTGGGACACAGAAAAAACAATACAAACAATGACAATACAACAACAACAAAACCCAAAATTCCAACCTACCAACCAATCAAACAAAACCCTAGATATATTCCTACATTATTACTCTGATATCAAGTAGAAACATTCCACGCACATGAAGATGAGCTATGGTATACCAACCGCAAAATAATATATTTTATTTTTCAACATTTTTTCTTTTATTGATAAAAATTACACAAAAGCTATGTGATAATTAAATTTAAAAGCAATATTACACATCATTTTGAATTTAGAAATTCATCCCATGACAGTGCCATCCACAGGAATCACGGCCATTGTTCACAGAGCCGCTCTCTTCACTGAGGGTAGTACGCAGGTTCCTCCCCATCCATGTGTTCACAGGTCGGGTTATCATGGTGGATACAGATGAGGGAAGAAACCAGAGCTCCTAATATTGTCTATAATGTGTATTGAGTGAATATACACTTCGATGTATTTAACTCATTCCAGTAGTTTATTGAACGTTGTAGTCAACTTTCTTTACTTTAGGTCAATGCAAAAAAACAAATCTTCTTTTGGTACCATGTAGGTACTGATATTTAGAAGTAGAAAGTCACTCAACCAGGAAATTAAGAAAAATAAAACAAATAAAAGAGTAAAACCAGATTTTTAAGGAAAAATAAAATGAAAACATAGGGAAAAAGGTCTGTGAGTGTTATGCACACCTTACAAGAAAAATTGTGTTGTTTCCCCAAAATTCCCACCCTCCCCACTGTGGTTCTCCAGCCCAGGAACCATGCATTGTAGAAAAATCAAATATACAAACAAACCTATAGATAGCTAGGGTGAAATCTATTTTTATAAGAACTTAACACTCTTGACTATTTACATCCGGGAGTGCTTGTGTTTGTTTTGTGTTTTAAAGCAAAGAAGTTCTGTGTCCTCCCGGGTCGATGGCAGGTTCATCAGCTGCCCAACTTCATAAGCAGTTTGGGGTTTGCTTCTCACTAGTCCCTAAACTTCTGTACAGGATCAGTGAACTCTTGAGGCTGGAGGATGCCGGACACCTCATCTCCTCTGTGGTGAAGGCCCCCCTTTCCCTGTGAGCTCTTCATCAAGAAGTTAGCTTTGCTGTTAGTTTGTTATTCTCTCCAGGTAAATGGCAGGTGCAGCCGACCTGGCTATGGTGGCGATGAAGCTGTGGTCTCTCCCAAGCTCCAAACTGGGGCTGTCGTCCTGCTCTATGGACACAGCTTCATATGCCTTGTTGATGTGAAGGGGCTGGTGGGCTTGGCAGTACCCAATCACTGGTTGATCATAGCTGTAATACGGCAAGGGCTTCACATGGTGGGGCATCTGTACATGAGAAACAGAAAAAAGCAAATGTTTAGTAACTAGCTTTAAAAGGAGACTATTTTGTTTTCCCTGCTACTCAAGTCATCTGTTTCTTGAAAATACCAATTTAACAAAAATAATTATTGTTACTTTTTGGTTATCATAATTCATACATACTTTGTACACAGATTCATATATAATGTATATTTAATGTTTTGATTTTTGATTTTACTCTTAGTTGACAAATCAAAAAGAGGTTAGAATAACCTAAATGTCTATGAACATGGACAACATATATCATATATATGTAGAAACTTCTGTGCTTACCCTATTATACTATTAAAAGTAATTCACAAGCCTACATGAATGCACATGCTACAAAAATGAGGAAGACCTGTTACAGTATGGCATGATAAGTCAAGTCAAAAGTAAGGGGCAAAAGAATGTATATGTAACAATCAAATGTTTATACTGATGTATGCAATTCTTTGTATATGCCTCATATGTCTACTATATATTATGTGTTTGAATACATGTTTATAAGCATGTGTATATAATATACATGATATATATGTACATGATATATATTTTTATTGCATTTTATGTTTTTATATGTAGTTTATTTGTATATGCCAGTCTTTTTCTTTATTTTTAATTGACCACTTTTTTCACAGATAATTTCATACATGCATATAATGTGTTCTGTTTACTTCTGCTGACGTATTCTCTTATCTACTTCCCACATCCCTACTCTGGAGCAGACTCATGACTTTTATTTTTGTCTTGTGACCTATTTAGTTTAACCAGAGCCATCTATGTAGGCACTGGATTGGATCTATCTGGTATAGCTTAATAGGGTCACTAGTGGGTACACAATGGAAGAAAATTTGTCTCTGTCTACATGAATCAGTAGCATGTAGCTCAGAAGTGAGATGTGGGACTCTCCCAATTCCTACCTGATGATGGACCCATTCTTCTATAGACTCAGGGTAGGTAACCATAGCTGCTCTGAGTTCATGTTTTCAATGTCTGTGTCTTTACTAGAAGAAGGCTTTTCACAGCCTTTCTCTTTATCTTATGACTGTTACAGTATTTCTTGCCCTTCTTTTGCAGAGTACCTGGGTCTTTGAAAGGATCATAAAATTGCCTTGTTGAGAGTTGAGTACTCACCCATCCCTTAATCTCAAGCCTCTATGCATTTATTACTATTTACTAGAAAGAGAGGATTATCTGACTAAGGCTAAGAGTAACATTTTCTATGGGTATAAACATAACTATTTACCAAGGTAGCTTGAATTTATATCAGTTTAGTTCAACAGCTTTATTCAGTACCCCATAGGTATTATGATCTCCCTTACCTTGCATTTTTGACCAAGTTATAGTACCACAAATTGATTCTCTCCTCTGGAATCTGTTCCTAATACAAAATGTATAGATTATATGCATGCTTTACCTTTCATCTGTACTTCTCATTTCATATAATTCTAACCTCCATTTTGGGTCATATATCTTTTATGTAAAATAAAAATATCACAGATAACTTCCAGCAATATGTTCCTTAAAATATTACAAACATTTGAACAGGTACAGCTTTCTGTTTGTAATATGAATGGTATTTTTTGTTTTCAAGTGGACAAGACAAGTTAAGTCCCTATTGACTGTCACTGCAACAAATCTGGGTGAGCCTATAGCAATTATGTTAATAGGAAAATCTGCAAATACTGTAGTCACCTTAATTTTCTTTATTGTTTTTCATTAGACCCTATATATTTGGTAAAGAAGCACATTTCACAAAGTTAGAACAAAGAAATTGCAATTGCATATTCTTTTTTATCTTGTGCTTGCACATCTGTCTGAACCTGCCACACCAATCTGATGGTGTTGATTCCTTGTTGAGATGACAAATCTCCAATTGCTCCGCTGCTTGTGGGTGATGATTCAAGAGAGTTTACCCTCATGTCTCATCGCCACCTCTGTTTTACCTTCGTGGATCCTTAGTTCTGCAAAGTTACTTTCTCTTACTCAATACCTGCCACTCTCTGACAGACTACCAATGCTCCTTGATGGGAAAGAAGGCTTAGAAGGGGAAGGCTTAGAAGCTCCGTTGTGAGCTTTCTCTCTGTACAGGTAGTAGACATCCTTGACCTATATCCTTTGAATGACTGGTTCATTCCCATAGTGTTACCTTTATACTTATGTAATGGTGCATAGAATATGTTCAGGGTTCTCTAGAAGAACAAGACTTATAGTGAATCTCTCTGTCTCTTTCTGTCTCTCTGTCTCTCTCTGTCTCTCTGCTTCTCTCTCTGTCTCTCTCTGTCTCTCTCTCTGTCTCTCTCTGTCTCTCTCTGTCTGTCTGTCTGTCTCTCTCTCTCTCTCTCTCTCTCTCTCTCTCTCTCTCTCGTTCTCTCTGTCTCTCTCCAGGGGATTTATTAGAATGGCCTCTAGGCTCTGGTCCAGCTGTAGCTTTTTCTACCAATGCAAATTTCAAGGATCCTGTAGTTGTTCAATTCACAAGGCTAGAGATGTCTCAACTGGTCTTCAGTATATGCTGAAATCCAAAGCACTGGGCTCTCACACCAGTGAAGGAGTGGATTTAGCAGCAAGATTCAGGGTAAGCATATCATGCTTATTTAGCTAGCTATGTTGTTTTACTCATGACACAGTTGTCATGTGGTGTTTTTTGATGGAATAAAACCTTACGTCTTGCAGGGAAACCCTTAAGATACAGATGTTCTAAAAGGAAGTGAAATATTCCATTCTGAAGGGAAGCTCAGTAAGCAAAGAAAGTAAACAGCTAAAGTAGCTTCAGGGCATCCCTCAAACTGACCAGATTCTCAAGGCCCTCTACTTCAGTAGGCCATCTGATTACATCCCCAAACAAGACAAGCTGACTAGAATACTCTGATCAAAGACTAGCTTAATGAAAGAGACAGAGTATAACACTCTTAACTACTCTGTCATATATACAGCCCTATTTTTATTTCTTTTTCACTCAAATATTTCTCCATAAGCCAGCAAACTGTCTAGACATGAACTACTCGTTGTCATTTCTGTTTTGGGAAATGAACTCCCTGTGGGATTTTGTAGCTGTGTCAGATGGTAGAGGACTGATGATGTCTTGGGTCAGCACAACTCTGACAAAGCAGAGAAATAGAAGCAGTTACTTTGTTCAGGGTATTGAGCAGGGAGACGTATTTGTAGAAAGACCTTCCTAACAATTTATGATCTTTCTTTCATTCTTCTTTCTGTTACTAATATGTGGAAGACATGAAAATCACCAAATTACTTCCAAATACATAAACATTCACTGGGCACAGAATATTTATTCTGTACCTTCGTTCCTTTTTTTCTTTTTTCTAATATTTATTTATTTATTTAGATTATTTTATTTTTTTGCCTACTACAACAGAGTTATGGAGGACAGAGAACAACTTACAGAAGTTAACTCTTGTCTTCTTCTGTAAGAGTCCCTGTATATAAAACCCAGGTCGTCAAGCTCTTCCTGCTGAGCCATCTTGCCAACCTTCCCCCCATGCTTTCACTTAATGATTCTGTTTCTTTTCCCAAATTAGCCAGATCTGTGTGATCAAAAGCCCACATGAAGCACTGGCTGTAGCTCTACCGATGCCTTCTATCCTTAGGATCTTTCCCCTAGTCATTATAAGGGGGAGACACTGGACTCAAAAAGCATGCATAAGCTTTGTGTGAGAGGAAATTATGGGGTCATGAGCTCTCTGTACAAATAGGTTCATCTAAAGAGGAAAACTAGCAGCTCATATGTCAACATTGTTCAATTTCTCATATTTATTTAAAGCTCTTATGTTTAAAAAATAATCTAAGAGAACAATTTCATAGCTAAAATATCATCATATTCAACTTCATGTTGACCCAAATATCAAGAGAGCCTTATTAACCACAGACCTCTAGACGTATATGTCATATCATCTCTGAACTCAGGAAATTTGTTTTGCTACAGCAGTTAGACTATATTTTACTACAGTAAGCAGGGGCTCATGGCGTTTTCGCCACTGTGTCTGAAACAAATTCCTCTGAGATTAAAAAAAAAAAAAGAACCACTGTAACATTTTTTTCTTCCAGAATAACCAATAGCAAAATGAATAAATAATCAAAAGCTGAATGAATTGGCCAGCTTTGAAAGGATAACAGCAACATTCGCTCATTTGCTCTTGGAGTCTATTCTGTGGGGCACCATGTAATCAATTGAATTTGCAGTTTTGGAGCAGCAAAGAGGAGTAGGTCCTGTGCTTTATAGTAATAATGCACAGCACATTAACCACCTGGGTCCCTGTGTGGATTGTTGTTTCCAGTAGTCAAAACAAAGTGTCCTTAAGTTCCCTTTAATGTAGTTTTGGTATTTTTGTAAATGTGTTTTTAGTACTTTATAAAAGGGTCCCCATGCTCTATTCGTTCTCTCCTGGGCTCCACTTTGAAACTCAGCAGAACAACCCTATTTAAAGATGTTCTCATTAGCATGCCTGGCTACCCATTGGCTGCACTGAAAGTGCTACTTTATTTAAAGACAATTGCATGGTGCACAGCATAGCAAGAATCTGAGAAATACATCATGCTCTTTGACAGATCTGATTTCTCCAGATTATATGTACAGTTGAATATTAGTCACATGTAAACTTCCTTAGTATTTTATAAGTACATGTGCGGTGGGTTAGAGTGGAACGGAGCATTCCTATGATTAATTATAGGTCACTTTGATTCTTCTGATTTCTGGCTAATCCTCTAAAAATAGAGCAGCCCTGGTGTCTCATTGCCCTCAGGTAACACTGAATATCCTTTCTGATCTTTAAGAAATCCACTGAGAACAACTATTCCAGATCATTTAAGCTCAGCACTGTCCTTCTATGTTTTGGAAGCATATCTTGCCCCTTTTGGTCTTCCAGTTGCTATTCAGAAAGATGCAGGACACAGGCTGGAACTGTGTAGTTTCTAACCAAGGCTCCCAGTCCTATCCTGTGTATTAGGAGGCTATCAAACATCACTGTGTCTTCTGGTTTTCAGAAAGGGAAATAAAAGAAAAGAAAAAAGAAATCGTTTCTTCTTTGCCCATAATATATCATTATGGAAAATATTTTTTTAAAAAAGAATAAGATCAGTCTTTGAATTGTGAGGGTCTGCTGTATTAGTAACTCAATGACAGAAGTTTGGGAAAGGGAATACTTTATATGTTGGGAGGAAAGGGTAAATTACAGAGGGTTGTGTAGAGCTTCAAAACCTGAATATTGACTCTTATTCTAAAACTTTATGTCAGTAATAATTGTATTTAAAATGAGAAATGAATGTGTCTTTGCAGTAAGTGTGAGGGCAATGAAAATGGATCCATGATAAATTTGGTCAGAGACTTTAGAATTTTAACATGGGAATCCAATACTGTTTCCTCCTTTTCTCAAAGCTTTAAACATTAGTTATAAGTAGTTGAAGTGTCTGATTGTTCTTAAATTACTATAGTCTATCATTAGTCTTATTTATTAACTTTTCATGGCCATTGTTCAGATTTCAGTATGAATTCTTTCCACTGAAGTCATAAAAAGTTGATTTTCAATTTCCTGAATGACATTTGGATTCTAATTTTCAGAATTAAAGGGTGGTGTTGGACTATTCAGACCATTTAAAAAGTATCATCGTATAAATCCAAAGAAGAATTCAATACAGCTGAACTGCTTAATGAAGATGGACATTGCACTTATTGGAAGAGAAATTGATTTAAAATGAATGGCAATAGCTAAGTGAATGTATAACTTTGACTTTAATCTTTTCACTAGGATAGTATGTGCCGAGAATCAAATATGTACGTGTAAACAAGTTCAGGAAGTTGGTATTATATTTCAGGACTATTAATTAAAGATAAAAGAACCTTAACCCATTAAAGTTAGTTGGGTAGAAGGGAAACTTAGTTGCCCCTTCAGCCTATGGGTTGCAGAGATGGGAAAAATACACACATCTCAAGGTCAAGAATCAAACAACATGGGGGATCCTGCTTGAAACAAGGTGGGCAATGAAGACTGACCCCTGAGCTTGTTCTTCAATTTCCATACTTGTGCTATATGGAGATACATCCATAAATGCTTTAATGCTCATACATAGATGTGCGCACACGCACACACACACACACACACACACACACACACACACACACACACACACTTTTAAGAAGTACCTTATAGTAGAAAAGAATTTCAAGAACTCCGGAGCTGATGAGAGAATGAAAACATTAGAACAATGGCATGAATTATTAAGAATTAGTGAAGCCAGAAACACAAAAGGAGAGTTCATGAAAGTTTTCCATCTCAAACAATGCCTGGTGAAGATTTTGTGCTTTCCCTATATTGTTTGGAAAGTTAAATAATGAATGCGACATAGCCATCTATTCAGTTTGTCAGATCATCAATTACATTTTGTGATGTTTGTTTCAAAAAGGCTCCAAATAAAACAAAGGAGGTAATGGTGAAAGTGCTTCCATTTTATCAGTGGGCTAAAAGAATGCCGTCATGTAAGCTCCACCATCCTTAGAAGTCAGCAAGATGGTTTCTTGACTAAAAGCCTTTGATACCGAGTCTGACAGACTTACATGTATCCCTGAGATTCACATGTGTTGAAGGGCAGAATCAGTTCATCCAAGTTGTCATCTGACCTTCACATATTACATGCTTGCAAGTGCCAATGAACGCTATCAATTTGTCTTTTATTCTTGCTTTTTCTTATTCAAGGGTTGGGAAACATATGACCTGTGTACTCACTGTTGTCTGAATTTTCACTTTCAAGTTAGTTGCGTGATGTTAGAACAGAATGACCACTTGTGAATTTAGTGCTTCCTTACCAGAATGTGGTGCTCCAAGATGTCCCAGAACTTAAGTTAATGGAGAGACAAAGAGGTTGAAGATAGGGTTCACTCCATTAACTGGGGTATGTGTTACATTAGCAATGCTCTCAGCAGTCATAAAGGTTTTAGAATAATAGGCTGGATTCATTAACTGGCATTATTTTTTAGATGCTTCTTTTCCAAAGATCTGGTCACTGATGTGGAAAGAATAATGTATCCCCGATGGTAGATTGTAATCAAATATACTTTTTCAGTATATTTGACTTCAGTACTGAAGTATTAGAGTAACAAATAAATATGATGATACTTTAAACCAGGAATGTTTCCTTCTTGTGGGAAAAAAGTAAGGTTTCTCAGAACTGCAATGACATGAAGATGTTTGTCCTCAAACAGAAGACTATGATCATTATGTGAGCTCCATTTCCTTCTTGCAAAAATTCAAACCCCATAGAAGTAACCAGAGATGAGATTTATCAACAAATACAAAAGATCCAGTTTAATGGATTTTGGTTTGAGTTGAAGAAATGGCCAAGTCATATAGCACTTTCCTCAAAGTTATGAGGACATGAGTTTAATTCCATAAATTGAGCATGGAGTCCCACATTTGAATTCCCAGAACTGGGAAGGAAGGCTGAGACAAGAGGATCTCTGAGGACAGTCTAGCCAAAATTCATGGTCAGTGAGGACCATGGATACCTGAAGATGACCTCTAGCTTTTTTACATGTGCACACACACACACACACACACACACACACACACAGAGAGAGAGAGAGAGAGAGAGAATGAGAGAGAGAGAGCTTGCTCTAGTATCTAATTGAACTTAGGTGATATTTTATTTGGATTTGTGTTAAATAATTTATATTACCCTAAACTCATTTTCTTGACTAACTAGAAGGTAGCATTTTCCCTTTGGAGATAGAGCAGATGAGTCTCCAGTGTCTCCTTTCTAAATGTGCAGTGGGTATTCAGTTAAAGAGAAAAATTCTTCTACAAATGTACAATTGAAATGTAACTCATAAGGGAGGTGGTTTTGTAAAACAGAATTTTGAACCCCAGGGTAGAACTTATGAACCAACTAACAGATGCAGTAGCAAAGCCCCAGAAGGATTCAGACATACTGACAATAAAATGACTGCTTTGATTCCAGAACCATTAAAAGAAATTTTTAGGAGCCTGGCTGTTTCTAATAAGAGAAATGTTGAGATGCAAGTTTAATTATGAAAATAGAATATGCTCATTTAGAAAATGCAATTATGTTTTATTCTGATTGACTATATTTTAGATCAGCAAAGCAGAATGGTACATAAATAATGTTGGTTTTATATTTTAAATGAAATATGTACAGGTCTAAGGTAATGGCTGGATCTATGCCATAAAGTATATACTATTAAGGTGTAATTATATAAAAGTGAATTTGCTAACATAACTCACTTATTTATGTGTTCATTCATTCACTCACATGACAGATACTTATCACAGGGTTTGGCGACCTCTTTCAAGGCTCAGTGATAGTTTAGTTTTTCAACTTACACAGAATCTATTGTTAACTACGGACCTAACTTTTGACTGTGAAAATAGAGATAGGCAAAATGTGGATATGTGGCATGGTTAGCTTTAACTCTCAACTGGGCAGAGCCTAGAATTTTTAGAGAAGAAAGCCTCAATGGAGGAATATCCATTAGATCCGAGGAGACTATGAGCATGTCGGTGGGATTGTCTTGGTAATTAATTGATGTGGGAATGGTGAGATCACTCTAAATAGCACTGTGTCCTAGGATAGTGGCCCTGAGTGGTATAAGAAAGCTGACTGAGCCTGAGTCCAAGTATAGAAAATGAGCCACCAAGCCTTATTCCCTGGTTTCCACTTCTCGTTCCTACTTAGGTTTTTCTGTTTTTCTTCTGTTGACTATAACCTGGAAGCATAATATAACGAAAGCTTGTCTTCTCCTAAATTGCTTTTGGTTAGTGTTTTATTAGGCAAATGGGTTGCTAGAATACTTATGAACATAGAATTTTGAGTTTCATTTAAAGTTCATGAGTTACATTATAATATAATCATTTTAAAGTATAAATGATTTAGCATGTTTGGGCATTTTTTTCATAACCTAGGCATCTAGATCTGGATCTGTAAAGAAGAATAAACGAGGCTGGCTCATTCAAGAAGATTATTAAGAACTGCATGAGTGAGATGAGCCTAGTCCTCCCTGCCTTTAACTGAGAATGAATATTGAGAGTCAAGAGCAGAGAGAAAAGAGTTCCCAGCATGTGAGCCCTGTGCATTTCCAAGTGAAGATCCAGGTCTTGCCCAGAATAAAGCTCACAGTGGCTCCCACATAAAGAGCTGGACTCACACAACCTTGGTACTTGGAATTCAGACAGAAAGCTTCAGGTGAGAGCTTAAAAGTCACCCCTGAGGTCATTCTGGATCAAACACACTATAGCAGGAACAAAGCTGACTGACCTTTGAGTGAATGGCTTAAGGGATGCTCTTAATGCCAGGAGCCAGCTCCTGTGCTAGGACAGCTCTGAACACAGAGGAGAGAGCTCTGGTGATTATGGGAAAGAGGTCATTGGGTCCAGAGGTCATTGAATCATAAACATTTACACCACCACGGCTTCTCGTGCAGAAGTTAAAAATATGCCCCTTTTCTATATCAAAACTCGTGCCTCTCCTAAGCTTAGGCCTTGGTATTCACCATTCTTTTTTCTTTTCTTTCTTTCTTTTTTTTTTTTTGAAAGAGCATGCTGTCTTTTTCTACTACATTTTCATTTTCTTTCTTCCTTTCCCCAATAGTCTTATGCTAATCCTTTGATCCTCTGTTAAAATGTCATGTTTCTGGAGAGGTTCTCTCTAACCACCTTATCTAAAATGGCATTCCATTCAGATTTGCATATATAAGCTACCCTGTTTTTAAAAACCTTGTTTGTTTTCTGCATAGCATGTTTTTGAAATGTTAAATATTCTTAATCAGGCTCATTATGACTGATTAGTGTCTGGCCAACTTGCGTACCTTAACTTGGTCCTATTGGTGTTCTTATCATTGATGGTATTTTAGTACTGCTATCCTTCCAGATACCATGTACTTGGTGATGCACTTAGTTGGTGAAGGTCGGACTAATTCAGTTGGGTAAACTTAGTAACTGTCATTGTATACATGTTTTCTAAATAGCTATTTGTAGGTGAATTTACTTTACATTGGTGGCAAATTGTCTGTAAATGTTCAGTCAGCTAAAGAACTTCTTTAGCTAAACATTTCTGTAATCTACTTCTTTTATTTTTAAAAGTAATTTAATTTATTGAGATGGTAGTCATGGTCCACTCTGCTTGGCATTATGAGGGAGAAAAGATATTTCTGTATACTTAAAACTTAATAAAGACTTTCACTGCTGAAAAATACACATGCTTCCTAATTATTTTTATGAAGTCATAAATTTAAAGAAAAGGCAAAAGAAAGGATCACCCAAAGTATTTCTGAATAAGCAATGAGGAGATGTAAAAACATATGGAAGACTGAGAGAGAATGGCGCAGAAATATTTAGTCAACAGATAGTAAAAGTCAACATATAATGTATGGAATTAACCATCTCTGGTGGCTAATACCTAGGAATAAGGGCGTGGTTTTTGTGTGTGTGTGTGTGTGTGTGTGTGTGTGTGTGTGTGTGTGTGTGCAGAAAATAGTTGTGTGTGTCTCTCTTCCCCACCTCCCATCCTCTATACTAGCCAGAACTCCAAATGTCGCCATCAAGATCACAGGGATGTTTTCCTCTCTTCTCACCATTGCACTCCAATAAAACCCACCATTCTCATGTTCTCATATCCTACAGACCACAGAGCATCAGCGTGACAGATGCCTCTGGACCTGATTTTCTTGAATGAAGCTATTTCAAACAGCAAGATATTCTTATATTCTCAGGAGAAATGGAATAAACCAACCACAATGTATTTTATCACACTGTCTACCTTGACCAGCACCCCATATTTAACCACGTATAGCATCTGCACACAATCTACACTATTTCTAGTTCATTTTCCTTCTTCACCACATTTCTACTATCCTTACCAAAAATGCCACACTGAATTGTTAAACTCTGATATCACTTAATTAACTCTCTATTTTCTCTTCTACTACTCTGAAAAAAATATCCTGAAAACAGCAATTTAAGAGGGAAAAAGTTTATTCTGGCTTACATTCTATTGTGGAAGGAAAATCAAGATGATAGAACGTCGAAGCAGCTGCTAGTATCCCAGTGACAACTATATATATATATATATATGTATATATATATATGTATATATATATATGTATGTATACATGTGTAGGCATATCTATGTATCTATATATCATCTATTTATCAGTCATTTATTTATGTGTGTAGTTCTACTATAAGGAGGAAAACATATTTAGTCTCAAGTAAAGATGATAATTGTTTTCTTCAGTAACCATAAACTTTTTAAAAGTACTGCTTTGAAAAGTATAGCAATAATGTGAGAAACCCTTCAGATATGCTCAAAAATAAAGTTTTTGGACAGTTGAGATAACTGCAACAAAATTTTAAATAATGTAGCAGGTAAATGTATATGCTTGAAATGGAGAGAGGGCTTAGGAAAATATAGAATATGTATTTCCAGATAGATATAGTAATATTTTTAAAAACACTGGTAGAATCTAGCATTATTTTTGATGGTTTTACAAGATTAACCTTTTTTCTCTGATTTTCCTTCCATTGTAATCATTACTCGCATTTTGCTTACCCTAAAGCATGAAGGAAAGATCTACTCTGTGATAAATTTGACCGTTCTCTCTGTATTTGTGTTGAAGGATAACCATAAGGGTCACACTTTATAATGGAGAAATATCATAGGGCATAAACAAAGTTCTTGTCTGAAATCATAGTACATCCTTGATATCTTGAGATTTTCTTTTTACCTAATTCCTCATATTAAAATCATGTTATTTCTATAGCTTTATTCAGCTTCAAACTCAAGGCTGATATATATCTGAAGGTTTAATACCATCAGAAGTTCTGACTCTAATCTTGAACCCTGAAAGACCACTTCAGGCTCATCCTGACTAAGTATTCCTGCTACCTTTTGATTTTTGTCTTTTCCTGTCATTCTTTCATGCCTCTTTATCTCCTCCCTATTTTGGCAATTTAAGCAAAAGTTTAGCCTGTATCCTAGGCCTAAATATCTTTGAAACTCTGTTTAGTTTTTAGTCGGTACATTGCTCAGTTCATCAAGAACAAAGAGCTTGCATGAAATATTGATTAAGCCTATTTCTAAGATTTAATTAAATGTTTGGCATAAAAATCACTGAAACCTTAGTTTTTTCAAGCGCCTATAACTTGACATGACAATACAAGTCAATTTCATAAAGAACTCGTGGTGTACAGTCAATTGATTCTTGAAAATTATACTTAAGAAATATATAAGAACAGGGTTATTATATAGTCATGTTATAAAGTAATGGAAAGTCCTTTTGAAAAATAAGTGATATAGTTTATGTAAGGATTTACTTTTGAAATGCTGGCAGTAGGAATTGTCAGCCTATCTTTCTAAAGAATGAGACAGCAGGGGAATAGAAATGTGGTTGTTGTACATGTAGAACCCCTGAGGATAACTGCTTAAATTCCCCACAACAAACACGCATTTCAAAACGTAATATTAAAAGCCTAGTTTGGCTGACACCACGCAAGATGGATCTACAAGGGAATGGACAAAGTAGATGTTGTTTTAGAATGAATGACCTTCCATTATGCAAGTTCAGAGCCTGTAACATGTAAAAGACATACATATACTTGATAGTTTCTTTGGAAGATTTAAATACTATTTATAAAGGTATAAAAATTCTTTCTTCTGGGGAAATATTTCCAACTTCTATGGCAGAGAGTGATGTTTGCCATTTATTACAGAGCATACACTCGGAAGCATTCATGATTATAAGTTCATAATTTTAAATAAAATATACTTTCTGTATTATCTTTTCACAGTCAAAGTATGGCTTTAGTTTTTAACATTTTTTCATATTATTATATTTTCTTTAGTGCCATGGATTGGACCAAAACTAGATAAAATGTATTACTCAGCTAATCTCCATTGCATCATATCTCTATCTTTATCTAATCTTTATCTCTATGTATCTAATCTATATCTATATTCACATCTATATCATCTACATCTACTATCTATCTATCTACCTATCTATCTATACATACATACCCTCCCTTCACACACTCCCCCCCACATACTATAACTCCAACTAGCTTTAAGATAGAATCCTCCTTCTTTGACCTCCTTGGTTGCTGGTGTTACATAGATTCTGCACCAAGTTCTGTTTTTTATTTTTATTTTTTTATTAGATATATTTCTTTACTTACATTTCAAATGTTATTCCATTTCCCAGTTTCCTGTCCATAAGCCTGAATTCGCACCTCCTCCCCCATATGGGTGTTCCCCTCATCTATCTCCCTTACTGCCCCCCAACCCGACATTCCCCTGTACTACAGATCCAACCTTGGCAGGACCAAGGGCTTCCCCTTCCACTGGTGCCCCCAAAAGGCTATTCTCTGCTACATACACAGTTGAAGCTCTAGGTCAGTCCATGTGTATTCTTTTGGTAGTGGTTCAGTCCCTGGAAGCTCTGGTTGGTTAGCATTGTTGTTCTTATAGGGTTGCAAGCCCCTTCAGCTCTCTCAATCCTTCCTCTAATTCCCCTAAACGGGGTCCTGCTCTCAGTTCAGTGATTTTGCTGCTAGCATTGACCTCTGTGTTGGACATTCTCTGAATGTGTCTCTCAGGAGAGATCTATATCCGGTCCCTTTCAGCATGCATTTTTTAGCTCTATCCATCTTATCTAGCTTTGGTGGCTCTCTATGTATGGGCCACATGTGGGGCAGGCACTGAATGGCCATTCCTTCAGTCTCTGCTCTAAACTTTGTTTCCATGTCTCCTCCTATGGATATTTTTTCTCCTTTCAAGAAGGAGTGGGAACATCCTCACTTTGGTTATCTTTCTTCTAGAGCTTCCTGTGGTCTGTAGATTGCATCTTGGGTAATTTGAGTTTTGGGCTTTATACTTATATTTAGAAAATATATTCTTTGTAATGACAATGACAGATTCTCTGCAAATATTCTACTAGCAGAATAAAAACAAAGATCTCCCTGTTATTTCAAAGCTTTTGCTAAAAACATCATTCATCTTGCCTGCCATATTTTAGTATCTAACTTCAAGGAGAGTAATCACATACTCTCTTTGTGTGTTATAGAATATAGAAGGGAGCAAAACTACTGACATTACATGAATGTGACACATGTAAAGGTTTTTCTTGATGTGTCTATCACTCCACTCAGACTGTGTGAAAGGGAGTTTGGATAATGACAGGAATTGAATTATCGAGTGACTTTTACTTTTTAAAGACTTATTTATATATAGATAAGTATTTACTTTGTGTGTCTGAGCACCAAATACATATAGTGCCTACGAATGGAAGAGAATGACATCAAATTCCCTGCAACTGGAGCTACAAATGGTTATGAGTTGTCATGTGGGTGCCATAGACTGAACCAGATCATCTGCAAAATCAACATCTCAATCAATAACTACAGAGTCCATAAATTGTGAATTCTAATATCAGACCACAGGGATGGGATGAGTTTCACTAATATGACCATCAGAAGGATTATTATGCTACTTGGTTTAGTAATTCTTTATGGCTACTCTTCTTTATTTAGACTACATCTACTCTGAAAAACACAAAGAAAGATGGAACTAGTGTTAAGGCAATTTTCTTATTGCCAATCAGATATATTCTGAGAAGTGACATTAATTACTTCAGAAGATAAAGTCAATTTTTTCTTCCTTACACACTCTGGTTATCTATTTTTTTATAATTTTTATTTTACTTTTTGTTCTTATGTGAACACATTCTTTTTTTTCTGTTGAAAATTCGCATTTGTTAGAACATAACTTAGACATTGAAATCCAACTGTTCTTTTTGAGGAAATACTTGTTTTCCTGAATCAAAATTTGGTTGCTCACAAGGACCTATAACTCCAGCTCAAGGAGTCCATTACTCTCTATTGGTCGCCATGGACCACTGTACTCATAGTAAATGCACCCCCGCACCCCAAGCACACATGTCCACAGAATTAAAAGACCACACAAACAAAACTCACTCACACTGCAAGTTTGCTAAGCTGCTACAGCAGTGTCTTCCGGCACGTTCATCTCCCATTTCAGTCATTTTGCAAAGGAGTTTGACTGACACGTTCAACCTCAGGCCTCACCCCAACCTCACTGAATATAAATAAATCACTATTTATATTCCAGTTTGTGGAGCATGTCATTATGCAGCAGTTCTTTGAGAGTAAACATCTACCTGGAGGACAATGGTGTTTACATGTGAGGACAGAGCTCTGTGTGTCTACCCTGTCCAGATCAGAATTGCATTCAATCTAAAAGGAGAGACAGCATCAGTGCCTGCAGAAACGGCATTTCCTATGAGCGGCATCAGGGTCCACTGTGAACCTGTGAGAAATAATTATCTGATCCCATCTCAGACCCACTGAATAAAATTTCTGGCTTTGAGGCTTAGTTATCTATGTTTGAACAGGCTCTGTGTGAGTCCCAACTGGTGTAACTGCAGAGTGGGGTAGACAGGAGGACCCAGTGAAGTTACCCAATGTGCAGAAAGCACATTCCCACAAGGTGGTTAGATGAAAGATAGACTCTTCTCTCCATTAGAATACTGAGCTAGGACTAGGGTGGCTTTATTTTGTTAAACTTCATATGTTCTTGTTTTTCAAAAGTCACAGAAAATCCTAATTCTTTTATAAGAACCTGTTTCCCAGTGATATAGGAAAGTTTGAGGATAGCCCAGTGACCCTGGGAAGCCCTTCCTGGGATATGTTGACTACTGTTACTGGAAAGACAACAGCCCCAAAACTCCCTGCTTTGGGTGACTTGTCATCAGGTACTATTTTCTTTTCTTTTGGGGGAGGGCTTAAATGGGTATTAGGTCCATGTAAAGTTTCAACTGTACCATAAAGGAAAAATCCATCGCTTACTTTCTCATATGTGTCTATGATAGTGCATCTATATGCTGGAAATTATGGGATCTATGATCAGCACACACAGATTGTCCACATCAACCCATATATATATATGGGTAATGATCTCACACCATTGCAGTCATTGTGGACCAGGTTGTAACTCCTTCTATACTTATAAATAGGAAGCTCCAAAACAAATCTAGAAACCAAGCTACATACATACTTGCTTGAGCTAGCTTTGAGTGTGTCTATTAGTAAATAGACTTTGCTTTTCTGCCTATTGCTCAATTTATCACTCAAGAATCTAAGAACCTTTACATTACTTCATAGAAAAAATGGACTATATCTGTTAGCACCAATTGGAGGCATGCTGCTATGAAGTTCTATCTCTAAGGCCTGCATTTATCATATTGCTTATCACTTTTCAATAACAGGGACCACTGGAGAATAGGTATATATTGATATTAGGTAAACATCTAAGTGACCTCAGACATCTAGGACTATAATCTGGAACTCATTTGATAGATGCTTGAAGTGGGGCTTCAATTTTTGAAAAATAATGTTTGAAGTTGAAAAAGTTAATTTCCCACTTTAGAGGTCAATTTTTAAATGAAAAAATAAATTAAGATCATTTTATTAAAAACAAGCAGTATTCAGAATATTGTCTTTTGTATATAAAGTACTAGCAGAAGAAATCTACCGACAAAGTCATGGAAGGTCTTTTACCCCCAGTAGTACAATCAAAACATGTGACATTACATAAATTATGTCTCCATTTTCATGCATTTAAATTTCTAATTGTTTCGCAGTCCCTCAGAGAGCTTTTCTAGGTCAACTAAGAACTCACACTGCGCTGAATGCTTCCAGAGTCCAAGTCAGTCTTGACTCTGTAAAGCTCAAATTGCACACTACCACTGATTCCCATTTGTACAATCGTTAGAAAGCACTTTGGCTTTTTGTTTGTTTTGTTTTGTTTTGTTTTAATGTGAAGGTTTAGTTGTAGAATGTAAACATTGCAGCTGTTAGATGTATGCCAACAATGATATACCTAGACCTTAATATTTATTGTTCCTTCATAGTATTATTTCTTATTCAGGTTTTAATTCTAAAAATTAAGTTTACAAGCAACATGTTAAAATATCTATGGTGATAATATTATTACCAGAAATTTGGGGGAGCCTCTCCTGCGGTACCAGCTGCTATTGGGAGATTGGGGTTTACTCATATGGTTTTTAGCCTTATTAACAAAAGAATTTAAGAATAAACTTTTAAGAAACCTCAAGAACAATTTTATTAGCCTTTCACAGAAAAACTGTAAACACTGGAAGGTACCCAAAGAATGGGATGAAGAAGAGAGAGAAAGCTGCTTGTGAGTATCCGCGTGGTAGAATAAGATGAGGCAGGTTCATGCCTGAGGAATAAAAAACCTAAGTTACCAGAGAAAGCACACCTAGGCTCTGGCCAACATTTGAAAGAGAGAGACAGACAAAAAGACATAGAAAAGTAAAGGAACACTCAAGGATGGAAACAGGAAGGATTTGAGGTTAGAATCCCTGGACCAGCTCTTTGGAAAGATCTAATACGACAGGAGTCAGACTGAAGACAGGAAACAGTAGCTGACTCAGAAATACTTCGTCTGATTTAGATTCCACCAAAATTACCTTGTTTGTAAGAATGAGCAACAGAGGGAAGTCAGGCAGCACAGGCAGAGGACTCCAGTGTGATCACTTTAAAAGCTTTGCTTCCTCAACAAAACTACACAGTTGCTTGGGAGATCTGAAGCTCAGCCTGTCACTTCAAACAGCATTGGCTAGAGAATTCTCCTGAAACATAAGACCGTGTGTGATCTCCTGAATCACTGCCAGTTGCACTGAAAAGTAATTCAGCTTAAGGCTGTTTTCCCATGCACCTGCTGTGGTATCCAGAACAGGTTGAGTCAGACCTCACACAGGGCATCTTCCTCTTAGCATGTACCCTGATTAATGCCTTCTTTTATCTCTTGCTGTGGGATCCTAAATCCATTTCTCCCTCATCAGGATCTGATTCACTTTCATTTTTTCCTTCTGAGCAGTAAATAATTGGTTGAAAATGTACTCAAATGATTTTTTGGAGAAAAAAAGTTTTGTCCATAATTTTACTCATCTTATCAAAAAAAATAGTTGTCAAATTCATGACATTAGCTATAAGAGAATTCAAATGCTTAAAAGAAAATAAAGAAGGCTGGAGTTTTAGACTGAATGTGTATTCTTTCCTATGTATTGAGATGGTAACCACCAGTGTAGTTTTGAGAGTCCATGAGGGTTAGTTACAGCAGGAGGCACCCAGCAACCCTGTAGAAGAGACTTCAAAGAATTCCATTCCATCAAAAGGGATAACTAGGACCCAAGATCATAACATGCACCAGACATCATTTTGGTCTTGAGTTTTGACTTCGCAGCCTCTGATCTACTAAGAATAATTCAAGTACAAAATATTTTCTCTTACAACATCAAAATTAGACAGTGTGACGACTGAAGACAGTAGGAAACTTGACAATGTCTAAATGAATATTGGTAGTGTTGTGTGGGGGAAGGAAAGACAAGGATTGTGAACAGAGAATCATGGGTAAAAGAACTATAAAATAGCTATGGACCTGATCAAAATTACCTATTATTTCACTCAGCTGGATTTAAACATATTTACACTTGATTGTGTCCCCTTGATTTCTTGTTTCCATTGTGAAACTTGCAAATTTAAAATATTTCTCTGCCTTTGAGAAGTACACATTCTCAGAAATCTTACCTACTATATCACAGGCCTACTTTCCTCAAGGATCTGAAAGCGAACAGTGCAAAATGTAATTGCCAAGGGATGACACTTCTCTCAGTCACTGTAGAAGTCCAAGATCCTGAATACTCTGTTTATTTAGCAAATACCAGTGACTTAAACTGTTCTTCCCCCTGAATAGGGAATTCTTGGCTCTGTCCCCTCCTTAGTGCAATAGTCTTTAATAAACTCTTCTTTGCTGACTTTTCTTTGTCCAGTTCATTTTTTTTCTTTGACCAAATTCACATGATTCAGTTTAAGCTGACTTTTGAGTCATTTATACATTTCCAGATTGTTCCACATGGAAAAAGAGATTTCATTCCAAAAGTTGAATTGGAATAAAACATGGTAAGTACAAGCAAAGTAGATTCAAAGCAAAGAAACAATAAAAACCATAAAAGTTTAAAGTTCCTAAAGATGTGCCTTTTGTAACACACATGAACATACACACCTGCACACCCCAAAAACATTATATAATGTAGTATATTCAACATATATGTATACATATATGAAGTATTTTGGAAAAATAATGAAATGGCAACAATACTTTATTTTAATTATGAATAAAGATATGGGCGTTTTAGTCCCTAAATAGTATATTTTGTTTACTAAATATAAAATAGTTCCATATTTCCTGAATTCCATTAATATCAAATTCATCTTTGGTTTAAGATAATTATAGCTCATTTAAAGATAATAAATTTTACAATTATAATCCCATCATATTTTTCAGACAACTTAGGAAACCTTAAATTGTTATTAGAGAGACAATTTAAAGGATGTACAGATGATCCTAAAACAAATTATGGATAAAAAATATTTAAGGTTTCTATTGATTATGGATCGTTAAATGTATCTTTCAAAGTTTTTATCATAAATCACTTTATGCATATACTTGTTTAGGTACATTATATTTTATGTACAAAACTGTTCAGAGAATCATCTATTTACAAAAAAAATTGGGGAATAATTTATATCCTACCAGCATAAAATAAATAAATTATAGAATCATTTTAAGTTTTAACAAAGGAAAATGATTTTAACCAGCTACGGCAAAAATCATAAAATAAATTTCCAAAAGAATAATTATATAATAAGAAATTTTAATATAATTTACTAAATTAAAAGGGAATTATAGCCATTTGGTTAATCAATCATTGAACGTATATACTGAAAACAGGCATAAAATACAGCAGCTTTATTTCTGCCTATCTTTTTACTTTCCACAGTGATACAATATTTATTTAGCTATATGTCTCACTATACCCTGTGTAGGAGATACAAAGTAGACAATAGTTTGCTGAGGACCCGTTTTCCACAGTTTAAGACTTGGTGAAGTAAAAGGAAACAGAAAAACAGAGAAGCTATGCTGGGACCCCACGTATATAAGAGGAAGAGGCAGCAGATACTTTGTGGTGCAAAGCTGTGATATCAAACACAGTGAAGGGCTCAGATTAGAGATGAGGAGTTGTCTGGTAAAAGTAAATAGGAGGTGTGCAGACATCGCTCTGAGGAATGGAAAGGAGACTCACAGAGGGTGTGTGTGCAAACACCTTGTTAATCAGAAATCAAGTACGTAGCCAACTTGATTAAGTAGAAGCCAAGTGAATAGACTTCTGAATTTTAACTGCAGTGTTTCATAAGGGTGATCTCACATTGAGATGAAGATGATGAACGTGTGAACTTACCTGATGAGACTACTGAAGAAAGGCTTGTTGCAATCTGAGCTGTGTGACTAGGCGGTTAACACAGTGTTTGCATTTTTAAACAGATGCTATGTGAATTTCCTTTCTTTGAAAAGTGGGAAATGTAAACAACTGCTTTGGGAAATTAATTTCAAATATAATGGACCCTTTGAGTTAAAACAATTTCTCAAGTCATGGGATATTCTCAGAATTTAATGTTGAGTTCTAACTACAATTTTGACTACAGCTCTACCAAAAAATACATAGGTATTGTTCATTAATGATTTAAAAATAATGCAGTTTCTTTAGTTCATTATTCCTTTCATAGAAACAAATAATATAGCAATTAACTATTTTATGACTCTATGCAGCCTTTCAAAGTTATTATGGGATAGCATAAAATGTTACATATTTGATCAATGAAAAGTTTAGGTCCTATATTACCGTTTTCACACTAAAATAAGTAAAGCAGACATAGGATGCTCTCTCTTTTCTTTTCTTTCTTTCTTTCTTTTTGAATAGAAGGACACTTTATTTGAGCTTATGGTTCCAGAGGGTTAGAGCCTGTGATGTCAGCGTGTAGGCAGCAGGGGGCAGCTGTGGGAGCAGCTGAGATCTCTTGATCTTCAAGTTCTTATTGAGCAATGAGATTACACTGATATTTAGGCCTTTCTCCACATAACAACCTGGAATGAATAATTAACATGTTTTCAGAGTGAGAAGCTCTGTGATCTTTCATTCATTTAAATTGTGTTTATTATTGGACAGTGCTGGTTTTCTGATGCTGAATGTAATGGTATCTATATATCACACATGGATGGCTTCCTATTATCATGTTAATTTCATTATTACATATCTGAAATGATTCATAAAAAATACTGCAATACAACAAGTCAGCCATTTATTTATTTAGGACCATATTTCTGTGTTAAGTTTTGTAAATTCAGTTCCACAAAATGCAATACTGTTAAAATAGAGAAGTAAATGTACCACACAGAAAAACTGTGTTGGTCCCAGCTATCTTGAATACATTAATTATAAAATAAGTTATTATGTACAGAACTAATTCACAGGTAGGCTCATGGAAAACTAGCAGCAGATTGCTCTCTGAGATATACTACAGTAATTTGGGACTTAAATTTTATTCTATCCCATCCAAGTTCCCTAAAGGCAATGTTCACAGCTCTTTGTTGTAATATAGCTATCTCAACATTCGAATTACTGATAGTTTACATAATAAATTATTTCCATATGTGTCCTCTAAAGACAACTTGCTGCTTAGGCTATCAAAGGAGGAACTCTAATCATGTAATTGAAAATTCTTATCTTGTGTTGACATTGGCATCTGCTCTGAATAATCTGAATGAAACTCAGGGATAAGTACTTCCTGCATGAATAATTAGCAGTTATTTTTAACAACAGACAGATTTTTTCAAATGGTTAGACCCTGATTTTTCTCCTATGGTTAAAATTGTGGAAGAACTTATATAATAAAATGAACTATTAGAAGAATTTGGCGTTTGGAAATGATATGATAGTATACTTAAGTGATCCCTAAAATTCCACTAGTGAACTCCTAAACCTGATATACAACTTCAGCAAAGTGGCTGGGTATAAAATTAACTCAAACGAATCAGTAGTCTTCCTCAACTCAAAGGGTAAACAGACTGAGAAAGAAATTAGGGAAATACTTCAGTGTGACTCTAATCAAACAAATGAAATATCTGTATGACAAGAACTTCAAGTATCTAAAGAAGGAATTGAAGAAGATCTCAGAAGATGGAAAAATCTCCCATGGTCATGGATTGGCAGGATTAATACAATAAAAATGGCCATTTTGCCCAAAGCAATCTAGAGATTCAATGTAATTCCCATCAAAATTCCAACACATAGAATTGGGAAAAGCAATTCTAAAATTCATTTGGAATAACAAAAAACCCAGAATAGTGAAAACTATTCTTAACAATAAAAGGACTTCTAGAGGAATCACCATCACTGACCTCAAGCTGTATTACAGAACAATCATAATAAAAAACTGCATAGTATTGGTACAGAGATAGGCAGGTAGATCAATGGAATAGAATTGAAGACCCAGAAATGAACCCACACATCTCTGGTCACTTGATCTTTGAAGAAGGAGCTAAAACCATCCAGTCCAAAAACATTTTCAACAAATGGTGCTGGTTCAACTGGAGGTCAGCATGTAGAAGAATGCAAATTAGTACATTCTTATCTGCTTGTACAAAGCTCAAGTCCAAGTAGATCTTGCACCGCCACATAAAACCAGATACACTGAAACTAATAGAATAGAAAGTGGGGAAGAGCCTCAAACACAGTGGAAAATATCTTAAACAGAACACCAATTGCGCATGCTCTAAGATCAAGAATCAACAAATGGGATCTCATAAAAGCGAAGGACACTGTCAATAGGACAAACAGCAACCAAGAGATTGGGAAAAGATCTTTACCAATCCTAAATCCACTAGAGGGTTAATATATAATATATCCAAAGAAATCAAAAATTTAGACTCCAGAGAATAAAATAGCCCTATTTAAAAAAATGGAGTGTAGAACTAAGCAAAGAATTCTCAACTGAGGAATATCGAATGACTGAGAAGCACCTAAGGAAATGTTCAACATCCTTAGTCACCAGGGAAATACAAGTCAAAACAAACCTGAGATTCCACCTCATACCAGTCAGAATGACTAAGGTCAAAAACTCAGGTGACAGCAGATGCTGGTGAGGATGTGGAGAGAGAGGAACACTCTTCCATTGTTGGTAGGACTGGAAGCTGGTACAACCACTCTAGAAATCAGTCTGAAGTTTCCTCAGAAAATTGGACAGAGTGCTACCTGAGGATTCAGCTATACCACTCCTGAGCATACACTCAAAAGATACTCCAACATATAACAAGGACACATGCTCCACTATGTTTATAGCAACTCTATTTAAAATAGCCAGAAGCTGGAAAGAACCCAGATGCCCTTCAACAGAGGAATGCATACAGAAAATGTGGTACATCTACACAATGGAGTACTAGTGAGTTATTAAAAACAGTGATGGAACTAGAAAATATCCTGAGTGAGGTAACTAAATCACAAAAGAACACACATGGTATGTCCTCACTGATAAATGGATATTAGCCCAAAAGCTCAGAATACTCAAGATACTATTGGCAGGCCACATGAAGCTAAGAAGAAGGCAGAACAAAGTGTGGGTGCTTCAGTCCTTAGAAGGGGGCACAAAATATTCACAGGAGGAAATAGACAAAGTGTAGAGCAGAGACAGAAGGAATAGCCATGCAGAGACTGCCCCACCTGGGGATCCATCCCATTTACAATCACCAAATCCAGACACTTTAAGATGAATGCCAAGAACTGCATGCTGACAGGAGCCTGATATAGCTGTTTTCTGAGAAGCTGTGCCCAGAGGTGGATGCTTGCAGCTAAACATCAGACTGGGCATGGGAACCCCAGTGAAAGAGTTAGAGAAAGGACTGAAGGAGCTGAAGGGGTTTGCAACCCCATAGGATGAACAACAATATCAACCAACCAGATCCCCCAGAGCTCCCAGGGACTAAATCCCCAACTAAAGAGTATACATGGAGGGGCTCATAGCTCCAGGAGCCTATGTTGCCAAGGATGGCATTGTCTGGCATCAATAAGAGGGGAAGCCCTTGGTCCTGTGAAGGCTTGGGAAAGAGTGTTGAGGTGCGAGTGGGAAGGTGGGAGTGGGAATATCTTCAAAGAAGCAGGGGGAGAGTAAATAGAAGAGGGGGAAAGGGAGATAACATTTGAAATGTAAATACATAAAATATTCATTAAAAAGAATTTGGCAAAAGAAAGTATCAAATTACAATGATATAATTTATAACATAAACTATGTTCAATAATTAATAGGTGGCTTCAGATAACTTCCTGTAAAAGTAAATTCTGTGACAGTGAGCTCTGGCTGGGAAAATCAAAGCAGATAATTTGACACCTTTGGGATTCCTCTGCCACTAATCACATTCTCGATGGTAATCCAGGACACATGTTCACTGCTTATTTGGAAAACATGTTTGGTGTTTGTTTTCTGTTCTAGTTTGCTTCTATATTGCTGTGACAAAACTCTGGATAACAAAAATCAGGGGCGAAAGTGTTTATTTTCTCTAAACTTTCAAGTGACAATCCATCACAGTCCAAGTGACAATAATATCCCAGAATTGAACTCGGAGGCAGGAACTGAGGCATAGATCATCAAGGAATGCTATTTATTGGCCTGCTAACCCTACCTGCTCAATTACCTTTCTTATATAGCCTAGCACCACCTCATCAGGGATGGCACCACTCACATTGGACTGTGTCATTTTTCTGAATTAACAGTCAAGAAGAAGTCCCCTAGACATATAATAACACATTATATGGCAATTTTTTCAGAGAGATTCCCCTTCCCAATCTTATCAGACTGACAACCACCACTATGACTTTTTCTCTACCACTAATTCTAAGTTAAAGATGAATTTGCAATACTTTTCTTCATAATATGTTATAAGATGGGTAACTGATTGACTAGTGTATGTTAAGTATAATCAAGAACCTGTAGCTAGGTCATAGGGTCTCAGGGAAAACCTATTCCTATTATTCTGCTAAATGGAGCTACAGTTACATGGAATGCTATGACTTATCCATATACTAATAGATTAGTATGGCGTTCAGCCTTAATCAAAGAAGCTTCTATTTACAGTAGGTGATGATTAAAACAGAAGCAACTGAACAATGTGCAGAATTCTCAGGCCTAAATGGAATCTCTATACTATACCTCTTTTGGAATTGTTTTCCCCAGAAGAGAGGACCAAAATATTATAAGAGCCAGAAGTAGTGGATGATGGCAAGGAAACAGGAGGGCAGGTGCACATGTGACCTCAGCAGTCATGGCAACAAGGACAATACCCATGCACACTGAAGTCAGACCAAATCTCATCATGGGTTGAGAGCTGAGGGTTGAAGAGTATGAGGTCACACTCTTCACTAAGGAACTATTGACAATGAATAGCTAACTGGAGAGGGAGCGTCAGATTTCTTTAAAAGTGTATCCCTGGTAAGGTGAATATACTCCAATGGACGATCACACATGCAAAGATATCTGAGTAGGACAAATTGGACTTGATAGGTTTTAAGGGGAAAACCCCACAAAGATGGGTGAGTAAAGAAAGGGGTCATATCTAGAAGGAGCTGAGGAAGGAAGAGCAAAACTGATCAAACAACTAAAAATTTCAAACAACTAATGAAATATAAAATTAGACTAAGTAAAAATCTTCCTGTATGTATACTTTTATAATTGAGATGAAAAAAATAGTGGAAATGAAACTTGCTCCATGTACAGGAAGCATTTGACCCAACAGCATGGCTGTACACCTTACAGTGTTACTTTCTTTCTGATGAATATTAAAAGACAGAGAAGAACCAGATAGAGTTTACAGAGTTGCCCGTGGGTCAACTAGAACATAAATGAGCCATGGGTAGACTTGTGGGAGTGATCTGAGCAGTACGCTCGACGGATTTCTTAACAGCGTAGACTTGAGCTCCAAGATTCCTCACTCCCTCTACCCTTCCAGTATCTTGTTAGTCCAAAAGTGTGACCTGGAAGATGCTCTTGGAAAGCTCCTTTAAACTTTACTTCCTTTCTAGAAAACATGTTTTTAATGACAGAAAAATTGTACAGACTTTCTTATTCACAGAACCATAGAAATTCTTTTACTTTCCCTCCTTAAGTAACCATCAACTTTGACAGTTCCCCAGCTAGCCTTGTAGCATCCAGAGCCTCTTACCATGCCAAGCTAAATTATCAACTGGGTTGATCTTGTGCAGGTCTTCTATAGGTAACCACAATGGTGGTGCTTTCATGTGTATAAAAGCTGTGTCCTGTCCTCTTCCCAAAAGAACCAGTAAAAACAAAACAGACTTAAATGACTTTTTCCAATTGATTGCTTTTTCTTATATGTTTGAAAACTGCACAGATTGCCAAGGAAGCATAAATGACAAGTCAAAGTTTGTCTGATCGACCGAGGGTACACAGTCAAATTCATCACTATTTGTATATTTTCTACTCCATATTTCATTGCTATGATACTCTAAATTAAAAGTAGCCATCACTGGATTTAGTAAATCTTACAGATACATATTGTATAGCATATTAGTTTTTGAAGGTTATCTTCAAGTATCCATTATCTTCTCTCTACTTTTGTCTACAGAGGAGCAAATGACAAGAGAATAAACAGCACAGGGACAATTTGGTTGTAAATGATATCTGAGGTATAGATGTGTGAGATGATGTCATACAGGTGAGTCAGGTACAAGATAGAATGAGGCCTGTCATTGGACAAGAAGGAAGGATGGGCGAGAGAAAAGTTTGAAGGAAGAGGAGGAGACTGGAACGGAAAGGACAGTAGACTGGAGGAGACCGCAGGAGAAGCTGTGGAGAAAACATGGAGGTTCATGTTAAGATTCCACGCTGTATATTTACAGGTTGTTATGAATATTCATAAGGGGTGGATTATATAGGACTTTGTACGTTTAGGTGGGCAATTATATCTTATCAATTTGATCAGAGGTTATTGTGGTGTGTGTTCTTCCTTTTGGAGAATTGAGTTTGGATAAGTAAGTGGTAGCAGAGATACTGGGCTGTCATGAAGTTGGGATGTGTGTTTCTGGCAAGATATGTACCTGATATCTTAGGGCACTGTGGTGCCAGACCTGGTGGGGGGTAAAAGACAGCGCTTTAATATAATTTTACAACAACATAGATGACCTCAGGCAATTTCTGAATCCTTTGATTCTTTTTATTAAGTACTCCCTTCCAATGCATTTATCTTGTGTCAGTAGACTCCTAGATTAATGCAAAGAAGTACATTATTTTCCTGGATGACAAAACAAAAATGGCTTGTGTAAGGAATGATGGAAAGGCTGGAAAAATAGATGGGCAGTTAAAAAGCTGCTTGTTCCAGAAGGTGTGTGTTCAAATACTAACACCACATGGTAGCTTACATCCATCCATAACTCTATTCCCAGGAAAACCAACTGCTTCTTCTGGTTTCGTGGCTACTGCATACACATGGCACACAGACATGGAAGTAGGAAAACCACCCATGCACATATAGTGAAATTAAAAATCTAATGTATGGAAAACTGAAAATTGGATTGACATAGTACTTTATTAACAGTTTCCTTTTCCTTATGCTGATAAGATCAAAATCAAAGCAATCCTGGTCAACAAATTCCCAATACCATGATTAGCTGAGCACAGTGAATACTGTCGAAGGGTACAATTTAACTGCCTTTCATTTGGTGAAACCAAACTTCTGACTTTAATCTGATGATTTGGGAAACCCAAGGCAAGCTAGGAGATGTACACAGGAAGGCATTAGAGAAAGGTGTTATCCAAAGCTGGAGAAAGACAAAAGGAAGAAACAGAAAGGAGAGATAACTTGTATGTGGAAAAGAAGCAATAATCTGATGGGTAAACTTAGGTCTAAGTAAAGAAAGATTTAGAAAAATATTACTAATCTGGAAAGCACAATAGTTGGGTGGGAAATGTTGACTATAGAGAAATTGTACTATGTAAATAGTCAGGATTTAAGTGTCCCAGCAGGGCATAAACTATAAGGATTGCTCACCTAAGGTGACACTACTGGGATCTGAAGGAGCCTATACAGGTAGGTTGAGGGATTGGATTTCAAATCATCTAGGGAGGCAGGTCTGCCTTCAAAGAGCTGAGCCTTCGGAGAACTGTGTCTTCAGAGAACCTTCCTCGTGTTGACTGCTCGGTGCTCCACCCTTCTCCATGCTGCCTCACCTTTGGCTCCATAGCAAAGAGGAAAATGGATTATAGATTAGACCTTGGACTCCACGGGTCACAGTAAGCCCTGGTTTTAATGAGTGATTGATCAGATATTTGATGCAGCATACAGCTAACGCAAAGCCACAATTGTTTTAGGGAGTTTGTTTTTAAAAGGTTGTCCTGCCATTAGTGACAATTTCCAGCTCATAATAACATTTATCTCCTCTCTGTCCCTCGGTAGTGTTCTATCAAGGATGCTCTGATTGGCTCCCCATTGTGTTCGAACATTTTACTCACGTCAGAGTGCAAGCTCATCAGAATGGGAAGCTGATTGTCTATTGAGGCCACTGTAGGGGAAAAACGTCAACATTGAGAGTGTGCTGAAAGTGGAAAGTGAAGGTTAGAAATCGGCAACAGAAAGATGAGTTAGAATTAATGCGAAAACTAAGTAATTTGATTAACTTAGGAACATATTTCTCTTTTTGTAAAGATTAGAGGATTTGTAGTAAATCAGAGTTGAATGGAAAGCTATGCTGTACAGAATACACTCCTCCAATATATCAGATTCTAACACGAAAGAACTAAATTTCTAAGTATAAAAATGAACTTTGGGCCTGAAGGTAGGGCTATCAGTGGTTAATACACTTGTCAAACATGAGAGTCGGAGTTCATAATGTACATGAATGCCAGGTATTTGTGTATGATGATTTGTTTGTAGTTCCAGTCTGAGATAGAAGAAACAAGATTCCCAGAGTAGCTCTGACTAAAGGAACAGGGTAAAAGAGCAACCAAGGATGCTTCCCAATACCAACTGTGGGACACACACACATACACACACACACACACACACACACACACACACACACACACACACACACACACACGTACACTTTACACACTCAGAAACATGCATACAATCATCTACAAGACCTGCATACACATACGTGAAAATGGAGAAAATGTAATTATATATGTTTTACCACAGTGAATCGATCTTTCTTAATGAAAAGGAAGAAAGTACTCCTCAGAGTGAGGAGGGAGGGGTTTCAGGGAAGGAATTCCTTATGATAAGCAACTACTTAACTATATTTCTCTATGCAAATTTATTTCTTTGTTCTCAGAAGGAAGCTCAGCATATAGAGATAAGTATTAAAATGAATCATTGGTTTGTCCCTGTCTACTGTGGCACCTTCATTGGTGTCATCCCGGTTCATCTCACATTTGAGTAGTCATGTTGGGGGGGGGATTTTAGGGATGCAACATTTGGTATTACTAGAAGATACATTATCACAGTCAGCTCTGACTCATCCTTTGGCCCTTACAATCTTTGCACTCCGTTTTCTGCAGTGTCCCTCTAGACATATGCATGCAATAACAGTTGGTTAAAAGAAAAGAAGCCAGGGGAGGGGGTTAAAATAAAAAAAGAAGCCATGAATTTTGAGGAGAGCAGCAGGTACATAGGAGGGTTTGGAAGAAGGAAGAGAAGGGAGAAATGTTGGATTATATTATAACATGAAGAATAAAAGACAAAACTTTCTGGGGAAAATCATTTTGTATTAGAAAAACATAAAATCATCCAACATATGGTTGAATATGTAAAATACATGAGAAGTGAGATTTCTCTTAGAGTGCTTGAAGTTATTAGGAGCTCATTTTTGATCCCGAGTGCTGGGTTACAGTCATCATTAAAACTGAAGAAGGTCATAGGGCAGTGGGAGAATCTAGTAAATAAATACTCCCAGCACAGTGTGTGAATTAATGTAATTGAGCTAAGTACAAGGTCCTACAGAAATGTGCACAGAGCAGCAATTAACTCTGCTCTTGGGTTAAGACCGAAAAATGTGTGTGAGGGAGCAACATGTGAGAGTTAGACTTCAGAAGGCGGTATCTAATCACATGACCTGCCCTGGTTCTCACCATGTATCTCCATTATCAGATATTGTAATTTTCAATATAGAAATCAAGACCAACATAGTGAGTGAATAACCTGTCTTTAACTCAATCAGAACAAAAATGAGCTTGAACACAAGGTCACATTTTACCAGTACTGGAAAGTCAGCAAAAACACAAAGTTTAATGTTCTCTACTTAACCCCCATGTATACAGCAATGACTGAGATTAATGACAGCCAAGGAAAATGGTGAGATACTATCAAAATAAGTGCAGGAGAGCTTATAAAGCAAGATCTAGTTTAAATCAGATTTTATGCTGACTTTTTAAAGGCATCCGCACAAGAGATAAGAGGAGTCATTGAGTGTGTGAAACTGCTCTTTTATTTTTCTTCTATTCAAAATAGTTTGTTCTATGGGTATTTCCTGCATGCATATCTGTGCACCACATTAATCCAGTGCTCAAGGAGGCCAGAAGAGACTCAAAGTTCCTAGAACTGGAGTTACCGATGTGGCTGCTAGTAATTCAACCCTAGGAACTCGGGGAGAGCCATGTACATACAACACACTCCCTAGTGCTGAACCATCTTTCAGTCTATGATTTTTTTATTTGTTTGTTTTGTAGCTTATTCTCTGCAAACTTCAGAAGGATGACCCTGGAGTTTGTTTATGGAGGGAGTATTTGACACTTTTAGAATAATTTTTCATATGTATGTGTGTGTGTGTGTATACACACACACACACACACACACGTGCTCATGAGTGCAGTTTCCATGGGTGCCAAAGGTGAATAATGGGTCTTCTGGAGTCACAAACAGCTGTGAGCCACCCCACATGAATACTAGGAGCTAAACACCCATCCTCTTCCAGAGTGGAAAGCACTGTGACCACTGAGCCATCCCTAACCCCGAAGACTCTTAAACACAAAGATGCTGCTGCACTAAACTTCTGTGATGATAATGTTCATTGTTTTCAGGACTTTGTGGTTCAAAGGGTTTGCCATTCTTCATATGCAGCGTTCCCATTAGTTCCTGAGTGACCACTGAGAAAGGCATTTTCTGTCTTATACTTAAGAGATGAGAAAGCTGTCTGAGAGTGATAACATTTCTGACTCATTTCAAAGGTGAATCGTTGTCATACTGCCTGGTTTGTATGTTATGCTTAATTCTTTTAAAAAAATTACTTGTGTGTGTGTGTGTGTGTGTGTGTGTGTGTGTCTTTCTGGCTGTCTGTGGGGTTGTGTGTGTATATGTGTGTATATCAGAGCAAGTAATCTTTGAGATCAGAAAATATCAGATCCCCCGGAGCTGGAGTTATGGGTGTGCCGGGACTTGAACTCTTGTCTGCTGCAAGCTCAGGACTGTTAATTGCTGAGCGATCTCTACAATACTAACTTTCAGGCCTTTTGAATCACTGGGTGATTCTCACTAGAAAATTATGTTTATGTTTCAGTAAGAAGATCCAAAGTGTCAAGGAATTTAGGCCTGTGGTCTCATAACAGTTATGGTTAGTTTTGAGGTAAGGATTAGGTCCTGGGAGTTCTACTTAAATGCTAGGAGAATTACAGCTAGGCTTGAAGGCCACTGAGCCAATGAGATTAAGGTATGGATCAGGACTGACTACCCTAGCCCATCCTAGAATAAATTAAGACTATAAGGAGGCGTGTATATTATGAGAGTTTGTTTCTCACACTGTCATAGCCTGTTTGGCTTTGCCAACTGAAAGAGATACATTGTACATTAAAAAAAAAAAAAAAAAAAAACGGGCAGGACTTTGTTATGACCTGAAAGGAGTTTGTGAAGAGCAAATTGTACCAATTCTCCCCACAAATAAGCCTCTCTCAATCTATGGCTGGCTTACTGTGGTGTGACTTTGGAATGTTTTCTCTAATCTCATGAGTTTGATCCTCTGTTCCCGAGCTGGTGATGGTGATGTGGAACCTTTAGAAGGTGGAACCTTGCTGAAGAACTGAATGGCAAGAGGTGGGAGCCTGGAAGTTTTATGACCAAGCCCCGGTTAATGTCTCTGTTTTCTGTTGGTACAATGTGATTACACACATC
Organism: Rattus rattus; assembly: GCF_011064425.1. Taxonomy (NCBI): domain Eukaryota; kingdom Metazoa; phylum Chordata; class Mammalia; order Rodentia; family Muridae; genus Rattus; species Rattus rattus. Next base: position 65,786,705 of record NC_046159.1, read on the forward strand.
CCATCCCTGCCACCACGGCTTTCTCCCATTGTGGACTATATCTACTCAAACTGTAAGGCAAACAACAATCAAGAAAACAACAACAACAACAACAACCAAAAATGAAAAATCCACAGAAACAATAACAAAGCGTCACACAATTTTTTCTCTTTTCAATTGCTTAAATATTTGGTCAGGACAATAAAAAAAGAGAAAAGGATACAGATGTGTTTTTGCTACACTGCTATTGCTGAGAGAAAACAACCCGACTAAAAGCAAGGAAGAACAGGCTTATTTGCCTTCACATTCCAGGTAACAGTCTTTTGTTTGTTTGTTTGTTTGTTTGTTTTGTTGAATTTTGGTTTTTGGAAGGTAGTCATGGTAGGACTTCAAGCAAACATTCACATCATGTCCACAATCAAGATTAAAGATAGATTATTACTTGTCAGTGTTCAGCTCAGTGTCTTCACCCTTATCTAGTTCAGGATCCTTTACCTAGGAAATTGTGCCTGCCACAGTAGCTGGGTCTATATCCATAGATTAATCACAGCGATCTTTCACAAGCATTCCCACAGGCAAGCCTCATCCCATCTCTCTGAAGACTGTGTAATTTTAAAACAAGAGACTATTTTATCTGGGGTTCCACATTTCCTAGTTTTGCACTGTGCTCGAATTCAGGAACACTGTAGTGATTGGTTTCAGTAACTATTCCGCAAATGAAACCATACAGTGTGAGTATAAATCTTAATTATCTTCATTACATGTGAATCATGTTATGATTTGAATGGAAAATGTCCTCCCCATCCTCTTGTTTTGAATATTTAGTCCAAGAAAATATGGATAATGAGGGGCAGCAAGAGGAGTTGGGTCTCTGGGAGAATATCTTCCCTAGCTGCTTCCTCCTAGTCTCTCTGCTTCCTTTCTACTGGGGTGTGAATGGCTATTCTTTGCCCTGAGAACTTCCCATCTTGATGTTCTAATGAAGATCGGGGAGTAACTAACATGGGGCCAAAATCCCACTGGAACTGAGCCACAGTCAGTTGATCGCCCTCAGATTGTTTCAGGTATTAGGTCACAACCATATAAAAGTAACCAATACAGACGGAGACGAATATGTTCTTCCATTCATTTACGGGCCTAGTATGTTTGGTGTGCATATCGCAAATGTTGTTTTTGTTTTGTTATCAATAATCTGTAATGCAAAGAACATGTCAAAGTATTCTCTCTGCAAATTATCCATCTATTCAAATGATAAAACTCAATCCTATCCCATATCAGACTCAACCCACCTGCATCATGGAAAAAAAACAGCCATGTAAAAGACCCTCACTTTGATTCACACTCTACACATGTCAACAATGATAGAATAAGGTGAAGAACAGAGGAGAAAAGATAACACAGTTGGGATTCTCCACAGGAATTTCACCTCCATATTTTGTCCCAACCTCCCACTGACTACCCATCTCCTCTCTAGAATAATTATTTTCCTCTCCCAGGAAAACTATTCTGCAAAGCATAGCTCAAACAGCATGACTGATGTCAGCCTCCCTAGGAGGCTTCTGCCTTAGTGGAGTGGGCACTCAGATGAATAGTGAGATGATTTCTCAGGTCCAATGACTATTTTATAAAAGGATTTCAATTATAGAGTTCAGTGGAAACCTAAAATATTAGTTTGGCACACCCTTGCTTGTTCACGCTGTTCCTTATTCATTCTGATTATCAGTCACAATCATGACAAAACTCTTCACCTTGTTGGAAAAACTGCTGACTTGGAAGAACCATATTCTAGGTGCTTTGGTTTATGGGTAACAGTTCTGAAGGGGTGAAAGTTCCATGGAACAGATGTATGATCTTCCACACCTTCCTCTTTCTTGTTCTCCAAATGGCAGATAATGGAGATCCTTTCATTTTGGGGTGATCCTAATTTTTATCTCGTCTTCTCTAGTCTCCATCTGACTCACTTAGAAACAGAATGCATCTTCCTTCTGACCAGGAAGATCAAGGGTTCTCATGGATGAATAGTCTGAGGCATGTGTCCTAGGCCAGCTCTGAGGAACAAATTCTTTCTTGCTTATTCTTTCTTCTTGATGCATTGTTTTATGTCATTTGAAAGAGTTCTTTTGTTCTTCCCTCTGATAGTTTGGCTTCCTCTTTTTTTCTTTATTCTATTTTTTATTGCAATTTTTAAATTTACATTTCAAATGTTATTCCCTTTCTTGCTTTCCTGGACATAAGCCTTCTATCCCTTCCCCCTCCCCTTCTTCTATAAAGGTATTCCCCTTCCACCCACCCCCTAGGTTTCTCTTATAAGCTTTAAAATTAAAATTGAAACAAAACAAAACAAAACAAGCCAGTTTCCTAGTGTTAATGAAGAGATGCCCTAAGGCTGAATTTCTTCAACTTTTGTTGTAGGATTAGAACTTGAAGGCATGTTATCATAAAGGTCATCATGGTTTTATTTCTTCCTCTCAAAATGTAAAGCCATCATGTCTACTCTGCAGTTTCATCCTGGATCGTTTCTATTAATGAACAGTGCTTTACTGGCTCTGAACAAAGACATATTAGGAGCTCTTATCCCTTCAGTGGTGCAGAACACCTCCCCACTGTCTACTGCCATTATCGCAGCAGCACTGAGAGCCATCATCTGTTTAGAGAAACAAAGTTCTTAGATCCAATCTACACTCATTAGTAGATTTGAAACAATGGAAGTACTTTGACTGGAAAAAAAAATGGAAAGCAGTACTTATACGGTAGTTATCAGAGAATTTATCAGAAAATTTAGAAGGTTAATAGGAGCATCAAACAGATGGTGAGATATAAGTCAAAGAATGAGTTCAGGTATTTAAGGAAGAAATGGGATACTTCAGCACTAATTCTTTGTGGAAGATAAATCTTTCCTTGCCTTATTTATAGGGAAATGTGGTAGGCTAGAAGGAAATTATAGTGGATGCGGGGCACTGCAGAACTGCATATCAAACCAAATAGTCTTGAGCTGAAAGGCAAACTAAAGGACACAATCATAGCATGCATTTTCTTAAAGTATGGAAAAACATCATAGTGTGAATTGGTGACAGGATCAAACCACAGAACAAAGCACCCTACAGTCACCCTGTAGTCACAACCCCTGCATTCCAAACACAGACTCATTTATACTTCTAATATCATTGGCCAGAGGAAATCAAGCCAAAATTGTATAAAAAGCTACTTCCTGACTTGAAATACACTTGAAAACCCCAGAAGAGTCTTGAGAAGTAAAAACTATTTTAGCTTATCATCTACTCAAGTTTCCATATCAGATCTAAGTCATAAATCTCATTTGTCTATCTATACATACAGACCTAGAGACAGACACATAAAATATAAGTTCCCACATTTACAGAAATAGTTTTTCTGCAAAATGGGGGCAAAAAGGAGACAGAAAGACAGACAGACAGACAGATATACACTCACACACACACACACTGAGAGAGAGAGAGGGGGAGGGAGGGAAGGAGGGAGAGAGAGAGAGAGAGAGAGAGAGAGAGAGATTAAAATTCTGTGTAAGAAATTTGCTATAGTATTCAAGTTCTAGTACAATTATGTTCTAGTACTTACCATGTAGACTAAAGCAACGTATAATCAAGCCAAATAAGTCACTAAATACCACACCTCAGAGTACAATAATGAAGCCAGGAGAAGGAGATGTTTCAGAGAATAAAGGAGTTGTTGTATAAGTGTTAATACCAGGGCACAGATACCCAGTATGCCCAAAATAATTGGGCATGTGTAGTGTCCTTCATGAAATTTCAGACCTGTGCAGACAGAGGCGAGGGATGTCTGCTGCATGCTGTGAGAACTCACTCTCACAGTTTGTTTTTTGACATTCACAGGAACACAGTAACACCAAGGAACACACACACACACACACACACACACACACACACACACACACAAACACACACATACACGTGCGCGCACGCGCACACACATACACACACACATATACACAAATGAAAAATTTACTTCATAATAGCAATGGGACATGAGCCCTAAGCACCTGTATGTATTCCTGTGAGTGTGTGTGTGTATGTGTGTAGAGTCCATTCAATCCCACACTTGTGCCAGGATGTAAGTTATACAAAGTCTTCTAGTAACTATCATAGAAAAATATATTTCAAGCAGAAACTGATTTATGAAAAATAATCCTGATAAGATTCATCAGCAAGTAGATACACGTTGAGAGCCCTCCATGAATTTGTAAGATTCAACAAGATTCTCTTGTTTCCTAAGAGTCCCCCTGTTAGCATATTTTTCTTTATGTTTTCACCACTGTTGACTCTTGGTTTTGTTTTGTCTTCAGATGAGGAGGATACTCAGCCTTATTCTTCTTGTACCTTGCATGGAAGCACTTGACTCAGGAACCCTAGTGATTGCACAGCCCTCCTACTGGTCTGTCTGCTTGCTCACCATCCTGCTCTTTCCCAGTATTTTATGCTTTGTTTGTGCATCTATCTGGTTTGGGTGCAAAGGTAAGTCCTCCACTGCTCCCTCTTGATAGCAAATGAGATTCTCCAAAGATTTCTTACAACTCGGAGAATATTACCTTTTTTATTTTGGTGAGAAAAGTGAGTTTTACTGGTGTTAGAGAATCAACGATTTCTGATATAATCTGTAACTGCAAGGTAGTGAAGGCAGTAGAGGCCAGCAATGCTTTGAATGGGGCGAAGGCTCGTGTTGTTTAACACAGGGTTTAGAGGAGATATCCTTGCCTTAACATCTTTGGAGTCTGGCTCACTTCCTCTTTAGTGTCTCTACCGTCAGCATCAGATGTTGCTAGGTGCTAAGGGTGTGAACCACATATATTGACAAATAATTATTGCACTTCAGGGGTCGAGACTTTAGGGGAGAAAATGTAAGTTACTAACTCTTAGAGAGATAATGAAGCAAGAATGGGTTCAGAATTTCCTTGGTTTAAGTGTTTCACTATTTTATCTTCTTTAAGCCAAGTTGGAATTTGGTGGTACCTTCAATATAGTGTTGTAGTTTGGTAAGAGGAACCCCCAGTAACCTGTAACCTTATTTTTTCTTTCCTGTATTTTGGGAAATTCTTCAGGGTTCTTAGAGCTGGGAAGGAGAAGAAACTGACATAGATAAAGACTCATCAATTTAGGGACGGCGATCCTTGCAAAGTAACTTCCATTTCACCATAACTGAGTGCATTAATATAATCTGCAAGGCATTATGAAGAGGATGCTGACATTTCGAAATTACAAAATTTATACATCTAAGAAGTATGTATGTGCAGCTGTAAATCTTTAAAAACTCACAAACAAGACCTACACATCCATGTTAACAGGGTACTGTTTCTTCCTAGGACTACAAGAAAAAATATCTCTGAAACTTTCAAACTGCTATGTTAGGAATATCTATTTATACTTAGAGAGGATTTGTCTCTCCAACAGTATTCATATAGAGATCTATATAAGCCAATACTGGGCCTTTTACTGAATACTAGGAATGGCCCACTAGGGACTAAAAACTGTCAATCCTTCAGCAGCATCCCTCATGGAGTGGAGAAATCTGGTCTGTTGCAATGATTGGTGAGGTCAGAGGTGAGTTTGTGTCAAAGTAAACAGAGATTGCTGTGTAAGCTTTATACATTTCCTGGTGTTTTTCTTTTATACTGAAAAGAAAGCAAGAACTATATTCTTAGATTAGAAATAATTCCTGCATTTCTGTGAAAGAAGCCAGCTCTCAGAGGAACGAAAGCCTTAAGAAATTTGATGATCAACTCTTGCTATCATCGTCTTTAGAAATGTTGTGAGAATCAGTGGGGAGATCATTTCGTTGGTAAAATGCTTGCCATTCATTCAAGCATGAGGACTGGATTTGATTCCCAGAACAAATAAAGGAAAACAAAATCTGGGCTCGTTGATGCTCACCTTTAGTTCCATTTTCAGGAACTTAGAAATGGACAGATCCTTAAAGCTCATTGGCCTGGCATCGTATGAACAACTGCAAACAAGTCTCTCTCTCTCTCTCTCTCTCTCTCTCTCTCTCTCTCTCTCTCTCTCTCTCTCTCTCATGCTTGCACAGTAAAAGTGACAGAGGAAATAATTCATTTGGCAATGTACATTACCTGAGTTTGTTCCCTAGAACGTCTAGAACTCACTTAAGCCAGGGAAAACAATGCACATTTATAAGTCTAGCACTGAGGGGTTGTAGAGACAGGAAGCTCCCTGAGGCTCCCGTTCAAGTCACCCTAGCAACGTGGTGAGTTTCCCTATCTGAAAAACAAAACCAAGAACAGTGGTGTATGCCTGAGGAATGAATTCCCTCTCCCTCTGGTCCTTACACACACACACACACACACACACACACACACACACACACACACACACACACAATCTTGTTGCAAAATACAACTTTACCAGGTGTTTAATTATGTTATATTTTAAGTGATGTAGGAAATCACTTCTATCTTCTGTCTTTTAAACTGGCTGATTAATAATTCTCAAAATGTTTGTTAGTTTTGACAGACTACAATTAAATTGGTGCCAGAATGATTATTTTCTCCCTTTTCATAATACTTCATTTTAAAATTCCTTGCCATCTCATTCTAGAGCAGAGTTTTCGACTTAGAATTATTGATAACGGCTTCTCTCCTGTCCTTGGTAACCACTTTTGTGCCTATTAGGATGCACAGCATCCTCACAGCCCATGTAAACCAGACACAATAGTCCCTAAGCCCATGTCTGGAAGCCAGATAATCCCTAGACAGTAGAAATGTTCTGGCAAGGGGCAAATATGTCCTTAGTTTAAAAGTCACAGAGACAAGAGAGTTAAAATACTGTCCAATTTAAATAATACTTTACAGAAATTATAGAAGATTTCATTAATTTAAGAGAAGTTATGAATCCACCAAAAATATTGGCAGCTTTTATTAAAACATAAAATGTCTTATGCATAAAATGTAGAGAGCTAAGCAATTAATAAAATCCATAGCAGATATAGTGTCAATATATTGAAAACCTAGACATACTATTAAAATAGTATTTAAGTACACAAACACATGAGTAGTCAAAGGCTAGAAAACATGGAAATTTCCTACAGTGTAACACTCAGGTTCATTTTCTAGCACTTATACCAGCAATCATACAACATCCTGTAGCTGTAGTTCCAGCATATCTGAGGCCCACTTCTGGATTCAAGGAATCCAATGCACATGATGAGCATATGAACACATAGGTTGTTGTGCATATACCTATCAGCAAAATAAAGTATCTCTTTTACAATCTGCATGTTTGTCATTTACAGTGCATTGTTTGGATTAGATGAGAACTAAGACCTGCCTATTAGCTAAGTAGGGATACCTGATATAACATTTCTTCTTGCAGCCAAGCTTTTATTGTACAGACTTTCAGTGATACAGCAGTACTGACTGCAATGCTCCACCACGTTGTCCATCAGACATCCCATCAGGGATGAGAATGGACTCCAGGCAACCATGTGCTTTACTGAACACTGGCTTTCCTTCTGAGAACTTGAGATTTGTTAAGTGATGGGCCCATGGCGACTACCTGATTACTCCCCATTGAAAAGATTGCACATGGAGTTATTCATGAGCCTTCCTTGCAGACTGGATTCCACATGGGCTGCTGCAGTTCATTGTTTCAGAAGTTAAGCAAGCACTGGCCCCCCTTTGAGAGAATTTTCTCAAAGGTATATGCATGGTTTCCTTTGATTTATTTCAGGTACTCATTCCTGTGTCGTTTGCTCTGTATTTTCTAATCACAGTTGTAGGTACATCTAACACCTGAGTTTACACGTCTTCCTGGAGAAACAGAACGTGGTCTGGGTCATTGCTCAAACACAACGGCTTACAGAAATGGCACTCTGTACTTACAGGCGCCCTCTTGGGAAAATTTTTTTTGTTATGTATAGACAATTGCTTAATATTAAAATTCATCACATACACCTTTATAAAATTATTCATAACATTGCAATATTATGAATGTTGCATATTAATATGAAGTTTGATATAATATCAGTTTATTAATATTTGAGAGACTGATCATCAGTATAGGTCTGAATTAAAGAATAATGATCTGTTCAAGTTTGAACCATATTCTATCCTAAATTGTATTTCTTATGCCCATCCATTAATATAACACACCATTTATATCATGTACAATATAATATTGTCCTCTGAAGTTGTTAAAAATCTCTTTCCAAACTGCTTATTGATAAGTATATTCAGAGAGACATTGAAGGTGAAGAAAGAAACAAGCCAGAGAATGGGAAGGAGCCAGGAGATTGGAATAGATTGCCAGAGTTATTTTGAAAGCAAGCATAGCATTTCACTGAGAAGCTGAGAGAAGCCAGTTAGAATCAGTCAGCTTGGAGAGGAGTTTTGAGCCAGTACAGCTGAGTTGAACCTGCCACCCAGAGTTTAGAAAGAACTAGAAAGGGTTAACTTATTCAGAAGTTACCCTTACATATCATGGTTTTTGTGGTTCCAGAGTCCACCAACTATTGAAGTAACTTTCTTTCATAAAAATTGTATTACCTCACATGAACTATTTCTGGTGAGATAGTTGATGAACAAATGTGTTTCAATGCAAATAATCTATTTGTGGGCCTACAATTTACTTTCTGCTATATTCCTGAGCACGGAAGTAAATTGCACCAAGGATCACACAAATTCGGGAGCACAGTTACTATTATATGTTTTTACATTTATATTATCCACGTTTAAGTTGCTGGCGAGGATGTGGAGAAAGAGGAACACTCCTCCATTGTTGGTGGGATTGCAGACTGGTACAACCATTCTGGAAATCAGTCTGGAGGTTCCTCAGAAAATTGGACATTGAACTGCCTGAGGATCCAGCTATACCGCTCTTGGGCATATACCCAAAAGATGCCCCAACATATAAAAAAGACACGTGCTCCACTATGTTCATAGCAGCCTTATTTATGATAGCCAGAAGCTGGAAAGAACCCAGATGCCCTTCAACAGAGGAATGGATGCAGAAAATGTGGTACATCTACACAATGGAATATTACTCAGCTATCAAAAACAATGACTTTATGGAATTCGTAGGCAAATGGTTGGAACTGGAAAATATCATCCTGAGTGAGGTAACCCAATCACAGAAAAACACACATGGTATGCACTCATTGATAAGTGGCTATTAGCCCAAATGCTTGAACTACCCTAGATGCCTAGAACACATGAAACTCCAGACGGATGATCAAAATATGAATGCTTCACTCCTTCTTTAAAAGGGGAACAAGAATACCCTTGGCAGGGAATAGAGAGGCAAAGATTAAAACAGAGACAGAAGGAACACACATTCAGAGCCTGCCCCACATGTGGCCCATACATCTACAACCACCTAATTAGACAAGATGGATGAAGCAAAGAAGTGCAAGACTATACATGGACTGACCCTGGACTCTGATCTCATAGGTAGCATTGAATATCCTAGTAAGATCACCCACCAGTATAAGGGGAAGCCCTGGGTCCTGCTAAGACTGAACCCCCAGTGAACGTGATTGTTGGGGGGAGGGCGGCAATGCGGGGAGGATGGGGAGGGGAACACCCATAAAGAAGTGGAGGGGGAGGGGTTAGGGGGATGTTGGCCCGTAAACCGGGAAAGGGAATAACACTCGAAATGTAAATAAGAAATACTCAAGTTAATAAAAAAAAAAGAAAAAAAAGCCTTTTTATATTTATTTCAGGGCACGGATTATTGAAGTAACAGTGACTCATTTGTGTGAGTATACATTCTATTTAAAGTATTGGAATGCATTCAGTAAGAAATATCCACATGTCTAAGGAAACATACAGATTCAATTAAGAGTATAAATTACGAAACGAGATGGAGACTCCTAGATATAGGAATATATTTTAATAGTTGGAACCCCCCTATCTAGTAGGCTAGTTTGAGTCCTTAATGTATTTTGTGGAGATGGAAAAAGAATGTTTGCTCCAGATCTTTGTAAGTGATTATGAAGAATTCCTTTTCGATAAAATAGAATGCAAGGCACCGATGACCAACAAATGGACTTTCCCAAGCAGTTAAGTGATGAATAAGAATTGTAATGCAAATAGAAAAAAAATCACCGTCTAGCATGGATCTAGAATTGCTTGAAAATGAGTTCTGTAATAAGGCTACAACAGTTTCTTCCTGGGGCTACAGTGACAGCTACTACAATGTTGGCGGGAAAAAAACCAGAAATGCTTTGTCACATAGTTCTAGACTTCAGAAACTGAACATTTGTAACCCTGGGGATAAATCAAAATGCTAGCCAGGTGTGCACTTCTCAACACTCCAAAGGAGAGATTTTCTTTCTTTTTTTGTAGCTCTGGGTAGCTCCCATTATTTTTGGTGTGTGGCCACACATCTTTGTTCTCCACCCTCAGCGTCTACGTATCTCTACATCCTTTCCTATCCTCTGCTGTTTGTGGTCAAACTTCCCCTGGACTGATCTCTGGAAGGGACGTTTCACACTGGGCCCTATGTGGATGAGCTAGTACTGCCTTCTCATCTCAGTCTTTAGTTAACTGCATGTGCAGATGCTCTTTTCCATAGGAAGGTAGCCCAAGCCCTTCCTGAAACTAGGAAGTGAGACATTTGCAGAATCTTTCTTTTGTCTACTGTTGTCAGAATAACACACACTAATATAGAGTAAAACAGAATCCAAAATCTAAAATGACTTTACCACAAATGCACACACATGTATACAAACACACACACACACACACACACAGAAGCATAAACATATAATACTGTATTTTAAAATAGTTAAAAGTATTATTTTTAAATATTATATACATGGATTGGTGCTTAGCCTGAAGGAATTTCTTTGTACCACACGTGTGCCTGCCCTTATACCAAAGAAGAGCATCGAAACCTCTGGAATTAGAGTTACATATGGTTGTGAGCTGCCATGTGGATGCTGGAACCTAGGTCCCCTGGAAGAGTACCCAGTGCTCTTAACTGCTCAGCCATCTCTCCAGCTAGGAAGTAAAAGTACTATTGACATTATTTAGACACACGGTTTCACTTTCCTGAAGTATAGGATTCTGCAGGATAGTCAGAGTTCCTTAAACAGTATAGGGTGCTTCCTGAACGCTCTACCACCTACCTCAGTGATATGAATATTACGATCAGTGCCCCTTCCTCCCCACACACTATTGAAGATTCGTAACACCAAAACTCACTGACAGTATTCTTCTGGGTTCATAATTTTTTTAGTTCAAGTTAGAAAATAAATGACAGTCTTCTTAGTATAAAGGGACATTTCCCTCAGTCTTTTTCCATTTCAGCAGAGACACTTAATTCAAATTATATAAAATCTCAGCCTCCAAGCCAGCTGTGTTTGGTGTTTGTCAGCTGCTTCGAGTCATTTTTCTAACAGCTGGGTTTTTTTTTCAACCACATTTTACCTCAATTATCTTTCTCCATGATCTTCAAAGCTATTTCAAATGATTTTTCCTCCTGATTCAATACGTATGTTTATAGTAAGAAATTTAGAAAACAGAGAATGAGATGACAAAGGATTACGGAGTCAGCTGCAGTGCTCTCACTGGTTCAAGTGATATGGCTTCTTAAAAAAAAAAAACAGAAAAACAAACCCAGTGTCCCACAGAAATGCAAGCAGTCATACACACATGGAGACATACCCACATAGTCACATGTGAGTACACACTGATGCAGGCACATACACAGGCACACACACCCGGCCTTGCACAGGTAACATTTTACAGTTTTCAGTTCTGTTAGCCTTTGAGCACAGAAGAACTGCTCCCAGCCATCATCACCTCCTCATTTTCCTTCTCAGAGTCCTTGCCATTTTATCACTTTCATCTCTCACCTACCTGGCCTCACCTCAGATACTTCTTTTTTTCCTTACAACCCACATCTTATGTGATGAAAAACTTAATAGCCGAATCTAAAACAGCGTTTCTCAACCTGTGGATTCCAACCCCTAACCCTTCCAGAGAGGTTCCTAAGATCATTAGAACACGTAGATAGTTACATTATAATTCATGTCAGTAACAAAATTACAGTTATAAAGTAGTGACAAAAGTAATTTTTGGTTGGGGGGTCACTATAACACGAGGAACTGCATTAATAGGGTTGAAGCATTAGGAAGTTGAGAACCACAGCTCTGAAAGGACTTTAATAAAAGTAATCTGATCACTGACTCCTACCTAAATCTCTCACTGACAATCCCTGACCCAGACAATCAACATTTCCTTTCTAATCCATGGCAAATCTCTTCCAACCTGGCACCCTTATCAGGAATTGCATGTCAACCTGGACGTGCAGCTCTTCAGGGCATCCCTGTGATAAAATACCCAGGAAGAAGCAACTGAAGGAAGAGGAGGTTCACTTAGTTCATAGAACATTCCGTCTCGGTAGGCGATTGAAATCACTGTCAAAAGGGGATGATGCATATTTACTAATTGCTCAGCTTCTTTCCTTGATGTGTGCCGTCCAGGATCTCAGCCAGAGAATGGTTCCATCTGCAGTTAAAATGACTTTTCCTACATCTATTAAGATAATCAATATATGCCGAAAGCCCTGTCTCTGAGGTGATTCTATATTCTGAGAAGTTGACACATCGCACTAACCTCGTCACCATCAAATGGGAAATGAAACCCGAAGCCTGCATCCTATTTCAAGGAAGACCTGGAAGACAGGTTCCCTCCTGTTGCCCCCTGACTTGGTCTCCTCTCACCTTTGTTTTCCTCAGCTCCAGCCCCAGGGACATCCACAATGACCTTTGACACACTGCTGAGGAACTTGGCAGGTCTTCTCTGCAAACAGCCTGGTGTCCTGGGGCTCAGTTCACACAGCTATTACCACTTAATTTAGGTCTCATCCAAATGTCACCACCTTAGACACCCCCTCCTTATCCAAACTCTTCACAGAAGTCATCACCTGTGACTTTTCTTCGATATTCTGCTTAATATTTCCTCACAGCATTTATCACCAACTCTTATAGTAGACATCGATCTTCTTGTATTTTTCTATCTCCGTGATATAGGCTGAACAATAACAGAAACGCTACCAGTGTTTATCATTGTGTTTCCAATGCTTTGATAATGAGTGCTGCATACTAGGCCATTATTAGTTTAACTATACTCCTTTATTAGACACTTTTTATATGAGAGAAGTGGCCTTCTTGATTGTGTCTTATATGTAAACTGAAGTTAAATTATATTATTGAAATGTGTGAATTTTTCCAAGACTATCTTTAATGCCGTTTTTCATAAGCTAAGCTTCTCTCAAGTTCCTGAAAGAGTATTTTATTATAATTTTATCAGCACCGAGTATTATCATCTCTCTGTTTTCCATTAGCTTTTGAAAATAGATGTTTGATTTCCCCATTTTAAGTAGCATTACTTTGAAATCATTTAGGTAATAGGCCTGGGACACATGGAGCTTTCTGTAAAGAAAAGTAACTTTATAAGAAATTCTAAGCAAGGTATTTTGCCGTGAAGCCTTAAAATGTACAAAAATATATAAAAATCTTTACTTTAGATCCTTCCAAAAAGTAACTTTATTTTTCTGGCATTTTCCCCATAATATATCAAAGTGTTTACTTTGGTGAGATTACTCGTGTCCCAATGAAAACTATGGTTTGGTATCAATGACTAAATGCCATAAACATGCTGAATATCTCTGGACGTGTTTTTCAAAGAGACTAGAACACACGAGAGTGTGAATCAGTATTATTCCATGGTACATATTCCTCCTTACTACACACATTCACCATTGGTTATGGTGAAATGTTTTACTCTATTAAGTGATAATGTGACTGCCAGACAAAAGTATTAGAAGGACAGGACTAATGAGATTTCTCTGCAGCTCAGAGCTCCTGCTGCTTTTGCACAGGACTGGGGGTTAATGCCCCGCATTCGTATGACAGCTCAAACCACATGTGACTCTAGTTCTGGGTGATTAGATATTTTCTTCTGGCTTCATTTGACATTAGGGCATATACGTGCATTCACACAGACAAAACACTTATGCACATACATTAAAATAAATAAGTATAAAAACTTTGAAGCATCTTTGTGAGATCCAGTTCAAATTAATAATGAAACTGGTTGTACTCCCTTTAAAGTCAACACCAAGTGGAAAAGTCTGTGATTCAGACATAGTTCTTCCTTTTTACTATACAACTGTACACCTCACGGTTGTTTCAGACACATAATATTATTTCTTTCTTCTACTACTTTGCTTCAAAATCCCTAAGGAATATCCTTAATTACAGAGTTTCTGACACTTTGCTGGCATCAAATAAATATTAGCAGAGTATATAAAAGTTAATGTTACCAGGTGAGGGGAAATCCCATATTCCTAACATTGCCTCCAAGTTCTGTTCAGCTTTGGAATTGTCACTGATAAATTTTCCAAGGGTTTATGAGAGAAGAATAGATAATTTGAAGAGACACAAAAACAAAAGCTAACAAACACAAAACAAACAAACACCAGGAGAGCAGAGGAAACTATGGTCCAGACTCCACCAGGAAGAAGAAAGAAGGCTGAAGATTCTAGCATATACAGATGACATCACGTCCTCTGCAGATTCAGAGTAGAGAAGCATACCATCATGTCTCCTACATTGTGAAACTGTGTCATTACATCCATCTGAAGAGAAAATATCTCTCTTCTTGGCTCTCATTGTAGGCTGGATAAGTCACCTTCTGCTGTACATCTGGATAGTACAGTAGATTTACAAGTCAACCGAGGTCCCTACAATACTGTTGGTAACACTCATAGAACTGATGTGTGTATATTGCATGTGTGTGAGAGTTGTGTGATGTGGTGTGTGTGTGTGTGTGTGTGTGTGTGTGTGTGTGTGTGTGAGATGTGGTGTGTGTGTGTGTGTGTGTGTTTTCCCTGTGAACTCATTTGAGGCAGAATTATATTTTCACTATTTAACAACTGTGTGAACAAAATCTTCAGGTTAACTATTTATGTATCCTGACCAGAATTGTAGAGGTGTTCAGCTGAAATCCAAGTTCACAGTCACTGAAAGTCAGCATTCATTCTTTTTGGAAGGTAGGAAGTTGTAGGTTACAAAAAAGTGGAAAGGCACAATGCTGTGTTTCTTCATTCGTTGTTACTTACCATTCATTGTTTCCATTATCTACTAAATCCACCCATTTATTTTTTCTTATATTCATCTCCCATTTTCCTCACTCCCATTACCCTAAATATATTCCATAAGAATTATATTTCACATACTGAGCTTATTTTCCCCATACCAATAAAACATTAAAATAACTTATACTCCTTTTGATAAATGGAGTTATTTGAACTTCATAAAGCACTAAGAAAAAATTTATAGTGTAACTGCATAATAAACACAGCCAGTGGAAGTCTTGGAGGTCTGGAAGGGAAATGAAACAATGTCCGCCTCCTCCCATCTCATATATCTAATCCAATTTTCAGATCCAAGATCCATTCTACTCATTTAAACAGCACATAAACTTCTTTGACATTTAATTATATTATGTATATGCCTGGTACGATAGGAGAACTGACAGAATGAAAAGTTCATTGAGTCTTTTCCTGGCTGCTAACCAATGAAATGCTCTCTGAGACAGGGCAGTGGTTAACAAATGCAGATAGGTGTAAGGCCACAAGCAGTAAATTCTCCATCCTTAAGAAACCAACGGGAAGGACTTGAGGGTGCAGCTTGGTAAACTGTGTCTTAAATTGACAGGGAGTTTTTGTTAAGATCGAAATGAGATTGAATAGGCCCAGCATGAGCTTGATACGAGCTTGTATCACCAAGAGACCTTTAATTCAGTATAATTATTGGCTTCAGGTAGAAGACAAGTTACCTCTATTCTCAATACTTGCCTGCTATGGGGGCAAGGAGAGACTAGTGGAATGGTGTTTTGTGTGCACTTAGCCTTTTTGTGCCCAGATTGAATGTGGAATGACTATTCATTTATGAGAATGTGTGTATAGGGGAATGACCATAAAAGCCAGAAGAGGACTCTAGATTACCAGAACTAAAGTTATAGGCAGTTGTGAACTGCATACTCTGGGAACTGAATTCTGGACCTTTGCAAGAGCTGCAAATGCTCTTCACTGCTAAGTCACCACCTAGTCCCCCCTCTAGACCCCCCGAGATAGATATTTAATCCCAATTGGTGCTTACATTGCATTTTTAAACATTAAAATAAGGGTTTTCAAGGTTAGAGATAGAGAAAGTTGGCATATCTTTGTGACATTCCAAGAGGAGAAATATGCAGACATATTTCATCTAGAAAGGTGTACATGGGGAATCATACCACCAGGGAATTGTTTATGGGGACAATTTTTCTTTACTTAAATCATCGTGAGTAGTATAATCTAGCTCCTGTCAGACAAGGCCCATCTCTCAGCCGCTGTCTGTTCTGATGTCTTTTATCAACCCAGGGCTCCCTAGGCTTTGGCTTACGTCTGAGAAATATGAGTCCGGTCAGCAGACAAGTTCAGTGCAGGAAGTGTCTAAGACAGGCACATGGAAATCTCCATGGCTCTTTTGTTCTCTATGTCCCAAAGTCTTTGTTTTTATCCACTTATATTTAAAAATAATAATCAATGCATTTAAGATGCATGTTGAATTTATGTACAGTGTAAGAAAAGTCAGATTGAGGAGTTAATTTAGGTGTTTCTAACTCCTAGTATGCTTTCCTTTGTGAGTTATGTTTGGCGATTGGGCAACTTGCTTCAAGTTTTCTAACATGTGCAGGGAAACATTGTGTAGATAGGAAAATAGGACTTCTTTCAAGGAAACATTTTATGAATACCTTCAGACTCACACAAAAACTGTGAAGATGGTATTGACATTACCCTATGTCACACATTCAAGTTCATCAATTCTTCTTGTTAAGATTTATTTTCCCTATTTTAGTATATGTGCATTTGTATGAGGAAGTACATGTAGATACAGGCGGCTGCAGAGCCCAGAGGAGCTACTGAAGCTTGCAAACTTTCATCCTAAGGTACTGGGGTCTGAAACTAGATCCCCCCAAAGAGCAACATGCACTTCCAGATGAGCCATCTCTATCATCTGCTTAACTGAATTTTGCTACCTAATGTTATGAAAGCATCTGGCTCCTGGGTCTGTTTGTTTGGTAAAATCAAACAGCTAGGTGTTTGTTTTTAAAACACTTCCTCCTTCCTTCCTTCATTCCTTCATTCCTTCGTTCCTTCGTTCCTTCGTTCGTTCGTTCCTTCCTTCCTTCCTTTCTTCCTTGCTCACTTCTGCTTCCTCTGTTTCTTTGTCTTTTTGAGACAGGATCTCTGATTGGCCTGGAAGTCCCTGTATAGACCTCACCGATACCCACTTGCCTCTGTCCACCCTGAGTTCTGTGCTGATACTAAAGGGATATGCCCTCACATCTTGTACTTGTTATCATTCTGCCTCTAGTTCCCAAGTACTGGAATTAAAAGTGTGTGCACTGACATCTGGCTTATGTACCACTGGACATAACCTAGGGCGTCATATATGTGAGACAAACATTCATGAATTGAGTTGTATCCTCAGTTCTGCTCTTTCTACTTTTTTAAATCAATTGTTCCTTAATTGTAATATGTACATAGTAATATAGAGTCAATAATTTGACTCATAATATAATCTCTATATTAACATGTACATATTAAAATGTGTTAGAGTCCTGGACTGACTGAAGGAAGAAGCAAGCTGAGAGCTAGGCACCAACATTCATAGCTCTGTGCTTCTTAGACTGTGGACGTACTCTCAAACTGACCAAAATAACCTTTGCTTTCTCTAAGTTGCTTTCACCAAGTAGCTTTGACACAGCCACGAGACACATCCTAATGCAGCCTAAAGACAGCAATGGGTTTTAGTAAAGGGTATGTGCCTCAGATATACTTCTTTCCATGGAAACAGAAGCCAGGTTTAAATCACCTCCCACCACCCATGACAACAACTCCACCTAAAACCTAGTAATCCCAGCTATATCATGGATCTCTCCACAAGTAATAAGAATACTATGAAAATTAAGTGCTCCCTCATGAATTTTGTTAAAGATTCCAAAGTCTGTGAGTATAACTTAGGTTGGAAAACATAGTACATTTTCCATATACATAAAAGACAACATAGCAAAGGTGTAAGAACCATGTGCAGTGCACAGTTTCTAAGTGGGATGGTTAGCTCTGGCCCTGACAGCACCAGGCCAGTGCTTACTACGCACCAAGTTGCCTGCAGATGGAACCCAAAAGCAGGTCAACCGATTCCTTGTGATGATCACCTCTTTCTTTCCGCTTCCTTTACTTCAGCCCTGAGTACTCTATGCTAGGTGATTTCTCCATATTGTTTTGAAGTCACTTGTCACACTTGAGGGGACAGCGACTCATAAACAAATGGCTGGATGCACCGTCAATCACCTAGTATTTGAGCTTGGACTTGATGTTGAGTGTCATTCTGTCAGGCAGGTGTTTATAGAATAGTGATTCAATGCTCATCGTGGGCCCTGGGGAACTCAGCAGGGTCTGCAGAGCGAAGTGGATACATAAATAACAAGGACACACTTAAGGGCTATAAGGATAACCCTGCCATGTTTGATTTCACCATGGCATGTGTGCTCTGTCATAAGAGTCAATGGAGAAAAAAATGATTACTGCGAATTAAACATTAATTGTAGGATTTCAGGATCCCGGATGTGATTTTTGATTCCTTGGAACTCACAGCTTAACTACTTCCGCATCCTCTTACACATGCATGTTAACCTGTGTATCTTGTTGTGTTGCCAGTACTGTGTATGGGGACCACTTAATCATATAGAGTGCTCAGTTCTATTTCTTGATCATGTACCTTTCTGATTCGTTTTATTTGAAATGAATTTTGGCAGACATTATTTTACAACGATATAAACCTCACAGAAACAGTGAGTGGTTAAGTACAGAAAATTTCCAAGTGCCCCCTGCTTCCTTATAATTATAGCTTCAAAATACAAATGGTTTTTTGAGAATTAAGTCTACAACCAGGAATTGATCTTATAAAGATGTTCTAATTTGTGCTGAATAAGACAAGACAAGCTGCTATTCAGTGTCCTCATGTTTTATTTTAGTAAAAGATGATAACTCAAATCACCAAAAATGAAGTCAGAATCAATAAACTCCAGTATATTCGTTACATGGATTTTTTTCATATGTGAAGGATATTTTGTGGGATAATTAATGAAAACATAAAAGATATCATATCAAGTAAAAAAAAAACTCAATCCAGTGGCAAATGCATGATTTCAGTACAGTGCTATGGATATAAGAAAACTAAAATAGTTATGTGTACATTTGCACGTTCTTATGGAGTAGAAAGGCTCATAAAAATGAACAACAGTGGTGGGGAGTTGTAGAGTGGTAGGGACTCTGGAGAGAAGATATACGATTAGTTTATAGTCCATTGTGATCATTTATTTATGCATATTCATGCTTTGTGAAACATGGTACCTGTTTTTGTTTAAGTAAACAAATATATAAATTTAGTTTGAAGGTTCTTTTTTAATGAGCCAACGATTCTTCATATGGAAAGATGAAATGAAGTGGTCCACAGAAAAAGTGAATGAAGCTGACCTGCATGTTTGAATCTTAATGTGGGGCTAATTAATGAATTAAATAAATGCTTGTAACTTGAAAGTAATGGTAACACCCAAAAAACCTTAAAAACATTGATGACTTTTATTTAAGTCATAGGGAAGGGTCTGACCCTGACCTTGTCAGTTTCAGGGGACACAGTTTTAATTACACGTCTTTCATCTTTATATCAACTTTACTGATCTTTTCATGTCTATGAGTCTGAATATGGTGTATAGACCAGCTACAGTATTTGATGCACTTTTTCAATGCAAAAATTCTTATTATCATATAAGAATTAATTATTAAATAAATCATTGAAGCATCTATTGTTATTAATAGATCTATGTGAATATATTTCTTTAAAAACTGCAGGAAAAACTTGTGAGCCCTGACCAATTGGTGAGGTATATTATTTTTTTTTTTTTTTTTTTTTTTTTTTTTAAATCTTTTCTCATTTTGTTTTATTTTTTATTTATTTTTTTTCCGGAGCTGGGGACCGAACCCAGGGCCTTGCGCTTCCTAGGCAAGCGCTCTGCCACTGAGCTAAATCCCCAACCCCGGTGAGGTATATTATTAAATATACGCAGGAGAGACTGCAGGAGATGACCCTGCAGGGGCGAGGGAAGTAAATATGCACCAGAGAAAAGTGGAATAAGAGGACATAATAAGATAGTAAGGTTAACCAAATAAAGTATTCTCCTGAAGGAATGAATTGTTGTACTGGCTGCACTGACTTCTGTCAATAACTGAAGAGACTTCTGGGAAAACTTTTACAATTGATCCTCTTGCTTTATTCCCCCTAATTTTTCTAAAAATACTACCTTTCGAGATT
The DNA here is from genome assembly GCF_011064425.1 of Rattus rattus. Taxonomy (NCBI): domain Eukaryota; kingdom Metazoa; phylum Chordata; class Mammalia; order Rodentia; family Muridae; genus Rattus; species Rattus rattus. The sequence continues at coordinate 65,807,117 of NC_046159.1, forward strand.
ATTTTGTTTCTTGGTGCTTATTATCTTGCTACTAATAATTTGGAGGTGAGGGTTTAAAATTCCATGAAGCCATCTCTCTATTTAAACTACCTAAATATCAAATACTATATGTGAAATCAAGGTCACAAGACTAGCCTGTGTCTATCTGTTTTTCTTGTCTTCTTGGAGAAGTTGGCCTTGCTGGTATCTCACAGAACATGATAAGGAAAATATATCATGGACCTTAAATATCTTATATCTTATTACCTTTGGCATAATGTGTTAAAAGAATGATAAAGAATAGATAATTATAAGACAGAAAAGTACAAAGGCTTTCAGAGCACTTGGGGGGCATCTTGGTTGTGTTCAGACCATGAACTAGAGAGCAGTTGCATAGTTGCTGAACCCTATTCATATGAGACTTTTATTCAGTGTCAAGAAAAAGATGAATCCATATGGCTTTTCGTGATGATTTATATCCATAATCTGTATTTATTATGTATTTTGGAAGTTGACTCAGGTCTGCAGAGTTCACTGACCTCTAGCAAGTGACACTGGCCCTATTTTTACAGCCTGTTCTCTCTCTGTAATGCCATTCAAATAGGTCCTTGAGTCACCTGACCTTAGAATGTTCTTAGTGGTAAAGTGTTTCCTTAAGAACACTGCTTCCGTTCATCAGAAAGCCAAGCAAAAAGAAACAACTGTTCCCAATTTGGTAGAATTGACTCCATGGTTGTCAACAAATCCTAAGTATTGAGATTGAGCCATCACTAAATTAGATCCTAAAACTGTGATAATTTCAATATTTATTGTTAGCCAAGATCATGAAATTCTAACAGGGAGGTAGCCATACTCTGTAGCTCAGTGGTTCTCAACCTTCTTAGTGCTGCAACCTTTTAATACAGTTCCTCATGTTCTCATGACGTGCAACCATAAAATTATTATGCTGCCACTTCATACCTGTAATGTCGCTGTGAATTGTAATATAAACATCTGTGTTTATCGATAGACAATACCTTTGCAAGGTCATTCAACCCACAAAAGAGTTGCAAACCATAGGTTAAGAACCATTGCCATTGCTCTAAAGGATCCAAGGGTCAGAGACAGAAGGTAGAATCCAGAAGTTACTTACTTGCCTAGCATGGCTTGGGTGCATAAGGCTCTGATTCTGACCCAAGCAAATGTTACAAGGGGTAATGTGTACAAAGAGAGAGAAAGGAGAAGAAGGAAGATTTCCACATGGGAAGAACTTCCTGAGAGCCAGGGCATTTACCAACAGCAGGCATGGCTGATTCTGGTGTCACTGAAGCAAGCAATTGCAGTAGTTAGATAATTCATTCTAATGTTAATTGACAAACTGAACACTGTGGGCAATCAGCTTAGAAGTGTGTTCTGCTTGCTGGTGAAATAGGTCTCATTGATAAATTAATTGACACAATTACTATGTAAATAAAATAAAGTGAAAGACATGTTTGTGCAAAGTAGAGGGGGATTGAAGTGATGCACCACAGAAGTTCTAAGCTATGGAGGCAGGGCACTGAGAAGTAGTTGACTTAATTGTCAAACAAATGTCACTTTTCAATGATCAATAATGGCCTCAGAAGAGTTAAGAAATGTGCAAGACACATCTAGGAAATGATTAAATTCTATTATTCCAGTTTTGATTTCAGAAGTTCTGAGATTGTCCCAGTCACAGCTAGTGTCTACAGGAATGTTTGTTCTTACCCACATTGCCTGCAACTTCCTTAGGTAACTCTTTGGTCTCATACTAAAATGGAAAGTGTTCTGAAACAGGTTTAAATGCTGTTAAAGCAGGAGATGTTTTTAATCCCTTGCTGAATTTGTACTACTGAACACCGGGTACAGCATAATCACCTTGTTTTGTCCATCTCATTTTATATTAAAAGATTGGGTTTTATTCCTTAGGTATTAAGGCCTGTGATCCTTAGCACAGTGTCTGACATCATTCATTAAATCTGATCCTGTTGGAAATAAAACTAAAGGGTTTCATGCTCTCCCAAACTTTGAGTGAGTAGCAATCTGGATCAGGTTCTTTAGGAAAGCTAATGAGGGTACAGACAGTAAAAGAAGCATTGATGGTGTGGCTTTACCTTCTAGTGAAGGAAGTGAAAAGTGAACTAGAAAGTATCCTTCTCTGTGATGTTTATATAAACTATGTCTTCTTTCTTGCCCCCTATTTAATTTTTAAAACAATCTATTACTCATTAACTTAAATGTTTTCTTTCAGAATATTTTGAGAAAAAAAGAAATTTATTTTCCTTTGATTTGGTGTGTTCCTTAGTGAGTGGAAACCATTGTAGCATTTACTGAGCAGAAAATGGTCCTTGAATCATAATTTCCATTAGAAGAACTAAAAGGAGAAAACACAATACAGTAGCTGGCAGCTGTGTTTTCCTCTTGACCACAACCTTTCCACTCATCACATTCAACATGGAGTCTGAAGGGATATGGTCCTCACGTGCCTTTCCAACAGAATGCAATGGTTAAGAAAGGGAAGAAGTATAAATTGACAGGGATGCGTTTATTAATGTGCCTTTTTTCAGTCCTTCACGGATAAAATAGTGACACTTTATCACGTCATGTATTCTTTTTCCTTTTTTCTTTTTTCTTTTTTTTTTCAGAGCTGGGGGCCGAACTCAGGGCCTTGTGCTTGCTAGGCAAGCACTCTACCACTGAGCTGAATCCCCAACCCCTCCACATCATGTATTCTTAACAGTATCCTTTATAAGAGAAATGTCAAAAAAATGGAAACCAAAGACTTAAGCACACATGTCAGACTTATGCCATTCTCTTCAACACTACAACCCATATTTCTAGATGGTTATACATACTTAGCCTTGTACCTAAACCATCCATTGAAAAAGTAGATTGTTTTGTTTAGAGGATTTTTCAAAGATAACATGATCACTATAATGCCTCCTTGGAGTAGAGATATCACTGATCATGTATCCATGGTCATGCAAAAGAATGAGACAAATGGGGCTATAGAAGTGATAGTGTTGATGGGGAGGTTGAGATTCCCTAGTAGAACATAGGAGGGCCACAGTGCCCTTATCTGTGACTCTAACATGTATCCCCTCTGTACCCTTTCAGCAGCAATCAATCTTGCATTATTAGAAGTGGAAAGTCAGCTGAAGACCAGACTCTGGTTCAGCCTTCTTGAGGTCAGTGCTCATGACTGGTGGGACTTTGTGGTGATTCAGCTGTTTTTATGTCACTCACACTGCTGTCAGTGCCCCTCTCCAATACTGTGTCTATAAAACTCATGTGCTCAAGACAACTGGACATAGGTGGACTGGCTTCTGCAGTTGGTGCCCTATCAGTGGTGAATAACAGTTCATGTTGGGGTTGGGGGATTTAGCTCAGTGGTAGAGAGCCTGGAAAAGGCCCTGGGTTGTCCCCAGCTCCGAAAAAAAAAGAACCAAAAAAAAAAAAAAAAAAACAGTTCATGTTAGTCCCTAGAAAATGTTAATTCAGTAACAGAAAGTGACTTGTGAAATGCATTTACGTGTGAAATGCTTCCATGTTGCATTTCCATTCAAAGTCCATACTCACTGCCCTCTGCCCTTCAATCTAAATTGCACACTTATAGGAGACCAACGCATCTACTTTCCGTTTCTATAGACTATCATGCTGTGGTCTAAATCTTCTACCCTCTGCCTCCATGATCACCTGCTGAGTTCTAAGAGTTTTCCTGTTGGCAAGGGCGTCCATCACAACAGGAAAATATCCTCCATCTCTCACAATCACTCCTGACACCGGCCCCATCTCTTTCTTAAATTTTAGTCACATTTTAACTTACTTTCAAAGTTAACTTCTTTTCTTTCTATTTATCATCCATGCTTATTTTCTTTCTATTTATCACTGTTTAATGTAACCTTTTAGTCATTCTACTATACTGAAAGTATTGTATTTGATACAATTTGATATGGTTGTTTGTATTAAATTTAAGCCATGCTTAATTCTTATAAGTTGGCATTTTCCAGCAGTTCTTTCAAACTTCGGTGACTAATATATCTTTTTCTACGGTTGGTTTCTTTTCTGTGTTTGGTTTTAAGACAAGGTCTTATGTAACATGTAGCCCAGACTGGCCTTGAACTTACAATATAGGCAAGGGTGACCTTGACTGTCTAATTCTGTTTGTACTTGTTTGTAACTTCTGCGTGTGGGAATTATGGCTATGTACGTACCACCATGACTGCTTTATTTGATGGTAAAGTCCAAACCAGTGCCTCTTGCCTACTAGATAAGAGTTTAATTTTCATTTCTCACAACTTCTTTTCAGAATGTATTTTATTCATTTTTCCATTCTGTCCCTGTGTCCTCTAGCATCTCACTGCACCACTTAAGAGGAAATACAAGGGTAAATTAGAATCAGAGCCAAAACAATCTAAGTTGCTTTGAAAGTGAATGGGAAGCTTAAAAAGTGTTCCAGAGCACCATGGAAGCAAGGGAGAAATAAAACAACAGTCTATTGATCTTCATCTCTAGGAAATTGACTCTAGGATATAGTTTTATGGTTAAAAACAATGGATGCATTTTTATATGTTAATCTGAAAGGAGTCCAGGTTTCCAAACATACAATATTGTTAGAGTGGGGTTAGCTTAAAGAGAGTTTCTGACAACATGTCAACCAGTGTCATAAAGCAAATGAGGAAACTGAAACTCTTCTACAAAAAGAAATAGAGAAGTGAGTTTAATTACAAAGCTGGTGATGTTGAAAGTTCACACTTATAATATGTGGTATATTCTGTCATGAGTGCTGTTACTGCCCTAATAAAATGGAAAAGCATCAAGGCATAGAAGGACCATGAAACAGTTGTGACATGTGTGTTCGTCATTTCATTTCATCAGTTTTCTGTTGGCTGTGCCAATTTGGGCAGATGGTTTGGCAACCATTAACATATTTGACATTAATTTTTCTATTAAAATCAATGTGAGTAAGCATGTCTTAATGAATATATATTCATATTTATAAATATAGTTATATATTCAATATATAAAATTAATATATAAATTCATATTAATAAATATATAGACATAAATATAGATATAGATAGATACTGAATGCTTATAGATATAGATAGATACTTAATTTGAGAATGTGCTCTGTAATCAGAGTGAGTATGAAGAAATGTAGCAAATACTTGGATGGCAAAACAGAGCCAAAACCTTCCTGGAATCATGCATTTGATTAATTTATTTTAAAATAAAAACTGCGCTTTGCTTAAACATGTCTTCAACCCTATATTCACAGACTTGAGATAAGCCATAAAATGTGAGTAGGAAAATCCATGCCTCCATCTCTACTGTAGTGGACTCCAGGAAGGAGCGTGAATTATCTCCAATCAAGGAAACAACCTGGCTCACTTTCTCCTCAAAACTAATGTACTTTGAATGTTTTAATGTTTTGAAGAAGGAAAAACCTGTCATCATCTCTGGAACATCACAAAGAATATAATGTTTTTCTTCTTCATGTAAATTGTACAGAACTGGGTTGAGAGAAGGTGTCTGTGTTTGTCATTTCAATGGAACTTGGGAGATGGTGTAATTAAAACAGTTGATGATACCACTTATTGAAATAATTCCCTCAACTGCTTTGGCTCCTTAAAATGAAGTTCTTTGCAAAAAAGCCTTTCAGTAATAAGGTAAGGACACATTCAGTCAGTAACAACCCCATCCAACTGAGTGGTCAGTTTTCTCTGAAGACTGGTATTCCCCTGGTATAAAAGTAAGATACAAAGAAATTATAATAGTTTATCCCAACAGGGGACATGAAATAAACTCCACACAAAATTAAAAATTTAAACATAAATAATAATTACTCCATAGAGAGTTTACCCATCTTCAATTGCTTCATCTGGCCTCTTGGGTCATCTTCATGATAGCGGTTTACAGGGTACACTAGCCCATAGTAAGAAGATATATGTTAAGAGGTCACTGGCTAAACTATTGTAGGCTGGTTTTCCAAAATGGGATCAAATAATCTCATAAATGAAGAAAAATGGAAACATATTTGGTCATGGAAATATTCAAGTCAATTAAGATAATATAAAATGTCACATTTCAAATGTGAACAAGAAGGGTCATAGATCACACATTCTTTTGATAATAGTATATGTTTTGTGATTGATTTCAGAATATGTGGTAAAACACAGTCTTGATGATACTAAAGATAAAGATATGAGATGCCAAGAATTCAGACAATGGAGAATTTTCAATAAAAAGACAGCCAGATATTATATGAGAAATGAAAATAAAATAAATAAATAAAATAAATCTGCAAGGATAGAAGGTCCTCCTGGTGGAGTGAAAATGGACATTACAATATGAATTGAAGCACATATTCTAATGAATAATGAAACAGTCTATGAATTTATCATCTTCTAAAATGAAGAAAAATGTTTCCCAATAGATTCATTGGTGGCATTACAGTGAACCATAACAGTCAGGCATCATCTCGGTCAGGACTAAAACAGTGCTCACCAGGACTGGCTGCATGAATAGAACATAGATCAAATGTGAAAGAACTATTAGTCAATAGTTTAGAAAAAATGCAAGCAGGTACAAGATACTAGAGGGAGAGAGAGAGAAAATTACTTGACAGAAGCAGGAAGTTGTGTTTCTACATAGAACTCTTCAAGTGAAGGCTGAAACAGTGCACAGTGATAGTTTGGTAGAAGGTATTTAACATAAATTGTATAATACCACTGAACTCTCCCATCCCCATAATAATTATTTACCTACATAAAATAGTAAAACTCTACCACTTATTTGTGAAGCAACACAAACACCAAGACATTTTTTAAATGAATGAAATAATATGCATGCTTTCTAATTAAAACTGAAAAATGAAGATGAAAGAGCATGGCGCCTCACATATATAATCTTAGCACTTAGATGCTGGGGTAGGAAGGTTGCAGTGTTCAAACTCAGCCTTTAGATAAACAGTGAGTTCAAGATCAGCTACTGTTAAAGTGTGAGACCTTGTCTGAAAACACACAGACACAGACACACAGACACACAGACACACAGACACACAGACACACAGATACACACACACACACACACACACACGTGCATGAGCACACAGAGAGAGAGAGAGAGAGAGAGGGAGACAGAGAGAGAGAGGTAGGGAGAGAGAGAGAGAGAGAGAGAGAGAGAGAGAGAGCGCACAAATAAAGGGTAACTAATAATGAAGGAGAAAAAGAGTAAAGTGAAGCTAAAACCTCTCATACATTTTTGCTTTGACTTGACTATTCCTATTCCTTGAAATACTTGCTCTATTGAAAGCTAGGTTTCCTAATTTCTAATCCAGAAAGACCCTGGAAACATGTTTATCCCAATTGTTACTCAGCACTGTATAACTAATGCAGTGAAGCAAATGATTATGTTTTAAAATAACTTAGTAACTCCCTCTCTCTCTCTCTCTCTCTCTCTCTCTCTCTCTCTCTCTCTCTCTCTCTCTCTCTCTCTCTCTGTGTGTGTGTGTGTATGTGTGTGTGTGTGTGTATGTTTGTGTCTGTGTATGTGTGTATGAACGATCTCGCATGTGTGCAGTCCATGTCTATGTGCACATACACAACCTACATGGGAACAAATGTTCACATGCACATATGCATGGAGATGTATGTTTTAAAAATAATAGACAAGCACTTCTAAAACATAGTAACAAATGCAATAAAAGCATAGAGGAAAAGATTAATTGATTTGATTATGTAAAAATAAATAGTTCTAGTGATAAAACATAAACAAAATTAAATACCATGAAGATGGACAGGAGTATACTGGAGAACTCAGAACTCATTGCCTTACAGATATAAGATCTTAACTAAATTTCATTATCATGTACTCATATAAAAGGGAAAATATCCAGTTTGTTTGTACTAATGACTGAACTGATGATTTCCCTAAAATACAGAGGAGACTAGATTGCTATTGAAACTACAAAGCTAGCAATATTTAGGAGTATTGTAAATAAATTGTATGAAACTATTTAAAATATCTCCTGTCTTTCTGAAGTGTTTGGTCAGTCATAACAGCATAGATAAGTGGACAACCACAGTGACGATGCCCATCACACTGATTCAAGTGCCAAGTAGCAGATTTTCCACTAACAAAAACTTAGTATCTGTCTGCTAAGCAGAGCCAATCTCCCAAGGAGGAACAGGTATACAGTTCTGAAGCAAGCAGAAAGATTTCCATCTTTGAAGAGAATTCACCTCAATTTCCATGATTTCTATCCATTCCAGGTAAGTTCATGAACCTCTGATTCAGAAATTTTCATTATTTTGATTCTGTACTCAAAAAGCCACCATAAGATTCCTAGGCAAAAGGGCTGGAGAGATTGCTTAGAAGATAAGAAGAACAATGTTATCAACTAACCAGGCCACCCATAGCTCGGAGGGACTAAACCAACAGCCAAAGAGTACTCATGAAGGGACCCCTGGTTCCAACTGCATTTGTACCAGAGGATGGCCTTGTCAGGCATCAATAGGAGGAAAGGCCCTTGGTCCCGTAAAGGCTTGATGCCCCAGTGTAGGGGAAAGCCAGGACGGTGAGGTGGGAGTGGGTGGGTGGGGGGTCGGTGGAGGGAAAACTAGGAAGCGGAGTAACAATTGAAATGTAAATAAATAAAATATCCAATAAAAGAAAAGATTGCTGAGTTAATGAGGTCAAGAACACAACAAAAGATCCTGCATAATCAACTAATCTGGGCCCATAGAGGCTCCCAGAAATTAAACCACTAACCAGAGAGCATGCATGCAACGGGCCTAGCCCCACTGTCCATATGTAACAGTTGTACAGCTTGGCCTTCATGTGGGACTCCTAACAACAGCAGGAGGGACTGTCTCTGACTCCGTTGCCTGCATTTTGGACCCCTTACCTTCACTAGGCTGCCTTGACCAGCTTAAGTAGAAGATGCACCTACTCATACTGCAAGCTAATATGCTAAGGCTCCTTGATATCCATGGGAGGCCTTCCCTTTTCTGAAGAGAAAGGGAGGAAGAATGGATGCGTGGGGAAAGGGGAGGCAGAGGGAAAAACTGGGAAAAGATGAGAGTAGGGAAACTTCAGTCAGGATGTTAATTAATTATATTATATTAACAAAAAGAATCATGGGGAAGTATGTTTCTGGAAGAGAATGAACTCACGTAATAGACCATTGAGTACCTCTTCTTCTTGAGACTAGTCCTGCTGCTGGTAAAACAATAAAGTATGTTCAATTTTGATTTGGATGTCCATAGTGTCTGTCTACAGAGGACATAATGTCTGATCACATTGACTTTAAATCTTTCTAATACCTGACATTCTGTTTCCAGTGTGAAATAATAAGCCAGAAAGGGCTTGGGTAGTTTGGCTCTGTGATCATTTCAATTGGCAAGACTTCATTTCTTAGGCACTAATATTATTTTTTGAGGATTTCAGTAACAGTATATTTGGGAATTTCAAAACTCCAGAGACCCATTATAGTATTTCAATGTTCTGGTTGATTTAGTGACACTTGTAAAACCATCAGTCATCTATGCTGCCACCACCAGTCTTTTGAATTAGACTTATCTCCTTTAAGGATAAATGGTTGAATGGGAAATGGTCTCTGATTACCTGAGCATGTCACTTCAGGTGATCCTGAGTCCTCTGAAGAGTCTTATCTCCCAACAAGCTTTCGGGAAAGGAGGAAAGCTCTTAAATGCTCAAGAGCACAGATTTCTGTTTTAACTCTTGCATAATAGCATCTTATTAGGGCTCAAGTCTTGTCTATGTGGTATCTAAAAATGGAGCCCTAGAGCTAACTGGAAGAGAAATCACTGTAATGCACATTTCAAAGAGATTCTGTTAGTTCTTCTAACCCTGCACTTTGAAGTGTTCTGAGAACAGAATAGTGGCACTTGGGGAAAAGAGTTTCAAAATGTCTTCTTGCACATTAGCATTGTACAGCCCTTTGAGAGAGGATAAGAGAGACGTGCATAGACCCATTAGACAGTTAAGTATTTCTTACCAGCGCTACAAAATCATGAATGATATAAATACGAGTTATACCTCAACCTGACTTTGTGTTTGCTGACAATTACACCTTTGCTTCTTTGGCTGCAACAGATACTCGAAGTGGAGCACCTGCTAAGATGAACTCTTTTCCTTCTTAATGGCTGAAAGCAAATTTCTGTGGCAGTTCCTAGATTCCTTTCAATGAAGAAGTAGAAGAATGGAACACATTTAGCACACATAGTACCAAGCTCATTAATAATTCCTATTCGCCCTTTGTCCCCTTCCCCTCCCACATTCTGTCCTGTCTCCTATTTTTCTTAACCCGTAGTAGGTTATATTTAATCAGGAGTTAGTCCTGGGGATACTTATCCTAAGATTTCATATCACAAAATGTGCTTATCAAATTTTGCATTAGCACCCCACCTCTAAAGTTACCGGCTTAGTCTTCATTCCACCTGTGATCTTCCCATGGTGCTCATTATTCTGTGAAGGTGTTCATTTCTCCCAACAGAAAATGTATGCTTTCCTATAATCTATATCCTTGGAGACTGTGATTCCACACTACTGCTGATATAAGACTGAATTCCATCTCTTCTGGAGATTAGGTACCCTGGAGACCCAGGAAACAGTCTACGGGTGATAGCTACTAGGTCAGGAGCTAGTCATAAGACATGTCTTAGCTTGAGGAAACCCATTCATCTATCCATCCACCCATCCATCCATCCATCCATCCATTCGTCCGTCCATCCTTATGATATAAGCTTTAATTGTTAAATACAGACAATGTATAATCACTAAGAAGGTAGTCTTACTGGGGGATTTTCTGCATTGATGTTGGACTCTGAAGTATTGTCTTGATTATGTTGATTGATGTGCGCACTGACATTGCATAGGTAGAGCATTCTGAATTATTTAAAAATAGAGAAATAGAACTAAACTTAAGGAAGCAAGTAAGTGTGGAAGGATGAAAGTTTGTTCCTGACTGTGAATTTTGTATGAAATCCTTGCCTTGCCCTCCTCAAAATACTGAAATCTATTCTGAAATTGCAAGCAGAAATACACATCTTTTCAGCTGCCATTATTACAGATAGAAAAATAAAACTACAATAGTAATAATCTTTTGTCACATATTACCAGATAATATCTATGCTTAATTAGGGCCTTGCCCCACCTGATAAAGTAACCTGGAACTAGATATTCTATTGAATATATATATATATATATGTTTACTGTGTCCAGAAACGATGTCAAATCATTGGAACCAGAGTTATCAATGATTATGAGATGCTATGTTGATGTTAGGAATTGAACTCAGGTCCTCTGGAAGAACTATCAGTGCTATTAACCACTTAGCTATCTCTCCAGTCTTATGGAAATTATCAATGGTCCTTCAAAATTCTCTAGAAAATATATTCCGGCGTGTTAATACCTTTGCAATCTAGCTTGGGTGAATATATTGCATATCTCCTTTGTATTTTAATTGAGCAAAGCTGTTCATTTATCTTTTTTTTTTTTTTTTTTTTTTAGGCTGAAGGTCGGTCAGAAGTTCTTTTTTTTTTTTTTTTTTTTTTTTTTTTTATTAACTTGAGTATTTCTTATGTACATTTGGCAAACATCCCTTCCCTCCCCCCTTCCTTATGGGTGTTCCCCTCCCAACCCTCCCCCATTGCCGCCTCCCCGACAGTCTAGTTCACTGGGGGTTCAGTCTAGCAGGACCCAGGGCTTCCCCTTCCACTGGTGCTCTTACTAGGATATTCATTGCTACCTATGAGGTCAGAGTCCAGGGTCAGTCCATGTATAGTCTTGGGGTAGTGGCTTAGTCCCTGGAAGCTCTGGTTGCTTGGCATTGTTGTTCATATGGGGTCTCTGAGCCCCTTCAAGCTCTTCCAGTTCATTCTCTGATTCCTTCAACGGGCGTCCCTGCCTCAGTTCAGTGGTTTGCTGCTGGCATTCGCCTCTGTATTTGCTGTATTCTGGCTGTGTCTCTCAGGTTCGATCTACATCCGGCTCCTGTCGGTCTGCACTTCTTTGCTTCATCCATCTTGTCTAATTGGGTGGCTCTATATGTATGGGCCACATGTGGGGCAGGCTCTGAATGGGTGTTCCTTCAGTCTCTGTTTTAATCTTTGCCTCTCTCTTCCCTGCCACGGGTATTCTTGTTCCCCTTTTAAAGAAGGAGTGAAGCCTTCACATTTTGATCATCCGTCTTGAGTTTCATTTGTTCTAGGCCACTAGGGTAATTCAAGCATTTGGGCTAATAGCCACTTATCAGTGAGTGCATACCATGTATGTCTTTCTGTGATTGGGTTAGCTCACTCAGAATGATATTTTCCAGTTCCAACCATTTGCCTACGAATTTCATAAAGTCGTTGTTTTTGATAGCTGAGTAATATTCCATTGTGTAGATGTACCACATTTTCTGTATCCATTCCTCTGTTGAAGGGCATCTGGGTTCTTTCCAGCTTCTGGCTATTATAAATAAGGCTGCGATGAACATAGTGGAGCACGTGTCTTTTTTATATGTTGGGGCATCTTTTGGGTATATGCCCAAGAGAGGTATAGCTGGATCCTCAGGCAGTTCAATGTCCAATTTTCTGAGAAACCTCAGACTGATTTCCAGAATGGTTGTACCAGTCTGCAACCCCACCAACAATGGAGGAGTGTTTCTCTTTCTCCGCATCCTCGCCAGCATTTGCTGTCACCTGAGTTTTTTGATCTTAGCCATTCTCACTGGTGTGAGGTGAAATCTCAGGGTTGTTTTGATTTGCATTTCCTGATGACTAAAGATGTTGAACATTTCTTTTAGGTGTTTCTCAGCCATTCGGCATTCCTCAGCTGTGAATTCTTTGTTTAGCTCTGAACCCCATTTTTTAATAGGGTTATTTGTCTCCCTCATGGGTCTAACTTTTGAGTTCTTTGTATATTTTGGATATAAGGCCTCTATCTGTTGTAGGATTGGTAAAGATCTTTTCCCAATCTGTTGGTTGCCGTTTTGTCCTGACCACAGTGTCCTTTGCCTTACAGAAGCTTTGTAGTTTTATGAGATCCCATTTGTCGATTCTTGATCTTAGAGCATAAGCCATTGGTGTTTTGTTCAGGAAATTTTTTCCAGTGCCCATGTGTTCCAGATGCTTCCCTAGTTTTTCTTCTATTAGTCTGAGTGTGTCTGGTTTGATGTGGAGGTCCTTGATCCACTTGGACTTAAGCTTTGTACAGGGTGATAAGCATGGATCGATCTGCATTCTTCTACATGTTGACCTCCAGTTGAACCAGCACCATTTGCTGAAAATGCTATCTTTTTTCCATTGGATGGATTTGGCTCCTTTGTCAAAAATCAAGTGACCATAGGTGTGTGGGTTCATTTCTGGGTCTTCAATTCTATTCCATTGGTCTATCTGTCTGTCTCTGTACCAATACCATGCAGTTTTTATCACAATTGCTCTGTAATACTGCTTGAGTTCAGGGATAGCGATTCCCCCAGAAGTCCTTTTATTGTTGAGCATAGTTTTAGCTATCCTGGGTTTTTTGTTATTCCAGATGAATTTGCAAATTGTTCTGTCTAACTCTTTGAAGAATTGGATTGGTATTTTGACAAGCTTTTATTTAAAAGTAAGAACACCCTCAGGACTAAAGAAACAGGGATGACCTTCTGGTCTCCATCTGTGCTCAGAGCTTAGACTGTCCCACAGCCCTCCAGACCAAAAACCTGCCTGCAGAGAGATGGTCTCTCAGGAGAATTCTCAATCCTAAGCCCACAGTGAGACCCCACTTTTTCTCCACTGACTGTAAAAAGAGAGACCCACCAGGAGTGCACGGGACACAGAAAGCACAGAATAGTCTGGGACATGAGCCTACCAGTTTCCATTTGTACCCAGTGAAGGCTGTCCCACAAAACCTGCCTAGAGATTAGAGGTCTCCCAAGAATGCTCTCACTCCTAAGATCACAAGCCGACAGGAGGGACAAGATTTAGTCAGAGACAGCAATACCAACTAACATCAGAGATAACCAGATGGTGAGAGACAAGCACAAGAACCTAAGCAAAAGAAACCAAGACTACTTGACATCATCAGAACCCAGTTCTCCCACCACAGCAAATACTGGATATCCCAACACACTGGAAAGGAAAGATTTGGATTTAAAAATCACATCTCGTGATCATGATAGAGGACAGAACAGAATACCAATGGCTTATACTCTAAGATCAAGAATCGACAAATGGAACCTCATAGAATTGTAAAGCTTCTGTAAGGCAAGGGACACTGTTAATATTACAAAAATGACACTAGCAGATTGGGAAAAGATCTTTACCAATCCTATGTCTCATAAGGGGATAATATCCAATATTTACAAAGAACTGAAAAAGTTATGTTCAGAGTATTAAATAATCCTATTAAGAAATGAGTTCAGAGCTAAACAAAGAATTCTCAACTGAGGAATATCGAATGGCTGAGAAGCACCTAAAGAAATATTCAAGATCCTTAGTCATCAGGAAAATGCAAACTAAAACAACCCTGAGATTTCACTTCACACCAGTCAGAATGGCTAAGATAAAAAACTCAGGTGACAGTAGATGCCGGCGAGGATGTGGAGAAAGAGGAACACTCCTCCATTGTTGGTAGGATTGCAAGCTGGTACAATCACTCTGAAAATCAGTCTGGAGGTTCCTCGGAAAATTGGACAGAGTACTACTAAGGATCTAGCTATACCACTCCTGGGCATACACCCAAAAGATGCTCCAACATGTAACAAGGACACATGCTCCACAATGTTTATAGCATCCTTATTTATAATAGCTAGAAGCGGGAAAAAACCCAGATGTCCTTTTACAGGGGAATGGATACAGAAATAGGTGCATTTAAACAATGGAGTACTACTCAGCTTTTAAAAATAATGACTACAAGAAATTCTTAGGCAAATGTATGGAACTAGAAAATATAATCTTGAGTGAGGTAACCCAGTCACAAATGAACGGACACAGTATGCACTCACTGAGAAGTGAATATTAGCCCAAAAGTTCAGAACACCCAAGATAAAATTTACAGACCACATGAAGCTCAAGAAGAAGGAAGACCAAAATGTAAGTGCTTCAGTCTCTTTTAGAAGGGAGAATAAAATACTCACAGGAGAAAATATAGGGACAAAAAATGGAGTAGGGTCTGAAGACAAGGTCATCCAGAGAGTGCCCTCCCTGGCAATTTATCCCATGTGCAGCCACCAAAACCAGTCATTATTGCTGATGCCAAGAAGTGCTTGCTGACAGGATCCTGATATGAATATCTCCTGAAAGGCTTTGCCAGAGCCCTACTGATGTAGATTAGGTTGCTTGCAGCTCACCATTGGACTGAGCATGGGGACACCAATGGCGGAGTTAGAGAAAGGCCTAAAGGAGCTGAAGGGGTTTGAAGCCCCATAGGAAGAACAACAATACTAATCAACTAGCAACCTCCCTCCCTGTGCTCCCAGGGACTAAACCACCAACAAATGAGTACACATGGAGGGACCCATGACTCCAGCCACATACTTAGCAGAGGATGGCCTTGTCTGCTCTCAATAGGAGCAGAAACCCTTGGTCATGCAATGACTCCTTTTCCCAGTGTAGGGGAATGACAGGGCATTGAGGTGGGAGTGAGTTGGAGGAAGGGGATGGAGGAGGGGGATTTGAGAGGGGAAATGGACATACCATTTGAAATGTAAATACATAAAATATCCAATAAAAATAAAATAATAAAAAAGAAGCAGAGATGACCATTTTATTTGATCCACCTTCTTTGGCAGGCATTCACTGTTACCCTGAGAGGTGACTACAACAGTAGGTTTAGATTTCTGCATATTATAGGTATCTGAACAGCTTCAGAATGATAGGTCTGTAACAAACCTTCCAAAGAGAAAACTTTAAAAACTTGTTCATTTTATATGTTGTCTTAGTATTAACCTCACTCCAAGGCTGAAAAGTTCTCTCCTGGGAAATGCCAGTGACCTTATTACAACTAATAGTTGGTGCATTCTTTATCATTGCCAGAGTCTTCAAATTCTACATGGCTCTAACCTTACATGGTAGCCAGTTCTTTCTATACCAGTTTTTATTGATGCTTCTGTGTCTCCTTAAACACCCTCACTTGGAGAAAAGAAACTTTATCCATTAGTATTGATACTTTGTATTCTTTAGTGTAGAATTTATAAATTGTAAATTGGATAAAAACTTTTAAAAATACTTTGTTTTATTTGTTTTCTTTCTTCATAGTGGGAGAATAGTAAGAACAGAAATACATTTTACCCATGCCACATTTTGGTTTTTTAATCTTTTGATATAAATCATTTTCATGTGACAAAGTACACTATTAATTGTTTGTATGTGAATGTGTGCACATAACATGTATGTTTGTGTGAATAGATGTCCATCTGATGTATTCATTAATCTTTATATTATCATAATATATTAGAATATTCCTGAAACTAACCCTGCAAATAAGAAGTGGAAAGATTCAATTAATCAAAATATTGTGGACTGGGAAGATGGTTCAATGGATAAGATGCTTGCGTGAGATGTTGACCTGAGCTTGCATCTCCAGAGCTACACAAAAAGACTTGGTATAATTCTGCACAGGTATAATTCTGGAGCCTACTGGAGGGCTGACAAATACATGGAGCTCATTGGACAACTTGTTTAGCCCATACAAAGATCTCTAGATTAAGTGAAAGAAATTTCCTCACAGAACAAGATGAAGTCCAAACAAGGGAGATGTATGTCAATGTCTGGCATTCACACATTCAGACATGGCTGAACACACCCTTGCAGGCATATACACACATACAACACAAACAACACACACCAAAAGGATAAAGTAAATGTTCTTATATTAGTGTATTACATACAGGGCCCAGCACAGTGAGACATTCCTTTATTCTCAGCACTTGAGAGACAGAGGCATGTGGATCTCTGTGCATTAAAGAGCAACCTGGTTTGAATAGTGAGTTTCAAGAAATCCACCACTACATAGAAAGACCTTGTCCTTAAACACCTTATGTAAAGTTCAGCAAGAAGAGTGTGTGTGTGTGTGTGTGTGTGGGAGAGAGAGAGAGAGAGAGAGAGAGAGAGAGAGAGAGAGAGATGAGGGAAAGGGAGGAAGGGGGAGAGGGGGAGAGGGAGAGAGGAGGAAAGAGGGGGAGAGCGAAAGAGAACGAGAGAGAGCAAGAGAGAGAGGAGCAAGAGAGAGCAAGGGAGAGAAATATTAATTTGTTATAATGTACACAGTTATAATTTTTAGATTCCAAAGATAGTTGCAGTTTATCTCAGACATAATGAATAAACTCTGAGCACTATTATGAATTTACAACTTTGCATTTGTACATATATAATAAATATAATGTGAATATGCATACATATATATGTGACATGTATATGGTATATGCATACATATGTTAAATATTCATTAAGATGTTCTGGTAGTTTGTAAGCATTCTACACAAATTTTATATTTTTATTTCTGTATTCACATTGGATTGTGTGTATAAATATACATTTATTTTCAAAATAAACTCTCTACATAATTTGAAGATCCCTGCTACCCTGTTCTCTGAACACTTAGGCATGGTTCAACTCTTGATTAGTTCCCACTTCAGTAGTCTGCTCCACATCTTCTGTTGATTCTCTCATTGCTCATGAGTCTTTGTCTGTTTAGTTCATGACATCCATAACCATAAACCCAAAATGTAGTGGCTAATAAATTCATGCATCTCTTGGTATGCGATCATTTGACATTTTGCCATTCGCTATAATGACTTACAAAATGGCTTATCCTGAATCCACAATCTAAATTGAAAACCTGTGCAGATGTATATGTTTACACACGACCAAGCATGCTGACATCTGGGAGAAGGGCTATTAGGACGCTAACATATCAGTTTGCTTTTTCTTACAGGAGTCTGCTGCCAAGACCAGCTCCATATTGCCCAAGCACTATAGAGTGATGACTACCATCTTTAGCATTTTCACTTTTTTTTTAAAAATAAAGTTAACCCACATTTATTGGTTGCTGAGGAAAATAAGTGCATTCTATGACTGGCCTGCATATTAGCAGCTTTCTATTCTACACACAAGCACACCATGTAAGTTAGCTAAATATTAGATAATTTGATCTTTGGCATCTGAAAGCATTATATTCTATAATGCTGAGGAAAGTGTTGGGAGTTTGCCATTTCAGGGAACACATATCCACCTCTCCCAATTTGAAGCATTAGAACACAAGCTTTTTTGCTACGGAGATGCGTGCTAAATTTTCTAGAATTTCCATACTTCATAGTTCCATAGAACTGTATATGATACATATGTTCAGAAATTGGGTGAGTGATTGAGTTTGGAAATACAGATTGGGGAGTTGTTTTAAATGGAGATAATTTCCAAAAATTGATTCAATTATACAGTTATGGAGCAAATTGGGTTTTAATACTAAGAGATCTTCACATCTGTTTTATTTTATTCGCCTTTGGTTAGCATTCTTAATTATGTACAACCAATTTGATTATAAGCTATTTGGAACTTTGTCTTCATTGCCTTTGCCTTCATACTGCATGTCTTCTATGCTGAGTATGACTCCGGGATTTTACATGTGTGTTCAGTGCCACTAGAGCAATACATATTCACATACTTTGGCAGCTTCAGATACACTGATGGACACAAACATGTTCATACTTACACATATTTATACAATTATGCACACTCACATGCATGTTCACACACATACAGACACACACACACACACACACACACACACACACATACTGGTCTGACCACCACCTATATTCCACGTGTTATTATTTGCAGTGGTTCATGCTGTCTCCATGCATTCTGTCTTCATGCATCCACATCTAGAATTCTCTTCAAATACTATTTCAAAGGATGAAGAGAACTAAGACTTTCTCATGTACTATATAGTTTATTTGTCTAAGAGCAAAGGAATGTTTTTTTTTCTTGCTTTATAAAGATTTAAATTTTCTGCACACAAATTATTTTAGGTTTATTTCTTTACAGTGATGAAACATGTTGACAAAAATGCAACTTGAGAAAGAAAGGATTTATTTTAACTCACAAATTCTAGGTAACAGTACATCACTGCGGGAAAGTCAGAGGAAGAACTAAAGGTTCCGATCACATCACATCTACATTCAACAGCAGAGAGAAATGAATATGTGTTTTCACATTTCTGGGCTTGCTTGTGCTGAGCTCTACTCTACTTTTAAAGAAATCAGAATTCCCTCCAGAAAAGTCTAGGGAATGGGCTACTCACAGTGGGCTAGGTTTTGTAACCAAGTCTAGGTTATAATCATTTACAAATATTTATCTTGTTAAGTTTATATTTGCATTTGTCTATGCATATGTATGGTCATATATGTGCATGTGGATGTTCAGGAAGACAAAGAGGATATTAGATATCTTGGGGCTTGAGTTATAGGTGGGTGTAAAGCACCTATGTTGAGACCCTCAAACCTGATTTTTTGCAAGAGCTTTACTGACCAAGAAGGCACAACCTAGAATCACCTGGGAAGAAGAGGTCGATCAGAGATTGTCTACATTGAGTTGGGCATAAGTTGGGGATTGTTTTTATTAAATTAATTGATGTAAGAAGACACAGGGAAAAAATACAAATCAATAGGACACACTGGCTAGTAGAACTAGAAGCTAACGGACCAGAACCTCTAGTCCAGAGAAGCTTCTGAAACAAAAGGCAGCATGTGATCATGGTAGAAAACTGGAGAGCTAGAACATGCTTTGTGGCTAGGGAGATTGTTGACACCATTTTTTGAGTTTCAGTACCTCATAGCTGCATGGAACTGTGTGTGATTTATGAGTTCAGAATTTGGGTGAGTGACTATGTTTGGAAATATAGGTTGGGGAGTTGTTTTACATGGAGATAATGGTTAAAACCATAAAAATAAATGAACCCTGTAAGGGAGTAATCTTAAAGGGTGTGGAGTTTTATTTCAAAGCTCCTGTTTTTCTTTCCAAGAATCATCTGCGACTTAGTACCCCACAGCCCTACAGCAAACTTTGCTTATAAAGAAATTATTTGTTTTCCAACTTGGTGTGGGTGTTTTAAGTGATCAGTATAGTTTAATCTATAACTTATTCTAATCTCTGAAGAGAATAGGTATTATAAATTGCTTAAAATGTAATCAGTCCTCACACACAACAAAACTTTGAAATATGTGAGGGTCTAATCATAACTAAGATGATATGAATGTTAATTTTTCAACATTAAATATACTGTAATATCTACTCATAAACCAGTATTTAAGATATTTTATCAACAAATACAAAAATATAAAAATAAGTTATTAATAATATTTAAAGTCTCCAATGTTTAGTTATTTAGCTTTATATTTTCCCCTAACCCAGATCTTTTGGTACAAAATATTTTTCATAGTCATTATAAAGCACTTGGAAATGAAAATAGTTTTCTACTATACCAACTTTCAAAAGTTTCATATAAAACAAAGTGGATATATTCTCTATTCACATCTACTACTATATTTCAATACAAATAATAAAGACAGCTGATTCAATTTTCCATTTATCTCTTTTATTTTCTTTACCACAATGTTTCTAGATAAATTTCATATGAAAAATTATTTTATGGATTTTCGGGTCTCATTATGTACATACAGCTGGCCTGGAACTTCTTGTATAGACCAAGATTTCCTTGAATTCCTAGATATCTCCGTCTATCTGTTTCCTTAGCCCTGGGATTAGAGATGTGCTACTATTCCCACCTCACAGAAATAATTTTAAAGATTAAAATTCACTTCAATCAACAACAATGATTTATCTCAAGAAGCAGTAGTTTTTGGCTATAGAGGTATTTTTTAAATAAGTGTTACTGTGATAGTTAGATTTCTCATCTTGACACAGCCTATGTTTATCTGTGAAGCCCCTTAGTAAGGGATTGACTGCATTAG
This sequence comes from Rattus rattus, assembly GCF_011064425.1. NCBI lineage: Eukaryota > Metazoa > Chordata > Mammalia > Rodentia > Muridae > Rattus > Rattus rattus. The sequence continues at coordinate 65,828,058 of NC_046159.1, forward strand.
GTTTGTCTGTGGGACATTGTTTTAATTAAGTAAATTGCTCTGAGAAGACCCAGTCTACTATGGGAGGTATCATTCTCTATGCAGATAAGATCAGATAGTACAGGAGAGGGGAAAACAAGCTGAGCACAAGCAAACAAGTGAATACCCATGCATTGATGAACTCAGTTTAGATTTGAGGTTATTCTATACAAGGAATTGCAATGTTTTTGCTTACACAGGTAAAGTTTTGTGCTGCTGGATTGGTTACAAAGAACAAAGTTTTTTTTCATGTTTGTCAATACCTCTGCATTAAAGTATTAAATAAATAATTTATATAGTTTTTAAATCTATTGTGCTAGAATATTTGTTTAAAAAATTTCATTTCAGCTGCTGACTTGAGTGTCAAAAAAGTTATTTAATGAATTTTTGAGTAGATTTTTGTTTGTTTGCTTTTGAGACTGTATTTTAATCAACATTTTTCCCTTTGCTTTCCTCCCAACAAATATTTCTTGAGAAATCTTCTCCACTTTCCTTCACATTTGTGGCCTTTTTATCATTATTGATTGTTATTGCAAGCATACATGTGTATACACACACACACACATATATTTGTGTATAACACATATATGTATTTATGTATGTATACATATTTGCATATGTATTCCTAAATAGAACTTGTGATATCCACATAATATACCTGTATGTATATTTTCAAAGGTATTTGTCACTAGAGAAACATTTGATATGTTCTTTCCTCTGGAGCACCCCCTCTCCTGATCCCAGCTTCCCTCAGTTACCTGTAGGTTTTGGTTGTTTGGTTGGTTGGTTGGTTGTTTGGTTGGTTGGTTGGTTGGTTGGTTGGTTGGTTTTTGACAGGGCTGAATCATCATGAGCTTTTCCCTATCTATTTTGGCATATTGTTTGGTTCCCTTGATCAGCTCACATTTGGGTGGCCATGCTGGTGTGACTTCTCTTGGGTTTAAGATACAATTCCTGAATAAAGTCTGCCTTTGTAGTCTATAAATTTATGCCAAATTCTGAGCATTAATGATTATAAAATCTAAATACCTCCCATTTCTAAAAAAACTAAAATGTATGCCTACTTTACATGTCTGTACAATCTAGGTTCCATGAAATTTTCTTGTGCAATAGTGGTGACAAAGTTGAAAAAGCCCAGCTTTACCTATTAAGCTGTTTGAGGTAGGAATACTTTGTCTGCATTGATTAAAGCTTCGCTCCAAGATAATGCTTTAATTTTGATGTGGAATTAGGAGAAATGTCAGAATGACTCTTTCCTTAGCTTCTAATTGTTAGAAGACTCAGAGGTAAACTATATAGACATCTTTAGATGGGTGGGTCATACAAGAGATTCAGTAAATAAGGGCAAAATCCATGAAGTGCATATTATGGTACAGATAAATATTTTAGTAAGTACCATAGGTTTATTTCAATGAAGGCTAAGGTTCCTTGAGTTATCATAGCATAATAAAAATGCTACTTGGAAAAGGAGAGTATAATCTTCCCCTCATCTCTGGAAAACTTAGTAGGAGGAAAAATTATTTGTGAGACCAATAAGTTATCTCAATATTAGTAAACAAGGTGATTCAAAAAGATAATATCCTATAGCAATTATTCTCCAATGTCTAATTTATCCTTCCTATGATATTATTCTCTTCCAATTCTAGACTTGGTGCATATTGAACAAAACACCTAGATTCCTAGATTCAATATATTCCTTAAATAATAATGGATTTTACTGATCACTACATATCTGGTAGGTATGTATTTCAATACATATGGTTTCGATAAGGTTGAGAATAATACCAAGGCACAATTGAAGACCGATGTGAGTGTTTACCTCTGCAAGCACGTACACTGACTGAGGAGCTGAGAACTTTCTGCTCCTTTAATAATCCTGCTTCTGAGCATCTTAAATTCTAAAACAGTGTAGTCAGGGTTACGTGTCTAGAACATGACTTGTGTGTAAAGGGCCTTTCTTCTTCTTTAGACAGGTAACAGGAGAAATTTCTGAATAAAACTGGTTGCTTTCTTTGTTTTCATAATCATGTTGAGAAAAATTTTAGCATTGCATAAAGAGATTGGGTTTAAGTGATGAGTGTAGTTCTGATTAAAACTAACACAATGAGGCAAGAATTAACAGTGTTGGCCAATACTACCACAATATACACCTTTATTTGGATAAATATTGGTGCATAATGTCCACCATTCTTTGATAATGTCATTTTCTTACAGTTATTCATACAGATCAGCATTCTATTTACAGCTAGATAAGTTGTTATTAAATGTAAGTTTTCCAGGAGCTCTGAGAAAATAGATTGGTAATATATGAGTGAGAAAAATGATTGAAAATATTTTGTAAAGGTTAATCATAACATCAGAAATCTTCAAGACCAACTTAAATTCATGTTTTGGGGTAATTTTGTCTTTGAAATTTTAAATTATCACAGAAGCTCCTAAATGTCAGGGGTATTTGTTTTACTCTTGGCACTTACAATGACAAGGATGTAGGAGAGAAAAGAAAAAAAATCACAATGATAATGATGAATCACTGTAACAAAACGCACTAAAGCTCATTTGGAGTCTTTCCTGGCCTTGGCATAAAATTATCCATGGTGTGCTAGTTAGCTTTCTCTGTTAACTTCACAAAACCCAGTGTTACCTGGCAAGAAGGATATTCAATTAAAGAATTACCTCAATCAGATTGTCCCTGTGGTCAATATCTGGGAACAATTATCTTGATGAATGATTGATGTGGGACAGACTAACCAATTGGTAGTGGCACATCCTTAGCCAAGTGAACCTGGGATTTGTAACAATCATGGCTAAACAAGAGTCAGGGGAAGCAATCAATAAGCAGCACTCCACCATGGCTTCCTATTTAGTTCCTGTCTCCTGGGTCCTAAGTTGTCCTTTGACTTCTCTCAACGATGGACAATGATCTGTGAGTCTAAGATTAAATAAACACTTTAGTCCCCATATTTCTTTGGCTATTGTGTTTATAATAGCAACAGGAAAGTATGACACATGATAAACAAACACAACAAAGAAACAGTTATCAATGAAACTATCAACGTTGAGTAAGCCTAAACTGAAAATGTAAGACCAAATATACTTCAAAATCCAATTCTTTTTGCTTACTTACCTTATGCCAGAAGATTCTCATTTCATGGGTTAAATAATAGCAAACAACATGAAAAACTACAAATAATGTGTAAATTGGATATAAACCACACATGGATTTTGGGTTTTAAGTTAGGTAATATTCTTGAGACAGGTTGTTATTAAAAGGTAAATATTTCCAAATCAGGAATTCTCCTGGTTCCAAGTCTCTTAGATGAGGTCAGTCAATCTCTACATTCATTACACATGTCTAATTTAGTTGTTTAAAGTTGTTTAAAAAATTTATTTTTACCGACTAAACCCTCCTATCTAAGAACATTAACATAAATTCTATTGCTCACATGACTATAAATAATTAACAATATCATGAAATCACATTTTCTTTAAGTTGTATAAAAGCAGGATGAGCATTAAGTTGCAATAACCCTGGTTCTCTGGAGTCAAGGGTGGAAACTCAGAGGAAGAAAGCAGTTTAAGCAGTAAAGTGCTGACTGTGCAAAGACAAGTACATTTATTCAGATCCCCAGGACCTATGTAAAAGCTGAGGATGGCGGTGTGCCTCGAACCAGTGATATGTGTTGAAACAGACAGTAGAAAGATAGACTTTCTGTTCAGAAACAGTCTATCAAACATGTGAGCACCAGTTTCTGGAAGAAACTCCAACCTCCAAATATACACAGGAGTGAATGAGTACATTGCATAGCATGCACATGAGGTGCGGTGCACAGCAATAGAACTAGAGATATTTGAGTTTATTTGTTACCATTTTTAATTATAAGCCTCATATTTCTTAAAAATCAGTTAATTAGGACAGGAGTGGCACTATTAAAATGATTTTGGACAAACAATTCAAAGGTATGCTCTCAACTCTTTTCTGTTGAACAACTTGATAACTGTTGCCTACATTCAAGATTGTCATTCCTTCAGTGCATGCTTCCCTACAAATAGGGAATTGCACACAAGTGCAGCACCCATATAGTCCAGAAGAGAGCATTGGATCCTCTGGGGCCATTGTTGTCTGTGACTCTGACCTGACACAGGTGTTTAGAGACAACCTGCCATCTTCTGCAAGAACAGAACAAAATCTCAACCAAAGGGCCACTTCTCCAGACCCTAGTCTACTTGTTTTAATTCACATAGTTCCATTATGTGCATCAACAGATTGTTGACACAGGCATCATATCCCTGAATGGAAAGCAAGGAATTTGGGTACTATTGTAGGAGGCAAATTATTGCCTGTCTTCCACAGTGTAAATATTCTGCATGGAGATATTTTTGTAGCATTTTCCCAAGGATATTTTACCACTGTGTAATGTTAATTATGAAACTGTTAAACAGAGAAAAAGAAGAAATTAAAGGACTACGTGAGAAAAATAAGAAAGACTTTCCAATTATTGTCGATGACAGATGGGAAATCAGTGAGGGAAAGAGAGAGAGATTTTTATCCTCCAGTGTCAATTTCTGAAAGGGAATATCTGAAACCTTGAACTGGATTGCTTTCACAGTTCCAGTCAGGTGTCAGAGGAGTCCAGACTCCAAGAGAAAGAGAATGCATGCTCATTTAGATGTTTTTGTAGAGGAAAACATGGACTGGCCATGTATTCTCAAAGGTTGGGTTGAGAATAAAATAATTGGTGGCTTACATTTCTTATTTCATAGCCTGAAAGGACTGTATAATAACTTTATAAACAATAACCATATCATTTATAATTAAGACTAATTATATTTTCCAATATTTGGAGCCTCAGTTGGATATGAACTAATCTAGTGATATAATTTCAAACCTGTCATTTCCAATTAAGTATGCCTGCTGACTGGGAATGACTGTTGTGGGAGAATGTCACAGGAATGTTATTGTATTATTAAAATGCTATTAACTAATACGGTTTCCCATAGAATGAGACAGATCGCATTTGGAAGCATGCCTTTATATAAATCATGAAACTCTTTCTCTATAAATAGTATTACCCTATAATTTAAAAAATATCAATGCGAATTTTAAATAAAGTTTTGTGTTTTAAGAGAAAAATCATTAGCATGCATGGAAGAGACATTTGCACCTTGAGTACAAGGAGTAAACTCAGAGTCAGTGTTCCATTTGGAAATTCTTACCTTAGCATTTGACTTGAAATAAAGATTCTTTCTTTATTCAACTAGTGATGAACACTAAGAATCTATATCACTCTCTGCCTCATCCTCAAACCCAGGATGAACAATGTTGTGTTCTGTTGCCCCAACACTTCTCCCATCCCAGAAGGACTCTCCTTTAGCTTTGATTTTTTGTTCAAGGCTTAAATATGTTTGCTTTGCCATTAAGAATGACCTTTGAGAATGAATTTTCTCACACTACAGTACAAGGAAAAGGACAAGAAAGGAAGACTGTGCTTTATATGAAGTTCCAATGTAGCACAAATTATCATCTTGGCATCCTATTCTTCTCTATATCCTCAAGCATAGCTTAAATAAAATAATAAAAATCTATGCAAGTGGCAACATCATTCCAAGTAAGTTCTGAAGTGCTAAGGCAACTCTCTCTGAAGTTATTTCCCACAAGCATAACATGCTGAGTGTGGATATGAAGCTATTTTGCTTCTCCTGCATCCTCCAAGCATCCACTGGTTTTCTAACAGGTACTGGGTGAGGCATTGAGCATCATCTGATTAGGTAATGGGGCCATACCAGCTAGTGTCTCAGCTCCAGATGACGAAACAAAACCAACAAAGAGAATATGCAAAATGAAACAAAACTCTACCAATTGGATGTATTATCACTAAACCACTGACTCGACGGGATCTCTCCATTTTATATAAAAACATGGAAAAATGAGCCTCAGGGTCTTTTTTTTTACCATACTGTGAGGAAAGTGCGACTTTTAGTTTATTGTCTTAAAAAGGCATTGGTTACACTGGGAGATGAGGAGAATCCATGAAATACCTTGAGATTCTTAATTTTACAGTGTGATATAATTAATTTCAATTATTATTGGTATTTGTGGCCAAAAACTGTCATCAAAATGATAGGAGGTGACTAGTCAATATTTTAACATAAAAAAGCAGAAAACTGAGCAATATATGAAAAAGGTATTTAGCATTGAAGATATGAATAAGCAAGTAGAGATGTGAAAAGTATGCTAATATAAAAACAAAAGATCAATGGCGAATCAAATATCAAATATTCAACAGTACTACAGAACAAGGGAGTTCAACATTAAACAATCTTTTACAGATGAAATGGGAAAGAAAAGTAAAAGAAAGGGATTTATTGAGGATTTGTGAGACACTGGGGTCAGAACAGAAAACAATTTTATATTCCTCTCTGGTAATTCGTCTTATCTGTCTACTTGACTGTGTCTTGGGGCACCAGAGAAACGGGTACCTGTTTTTTAATGAGTATCTGTGGGGCTTTCTAGAAGAGTTCAGCACTTGAATCTGGCAGCATGAAGCAGATGGTGCTTCCTAGTAGAGGCAGTTACCATTCTGTCAAGTGGATTAGAAAAGAAAGTCGCAGAAGGAAGTTTAACCATCATGGATTTCTGTCTGTAGCCGTAGGTGCCCCTTGTCCTTAGAACATCACAGTGAGATTGTACTACTGCCTATAGGAGCTTATCATATAACACTGACTTTTCTGTCCACCTTATGCGTTACAGAAAACAAACCTGGTCTGTGTGATTAAATGAGCTAATCCTTGATAACATATTTCTCTACAGAGACTAGACACAGAACTCAGTGGTTAAGAGCATTTGCTCTTCTTATAGAGAGTTTGATTTCAGTTCCCAGCACCTTGTTGTGTGGCCCATAACAGATGGTAACTCTAAATCCAGAAGACCTGATGTTCGCTTCTAGCCTCTGTGGATACACATATAGTCTCTCTCTCTCTCTCTCTCTCTCTCTCTCTCTCTCTCTCTCTCTCTCTCTCTCTCTCTCTCTCTCTCTCTCTCTCTGGTCCCAAGCAATGCTTTAAAATGGTAAGGTTTACACACTGGAGCCTTCAAAAGATAAGCTAGCAATGGACATCTTTTTTGGTACATCCAGGTAAATTTCAGTAAGAAAAAGTAAGGCCAAGCAAAATGATCAACTAAGGAGGGGAAAAAAAAACACAGGGAACAAAGAAAATAGGAGGATGAGGTCAGCAATTTGTCCAGGGTCCACTGATTTCTCTCTGAGGCTGAAAATACGTTAAGAGTTTACACTTAACATTATAAAACTACAGAAAATTGCTCTCCTGTTCATGAACTCTAAGTCTAGGTTCACATATTTGTCTATGTATGTATGTATGTATGTATGTATGTATGTATGTATGTATGTGCGTATGTATCTGTGTGCATTTAATCATATGTAACATATAATTACACAGACATATATACACATTTATATCTGATTTGAGTCACTCTCAAAACTTTTCAAGCTTATATTCCAGAAGAGGGAGAGGCATATAGAGATAATACAAAAAGGAAAACATAGCTCATAATATATAATTTGATGGGCCAATGCTTTTTAAATATTATATAGTAATGTCATATTCATAAAATTAGTTCCTGTTTTAAAAATAACAGTGAAATAAAAACATAATCATATACTTTCTATGATAAATAAAAACTAACCTCAGTAGGAAGACAATGAGTGTTTATTATGAGTCAAAATTGACCAGGTTTGATGGGAGCTCCATCTAGGCATCCATGGTTCTACCATATAACACTACTGTCTACCGTATTATGTAATATCTGTTGAAAATTTCCCAGTACAGAAGATTAAAATAATATTAATAGTAGGCAGATCTGTACCCAAAGGACCTGCTGTAAAGTGCTCACAATACTCCTTGTAAATGATTACTTGAAAGTAGGAACTATTTCTCCCAGCTATTCTCTTATCTCATATCCAGGTCTGAGAAAGTTAAATTCAACTGTTTCTTTATTGGTTAAGGTAACTTAGTTGCTGACCTGAACTTTGGTAAAGAAAAAAGAGAAAGAAAGGAAGGAAGGAAAGAAGGAAGGAAGGAAAGATAATTTCTAAGTAAAGTTTAGAATTAGAGTCCCCTGTTAAGGGTTTGTCACTCTAGGTCCTGCTCTCAGCTATGACTCTGAATCTCCCTCCTGAAGTGCTTATGCACCTTCACAGTGATGCAGCAGTGTGACCTAGTGCTTTTCCTGAGGTAATGTGATTTCATGTGAGCACGTTTTACATATGATTGTCTAGATTTAAGCCCAGAGCTTGATTGATCCTTTTTTTAATAACAGTCTTATGCCGTCTTCATCTTGAATATTTAAAATAGGATACTTTAGTTACCAGTTAGGAGCCATCGATATGATATGGAGATTGGCAGTGTGTGCTCACGGCCCTCTTTAAGGCAGAGATGTGGCAGACTGTTGAGTGTGAGGGCGTAGCAGTGAATTTAACTTACTGTTATCGATGTTTCATTTATCTCTTCTTTCAGTCATTTTTGGGTGGTAGACAATGAATATTTAGTAATTTATTTTAAAAAATTAAAAATGTAAATTCTGGGTCTGGAGAGATGGCTCTGTGGCTTTCTTGCTGTTTGTTTTGAGAACAGGAGGACCTAACTTCCTATCCCTAGCCTCGATCGAGTAAGATGCAGGCATTTTAGTGCAAATATGTAACCCTATACAGTGCACCAGGACAGGGGCAGGGGGATCTCTTGGTCAGCCACCTTCACCAAGTCAGTGAGCACCAAGTTCACCAAGAGATCCTTTCCCAGAATATGAAAAAAATATCCAATGTCATCATCTAGCTTTCATGTGCATATACACATGTGTACACACGAACAAGCACACTAACATGAAATCCAAACCTAACATGATTGTGAATTTCCTGAAAAACATTTGGGGCAAATGTACTCAGAGAAAAAACTACTATGGGCTGCAGAGTTTCTAGAATGCTGGCAAGGGAACAAACACACAGGCAGGGAGGAGCACTGTGCTGCCTTAAAATATACCCCTTTGTACACACATACTACACAGTCTGTCACCATGGGAGCTGTCATAAAACACATTTTTGTCTCCTTTGCCTCAAATATGAAATGGCTATTTATAAATGTGTTCACGGGGTGGACTGTGTTCTTCTTATAAACAGTACAGAAACTATGAGACTCTTCATAAGGACGTGGAAGAGAGAGACTTCTAAGCATGACTTTGATTTAAGCCCTTAGGAAGGACATCTCAGGACTAAGGAATGTTGGGAAGGATCTAGAAGTCTCCAGATAACATTAAAATTGGAAATAATTCCAAAGCGGTCAGATTAATGCATGTGCTGTTCCAGGGCTGAAACATTTAAAAAGTCACCCAAGCTCAGAACTTGCACCTGATAAGAACTGCCTCATGAGATGAGGCAGAGGGTGGTGGGTAAAGGTATTAGGCTCCTATGCCTGAGGACTGGACTCAGTCACTGAAAATCACATAAAGCAGAAAGCAGCGCATGCATCTGTAACCCCAGCATTTCTATGGTTAGATGAGGAAGGCAGAAGGTCCTCGTTACTTTGGGTTCCTGTGACAAAACACTAATCAAAAACAACTTGGGGAAGAAACCGTTTATTACACCTCATGGGTTAGAGTCCAAGAAGAAGTGACGCTTGAATTTAAAGTAGCAATTCAAGACAGAATCGTGGAGGCAGGAACTGAAGCAGAGATCATGGAGGGATGCTGCTTACCGGCTTGCTCAGCTTGATCTCTTCTTATTCAAGCTAGAGCAGCACACATCATGTTTATCACAAAGAAAATGTCTTTCAGATGTTCATACATGCCAATCTGATGGAGCTTCTCATTTCCCAGGTGACTCTAATTTTTGTTAATTAACAATAAAATGACCAGAAAAATGAAACAAGAAACTTTTCAGGGGGTTTATTTACTATCTTGCCTGGAGTATGCAATACGAACCAGCCAACAAAGAGACTCCAATTCAATAAGTGGAAGGCAAGAATGTACTCTTCTTACTTGTCCATTGACAAACATATTCATGGGCTCACATGTAAATGGATGACTAAATAAAATTCGAAATTGAAGTAAAACATAAAATACCAAAAGAATTAATTTTTCAATCTGTGACTAGGTACCACATGGGAACTCATCTGGATGATATTGCTCTAGCATAACACCATGTGTTCTGTGTAATTGCAGAAAACACAAAGTAGACACAACTTCACATATCAGGTTGGTATTTTATATACTACATGTGTTGTGTATTTATGAATTATTTCACCATTTGCTGGCATGTATCCTCCATCATTTTATCATCTTCCATTGGTATATCTTTTTAATTTGTCCATTCATCCATATATCCATACATACCATATAATGCCATACATACATACATGCATACATATATCCACTATCCATTTATAAGTATAGCTGTCAAATAGCCTAATAACATTTCATTTTTAGAAAAGAATCCCTTGAATTATAAATGAGGCTTGGTAGTTGTGGTACAAAATTGCCTTTCCTATTTTGGTCATATCACATAAAGATGTTATGCATATTCCTGTACCTACCACACCTATATACTGAGATTACCTTCTGTCTTCTGATACTTCAAAGATGAATCCATCTAGTAAGCTTCCTGAATGTATTCTCACATCTGGTAGCAAAAAGATGAAACGTTCAGACTTACTAATAAATGATGTTAGAATGAAAAATGACCCCATGATTAATGCAAATAAATAGTTATTTCAGTGGAAAGCAACTAAAAAGAAGTTCTCCTGACTCAAGATTTCAAGAAAGATTTTTTTTGCGAAGATATTTGAGTCATGATTGAAAGGCAAACAGGGAATTATTTATTAAGCCACTACCATCCTGATGTAGCAGATACCAAAAGGTAACTGTAAGCCATTGAGTTCAAGTAAAGTCCTTTGAAGGTATAAAGAATGATTCTTTTTTCTAAAACTGTGCCAGGAAAGGTTGTAAGTTTTCCGAAATAACGTCTTTGGCCTTTTACATCTTTCCTGCAATACACACAGCTTGCACTGAAATACTACTGGGGCCCCTGTACTTGCTTTGAAACATAACATTCAACAAAATATTTCTCTAGGTACAATTGTTATTACTAAAATACTTATAAAGATTCCATAGATATTTTTGGAAGTCCAAAAAGAACCTTGTTTACCTGGAATTATGTCTGCATAGGCCAATGACGCTCCTGTTCCTCATGTTCTCTTCCATCTAATTTATGTGTGGCTTGTTCTAGTATTCTCCTGACCCATGGACTATGTGCTATAAAATGAACTTTCCTTGAGAAGATGGTTACTGAGCCATCTCTCTAGGACCTTTTTGGTGCTTTTTATAACATAGAATGGAAGTGATTAGTGGGTGTCTAGGCAAAGATAGTAAAAAAGTTGGGCATGACTATGGAGCTTAGAGAATGTATTTCTGGCCACTAAATGACAAGTATTAGTTATTAAAGGGTAATATCTTATCTTTAAATTTTAAACCTGTATCAGTTGAGAACTTTATCAATTGAACATCAACTTTGCATTATATTTTGTCGTAAAAGTCTTCATAGTCTATGAAGCATCCCCATACTCGATCATTTGTGCGATCTTTCGATGCTTTTCTTTTTTCCTCTTTTTCAGCTATTCACTTATTTTCAAATTTCCCAATCTCATCTAAATTTCATTATTCTCTCTGTAAATAGATATCGTAGAAATACAATGAAGAAGGAGTTTATTGTATGATGAAAGTAACAACTTGAAAGCATAGGATGACTGGAAACTTCATCAAGAAAAGAGTATTTCAACTTTTGGTTCTATTAATAATCCATTGATGGGAAAATATGAAGTTAGGAGGCTCCTGGGAAAGTAGGGGAGAGGAGTGGCTATGACCAAGGAACATGGTACATATGCATGGAATCTTTATGCATAGAATAAATTTAGTTAAAAATGTTAATGAAGTACACAATAAAAGAAATGTTGAAAGATTCATAGATGCTGTATAAACAAGTGAGTGATTCTGGTCTTCTCTTTTTCTATTTGATGACTGGAGTTAGAAGCAAGTGCTATCTACATTTTTTTGCATATTTGTCTACATTAGGTTAAGGGGTGTCCTACTTAGTATTAAATGTGTATTTGACATAGACTAGAGAAGCATAGAAAGAGTCTCAACTGAGTAAGTGTCTTGATCCAGTGGATAAGTATGGTTTGATGGATTGACTGATAACTGTTGTAAGACACAGCCCACTGTGGGCAGTTCCATTCTCAGGGCCCTGTTCCTGGGTTATAGTGAATCTATCTAAGCAAAACCCAAGACAGAGTGTGAGGCAGCTCAAGGTTGCAGGACCATACTATATGAGACATGCTGTACTTCCTTGACTGAGTATGAATTCCCTAGTCATAGGTAATGCTGCACAATGTACCCAGCAGGCCTGTGTTTAGCTTCTTGCTCTGACTACCCTTAGTGACTGCCTGAGGCTTGAATGTGTAAGATGAAGTCGTCTATGTTATCCCCAAGTTTCTTTTAATCAGAGTACTCATTGCAGCTACAAAAAGAATAGAAAAGTGGGTAAGCCCAGGCGCATGACAGGCAGCTGTCAGCCGCCTGTCTCCTGTCTCTGCCTCTGCTCATCTGAAAGCTCTGTGTATTCATGACATTGAAAACATATTTGTGTTCAAGCACATGTTCCCTCACATGTGGTCCAGCATTTTAAGTATTTTCATAATAAAATTTCTTAAACTTTAAGAAACGTTATTCTCCAATAAGTATAGGAAAAATAGAAAAAGATAGGGATAGTTAGAAATGGATTAACTACACACAGCCATGTTTTGGGCCTATCCATTGATATCCCTCCTGTCTTATTGCAGATTTTTTTTTGCAGTCCATCCAAAAAAAATTGATTCTGTTTCTAAATATAGGTAATCCCCTAAGCTCCAGTTGATTCTGAACAACTAGATGCGTCAGTGTGGGTGTATCTAAATTCCCATTCGGGCTGAATGCCCAGCTTTGCTAGCCCTGTACATTGAAGGGACACTCTGAGGGATTCTATTTGTCTAAGCGTTCGGCCTCATGCTTGGATTTGCAGGTGTGGCTGTAAATTTCAGATGATATATGGAGGAGGAAGCCCAGCAAAATCTGAAACTGTAACAGAACTCAAGACTCACGGCCTCTTTTGGGAGATGCTTCGGTTTTATGATTTGGGGTAGGTTCCTCAGCTTTATTTTTCTTTCTTCTAAGTTCAATAAAGCAAAGAGGATGCAATTGAAGCTGAAAAGCTTAACAACCACTCTGCCTTTATTGAATCTGTAGCTAATGTACTGAAATAGCAGAGGCTTCATGGCAAATGCAATTTGGGTTTTTGTCTCAGCATTTCATCATGATAAAAAATTGAGTTTGCCAAAAGAGGTAGAAGGTGAAAATACAGACTTGGCCATACAATGGCTGCCCCCTTACTCACATAAACTCAGGAAACATTGTTTAGAGATCCTAGAACCCGAACCTCTTGAGGCTTTTCAGCAGGCAAACTATGGCTTCAGGTACCAGCACGACTTAATCAGGGCCCTATTTTCTTAGTAATTTGACAGTTACAAAGGTGATCCTCTGTTCATTCCAAGGCCAAAATTATTTCCATCTAAGGAAAGTGCAGTGCTTAGCTTTTTCATTAATTAATTAATTAACTTTGGAACTCAGTTAATGTCCCTAAAAGCCTAGGTCTGAAGGGATATTATTTTCCTGACATGGAGGGACCTGAATTCTGCTAAAACTGTGATTTACTGATCACAGATGATCTATCTCTGGTTGAATCTCACAAAGAAGGAAGAACACTATATTCATAGTTCTGGGCATGGAATGTACCTCAATTTTACAGAGGGTTGTTCAGTTAAGAATCCAGGGAGCTTGATGTTGTCCAACCTGTTTTAAGTACAGCTGATAATTCAGAATTGCTATCCAAAGTTCCGGGGAGTTTCATCTAGGTTATGACATATTACCACAGCAACCTTAGTCAGATTTGCATCAAGAGACATGGCACCTAGAACCCAACTCTAAATTTCTAATTCCAAACTGAACTTCAGAACATCTTTCATAGTGAGGCCCTCCCTCATTACCTACTACATGGTTCACACTGCAGATCATTCAGCCGGGAAGATACTCCTGGGGTCTAACATTTACCTCCTTCCTTCTTCCCTTGCTATATGTTCTCCAGTTTTCCTTTGACCTTGAAAACTTCATGGCTGTGCCAGTATTCAGGTGGGGACTGAGCCTCAATTTTTACTTACTTTGACTATTCTAACTTACTATGCATGTAAATGGGGTGGTGGTCTTGTTGCCTAGGATCAATCCAGGTATCTTTATTCAGGTGCCATCATAATTCTTTCCATGATTTCTGTGATAAGGTGTGTTGACTGGTTCTCGTGTAACCTCATAAAAGCTGAGTTTTTCTGAAAGGAGGGAATTTGGATTGAGAAAAAATGTCTCCATGAGATCTGGCTGTGGGCCATTTTGTTATTCGTGATTGATGAGAGAGCGCCCAGCACATCATGCATGGTGCCATCCTAGGATGCTAGCCCTACTTCCTGTAAGAAAGGAGCCTAAGCAAGCCAAGAGGAGCAAGCCTGTAAGCAGCATGCCTCCAGGACCTCTACATCAACTCCTGCATCCATGTTCTGCCCTGCTTGATGAGTTCATTCCTTCTCTCACTGTATTTTAAGATAAACTCTTATACGCAGCAGTGAGTGAAATAAAGTCTTCTTCCCCAATTTGTTTTGTTCACAGTGTTTCATCACAGCAATAATAACCCCAACAAAGACACAGGTTCTCTTGTACCTGAAACTGATGGATTTGGATAGGCTGACTAGGTAGCAAGCCACAGAGATCTACCTGTCTCTGCCTTCCCAGTGCTTAATTATGTATGGATCTGAGGGAACATGTGCACTTTGAGTACAAGAAGACAAAAGAGGAGTCCAGAAGAGGGTTTCAGATCCCCTGGAACCGTGAGTCATCTGACATGGGTGTTTCTTACCTGTTGAGTCATCTCTTCAGATCTCAAACCAAGCTTTAGTGACACGGGTTCTCAGGACTACTCTCCTGCCTTAGTCTGATGAGACTGTTTTCCCACACATCTTTGAAGAGGTCTAGACTAATATAGATCTCCAGGATGCAATTTACATATCTCTGTGGTTTTAATCATTAGGTTAATATTATCCCATGAGCTTTTTAAAAAGTGTCCCCCTCTCCCCTCTGGTATGCAGTACTTTATAATAGTCATTTGATTTCTGTCAATATACTTACAATTTTTTTCATCATAATATCTCATCTCTGTTTGTGTGTGCATGTGTGTGTGTGTATGTGTGTATGTGTGTGTGTGTGTGTGTGTGAGAGAGAGAGAGAGAGAGAGAGAGAGAAAGAGAGATATATGAAAATCTTTAGAACTCAGAGAGTAAGCTAGAGTATGTAAACACCAAAATCAATAAAATACCCTGTAATCAAATTCAATTTTAAATTCACTTTAATGTCATTAAAATGCTGATAGGAAAACATTTTTGAGGGAGATTAGTAGGTATATATGTATATATATATAGTATATAATTTAATTATAAGCCTAGAATTTAATAAAACAGGAGATTTTTTTACAGGATGATTTTTGGATATATATCTATATCTATACCTATATCTATCTATCTATCTATCTATCTATCTATCTATCTATCTATCTTGGTGTGTACATCAGGGACAAATGTTTTCTATTCCCTGGAGAAAAGGAAGGTTCTGTGAAAAAGAATAGAACAAAAGATGAGAGATGAGAGAGCTCATAAGGGGACTTTGGCTGTTGAAAAATCAGAGATTAGTATTGGATGACATGGCAGGGGCTGATCAGATTTACTGGTAAGGAGACAGGGCCCTTTACAGTGTTGCCAATGAGTTGCAGTAGGCACTATAGTAAGTTATAAACTTGTGTTAGAGAAAGACATGTTAGAAATTGATTTAAGAGATTTCAAAAAATATAATCAACAGGCTGAATTGAATTGAGATAAGCTCAAGGTACCCACAGATTGTTTTGTTTTCCTTTCTTTCTATTTTTGTTTTTAATACAAGTCTACCTTTGTTTCTATATCCATATTGTTGAGCCTTCCTGTCAACTTATAAACAGAACGCAATTGCTTTCTTGTTTTTAATTTTCAGAAAAACTCTGGTCTTTTCTGACTACATCTTAAACTGGCCTTGAATTGCAAGCCCCTCCTAGATCAGGAGTTGCTTTACCTGGGAGACCCTATGCAAGTTATGCACCCTAAAGTTTTCTACTTATGGTATGTATTCACTGTAGATTAAGCTGCAATGCTTGTGCATAGATAAGACAATGAGAAAATCCACTTTAATACCAAAGACTAAAGCTCTTGACCATTAAGTACAAAAGGTTTTATGTGTGCGAGTATTAGTCCTCATCTAACTATGCACACTGCATTTGTGCAGTGCCTGTGGAGGTCAGCAAAGGACGTTGTATGACCTGAGTTAGAGTAACAGACAATTGTGACCTGCAATGTGGATGTTGAGCATTGAACCTGGGTCCTCTAGAACAGCCTATGCTAACTACTGAGCCATTTCTCTAGCCCTCGCTATCATATTTAAACAGACTGTCATAGCATATACAAAGTGTGCATTTCAAATTAAGGTAGATATCATAGGAATGTGGTTTTAAGAGCATAATGAAACAGAAAATGTATTATATTGGACTTCTCCAAAGTTTATGTGCAATCCTACATGTGGCTTGACAAATATTATCTACTGGTTTTGATTTCTCAATATGAAAAAAAATACAAAAATCAAAACAAATAAAAAGCCAGTATCTTCTTTAGTGTGTCCTTGTTCATTTTCTATCTTGAAAAGGCTTTACTACTTAAGGACATCTTTCTTCAGGATCTAAATTTTTAGCAACAGGCTTTCTGAATGCCACACACTCCTTTTTCCCTGATAACTGTGCTTGATTTTATCTATCCATGCACCTCTATTCCCAGGAGACAGGCTATATAGGCTGTGTATGCTCTGAGTTCCAGGTAGGAGATGATTTCCGATCATTACTTGCCATTGTCCCTCCCATGAAGCAATTAATGTGGGCTCGTGGGAGGCTAGCTTTGATACTCTAAAAGGCTTCAGGAAAAGTCTTTTTCAACTTCCTGTCAAGCGGCATATCTGCCTTTCAATGAAGGTGTGCTATCCTCTGAAGCAAGACCTATTTTTCCATATGTTGAGACAGGTGTAATAACGATAATCCACAGTGATAAAGGTAAAGATGGTTGCACAAAAGCAGCAAGGGACCTACAACCGAAGGCAAAAACAAGTGAAGGCAAATGCAAGTGCCAGGAAATCATACTCTGAAGGCCAGCGTTGTTCATGGATGTGGTCAGCCATTTATTAGCAATAGTAACTTGTTTCAGTGTGTTAAATGCATGTGTGTATGTGCTCATCTTCTCTCTCTCTCTCTCTCTCTCTCTCTCTCTCTCTCTCTCTCTCTCTCTTACACACACAGACACACACACACACACAGGAAAAATAGGAAATGAGGGTTGGGGGGAGGAGGGTTAGATTGGGAAAAGAACAATTAGGAGGATCAAAATTCATTGTACTCATAGTTGGGATTTTTCAAAAGAAGAAAATATGAACAATCATTTCTTATTGGGATTTGAAACTATAATGAAGTAAATAGTCAATGCTTGGTTAACATTATCAACCACTGACTCTCCATGCGCACATCTGCCTGTTCACAAAACCGAGTGACTGCCCTCACTGAAGAATGTCTGCCTTAAGGTATTCTGTACTATATTTATTTAACTGAAGATTATCTTCTTTACAGTTTTCTGCATTCATTTCTTTATGAAGTATTCATTGAGAACCAATGATAAGCCTGGGGCCATGTAAAACATTTGAGATACATCAGTGTGCAAAATAGAAAAAGAACACCACTGCTCCTGTGTAGTTGATGCACAGAAGAGCTGCTACACAGTCTATATAGATGCCAGATCCTGACACTTGCTGATTTCTATTTCTGAAAGACAGGGGCTCTTTAGCCTTTGAGATGGCAGGGGGGTTGGAGTGCTGCCAGGGACAAGGCTGGGCTTAAAGTCCTTTGTAGTAACATTCAGTGGCCAGAGGAAGTCAACTGGGAAAGAGGAGGAAAAGGGAGTCAGGAACATTCTTGACAATTGGGGAGCCAGGGGACACAATTGATGAAAAAACAAAACAAAACGAAAAACAAAAAAACAGGACCAACTCTCATCTAGGACAATGACCGGCAAGAAGAATGCTGCCTTTTTGTCTGAGACAATCTTTATCACCAAACCCGCTCATGAGGTCTGTTTCTTCTCCCTTAAAGCATTCATCCAGAGGAAAAACATGCTTTCCCTACACAACAGAGGAAACGCAATAAAAACTTAATAATCTCCATTTTATTTTAAAAGAGAGCATACACTATAAGTTTAGCTCATTTGATAAATAAGAGTTATGTTAAATACTTTATCAAGTTTCATTTAAAGCCAGATGACTACATTTTAAAATGTGTTCTGGGAAGAGATTAACAGTAAAGAACAAAGTAAACCTTTCAATGAATCTACTAAAAGCATGTTAGAAAGTCAGGTGATTTTTTTCATAAAACCTAAAATAAAAACCAGCAAATAATAATAGCATTAGCATTGCCAAAACAATATATCTTTTTTAAAAATAAAGAGAATAGAGGACATTAATTTAGAGGAGGAGACATGACCATCTACTAGTAGACACTTTCTGAACTGCATTGCATTGCTGAGAATCATAATGACTTTATCACAAAGCTCCCAGATGGCCAGGGTTTGGGTGGCCTGAACATCAGAGGAAAACAAATGCCATTTCTTTGAAGGTGAAAGCAACGATACAACTAGTCCTGTAGCTGTTTAATATGGAGGATATTTTTAAAGCTATAAATATAATTTTCTATAAATGAATAGCCCAACCCCTAATCACACCAGCAAAGAAATAAAAAGAAATTAAATTCAGTAACATGTATATTTTGAATTAAAATTGTTACAAATAACAATTTTTTGTTTGATTGAGGTGATGTTAAGAAAGACCTCCTTCTTCGTAAATGTCAATACTAAAATAGACAAGTCTATTACAAAGAAAGAAATAGTACTCCACAATTACCACACATTGGCTATGTACTGATTATATTCCACAGTTCTGCTGCTAGAACTTTTAGTCACAGGGCTCAATATTTCTTAGTGATAAAAGAATTATCCACAAAGATCATTCCGCAAATGTTTGTTGTCAGCTGATACTTAAAATATTAGTTATTGTCAACGAAAGGTCGTTTGTCTCTAAAATTCATATCTAACAACTTGAAAATGTTTATTTCTTATATGTCATTGAGTTAAATATAAAGTATATAGCTATATTCACACACACACAAATATACACACACACACGTAGTTATAGTTGAAATGAAGACTATATACTGTAAAAACATTCCAATTGCTTGAACTATTGTAGCATTATAATGGGTAACATTGTTCTCTCTCTACTACACATTTTCAGAAATAAAGATAAATTTATTCTGGTTCAATTAAAACTAGGGCAACAAAAAAAATCATAGCAGCATGCTTCAACTTGTGTACAAGCCAAGAGTTCCCTTTAGTCTTTTAATATAAAACATGTTTGTGACTTTTAAGAATATTAGACACATTTCTTTAGTGATTCATGTGTAGAATTTTGATTTTCAAGCCTGGAAACCTGCCTTGGCATAACAGTGGTCAGGCTTACATGTTTATTCTATAAAATGAGATTATAACTGCTCCTGGCATCACTGAACCTTTGGGCTTTTAGTTTTCCTATTTCCCTGGTTATTCTCTAACTAAGTTCTCTTCAGTTTATTTCAAATGATTCTTGGGACTGTGATCATGGTCTGATTTTTTTATCATCAAAAATTATGCATAACTGCTCAAAGGACATTCATGGTTCTGTGGTTATATGAAAATTAAAGCAGATAATGAATATTTATTATAGTTGTTTTTTATGTCAGTATTTTTAAACTGGGAGGAATCTGAGCCTACGCTTCTGACTGGTCTTTTTTCCATTAATTTTTGTTGGTTATTTTATTTACTTACTTACATTTCAAATGTTATCCCCCTTCCCAGTTTCCCCTCAGAATCCCCCTGTCCATCCCCCCCTCCTCCTGCCCCCCCCCACCTATCCACTCACTCCTGCCTCACTGCCCTATGCTGGGGAAATGAGCCTCCACAGGACCAAGGGCCTTCCCTGACACTGATGCCTGATAACTCCGTCCTCTCCTCCATATGTAGGTGGAGCTATGGGTCCCTCCATGTGTATTCTTTGGTTGGTGGTTTAGTTCCTGGGAGCTTTGGTGTGTCTGGTTGTTATTCTTCCTCTGGGGTTGCAAACCCCTTCAGCTTCTTCAGTCCTCCCCCTAACTCCTCCATTGGGGTTCCTGTGTTCAGTCCCATGGGTGGCTGCATGCATCCACATCTATATTGGTCAGGCCCTGGCACAGCCACAGTGTTTTGCATGAAGTTTCATTTCATTTGGGAGACTGCAGAAAACAGGACTCCCTTCTCAACGTCGACGGCACTCACACCTTGGAGAGGCCTGAATCACACAAACCCAACCCAGGCATTAGGCTTACATGTATGACATAGTAACCCTTTCCACATAAATCCTATACTTTTTCTCTTATTTGACCTCATAAAGTTGGAAGGTCTAAACAATTAATTTAGCAAAGATGACTCTGGGTTACCACAGACACTGGTGTCAGAGAAATTAGATTGAATCAAAGTCCTCCTCCTTACCTGCTTCTTCTCGTTCTCTCTTCTTCCCCCTCCTCCTTTCCCTCATTCCCTTTTGCTCCTCCCCCTCCTTCTCTTGTTCTCATTCCTCTTCTCTTCCCCCACCTTTTCCTTTTTCTTCTTCTTCTTCAGTTTTTTAAATCATGAAATAAGAAAAATGATTCTGCTGTCTTCTAGGGTATTTACAGAATGTAAGAAAGGTACTTCTAGTAAACACATTGAACACTGACAGTTGATGTACTGTGAACCTGAAGCATAGTATTCAGGCCTGAGTACATTATCCAGGGATCAGAAGACTTGCCTAACACCAGTTCCTGACAAAGAAGGGAGGAAAGGTGGATTTTTATTATGTTAACACTTTTAAAGGAAAAATGGGACATAAAAGAGGTAAAATTACATCATAAAACTAAGAGCAGGTTATTTGAAAAGTTAATTTGTTAATTCACTTGGAAGTAATGCTTTTTCTCAATTCACATTATGATGTCTAATATTTAATATTTCCTAATATTGCAGGCTGTGACTGAGTACAAAATGTATAGTTAATGATATATGGGAAAATTTTTGTAATTCTCAAATGTCTGACATTGAAAACAATTGTAATACCAATGGCTGACTAAATTTATCTAATTAAAAAATGTGTTTATTAGATCCAATTTATGTCAACCAGAAAAGCTGGAACAGTTTTCGGCCACTCCTTTCTTCCTCAAGACAACAAAACCTAACCTTTCTTTTCATGTTATCTTCTAGACTACTCTGGTGTCAATGGGATTAGACGTTCCAGATCTGTTGACAATTATCATTGATATAAATGAATACATGTCTTCTTCTTTCATAAATTGTTCAAAAGAATATGGCAAAGTAAACTTCCAACTCTCTAACCAAACTATAGTCCTTAGAATACTAGAATGTTGCCTAAGACAGAACAGTCTTTTCCATTATGGGATGGCACTTATTTTCCTCTGGATCCTTCCCAGACAACCCAGGGCAGTGTGGAAGTATAATCAGCATGATGATAATGTAAGAAGACAGAAAAATAAGATGTATTTGTTAACCTTACAGAATATTCTCATACTTAAAGTATGTAGGAGTCTGAAGTACAGGTCAGTCACCCTAAACTATGACACTGCTTCAGCCTTCAGGATTCAGAGAACCCTACACAGAAATGTACCATTAGGTGAGCTGTTAGAGGCTATTTAGGGTCCAGGTGAACATTAGAGAGCCACGAAAGTGATCAAGGACATGTGTCTGAGATCAGAGAATATAAAGTGTCCCTGGTATTTATAAAGTATGCTTTCACATGTATGACATATGGTTAAAAGCAAAGACTAGATCATGGCATTGGTCATAATATCATAGAATGTATCTTTCTTGGTTAGCTACAGATATTATATTTCATCCCTCATTTTATGTTCACCATTCATTAAAGAATATTTGTATAAGTGAGAGACAAAAGAGACATATAGGGAGAAACAGAGACAGACAAAAAAGTATACATAGACAGATATGCTAGTATACACACACACACACACACACACACACACACACACATTCACTCACACACAGACACTGAGGGGGAAGAGAGAGATAGAGAGAGAGATAGAGAGAGAGACAGAGAGAGAGAGAGAGAGAGAGAGAGAGACTATAAACTCGCTTAGGAAACCCCCATGTTAAATGATCATTTTCCTGAATTCCATCTTTCTTTTGCTTGTAAATTGTATAATAAAAACACTTTACACTAGTGAGAGAGGCGATTTTAAGTGGTGACTTAGGTATAGGATCTGTTTCTTCATCCTCCATAGTTATTAATATAGTTTCTATTTCATTAGCTTTAAACTATTGTGCAATAAACAAACAAAAACCCAGGTAGTTAGAGACTGGAAAAGAAGAAGACACATCAAGCTGCTTAAGAGTGCACCACACATGAAACTCTATGATCGCTGAGAAGACAAGGAAACTAGCTGTAAGAGGAAAGGCCTGCTTACGACACTTCACGCTGCAGGCTGTAAGAGGAAAGGCCTGCTTACGACACTTCACGCTGCAGAGAAGTTTATTTGGGGGTGGGGTGAACTTTTGTCTCAGGCTAGTTGGGTTCTAAGTAATAAATATGTTGGCACACCAAGTGTTGCAGTAATTTGTTACCCCAATAAGCCTATATGAAAACACACAGCCAGTTATATGCCTAGAATTGGCAGGTCTAACACTATACTAATTTATTCGTGAGCTATGAGAACTCTGGCTACTCGTAGCTTCTCCAGGCCACATAGCTTTGCTCCATCTTCCTTTTCTCCACTCTTCCTATGTCTCCATGATACCTCCTGTTTTAGCTTTCCCTTCCACTGCCTAATTATCAGCTATAGCCTTTATTGGACCAGTCAGAATAGAGAAGTTTCAGTGAAACTAAGAGTGCTGATCTACTGCTCCTCTGGGGCAGTTCCTCCTGAGGAAACACAATTAACATTAAAATACAAACAGCACCAGGGCAAACCACAACACAGAAGCAACAAGAAAACAAGTCAAAGGGTCTGTTCCAACTACTTTCTCAAAATACAAGAGAAATCTATTCAATATTTTTGTACATTATTTTATCTGCCTAGAGTTTGGTTCCTATATGTCTAAATTCAAACACATGTACTCTTTGGGGAATAGTATTATTTCCATCCTGCCCACATCGCATTTTGGTGACCTTGTTAATTTTTCTTTCTAGTACATTCCTAGTATTCCATTCACATATTGCAGGTGGCTATTAAATACTTCAAGAGTGAAACTGTGACTGGATCTCCTTTTTTTTTAACATCAGCAAAGCACTTTCTGCTCTTTAGCAACTGATCTTTACCTACCTCTCTCTGATAGGATGACACATAGTCCTGAGAGGCAAGGAGGTCCTCTACTTCCTCCTGAAAGTGGTCTGGTCTGCTTGCAGTGTGAGCTTATATGGAGACATGTATGGTACTCTGCTTTCTCAGGTCTGCTGGAATTAATTCAATTCATTGTACACAACCTCCATCCTTGTAGGGAAATTTGAGCTCATGTTAACTACTCTTCCTTCCTCACATGAGCATTGGAACCCACTGGGCTGCTGGAACGTAACTTGACTTTTCCCCCCCTGACAGATATTATTACAATACAGGGAATACTAGGCTGCTCCTAAATATATTGGATTAAGCCACAGGTTTAAGAACGTGTTAATCAGCTTGGACTGAGGAATGAGTCCCATTTGGGAGAGTAGCAGCCTAGCATGCACTAAGCTGTGAGTTTGATTCCCAGTAACATATATACTTGTGGTGGAACAGCCTACTAATCTTGAGTCTGCAGAGGTAGAAGCAGGGAGTTAACAATTCCAATGCCATCTTCAACTGCCCAGCATAAGCTACAGGAAACAAAAATAAAAGAAACAAATAGAAAACCAAAAAGCTGTGTGTGTGTGTGTGTGTGTGTGTGTGTGTGTGTGTGTTTATGCATGTATGTTATTGCTAACCTGTCACAAGTCCAGTTAACCACTTCACTGACTACAGGGTGATGCTGAATATGTTCCTTGATTACTCTCTGTCTTATTCCTATACTGAGGCAGAGACTCTCACTTGAATCCAGGGGTCAATGGTTTACCTTTTCCAGCTCGTTAGCTTCCCCAGGGCTCTTGTCTCCATCCCTGAACATTGAGATGCCATAAGTAGATTCTGGGGACCCAAACTTTGCTCCTCAGGCTTTCATAGCAAGCACTTTACCTCCTCAGACATCTCCGTAAAACACAAGGCAAGCTTTAAAGCCTTACATTGCTATAAACAATGACTGTCCTATTACAAGGACATCAAATGATGGAAGATGAGACAATCGCTAGAAATGTTGGCATCATTTGCCGCATTCCAGAGCCTTTGTGTTTGTTGTGGATAAGTCTATAGGACATTTTGCTTCTTGAGAAGGAGAGGGCTTCCTGGTGAAGTCTTTTTTTAGGTGAAGAGGTGGAAAGGACATAGGTTAAAAATCAATTCAAAGCATCGTTCACAAAACGAAATCTTTAGACTCTGGCAGTCATTTTTTCTTTTGTTCACATCACCTAATATTTGTTAAACTTTGTTTTTTTATTCAGAGAGGGTCATAGAAAGGTTGGTGAAGGCATATGCCTCTTCTCAGGTGAGGAATACAAGAAGAGAAATTCTACAGTCTGGAAACGTCTCCCCAAAAGTTATTGTTTTAGATTAGATCCAATTATAATAGCTGTTGAAGCATGACCTTCCTGAGTGAAGGGAAAAGGAGATTGCACTTTGAGGAGAGGGTGGGAAATATTATACATGTGCAGACATAAAGACACATCCCTACATAAAATAGAGCAATGATAATGTCTAAGGATGCTGTTTAAATACCATTTCTCTGTTAAACTGAAACCTATTGAATTGTGTTAGAACAGTCTATGTATTGAAAATAAGCATCCAATTCATATTTTATATGTAGACTTTGGAAGAGAATTGGAAGTAAATGGAGAAATGTAACTTTAATAAATAAAGACACTCAGCTGGCAAGGTACATTCTTGTGTTTGTGCAAAATCTCTGTGTTAGAGGTAGCATGCCATTTGTATATTCATTTTCTTTTAAACTTGGAGCAGATACAGTTATTCAATTATTTTTCTACTGTTTAATTATATATTTTTACAGGGACAAAGTTTGAAAAAACACTCCAAAATATCAGTATTCTGTATGGGAAGCGCTAGGCTGGGGTTGAGGTTTGAACGTCAATAGGTTCCTATTTGAACACTTGGTTCCCAGGTGGTAACACTGTTGGAAAGTCTGTGGAACTTTAAGCAGCTGAGACCTCACTGCAGGAAGACTTCACTGCAGATCATGGGAAACAGGCTTGAAGGCTTCATTGTCTGCCTCTTCTTGCTTGCTATGACTCCTGTATGAGTGTGTGTGTGTGCGTGTGTGTGTGTGTGCGCACGCGCACACGCAGTGTGACCAGGTAGTCTCTTGTTCCTGTTGCTGTATCCTGCAGACAATAATGGAGTTACCTCCCGGAAACTATAAGCCAAAATAAGTCAATTACTCTTCAGTTCGCGTTTATCTCAACAAACGGAAAGGAACTAAGATAGCTAATGACTCATATACAGCCAGCACTTCGTACCTGAGCCCTTTCTGAGAAACTATTTTCATTCGAATTCTTCTGTTATTTGTGAAAATGTCCATGTCTCACAAACTTTTTCAAACTCTAGAATGAGAAATATAGTGGTAAATAATAAAATAATGAAATGAAACACCATGCCATGCTATCGCCAGCTACTCTCTGGACACTCTGGCAATCTCACCACCAAGGCTAACCCCAAGGGCAACCACCCTTTTAGTTCACAAGGCAGTTCGCTTCCACACCTCCCCAATGCAATGACTGCCTATCTTGCAGCTTTCTTGTTGCTGACTATGCTCAATCACAATTCCCACTAACCGGGTAAAATCAAAGCTCTAGAAGCTTGTAAATGATCAATCAGATTTATATCAGTAAATTCTCACCCCACAAAATGTCCACACAATAGACTCAGGGCCAATTGATATTGATATAAACTGCTCACCTAGATAAGACAAATTGTCCTGTCATAATCCATCCCTTATAAGATATTCATAGCTACCTATGGCTATTTAAAGCCACACAGATCTTGGTCATTGTTCTCTTCCTCTATCTTACTTCCTCTCCTATCTCTCCTGCCTCTCAAAAACTCTGTGCCTGCCTTTCTTTTTCATTGCACAGTCACATGCCTTGCCTTATGTTGTGCCTGCCCTTACCTGCGTATCTACACACAGAGAAATTCTAGCTTCTTGTAATCTGAGATATATATTCCAGTTTCTCTTATCAAAGTGATGTGTTGGTCACTTGAGATTAGTGTGTGTGTGTGTGTGTGTGTGTGTGTGTGTGTGTGTGTTCCCATGTCAGAAAGTATAAATCCAGAGATTAATTCAACAGTATATTCAAAGTTATGTAGCTTTGTAGTTAATGTGGAAATGAATCATGGACTACTTAATATTAGATTTGACATTGCACTTGCTTTGCATCCCAGGAAGGTAGATTTTACATTGTTCTCTTTGTTTTCCTTTTACCTTGTCTAAAGACAATTGCAGGGCTGTCAAAGTAGTAATGCTCAATGGAGCTCTAGTGATATTTAAATAATTACTTTTCTTAGACCTGAAGAAGCATACACGATAAATAAAAGTAATGTTGCTGATGTATTTATTACCAGTTTAACATGTAACTTTTCTTGGGGTGTATATGGTGGTGCTATCAGTTTAACACCTGTCGTTAATACCTAGGGATATTGATTCTGCATAAGACACATCACAGTCTTTCCTGGATATACGATGTGGCATGTATTGATACAATCGATAAAAATTAATATCCTACATTTGGATGTTTTAAATGTCTATAAGATATAAAAAATCATTAAGCTATAAGTAGATAAACACATTTAATATGGGGAAACTAGCAAGACCTTCTCAGGTAATATAATAGGGGTTTCTAATATATGTATATATACCATCAAACAAATTAGAGGAATCATATAGAAGAAAAACACTTTTGGGGAACACATGGTACCCTTCAACCAGTATTTTAATATCATCATATAATGATGAGAATTGATCAAATAGAAGCTGGGGAAATTTCTCAGTGGTCAAGAAACTTGCTATGTAAACATGAAAAGAACACTGTTTTCAAATCTTAGCACCATAGCTGTCCAAACCTAGCCAACTGATAGCCAATACCTTTGGTCCAGGTTCATCCCTAAGCCTATCTTAAGGGATAAAGAGGGAGAGGAATAGAACAGGACAATGAGCTCCTCCTTTGGCCTCTAACTGTACATATAGATCTCTCTGTCTCTCTCTCTGTCTCTCTGTCTCTCTGTCTCTCTGTCTCTCTCTCTGTCTCTCTCTCTCTCACACACACACACATACACACACACACAAGACTACACACAAGGGCATATTTGACACACATTGAAACATATACACAAAGCATTGATATAATTGTATTTTTTAAATGTATTTGGTTTTTAAGTTTTGGAATTCAGGTCAAAAAGCTGAAAACAGTAAAACAAGTCCCTCTTTGTGTGAAATCCTGTCATCTGAAGACGGAATGAACTAATTAAGTAAAAATACATATATTCCTTCTTGAAAAAAAACTGTCAGACATTTTAAAACAACTTATGAAAATTTTATACAAGTAATTTTTATCCCTAGATGATGAAATTTTAGCCCTAAAATCCCATTCAAATCATGATTGTCACTATGAATTTGTTATAGTGTTGTGAGAGACAATTTTTATGCATTTTATAAAAGAATCTCCCACCAATAGTGAATGGTGTTGCTCTGTTATAGAGTGTGATGATACCCTGTCCGTGGTGAAGGTCATTTATCAGCATCCTTCAAGATTAGCCCTCACCTACAAAACTGTATTACTTTGAGGGCCACGGCAAGGTTCAGAACATCAGTGGTGATCAGTCCCGTTCTCTTTTCTTCTCTTTGTAGCCTGGAAGAGCTCAACAGTAGGGAAAATTTATAAGCAGTGCTCTCCCTTGGACAATTCCCTCAAGGTTTTAAGGTTCTCAGCTGGGTACCACCCTCTCCTGACAGCAATTTCAGTTTCCTTATGACTCAGCAGGCAACATTGGAGTCAACACTGATTTTTTCCCCTTTCACTTTTGGACCTCATCTTCCTTCTTTATTTGGCTTTTCTCCTAAAACAAATAAAGAAAAAAATAGCTTTGCTCTTCAAAAGCACAACCTTTAGAGCTCCAAACGGTTTCCTTTTCCAAACAATTCCCAATTGATGCATCGTGTCATGTCACATCATGTTCATCCTGTCCTTCTTGTCTCTTAGTATCATGCCAGTCATTGGCTGAGTGTGAATGATGGGCTGAGCTAAACATGGAGCTTCAGGATGCAAGGAGCTACCCTTTGGATGCGTTTCTTCGTGGATTCATGGAACTATCTGCCACACAATACAAATGTTAATGCTTGCAAACAAAACAGGATACAAATTAGTGCAAATATAAATGGTTTATACACAAAATACCTGGGATGTGTCTTAATATCTGAGAAATAACATTGTTATTGATTTCTTCCAGGCATATTTGATACCGTCTGCTAAATGTGTTGCCTTTTAAAAAATTTTTTGTTTGTTTCTTTATATGAATGTTAGAAGTTTGGTGTTCTACAAATTCCTCTGGGGAATTTTTATTTGAAGTGATATTTGCCTTTAGCTTTGCATAGAACTGATGCTATAGTGATTCTGAAAACACAGACAAGGCATTGCTGAACTGTGCAGAAAATTTCCCCACTTGATTATGCTATTTATGGAATCATGAGCTTAGCCCTGTGAAATACATTGCTTTTCCAAGTTCAGTTTTCAGCATTATGTAGTTTGTTTTCTACACAGAATACATTTTATATGTCATTAAAACAGCATTTATATTCCTTGCTGTTTGGATTACTAATAGAAAACATATATGCTCCATGATTCATAGGACAGAAATTTTAGTGGCTTAAATACTCTTTGGAACTTTTTAGATTGATCCAAGAGCTCTTCATACTGATTCTGACTGCTACATTGACCAGGAAGTTCTACTGAATCGATTCAGCCTTAGTGACATTTCCCATTGACTCAGACAGTCCATCTTATGTAGGGTACTAAGATTTTAGCTAATGAAAGTTTCAGGAGGAGGCCATAAAATCAACTGATAGAGATAAGATTTTTTTTCAACGAAACTGAATCACTCTATTATAAGACTACAGAAGAAAACTCTCATCCCTACCCTGAAAAAAAATCTCAAAATGAAACCAGATTTTTAAACAATGTTAGTATTCTCAGTTGGTAAATTTAATAGCTTGAGACTTATCAAATTCAAGATTCAGTCTCTACTCCTACGCAAGCCTGAAACACATATTTAAAAATTCCAGTATCTTCTATGTATAGACATATAGCATGGTCACTTTTCATCAAAACTCTTTGAGTGTTAACAGAAAAGGAAAAAAACCCTCTCATGTATATAGCACCTTTCAATCAGTGTATTCTTTGTACACCATACGTGGTTAATTTTCTCCTTCAATACACGTGTTAAACTCCCACGGGTCTATCAGCAATTTTATGGGGGCTATTTTAAGATTATATTAGAGAAAAGATTTAGCAGAATAAAACACTCTTTGTGAAGCCTAGCTTCAGCTTAAGGAAGATCAGGTTATTTTTGCATTGTTGAGTTCTATGTGGAAATATCGCTGAGAACATAACAAAAATGTCCAAGGGATTGGCAATGGGCCACAGGTAAGCAGGGGTCTGGTCACTTAAATAAGAAGAAGTATAAAATAAAATGAAAAAAAAATTCCTTAACTGAGTCACATGAAAGAAGTTAAAGCAGGTGTGTGAGCATTCCGAGGGTCTTTTTAGATAGTCTTTTATATATTTCACACCCTAGTAAATTACCCTTTGTCCTTTCCTCTACTCCAGTGTTCTCTTAATAGCTCTTCTGGTCACCTAGTTGGACGCACTTCGAGGGAAGGATAGGAAATTCATTTAACTCTATAGCATGACAAATTAATTGCTTGTCTCCTTGCCTAGAAAGAATGGTTGTTGAAAACAACTGAAGGGGGGGGGTGTTGATTTTGCCATGCTATTCAGGGGATACTGTTTATCATAGCGAACAAAGCATGCAGCATGGAGGCTATTCATTATGCATCACCTGTGATTAGGAACGAACCACAAGTGAAGTGGAAAGAAATGTGGGCAACTCGACCCCTGTGTACCACCTATTTCCTTAAGGCTCCAACTCCTGCAAGTCCATAGGTTTCCCAAACACCTGATCGGGGAAGAGTAGGTAAATACTGGAAGCTCTAGGGGATATTTCTCATTCAAACAGAGCACATGGCCAACTGCTAATAGTTTCAGTTTACATCTCTGGAGTCTTGTGTTCAAATCTAAGGTAAGGCTTGCAATTCTAAGTTTCAGGTTAAAGAAGCTTAGTTTCCACTTTGCCTTTGAATGCAGGCTAAAACTTCAGCCCTCTCTCAGGGATGCTGCTCAGTTGATCTGAGGCAGATTTGAAAAATGTTCGGGATGTAGGAGAAAGGGTGATTGATTTTTTTTTCCTTAATAAAGGTCAGACCTCTTGGTGAAACTTTCCAAATGCTTTTTAACCTTAGGACATACTTAAAGATACAGCTGTTATGATGTGGGATGTAAGTTAACTTATGCTATTAAAATAAAAATATATGATAACCAATGGGGAAAAATGAATTCTTTCAATCTGAGGAAAAAGGTTGAAAGCTTGTCTTGTATGGTTATAAAAAAGCTTGAAAGAAAGCCACCAAGAGATAAAAAGGAGGTGGTGTTGATAATAGCCATGGGGATTCACACTGTCTTACCCTTTACCTAATAAATTTACACCTCTACCCTTCAAAGATGCCTTCTGAGTGAAGGACGGTGTAATTCATTTTGGAGAGAAAGAGAGATGTTTCAACACAAATGTAAAGGAGGGTGATTTAGAAAGACAGAAAACAGCTACCCAGATTGGAATAGTGTCAAAGCATATAGATTAACAGTCCTGTCTTCCAAGGAGTGGTGAGGCCCCTCTCTTCTTACTCGTCATTAGGGTCCTTCATGTATTTCTCACACAAAAGAAAAATGAGCTTCTCTCACTACTGAGGCCTGCAGGGCATCCTGCTTAACCAGCATTTTTCCATACCACTGAATTTGCTTCCTTCTCCAGAAAAAATAGCATACAGGATGCTGTGCATCTGTACAGATGTGAGCTGAGTTAGTCTCAGTGTCCAGTACTTGCTGTGTCCTGTAGTGGGACAGTTTGCTTATGTCTGTATAATCATAGCACTCAGAAATCCAACTCTACTTTGACTATTTCCAAAGAGTATAAATTTGAGTCTCTCCAGGAGAGGAGGAAGAGAAAAGCAATGGAGATGGAGAGGAGTATGAGGAGGAAAAGAGGAGGAAGAGTAAGAGAGAGAAGGAGAGGACAAAGAAGAGGAGGAGAGAAGAAAGGGGAAAATCTGGGGTGGGAGAGAAGGAGTGGAGAAAGATTAAAAGGAGGAAGCAGTGGGGAAAAGGGGAGAATGAGAGAAGGAGGCAGGAAGGGGATGGGGTGAAAAGAGAAGAGCAGGATGGAGAAGAGAAGTTAGATGTGAGGAGGAAAAGCCAGGGGAGAGCAGCAACTGCAAGCAAATGAGTTTGACAAGTGCAGGTCAATAGGAGTGAATGAACGTTCTCCAGGCATTTCTCCGCGGCATGCTTGACGCTTCTGTTATACAAAGGAGCAGGCATATTCCTTTCTCAAACCCTCTAGAGCATTGCCGTTTTTATACCTTTGCACATGTCAAAATTATGGAAAGCTAAGCATGCCTCCTTTTCAAATGGTTTTTCTTCTGTTGGAAACATCAGAAAAACTCCCTTACAAGGCCACTCAGCACTGTTCCTAGTGCTACAGAAGCAGTATGGGCATAAAAGGACTTCATGGTTACTATGCCCTAGACACAATCACCAGACAGGGGATCCAAT
Source organism: Rattus rattus (assembly GCF_011064425.1). Lineage (NCBI taxonomy): Eukaryota > Metazoa > Chordata > Mammalia > Rodentia > Muridae > Rattus > Rattus rattus. Next base: position 65,860,462 of record NC_046159.1, read on the forward strand.
GAAAGCAGATACCTCTGTGGAATGTCAGGACATTATATGCAGGAATGTCTCCACTCAGCAGGTCTGAACAATGCACACTTCCATCACTCTTCCTTTGTAGTGAGGTTGCCTCTCCGACTGACCCAAACACACTGTTTTAGACTATGCCTGCAGAGTTCTGCATGTTATAGATTGTGCAATTAGGCTTCAAGAGAGTACCAGAGGCACTGTTAAACCTTTGAAAAAAATCAATATAGCATCAGTGTGAACAGCCATATTTTAAAATGGCATATTTTGTTCTGTATCGAACAAACATTGTCTTAATTTCCATCTTTAAAAATTCTGTGGTTGGAGAGGAACTTGCCTTAACCTTTATTTTTTTTCCCAAGATGAGACTTTCAAATTATTGTATTTGGTATATGTAACAAAAATATTCTTCTTAGAATGACTGGGCAGATGGCTTATTGCCTGCTCCACAAACAGGAGGACCTGAGGTCAAACTCAAGAATCTAATTAAATCTAGATGTGGTCCTCATCACAGCTAATCCCAGCTCCTTAGTGACAAGATGGGGTGCAGATGCAGGACCTCCTGGAGCAGCTATGTTGGCCGATGCAATAGTGAACACAAACAAGGCGTGTAGAGGGTTGGTATACAAGGTTGTCCTTTGACCTTCACACATGCTTTGTGGCACACACATGCCCAGAACTTATAGATACTTACAAGGTGCGTGCGTGTACACACACACACACACACACACACACACACACACACACACACACACACGTATATACAAAAATGTTGAAAATTAAACTAAGGCAAGTTGAGCTGCCGAGGCTTGTGAGATGACTCAATGTAAAGGCATCAGGGACAAGCCTGACAACCTGAGTTTAATCCCTAGGAACCACATGACTGAAGCCGGAATTAACCCTAAAAGTTCTCACTCTGTGAGGTATGTACCTGTGCACATGGGTACACACCCTACAAACAAAGGCACCTACACACACACAAAAGTGTAAAAATTTTTTTGAGAAAAGGTCTTGCTTGATACATGGACCAGGGCTGTCATGGAACTCATAGAGATCCACCTGCCTCAGCCTCCTAGTGTTGCAATTAAAGGCAGATACCACCACACACAGCATAAAAACAATTCTCGAAGTTCATTAGCTTTAGAAAGTGCTGAGTCTGATCACTTGATCTATCATTTGTGGGACTAAGAGGTGGGCAGGTTTAAAGACTTATCTAACATTGCATGCTCAGTTGTTAAAAGTCTTGAGCTCAGAATCCTGCACCAAGCAGAAACTAGTGGCACAATAGATGTAGTGTTACAACCTTTGATAGTTAAAACACATTTCACCATAACTTACATATGTGTGGGACACAGACTCTATATAATATAGAGCCAGTGCTGACATTGAACTCCACCTTCCCATGGCTGAGATTACAGATGAGTATGTCCATTTTCAGATAACTCAGATTTTTTTTTTGTAGTATTAAAAAAAGTTATCAAAGATGGCACCCTCTACAAGGTACTCACAGTGTGGCTTATTTCCTTTGTATCGAGGAGGCAGAAGTTACTACTGAAAACAAATAGAATGTAAACGATTTGTTACCATTCAATCTGTGGTTAAACTACAGGTGATTTTAATTTTTGTTTTGGCCTCTGGATTATCTACCTCACCGCTATCAATGAGGCCACCTCCCACGTGACGAACACAGGTGGAGGTTCAGCAGCATTCCCAACAACCAGGATGAAATTAATTTATTTAGTCAGACAGCAGAGATGGAGTTGAATCTTCTCAGCATATGTGTAAGGGATTTGCAGTAGTCCCCCTCCAGCAGGTGTTCATCTTGAAATTCAACATGTAACATGTTTTGACTGTTCTTATCAGGTCCTGTCCCCCATGAGCATATGTTGGCCTTCAGTTCACTGTGTAGCTAAGGATGATCTGATTTTTTTCTGCCTTCCAAGTGCTGGGATTGCAGTTGTGGACCATACATCAGTGCCCAGGTACACTAATAACTGTTGTCCCAGCATTGAGACCCTGAGGCAGAAGAGCTCACTAAGTCCTAGGAAAACTGTTCTATTTTGACTTGCAGTGTTTGCAGGGAGTATTACACATCAATAGATAAACTGATAGAGTTTATTCTGAATAGGATAGTGGTGTGTAAAGAAGCAAGGGACTGCCACAGGGGGATAGGGAAGTTCCTCGACCTTAAGCATAGATTGCAATAGGAGTCATGGGATTTCTTACAAAACTAGAACAAAACATTAACAGCAGTTACAGCTAGGATGGAATGGTGTCAGTAAGAGAAGGAATATATGATTACCTTGCAAATGTCTGCCTACAAAGGAGTGATACTTGGAAGGACACTTCTTGTTTTGCATGTATTTTTTCTGTAAAAGTTGTTGTGTGCATGTGTGTGTGTGTGTGTGTGTGTGTGTGTGTGTGTGTGTGTACAAATAATAGTACACAAGTAATGCACTTGTGGAAGTCAGGGGATAAACTCAGGTACAAGTCCTTAATCTAATATTTTTTGGGTAAGGATCTCTCATTTATTTCTATATATGCCAGGCTAGCTGTTCTGGGAAATTCTGGAGGTTCTCCCACCTATCTTGCCATAGGAGGTCTGGTTTTAAGACTCATGCTACTGAACTTGGCTTTATGTGGGTTCTGGATAGTAGAACTTAGAAAGTTGTCACCGAGCCCTTGCCACATTCTAAAGTCTCCTACTCATTCAAGTGCTCATGTTATCTCCAAGAAGCCATTCTGACTCCCCCAGAGCTCAACTCTTAGTCAGGGTTCCTATTCCTGCACAAACATCATGACCAAGAAGCAAGTTGGGGAGGAAAGGGTTTATTCAGCTTACACTTCCACGTTGCTGCTCATCACCAACGGAAGTCAGTACTGGAACTTAAGCAGGTCAGGAAGCAGGAGCTGATGTAGCAGTCATGGAGGGATGTTACTTACTGGCTTGCTCCCCCTGGCTTGCTCAACTTGCTCTCTTATAGACCCCAAGAATACAAGCCCAGGGACAGTACCACCCACAATGGGTTGGGTCCTCCCCCCTTGACCACTAGTTGAGAAAATGCCTTACAGCTGGGTCTCATGGAGGCATTTCCACAACCGAGGCTCCTTTTTCTGTGACAACTCCAGCTGTGTCAAGCAGACACACAAAACTTGCCAGCACATCAATTATGATCTTTTCTTCTCTGTCCTGCGAACCCACTCTCCATGTGACTCATGGACACTGAATGCACACACACACACACACACACACACACACACACACACACACAATTCTATAAATATTGGCACAGACATAGGAGATCAAGATTGCTGAAGGTATCAGAGTACCTCTCATCTCTCACAACACCAGTTTATGTAATAATTAATTCAAAGTATGTGTAAAATTTATTTTATAGATAAGAGAGATGATACTGATCAAAAATCATTTTCCCATGCATGTGACATACATGTGTGGGTACTTGTTTAAGGTAGAGGTTTATACTCAGTGTCAGGGTCAAGCTTAGAGGTCATTGTATGGTAAATTTTGCAAGCAGGATTGCCCTATGTCTACAGGTTCTCAGTCTTTCAAATCTGGAGTTCCGATGGGCACCACACCTAACTCACAGCTTGGTGAGCTGTGGGTATATGGACTCTAGTCTTCGCCTGGTGTAGCAAGAACTTTAATTGATGAGCCATCTCCCCAACTCCTTGTGCTGCTTGGTTTTGCCAACTTGGTACCAATCGAAATATATCTACTGAATGAGGAATCATATTTGAGAAGAGGGTTCCATAAGATCAGCTTGTAGGTACACTTGGGCATTTTTTTGACTACTGATGCAGTGTTGAGGAGTCTGGACAGGTGTGGGTAATGCTGCATTTGGAGATGTGGTTTCAAAGTATATAAAAAGGTGGCTGAACAAATCAGATGGGGTGAGCCAGTAAACAGTGTTCCTCCATTGCCTCTCTTCTGTTCCTGCTTGCTGGCTACTGCCTTGAGATCCTACCTTGATTTCCCTCAATGGCAGACTATAAGCTGTAATCTAAAACAAACCCTTTCCCCTCCAAGCCGTTTTTTGTCATGGCATTCATCAAGAAACTGAGAACCAAAATCAACTATTTATGCCCTTACTGTCTAATGGTAAGATTTAGATATCAAAATTCTCGAAGAGAATAGGATAGTCACATTGCAATACAATAGTAGATTGGTTAGCCTTTCAAGCCCAGTATACTGCTTGTCACAGCTTTATTTCCCAAGACCCTGTCAGGTAATTTTATACTCAGCTTGGCTAGAAAATCAGTTTAGGGGTGTGTGCAGTCCTCAAAGCAAATATTGATTTCTCTTTTGCCTTTCAACTGGGTAATTAAATTCATACTTTGCCCAGTCTTTAAATTTTGTGATGGCCTTGTGACCCTGACATGTGTAAGATAAACACAGGCTTTTAGGCGGCAAGTTAGCACATACCCTTCCTTCCTGATCTGCCACTGGAAGCTGGAGAATTTAAGAGGTGAAGCATGTGAGCATGGTTGATAGATTAATACAGCAATATTGATGTTAATGTACTTAAAAGACAAGAGAACTCATAAGCCCTGTACAGAATAAATTTAAACATCGATTACTTCTTTTGGAAGTTCAGCCTCATCAGATCATTCTCATTTCCTGAAAATGCACAGGGCAAATGTTTTCTAACATATTAACAAATCGCGCTTATTTTAAAAGCATTAATTTTTAAACTAGGGAATTTTTTTGATGTCAAGAAAAATGTATGTCTCATAAGACATCATGTTGAGCTTCCTGGGAGCTCTTCATGGACCCAGGACATACTATAGAGAAATGTAAAGGTTTGTCTTTTCTATGTATTTCGATATGATTCCCCCTCTAGCTAAAATGTCCTTTTAAACACTCACTTTGTATCTGTCTAAATTATGATCTTCCTTACGCTGCATTTAATAGTGTTCTGACTTCATTTCAAACAGGTTTGTTTGTCAAACTTTTCATGTATTTCCTTTGTACCTTGCCCTCTTCTTCTGACTGCACATCTGTCTGTGTTTTTGTCACATTCTTATGCTTTCTATCTGTTAATTCATCAGAATCTTTTTCCATTTTCAAGCCTGGACTAATGCCCTAGTAAGATTATGCCTTAATTTTATACTCTCCAAGCAAGCATAGATGCTTACTATGCTTTTCTATGTTAACTACATAGAAAAACAATAGGTAATAAATTACTGGGATCAGTGAATAGCGTAGTCTGATAAATGTAAATGTGATAATAGTGCATTTTTGATCTGATTACTGTCAAATAACTGAAAAATATTCCATGACACAATTAACCATTGATTATTTATACATTTTTATTTTTATAACTTATGTTATTTCTAATGCTTGATTACTTGAGCCAACAGTACATTTTCCAACTTTCTAAACAGAGCCCTTATGGCTATTTCTGATTATTTTCTAGAAATAAATTCCCAGGGATGGGATACTTAGATGATGCCTGTGTTTATTTTAGATTGTAATTTGGGAACACTAGATAATTATGTCTGTTGTACTTTTTTGTTGTTGATGCTGAGTTTTTATTTGTTGTTTTTTTTATGTGCATGTGTATGTGCATGTGCATGCAGGGCCCAGGGAAGCCAGCAGAGGGCATCAGATTCCCTGGAGCTGGTGTTTCACGTAGTTATGAGTGCTTCAACCTGGGCACTGGAAACAAAGTCTGGTCTTCTGCTAGAGAAGCAGACACTCTTACCTGCTGGGCTATCTTTCCAGCCACTATCTTTTCTTTCTTCAACTTTGCTTGTATTACAGGTAACAGATTCAACTCTTATTACAAAACTATCATAAAGTTGGATGCATTGTTCATGTGTTTAAATATATTGCTTATAAGGATTTGCTTCTCTTGTTTCTTTATAATCTTTCGTATATTATTTGTCAATATATCTGGTCCATTGTACTACTGGAGTGGAATTTAGTTTAAAAAAATTTTTAGTCCTAAATATTTTGCTCCCAGCAAGAAACCCTCAAGACCATTGTGCAAAGTAAGGTAAAAGTAACCACAGCCTCAGTAATGCACAAAGACAAGGTTTTTATGTTGTTGGGTTTTTTGTTTGTTTGTTTGTTTGTTCATTTTTTTGGGTTTTTTTGTTTGTTTTATTTTTGGTTGTTGTTTTGCTCTGCTTTGTTTTGTTTGCATGCTGATTTTCGTGTTGGTCATCCAATGGTGCTGGCATCTCCAAATTACTGGGATCTTTTTTCTGCTGATACTAGACTGAATTTTCTCCAATAGCCTCTCCAGGGCTGTCCTCATGGTCCAAAACTTCAACTTTCTCTACAGCCCTTTCATGCCTTCAAAGCCAGTACCACCAGGCCACAGAGTACAAAGTTAGTCACCTCTAGAGTACCTGCTGCATGTACTCACCCTGAAGAAACACTTTCCAGAACATATTACTGTATGCTCCTGCTCCAATATCTATCCTAGTTAGGTTACAGCTGTTGTGAGGAAACATCCTAACCAAAAACAATGTTTGGAGAGAGAGGTTATTGGGTTATAGTTCCACAAGGTAGTCCTTTATTGAAGGAAGTTAAGACAGGAACTCACACAGGGGACGGACACGGAGGCAGGAGTTGATGTAGTGTCCTTTGGGGGAGTGCTGCTTACACACTCTCCCCTCAACGCTTGTTCAGCCTGTTTTCTTATAGAACCCAGGACCATCAGCTCAAGGGTGGCCCCACCCACAACAGGGAAGGCTTCTCTACATCAATCAGTAATTAATAAATGCTCTTCAACTAAGCTTTCATCAGTCACATGACTAGCCTGTGTCAAGTTGACCAAAGAATACCCAGCATGCTGTGAGAGTTTAATGTTGTGTACATTAAGATTGCCTTCCTTTTGTGCCTTGCCAGACTGTAGGAAAGCTACATTGTCACTTAATATAGTAGTATGAGGATATTTAAACTGTGTTTGGATTATGTGCGGTTGCCAGAAGCAGACCCTTATTTTTGCTGTATTGTTCTATAGAATGTGATTGGAATCCCTGTTTTTAGGATTGGAACCGTGGCTCAGAGATTAAGGACATAAGCTGCTCTTTAAATGAATCTTTCAATGTTTGCATGCTGATTTTCGTGTTGGTCATCCAATGGTACTGCCATCTCCAAATTACTGGGATTTTTTTTTTCTGCTTCTACTAAACTGAATTTTCTCCAATAGCCTCTCCAAGGCTGTTCTCATGGTACAAAACTTCAACTTTCTCTACAGCCCTTTCATGCCTTTCATGAATCAGGGGCTGGTTTCAATTCCGAACACCAACATAACAGCTCAGAAGCATGTATAACTCAAATTCTAAGAGATCTGATCTTTTCTTCTGGTTTCCTCAGGCACTGTACCATATAGAAAATGCATATATATAAATATGCATATGTATAAATGCAGGAAAATACACATATACATAACGTTAATCTTTTTTTTTAATCCTTGCTTCTGTATGAGAATGTCAAGGATGGGAAAACATCCTGAATCAATATGGAATGATAGTCATGGACCTGACCACCTTTCAATTCCATGCCATCTCTACAATAATTGAATTTAAGAGTTTTTCCTGCAGTTCCCCAATGAATTCAATCTCTAATCAAGCCTAATTGGGTGTTCCCATGAGGTGAGAATTAATTTACACACAGTAAAGAACTTACTATGAAGATAGAGTTTTGAGGAAAAAGGAAGATATTTTCAAACAAATGAGTAAAATTTTGAATTAATTGCTATTAAATAAATGTAGAGCTAATGTTTTCATGACATCTATTATTTTTAAAGTCACATAAAATATAGTACAAAACTGCAGCAATATCAAGTAACCAGCCCCTGACATTATTGTATCAAGATTAGAATATTATTATATAAATTTTGATAGTTTATAAATTTGACAATCTATTTTACTGGAGGATTTTTGTTTATGTGGTTTGTTGTAAGAAGACCCATTTCCTTACCTTTAGTTTAAAATTACAAAACCTCCACCAAGGATATAACGATTAATACACAAGTATGAATAAACTAAAATTGGTCTCTTACCTTTCTTTCTGTGTGTGTGTGTGTGTGTGTGTGTGTGTGTGTGCACACGCACATGAGTCATGTAATTATGTATATGAGATTAGAGGACCGGTTGACTGAATCAGTTCTCTCCTTCCACTAAGTAGATCTCAGGAAATGAAATCAGGTAAACATCCCAGCTGCCAATCCTAGTTCCTGTTTTTTGTTTGTTTGTCTCTTTGTTGTTGTTGATTTGGTTTGCTTTTTTTGTTGTTGTTTGTTTATTTGCTTCTTTTTGATTTGGTTTGGCTTGGGTTTGCCTTTGGAGTTAGGTAGCTGTTTGGGTTTTGGTTTTGGTTTTCCAAGATAGAGTTTCATTGTGTGTAGCCCTGGCTGTCCCGGAACTTACTCTGTAGACCAGGCTAGCATCAATCTCAGAAATCTGCCCATCTCTGTCTCCTGAGTGCTGGGATTAAAGGTGTGTGCCATAAGGTAGTAATCATTATATGATGAATTTTAGATAATTCTGGTTGTCATAGTTCAGACGTCAACTTGACACACCCAGGAAAAGCCAGCATCAACTCAGGGATTGCTGAATCAGACTGGCCTATAGGCACGTCTGTGGCACAGTTTCTTTTTTGGTAACTGATACAGGGGATCTTAGCCCACCTTGGGCATTTCCAAACCTAGGTAGGTGTGCCTGCACATAAAAGCTTAGCTCAGCCAGCCAGATGAAGCAAACCAGCAAGGAGCATTATTCTTTACAGTCTCTACTTCAGTTTCTACCTTCAGTTTTCTACCTCCAGTTTTGACCTGTACTTTCTTTGGCCACGATACCTGTAAGATGAAAGGAACCCTGTTCTCCATTAGCTGTGTTTGGCTCTGGCTATACAAAGAGTTGACAGAGCCATAAAATGTAAGTTACTATAGTTTGAAATAAATGTTTCTAATGTCCAGTTTTCAGAAATATTAAAGTATCTCATATTTTGTATATAACAGGGTATACTTTAAGATGAGATTATATTATTGAAATATTAAAAAATTAAGTAGAGGAATACATAGGGGCTCTTGATATTTTTATCATTGTAAACCATTTTGTGATGTTACAAATACAATTCATTGCATAGTGAATGATTTCTGCTCCTCTCGATGAGTCATATTTGTTAAGCTATTAATTACAACTAAATATGATTTACAACTGAAAATGGATGGTTATTCTTTACTAATTAATACATCTAATTTTTAAGTGAAATGATAACTTTAAAAAATATTATCCAGTTAAGACAATTTATTTTAAATCGTTAATGATATTTCTATGAAAATTTTTGTTTTCAGTAATCACTTTAACTTTTATGGACATGGTTAATCAATTAGCACACTAGCATTACAAAGCCATTCTGTAGTTACTGTCTTCAGGGTGAGTGTAAAATAATATTGCTGGTAATTAAAATCCTTTATCAAATTATCAGAATTGAAATGTCTTTTATCCATTTTACATTTTCTCAGTATCTTATCATAATCATATCTGTATTTATTTCAGGAGTATAAACCAAAAAAGATGTTAGCTTCTTTTTTTTTAGAGATTTTTCTCTTTTTTCTTTTTCTCTTCTTTTTGTATTTATTTTATTTTTTGTTGTGATGGACACGTTATCTGAGGTTGTTAGATATGGATTCAATATAAAGTCTAAGCAATAAAAAGAAACAGCTGAAACTTGAGAGCTTGGGTCAGCAAAGCATTTCATAAGATGGATCAAAGGTTACAGGAGAGAAAATTCAAGGGGAACATAAAAGGGCATGATGGGTCAGAGAGAGCCATATGGTATTATGTAACAGGATTTCCAGGGGGAATTGAGCATGATTCAAAAAAAAAAAAAAAGGAAAAGAAGAAAGAAGAAAACCCTAAACTCAGATATTTTTTAAAATTAACCCATTGGGGATGATGAATGAAGTCAGTTGCTTAAACTGGTCAGATTCCCAGACTTAAGAGACTTCTTCACAACAGCCCTATGGCTAGAGAGATAACTGAGTATTTTTCCGACAGAGCAACCACAAACATTGCGTGAGTGAACAACAACACAGCCTATTCACACCTGGCTTAATAGAGGTTAAATCCAGCCAGTGTTTGTTTTTCAAATTTACATTGATAATTACAATGTAGAGTTGGACTTGTGGCTATTTTGTTTCTGAAGAGAGACAAGCTTGAGTTTCTCCCTCTCACTGTCTCTTCTACCTTATGCTTCCTAATTTTTTATAGATATTGAATTTGTGTTAATTCTACTGTATTACTAATTATAACAGTGTGCTTCAAATTTCCCCGTCTTAAAACATTGGGAAAGAAAACCCTCAAACAATGTGAAGCCTGTTTTTCTTTAATAACTATTGTCAGAATTGAAGTAAAATATTTTTAAATGATGTTTCTAATTTCTGACAATGTAGCATATTATTTTGAATTATATACTCAAAATAATTGTAGAGTAAAAGACATGGAGTATGGATAACAGAAGTACTGTTTTTTTTTATTTAGTTCTAATTAGAAATGACTGTAAATTTTATGAACTATATTTTTTATGTTTTAAGTATATTGTGAAATCTGACAGTTTTCTGGCTGGTGAAGGAAGCATTCAGTAAAGGTCAAATTAGCACACTGAATAGCATTTCATAGAAGTTGAGTATTAATCATAACTTTGTTTTGAAATGAATTCTCAGTATGAAACTCCCTTTCCCAACAGTCCTTTACATGTACTGATCTGCTTTAGTATGAGGGAAAGAATGATGAGCTAAGAGACCAACTGCCCTCACTGTGGGACACACATGCTCACGTATGCTTGTGTGTGTGTGTGCGTTGGGGGGTGTCAGTTGTTAGGAGTTTGTCTATGAATTTTTTCTTACACACTTAAGTGGTTTGAGTTTGTACCACATTTTCTCTTAATTCTGCCTGAAAATGTACTTAATCTATTTTAGTAATAAAATGATATAAAAATTGAGAACACCATGTTCTGTTTACTTTCAAGTTAGAAATCAACAACACAGCATAGTATATTTTACTGACTCACAATCTACAGTGATTACACAGGAAAGTATAAATTAGTGAGATGTATTGGGAAGGGCACACCACTCTGGAAATTGCAGTACTCTCCTGCTCTCTACTAATGTATCTATGAAAGCAAAGCCAACAATGTTTTCTGGAAATATAAGGCAACACAGAAGAAAGCTCACTTCCTGACCTGGTCAGTTGAAGGCCAACTACCACAGCTCTCCAGTCAGAACAAAAGGAAGAACTGTTGTCCCAGCATGATCAGTGTTGTCTGTTCTTTCCTCTCATGCAGTTCCCTTGAAATGATTCGTACCAGGAGGGTTTACTGTGCCCCTCCTCCTGTGCCCAGAATCTCTAAGCTTTCAATGACAACATCTCCAACCAGTTTGCTTTGCTAACCTGGACGTTTCTTAGTCTAATTGTAGTCCCAAAGCGCAAGAACCAATGACTATAAGTTTTGTTCCCTGGAGTTTGCTTCAGAGGGATCTATCAGGACCCAGGGATGTGCCTCTTAACACTCAGTTCCTCTGGGCCTGTGTGAACACCATTACAAGCTACTCTGCTTCTAGCCTGGCTGATTGTTTTGTACTGAACTGCATCCATTTATAACTCTTCCATGTAGCCTGGTGTAACACAAACCTTCTCAAACTGTGAGCTACAGCTCTATAGGAGGTCATGTTACTGAAGGTTGTGAAAAAAGATAACAAGAAATGATTTCTTTTTTACGTTTGTGTGTGTGTGTGTGTGTGTGTGTGTGTATGCACACGTGTGTACTCAAGTTCACTCACTTGTATACAGGAACTCATGGGGACAGAAGAGAGAGGCAGATTCCCTGAAATTGGAGTCATAGGTATTGGGATCCACTCAAGGTGGGTGCTGCTTAATTCAACACAGGTCATCTGCAAGATATCATAAAGTGCTCTTTACCTCAGAATCATCTACTGAGTCTCTATAGTAATAGATTTCTAAATGTATAAGGGCTGTCCCCAAAATCAATTCAAGATCCAACACATAATAAATCCAAGGTATTTCAGAGAGTGCCTGGCTGTCGAGATTCTGAACAATTGCACATGCCATGCAATTACACTGTGCTCAGACTCCAGGCTTTACATTGTGGACTGTAGTGCTTTTGCTTTGATAGGAACTGTATTTGACCTTATAGAAACACAGCAATTTCATCATGGAAAACAAAGACTTAGTATTTCTCTATGGTCAGTCCTCAGCTTGTAACACTAATACGTCTTTGGATTTAAGTACATGTGAGTGTTTTGTCTCTATAGACTGCTCTTTGAGAAGAGTTGACTTGAGCTTCTTACTACTACCATTGGATAAATGCTGACTTAGAATTAGGACAGAATATCCTAGCATTTCTGAAATGATCTCCACCTATTTCTGCTAGTCTGTCCTAAGTCATTACGAGAAGCAGCATTGTCAGCCACAGTGGTTATGAAATCAAAATATTGATCAACTCTGAAAAATATTGAGGATGCCATATGTCCTGCAATGCCAAATATCCGGTCAGTATTTAACCTTGTAGAAGTAAATAGGCACGCCCATCGTATGTATTTGTTCTTTTGTTTTTGACAAGTTGTAAAATTTTGTATATAAAGGATTGTTTTTGAAAAAATAATTTATTATCAGTGAATGTTTTATTTGTGAACCTATTTTATATGTGTGCATAAATAAAGCTAGGTATGTGAAACTGTAAGAAGTCTGATCTGACACACAGTAACCATGCTAAAATACTGGACGGTTGGGTACCCATCTCATTGGGTAAAGGTGCTTGTCACCAAGGTTGACGTCATGATGTGCCTAGGACCCAGATCATGGAAAGAGGGAACTGACTCTCAGAAATTGTCCTCTAATGTCCACATGTATGCAATAGCACTGGCCTCATCCCCTAAAACAAAGAATTGTGATTAAAACAATGAACAAATCATATTATCAATTGAAGGCTGGTGTTTGAAACCACCTTCTGCATTTTCCAGGTTCCTGATTTATCATTTTCTAGCCCCAGAGGAATTTTTCTGACATCATCTCACACCATGATAGACCCTGAGATGCCAAGGACACGCAGCCCGGGGAATCTGCCTTCTTTTCTTACAAGTCTTGTCCACTTAATTGACAGTGATGATTGGCAGCACTCAGTATGAAAGTAGACAGTGCTCTCAAATCCAGGGCTTGAAAGCCTGAGTTCTATGAGGGAAAGCAGAGAGCTAATCTATCACCCCATGGGATGTCCATGATGTTAGAAGATCAATGGAGACTAGAGGAGGCCCCTAGAAGCAAAAAGTTAAGTTTTTTAGACTGCCCATTTTCCCACCTTTTCTTGTAAATCATTGCCTCAGGATCTAGAAACTTTAAAATACAAACAAATCATTACTACTTTTCTTGAGGTTTCCCCTATAAGCCCTCGCTTCTGTGATTGGGAAAACTGATGGTTCAGTGTGGTATAGGTGGTTTCTATGTATCAATGAAGAACCATCTTCAGAATGATTTTAAACGAATCAGAATTATGATGTTTTCTGGTACCAGGTGTAAGTTAAGCAAGACAAAGACTTATGAGCTCTCACAATGTCCTTCTGAATCATTCTTCTGATTAAGCAGTGGGTGCTCTACACTGAGCTGTATTTTTGTCATATTAATTTACCAGATTTTTACATAACTTAGCCAAGTTCCTATTTCCACAAATTCTCCTCATTTCTAGGAAGAAGAACAAGGCTTACAGAAGTAAAAGAAGTTGCCCAACTTTTGAACAAATTATAAGTGAGAGGAATTCAAATTCAGCTCTCCAAATTTATATCATATTTACTAAAATTCCTGATTCAATAAAAAATCATATACTGCATCATTCTAAAAACTAGGAAATGACTAAATCTCAACAATAAACAAATATTTAAGAAGTCTATAACTATGGCCGTGATTGAATATACATATTAAAAGGCATATAATATATGATTAAACACAAAGCAGACTAAAAATATGAAATTATTATGTTATGATATTGCATGTGTGTCCACACATGTGTGCATGTGCATGCATGCTTGTGTGTATGTGTGAAAGATGTAAAACGAAAACAGTAGTGTTTGGAGGAAACACAACATGGACCAGTCCCAGACTTTGGTTGATTCTAAATATCTGCCAGGAGAGTTCCAAATGTTGAGATGTTGAACTAACTCAGCCACTGTATTCTTCATACTGTATTCAAAGCTGACCATCAATAGAGTAATACAGCTCATGAATAAAAATATTCTTCAAAGCAAATTCTTTAAGGGCTGAAGAGATGGATCCGCAGTTAAGAGTATTTACTCTCTGGCAAAGGATCCAATTTAGTTCCTAGCACCTCTGCTAGGTGACCCACAAACACCAATGTCATTAGCTCCAGGGACTCTGATAACTCTAATTTTCTCTGGAACCTGCATTCAGCTGTGCAAAACTACATACAGGCATACTCACACAGGTTAAAAAAAAGGAAAAGAAATCTTTAAAAATGGTTTACAATAATCTATAAACAATGTAAATGTCCAAGTGGGCATTAAACACTGCTGCACATATATGTATGTGTGTATAAATGTATATGTATAAATATAAAGAAGGTGAAAATATGTTGTATAGGATGTGAATGGCGTGACCCTAAAATATAATAACAAATTAAAACATTATTAACAGAGTTAAAAAGTGATGATTCCTGGGAAGAGAGGGCATGGTTAGTTGCTTTTCTGCTTATTCAATTGTGATTTTTTTTCTTCTCATCATGTTACATGATTTCAACTTAAAGCAAGTCAATGGGACTCCAAACCTTTCTCTCTCTAAAACATGGGATGAAACAAATACAAACATCTATGGAGAAAACCCACAGGGTAATTTCTGAGATTTTTTCCCTACTAGACAATAAACATGGGATCTTATCTTAGCTGTCCTTCGCTTTCTCCACAGTAAACAGGACTGCAGTCAATAACTGCTCATTGAAGGAATCCTAAAAGCTATGCAGGATGTGAGCTGCCTGATAAACGAAAATTTTACAGCATGACACTGGAAAGGAAAAAAAGAAAGTTAAAAATGATGCCAATCTTAAAGATGTTCATAGAATATGTTACATTATTTCAAATGAACAACAATTCTTCTCCATAAACTTTTTAGATTAATAAATGAATTTAAAAAATATTCTTGAAGAATGTACAAGCGTCCCAAAATGAACTTGAAAAAAATTAACTTCCCCCAAATAAAAGAGAACTATATAAAACAAATATAACCTATCCTTGATGTTAAACTAATGTTGATTTTATTTCTTTACTTATTTAGACAGAGGATCTTACTATGTAACTGTCCCTGGCTAGAACTTGCTACGTAGATGAAGCTGGCCTTGAATTCACAGAAATGTCTGCTCCTGCTTCCTAAGAGAGTGCTGGAACTAAAGGCATGCCCAGTATGACTGACTGAATATAATTTTTCTATTTAAGGTTAAACTGAAAGTCATTAGATTGAATCAATAACTCCCATATTAAAATAAATGAAAAGCAAGCCTTGAAATAGATAATTTGGAAATCACTGGAAAGTTTAAAACGTAATATGTACCCAGTATTGTAATAAACAGCATTTATCTCAAACCAACACCGATGTACTTTATAATGGACACAGATCCTGTGAGATGGTGCAGGGGACAGTGGCTCTTAGTACCAAGTTTGAAAATCTGAGTTCATTCCACAGGACCCAGCACTCCCATGGTGCAGAAGATAACCAAGTCCTGATATCTGACTCCATATATGGACAGTGGCACATGCACACCACAAACGTGCATGTGCGTGCTCGCACACATACACACACAGACACCACTAAGAACACAATAAGTAAATGTAATTTAAACTCCTTTAATGAAGAATGGTGTTGACCCATTGAAGTTGCAAACATTTCAGGAAATGTATCATTGCTATAAGAGGTGTGAAATGCTCACATTCAGAGATATAATGTGAACTAAAGACAGTGGACTTTCTTTTGTAAATGTTCACTAATCTAGCTTAAAGACTTTAGATTTCCACTTTGCAGAGAATACTTTAATGTCAAAATTTATTAAGTGGCTTACATGATGGCCCATCCTGCAGACATGTTGTCAATCCCTAAGTCAAGACGATGGAAGAAGAGAACTGATTTCCTTTGATTTTGACAAGCCTACCACGGCACCTCCCACCTCTCACAGTCCATAAATGCATGTCGTCACAGTTTGAAGGACAGTAATAGCTCCTGTGATTGCTCCCGCTTGTGACTGTTTGCTTAATGATACAGCAAAATGATATTAGAAGGTAGTATGGCATGAGTTGGGATGAAAAAGTGATAAACATTCATGTGAAGACGGGATATTTCAAACATGGAAAGCCCAAGGGAGTAAACTGAAACAAAGCAGCAGATTGAACATGAATATTTGTTAAAATAGCTGGCAGTCTCTGGATGGCCTTTCCTTCAGTCTCTGTCCCACACTTTGTTTCTGTATTTACTCCTGTGAGTATTTTGTTCCCCCACCTAAGAAGGACTGAAGCATCCACAGGTTGGTCTTCCGTCTTCTTGAGCGTCATATAGTCTGTAAATTGTATCTTGGATATTCTGAGTTTTGGGCTAATATCCACTTATCAGTGAGTGCATATTATTCGTGTTCTTTTGTGACTGGGTTACCTCACTCGGGATGATATTTTCTAGTTCCATCCATTTGCCTACGGATTTCTTGAAGTCATTGTTTTTTGTTTTTTTGTTTTTGTTTTTGTTTTTGGTTTTTTTTCCTCTTTTTTCTTTTTTTCAGAGCTCGGGACTGAACCCAGGGCCTTGCGCTTGCTAGGCAAGTGCTCTACCACTGAACTAAATCTCCAACCCTGAAGTCATTGTTTTTAATAGCTGAGTAGTACTTTATTGTGTAGATGTACCATGTTTTCTGTATCCATTCCTCTGCTAAAGGACATCTGGGTTCTTTCCAGCTTCTGGCTATTATACATAAGGCTGCTAGAGTCTCCATAATTGTGCTTTCTCTGTGTATCATCTTACAGAAAAGTAATAAAGGTGTATCTTACTTGGAAGACATCACTTGCTTTCAACGATATCAAAGTAAAAATTACCTCAACTTTTTGTACCTCTTACAGATTGTTTGTTTACTGTTAGTATTAAGTGAATGGAAGAAACATGGTTGTTCCTGTTAGTTTGGAAAGTATACCATACATATATGCTGACAGCTGGCCTCCAAAGAACCCAGGACAGTGATGGAGGCAAAGGCAATGCCAAGATAAGGATGATTCTTCCACTGGGAAGCGACAAACAGGAAGAGAAACTTTCAGCGCATATCTGAGATGTGGCTCCCACCCCATTCTCAATGGATATGTAAACTAGCTGATAGAGAAAACGTCTTTACTTCTGTGTCGTTTTGTTTTACTGCAAGCAAGGAAGGAAAATGAGGAAAAATACAAAAAAGTGGGGTGCAGAGGGGAGGTGTATAAAAGGCAGAAGAGTTGGATGAAGAGGGAAGAAATAAAAAGAGAGGAAAGGGGAACGGATGAGATAAAATGAGAGTTAAAAGGAGAGTGGAGGGGAAGAGAGATGAGAGAAGAAAAGGAGGAAGCAAAGGAGAGAAAGAACAAAGGAATAAGCCACACAGGAGAGACAGCAATTGAACCAGAGTGAGTAATTCCAAAGCTTACCATCAAGACCTAGGGAGCCTTGGCTGAAATATCAAACCCCAGTTCATCTTGTGGCATTCTGTTTTGCTACCTAGTCTTAGATGGATGAGTGCAAGGACATTTAGGGAGCTCTGTCATTCTGTCAAGAGGGAAAAAAAGCTAAGTTCATTCGCTGGTGAAGGTCTCACCTAGGATCAATGAAAAGAAATGACTGCAGTACACTTTCTATCAAAAGTAAGAGAGGCTATGAGAGGTTTGCCCCGAGTTTCCATCATAAGGCCACTGCAGCTGGAAGCACAAGACCCATGGCTCTCAAAGACCACAGGGCTGCCTCCTGGCCATAGCGTTAATGAGAGCCAGGCCTCATGAACACAGAATCAGCACAGATAATAACATGTTTTCAACTTCCCAACTGAGAAGTCCAAGTGAGTGTGAACCAATAATGAGAAGAAATGACATTTTATCCCTGAGATTTACAAACTTTATTATGTATTATTTTGAGTGTGTGTGTGGTGTGGTATGTGTGTGTGTGTGTGTGTGTGTGTGTGTGTGTGTGTGTGTGTGTGTGTGTGTGTATGAATTTGTATGCTGTTGTTTATGCATAACAGCCACAGGATGTTGCTGACCACCCTCCTCTAATGCCCTTTTGCTTCATTACTTTCAGAAATATTTCTTGAACTAGACTCTTTAACGTTTTGGACAACTGTGACTCCAGAAACATTGCTAGGGTCACGGGAATGCATGAGACCATACATGGCTTAAAAAGTCCATCTTGGGATCTGAGTTTTGCTTCTCCTGATTTCAGAGCTAGTGTTCTTGCTCACTGCATAAATCTGTCAAGCCTGTGGTTAAGTATCATTTATTTCATTGTCAAAGAAAACACTGCAGAGGTTAAATAAGTATACCTGATCCTATTGGCCACAATCGCATTGTCTAGGTTATTTTAAATTTCTCCTCCCTCAACTAAGCCAATAATGTTATGAGTGTAGATTAATTCATGAAGCTTAATTATAGAAAATTTATATATAACTTATATGTGTAAAACATAT
Source organism: Rattus rattus (assembly GCF_011064425.1). NCBI lineage: Eukaryota > Metazoa > Chordata > Mammalia > Rodentia > Muridae > Rattus > Rattus rattus. The sequence continues at coordinate 65,879,201 of NC_046159.1, forward strand.
TATATATACACATCCATATGCCTAAATATGCATAAATGCTGTTTGACAAACACTCCAGGTAACGGCAATGTCTGTTTAGGAGGATAGCCAGTTAACTGCTCCAAAATCATACATCTCAACAAAAATAGCTTACATAATTTACCATAATCCATACCCCAATACAATTATATATAGTATTAAGAGCATGTCATAAATCTTTATTCATATAGAAGAAGTAAAAATTTCTAAGTTAGCATAGTCAATTATGCTTGGCCTAAGAGAAGAGAGTATCAGGCATCATTGCTGTGAGGCAGAAGAAGGTGTCAGGGACATGAGGAAGAACCCAGAGAAGATTCCCAAGGGAAGGAGAAAGTTAATGAAGGAAGGAAGATAAAACACATCTGGATGCAAGAACAAATTGTCACAGGAATGACTGCGGTTGAGAGATAGGGGGCCTGGGAATTACAGGCAATGGCGCCTTTCCAAGATAGACTGAGGGAGATCCTAGAATAAGGAACACAGGTAGAGGGAAAGAAGAAAAGACTGCATCAACAAATGAGAATCAAATATTATTTTACCACTTCCCAGAAAATAAAAATATGGAAAAAATTACATAAAGTAAGCTTCGCATTCAGATAGAAATGTGTACCATTTTAAAATTTTATATATGTACAATTTTAATATTATATAATATTGATGAAATACCTGTAATAGTGTACATTGTTAATCATATATCAAAATAATGTGTTGTGTTTCAGTGTTCTCAGAAAGTAAGAATAACTTAGCATACAGACTTTTGATAAAGTATATACTTATAATTTGTGGTAGAAAAATCATTACTTTTAAAGATGCTGAGATAAAACAACACCTCTTTCTGGTAATACACCAGAAAAACAGTTACCAATGATACACAGAAAGAGACACACATACACGTAATTCAGGATAATTAATTCTTCAGTTCTAAAGCCAACATTCTTATCGTGTATGTACAAAGGACATGCTACATACACGGCTATCCATTTTCTCATTGGTACCTAATGTAGCCGTGGTTTATTACCTAAACTACTCAGAAAATTACAAACTAAGATAAAACTCATCACAATAGATGGAAATTAATGTATTCATGGTAATTGAAGACAAATGAAAAACATTTTTGTAGGTTACACAATTACATTTAAGAATTACTTCAGAGTAATCTTTCTAGATTGGTCAAGAGTTTTGGTAATATGTTATTAATATATGAATATTAATATATTATATAGTTTAATAATGTATTAACAATTGTGTGTATAATACATTAATAATTAATTATTGATAAATATGTTGTTTTAAATTATACATATATATATATATATATTTATATGTATTTTCATCATGAATCCCCATAGGTTCATAGGAAATGGCAGTATTAGAAGAAGCTGTAAGCCAGAATACAGCAAATACAGAGGTGAATGCCAGCAGCAAACCACTGAACTGAGAACAGGACCCCCGTTGAAGGAATCAGAGAAAGAACTGGAAGAGCTTGAAGGGGCTCGAGACCCCTTATGTACAACAATGCCAAGCAACCAGAGCTTCCAGGGACTAAGCCACTACCTAAAGACTATACATGGACTGACCCTGGACTCTGACCTCACAGGTAGCAATGAATATCCTAGTAAGAGGACCAGTGGAAGGGAAAGCCCTTGGCCCTGCTAAGACTGAACCCCCAGTGAACGTGATTGTTGGGGGGAGGGCGGCAATGGAGGGAGGATGGGGAGGGAACACCCATACAGAAGGGAGGTGGAGGGGTTGGAGGATGTTTGCCTGGAAACTGGGAAAGGAATAACACTCAAATGTAAATAAAAGAAATACTCAAGTTAATAAAAAAAAAAGAAGAAGAAGAAGGAGGTGTAGTCTTGTTGGGAGGCTTGTGGCTTTGTTGGAGAAAGTGTGTCATTGAGGGTGTGCTTTGAGGTCTCAGATGTTCAAGCCAGATCCAAGGTCAGGGCCTCACTGTCCTCCTGTATTTTGCTGACCTGGATGTAGAACTCCCAGCTACATTTCCAGCTTATGTCTGCTTGCATGCTGTCATGCTCCCTGCCGTGATGACAAAGAACTAAACGTCTGAAATGTAAGCTAGTCACAGTGAAATGCTCTCATTGTAAGAGTTGTCATGATCATGTTGACTCTTCACAGCAATAGAAACCCTAACTAAAAACAATATGTGTGTATTATATAACATATATGTAGTATTTTATATACATCTACATATACATTATACATATATATTAGGATTGATTTGTTGATATTTAGACTTAAGATTATGAATATCTATAATGATTTCATAGGAAAAGTTTGATAAACACTGTATATATAAATTCTGTAGTAAGATTACATACAGTAACATTTCCTCAAGGTGACAGAGTAAGAAATAAAAAAAATCACTATTATTTATAAATCATTAAGAGTTAGTTAGAGGGGCTGAAGAAATGGCTCAGTGGTTAAGAGTGCTTGCGGCTCTTCCAGACGACTTGAGGTCCTTTACCAGCATGCAAGGCAGGTAGTTCTCCACTGCCTTTAATTCCAGCTCAAGGGGATCTGGTGTACTCTCTAGTCTCAAATGGCATCTGTTTATATGTGGTAAATATGAATAAAGACAAATACACACATGCACATAACAGAAAAATAAAATAAACTTATTTTTAAAACTCTCTCTGGAACATTGATTAAAAGAATAAACCTAAGTAATAGAACTACAGGAAAAAAATGAAGCAAATAAAAAGATTTTCATTGATTTTAAAAAAGAAGACATAAATGGAAATGGAAATGTATCATATGATAAAGGAGTTTGAAATCACATGAAAGAATATGGTCATTTATATAAATGGTACCACACATTTAGAAAACCAAGTGAAAAGATGAGATTCGTATCTCCAATGACAATGAAATCCTAACTGCGTAAACAGATGAGGCCATGCAGGGACATCAGCCTTCTCTCTCTTTAGTGTTACCTTCAACAAACTGACCCTCAAAATTAGTACAGAATTAAATTGCAACGTAGTTTTCTTTCTTGCTACTGCTCTGTTAAATTTTTAGTATGGCTGCTGTTTATACAGAATTTGCACTGAGTTTGCTATCTTAAGTAATTTAGAGATTAAAGTCATATAATGGGTTATACACAGATCATATATGCAAGCAGTTAGTCATTTTATTCTAAAACTTGAAACTGGGAGTTTGTATGGGGTTCTTGTGTGCAGTCTCCTACTGATACCTACAGACAAAGGCCGCAGAGAAAAACCTGGATTAAGTCATATAATGATAAGGAATCTTTTCTAGTTAGAGCTCAAAAATAAAAACACGGAACTGAAAACGTTGGTTTCATTTGACAAAATTTTAGCAAAATTCCCTATAATAACTAAAGGTAAAACACAGATTATGATCAACAAGAAGATACCAGCGAGTTACATCCAAACCCATAGTACAGGAAGAACTAAGTGTGATAGAGGAAAGTAAAAGTGAGAACACGTGACCAAATACTCTTTATCTGGTACACTGTCTGGAAAACAAATGACTTCAACGACACTGTAGTATTGCACAAATCGCCATAAAACATTATTTTAAATACTAAAAATAATTTAAATTAGATTGACCTTGAGCCGTAATTATATGACAATTTCATGTGGTGATTACAAAAGCTGAAAGAGTCTTTATCACTTTTCTAGACAGAAAGACAAGATACTGCTTGTACCTCTGCCTGGACAATTCTCAGTGCTAAGGAGGAAGACCCATTTGATATATGTTTTGTTTATTAGGCTCTTTGATTATTAGCATCTAAAAACATACATATATATGGAATGAGAAGATGTCTTTAGCTGGTAAGGATACTTACCAAAAAGCCTAAGGACCTCTGGCCTATCTCCAGGTGTCACTTGGTAGAAACAGAGAACTAATTGCAGCATTTTGTCCCTAAGCACACACACACATAAGCATGTGCGTACACACTCACATATACAGAGGTACATGTACACACACACACACACACACACACACACACACAGAGAGAGAGAGAGAGAGAGAGAGAGAGAGAGAGGAAAAAGAATAAATAAATGCAGTTACAATTGAAATATACAAATATGCATTTGTACAATTATACATTTTAGTTATGTAGATGTAATATTGATAATAAATATGTATCTTGAAAGTAATATATTTGTGATAATATAAATGAAATAATTGCCATGATTTTAGTAAGGCTAACACATACCTCTCAATGCTTTATATCATAATTTCCACATGTTATCTCCATGAAGTTAGCATAAGATAATAAGTCAACATGTGGTCATATCCATTTTCTATGTTAACTACAGAAAAGCTATCAAGTAACTTTACCAACTTGGCATGCTGGCTGCAGAACCATCAGGATTCAATCTAGCTCTCTCAGCTCCTACCCAATTACCTACCAATATTGCTTCCTATAAACTATCATCAGCAATTTTCTGAGCATATCAGACTCAAGAGAAGTGATGAGGGGAGGCGAGGTTGATGCCAGGCCTGGGTGATCTTCTGGATGATAGAAAATATCTCAAAAAGCAACATGTCTGTCAAGACTCTGATGACTGGCAGTGCTGTCCAAGGCTCCCATCGCATCAATTCACAGACATTTTAGAAAGTTAATCACTTTATATAGCTGCTTCCAGTATCTGTGTGGCTTGCAAACACCAATCCTGCTTCTGTGCAAGGAATCATTCAAAGGTAAAACCATCCTTCCTCCTGGGTAAACTTTAAATTGTTTAGAGATGTGTCCCAGTTTCATTTCTGTTGTTATGATGAAATACCGTAACAGAAATCAATTTAGGATGAAAAGGGGGCTAATTTCAGCTTACATTTACAGGTTATAGCCCACCATTGTAAGAGGGCCAAGACACAGTCCTACTTCAAATAGCCAGTCATATGACATCTAGAGTCAAGAGCAGAGAAAGTGAATTATTACATGCATGCTTATCTGATTGTTCATTTATGCTCATTTCAATCTCCCCCATAAACTTAAGGACCCCTAGGTTATAGAATTATGAAGCTCACATTAAGCTGGGTCTTCTACATTAATTATTTCAATTATGACAATAGTCCACAACCATGCCTAGAGACCAAGCTAATTTAGACATTCCCTCATGGACTTGCTCTTCTCAGGTGATGCTAGTTATATAAAGTTAACTACTAAAACTAACCACCAATCTTCAGGATGGAGACTGGTCTGAAATTCATTCTCTCTCTCTCTCTCTCTCTCTCTCTCTCTGTTGAGTCTGTATGATATCAGGGTGACGGGTGGCCTCGTAAAATGAATTTAGCAATGTTACTTCAGTTTCTATTGTTTAGCCTTAATGAGTGAAAAAGTACCAAGTCTTATTACAACTTGATATGCCATGGCTGGTTTATATCTGTGTAAAGCCTGTTCCTTTATGAAAAGAAACAAAGAAATAGATATGATGGCATGGGAGGAGGGACTAGGAAAAGAGGTAGGGGAAACTGCAGGCTGGATGTAAGACAAACAAACAAACAAACAAACAATAAATAAATAAATCTAACCACCACATAATCAATCTACAATCCATATGCCTAGAAAGGCTAAGTAACAATGAGAGCTCTACGGAAGATGCATGAATCTCCCTGGAAAGGAGAAATAGTTTTGCAGGAAGAATGAGGTCCTTTGAGGGTGAGAACAGGAGGTATCAGGTTGGGTATAGAAGAAAAATGACAGGGAATTGGGGGGCATTTTAGGGGCCATGTTGAAATCTAGTACAGTGGTAACTCCTTGGAATCTATAAGAGTGACCCTAATGAGGACTCTTAGTAAGGGGTGGTACAGAGCCTGACCAGCCATCTTCTTAAACGAGGTAAGACTTCCAGTGGTGGGACTGGGACACTGGCCCAACGACCAGTCCATATATATCCAACATTACTGGAATATCCAGGCATCTGAGGCTGGAGAGCTCAGAGTCCTGGGATAGAGCAAATTATGACTGGGGAAAAACAGCCAATGAAATGATTCCCAATGATATTCTGCTATACTCATAGATTGTTGCCTAGCCCAAGAGTTAGAGAGATTTCATGTAGCAGCTGATGGAAGCAGATGAAGACACCACAGTCAAACATTGGGCTGATCTTGGGAAAACCTGCAAAAGAGGGGGAGAAAGGATGGTAGGAGGTAGATAGTTTGGGGACACCAGGAAAACAAAGCTCACAGAATCTGCTAAGTAAGGCTCATAGGGTCTCACAGAGGCTGAAGCAGAAATCATGGAGCCTGCATGGGTCAGTATTGAGTCCTCTGGATATATTTTATGTTTGTCTAGCTTGATGTTCTTAGAGGGCTCCGCACTGTGCGTGGGGGGCTGTCTCTGAATATTTGACCTGCCCCTGAGGCCCTTTTGTTGCTACTGGATTGCCTCATCTGGCCTCCACATGAGAACCCATATGCCTTGTTGTAGCTTGTTATGTAGTATCTTATTGATATCCCTGGGAGGGCTGATATTTCCTCAAGGGATGTTGAAGAGGAATGGATCTTATGTAGAGGTGAATGGGGGGAAATAGGGGGAATGAAGGGAGGGGAAAATGCAGTTGGGATGTGTTGTATGAGAGAAGAATCAGTTAGAAAAATAAACCTATCACAAATTTGTATGCATGTCCATCCAAACTTCCTGTTCTGTCTTCGTCTCTGGTGAAATGCACAGCAAGTTATGCAAGTGGTCAGCCTAGCCAGGTGTAATGACTGTGATATAGAGCCTGTTTCCATCTTTGTTCAACTGTAGTACTATTTTATCATTTTAATTTGTTGGTTTATTTCTTATTTCTAATGAACATCATCCCAAATAAAACAGATTGGGGAATCTCCAAGTCCTTTATGAAAGAGGCCTCAGTTCTGGTTTCTAACAGTTAAGGTTTAATGAAAAGCTAACTTTTCCTGAGAACATTTTTGTACAATGATGACTCTGTGTTAAGTTAGTGTTTTATTCTTGCTGCTAAACATGACCTAAGCAACTTAACAAATGAAGAATTTAGTTGTTGGCTTGCTTACATTTTCAGAGGGTTAATCCATGACCATCATGGCCGAAAGCTTGGTGGCAGGCCGGCAGGCACGGTGCTGCTTGTATCTTATCAAAAAGATGGCGGCAGACAGAGAATGCAAAACTGGACCTAGCATGGACTTTTGAAACCTCCAAGCTTACTCCCAGAGATACACCTCTTCCAACAATACTATGGTCCCCTCGACAAGGCCAAACTCTTAATCCTTCCTAAACAATCCACCAACTAGGTACCAAACATTTAAATACAGGAGCCTATGGGGGACATTATTACTCAAACCACCATAACTGCCCTGAAGTGGAGAGATGATTCTGAGGATTAAAGGCACATGCTTTCCTTTCTCAATCTCTTATTTTTCTTTCTGTTAGACAATTATTTGACAATGTTCCTGCTCAATTTGAGTCCTTGAGCAAGAGTGGGTGATACTGACTCAGTCTTGGATGAGCTTCCCAGGTAGAGATGGCAATACTGTGTCACCTCCCCTGGCTGTCCCAAAGCTCTTCCTGGCCGTTACTGCTTCCAGAGTAGATTTGGAGAGCAGAACAGATGTGAAAGCCGGTTTCTCACATCTGAGACCTCAAAATGTCTGCATAGGGAAACCTTACTTTTTTCATATTTGGCTAGCGCACAGACAGAGATATATATTAAGGGTTTCTACAACACTATCCAAGAAGCCGAAAATGTGACTAAGTTTGGATTCAAAAGCAAAAACATCAGGATGGGAAAAAGGGATTCAAAGTGAAATACACTTATGAAAAGCTGGCGATTGATTTGGATTTTAGGCTCAGAAAAGCACAGATTTTTTTAAAAAATATTCATCAAGTACTCTGAGAGAAATGAAGCATGTAGTATTTTCTGAACAGTCTCCTTCCCCGAGTTCCATTTCAAGGAGCATCTTAAAGGGCCCTGCTTTAGGGGGAATGCATTTGGGGAATGAGAACTTAAAAAGGAAATGTGATCATGAACTTTTAATAGCACTACTGGATGCTGTGGGGAATTTAAGTGTTTTCAATTAGAGTATTAAAGCCTACAAAGTGTGGATGGATGTTGGAGATCATGTTTAGATGACAAGTATTTTATTTGAACTTCAGAGAAACAGATATAACTACTGGCACAAAGTCATACAGGAAAAAGGATCATTGTATAAAAGTTTAAGAAAAACTGGATGTAGAATTTGGGTATATAAATAATCAAATGAATTAAAATGTATTTCTTCTTTTTTTCTTCTTCTTCAACCTTCTTCTCCTCTTCTCCTTACCTCCTCTTTCCCTCCTCCTTCTCTTATTATTCCCCTCTGTTTCTGTCTCTCTCCCTGTGGTTCTGTCTCTGTCTCTCTATGTCTCTGTCTCTCTCCCTTTCTCTGCTACTCTCTGTCTCTCTTTCTTTCCGTGTGTGTGTGTGTGTCTGTGTGTGTGTGTGTGTGTGTGTGTGTGTGTGTGTGGGCATGGGTGGGCGTGTGTGTGCAATTTACAGAAATAACTTCTGTCCTTCCACTCTGTGCTACCCTAGGATTGAATTTACATAGTCTTGGTAGCAACCACCATTACTCACTAAATCATCTTGCATGTCCATATATGTTTAAAGAAAAGCAAATACTGTGTTATGCACCTACGCTGTATCCATTTTTGACATTTTGTATTAGAAGTATACTCACTTAGGTATCTTCTAACTTCAAGATTTATTTGTTTAAGACATGCAAGCAATTGTGTTTATCAAAAGTCATGTGTAAGGCCGAAGCGATGGCTCAATGGGAGCAAAAGTCGCTGTTCAAGCCTGAAAACTTGAGTTCAGATCCAAGTACTATGGTACTATGGGAAAATCCCAGACCCGGGGAGGTAGATGCTGGAGGATCACTGGGGCTTCCTGAACAACTCATTTATCTAAAACAGTGAGCACTATATTCAGTAGCAGGGCCTTTGAAAACAGTAAATGGAGTATGGTGGAGGAAGACATTTCATGTTGACCTCCGGCTTCTACATACATATGCAGCATCATGAAGATATGACAATTAAGTGCACGCATGGGAATGGAAACACACACACACACAAACAGAAACATGCACACAGAGTCACATCCAAATTATAATTTTTCAAGAGGGGTGGTCTTGTTACAAAGCATTCTTGAGTTTTTTAGACATACAGTAATTTTTGATAACTTAATACACTTTGATAACACTAAATTGATTTTTTTATTTAATTATATTTCTCTAACAAAATTTTATAGTGAGTTATTTTTAGACTTTGAAAAACAAGTAATTTATCTCATCTGTTTTAAGAAATGTGTATATATACATACTTACAATATACATATATTGATATTTACTTATCAGATACACACATGCATTATATATATGTATATATATATTATATATAATTCCCAATTAGATATACAGTCTAAGAAAAACAACTACCAAACCTAGGCTAATTCAGAGAAACTATTATTAATATATTTGTGATTGTCTCCACAGTAATGCATTCACATGTTCAAGGGAGTTTATTTAGAGTATAACTCAATGACATCTTAATGTCAGCTCATGCTAATGTGTGTTGTGTGTGTGTGTATGTGTGTGTGTGTGTGTGTGTGTGTGTGGTGTACATGCTTTGGCACACACATAGTGGTCATTAGATGATTAGATGTCCCTTGGGAATTGGTTCCCTTCTTGCATTTGGGGTCCAAGGATCATGCTCAGGCCTTTAGACTTGGTGGCAAATGCCTTTAGTATCTGACCATCTCGTTTATACACCTTTACCTATTGGGCTCACTCCCAAATGTTATCTTAACATTCCTACTTTAACATGGGTAGTGTATTAACTGTAGGTAAAACTACTATGTCTTTAGAGAAATTATTATAAATAAAATAACCATCGCAAGCATTTTGAAAAGAACTTGGGTAATTTTTATTCAGTTTTGCAGCTTAGTAAGCCTTGAACAGCAAACTCTTCACATAATTTAGACAGGTATCTCACTTTCAATCCTCCTACTTCTATATGGTCAGTACTGGGATAACAAACCTATGCCACCATTCCAGCTTTAAGTGACTATTAAAAATAGCCCTCCTGTTCATCAAACAGCCCTGCTATTTGATTATTAACCTGTTCAACAGCAGTGTGTGTTTTTAAATGTTGATGTGTTATGCACACATGTACTAGATTCGTGTATCTATCTATGTATTTATGCTATTTATTCACAAGCTAGGTGTACATGCTTGCTCATGGGAACACTATATAATTAAAATAACATAATTCAAGTCATTGATTCCTGCACACTTAAACAATTTATAATCTTGCAGCTTTTTCTTCCTCAGTAAATTCATTTATCAAATATTGGGGAAAGACATTTCATTTACAATGAAGCAAAGGAAAACACTGGCAAAGAATGCAATTATTAAACGATGAACAGCCAGATTTCATAGAGCAATCCTAGGTAGATATCTCCCCATTATAAGATTTTACCACATCATTTGCATTTCTATTTGTGGCTTATCTACCATTTTATGTCGTTCTGTGTTATTATCCAACCATATTTACATAAAATTCATCAAAGACAACAGACTGATTTTAACTGGATAAAAATATCTCAAATAAGCTTTGTAAGCAGGCTACTTTTGAATTCTTCTTTATACAAAATATTTTTTACTTTGCATTAGTTTTATGTTTATTAGTGGTTTTTTATTGAATATTTTATTTATTTACATTTCACAAGTTGTCCCCTTTTCCAGTTTCCCCTCTGCAAATGTCCTATGCCTTTCCCTCCCCCTGCTACTATGAGGGTGCTCCCCAATCCAACCACCCTCTGTGTATGTATGTGCACCACATGGGAACAGTGCTCATAACATTCAGAAGAGGGCTGTCTGAATCCCTATTCTGGAGTTACAGATGGTCGTGAGCCATTTTGTGGATGTTGGGAGCCAAGCCCGTGTCCTTTGCACAAGTAGCCAGAGCTCTGTCTCTCCAGTCTGTACCCTTAAGTTCTTTCCTATTCAATCTACTATTAGTTTGTTGTATCAGTCTCATGCCTCATCTGCAGTTTTGTAACCTTCTACATGTTAAGTACTGTTTAAATTTGTGACACTTTTTCAGGACAAAGGCTCACTTGGATAGCATAATAAGCTAAACTCATTTAACTGCCAAAGTATAGGAACTGGAGACGTTTTGGAATTATGTATCCTTCCTAGACATGTGGGAGGAGTTGATTATACAAGAATTTCTTTACCTTTACTTTGAACCCCATAATCATCCATTACCTGTTTATAAATCCAGTAAATTCTTCAGGGTGAACAATTAAGAAAACAACCTTCCTCCCTCCAACCAAATGGAGTCTGAAGAGCCACAGGGGTAAACACACTGGCAAAACGCATCGATGTTTGCAGAGCCCAATGCTGCTTTGTTATAAATAATTAAGGAAATGGCCAACTTGCACACTGAGTGTGGAAGGTGGCAGGACAACCCCAATTACTTACATTGACAACTGAATTAATCTTCTTCTTTTCTTTCTCTCTTCTCTGCAACATATGGGCTCCACTCAGCTGTGGAAGATGGTGGAACCTCACTGGGATCACATCTGTCAGGTTTACAGGGTGAAGACAAGCGCTCAGCAGGCTTGCATGCTACCGTGTGGGAGGAAACAGGTACGGGCTTGTGCCAAGCAAGCCAATGTCCTTGGAAAAACACTTTGCCTTGTCCCAAAGATGGTGCATGCAATTGATTCATTGGAAGAACACCATGAAATAATTTATGGATAAATTTGAACTGCTGGCTCTATTGATAAGCATTTCATCATACACATAGTCTTTCTTACAGAAAATTTAGTATTAACTATATGACATGTCTTCTGCATGATGTGTTCCAATAATCACTGAAATATTTTAAATGTTCAGCACCATAATCCAGGTAATCAGGGTTATAAATAAATAAAATAAAACTAAAGGTGAAATTGTGTTGTTTTGATTTAAAAAGTAGGCATTTTCACTTGACATAAATGTTTTAATTTGTCCCATACCTTAGACCATGGAATTGCAAATTATGTTCTTGTTTGGAAAAAAAATACAATACTAAGCTTCAACAATTCATGTGGATAAATGTGTGTGTGTGTGTGTGTGTGTGTGTGTCTATGTCTGTGTCTGTGTCTGTGTTTATGTGAGTTTTTACACTTGTCTGTATGAATGAGGTTGTTCACATCCCACAGGATGCTCATGAGCTCAAAGGACAGCCTGAAATATTGTGGTTATGTTCTTAACCTGCCAGATACAGTATCAGTTTGCTGTCTTTTTGCAAGCATAGCATGCTACCTGGCCTTTAAACTTCCTGTGGTTCTCCGATCTCCCACCCATCTCCATGAAGAAACACTAAGATTATACAAACAAATATCCATTAAATGACTAGCCTTTTCTTTTACTTGGGTTTTGGGAACTCAACAAGTATTCACACGATGGCTCTTATTCCGCAAGCGCTCTCATCCACTGAGCTCTCTGCTCAGGAAGGTTTTAGATATCAGTTTATATGTTTTTTTTTTTTTTTTTTTTTTTTTTTTTTTTTTTTTTGTACCAAGGAATGTATTCAGGCAACATAAAAAACTTTTTAAAGCCTATATAAGCAGAACTTTTTAAAAAGCCTGTGTAAATGCCTATATAAAAACCTTTAGAATTAATTTCTACCAAACTAATAAGAATTCTATAAAACGTATGACTTATACATTTTAAAAAACAGATATTAGAATAAATCCAATGTATTGTGTGCTTCCTCTGAGTTTGAGGGACAGTATTCTCCTGATGGTGCCCAGCAGAGCCAGCTGAGAAAGGCACATTCTTGGTTATTTTAATTTCAGAAAGGTGGTGGTTGCTTAACAACCCAGCTGTCACTGCTTGTCACAAAGCAACCCACGTACTCTGAGAACCTAAGACGAGAAGGCTGACTAGGACCCGAATCTTTCTTGCTTACCCAGTGAAGAGTGGCCTGCCTGTCAGAGTAACTGCCTTCAGTGCTGCAGTCAGAGAACAACATAGAGGTCCGATTTAAACCCGTGAAAGGGCTGAAGAAAAACACTGTGACCACATAACACTTCTGAGTGCTCAGACTGGATTTACAATTTCACTAAACGAAACACAAAAGCCTGTATGTTTTATGGAGAGTTGTTTTGCTATCAACTAGGTTAGGTGTTAAGGAAAAGGAAAATTTTAGCACCCAGGTTACTTTTTAATCGTTAGTGTGTGCGTGTGTGTGTGTGTGTGTGTGTGTGTGTGTGTGTGTCTGTGTGTGTGTGTGTGTGTGTGTGTGTGTGTGTGTGTGTGTGTGTGTGTGTGTGTGTGTGTGTGTGTGTGTGTGTATGTGTGTGTGTGTGTGTGTGTGTGTGTGTGCTTCACACAGACCAGCCTAGAAATTGCCATGTACACCTACTGCACCGATCCAGCATAGCCTAGACATTTGCATGTGTACCTGCTTCTTTAATATTCAGCCTTTCTACTACATGCACTTCTGTCTGTTCTCTTAATGACAAAGGCTGATTTTACAAAAAGAAGAGTCAATACAGATTTTCTGTGTGGGTGGAATTATATCATCAAAAGGAAGAAAATATCATTATTAATGATATTACATACAAAATTATATTTAATATCTTATTTTTTCACTTGCAAATGCTAATTCTAAGTATGCCTAAAGGTGATGTGAAACCTAGTTCCTGCCACAGATTCTATTTCAAAACAGAAAGAAGAAGTCCACGGCATGAGTGAGTGATTAAACCTTTCTGGTCTAATTAAATCGGCCCAGTGGAAACACAAAACCACAAGATTTCTCTTTTCTTATGAGTCATTATTCCTGTTGATTTAATTTAAAGACTATCAATTTACACCCCTTATAACTATGAAACATATTTTGTTGTTTTGCTGCTTTTAAAAAATGTATGCAAATGTGGTACATATTCATTACGGAGGGAACATGAAAATTTATATATATTTTAGTTATGAGCGTTAAGCCAATAACCCTTATATACATAACACACATGATGGGCCAATCTTCTACAACTGAGCTATATTCCCAGTCTGTATTTAATCTTTTGTTTTGAAGTAGACTTTCTATAAATTGCCGAGTTTGACCTTGTCCCCACTGTTTGCTCCAGCTGCCTTGAGTCCCAGAACCTTCCTTCCAAGCCAGCATAGAGCTGGGATTACAGGTCCAGTCATGCTTTTAATTCTAATCTAAAGCTTATGCAATGGAGCCTTTAGCTCTCAATACATTGGTCATTGACAATTTTAAGATTAAGTTGTGGATATCAGTAGATTATCTGGCAATATTTTACATACACAACAGTTGTTTTATTCAATTGTACACCACGAATGAATTTTATGTTTTGAGTCAGAGCCTGGTTGTTCAGCTCAGGCTGCCTTTGAATATGTGATCTTCCAACTTCTTTCCTTCAGCGATTGCAGGGGCTTCTCTGGCTTTAAAATATCACTATTATAGGAGCAGATAACCGCAAACCAGTGCAATGATGAGGTAGCCCAGCTATAATACTTCCATTAACGCTTCTTACTCCCACATGAAATTTGAAAACAGACTCTGGAGATGTGAACTATATGAAAGATGGACAGAAGACCTACAGGGAACCAGTTCTTCCTAGAAGATATATTTTAACAAATTAGAAGATATATGTATATGTACATATATATATATATATTAAATTAATGATTTTGCAGAAATTGTAGACTAAATTTGCACATCTAGTTTTATACTTGGGAGTTTTTATGTTTCGAATTTTGTAGACCTAGAATTTAATTCACATAAAAAGGTATTTTTGATGAAGTTTCACTCAGAAGTAAGTGGAGAAGACTATATTTATGAGCAAACTTGCTTTGTAACTATACATTACAGGCACTACTGACAGGATTATCAGGAATTGTGGGTGATGATTGTGACAGGTTGGATGGAGAAGGTAACCTTCATGCAGGAGACAGTATATGAACAAAAATAAAACGGTACAGGATAATGAAAAATGCATGTTCAGCAAAGTCTAAGGACCTAAGTTTGATTCTGCAGACTGACATTATACAAGGAGAGAAAGATGAGGATGACTCACAACATTCCTCCTCGGACCTCCACATGCATGCTGTGGTCTGTAACATACACTCACACGTGGCACACAAGCACACTTCATAAATAAAATAAGATAGTTTAAAAATGTTTCAAAATGAATATCTATGTTATTATACCCTGTAGATCCTAGTGAACCTCACATGGGGAAGTAACAGTAGATCAGAAGGACCCCCGTGAGGCGATGCCTGGCTCATGAAGGGAACAAGGCAATTAGTGTAACTAAGATAGAGGGAGAGAGAGACAATATATTGGGAAGCTCAAAATCACAAAAGAGGTAGGAAAACTGGTAGATATTATTCCATATGAATCCTTCCCCTTCTGACCACTGAAGAAAGTCACAGTATGGAAAAGTACAAGACTTGCACTGAGTTAGACAGTGGTGGGGAATATGACGGAAGTCACACACCAGGTGCTAGGGGATTGGAGACATAGATCATTCCTTTCTAATGAAATCATAGCACTGCACCAATCACATCATTTTTCTTTATGATATCCATTGATTAATAATATAAAGCATGATGGCAGAACTGAAGACCAAGAGATATTCTTTTTTTATACTTAGAAGGACGTTTTTTCATGGTATTAGAGAAAACTATTTAAGACAGGTTTTCAAACTTCATGCTATTTTCAATTTAATCTTCTATAATTATCATCAAAGGAAGTCATCCTTTAATTAATTAAATAATTAACTTTTAACCACTTGAGTGCTAATTTTGTTTCTTCCATACGTGATAATGTATTTTTATAAGAGTTTATAGACTTATAGTGAGGACAGGAAAGGTGTTAGTAATGGAAGAGAGAGTATGAAGGAGACCATAATTAGAATTCATTATGAATACATATGACTTGTCAAAGTATCAAATTTAATAAAAGCTTTAAAATAAATAAAACAAAGATTGCTGATAGTAGAAAAAAGTTACAAAATAAAGTCTCATAGCTTTTTCAGACTAAATCTTAATGAAAACTTGTTTCTACAACATAATCCAAATGATAAGAATATATATAAAGATTTATGTGCAAGGATATTCATTTCAGTAACGATTTTGTGGCTCAGATGGCTCAGAGGGTAAGTATTTTTTCTGATGACCTCATTTCCACTCCCTAGAATTCATGGGAAAGCAAACCTCTCAAAGATATGTTCTTTAATGGTCATAAGCACATATGCCATGAAAACGTTCACAGTTTCTCTGTCTCTGTCAATGTCTCTGTCTCTCTCTCTCCATCTTTTTCTTATTATAAAAATAATTTTCTTTATGGAAAATATAAAATATTATGAGAAATGGGCTGTGTTACATTTAAAATCAAGCATCTAAGTGCTAAATCCACTGAAGTTCAAGTAGCAGGTGTTGAACTGCCTTAGACAAACTATAAAGTCCCAAATGTCAGAACTGTAAGAAAATGAAAAGGACCCTATTGAGCACAGTCTTTAGCATATTTATCTTTTTCTCTCGAGGTAAAATAAATTCTTTTATTCAAATCAATATTTAAACAGAAACCTGAACATATCGTATTTAAAATTGAGCTAAAGATGGAAAAGAAGAAAAAGCCAAACTTCTGTGCCCTCGTCGTCCATGGTCTGCCTTTATTATTTCTCATGTTTAAATTTATTCTTTTGTATGATGTGTGAATAAAGAAATGTGTTCACACATGCCCGATTGATTTCCTCATTCTAACTCTCCTCAGACCTCTTCCAAGGCAAATATCCAACAGACTTTGTGTCTTTCCTTAGAACCACTTGCTTATCCATCTTTATTGCCGTTCTTTTCACAATAGCTAGGAAATGCAATGAACCTAGGTGTCCAGTCTCAAATGAATGGATAATAAAAATGTGGCAATACATACAATGGGGTATTTCTCATCTCTCCTTTTAGCTCCTATTCCTACTCTGCTGCCTACAGAAAATTTCTAATTTTTTTTAATAAAAAGGATGAATTTCAGGTTATTCATAAAAACAGTGAAGAAAATAAAGTAAGCATTAATGGAAATCAGAATACAACTTTGTTGATTCTAGTTTAGTGTATTGTTATAATTGTTATAAAATTCATTCACCTGTCATCTCTTCCTATACTGCCTTTTTCTGGTAACTTCGTCAGAGTTATTAGTGCCTTATGCACAAAAGTAAACTTGCAGGTTGGGAATGAGATGCTCTTTGCATTTGAGGGTATCTTTTAGAATTTCTTATGTAACAAATGAATGTAGATCTGGAAACTTAAACAAGATTTAATATTTTGTATTATCTAAGTTTGAATATCAGCCATGAGTCTTGTTATCAAAATAACATTAAAGCATAAGGAATGTTTGATCCCTTTTTGGAAATTCTTTGGTAGATGCTTTTTATGGGCTTCAGAGCTTTGTCAGGACTACATACATTTCTTGTGTTTTTAAGCTAATGGGCTCTTTGTTTCTAGTGTCAGTGTTCAATATCTCCCACAATCCCTCTATAGTGATATCTCATTGTGCTTTCCTTTTATTTCTTATGATTACTGGCTTGTGTATGTTCCTTATATAATCTTATTTGTTAGTATCTCAGCCTGAAGGGTCTTATGTTTCAATAAGATAAAGACAGCAATTTTTATGGGAGATCATCATTTTACAGCTAAGAGAGAACAAAATTTTTAAATAGGTACTAAGAATTAAAAATTTAGAATCACCAAGTCTTTTTGACCAAGACATAGAAAAATATTAAAATAAAATATAGATTTTTATCTGTGAGAAATGAATCTGACTCACAAAAGCCCTAAATATTTTTGAAATCTCAAGTCTATATGTAGTGTGTGTGTGTGTATGTATGTATGTATGTATGTATGTATGTGTTTTACATAGCATCTACAGCATATAGGAGACATTGGAGGACATTGGCTATCCCACACATTCCTGCCTCTCTTGGCCATGCTGCAAATACACCCGATTCACACTTCTTTCTGTCAGCCTTACCAAATAGGAAACAATCAAATCCCTTCTGATTAACTGACCAGCTCTGTCCACGTCTCTGTCATGAGGGAACCATCCTTGTATACATTCAACAATAATTCATATTCACACATTGACAAGAGTTTTAAGATAGTTTCTCATTCAGCAGGAATTCTTGAAGTAAAGATATGAAATGCAGGAATCTTGGTGATGGGAGGAAACTAGGAACGCTGGCATTTTGAGGAGGAGTTGAAAGAATACACACATGAACATGCATGTCTTAGGACCAAAGCTAAAATGGTGTCCCCCAAGAACAGCAAGAAATTGACTGTGGATGAAATGCCACACAATAGTAAACTGTGATTCATTTACATGTTGCCAGAATTTATTCTTTAGAAGAATTCTCCTGGAAAGCACCATTTTATATTTTATTGAAATATATCGAAGACTGCTCTAGTTTTAAAATACACTAAATCATGCATTTGATAGCTCCACACTGAGCTTTCTCTCACTTATTAGTGTTTTTGATAGCGTAACCATGCTCATTGGAGTTTTTAGCATTTTATACTGTCTCTTAATTAGCTCTATTTTGGAAGATTCTGAGTTACTGTTTCTATAATAAACTAATACTTAGGTGGGTCAAGGTTAATGCAATTTTAAACTGCCACCTCTATTCCACAGCTTCTCAGCTCGTTAGCGTGTGCTGATGGCTTTATCATTCATTAAAGCTGCAAAAGCTTATTTTATCTACACTTGATAATTTTTGTTGATGACACTGTGAATTTGAGCCACCACCAAAAGTGACACATTTCTTCTCGACATAAATAGTAGAAAGGGGACATTTTCTATATTCTGAACATTCATAGATTTGGTGAAACATAAGCTGAATCTGGAGCTTTCAGAAAATGTGCCATGCTCCTTTCCTCAATAAACTTTTATTTTCTTATGAGAAAAACCCTGAAGGGTACATTATATCTATTTGCCAAAAAACTACTAATAAAAGACAGCTGAAAGGAAAAGTATAGCTGAAGGGGATGGCACTATCATAGGAAGACCAACAATGTCAACTAACCCACACCCCTGGGAGCTCCCAGAGACTAAGTCATCAACTAAAGAGCATCCGTGGGCTGATCTGTGGCCCCTGGCACATGTGTAGCAGAGGACTCCCTTGTCTGTCCTTAGAGGGACATGATACACCTAATCCTGTACAGACTTGGTGCCCTAGGGAAGGGGGATGTGGGGAGAAGGTGATGTGAGAGTGAGTGGGTGGGCGAGGGCAGTAGGGGTTGGAGGGTGTAGAGGCCCCTCTCAGGAGCAAAGGAGAGGGTGGGGTGAAGAATTTTTGGAGGGGTGACTGGGAAGGGGGTAACATTTGGAATGTAAATAATAAACAATTAAAAAAGAAGACAAAAAGAATTCCTTGGGTGCGGGAACCCTTCTTCCAGTGTAGGCGTGCACCAGTTTGTCTTGGTGGAAGGCAGGTGTTCCATATTCAATCTCATTCAACTATTGAAGCTATCCTAGTGGAAATTTGGCTTCTCAGCCCTGATAAGAACAAAAGGGAAGAGGAGTGGGCTTCTTCTCTAATGTCTGCAGCCTGGTGAAGTTAGTATTCATAATCCTTTGATTTACTTACAATCACTCTGGAAGCAGAACAGTCTGGCCTTAATTTCATGGGACCTTTCTTGTGGAATAATCTACTTAAGTAAATCTACTGAGTAAATCTTTTTGTCCTCCAGTGTGTATTCTCATTGACAGCCTAAACGAATTTGACAATTCACTAAAAACAAGTAATTCTTAGGGGTGAGAAAGAAGTAGTTGCGTGGAGTCATGATGACAACCTCAGTGTGTCCTGGGACCAATTGAGAAGAAGGAGAAAATCAACTGCTACAAATTATATCCTGACCTCTACTGATACATGTGCAACCACACACACACACACACACACACACACACACACACACACACACACACACACACATATGCACACAGACACAGATGCATGCACACACGCATGTAATGCATACACACATACCATGCACGCACAAGCACACACATGAACACACACAAGTACACAGGCACACACAAACATGCACTCACCTTATGCACACATGCACTTGCCTATGCATCAATACTCTAAATAAAAACATGAAGAAGGAAGAGTGGAAATGATACGAAAACAGTGTCCTTATATATGAAATTTTTCAAAACTTAATTTTATAATATTTTTAAAAAGAGTTTACCTAGAAAAAAAACAATTGGAAGGAGACAGAAACATTTATTTACAGAGAAAATTAACTAAATGCTCATTTTAAAACAAATGATTAAAGAAATACAGAAGGGAGGGTAAAGGTATCATGACTTGACATGTTGTGATATTTTTAGGAAAAGAGAGTAATAGAGAAACTAAATTTTATATCAACAAATATCAGCATTGCTACATATTTTCTAAGTTTATGTTTACACTCCACATTGTTTGCAGATTCCATGCACATTACCTGAAACCACGTGAGGCACCTGCTGTGAAACACTCACCAGGGTTCATTTCATGGAGGCGAGCAAAGCTGAGCTAACACAAGGTATTTGCCTCAGGTTAGACAGTGTCATCTGCTCAACACTTAGCAGTCTGTCAAAATACATCCAGGAGTAGATTGCCAAATGTAGGAAAAAAATTATCACCGTGAGAACAAAGAATGAGTATTTACAGTTTTGGAGAATCAGCCACAGACTGTGAGAAAGGTTGATGTGGTGTTGGAAATATTAGTGTCTCAGTAGACTTCTGCCAATGTGTAGTGAAATTATATAGTTGGCAAAGTATCGAGCTGTCCTGAATACATAGGATTAAAAAACAAAACCTTTCATCTCAAGTAGTAAGTAGGGATTCCCAAAATTCAAGACATGAACTATGGAAAGAGGCCAGTGAAGTCATTGTGGGTGGAGTGGAGGACATTTATTTGTGTATTTGTTTATTTACTTAATTAGTTGTTTTTCTTTAACATGGACTAGAGTTGGTGTTTTACATAAACACAAGAAATGTTACTTACAAGATGTAAATATCCTCCACATATATTCCCCGTCACACTTCTGAGGAGCTCTAGCCTTGGGGTTGGGGTAAAGTTTACATATGACAGTATTGATACCTGGGTCAGGAGCTGGATTTTAACAGCAAAGTTTCAATTTTACCCCTTTAGAACTTCCTTAGGAGATTGGAAAGATCATATTGGTCAGGAAAAGTGATGCAGGTCTGGGGTGTTGATGGAGACATGGTTCTGGGTCTGCATTTATGCTTGTGGGGTTAAATGGGCATTTAGCTCCCTGACTGGCTTTCTAGAGTCCCTCAATGAAGTGGACAAGGAAATTTCTTGGATGGTGTTAGGTCTGGACTGATGGAAGTAAGGTCAAAATAGAAGGAGACATGCAACTCCAGAATCAGAATTGTCCTCTAATAAGAACAACGGATGGACCACAGTCTCTGTGTGGAAGTGGATACTGTTAGGATGTAGAAGAGGAACCTTTGGGAATAGAGGATTCAGTTATTCTGCAGTCAGTAAACACCAGTACATTTTATTATGTTGATCTCCTTAGCTGAAGTTTCCATAAGTGTCACCAGTTACTCAACCATCCTATTCACAAAGTCTCAGTCTACCTGAGGCTTTTAGATAGCTAATCATTCATTCCAGATCCTCGGGGCAGATAAAAGTAAGGGGGCAAGGTATTGCTCATTGACTACTTCCCAAAGAAGCAGGATGGTAGGGAGATAGGCTCGCTCCCAGATGTAGGTTCTGGCTGACTCCGTATAGAAGGAGAATTTTAACTTGAATCATGTGCTTTCTATCATGTGATCCTAGAGAAACCTCTGAAAAACAATCCCTAGAGGGCTAAAAAATGGATCATTTGGTTACATAGTGAAACAGATTTCTCTGGAAGGTGCAAAGGAAAGTCAGAGTAGAGAAGGGAGAAACAGAGAAAAGCCTGAGAAAGGAGGTGTGTGTGTGTCCATAGATAGGGCTCCCCCACATAGGGAAGAAGAAGGATTTGTATTGTGTCTCAAAGAACTGTGTTTATTTGAGATGTGAGTAGAATCAGAATGGAGGGGATGCCAATAGAATTGATCAGTGGGAGGAGAGCAATAGCTCATAGTTTGGGAACGAGAAAAGAATAAAGGGATGGTAAGAAACTGGACAAAATGGAGTTTTCATGGGAGGCCTGCTATGAATATAGGATTCAGAAAGCTATCAGTCATTTGGTAAAGATATAGCCAGAGTGGGGTGTAGACCCACCATGAGGGAAGGCCAGGGGCAGCCCAGGAGTGCTGGACAGACAGACCCTGTAGTTGGATGAGGAAGTGGAGCTGGCCGTCTTTAGGAGCTGGTGAGTTCTGTCTAGGAAGGGTAGTCTCCTGTCTTATGCAGAGCTCAAAGGCGAAGATGAAGAACAGAGTCCATGGAGGGATCATAATCAGGGGAGATGGGGTGAAGCAGGGGCTGTGGTTAGAATAAAGGATATTTTTCTTTGAAAATAGAGAGGTGGAGGGGCACTCTAACACATGAAGTAAGAGTGGCAGTGTAGGAGCTGAGGGATCATAGTACCAGGGTGTAAAGTAATTCTTGGACAAAGTTTCACTTCTAGGTCCAGTTATCTGGGGAGACGGTAGCAGGAGCTCAGGTTTGGGGTCAAGAGTCTAGGAAGGAAGGACAGAAGTGGAGTAAGGGCAGGTCACAGAGTTTAAGAGTTCTAAAGCCTGACCGTAGGAAGCTTGGTTTAATTCATCAGTATTTCCTGCCATGCCAGGACCTTTGCTTCCCCAAGGTATCCTGTCTCTTCCTCAGGTCACTGCAGTTCCCTAGCAGGAGGCCTTCTTGGCCAGATTCCACAGGAGTTTTAATGCTGATAATAAGTAGATGTTTATTTGGCATCTATAGTACACAAACTTCAAGTGAATTCTTCTATGGAGTAGATGCTTCTAGATCTTCTCCAGCCCTACATGCAGAATATATGTGCATATATACAAGTATTTATTCAAATGTTACATAGGAAATATCACTTCATCTGTTACCAACTTTCTTTTTACTCTCTGATAAGAGTACCATGGGAGAACCCACCAAGGCATTCTTACAACAAAACGTTCTTATAGAAGAACATTATTTGATGACTTGAGAAACTGTATTTTCAAATAAAATCAAGATCACATGGAAAGAACCAAGTCTGACTCAGGAGTTGTTGATCAAGAAAAGTCCACTGATGCTCAAAAACCACACCAACTGAAGGACTAACATCCAGACTACAGGTCCTTAATGTTTACAATTACATGTACTGTTACAGTAAGATCTTTATAAAAGAAAGTATTTTGTGTCTGGAGGGATTGTGTATACAATTGCAGTTATTCCTCCAGTGTCCCTAAAAGACAAAACACTGTATGAATACTCACTGGGTGGTCTCAGTAGGCAGACGGAATAGCAACCACAACCATGACTTTGAGGTTACAAGACCCATTTCAAATGTTATACACTATTAGGGAGTTTTGTGACAGGAAACAACATGAAATGCATTACATATTTATAGAAAGTGACAGATAAAAGTATAAGACAAGTCATAGTGGAGTGTTAGAATGAAAATTTTCAGAGCTACAAGCTTCATGCTTGTCAAAGGTACCTTCAGGATGCTTCCTTCTTTATACTTATTGCTAGAGAAATATACTGATATACTGTTAATCATATCGATAGGTATCATCACATTATACATCGATGGACTCCTATCTTAGGGAATATGTGGAACTAGAGAGAAGGCTCAGTTGGTAAAGTGCTTGCCATACAAATATGAGAGTCAGGAATCCCCAGCAACCATGTAAAAAGCTGTACTGATTTGATGCATTGGCTTGCCTGTAACCCCAGAGCAGCAGAGGATGTTTTGTGATGATCCCTGAGAACTATTGACCAGCAAGTCTATTCAGCCAGGGAGAGCCAGGCTGGGTGAGACATCATATCTCACAAAATAAGGTGAAGAGTGATTGAGGGAAATATCTGATCTTAACTTATGATCTCCACAGGTGTAAAGATCTATGAATGTATGTACAAACACACACACACACAACAGACACACACACACACACACACACACACACAACACACACAGTCTAACATAAACACACACACAGTAAGTGTTCTCCTACCAGGGTAAAGTTAGTGTCAGATTTATTACTTATCCTGTTAATAACTGTCTAAAGGGGCCTTTAAGTTAAATAATCATAAAGGATCTGAGAAACTATTTAAATTAAAAAAGTACTCCCTTATATGAAAGTAATAGTCCAGGATATGTTAATTTCTAACCAATCATCAGACAACTACTTTGAAAACAACTCAAGTTCATATTCTCCATGCAGTGTGTTTTGATTTTCTTTTCCTATGTACACATGAACCTGAATTCTTCTGTTGGGTACCTTTTGTCTGTTATCATCATTCTTGTGCATTCAGCAGAAATCATAGTCTTCAGTACAAACAATGCCAATTTTTTTAATGAGAAATCATGAGGATCTTCCATATAAGACACCATTACTCAAAATATGTTTGTGACTAAATAGTGATGTTGTGAAGCTACGTTAAAGTACAAAATTGTGTTGAATAAAAAGTTTATCAGTTTGTCTAAAATATTTATACATTTAATGAGGGAATCAAATGAAAGGGACATTGTGCTTGCCTTTAACAGTGGAAGGTTTTGAGGGAATTGAATTTTCTTAAAGTTAGAGAATAAGGCTGAATCAGATACTTAATTTCAAAGGACAACATTACTGGGAATTTTTATAGATAGGTACGCTATTTATAAAATATATATCCCATTATAATATTGACTAATGAAATAAGATGATTATAAATTCCATAATTATTTAGATTCACTGAAACTGACTTGAATGTAAGACTATAATTGCCTGGGCAGCAGAAAGAAATGCTATCCTAGAACAGGGCAGTTTGGAGAACATGGCAACAATCCCTGGAAAATTGCTCCATTTTTTTGTAATCTGATCAAGTTTCAAAGATTTATATCTGTAGTTAAGGGATGCAGCTACCCCATGGTTCCCACAGTGGCAAAGATGGTGGCATCATTGTCCCCTTGAATGGATCATTTTGGGACACTGATATCCCCATTCAGAAGTAAGAAATTGAAGACAGGGCACACAAAGAACAGCCAGAAAGCAGTGAGGTAATAAAGAACAAAGAAAAGTCAAGACAGATGGAATCATTCAGTTCTTTCTGATGAGATATAATTCACACTTCACTAAAGACTACAAACGTGAGAATGTGATGAATGTGATTATGAATGGGTGTCTCACTGTTGGTTGTATGTGTTTGTATGTGTGTGTCTCTCTCTGTGTATGTATGTGTGTATGTGTCTTGATATTGGCTCAACTCAACTACAGTAACACGACCATGAAGTACTTGGTACATGTACATAATAATAATTTATTAAAAAAACCCATATTATACATTGTATCAGGAATTATTATAAAAGCAATCCATGCTACCAACAGCAAGGCATCTGCAGACAGGCCGCTCTGTTCTCAGCCCAGCACTCTCTGACTCAGCTCCAAAATCTCTCTTTCTACCCAGCTCACTAAGTTTCCGTGGCCTACTGTTGCCACGCCAGCCCCACACTTCCAAATTCCCACAGCTTGCTGGGGCTCACTTCTCGCAAACCCATGCTCTACTGCTGTACCTTTCTCTGGTACTCAGTTGAGTCAATGCATGAAAGAAAACACCGCACAAACTTAGTTTAGAATCAATAGGTAAGTAACACAATCGCTGGGTGCAGCAACTAGCATCCTAACTTGTAGGTTATTTCAAATTATAAAACCTCCAGTAGTGGATCCCGGCCGATCTGCCAACTGAACTGGGACACCTCTGCTACCTACAGTCTTGTCTACATTTTTCCCATCCATTTAAAAAAAACAAAACAAAACAAAACAACAACAACAACAAAAAAAACATAGTTTTTTTTTTTTTTACCTGCTTCCCTTCTTCTGCTCTCAGACTAGGAAGTCCTGCCTACTCGCCCAGTGATTGGCTCTTTGAAATTTTATTCATTATGGGAAGGTTCTGCCACAGTCACAACATTTTAAGGCCATTTTCATTTATCTTATCAAAACTGTCCTTCCATATAAATATGCAGACTAGAAAAGAATATATTTCATCGTAGGGATATGGATTAGTGCAGTTTTTTCAATTAAATTTCATCCCATTTGACTATTATAAGTGATGCTATTATGAATTTCTTGTGGAGCTAATCTGTTCTGAATTATTTTCTGAATATGAATCCCAGAATGCAAAGACATGGGCTACAAGTCAGTTATGCTACATATAGATGGATGGTCTTCGAAAGCATCAGAGATCCACAGAATATGGAATATAAAGTAATTTCATTATTAATAGGTCTTTTGTCTATGAGACATGTCTGCTCATGGCAGCACCTCCATTCAACTCTAAGGCAGGAGATGAGCTTCGATATCTCCATATAGAGTGGCTTCAACTATGTAAAGCTAGCCACTGGGCAAGAAATGCCCTAATTGCGTCTACAGATAAAATGCTGTCTTTAAAAAGGCAAACAGCCACAGGATAATTGACTATTAAGTTCTGCAAGACAAGGTAAGCTAGTCCTTCATAATTCCTGCTTCATTTAAGGTCTGTCAGATGTTCTGAGCTAGAAGGCTAAAGACAGATGCCCCAATGCTGTAAGGAATATTAAAGACTGTCCAGACAATTAGCTATCTCTGTAGTTGTTCAAGTTTTAGAAGCTGTGTCTTTGTACTTTCCACATATCCAAGTAATATTTAATTCCTTCTCAAACATCTGATGTGATTGAAGACTAGTTATAGTCTCACATTTAAACTTCAGTTGTTTAGTGTTGAAAATGTTCTAGATTTGAAAGGCTGGTTTTCAGATGGTAATGCAAGTTAAAATCAAACATAATTAAGATACAAAATTATAAATGCTTTAAATTAGGATAGATAAAATATTTTATCTAAATTTCCAAGTATGATAGACTAGAGGTTATAAATAGATAACATATTTTAATTCAATAATTATTATAATTGTGCTCAGTTTAATTCTGAGAGAAAGTAAAGTCTTTTAATTGGACAGAAAGTGGAAATATACTGGGTTGGCCTAAGGTTTCTGATATTCTATTAGTAATTTGGGTCTCCCAAAGCTCCATAGATTATAATAGTTGAAGTAGGTAGAAACCCGAGGTTGAGGTTTTTTCAAATAATATTTTTTGCAACATATACCTAATAATTGTGAATGCTTAAAACCCATTCATTAATATAGATTTCAAAATAAAATTTTAAAGGAAATGTAGTTGTGGGAGTAAAGATTCAAAGCATTTTATAAAATATTTGATCTTATTGTTCTTATTTAGAACTTTCTCTCCCAAAGTTAATATTTAATTGATGTTTTCTGGGCAATTAATTAACTCCATCATAATATACTATGTGTTTAATTAGTAATTATTTTTTACTGGAATAGATTTATAACCAACACGTACACATGTTATCATTTTCCATTTATTACATTTACACTTGTTTCTGTTTTGTTTCTTAAATCCTTTATTATTATTTTCTGATTTGTGTTGTCAATGAAAAATGAATACTTTGTCCCTTGCACTATTTCTTTGCATTCGAACGTTTTTTATTTTTTTTAAATGTAGGATTTGAAACCTTCCATGGTTATTTCAAAATTGCATATTTCCTGTTTTTGCAGTAAAATCGTATGTTCATTATATCAGGATCATGAAACAATTATTGATGTTATTATATCATTTATGTTAACCTAAATCACTGAGAGCTGTGTAAGAACAAAAGAGATTTTAATGCTCTAAAGTAGTTTACATATTTTGCTTTGACTCTAAAAATTGTTATATTTTATTAAAAATGTTAAGCTAGGTATTAGTACATTGAAATTTATTGAATTCTACTTTTAAATGCATTTCACTATATACATTTACTTAACAAAGCTTAGATTTATTTACAAGTTCAACTGTTCTTTTTTGCGGGAAAAGTTATAATTATTAGTTTTAAGTCTTGCTATAAATGTAAACTAGACTCATCACATTTTAAATAAAAGCTTCCTATTTGAGTAAGTTTGTCTTTCTTATTGCCTCTGATGAGAGTAAGACACTGTCATGGTGTGGATGTACTCATACTTTTCCTTGATCCATAGTATAGATAGGTGCCTGTCTCTCATACATGCTTTTGTTGAAGATCAGATATTGCATGGTTTCTCCATAAAGGGCCAAAGAGTATTTTAGAGTTTTTAGCAGCATAGTTGTTATTTCAACAGTCTGACTTTACCTTTCTAGCCATAGACAATGTGCGAAAGAATAAAGACACCTATTATATTAAAAATCTACAAACTGGGAAGATGGGTCAATTTGTTACATGGGTTATAATTTGCTAAGTGATGGAGCAAAACATTTCTCAGAATTACCAATAAGTATTTTAAGAACTGTGTTCTCATTTGTTCACTGGTACATGCATAGAGTTCATACAGAAAGCCAGAAGAGAATGTAATAGGCCTGGAGTTACAAACTGTTGTCAGCCTCCATCTGCTGCTGGGACTTTAGCTAAAGTCCTTTGCAAGAAGAGCAAGTACTCTTAACTGCAAAGCCACAATGCCAGATTATCTAAGAGCTTTCTAATTTTAAATATTCTCTTTAACTTACTGTCCAGTAGTATCTATCTTAAGAACATTTTCTTGATAATATGTAAACAACCTAAAGGATTCAAAGTTAAACATATATAAAGATAAATAAGTGATGTGAAAGAGAGTAAAATAATGAAACAAAACTTCAAATCAAAAATTAATAAAAAAATGGATAGATTTTTGTTAAAAGATGAAGAATACAATGAATACAATTTATTTCTCATAAATATATGAGAAAAAGTTCAGCATTATAGTCATCATGGAAATGCAAATCTCAGTTTAACTGGGTTTTCATTTTAACCCAATCAGAATTGCTGTCAGAATAAATAAATGATAACAAATGTTTGTAAAAACATGTGACAAGCCATGCTCCCTTTGTACTGCTCATAGGAAATTGATTCAGCCAGCATGAAAATCACCTTGGAGTTTTCTCAAGAGAGTAAAAATTAAAGTATGAGAAGATCCAGCTATACCACTCATAGAAACATACCCAAAAAGCTAACAATAGCTCACAGAGACAATGCCTCATCCCTCTGTACTGTACCACTAGTCACAATAGCTGTGTTATGGAGTCATCCTGACTGTTCATCAACAGATGGAAAATAAAATCTGGGATAGGTACATAGAAGAGTTATATTCAGTCACAAAGAGAGGAAAGGGATGATTATTTGTGGGGAAATAAGTGGTAACAGAGATCACATTTAGCAAAATTAGCCAGACTCAGAGAGATAGATGTCTTTCTGTGGCATAGATTGCACTGTGCCACATGTACACACATACACTTTCTTACACACTCACATACACTTTCAATATCTAATGACGATTGTTAGGAAAGAAGAATATTATCAGCAGTACAAAGAGGGAAAACCTAGAGAAGCTAATAGAGAATGTATATGGTAAAGGTGTAGTATATTATATACTTGAATAAAATTGTATGTATATATGCATACTATATATGTGTGTATATATATTTAAAAAATTCTGTCACCTCGATTGCATGAGCCAGCTCCCTTTCTCTCTCCCTCTCTGCCCATAATTGCAGGCAAAATCTCCCTGACTGAGCTTCCTGAATGCTGGGCTTGGAGGTTTATCATTATGTGCTGCCATGCTTGGCTTCGGTTCTTTATTGTATATACATGATTATGCATGTATATACATGATTATAAAGCTGGTGTAAAAGCAATCATGATGGTGAAATTGAGCCCCAAATTTACTTTCTATCTTGTGTAGATTTTGAGACACAGTTTTGGGAGAGGGAACCTCAGTTGAGAAATTATTGACTTGTGTTTATGTCTGTGAGAGATCATCTTGATTTAGAGGTGATAGGAGTGCAGGTCACCATGAATGGTATAGTTTCTGTGTAGGTAGAACAGGGTTTTATAAAAATACTAACTAAACATATGTGTTGTAGTAAGCCTAACAGAGCCAGTAAGCAGCATTTCTCCATGGATTCTGATAGGTCTCTTCCTTGACTTTCTTCAGTGATGGATTGGGACCTGGAAGTATAAGTCAAAGCATTTCCTCTCTAAACTTGCTTTAGGTCAAAGTTTTATCAGAGTAACAGAAGGCAAACAGGAATGCTCCTTTTATAGTTCATGCCATTTTTAACTGAAGCCATTCTCCTGCCCACTCACATGGCCCTGCCAACTGATACTCTTGAGTCCCATTTAGGCAACTCCCCAATCAGCCTACCTATTGCCTCTTCCTCTGTTTTTATCTACCCCATGCAATCATGTTTGCTGGTGCTGCCCACTCCCCCCGTTTTTTCATGAAAATTGAGATTTTGGAAGTAAAAATACACTTCCTTCTGGCCCTCATTACCGTGCACTTGAGTCTCCATGACCAAAACATGGCTTTGTTTTTCTATGTCATCCAGGAAGAATGAGGAAAGATGATATAGCCTTCCAAGGTGTTGATTAGCACTATGCTCTCCCTTCAGAAAACAGTGATGCTTTGTTAACCAAGCGACAAAGACCAAAAGCACAAGAGTTCAGCAATGTAAAAGAAACACTTCTACATGAACCTGTCTGCTGTCCAAATATATTAATGAGCACTCCACCGCCTTAGAGAATAAAGATTTCAACCACAATATAACATTAAAATTAAAGCAGGAAAGAAGAGGTTTTAAAATATAATGCAATGCACAAGACTTTTTCCTTAAGGTTCATTCAGACACCAGCACTCACTTCATCAGTTCAGATTTATATAATATGTTCTATGTGCAGCTGTGAGCTAACCTGCATCATATTTGTTGATACAACTCAGACTTTTACTAATCTTTCCACTCGCCCATCAGTGTTCACTTTTGTCTCAGTGTATATCCCACTTACCATCTAGTCAATACAAACATGGGAGGGCAGACATGTCTCATGTACAAAACAAAGAGTGCATTCTTGGAATAAATGAGGCAGCCCAAAAGAAGACATAAAGAAAAAGGTAAAAATATGGAAGAGTTAGTATCCTATAGCAGTTTGCTATGGATTGCTATATTTTCCTAAGGAGAAGGACAGGTTGGGGGTCATAAAATAAGCAAACCTCACTGGTTTGAGAATGCTGAAACTCACCAGATTCACAAGGTCCCTCCTCAATGTTACAGTAAACTTTAACAACTGTGGATGGTGGGGATGGTGGACACTGACTTCTAAACTGATTGTGAAATATTTCCTGGCTTGTATACTTGCCTTTGCATATTATACAAGGAGTTCCACAAGGTAACTCCATGATTCCCTACTTGAGCTAGGGTTAGCTTTTTCATGAAGTCCTCACTGTGTTGGAGTTGTTCTTATGCCTATAAGTAACCTGTCATCCACATGCATCCTCCCAGTTGGATTTCAGTGTAATCTTTACTTAAGTCTGTTGTTGGTTCCTCGGTCTAGGGTCAATTGATATTTGTGTCAACTCTCCCCAGGAAGAAACTCACATAGCACCTGGAAATCATCTTCGTCATTCCATTTACTTTATGATCTTGTTACTGGTTTTGTTGTTGCTTCGATTAGAGAATTTTTTGTTTTGTTTTGTTTTTGTTCGTTTTTTTTTGTTTGTTTTTCTGAGAAAGTCATATTTGGAGAGTGGGGCATGAAGACTAGCCTTGAGGTCCTGATCACTCTCTCTCTAGCTCCCATGTGCTAGGCATCCATCATACCTTTCTTCTGACAACCATCCTCATGTCTTCATTAGCAGGCAGTTTCATGCCCTATTTTCTGTTATAACAGCCTCTTCCCGGAAGGGACTCATGGTGAGACTACCTGCCCGTATGGTCTCAGTGCTCCTGATGTCTCTGCCTTTTTGGCCCTGGGATTTTAGGTGCTCTTTCTGCTGGGATTTTTTTTACAAGGATACTGGGGATCCAAACCCAGATTTTTATGATTTCCCAGTAAGTGTTTTGAAAACAAAGCTATCGCCCTAGATCTACTTGCTATGTATTTTTCAAAAGGTATTTACTTCCACTAACCTAGTTCAATATATTGCATAAAGAATTTTTATTATATAATCATTTTGAATTATATATAGATAATTTTGCAAAGAGAACACATCACTTAATTAAAAAAAACAATATATAGTATTTTTTTCACACCTATAGGTCATAAACAGTCACCAATTTAGAAGTTTTTCCAACATTTCATTTCATGAAAAGTGATTAATACATCCGAAGCAAAAAGACAATGTTGGGTCTCCTGGAGCATGTGTTAAAGGTGTTTTAAAACATCTGTCCTGGGTGCTGGGAACAGAACTCAGGTTCTCAGCCAGCATCAGCAGAGTACATGCTTAACTGCTGATTCCTCTCTTTAGCCTCTTAATTAATAGTTTTTGAAGAATAGCAAAATATGAACTGAATTTTATGAAAATGAACATATGGACTTAATAACTTGAATTTCAGCATATTTATAATCTATCATGCTAATGGATATAAAAAGTTTATGTCTGATCTTGTTTTCTTAAAACAAAGTATTTATGAAATACATCAAAATCCAGAGGCTCCCTGGATCTCATTTCTTTAGCATCAGCTTGCAGGAGCCAACCTTTAAATTGCTGAGTAGCTTGGAATCGAGTTGTGCGGCAGAGATGTTTTCAAAGCAACCAGAGCTTTCAGGGACTAAGCCACTACCTAAAGACTATACATGGACTGACCCTGGACTCTGACCTCATAGGTAGCAATTAATATTCTAGTAAGAGCACCAGTGGAAGGGGGCCCTGGGTCCTGCTAAGACTGAACCCCAGTGAACTAGACTGTTCGGGGAGGGCGGCAATGGGGGAGGATGGGGAGGGGAACACCCATAGAGAAGGGAGGGGGAGGGGATGTTTGCCCGAAACCGGAAAGGGAATAACACTTTAAAATGTATATAAGAAATACTCAAGTTAATAAAAAAAAAACTATATCATGTTTGTTTACCATCTAATACAAAAGCAACAGATATGGAAATGCATGCCTAGGACAGTGGGAATGAAGCCTGACCACCTTTTGTGAGACCTTACTGGGTGACTAGTAAAGCCAGCAAGCCTTTGTATGAGATGACATGTGTGGTACTTAGCTCTCATGCTGGCTTTAGTAGATGCTACGTCAACACTGGAAAATATACATGGCTGTTAGACCCCAGTCTGGCGTTTTGCCTAATATCAACAAAGTTGCCACTGACATTTTATCATGTTTGCTTTTCTACGGGGCATGGCTCATTCTCCTTTATTCATCTTTCCTTACATTGTTTTTTTTAATACATGTTTTTTTCTTGCAATTGACATTTAGCTATTCCTTATTAATAAACCAATTGGAGATACCCTGACATAAATTCAGAAAATTTAACACAGTTAATACTCACCATGAAAATCAATGGACTTCTTTCTTCCCATGATCACTCTCGAGGTTTGAGTGCATGTTTTTATTTTTATTTTCCTATGTATTTCTTGTTTTTCACAAAGGTGTTTTTCCTCTGCTATATGTTTCAAAAAAGTTTTTTTCTGCACAATTCTAGCATTATTTGAACACCCTTTAAAACACACTGGATTAATATTCTGCATGGAATTCTCAATGTTGATATTGACTTGATTGGATTTCTTTACTACCTATTATAAGAGCTAAGAAGTGCACTCTTGCTTTTTGGCATTGCCAGCAGACTGAACGGTGTCATTCATTCAGGTGGTGACTTGAATGTAGTAATCACTGTCTTCAATGGTGACATTGCCCATTTCGCATTCCTGAAATAGCTAAGCTGGCTATTTACAGGACATCCCAAATACTGCTTTGCCAAGATAGAAAGTATATTCTGAAAAATCTATTTTGATAACGAGCATGCTTTCATTAGGCTCTTAATTATCTCTTCCAAAAATAAAAACAAACAAAAACAAAAAGCAAACAAAACAAAACAAAAACAAAAAACAAAAAAAACCCTTTATGTAGATGTGGGGGGGGGGCACGGTGTGTGTACATTTGTGTGCATGCACATGAATACTGGTGTGTGAATATGGATATATGGTGTATCTGTCCCAGAACTCCTGTTGTGGCGGTAAGACACAGCCTTGCATATGGGTATTCAACTTCACCTGTTTTACTGATCTCTTGCTGCTCACTGCTTGATAAACCAGGCCGGATAGCCAGGGAACTTCCGTGGTTTGTCCTGTCTCTGCCTTCCGTCTCCTTGTCTGAGTGCTGACTATACACACTTGCACCATGGTATTCAGCTTTTGCACGGAATTTAAACTTATAATTTTACCTCTATGTGCAAGCACTTTTACCTATGGAGCCAGATCTGCTCAGCTCAACCCTTGTGTTTATTTTCTTTACTGTGCGTAAACATTTACTACAGAAGATGCTATGAAATTTCTTAAGTGTATAACTCTGGCTACCGGGATAGCAGTTTACAATGAGCACAACCAAAAAAGACAGATTACTTGAATCTGTCTGAATGATCCCATTGTAGAGTACATCAACTTTTGGAATCTTACCCAAACCACATACTTTAAGAGCAAAGCAAATTGTATCCAATACAGATGCTCCTGGCAATATTTAAATTAGAACTCAGTCAGACTGCGTCTCTCTCTCTCTTCTTATATTACTCTCAATTCTCCTCTCCATCTTTGAGAGCTCTGTGTGAGAGATGAGGAAGCATGATACATTCAGTACCTTTATTTATTTTTCTTTAGCTCCTTGGAATACAAAATAATCAAGGACTCAATGGACACAACTAAAACATATCTATCCCAACTTCCAAAGTGTGTTTCAATTCTATTTAATTTAAAAGATGTTACTAGTTTTTCAATGTGTGTCAACTTTCCTTTTCTAAGTTTTAAAAGTGGGGGGTTTGGGGACTTAGCTCAGTGATAGAGCACTTGCCTAGCAAGCTAAAGGCTCTGGGTTCAGTCCCCAGCTCCGAAAAAAGAAAACAGAAAAAAAAAGTTTTAAAAGTGGTCTAAGATACATGGCTATCATGGTTTGTTTTGTTTTGTTTGTTTTTAAGCAGTGCACATTAGATTTAAGAGCACTAATGACTGATGTACTGGGGGGGTTTAAGAATAATATGAAATTGGATTTAATTTCATCTATAAAAAACTGTAAGCACATGTAGAACATTTCCCTCAAGTGAGTCAAAATACCATGGAAAAGATGGAAAATAAAATAACTGTAAGTCATTGTTCCTTGACATCATATTAGCCACAGCATATTAGCCACATCTGATAGTGAAAAGATTCCTGTTGGCCTTCCATCTCGTCACAGTTAAGGGCCAGCTAGAAGAATGGTCCTGTCTTATGTTTAGTTCCAAATTGACTTCGTGTGTTTCCATTATGCCTGGTCACGTGTTTCTGAGCGGATAGCAACCACAATTTGCTTCTAAGCAATAAAACTCATTAGAAGTTTTGAGAAATCACTTCTGCTTTCATCACTTATTACATGACAGTGAAGAAAACATAACAACAAAAGATTACTATCTTCTGTCTTAATTATTCTTTTATTGCTGTGAAGAGACACCATGTCCAAGACACTCATTAACGAGTTCAATGGAGTTTCATAGAGGGAGTTCATTGCCTTGATTGTGGTGAGCATGGCATAGGCAGGTAGATTTGGCACTTGAGCAAGAGCCAAGAGCTTATGTCTTGACCCATAAGCACAAGGCACAAAGAGAGCACTGGGAGTGACAGGAATGTTTTGAAAACTCTAAGTCTGCTCACAGTGATACTCATTCTTTTTTATTTATTTATTTATTTATTTATTTATTTATTTATTTATTTATTTATTTATTAACTTGAGTATTTCTTATATACATTTTGAGTGTTATTCCCTTTCCTGTTTCCGGCAAACATCCCCTCCCTCCCTTCCTTATGGGTGTTCCCTCCCCACCCCCCCCATTGCCTCCCTCCCCGGGAACAGTCTAGTTCACTGGGGTTCAGTCTTGCAGGACCCAGGGCTTCCCTTCCACTGGTGCTCTTACTAGGATATTCATTGCTACCTATGAGGTCAGAGTCCAGGGGTCAGTCCATGTATAGTCTTTAGGTAGTGGCTTAGTCCCTGGAAGCTCTGGTTGCTTGACATTGTTGTTCATATGGGGTCTTGAGCCCCTTCAAGCTCTTCCAGTTCTTTCTCTGATTCCTTCAACGGGGGTCCTATTCTCAATTCGGTGGTTTGCTGCTGGCATTCGCCTCTGTATTTGCTGTATTCTGGCTGTGTCTCTCAGGAGCGAGCTACATCCGGCTCCTGTCGGTCTGCACTTCTTTGCTTCATCCATCTTGTCTAATTGGGTGGCTGTATATGTATGGGCCACACATGTGGGGCAGGCTCTGAATGGGTTTCCTTCAGTCTCTGTTTTAATCTTTTGTCTCTCTTTCCCTGCCAAGGGTATTCTTGTTCCCCTTTTAAAGAAGGAGTGAAGCATTCACATTTTGATCATCCGTCTTGAGTTTCATTTGTTCTAGGCATCTAGGGTAATTCAAGCATTTGGGCTAATAGCCACTTATCAATGAGTGCATACCATGTATGTCTTTTCTGTGATTGCTTAGCTCACTCAGGATGATATTTTCCAGTTCCAACCATTTGCCTCATTTAATTTCATAAAAATCGTTTGTTTTTGATAGCTGAGTAATATTCCATTGTGTAGATGTACCACATTTCTGTATCCATTCCTCTGTTGAAGGGCATCTGGGCTCTTTCCAGATTCTGGCTATTATAAATAAGGCTGCAATGAACATCGTGGAGCACGTGTCTTTTTTATATGTTGGGGCATCTTTTGGGTATATGCCCAAGAGAGGTATAGCTGGATCCTCAGGCAGTTCAATGTCCAATTTTCTGAGGATCCTCCAGACTGATTTCCAGAATGGTTGTACCAGTCTGCAATCCCACCAACAATGGAGGAGTGTTCCTCTTTCTCCGCATCCTCGCCAGCATTTGCTGTCACCTGAGTTTTTGATCTTAGCGATTCTCACTGGTGAGAGGTGAAATCTCAGGGTTGTTTTGATTTGCATTTCCTTTATGACTAAAAGATGTTGAACATTTCTTTAGGTGTTTCTCAGCCATTCGGCATTCCTCAGCTGTGAATTCTTTGTTTAGCTCTGAACCCCATTTTTTAATAGGTTATTTGTTTCCCTGGTCTAATTTCTTGAGTTCTTTGTATATTTTGGACCAATCCTACAACAGTGATACTCATTCTTTAACAAGGCAATACCTCCTAATCCTTACAAAATAGTTTCACAACTGGGAGCTAAGAATTCAGATTTAAGAGTTTATAGGGTCCACTCTTGTTCAAACCACCCCAGCTCCTTTGATTAGTTTACTGTAATTGCAACAATAAATAATGGTTTTCAACTTATTAGGTGATGTTATTTAAAAAGAAATTTGCATAGAAAGCAATTCAAGACTATGCATAATCTTCACATCATCTAAAGGGTTAAAATACTTTCTATTGGGCTTTGATAGACATGTCCATTACCTTTCTGCTTGTCATTGTTCATGTGGTGAGTCACATTAGAGGCTGTATGGTGGAATCTAATTGGTGTAAAATTCTTTTGTCTTCATGTCTGTCTTACAATCAACATGAGCTCTGTTTGGTATGTCTTTTAGGAATTTTGAACTATAAAGGTATTTCTTTGAATATCAGAAATTTTATATGTGAAAACATAGACTGTTTTCTTGTCTAAGGAAATCCTGTTTTCCATTCAGTACTTTGAGGGACTAGTGGAGTGTAGAATATATAAGACTGGCTTTTTAAAGGAATAAGTAAGGTCAAAGAATTGCTTGCAAGATTGAACTCTGTTTAGGAAGTTAGGTAACTTTCCACTGATAATTCTGCCTAATCAGTCTACTGCATATTCAATAAATTTGATATACAAATATTTGGATTCCCTTCTGGATGTAGGAAGAGGCTTTAAACTATTGAGTATGTGGTAGTCAAATAAAACAAATGTAGTAATTAGTAGAAGTGTTATAATGAACCTAGTTCTATTTCCATTGAGTAAAGAGGAAATTTCCCTTCGTGTGTATCAATCGTATACACAAGCAACTTCTATCCTTTGGAGATTATAGGGCTAGATTTTGTTTCATGGGTGCATACCGAGCTTTAGAAACATCTCTCACAGTCTAACTATTATTGATTGAGACTTTGAGCTCTAAATGTTGGGGATTGTGCTGGAATGTGATAAAATAGAGACTTTGGAAATGCATTAAAGGTGATTTTACATGGGAGAAATTTTAGTTCTGGGGTGGAATGCTAGGATATGATGTACTCAACACATCATAGGTGGCCATTCAGTCCTCATTGCTACAGTATTGGGAGATGAGATCTAATAATAGCTGATTTTGCTAAAAGTCTCTGCCCTCATTAATATGCTAATATATTTACTTAGTGTGGGCTTCAGGTAGGAGGCATAATTACCATATAAGGGAAAATAAATAGACCACACTTGCTCTCTTTTCCTCTCTTCTGTCATGGATGACGCAACAAGATGACCTTAATGAGAATCTGGTTCCTTCATTCCTCCACAGTCCAGGACCAGTACATTTTTGCTCATAGTTAATTCCAGAGTGTGTGGTACTCTAAAAGGAAACAGTCATACTCTGTAGGAGAACACACACAAAAAGGTGAAACCAACCTGCCTCTGTATATTGTTCCTCATCTAAAACTTTCCACATATATACATGAAAAACT
The DNA here is from genome assembly GCF_011064425.1 of Rattus rattus. Lineage (NCBI taxonomy): Eukaryota > Metazoa > Chordata > Mammalia > Rodentia > Muridae > Rattus > Rattus rattus. The sequence goes on from NC_046159.1 coordinate 65,918,041, forward strand.
CACCCAGATATAAAAATTCTTTCTGTTTGTAGCAGAATCAAATCAAAGTTGCAGAGAAAGAAAAGGACAATTAGCTATGAGGACAGGCATTTTACATCTCCTTAATTCCAAACAGAAAATATTCATGATGATTTTGTTTATGCCATTTACATTGTGATTACGAGCCAGTTGCCATGCCTGTGTTTCTGACTCAGTAGTGATGATTTATGAGGATCTTTATCCAACTTTCATGTCCTTAGAAGTAGCCCTCTCTTTGCCATGCTATAGTATTACTTTAGAAATTATGCATGTATACAGAACACTGAGAATTTAGCACATTTATGCTCATAGTCGATTTGATTTGAAATAAGAACAATGTCCAAATGAGCAAATTTAGTCCCTTCTCTGAGACTTAAGACCGTTGAGGAAAAGAGGCATATAAAATCTTTACCTATATACATTTTTTCAGCCTTTATTTTTGGACATTGTGACTTACGAAGACTTGAGGTGAAAATAATGAATCCAATATCAAGAACAGAAGCAACCGATGGGAAGACAAAAAGAAATGATTGAAGCATTTGTTCTTGGAGGAGGGGTCAGCCTTTTGGTTTTGTTTTCTGAATTGTCATGTGTTTCAAGTGACAAAGTATTCCTATGTTCCCATCCACCATTATATTGTGTTTCTGTCACTTGGCATCAATGGAATACTAATTAAAGAAGCTAGTTGAAAAGTCACAAATAAATGGACATACATCATTTATTACCCTATTTTTTCCTTTATGCCTCCCAAGTTTACAAATACAATGATGTTTTGGGACTCCTTAATGATCTTTTCATTTAAAAAATGGGTACAGAGCTAAACAAAACATTCTCAGCTGAGGAATATTGAATGGCCAAAAAGCACCTAAAGAAATGTTCAATATCCTTAGTCATCAGGGAAATGCAAATCTAAACAACCCTGAGATTTCACCTCACACCAGTGAGAATGGCTAAGATCAAAACCTCAGGTGACAGCAGATGCTGGCAAGAATGTGGAGAAAGAGGAACATTCCTTCATTGTTGGTGGGATTGCAAACTGGTACAACCACTCTGGAAATCAGTCTGGAGGTTCCTCAGAAAATTGGACATTCCACTCCCCGAGGACCCAGCTATACCTCACCTGGGCATATACCCAAAAGATGCTCTAACATACATCAAAGACACATGCTCCACTACTTTCATAGCAGCCTTATTTATAATAGCCAGAAGCTGGAAAGAACCCAGCTGCCCTTCAACAGAGGAATGGATTTAAAAAAATGTGGTACATCTACACAATGGAGTATTATAAGCTACCAGAAACAGTGACTTCATGAAATTCATAGGCAAACGGAATGAACTAGAAAATATCATCCTGAGTGAGGTAACCCAATCATAGTAAAACACACTTGGTATACACTCATTGATAAGTGCATATTAGCCCAAAAGCTTGAATTACACAAGATGCAATCCACAGACCCAGTAATCTCAAGAAGAAGGATGACCAAAATGCAGATGCTCCCACTCCCTCCTAAAAGGGGAAAAAATATCCATAGGAGGTGATATGGAAACAAAGTTTTGAGCAGCAACTCAAGGAACAGCCATTCAGAGCCTGTCCCACATGTGGCCCATATATATACAGCCACCAAAAGTAGATAAGATTGGTGAATGCATGTGGAAAGGGACCAGATATAGGTCTCTCCTGAGAGACACATCCAGAGCTTGTCCAATACATAAGTCAATGCTAGCAGGAAACCATTTAACTGAGAACAGGACCCCCTTGGGAGGAATTAGAGGAAGGATTGAAAGAGTTGAAGGGGCTTGCAATCCCATAAGAACAACCATGGCAACCAACCAGAGCTTCCAGGGACTAAACCACTACTGAAAGACTATACACGGACTGACCCAGGGTTCCAACTACATATGTAGCAGAGAATAGCCTTGTTGGGGCACCAGTAGAAGGGGAAGCCCTTGGTCCTGCCAAGGTTGGACCCCCAGTGCAGGGGAATATGGAGGGGCAGTAATGGGGTGGATGGGGGGAATACCCGTATGAGGGAGGGGGAGGGGATGGGGGCTTATGGACAGGAAACCAGAAAAGGGAATACCATTTGAAATGTAAGTAAAGAAATATATCTAATAAAAAATGTAAAAAGAAAAGTACTCTGTAGCTATCAAGAGATGGTCCGAGAATCATTAAAGCTAAACAGATAAAATGGGAGAAAATATTAAGAGGTCAAGGGTGAGGCTCTCCTCTACACAGAGGCGATGGATTCACTACCTGGTGCAACTTTCTGTGACAGTGCTGTGGTAGTAAGGATTCATTGTCAAGCTGACAGAGTCTAGAATCCTGGAAGGAACAGAAAGGCCACTCGGTGCCTCTGAGGAATTGTTATTTGATATGGGAAGTGCTACTCTAAACGTGTGTGGCACTTTCCCATGGGGTTCTGGGTTGAACAAAAAAAAGCAGTCTGAGCACCAGCTCTCTCTCTCTCTCTCCCTCTTTTTCTCTATTTCATGACATTGGATGCAATGGGAGCAGCTGCTTCAATTTTCTGCTAATACAATTTCCCCAGGATAATAGACTTTACCCCCCAAACTATGCGCCTAAATAAAACCTTCCTTCTACAAAATGTCTTTTCCAGGTATTTCATCACAGCAAAAACATACATAACAGTACAGTATTCTTACTCTTTTATTCCTTCTTAAAATATAGTCTTATTATGTTCCCCAGGTTTGCATTAAACTCAGTTTTCTTACTTCGGAATCTGAAATTTTCGAACCATTTAGGTATTGTGCCACCTTCTTAGAAAACTGTTTCCGAAAGATTGAACTAAGGTGACAAATTTTGCAAAAGACATCCTTCAATTGCCTTTTAAATTTTTGTCCCTGTAAGTCACAGAAGATAGCATTTCAGTTTTGTGCATTCCTTTCCATCAGACACCCAATAGTCACACAATAAATGTTTGTTGAAATTAGAGGAAGGGACAGGAGCCATGTGGTTGTGAAAAGTGGAGTTTGTGACGAAAGTCACACTTTCGAATCACACTCCACATCTGATGCCTTAAACCCTTTAAAATATTGATAAAATAAAAATTCAGTGCTAATTGGAATTCTCTATTTTGACTGTCAGTTCTCTTATTTAAGACATTAGAAGTGGCACCATGTATAATTGACTGGGTAACAGTGCAAACCATTCTGAAGTGTTATGAATATGCTTAGGCAAGTGCAGAGCTGGGGCTGAGAAGGCTTTCAATTTTGTGGTTTACGATCACAGTCTGCGATGTGCCTATGGGCCTGACCGCCAGTCACCAAGAAGCTTTGAGGATTTTTGATGATATGGAAGCATCAACGGGGAGAGATCAAAGGGTGGAATTTCCAGTGCTGGCTCATGCATTTTAAAGGCAGATGCACCTTAAAGAATTTCAAGGACTCGGGTGGAAACAGCTGGGGTCCATGAGAGGCATCATCATCTATTTCAAGATGGGAGAAACCAAACTGACCTTCCCCCCAGATTAACAGGAAAAGGGAATTAGGATCCAGTACTCTAGCCTCTCAGATACTTAAAGGTAACTGAGGGACCACTGATCAATCCAGAGAGGCAACAACAGTATTTGACACAGTTGTGATACACTTTCGGTGCCAATTGATCATAGGTAAACATTTGGAAAGGACCACAAAAAGGGGGAATGTGGGATATGCATCTTACTTATTTTAATTTCACTTATTTATTTATTTATTTATTTATTTATTTATTTATGTGTTATGAGCAGGGCATTATGTGCATGGCACCAACTCCATGGCTATAAAGGTCTGGGTCCAACTTTTGAAGGGTTGCTTCTAACCTTTTATCTTGCCAGTCCTACAGATAGAACTCTAATTGTCAAAAAAAAAATGATGGCAAACACATTTTTTAAGCAATGTTAGATAGTCTCAGAAGGAATTACATTACAAAATAGAGGAGTAAAGTCTAGGTTTAATTTCTAAATGGTATATACCTCCTGTGTTACTGATGAAGACGTTTTATTTCATTTCAATGCTAGAAATTAAAGTAGCTCCTTGAGCATGCTAAACTGACTGCTGAGCTGACCACTGTGCTACCTCCTAAGCTGACCACTGAGCAACCCTCTAAGCTAACCACTCTGTTAACCCCCTAGGCTGACCACTGAGGTATCCCCTCAGTCCTGGTGAGGATATTATCTCCTTCAGGCCTAACTGCTTTGTTAAGAGTCATTCTGGAAAGTTTCAAAGCAAATTACATCCTAAATGAGATTTAGAATTGGGTGTCACTCAGATGAATGAAATTGTTTTGTTTGTGCAGTGATATAATTATACAGATGTTCTATAAGCTCAAGGGACTGCCTCCATTGCCACTGGTATCTATGCAGAGGGCTCAGGATCCAGATAGGATGACTGACTAGTAGCCTTGCTTCGATGACATAGTCAGGGCTGGGAAAATGGCTCCATGAGTAGCTGAACTCCTGGGGCAAGCATGAGGACCTGGGCTTGGAACCCTAGCACCAATGTAAAAAGATAGACATGAAGATGTACATTGTCACTAGAGATGGGAGTGGAACATGGAAGCAGGAAGCTTGCTGACACTAGGCTAACTACAAAAGCCCCAGAGTTCACGGTTTGGCTAGTTTTCTGTCAACTTGGCTCAAGCTAGAGTGACCAGAGAGGTAGGATCCTCAATTAAGAAAATGCCCCCATAAGAACAGACTATAAGCAAACCTGTAGGAGATTTTCTTAATTAGTAAGTGATGGGGAAAGGTCTGGCATGCTGTGGGTTGTGTCATTCCTGAGATGGTGGTTCTGGGTTCTATGAGAAAGCAGGCTGTGCAAGCCATGGGGAGCAAGCCAGTAAGCAACACCCCTCCGTGTACACAACACCAACTTCTGCTTCTATATTCATGCTGTGTTTGAGTTCCTAACCTGACTACCTGACTACTTTTAACGTCAGAATGAGATTGTAGAAGTATAAGCCAAATAAACGGTTTCCTCTCCGAGTTGCTTTGGTAATGATACTGTATCACAGCAATAGAAACCATAACTAAAGCTGTCTCCAGAGTGGACAGCAGAAAATTATAGGGGAACACATTCGCCATACTCCTGTGATCTACCCACACCTGAGCCTGTGTACCTATACACATATATGCACACACTGATACACCATGTATGTACATTTTCCTGTAGTCTACTTACAATACATCAAATAAAATAAACTTGCTCAACCTAATTAAAATTTCCTTTCTGTTCATTTCCATGAATGTCACTTATGTCACCTAGAAACAGGAAAGTCAAGCAAATGTCTTGCCTGTCTTTCTTTAAAGTCATTCCTGATTTTCTGATTGCTCTTGTGTGTGTGTGTGTGTGTGTGTGTGTGTGTGTGTGTGTGTGTGTGTGTGTGTGTGTGTATTTAGGAGGGTTCTTTTCATTTATTTTCTAGGCAATGTTCTTAGCATGGAATCCAGCTGGAGTTGGCAAAGTGTTGAGTCGTTTTTGTTTTCCTTTATTATCTCTCTGTAGAAAGACTGGCACTCAGTCTTGTTTTGACTTCAGGCTCTGTGTACTAATGGTGCAATTTCTAAGAGCCAAACCACAGAGAACCCATAAAACTTGTCTTAATGGGATTTTGCCTTGAGCTCCATCTGTAACTGCGTAGGGGGTTTCCACCAGTACTCCATTATTGTGATGTCTAGGTGAATGTCATAGGTTCCGTTTGCCCTCAGACTTTATAGAATCCACTGAGCACTGAGAAAGCCTCAGCAGATGCCCTAGTGTGTGCACATATTTGCATGCACAGCCTGGCTGTATGCATCAGCAGCTTTGTGCGAAGAGACTTTTGCTGTAGGTTTTGTTCATCTTTTGTTATTTTCTTTCCTTTGCACATATTTGTTCTTTCAATGCAAGGGCAATCCAATCTAGAAGCACAGAAGTAACCACAGATGCCACACCAGAAGTGTGCTGACAGCACCATCTGCTTTCTGTGATTCTCTCTGGTCATTGATTTCTCTGGGAGATTTTCTTCACACTGGTTGGGACAATCTTAAGGCATGTTGAGTGACATATGGCATACTTTCCCACTACTGATGTTGGCACTCTTTCATGGAAAGAGCAAGGGACGGGGAACCAAAAGGCCATATTGAGAAGTCTAGACCTGTTTCCTGCTAGACAGCCAGGCATTTTTCCTGCTCTTAGTCTCCTACTCTGTAATATAATGACAGATCATTTTTATGGATTCTTAATGCTTTGGTAAAGGAGTAAACATTAAAAATACTCTATATTTGATGAAGTGTTATATAAAATTACATCATAATCATTATACATTTTCTTACAGTTTTTAAAAATAGTATTTAAATCATTTCTACTGTTCAGAAGAATGACATCTTTCAACTAAATCATAGTGGTATTTGAACAGTGATTGTGAACATTACCTCTGGCTTCTAGATTGTGTGTGTGTGTGTGTGTGTGTGTGTGTGTGTGTGTGTATGCATGTGTGTGATTGGTTTCTGCATGAATGTGTGTACACATGTTTATGTGTGTATGCCCATGTTTAGGTTTATTTTTGTGTGCAGGTAAGTTTGTGCATCATGTATGTTTTAAAACATGTTTTATTTGTATCTGCGTATGACTGTGTGAATGTATGAGCATGTATATGTGAGTATTTGGGGAGGGAATTAGACCCTCTGATTTGTTCGAGTTGCAGGCAGTTGAGAGCTGTCTCTGGCGTGGTATAGTGAACCAAACTCTGGTCTTTAAAAAAGTCAGGAAGTATATCAAACCACTGAGCAGTCTTTCCAGATGCGACCTTATTTGAATTATTAGAGACTTCCCTTTACTCTGAAACTTCATTTCTTCAACAGTGTCTTGCTTATGAGAGCAGAAGGATATAGGATAAAAGAATTACATAATATGATGAGCAACAAACTAAAGAAAATGAGAAGAAAACGGGGTAGAGAGGAAAAGAGAAAGGACTTTCGGCTATAAAACGTACAGGGTGGCTGGAGGGAATGCTCAGTTGTTGAGAGCACTGGATTTTCACACAGAGAAGCTGAGTCTTAATCCCAGCACCTCCATGGCAGCTCACAACAACCTTTACATCCTTCCCGGGGATTAAAGGTCTTCTTTCGGCCCCTGTGGGTACCTGCACACACCCAGTGCAAAAACATGTACATGTATGCAGCACACACACATAACACATAAAAGTAATAAAATAAATGCAACTGTTATGTTAGAATGTAAGTGTATAATTTGAAAAATTAAACATAATGTCTGTAGATGGAAACATTAAGGAGAACAAACAAACAAAAGCAAGCATAACCACATCAAACCAAACCAAACCAGCCAACCAGCCAACCAAAAAAACCCACAATACTTTTTGTAACAAGACATAGGACTTGGGGAGAGAAAATGTTTTCCTTTTGTCTACATATTCAGTTAAAATCCACCTGAAAAATTGGTTATTAACATCTGCATATCCTTTAATTCTTGAAAAACTACTTTTTCTATACCAGTCTTAAATATCAAGAGAAAAATGCTAACTGCAACAGAAAGTTAACCCTAGAATAGTGCATCCATGTAACTAATATATTTGAAAACTCCATCAACTATCCTCAAGTTCCTACTCTTAAAATTATCTTGAGATAACCAATGAGTAGTCAAAAGAGAAATATATTTCTGAAATAATTATGCCACTATAGTGCTGTATAGTCTTCCAGTCACTACCTAATCTATCTGTTTTCCTGTGTCCCCAAATAGGCCCCCTTTTTTCCCTCCTGCTCTCAAAAGATCTGTTTACGGCAGTAGAGGCTGCCCATTTGTTTTAGCAGTGCCACAGAATCAAATTTTACAGATTTGACTATGTGGAGTAATTAAAGGGAGATAAATAGGAGGGAGGGGTGTAAAACGGGAGAAGTGCTCATTATTTTCTGAAAATGTATTGCTAAAATTAGCCGCAGGTATTAATAATTGCATTCTTTCCAGGACATCATACTTTAAAATAATTATGTGCAGGGTTTTGATCTATTGGCATACTAGCAGTGTCTATTACGGTGATTGAAAACCGACAGATAAATGCCTTCAGTTACAAGGTGTTGACTGGATCAGAGACTAATGATATAAATAAATAAAGCAGGAGAAAATTCTGACCCCCAGCATTAGTGTCAAAATCAATGAATTCCCCCTTACTTGGCACTGATTAGCAACCAGAAATTCTATCTTTAAATGTATCCATGCTGTTTCTGAGAAAGGGGGTGAAAAGTAGAACCCTGGGCCCCAAATTTACATGTTTCCTTTTCTACTTGATTCTAATATGAATGGTAGGTGCTTAAAATATATATGACATAGATCGCCCTGCACAAACACTGCTGTGCTGAAAAAAATGTCTTCCGGGAGCAGCTGAGACATTGATAAAGCTACCATTGATTCAGCAGCCTCTCCTTCGCGGGCTCCTCCACTTCTCAGAGCAGATTCACATTAAGTAGAAACAGAAAACTTGACTCTTCAGAGAAGTCTTATGAGGATATAAACAAACCTGACTCTCTGTCCTTTTCACCCAGGAGGTTACTTCAGAAGTTCCTTTTGGCCTAAATGTAGTAATAAGTTGGTTAGTGTGTATAGTGCGCGCGCGCACACACACACACACACACACACACACACACACACACACACACACACACACACACTCCAAACATATATCTGTCTGCCAGAAAAATAGCATACAATGGAAGACATTGAATCAGGAACCAGAGACTTGTTCTGTGATAAGAGGCATGCCAATAGAATTTGGGGAACTCAGTGTCTCATTTGAAATATTTAGTTTTCTGTACTTTCAGACAACTGAAACATGTATATACAGATGTATTTCCCATAAGTGATCACTAAACACTTCTTTTGTGGTGTGTTTTTTGAGGATACATAGAAAACCTATTCCCGACACTCTGTTCACATTACTGAGCTGTACTCAGTGTTGACAATGTAAGAGCGTCAGTGTGCCACTGGGTATCTCCTACTGGGGAGAGATGAGAAGAATCAGGATTTATAAGTGAGCACACGCCGGTTTGTGTCAGCATGCCTCTCTCCCCATGAAAAATTATAAAGGGTGGTACCCTGTAGTCTGACTCACAGTAAACTAAAGACCATGAATTCATTGTTCATGGGGTTATATCATGTAAGAATCCTACAGGTGTGGATCCAATTCAGAAACAAGGCTGTATCAGAACTGTTAATGCTAAGATAGGATTAATATAACATCATGTACAATTAAGATTGTCCTCTCTCAACTACATGTGTGGAAGAGTAAATCTATTTATCCGAGTGCACATGAGTGTGAGATGCATTTGCAGTGTGCACACAAGGAGGGGTTGCTGGAAAAGGTTGGGGTTCCTTGCTACATCCTCTCCTCACATACTTTACAACCCAGAGACAAAGTCTCTGCCTGAATATGAGCTAGATTGTTGGGTAGGAAGCTCGAACCATCTTCCTGTCTCCTCCTAATCCCACCACACATAGATACACAAATAGCAGTAGGACTGTTGAAGCACATATAGGCATGCCAAAATGTTCACATTGGTATTAGAGATTTGGACTGGGGTACTCATACTTAACCAACTGAACTGCCTCTTCTCCCTGTGACTCTCTGATTTTGGTAGAAAATAACAAAAAAAAAAGGAAAAATGAGATAACTTAGATTCTAATTTTAGTTCAATGGGCTCATTATTAAACATCCTGAATTAAACATCAGTCCACTAAAAATAGAAATGAATATTTGAGCAATAATATAATTAACTTGATTGTCTAGATCCACATGCATCAGTGTTTAGGAAGAGGATACAAGAAAGACAAAACCAACTGAGTATCTAGAGGCTCAAGCTATAAATAATGGGAACTGTTTATCTCCGGTCGAATTCCATATGGTATATGAAAGAATATTGTTTTCATACTCCTTTCTTTATTCAGGTTTACTGACTAATTTCCAATTCAAGAATATAATGAAGATATTAGAAACATAATAAGCATTAATCTTGATTCTTTCAACAAGTGAAAAAAATTTTTTTCCCTTTGGCCCTCACTTCTGAAGTTAGGCAGCTGATATTAGGCAGTTATGTAAACACATTATATTGACCCCATTCTAGAAGCTGTGACAGTTTTCTAATGTATCTAAACCTCGAAGACAATGGATGGAAATCATTTTCTGCTGCACATTATAACCATTCTTCCAGACACATTTTACTGGCATAATATTATATGTGTCTTCAGGAATGACATCGTCAGAGTAGCATCATCTTCCTGCTTGTAAGCTTGCTTTGGGGTCTGTGGTTTGACAACTGAAAAACTTGTCTGTGAGTCAATATTAATGAGCTATCTCTTCACAAAATGAAACACCACATTCTGATCTCCACATTTTCTCTCATATTTGACTAATAATTCAAAAAATATAAAACTTAAAAAATTAATCCATTGTTCAGGAAGAGGCTTTGAATACCATTTTTTATGGGTTAATTGAGTGCAAGCAGGGGCCCAATTACAGAAGTGTTTGTAGTTTTGAAAGATAGCATATTCTTTAGTGTATATGTGAATAAATATATTTAAGGAGGAACAAAAACTAAATGTTTCTAACTACTTTATCATTTTTTTCTGATATAGTTGAGGTGAATTCTCAGCAAAAGAGAGTTGTTTTAGATTTTTGGTTAAAATTCAGTTTATTAAATTAAATCAAGTTAAGGGTGAAAAAGAAGATGAAACAAAATAAATAAAAAGAACTATGTGGGGCTGGAGAGATGGTTCAGTGGTTAAGAGCATGGACTGCTCTTCCAGAGTTCTTGAGTTCAAGTCCCAGCAACCGCATGGTGGCTCACAATCATCTGTAATAAGATCTGATGCCCGATTCCGGTGTGTCTGAAGTATACTTATATATAATAAATAAATAAACCTTAAAAAAAGTATATGGAAAATACAATTTCAATGATAAGACCGAAGGAGAGGAAGAAAGAAAAAAGCAAAGTTGAGTGGTGACGCCCACAGCTGGCTTTGTAAGCAGGCTGCATGCACTTTGCAAATATCTCCAAAAAACTGAAATATATTAGACTAGTTCCCAGACAAAACACAGCTATATATTCAGCTCATTCAGAACGCATCTGAGTAAGAGTCAGATGATGAAGAGGTGAGGTATACAGATGATTGCTGGCAAAGTCTCTGAAGAGAGCAAATAAAACAATATATATTTCAGATGCTTAAATTTCTGACCTAACACTTGCTGCAATAAAACTACCCCAGAAACAGAGCAATTCAGCCAAATTTTACCAGAAGTGGAACACACATATTTTTTATTGCAAAATCTTTCTGTCCAGGAGGTTCAATCAAATTTTCGGGATGATGTCTTATTAGTGTATTCATATAATGGCTTTTGGGGAAACAACCAATAAAAGGGCTGAGTTTTCTTTTACTTTTTTCATTTATATATTTGTGACATTTGGTGTGCTGTTTAATTTGTGTGCAATTCTTGCACCAACTGGAGGAAACACTGTGTAGTGTGTAGGTCACTTGTGGAATGTTGGCATAGCATGCACCGTGCACAAGGCACTGGATTTCACCCTCAGTTCTATAAAATACTAGGCCTATAATCCTAGCATAAGGAATTTTGAAGAAGGAAGAACAGAAATTCAACATTTTCTTTAATGGCATGGTAAGTTTGTAGTTAAATGAGTTACATGAGACCTTATCTTAAACGTTCTCTGTTTGTCTCTGTCTGTCTCTGTCTCTCTGTCTCTCTGTCTCTCTGTCTCTCTCTCTGTCCCTCCCTCCCTCCTTCCTTCCCTCTCTCCCTCTCTTCCCCTCCTCTCAACAAATTAAACTAAAATCAGTGGAGGTTCTGCTCTGACCTGCATAGCAGGTGTTGCCTCATCAGCTATTTTTGCTGTCACAGCACTTAGTGGAATTTCCCCACCAGAGATGGGATTTCTGCTTTTTGCTTGATAAGAGAGCCCTGTGCTAAGAAATGGAAACCTATGCTGTTGGCTGCCTGCATGAGGTGATTTATGTCATCAGTCAAATCTAGGGGTTGGGCTTATGGGTTTTTGCTTATTTAATCCTGCTGCTTTACAATAAAGTTGAGCCTTGATCAGAACTTTGTCTTGGCTCCATTCTTCTCTCATCCCTATCCTTTAATTCCCAGACCCCCATTCGAGGTACTTACAAATTGACTGGTGGTCACGGGGCAACTAGAGAAATCTACTTCTTGCTGTTCATCTGAATGGTGCTGCCATCCAGTCAGAAAGAGGAGTCTCACCCTGAAAGTCTTGCTCACCTTCCTTCACTCATGGTCCTCTTCAGCAGATGTCACATGATCATCATTCCCACTCCCCTAGGAAACCTCAATAAAGTCTCCATTTCACTAAGGTGCAACCATTAATTTAGTGTTTCATCATGGACCACTTCCCCTTGTAAAGTCACACAAGAGGGCTACTGTGGTTCAACAGTTCTTTCCTCATAACACTCAGGGCATCCCATTTAGTTATCAATGTATTCATTTACTCCAAACACTGAAAGTTCTCTGAAGGAACACACTGGCCTTGCTCCCAGTTGTGAGTATAATGCTCATGAAGTATGAATGTTGTTACTAATACTGGTCGTGACTGGGCAGAGCATATCTTAAGAGAATAAACAGAGACATCTTATAACCGTGCAAGTGCGATAGGTTCTCTACAGACAAGAACTAGGAGCCAAAGACAAGAACCAATCAAAGACAAGAGGAACCTGATGGTCTTCAGTGTTCTCCTAAAAGCAGGACTATCCTTATTCTCTGAACAATGTGGATAATAAAAAAATTCAGTTGTGGAACTAAGATGTCATCTTCCAGGTCTCTCACCAGAAATTATTTTATAAGGACTGGAAGAACTGTTCTGAAAGCAAGGAAAACAGTTTTCATACCGAGTCAAAAAACCAAGACAATCCATTGGAGATAATGTCTTCTATACATGACGGGGAAGCTGCACCCGGGAAATATCATTAATATAGTTCTTTGAATAAGACCTAAATAGAGACAACATCAGATGACATTCCAGCATGATTGGGGTTTCCACAAAAGACTCACCATTAGTTGAAGAGCTACAGGCAAGTAATGAGACTGAGTGGATCCTCTCTTCTGCAGGAATAACCCCCCCTAGAGACTAGCTAATTTCAGAGGTCAGCCCTAAACACATTTTGGTCACCATAAATAAAAACAGAAGCTTGTATACATAAACAATAGTGATTAAAGAACAACTTATAATATCAAAAATTGCTTAAGATTCTTGAACTTGAGAGAGTGTGGAGAAACAGGAATTCCTGAATTGAGAGGTAAGAAGAGAGATGTAAACACACAGCATTCATATATGAAATCCTTAAAAAAAGGTTCATTGTATACAGCAGAGGTATATTTATGAATATTCTTCAACTCAGGTGTAAGAAAAAAAGTGACTGACTTGGGCTTGTTCAGAGAACGTGTGAGAAATTTTTGTAACACCCAAGGGCTGCTATAAGAGGCTACCCTATTTCTAAAGAGGTAAAATTATCCTGGGCAGCTGTGACCTAGAAATAAATATCTGAAAATTTCAATTCAAGATTAAGGCAGTTGCATGTTTGGCCAATACCTTGGACATAATAAAAGTCAAAGTGCTGGAAAATTTTAAAGATCACAAATATAACAAATGTACCTAATAAGAATCTAAACCAATATAATTACTTCAGAGTTTCCTTCGATCTTTTAAAAAGAAGACAGAATATTAAAATAATATGAACTCTGGGGAAATTTTTCATAAAAGTATAGTAATATATCTAAATTACACTCTTTATGTTTTCCTGAGGAGCATGAATGTACATTTATTGGTCTCAGAGTAACAACTTTGTCAGTATGGAAACATTTGTTGTGCAAATGTCACCGTCATAAAAGGCGTCATGTTTTATTTTAATAGGATGGAAATGGCCTTGAAAGGCAAGGGCAATGGTAGTGTAAATGAAGAGTAATTGACTGTAGCAAGTGTACAATGCACTTGGTATCAGAAAAATAATACTTATAGTATAATACAGAATATTATTTTCCCACTCAATAAAAAAGCACCGTTTTGATAATAACGAAATTTCAGTAAAACTTACATTAAAAAGACCCATAGAACTGTAATGTGATCATCTTTAAGGTTTTCTAATGAAATGTAAAAAATAAAACAGAACAGAGTTAAAAATAGTGACCTTTATAAGTGGAAAATATTTAAAACCTGAAATAAAATATGTCAAGAATTCAAATTTTAGGTAAGTGAAGAAAAAAAAAAACAGACCTTAACTTTTTACATTTTCTGTTTTATTTTATATGTGTCTCTATGTGTGTCTCTGTGTGGGTATTGACAGGATGGACTGTGTGTAGAGGTCATAAGACAACTTGATGGAGTTGTTTTTCTCCCTCCATTTATGTGAGTTTGATATCATCACATTAAATGGCAAGCACCTCCTTCAGCAGAGACATCTCACATGAGTCCTGTGTGTGTGTGTGCATGTGTGTGTACACAGGTGTGTCCATGTGTGTGTTTCTGTGTGTGTGTGTATTTATACATAATTACTCACTGCTTTTTAAGAGGGCATTAGAAGGAAGTGGATTTTTTTATAATCATAGCTACAAAATGCATCAAAACTGGTTTTCCAGTTTGAATTGATTCAAGAACAGAGCAATAACTGTATCCATAATTAAGAAATTATAATTTCAAAAATCCACACACCCATTCTCATACCGTACTTTCTCTTTAGAATAAGTTTTTTCCCTGAAAATTATAACATTTCAATAGTTTAAGTTCCTCTTCCAATTCTACTGTAGTGTCATTCAAGTATGACATTTTGCCAAGGTTCACAAATACAGGCCAATTGTTTGTAGTCTCCATACATAACAAATAGAATTTGCTTCTTAGACCCGAAATGTTCCTGAGACCTAAATGCTTTTGCGTGTGATGGGTGGTAGGCAGCATCTGCAATCCGGAGTTGTATAAAGGATAAGGGTCAGCAACACTTGTGTTCTTCCATTTTTCTCCATCCCCCCATTGAAGAGCAGTCACTGAAACTGGTACCCACTATTCCTCTAAACCAATTGGATCTCATTCCCATGGGATCCACCCACATGCCTTTGCCTTCCTCCATGCAGGAGTGACAGGAGTGTACCATGATTAACGTTTATGCTGTAGTGGAGATCTTCATAGCTATGTATCAAGTCATCCTGCCCACCAAGCTATCTTGCCATATAATACATACACTTCTTAAATTTATCTTTACTTTTATGTGTATGAGTGTTTGCCTGTGTGCATGGATGAAGTTGAATTCTTTTGGGAGGGTTACTGGTGCCACAGGTGGCTAGAAGAGGACATCAGGTCCTTTGGAAACACAAATGGTTGTCAACCATCAGTAGATGCTGAGCGTTAAGCCTAGGTCCTCTACAACAGTAATAAGCACTCTAACTTTCTGAATTATCTCTTCAGCCATCTATAAATATTTTTTAAAGACAACAGATTAGATATCCGAGGAGAAGTCCCCAGAAATCAAATCCTCAGTAATCTAAATGGATATACTAATATCATACATTAATCAATAACACACCTTCTAAACTCTGCTGCATGACCTGTAGGGAAGATACTAGTAAGTGCAGACAGGACTAGCAAACCTCCTCCTGACATCCGTCGCACTGTCTCTACCCTCTAAAACTGAATTCAAAGGAAGTGGCTATTTAGAACTTTGAAAATTATTCTTACTTTCTTGGAAATAGGCACACTGTTCCCACTTATTTTTGTAAACGATACTGATAAGTAAATATAAAATTGGAACTAAGAGTTGTAGAGGAATAAGAAACCGGTGGACTGGTCATAACCTGGCTGAAGAAGCCACTTAAATCAAGAAACTCTCATCCATACTGAATGAATGTACAAAATTATTGTTTCTGAACTCATAAAATGTTTAATAATGAGATAATTTCTGCATTGGTAGCTTTCCTAGAGGGTAAAATAAAACCAAAACAAAATATATAAAGCTTGGTTAGTTTTTTTAAAAGATTTTTTTGTAAAAAAAATATGCATTCGTGTTTGTGTGTGTGTGTGTCTATGTGTGTGTCTGTGTGTGTCTGTCTCTCTGTCTCTGTCTCTGTCTCTGTCTCTCTCTCTCTCTCTCTGTGTGTGTGTGTGTGTGTGTGTGTGTGTGTGTGAGAGAGAGAGAGAGAGAGAGAGAGAGAGAGAGAGAGATATTATGTGCACATGAGTGCAATGCCCTCAGAAGCTTGAAGAAGACATCGGACCCCTGGCATACAGTTAATTATAAGCCACCCTGTGTGGGTGCTGGGAACCACACTCCAGTTCTCACATGGGGCCTAGCAGACTCCAACTGACGAGACACATGTCCAGCCCCAAGCCTAATCACTTTTACTAATTTTTTAGACATGTAACAGATGTTATAACGTTTCCAAACTCATACATAGAATAAGAAATTTCTCTATAATCTTCTAAATTGCACAACATAAAATGAAATTAATTTGTCCCTGTAAAGTTTTATCGAACTTTTAAAATACCCTTTGAAGCCTCCAATGGATGAGAACTTATTTATGAATCATTATTCACAATATGGTCTCGCTGCCAAATGAGGTACACCTGTTAGGCACAGGTGGAAAAGACAACAAAGCCCCATTTTCCGTTCTTTGAAATGATTCCAATACAACCAGGAAGGCCTGAGAGGGATCAACAATTATGGGATTATAAATGAAACTTAGCTGATGAGTTTAAATGAATCCATCGTTATGGATGCAGAGAGTGATGTTAAACTCTATTTGTGTTTGCAGAATTTCAAGAAGGTTGGAAAAAACTGAAACTATTAAAATGCCGAGTACCCTCCTTAACCTGAAATCCACAGGAAGAGTACTAAAGTGATAAGCAGACAACAAGCAGTATACCTATAGCAACAGAAGGACAACTAAGATTTATTTGAATGTATTCAAAGATCCCACTGCTACACTGTGAGGTGTTATATCCCTTCTCTCATTTAAGCTGCCTATTACTAATGCTTTCTCCACTATAGAGAGGAGAAGGTTAAGAACCAAATTATATAGATAGTATAAATTACCTAGAATAATAATGTCAATAAAGTGAGTATGCATGGAACTGAAGGCAAATAGGCTACAGTACAGTTAGGATATAGATGACATAGAAACACAGAAATCAGGAATGGTTGTGTGAGGTGCCAGTTTACCAATAGCCAATGTCTTAAAAAAATTGATTGGTCTTCCTTATTGCTCATCTCTATCTCTCTGTCTCTGTCTCCGTGTCTGTCTGTTTCTATCTCTTCTCTCTGTTTCTGTCTCTGTCTCTCTCACACACACTCACACATACATACCCCCCCACACACACAAACACAAACCATCATTCAAGCTTGATAACATTCTTCAGTGATCAAGGGATCAATTTATACATATGGTGGCATACAATCTCATTCTACAAGCAGATACAAGACAGATTGCTACATATTTTACATACAAGAACGTACATGCATGGACACTCAAACCAGCAAAATTCTATTCTTCATAAATTATTGTAAGTGATAGATGCTCAGAAAACAGTATAGTTATATAGAAGACTGCTGACCACAATGTCACTGTATAACTTTGAAAGTCATATATAGGTATATAGATATAGATATAGATATCACTTTATAATTTTGAAAGTCACACACACACACATATATATTATATTTATATGTGTGTAGATCAGGCCAGCCTTGAACTCAGAGATCTGCCAACTGCTGCCCCTGGAGTTCTGGGATTAAACCCATGAACCCACCACTGCCCCACTTACTCTATATTTTTAGAGAGAACAATACTCAAAATTCAAGGTGGCTGTCCACATAGAAATTAGCAGTTTCTCAAATATAACAACCCCTTTTCCTTATACCATTTTCTGAACCACATTTATTAGATGCTCTGTTCTGGGCTTTTGCAGTATTTTTTTTTTACTTTTTTCAGATACTCAATCTTTTATATGCACATTAGGATAAAGAAAGAGGTTTTGTTTGTCTATAGAGAAGAAATTCTCAAATACTCAAGACACATGGGTAAGCTAACATCCCATACCATAAAATGGAAAATGCCATCACCAAAGAGCATAGACATGTTTGTCCAAAGAGCATAGACATGCTGTCCTTGCCCACTTGATTCTTCTTGGCTCAGTGTTGCTAGTTCTGCAAGAAAGGAACCTTATACTGAGAGATGATGACAAATCCATACCGGGTCATGGTCTTATTGTTCCCAGAAATCCTATTCGTCACTTAATTAGACTGAAGATGTCTGCGCCCTGCAAAACTGAGTCCACTTAAAGTTTGTCAAGTGAAGAGTAATGTTTTTGCATTTTAATCTTTTCTCATTGTAGTCTGTTGGAGCTATGAATAAAGAAAGTTTAATAATCTTATACTATTCAGCGACATTTTATTTTAGGGTGCCTTAATTTTCCATTTATCTGATTTTCATTTCTAATAAAGCTGGTCAGAGTGACTTCATTTTCAATCAATTTCTGGGTTTGATTATGATTTTGCAGGTGTTAAATGGCAACTTAATAATAGTTCTTAGCTGGTTAAGTCACTGGAGCTAATTTTGAGAGGAAATGTATATGTAATAATATATTGCTGCTCTACTGGATTTCAAAAGAATTCATTATGATTAATAACATTACAATAGAATTTGGAAGAACATATAATGAATTGCCACAAGTTATAAGGACGCATTGAATAATTTTAATCTTACTACATTTACATATTGAACCATAAGTAAATTCAGCAGTTCTCAATAATGAGATTTGAAATGTGTAATAATACTATTAATCATCACTTGAGTTTTATATATTATATAGAAAGGGATTTATAATATTTGATTAAATTTTATTTAAAATATTTTACTGATTTTTGATTTTACTGATTTTTTATGTATATGAGACTTGGAGCATGTGGTGGCAATGTCTTTACATAAGCCTGCTTTGTTTCTTATAATTGATAGATATAATCCCCTTGTTACGTAGTTTGTGTTTAAACTCACACATAACTGCCTCCTGCTGGTAAAGAAAATGGAGTGGTTTGAGGGGAAACTGATAAAGTGTGTTTTAGTTAGCAAAACACACTAGCATTCAATTCTTTTTGCTTGGGTGTTCTCATTTATTAAAGAAATATTTCATCCTGAATCTAGGTGAACATTACTAAAATGTGTTTAAATAAAATAAATAAATAGATCCTTAATATTGATATGTATTGTATAATGTGGATACACGCATGACAAAGCCAGAATTCTTCCTCTCATGCAGCCTAGACTACACTTATTCAGTTCCATGTACAACTCAATACAAGATAAAGGAAAGCCTAGTCTGCTAAGAAAGACAATGGGATCAATTCTTTCTACTTTAATGACCTTCAGAATGCTTTATAGAGGAGATGACTTCAGTAGCCAGGTTTGAAGGATGAGATGCATTTGAGCTATTCAGTGTGGGATAGAATAGTTGCCAAAAATCTGAGGAGAAAGAAGATAATTCTCACCCATGTTAATATAGAATGGGACAACATCAGGATTTTTTTTTCGGATAGCCAGTTTATGTGTTTTGGTTGATGCCTATATAAGATGCACTTTTCCCCTATAACTGTGATAATTTGCTGAATTTTACAAGATTTTTATCATTAAACACATCAGATGTTTAAAATACCTTAACTATTATAGGCACATTGATATTTACCTAAGCATATAGGTAAATATCTTTCTTTTATAGGTAAATACATTCTTTTTATTGCTATATAATGAAAATGTAGAAAAACAGGACTAGGGAGACTGCTCAGTTGTTGACATTGTTCCCACACAAGCATACATTTCTGAATTTTATATTCTGAACCAGTTGATAATTGAATATGGTGACACTTGTGAACCTATCTTCTTAGGAGCTGCAGAGAAGCCGATGTCAACTCAGAGTGCCTCAGGTCCAAGTGAGAGATGCTGCCTCATAAAAGGTGGATGATTGCAGAATGATTACCTGATGTTGTCCTCTGATCTTTACCATCATGTGTATACATGTGAACTTCAATGTACATACACATACACAAACATACATACACATACACAAACTCACACACATATACACATACATACACAAACTCACACAAATACATACACACACATACACACATACACAAACTCACACATACACACATACACACTTGCACATACATGTGAAAAATTCTTTAATTGTTTCAATAGAAATTATCTATATCTATATCTATCTCTCTATCTCTATATATGGTTGTCAGGATCATAAACTAAGTTCTCATATAGCAGAGTTAAGATTCATAAAAAAACAAGATATAAGAAAAATGAGAGCTAAGTTAAATGTAAAAATAGGAACAAGACAAAAAATAAGAAGAAGTACACATTTTGTTAAGACACACTTAATACCCACGGGCAACTGAGAAATGAAATCCTGGTCCTGTTGTCCTAAAACTTAGAACCCATTTCTAACAAAGGGGACTTTTCTGGACAGAACATTCAAGCACAATACTCTGAGGTATGGTATGTTTTATGTTTTGTTCTTTAGAATTATTTATTTTCTGTATATGACACACCAGAAGAGGACATCAGATTCCATGACAGATGGTTGTGAGCTGCCATGCTGTTGCTGGGAATTGAACTGAAGATCTGTGGAAGAATAGTAATTCTCTTAACCACTGAGCAACCTCTCCAGCCCTTAGTATTTTTTTGTTTTTAAAAGAAGATATTTAAAACTTACCTTATTCATGTTTATGAATGTTTTGCTTACATGCATATATTTGTGGCAACTGCATGACTGAGATGAGAGTATGTCAGAGCTGTTGGAACTAGGGTTACAGAAGTGGTGAGCAGCTGTGTCGTTTCTGGGGACCAAACCCAGGTCCTCAGTAAGAAGGGCAAATGCTTCTACCTGCCGAGCCATCTCTCAAGTCCTGCTCTGATTTCTGGATTGAACTGGATCAAGGTGACTAGAAAGCAAGCTCAGGGATTGTAAATTTGTACTAGCCTTCTAGATGCCCTAATTTTATTTCCCAGCAAACATGCCAAAAGACTCAAAACTGCTTGTAACACCAGCTCAAGGGAAGCTCAGGCCCTCTTATGGTCTTCATGAATGTACATGTGTAAAATTCAATCAACCAAACAAAAAACTTATATATAAAATAATTTCAAGAATATTTAATGAATGAATTAGGCCAAAAGTCAATGTTCCTTTCAACACTAAAAATTCCTTTGAAGGAGCATAAGAGCCATAAAATGGTATGTGGATGAATCAGGATAGCAACAGTGATGTCAGGAAAGATAAACAGATTTACTGATTAAGGAAATGCTAATACTAATGGCAGTGGACAGGACAGTGACCTGTGTTAACATTCCTTATAGGCTGTGCTCTGCAATTACCTGGCAATAGCCAGGTATGTATGACTTAGTATACAAGGGGCTGTTTGAACCCCTCCTTGCTTTCTTATCCTCTTATCCTCTTACCCTCTTACTCTCTTACCCTCTTACTCTCTGCCCCTTCTATCCCTGTCTTTATTCCCCTCTCTCCCTATTCCCCTCCCCCTTCCTCTCTCCAAATGTTTCTGACCAGTCTTCCTTTTTCTGTTCTGCTCTCCTCTGCTCTCCTCTCCTCTCCTCTTTCCCTTTTCCTCCTCCTCTTGCCCCTCCCCCTCCTTCTCTTCCGTATCCCCTTCCCCTCTCTCTTTCTTTGAGTCTTTCTCTCTCCTCCCTTCTCAACTCCCCTTCCCATACCCTACATAAGCTCTATTCAATACTGTACCTGTCATGTGGCTGGTACCTTAGGGGGAAGGGATGTCTCAGCATGGGCCCACAGAGGCACCCCCTCCCACCCCACCATACCTTGCTCTAGCAAACATATCCTTGGCTCTTTGTCCTATTTATAAAACACAACAAGAGGCAGGTGTCACAAGCACAGTTCTCAGCACAGTAATCCTTAAGTCACTTTTATAAGAAACCATAAAAGCAAACCTGATTCTGAATACCAATCTAGAAGCAGATCTTAAAAGTTTGCCTTTATGGCCTTTATAGTATCCCTGGAAATTATCTCCTGTGTTCAGCCACAAGCACAGCATGACTTTATATATGCAGTGCAGCTTGAACCAACGGGTGACAAATGATTCCAAATGATAAACAAATGATTTAGGCTTCAAGCTCTGGTTAATGACAAATAAAGGGAACTGTTCAAGAAAGTTCTGTAATTTTCAAGATGAAAAAAATGAAAATTCCCTTTCAATTACCAAAATTATAAAAATATAAGTCATTTGGTAGATGAAGGCAATACTGATTATTGTAATTTATGTACTATTCTTTTGACTGGAACTGCCCAGACCTTCAGAGAATAGAGTTTTACAAACAATTGTAAATAAATCTTGCCTTTTCTGTCTTGATAAATCATTTCCATATAAAGTTATTTTCAACGTTAAAATATACCTAGAATTATTGTTACAGTCTTCCAATAAACAAAAGATCCCTGAAGCAGTTCTAAGTTGAATGTTCCTTCAAGAAACACCTGGTGTATTAAGAATTGTTTCTGAATTACTAAAATCAAGAACTTTCTTGCACTGCTCAACTGCCCACAGCCAGTAAGTTTGTCTTGGATGAGTAGATAGAAATGTAGACAAAAGCATTCTAAGAATAATTGCACGTGAAAAATTAACCTTCATAGTTAGCATTCAACTATCTTAGATAAATTAATTCCCAAATGTTCAGCCTCTCTTTCAAAATGCTGAAAAATTACCAATTATTCCATTCCTAAATTTGGCCATAATTTGTGCATTAGAATCAATTGTCCTTGTAACAAAGCAAATCTAAGACAAAGAGGCTATTTTTAGTGTAATAATGCTGTGGTCTCATGAAATGAGCATTGGGTGCAAGGACAATATGATGAGTCCACACCACAAAAAGCCATAGAGCATAAATTAATTGCCTTGCAAGTTGCTCTTTGAAGGGAAAAGACAAATACTTCCTAACTAGTTCGGTCATGTATTTTTCTATTACCTGATATATTGGAGACAGTTTAGCCTTTCTATTTATGGATAATTACAAAGTTTATCACAAGTAAAGCTATAAGTGTCTCATAGAAATATAAGGTCTAGATTGTTTAATAATAATGCCTTCTGCATTCTAAATGAGCTATTGATTTGGAATTAATAAAAGGCTATCAGGAAGTGCATTAGTCTATTTGAATAGAAGCTATTCAAATAAAGATATTACTGCAGCAACAGTGGCAGATTCTCTTGCTTTCCTGGAAATTGATGTGCTGTGACCATTAATATATCATGTAATTGAGTTAGTCAGGAGCTGTTTTACCCAACAACATCTAAGTGTGCCCTATTAATGAAGTTGAAATGAACTTCAATTTCCCAAATATCAGGAAAGTCTCATTGCTTTCCTGACAATGTGTCTCCAAATTTACCAGACAGATGCATTCATGTGTGGCCTGTTTTATTTCAACACTTCAAAGGAGGAATACATCAATATAATTTAAGACACGATCTACATGTTAATATTTCTAACACTAAGAAAAAAGAAATATACAAGTATGTTCCACATAATTCAATGGTTACTTGGGGCATAGAAGATCTATAAAATTTTTAATCAAGATTCCAGTCGCGAATGAAGAACTTAAAGCAATAAATGATCATTAAGAGATGGAAAAGTCAGTATTCACTATGCACAAGAATCCTGATAGTTTTTCTTAAGACCTAGTGCTCAATTCTAGATACATACAAAGACATACACACAGAAAACACACACACACACACACACACACACACACACACTCACACACACATAACAGTAAATAATTTTACTAGGTCATAGATGGTAGATAGATGTAGCAATAATGATTTAAGAGGAGATTAAAAGTTTAAGGTGCTATGGGGCGCATGAGAGGAGTTGGTGGGAAGAAAACAGGGCATATAAATACAGTAATCACATATGAAGTCTCCCCCAATATATCAAACTCAAATGCAATATAGTGATTCTTTGAATAGTATTTTTAAAAGTTAGTAAGGAAAATCTGTATGAAAAAGTGTTTCTACTTATTTTATATTTTAAAACAAATCCTACAAGCACAAGGTAATCAAAATCAAAATTAACAGCAGCTACCAGTGTCTTTCCCATGATTCTGCTGCTGTGTACAGTCCATTGGTAAATGTGTAAGAGGTACAACCATAAGGGCAGTGTGGCCTGGAAGTTTGACTGAACATTGAACTTGTGTTTTCTTACACTTACTTATGTCTAGTTTTCCTCATTCTTTGCATGTCCTTCCCTCCCTCTTTCCCTTCTTACCTCTCTCCATTATGTGACTGTTATTATTTAAATGAAAAATTTACTAATTATAGAAAAGATCACAGAATCTTGTTTTCTATGCCGCAAAATATAGTATTCTGTGCCTTATTTTCTCATAGTAGAAAGACACATCTTAAGATTTAAATTTAAAAGAAGGGACAGAGACATCAGCATCTTGACCTCATTGCTAGGTCCCCATGACTCTTCTGTCACTTCAATGATTTATCAGCACAGACTCTTTAGGAAATCTTCCAAAATCAGGGATCTGGTAACAGTGTTTAGCAGAAAGCCATAGCTAAGGACTTCCATCATGAGGTGGAAAACTCACTGTCTCCTTTTAACACATTTCTCCAACCCCTAAGCCACATAGTTCATGATTGAAAGGAAATGGACAAGTTATCAATTTCTACTTGGAAGAACAAACAAAGCTAGAGCAACATCCAAGATCCTAGCGTTATCTTGTGTGGCCAACTAGTGAGACTGAAACGGAGTGCTCTGCTGTTGTTATTTTTCTGTCTATTTAACGCAAGTTCGAGTTATCTGAGAAGAGGGAAAGTCATCTCAGAAAATTCTTTCATAAAATTGGCCTGTAAACAAGCCCTTAGAGCATTTCATTGGTTTCTGATTGATGTATGTGTATGTGGGGGGGGGGGGGCGGGGGGAGCAGCCCAGTCATGGTCAGGTGGGTTTGAGCTGCATAAGGAAAGTAAACGAAACAAGTCATCTCCTGAAGAAAGCCAGTAAGTTGCACTCCTCCATAATCTCTGCTTCAGCTCAGGTTCCTGCTTCTAGTTCCTGCCCTGATACCCCGTACATAAGCTAGTTAAAATATACCCTTTCCTCCACAAGGTGCTTTATGATGTTTTATCACAATAGAAGAAACAAACTAAGACAAGTACTGACAAAGATCTGGTGTGGAGTGGATATTTGGTTCCAGTGCAGACAATGTAATATGTGTAGAAGCTTAGGGCATCACAGAAGAACACTTAACCACACAGAAAACAAAAACAAAACAGAATTCAAACTTAGACTAGACATAAATTCCATTATCCTAGCTTCTCTTATGGAAGGAAAGAAAAGAGCAGAAGGAACTTATAATATTCAGCTTGTGGAAGAGGTGTCTGGGGTGTTAAATTCTGTCTTTTGGTGACTGTGAGGGATCAAAGTGTTTGTGGACCCTGAGGTTACTAAAAGGGGGCCACCTCATTTGTGACATTTTCAGAGAACCCACATTGCCACAAATGGATACCAGATGGGCAAAAATAGTCTAAATTTTCAAAGTGACACTTTTGCAATTGAGAAATTACATGCACAAGGCTAGAGAAAACACCACTCATCAGGAAAAGATCTGACCCACTTCCCAGTATCCAAGTCTGGGCTGATTGGTGAAGATCTCCTCCTGCGTGAAGTCTGTTTAAGAAGATGAGCAGAAGAGACTATTTTTCATCAAATGCATGGCTTGCAATTAAAAGATATAGCATGTAATAAATGAAGGATTATGTCCCAAGGAAGGAAACAAAACAAATATTGGGAAAAAGTCTTCAAATAAACTCATGTATAATAGTTATCTTATAAATAATTCAAAAGAACCATTGAATAAGTGTTCATTGAGCACAGAAATAAGTAATACATAAGCAAATCAGGAATTGAAGAAAATGGTAAACTTTAAGAGAACCAAGCAATAATTTTGGATTTGAAGAGCCTACTTCATGAATTGAAAGGTTTTGTGTGGATGTTCAACTGAAGGTCTGATCAAGTAGAAGAAGCAATGAGCAAATTGGATGAAATATCACTGAAAGTTGGGATGAGAAATTTTAAAGAGAAAAAATTAAAATTTATAAATAAGCATAAATGCCCCTTGGAATCTCATCATTGATGCACCATTCCTTTCCAGGAGGAAAGGGGATACAGAGGAGAGACCCATGAGAAGAATAAATGAAACCCCTCTGAAATCTGAGAAAGAAAATGGATTTTCAATTTGGGAAGAATGAAAGGCTATAACCAGGATGAACAGAAAGTGAATACTGAGAAATAATATATTATAATATCCCAAGGTCAAAGACAGAATGTACCAAATTAAGAGAAAAGCAATTTACATACAAGAGTGTCTACTAGAATATAACTTTTCTGAGGCTATAAAAGATAGTTTAGCAGTTAAGAGTAGATACTGTTCCTTCCGAGGACCAAAACTCATACCACATTTAGTTGCTTGCAAATTCTTGTAACCACAGCTTCCTGAAATTGATGCACTTTCTGGATTCTGTTGTCCTCTGCATACATGTGCCCATACACTCATAATCATAAGCAATTTGTTTAAGGAATATACATTTAAGGGGAGAAGGGATTCATGGGATACATTAAAAGCACTAAATAAAAAAAATTGACAAAAAATATTGTGTCTAAAACAAATATCTTACATAAATTAGGGCAAGAATTGAATGATATGTTTCATTAGAAATATTAGAGGAATCCTTTATATTAGAATAAAGGACACCATATGGGAGCAGACAAACAAATGTGATTATCAAGCTCTCTCTAAAAGTAAATTTACTAATGGAAAGAGAACAGTGCAGTACTATATGAGTGATATACAAATAAGTTTTCATTTGGGATAAGGAACAGGTAGCAGACAGTGATAAAAACAGCTGTATGTAGACTGATTGTATGACTTAAGAGATAAAAAGGCACGCTGCCAAGCTTAAGGAGCTAAGGTCAATTTCTGGGTCCCACAGGATGAAAGAAGAAAACCACCTCCTATAAGTTGTCTCCTTATCTCCATAAGTATGTGCATGCATGATACACACACACACACACACACACACACACACACACACACACCCCACAGTATTTAAATGATCAATTCATTAAAATAAAAATGATTTCTCATTAAAATGACCTTAACTTTTAAAATGTGATAATGAATTCAAGGATAAAACATGATTTCAGATATGGATACAAAAGTACTAGGGGAAAATAAGATTTATTTTTTTTATATTCAAGCTATTATTTTGAACAATTTTTATAACTATGAAATCCAAGCTTCACAACAACTGCAAAATACCAATGTAACATGTAGAAAAGTTAAATAAAAAAATATTATAAAAACAAAAGCAAAAAGGAAGAAATCAAGAAAGGAAGAAAAATAAAATAATCAAAGCATAAAGTAGTGACATGCTATGGTTACAAACCAACGTTTTCATATGGTGAAAGCTTATTCTCTAAGATGCTAGTGTATAGAAATGATTCTCTAGGGGCCGTGAGCAAACAATTATGAGTGAAGCTGATGTCTATAGGGAAAGATGAGAAAGGATCCCACACTTTCTCCTCCAGCAGGTGCAGAGACCCTAAGATTGTAGATTTCTGCAAAGGACACAATAGACACAGGCCCTCATCAGACACTGTATTTGCTGTGGAAGTAATATTTTGAACCCCCAAATGCTAGAATGTCATCAAACTAGGCAACAGGTCTGTGATGCATTGTTGCAGACCATGCTAAAAGAAAACATTTCCTGAAATAGTAACATTTGTCTGTAATTTAATTAAATTCTTCAAGAAAAATATGTAGAAATATCTAAAAGTACAATCAAAACATATAGAAGAAACTATATGGATTAAAAGTAAAGCATATCTGATGTGTGTGTGTGTCTGTCTGTCTGTCTGTCTGTGTCTGTGTGTATCTATGTGTTTCTATGTGTGTCTGACTAGTGAGTAAATATTTCATAATTTTCTGGCCAGATAGATTCTGAACAAAACATCTGCCATCGTATAATAAGAGTAACCACAGACAATAAGTAAATGAAAGGATATGGTTCTACTCCAAGAACTTACATTTACCCAGAACACACTTTGGAACAATTCAAGCCTAAAAAACACAGTTCCCTGAGAGGTGAAGAGATTTTTCAAAGACCCATTGACGTTTGCTTGAGCAGCGATTGGGATCTCTGGCAAACTTACTACTCTATAACAGGTAGAAGTTTGATCATGTTTTCCTCTCTAGATTTCAAAGTGCAAAACATTAAGCTGTAAAGTTCTCAGAATCTTCATCTGACAAGTTTTTGTAGCTAACAATCTTCATCTGGAGTGGTCTTTTAAATGCATTGGCTTTTCCAAATACTGTTACAATGGCAAAATTAACCTATTGTATCTTCAGAGAAAAAAATGAAAGAAACTGGGGGAATTTTACATATTTTTAATATTTTTTCTTTGTAAAATTGAAAATAGATTCCTTTCTCCTATAATACTTTGTGGGGAAAGAGCCTGCTAAGTAAGATTACAGTCTGCAATGAGCTTGACACAAAATGAAGGATTCCCTTTACCAACAAGTCTTCTCCTCCAACCTTGTCTGGGGAGCCTGAGCACCTTCACTCTCTGTCAGGGCAAGGTCGTTGTTATCTATGCCCCAAACACCATCAAGTACTGAGGAAAGGCACTGAAGACTAGACAGAAAGAACTGAAGAGTTGAAGAGTGAAAACTGTTGAGAAATGCTGCCTTCTGGACATTATAACTGTCACAGTCACAAATTACAGCCTCTGTAGCTGCATAAGACCTACCAAGATCAATCCAGCCAACCCCCTGTAGATAGGGGAGATCTTCATGCCTCGTGGCTTTATTAAGGGACTAATGGCAGTTGGTAGCTACTGTAGGAAAGAGAATTGTTCTCTTTGAAGATATAGCCACTGGTAGATTTTTCATACACTCCGGTGATGACTACACCCATGAATGAGTGAAAAGCATTAGATGGATTTAGTGAGTTGTCAGAAAAAAATACAATAAGTTGAGAAAGAGTATTGTGAATGAGAATATGGGGTTAGACAATGTAAGAGGAAAATAGAAATATACATCACTGTCTACAGGTATAGAATTCTCAACAATGAAAAATATAAGGAGAAAATTTACTGAAGATCAGTAATACAAAGATTCATAGGCTTGAGTGATTCATTTTTGTTTTTCAGATCTGTCTGCTATTTAATTCGTTCATGAAATACATTTGATTTCCAAAACCAATAAATAAACTTTTACCTCATGTACTAAATTTCTAAACTTAGATCATACATTTATATAAGCTAAAGTACAAAATATATTTGAAGCTCTATGTGGAATGTTTGACATGTTTTAATTAAAGGCCAAGTCACCCCTGTTTTTAATAACGACATTATATTTAATATTATGCCAGATCTGTATTGCAAATGAAAAACTATGTGGTGATTTATTTTCCAATAGGATTTTGCAATCAATGCTTATGAAAGATTAGGTAAAATGTATTCTGATGTCTCAGCTCGCCTAGCAGCATCTAAGAAGCAGATCTATCAACTCATTATCTATTGTTAGTTATATGGTCTATAACAATGGAAAAAAGTCTACTCAGTGTTGGATAGAATTGAACACTCTCTTTTCTGATTCTCTGACACTATTCACATCAATATATATCATCAAGTAGAGCAAGAAAATAAATATTTTTAATATAATTGGAAATCTTTGGGCAATGGGAGTAGATGCTACCAAAATGTGAAAGGCTTGCCTGCATCTTTTTCTTATAATTGAATTTCTTAGTTGCTGCAGAATGGCTTTGGGACAATATGGGAAATAAAATTTTTTCAGATCTATCAGCTTGCCAACACATGAAAGCATCAAGACAAAAACAGTTCCCTTTGTCTCTTGCCAATGTAAACATTGTAAAGAATATTTTATGAGGAATCTGCCTTAGGTGATCTTCCAGAATTTCATTTGTCATTTCTCCTTTGGATCTTTAGGTAGAATTAATTGCTGGGGTAAAACACATCCTGGGTAAGGTATACTCAAAGCTTCAATGTAACCAATAATTTCACACAATGAAGGCATCCTAATCCTCAGCTGTCCTTTCTAGTTTAAGATGAAGTGTTTCAGTAAAAAACTATATCCAACATGTAGAGGAATTTTAATCTAGCAACGTGGCTACTGTGGCAATGGATCATTTCCAAATATTCAGCTGGAATGCAGATGTGCCACACACCTTTAATCCCTCTGGAAGAAATATAGACAGGTCCTTGGTACATGCCTTTAAGTTATGATTATTTTGTAGACAGAAGCAGCCATGTTTGAAAGTGTTTTCTAATTGAGGGGCAGGCAAAGTGTCAAATCAGAGAAAGATTTGACAGAATATGTCGGAGATACAATATGCCCAACTTCCAGGAGAACAGAGAGAAAGAGAGGTAGTGCAGTCCGTTTGTTGGGAGTCAGTGCAGTGGATTGGCGTTTATTGGTGTGGGTTCATGCAGTGTAGGGCAGAAGGGGCAGTGGAAGCCAGAAAATTAGAAGAAGCCAGAAAATTAGATCAAAATTAGATCAAATGGCCAGAGTTAGTTTAAGTGAGACTTCTTACTGCCTCACTTATCAATGTTAATATTTAAACAAATATTCACGATTTGTAAAAAAATAATTGTATATAATTGAATTAAAATGTATTAATATTTGGATTTTTTTATCCTTTATCACCAAGATTATATACTCTGTGTTAATGTGATTGACATCTCAGAGGCTTACTGGTGAATGAGCTCACCCTCTTTTTAAATTTTGCCTCCTGGAATTGAATTCAAGAAGGTAAACACAAAAATGTAAAATGATGGCGTAACACAGCCATTTGGAAAACCAACAGTGGAAATCCAACAAATTGTTAAAAATCTGTAATATTTCTTATAGAATCACTTTAGAGTTGTACAATAGAGTGAAGCAATGATGTGAAAATACTTATATCAATAAAAATATTTTACATAGGATGTTTTAAAATCAATAAACATTTGCTGTAAAATAAAACTGCTATTTTAAATAAAAATAAATGTACATTTTACTATTGATATTGTTTAAATTATGTATACATATATAATTGAGATATATAATATATTGATATATGTATAAAACTCAATTCTTATACATAATGTATTTATAATTCAAATAATATATCTTATATGCACTACTGAATATTTTGAGTTTTGTGTGATACAAAGTTTAGAAATTAACAGCTCCTTCACTGCACTTTCCCTCTTCTAGTTCTTAGATTTCTCTCCTTCCTTCGTAACTAATTTTCTGGGAAACTTTCCTGTCTCTTATCTTCTATTCACTTCACATTAGGATCTTTTCCTGTCAAACTTCTGTATAGGAAAGCAGTATCATATCTTTAATGATATTTCCGCAATCTAATTTCAGTGTGATTTTTTAAATCCTTATACAATTTCTCACCGCATGATGCATCTTTAACTGGTCCTCTCGAGGTATCTTATAAGCCATCTTTGTCGACTTTCCTTCAACCTGACAACCTGAGGCACCCTTTATTACCTCCTTTATTTCTTCAGGGACTTTAAATATTTACTCAGAATGCACCCCTTCAATTTCTATTTTAATATATTTCTTTGTATAACACTCTTGTTAAAACTATCAGTTCTTCTGTCTATCAAACTAATGAACTTGGAAATAATCACCTGGCTCTCCAGTCATTATCTCTATCATATTTTGAATATTCACAGCCACATATAATATTGTCTTATGTCCTTAACTACTTTTATACCTTAACCACACTCTATGAGAAAATGCATCCCCTCTTGTGTTGTTTGTTGTTGTTTTCAGTATTCTCAATTAAATATGTGATAAGTATTCTATTCCCTGCAAAAAAAATTTTTATCAGACTCAAAGCTTCAAATTCAATGAAACAAGAGATACTCTGGGTTTGTTTCTCTAGGTGCTGAGGACCACAATAGGTTGAGGAAAGCTTATCTGGTATATGTGAGATGAATAAGCTGTAGGTGCAGTCTCCAGCTTGGAATGAACTAAGACTTGTGGTACATTCTTGCAAGACCATCAGCATTCTAGTAGTAGATGCAATTGGAGCAATAGTTCAACACCAGTCTGAACAATATAAATGGTTCAAAGGTCACCCTGAACTGCAGAAGACCCTACCAACAGAAAAAATACAACAAACAAAAACGAACAAACTACTTGATTTTTGAAGTATTTTTTCTTTTATGTGTGTGCGCTAATGTATGTATGTGTACATCACATGTGTACATTAGCCAGTTAAGACCAGAAGAGGGCATTGGAAATGCAGTTATGGGCGATTATGAGCTGCCCCATGGCTGCTCAGACCTGAACCCAGGTCTTCTGCAAGAATAGCAAATGTCTTTAAACACTGATAGGCCCCAGATTTTATCTCTTAAACATGTCTTTGATCATTTGTGTGTGTGTGTGTGTGTGTGTGTGTGTGTGTGTGTGTGCGTGCATGCGAGCATGCGTGCATGCGATTTTTGACTGTCACTATGAGACTCTCCTAAAGGCATATAAATTACCACCCATCAGCCTACTCTCAAAACAGATTGCTATGATCTTCCTCATTTAGAGTTTTTCTGTAACACTTGCAACAGTGGTAGATTATTGAACACCATGATGCCAAAAAAAATACCAAACAATTAAAATTAATATTGTTGAGATGTAGGCATGGGGCTTTTTAAAACAATTTATACTTTCTTTTGTAAAATCTTCTTAAACAAAATTTCCAACATTTCTATGTCCCATTGCACAGGCCAGGTTTATGAAAATGTGTGTTTTATGTCACAATGATTTCTCCTCTTGGTTTCTTCTTCTCAGTTGTATATTTTCTTTGCTTATCCCCATACTAATCTTTCAAAGCTTGAATTTTATTTCTCTTCTGTGAGGGGTGTGTGTGTGTGTGTGTGTGTGTGTGTGTGTGTGTGTGTGTGTATGTGCGTGTGTGTGTGTTTATGTGTGTGTATATGTGTGTGTATGTGTGTGTGTGTGTGTTGTGTCCATAATTATGCAGGTATGTACATGTGGGTACCAGAGAAAGATGTTGAGTGTCTTCTATCCTTCCCCTATGAGACAGAGTCTCTCATGGAACTTTACCATTTCATCTACGTATATTGCCTGGACAGAGAAATTCCATGACACTAATGTCTACCCACCCTCCAGTGGTGATGTAACAGGCATATATAATGATATCTGGCTATTTTCTTCAGTGTGGGGGAAGTCAAAATCAAGTCATCTTCCTTTCCTAGTAAGTGCCATTACCTCTCAGCCACCAGCAGACCATCTCATGATACTTTGCTTCTAGCCAATTGGCTACAATTGAACACAAAATGTATCTTTGTGTATCTCTATTCATAACACCTAGCACAGTGCTTGATGCAACATGCTTGCTAAACAAATACCAAGACAAATGCATATTAGCTGAGGAATCAATATTTATTGTTCAAGTATCTATTTGATTAAAAACAACAGTGGTTGATTAAAAGATTAAAGATGTAAGTAAGCAAAAATGAGGAAACTCAAGCTTCAATTACACCATTCAGATTGGTCTGCTGTTAACATCTTGGGGAATATTTGGACATTCATTTATGCAAATTCTGTAGAAGAAAAAATAGCTCTGAAGCATATATATAAACTGTTTAATTCAGTAATGATAATCCAATTAGTGTGAATCAAAACAGCACTGGAAACCTCTTCAAAAGGAAAACACACATTTGCAATGAGCCTAGACTCTCATGCTTAGCAGCGCTAGTTAAATAGAAAACCTCAACTCTGTAAAATAAATAAAATAAAATTAATTAAACATTTGCTTCTCTCTTTGTGTTTCTCCATCTATCTCTGTCTCTCTCTTTCAGATCTGTCTGTCTGCCTCTTTGCCTTTCTATCTCTCTGTCTCTGTGCATGTCTGTCTGTCTCTCTCTTTCTCGTCTCTCTCCCTTCCTTTCTGCCTCCCTCCCTCCCCATTCTCTGTACCCAGCCATCTCCCCACCTCTTTAGAGTCCATCAGTTAAGCCTAATTAAAATTCAGATTCCACAGCTAGTCATGCTTTTCTTGATCACATTTCTTTCATCCTTAGCTAATTTTGCTGTTAGCTAGCTCTTCTATCTTGGTCAAAGGAGTCGAAGGCTCAATGTGTCTGCAGATGAAGAGCAGGGACCGATAGAGCATGAATGGCAAAGGCTGTGGTTACGTCCATCCACACCACACAGGATGATCAGCCTCTGCAACTCTCCTTCTGGTTGAGACATTTCTGGTTCTTCTTCTACAGTTTAAAGACTTTGCCCAGGAAAGCATTTAAATGGATCCCCCTTTTCATTGATCTTCTGTTTAAAGATTTCACAACTCCAGAGCTTTGTTTCAACACATTAACTGGAGACATAGCTCTTTCTGTCAGTGTCCAGGGAGCTGTCAATTACCTTGTAGTCACTCATCTTGCTAATTGTAAAATAAAGACTCCCCTGCATTTACTGACCTTCCCAGAGGGCTTTAGAAAGTCCAAGGTATTGCTGTCTATTTCACTTTATGTATTTGAAGCAATGTAATTATTTAGAACATAGAATGTCACTTGAGAAATGGCTGTAGGTCCTTTTTAAAAACATATCATTATTATATGTCAGCAGTCACCTACACAGCTGATGAGGCTTTGGAAAGAGGAGTTAGTTGAGTGCCAGGGGAAAAGCAGCACAAACTTTGCCTCTCATCTGTTCATTTCTTAAATTAAATATTATTTTACCTGGAAGGTTTAGCTGCCTTTTATCTCTTCCATTCTTTCATTTTTCGCTTTCACTGTTCCTAGTTGTCACTGGCTATGAAGAAGATTCAGCTATGCAAGGGACTAACACTTCAGTGTTTCTCTTGGAGAACAGAGGTACTAACTAGAGTTCTTCCATGAATCTAGGAAAATTGTTGAGCGCTGCATTAACTTTAGAGAAATATTTTGTCATTTAGATAAGTAAGAGGCAAGTAGATAGCTCAATCCTGTTAGCTCAAATCTTATTGCACACCCAACTAAGTTCTGCATCTTTCATAATGATATTTTAATGGTAGTAAAATATCCCATAATAATAAAAAATGATGATGATGATGATGATAATGATGCAATAGACCAGAGTTTCAGCTGCATTGTCAAAATGAGACTACATTATTTACCACGTATTTTACTATATTATTACATTAAACTTTGCAAAATGCAAATATTAAGTTAAGATTCAAAACAATTTGTATTGGATACAGACTTTCAAGTCTTCCAAAGATTTTTGTTTGTTTGTTTACTTTGAGACGGAACAAGATTCTTGTAAATTCAAGTCAAAAAATTATTCAAGAGATCATATGATTCTACTTACTATTTTAGGGGGAAGAAGATATCAAAACCCGCAGTTAATTAATATGTGTGTAGTTACTCAACATGTGTTTTCAATGAAGCCTTTAAATTTTGACCTTCAATCACTGGAGCTCAGTGTTTAACAATTATAAATATGAATAAAGACACAAGAGGGCGGGGCCCTTAAAACTCCTAGGAGTCTAAGCAAAAGTACCTCAGCCTGCCTTAGTGTTCATAGACAAACAGAGACAACTCAGAGTAAATTGTTCTAAAATGGCTTTTCTTTATCTAACACTCAAGAAGATGAATAATGTTTAAGCAATGAGAAATAATTTTTTGTGCTATTAAAAAATCCATGGCTGTGGAAATGGTTCATTCAGGAAAGTGTTTGCTACACAAAACTGAGGGTCTAAATTTATATCTCCATCATCCATGTAAAAGTGAGGTGTGGTAGTCTATGCCTATAATTTCAGTTCTTGAAAGGCCAAGACAGAGGAACCTCTGAGCCTGGCCATCGTACATAATGAAGAAGTGAGTTTCTGGTTAGTCAGAGTTCAGTGAATTTGTGAGATACACTTTCTCTTTCTGATAAGGGGTTTAGTAACTGAAGAAGATGCCTGATATGAAGCTTCACTCTCATGTGCATACACATTCACACATAACTATTGATAGTCACACACGTACACACAAAAAGGAAGAGAAAATAAGTTTAAAAATTCTTCTTTTACTCTGATGAGTTCTATAAAACTGATAATTAGATTGTCTTGGCTTCTAGTCTACAAGTAAACTCCTGATTCATGAGTAGTTAGATAAATTCAGCAATATTTGAGGCATATCACACAAATACTATAAGTAACCTCAAACAAATATTAATATTAGTTTAATAACCCACAATAAATGATTGGTTGTATTAAGAAACTTCTGATTTCTAACTAAAGGAAAAGAGCCTGAAGCCATTTCACACCACCTTCACGTATGTTCTGCCAAAAGTTATATAAAGTTGAGCTTCACAGCCTGGAGCCATAGAGTGTAATTAGATTTCTATTTGGTGATAGAATATGCTGATTTTACTGAAAGTGAAATTATTATGCCAATATTCTATGGATGGAAGCTGAAGAGTGGTGTTACAATTAATTATACGGTTTAGTGGGAGAATCAAGACAAAGACAGTGTAGAGACCATGGGGTGAATAAGAGTCAGAAAGTCATTGGATCCTGTATTTATTTATTCTTTAGCTTCTGATTTTCCATTCACAGTGTCTGCTGCATATGGTATAATGGTTCAAGTGTCCTACGACTTAGAAAACATGAACAGTATTATAGTATAAAAAGGAATAGTAACAGGGGACTTTCTGAAAGTGTGAAATTTACCTCCACCTTCCCAGGCAAGATGGTCATCCTAGCCAACCTCACCTAAATTTGGAAGTGTTGAGTTAAAATTCAAAGTAATACACCTTCGACAGATTTCCCCAGCAATCTTGAAGAAACAGGTTTTCATTATCATGGCTCCCTAAAGACTGAGGGGACTGCATATGGTAAGATATAAGCACATGAGAACATGTCCTCAAGTTCACAATGTGCTAGGAGTTCAATGAGATGTCCCATCGTAGCACAAGGGATGAGAAGAGAGATACAGACTGATAATGGGCATCTAAGTTCTTTGTTGTAAAGGAGAAAGAGTCAAGGCTCCAGCCCTATTTCTGATTGGCATTCTAATCCCAAGAAAGATATGAGTATGAATGGAGGATGCCACTAGGGTGATAGTGAAAAAAGCCTGGAGTTTAAATGGGGAATTCATAACACAGACGAGACATAATGCTCTTTCTAAAGTTTTTAAAGTTTCTCAGTACTTGTACGGGATGTATCACATCTAGTTATAAATGTAGTTCCAGGGACTTGATACCTTCTATGAGCCTCCACAAGCACCCACACACATTTGTGAATATATATACAAACCAGTCCAGAAATACACACAATTAAAAAGCAAAATAAGTCATCAAAACAAAAGAATCTAAAGATAGTGAGAACAGAACATGCGAAGTCAGAATTTTGTTACACTAAATGTATGTACTTAAATGTAGTCATGCGGTGGTGTTTTAATCTTTGTTTTAGCTGTATTGACACGAGAAAGTATAAAAAGGCAGGGCAGCAGTCTCTTCATTATTACTCCCAAAATATATAAACAAAGCAGAGGTGTAAAAAGAAATGAATAGGACTTAAATTATAATGGGAGTAACTATTTTAATAGTTACTTTTCTATAAAATGAAGGCTAGGCAGTCTAGCGACACTGTGACATTTTTATCCCACAGGTTGCTGTATTTTATTGCCTTGCTGTCAATGTGGGGCCACCGTCATTACTCCTTTACAGTGTCCATTTCGAATGCAGCAATAGAACACAGCTGTTATTCTAACACAATTTCAGAATTCAGAATCTTGTAAAATCTCAAGGAGTTCCAAAAGACTTCACTGTTGAAGGAGTGGTCTTCCTGAGAAGATATTTTTCAAGGAATGCCTATTAATTCATTTTCCAATGGGAAGAGAAGACATTGTGGAGGGGAGAAAATAAAGAAAGTTCCTGGTGCATCTGTTCAAAATACGTGCATGGTAAGCCAATCAGTACAGATACAAGTAATTGTAAGTGCAATAGAAATAAATACCTCTCCTCTCCTTGTATAGATACATAGTTAATACAATTAGCCTCTGAGATGTTATTTTCCCTGAATTCTTTGCTGGATGGAGTAGAGGCTCTTTAGACGCATGAAGCAAAGGAATCATCACTCTGAAACATATAAGACTCATACGAGAATCACAGGTTACATAAGCAACAAATAATTGCTATAAAAAGGGAGACCCTCATTCAAGCTGCCAATGAATTGATCAAAAAGGAGTCTAGGAATAAATTTTTTGGATCATTTATTGAAGATGGAGCTGACCTTAATCACCAATGCTTCTTTATCCCATCGTTTCACCTATGGTCTACCAACATCAGTAAACTCATTTATCATTTACCATGAGGGAGTTGTATAGAAACATTTTCTTTCTGATCTGTGCTTTATGCCCAATTTCAGATGTGTTGAGAGTTGTTCACTTCTCCCTGGAGAAATTCTTGCCAATGTCTTCTTCAGCATGTCATGTGCTGGACTAGGTCCAGCTGTAATTAAAACTGCCCAAGACCCAAACCTTATGACATTTGGAGATATGTTTGCCTTTTGTCATCTCATTTTTGTAAATATTATTGCCAAATAAAATTATGGAGTACATCAGAAGAAAAAGTTTGGTTAAACTTCATTCTGTTTCACTTTCTTACAATTTCTTTAAAAGATAAGGGCTTCAACTGCATATGCAGCAGAGAATAGCCTTGTTGGGCGCCAGTGAAAGAGGAAGCCTTTAGTCCTGCTAAGGTTGGACCCCCAGTGCAGGGGAAGGCAGTAAAGAGGATGGATGGGGGAATACATGTATGGGGGAGGGGGAGAGGATGGGGGCCTATGGACAGGAAACTGGGAAAGGGAATAACATTTGAAATGTAAGTAAAGAAATATATCTAATGAAAAAGCAAAAAAGATAGTGTCAAATTATGCAGCAATTTCCCTTTTTTCCTATCCACGCTTCAAATAATTAAAATGAGTTTGAACAAATTGAACCGGGTCTGCTTTTGATGATGTTCATGGAGTAAAATCAGTGTTTGATCCCTTTAAGAGGGTCTATCATCTATGGATTTACAAATTGCTCTATGTGTTTGGAGTCACAGGGATGGTCTACAGAGGGAGGGCTGGGAGAGCAGTCAAGTTTAATCTGCATGATCAAAAATGTGTTTACTGTGATCTCTAAATATCTTGTAACTAGATGTAACAGCCTATATTATAGTTTAAGAAATTTTCTATAACTTTATGTATGTGGCTGTTTTGAATGAATATATGTCTTTCCACAATGTCTGTGCCTGGTGTTTGCAGAGACCAGAAGATGGTGTCAGATTCCCCAAAACTATGCTTATTGACAGCTAGGAACCACTGTATGTGTGCTGGCAATCAAACCTGGGGTTCCTGGAAGGGCAGAGAACGGTCTTGACCTCTGAGCTATCTCTCCAGCCCTTACTTTGTTCTTATTCTTAAGTTAGAGGTATTTTCAATTGCCAATTTAGAAGATAAGAACTATGCATTACCTTTAACAAACTTTCTGAAGGCAGACATGTCGTTTAGTTTTCCCAGAGTCTATAGTTTTCAGGTGAAAAGAACTTTTTTTCCACATTTGGAACACTCTGTCCAAGAGAGCTGCTTTCCCCATGAGATCAGAGCTCTCACCATATCAGAACATATCAGTTCTGATGAGCTGTAATACATACTTTCGAAAGTAATGCTCATTTCTAGTCTATCAGTGCTAATATAACCCAATAACCCATTTATGCAATTTTCCATCTTTTTGGAAGATGGATGGGGGAGCTTGATGTATAAAGAATGGCAAAAGGAGCTGTAGATATCTGGACCGAATAGAACAGCCACTGAAGGAAGGGAACACATCTATTATGAGTATCTGTCAATCCATCCTCCACACTCTGATACTAATTTTCAGAATAAAATTACGTGTCACAGGGTAATTATAATGAAAATGTATTTTTTACTTGGTGTTAAATAAGGGATTAATGAAATGCATAACAATAAAAATTAAGGCAACTTGTGCTTCTTGCTGTTTTCAAATTATGAAGACAGGAAAATTTCCATGTCATCTTTAAGGTGTCATGTGAGGGATGTGGCACTTAAGAATAGTTTCCTATTCCCTATAGAGAAGTTTCACAATCTTTCTAGATAAGGGCAATCTTTAATATTGAATCATAACATTAATAATTCAGGACTATGATATGTGCAAAACAATACATAATACATATCCACTTAAAAATATGCACCCATTTGGATTATCTCAGCATGATAGCATGTGTAATAATAGTATATTTTGAAATATATTTTGGGTTTCCCTATCATGAATTAAAAAAGTAAATTGTTTTGAACTATTATCATTAATCTAGAGAACATTAAAATGTTTTAAAATAATGACTACTACATGATCATCATCATTATTTTGTCATCACTATAACATATGGTATATTTTACAGTTCTAACTATACTCTGGCTATGGCTATACACGTGCTGTAAATAAAGGAGGAAGAGATTTCCTTGTGATACACATGTAAGAGGGGAGAGAAGACAAGTAAGATGATCATCCAGCTATATGTAACTAGTTTAGTTTCTAATAAAATCAGGCCTCCACATGAGCACCAAGTATATACTCTTTTAATAAATTATAAAAGGAAATGAGAAACTTTGTGTACATTAGAGATTTTAAGTTTCCATTGATTAATCTGATATAGATAAGCAGAATTTAGACCAGAATAGTTTGGAATAAATATAATTTTCAATATATTTTTTGAAAAGTAGTTGTCATGGCTATGGCTATGTCTATGGATAATTAGATTACTGATTGATGTGTGGTGTATATGTGTTGTATGTGTGTGTGTGTGTGTGTGTGTGTGTGTGTGTGTGTGTGTGTGTGTGTGTGTGTATTACAGGGTGGGCTCAGCCTACTGACATTCCAAGGCAGGTGAAGCTATGTTGTATAATGAGGAACAAATTAGTAATCAGTATTCTTCCACACTCTATTTTAGCTCCTGCCTTCAGATTCCTGAACTGCTTAAGTTCCTGTTCCTTCATAACAGATTATATATTATGAGTGAAATAAACTCTTCCCTCCCAATGTTGCTTTAGGTCATAATGTTTGCTTTAACAATAAAAAGTGAACAACAGCAATAATAAGGACCTTCAGAGCTGAGGCCCAAACTCAAAGCCTTGTGCTTGCTAGACAAGCACTCTCAACTGAGGTAAATCCCTAGCCCCTTGACATATATTTTAAAGTATTGGCGCAGTCCATTGTGCATGGGCTGCAAGCCAGTAAGCAGCATTCCCCCATGACCTCTGCATCAGATCCTGCCTCTAGGTTTCCTCCATTTGAGTTCCTGTCCTGACTTCTTTAATGATGGACTCTGATGTAGATGTAAGAGAGCAAAGCAAACCCTTTCCCCTCCAACGGGCTTTAGGTTATGGTGTTTCATCACAGCAATAATAACCCTAAGTAAGATAGGAGTCATAGCTTATGCCCACTCATCAAATTGCTCTTCCTCATACTGACTTCTTAAAGAGAACCTGCTGCTGTTAGTCAGGTGGGAAGGATGCTTAGACCCTAGTTCCGACAAAATCTCATCGGGGATTAGAGAGAAATGCTGAACAAGAATAAGTAACAGTCTTTTCCTGGAATTATCCCTTGCCCCTCCTTTTCTTCTTAACAGTGAAGACCTGGGAGCAGATGGCAACTGCCTTCAGAAAGACCATGAACTTCTGCTACATATCTGCAGCATGCCTGATTCTTTTAATGAGTTTGGCCATTTTATTAAACATTGTTGCATCTCAGGTTTTGCATGTTGAAACAAAATATCTGCATCTCCCTGCCCTTAGTGTCCAAGCATAGTTATGAAACCAATAACTAGAGTGAATTGTGAAGAACAATATGAAATGGATAACGATTTGTCAATACTTGCAGAATACCCTACAAAGGTCCTGGGTTGTCTCTGTCCTAGGATGCCACTTTGAAATCAAATCGGTGACTTACATTTGTTTTGCATAGTGCTTATTTTTTACTTAGTGAAATAATTATTTATTTAGAAAAACATGAGGAATAAGAAACAAGTTTCTATGCTATAAGGGCATCCTAAGAACAGTTGAATTCTGGTTTAATTTCTCATTGATGACATCTGTTGACTGCATGCTTAATTAGTCATTATATGTGTGAATATGTTTTTTTATCTTTAGTTTTTATGGGGAAATAAAATGATCCTTCTCTCCATTTAGTTTAGTTTTATTCTCTTTTTAATATAAACTCACTGCAAATACTGGGTTTTGTGCATCTTATATAAAAGAGTTTCAGCCTTCACACAG
Organism: Rattus rattus; assembly: GCF_011064425.1. Taxonomy (NCBI): domain Eukaryota; kingdom Metazoa; phylum Chordata; class Mammalia; order Rodentia; family Muridae; genus Rattus; species Rattus rattus. The sequence goes on from NC_046159.1 coordinate 65,960,494, forward strand.
CATCCTCTATTACAGGCAAAAGCTACGACTTTGAGTTTTATTGTTATGGATGATATTGAAAAAATATTTTCATTTGCTTTCCTATTACCTAAGTGGCCTATCATTTCAGAGAGTTCAAGAATAGCATGATAAATTTGGGTCCAAACACACAAAATAATATTAACATGAGGATAAAGAAAATCAAACCACATCCTACATATTCCCAGTAGCTGTGGAGACTAAAGCATTCTGCACTTGGTGTTAAGAAACTGAATAGTTCTACCTCAAGACCCAGCCATACCACTCCTGAGAATATAGCCCAAAGATGCTCTACCACCCCACAAAGATACTTGCTTAATTATGTTTATAGCAGCTTTATTCATAATAACTTGAAACAGGAACAATCTAAATGTCCCCCAACTGAGAAATGGATGAAGAATATGGGGTACTATGGAATACTATTTAGCTATAAAAAAGAACGATATCATGACTTTTTCAGGCAAGTAGATGGGTCTTGAGATTCTCATTCTGAGTGAGGAAATCCACTCCCCAAAGGACATGCATTGTATGTATTCACTAGTGAGTGGAAATTAGCCATAAACTACAAGATACACAAGCTAAACTCCACAAACCCAAGGAGGCTGGACAGGAAGGAGGACTCAAGCAAGGATACTTGAGTCTCACTTGAAAGGAGGAATGGAATGGTCCAGAAAGGCAGATGAAAGGAGGGAACTAGTTGGGAGAGGGGATCAGGAGGACAGTTGGAGAAGTATAGAGTTCAGTGTGGGAAGGGGGAAAGGAGGATGGCCAATGGTCATGAGCATGCATGGAAATCTCTGACTGGGGTGGGGGTCAGTTGGGAGCATCTCTAAGAAGAGATGGAATCCTGGGATAGGAGAGGCACCGAAGAGTCAATGAGGGTGTCCTTAGCTGTGAATCACAGCATTGGGAATATGGAACCTGGGGATGCTGCTTCTTATGGCCAGGCAGGAACCCTAGTGTAGCTATAGAGACATCAACTCCCCGACAAAACTTTTGACCCCAAACTTATTCTGTCTACAAGAAATTCACAGATTGGGGATGGAGCAGAAACAGAAGTAATGGCCAAACAATAACCAACCCAATTTGAGACTCAATTGGAGACAAGCACCAATCCCTATTACCATTAATGATACTCTGTTATGCTTACAGACAGGAGTCTAGTGAGAGGCTCCAACCACCATATGACTCAGACATATGGAAACACCCGCAGCTATACAATGGTTGGAGCTCAAGGACCCTTACGAAAGAACAGAAGGAAGGATTGCCTTCCCTGAAAGGATAGGAACTCCACAGGAAGATCGATAGAATAAACTAACCTGGACCCTCAGTGCTCTCAGAATCTGAACCACCAGCCAAAGGACAAATACAGGGTGGATGTAGGCTTCTCTACACATATGTAACAACTTGGTCTTCATGTAGGTCCTGAACAACTAGAGCAGGTACTATCCATTGCCTGTCTGTGGAATGTGTTCTTCTATCTGGGCTGCCTTGTTTGGACTCAATGGGAGAGGAAGTGCCTTGCCTCACAGAGACTTGAAGTGTCAGAGTGGGTGGATACCCGGGGTGGGGGTAAACCTCTCAGAGGAGAAGGGGAGGGTACCTGAGAGAAGGATTGTAGGGGGTAGTGACCAGGAGGGGGACAGTGAATGGGATATAAAGTACATAATAAAACATTAATTAATTAATTAATTTAAAATTTGTATGACCATTGTGTTATTTATTTGGATGGTTAATTAAGAACAGAACAATTAGCCAACATACAAATAATAAGGTCCACTAAGACAATCAGCAATATAAGACGTATAGTAACTTTTCAAGTGCTTTTCTCAGCGTTCTTGTATTGTGCACAAGACTCCTTTTACAAAGTATTCACCTTTTTAATATCTCTCACTCATTTTGTGGCCCAGTCTCTGACAAATTCCTCTCTTCCACATTCCATGTCCATTCTTCTTCACATTTATAAAATGAAATAGCGTCAAGATACTGAAAGGTGGCCAGTGTGCTTTGTGGGTACAAACATCAGTACTACTCATGTGTGTGGACACTTCCAGCTTTCCCTACAGAGACTTTCTCTTCACTCTCAACTTCATCACATTTTTCTTCTTTTGCTTAATCCTTTCTCACTATTAATAATTTCAAAATGAAAATTGGATTCTATATCTATGGCTAACCTGAATCCTATGAGCAAGAGTTCATAAATACATATGGAAGCAAGATAGATGAATCTCTGGCTAAGAGAACTTGCTGCATAGCAGAGGGCTGAGGTTCAGTTCCACTGCTCACGTAGAAGGCTTACTACTGTCTCCAGGGGATAGAAAACCCACCTTTGACTTCAAAGTGTACTCACACACACATACATACATACATATACATCGCATACATATATAAGCACAAATCTCTCTCTCTCTCTCTCTCTCTCTCTCTCTCTCTCACACACACACACACACTCACGACACCCACCACACAGACACACACACACACACACCATACTCACCACACACACACACACACCACAAATAACACACAGACAAGCACACACACACAACATACCCACCACACATACACACACACACACACACACACACACACACACAATTATACAATTATTCTAGGTCCAGTGACGTGACTCAATGAGTAAAAGTTCTTCCCATCAAAGCCGATGACCTGAGTTTGGTCCCCAGGACACACATGACAGAGGAGAAGAAAAATGACTGCAAGTTTTCCTTTTACCTCCACATGTGTGTTCCAACATATATACACATAAATAGATAGATAGATAGATAGATAGATAGATAGATAGATAGATAGATAGATAGATAGATAGATAAGCAATAAATACTATGAAAATATAAATGTCAAAGAAAAGGTAAGCATGTAAAGGTTAGCTATGTTGATTATTTGTTCCTTCCATAGTTTTGTGTTTTCAGATTTAGTATCTTACTAGGTCCTTCTCTTATAAATACTGTGTGGTTTTTTCCTGTTTTCTTTTTTAACTACAGATACCCATAAATTTGCCCACCTGGTGGAAACAGCAATTCCTGCTTGCAGCACACACAGCATGAAGACATTTCATTGCAAGCTGACTCTGAGTGACCGCAAGTCAAGACTTAGACTCCATGTGAAACTGAAATTAAAGGTGCCCACTAAGCATTAACCCACAGCAGTCATTCACACTTTAACCAACTATTGGTTTCCCAAATATCTAAGTCTGCCTCCCTATGCCCACACCGCTCAGGTAAAAGATGATTATAAATTGTTTCTGGATTCCTGGTTCCTTATAGACAAAACCACAGGGAAGGATTTTTGTTTTTCTTTCTTTTTTTCTTTGTTCGTTTGGTTTGGGGTTTTTGGTTTTGGGTTATTTTTGGGGGGCGAGAGAGATAAAGGGGCCCACCTATAATATACAGAGGAGGAATTGTGATATTTTGTTCTTCTTGCTGTGGTGTTTTCCAATTAGCTATCTGTCAATGTTTCAGTCAGGAAGGAGTGACTGTAAAGCCTAGGAAACTGTACAGTTTTCTCTTTTAAAAACCTATTAGAAAAAAACAAATAAGGATTAGGGAAAAATGCATTTTTTTAAAAACACAAATGTAGGGGAAACAGTAGGATGCCCTTTTATGCTAACTATGTCTAGGAAAGAACTGAAAGCTTGCTGAGCCAGAAACATAAATGGCTCTGATAAGTCTGCAGTTGAAAACCGTTATTTACATTCACTCGGTATGAATGGGAGCTTCCATATGGCCAAACCTATGGCTGCTGAGTCTACAAGGAAGGTTAATATGTTAGCTGGCTCTGTTAGCACAAATTATATTTGGACGGTAACCATTAGCCTTCTCAGAGTTTTCTTTCCTTGATGAGCCTTCCCAAATTCTTCTCCCCCTTCACCTACACACAGATCCCCTCCTTCACCAGCTGGTTCAGTGTGACTTGGAAGGGCACATTTCTTTCCTCTCTACTGCACACAAGCCAGGCTTTGCTAAAAGATTTTCTCTGAAATTACTTAACTGCTTGATATTTAGACCTGAGAGGGAAAAAAAACAAGACACATGCTTGGCTTAAGTTGAAGGCTTTTATTGCACAGTTAAGCTACTGATGATAAACGATTATAGTTGGAGCCTTTTTAAAAATAAAAGTAGATTTGTTAGTGTTCTGTTTTTACATTTATTATTTGCAACTCAAATGCTCACTGCTGTCTAGCCTCCAGCTTAAATCCTAAGCACTGAATGCTGCAAAGAAACAGAACAAACGTACAACCTGGGAGCTACTGTACTGCTTTCGGTCATTCATTCTGTTGTTCCTTTTGTCCTTATTCAGTCAATACATATTTACAGAAGTTCTACCTTTAAGCTTATTCTTACAACAGTAATTGAGATTCAGACTAGCCTGTGTTCTCCTGGAGGCCTGTTAAATACATCCCCATGTGAGCAGCTTCCGTGAAGCCTTGTTTATTTGTACAGAAGGTGGAAGACGGAACATTGGGAAGCTGAAATTATGAGATTTCGGTGGGGACTGGGACCTGGCTTGAAAACTCATGGCCATTCCTCCATCTGCACCACCTTTGGCTTTGGGTCTGAGATATAAGAAATGAGTTAGCGCTATAGACACTGTTTCCACATAGCAGGATACATGACATGCGTAGACAAGCTGAAATCCTTATTTGTCTAATGAGAAATGAGGCAGAGATGGGAAGAGATCCATATCATTTCTTTCCTGATGAGAAAAGACACAGAGATGGGGAACACCATGGTCAATAAGAATAACTGTCCTCGTTCTAATAGTAAGCACTTCCTCAACTAATCAACTACAAGTTCTAGTATTTTCAAACTGGGGTGAACACATACTGGAATCACCTAGGGATTCTCCAAAGTGTTATGTGTGCACTTTCAGGTCACTGAGATTCCACATGCACAGGTACAGCCACTCAAATGTGAATTTTCTATTACTGTTCCTAATTTGATTTCATTTTGGCTTGAAAATTACAAAAGCCAAAGAAAACAAGTCATTTTTCTTGAGAGCTAATTTAGGTTATAAATACTGAGTATATAAATGTGACAGTTATATTACAGGCACGGTCAACAAAAGAAGCAGTTTTGGCGAAGGCCTGGGCTGGAAGTCCAGAGAAAGTTCTCCTGAAGTTGTCTCAAGCAGCATTTGATGACGCTGAGCATTTTCCTGGTGCTTACGGCTCATGCCAGAGGCAGTGGTAGAATTGATGTCATCATTAACATTTTAAGAGAAGTGGAGCTGCATTTGATAACTATTTCTATTAATGAATTGCATTTCATTATTTTTTAATTTTGAAAAGGTTAATGGAAATAGGAAAATAAAGTCTCGTGTGGTTACACACCACTACTTGGTACCCAGTAAATAGAGCAAGCTCATTCTTTACCATTAGATTTGGTTTCTTTGTGGTGAAATTATGATATGATAATTAGTAGAGCTATCAGATGCCAGTTGGTCCAACTTTAAGTGCATGTTTCCACTGTATATATTTTAAAATGTTTAGTGTTTAAGTCCAATGATGAGACAGAACCACGTTTATCGTGTAGACATGTGGAAACTGAAGATGTGATAATAAAATTGATAGCGTGTTTTCTTATGGGCAGGTCAAAGACAGTAGGGAAATAATCAGTTTATTGACTGTACCTCACTCAGAGATTAAACTTGAGATAACAATCAGTAACAAAGTATCAACCCTAATTGGCTATGCTGACATATCAAAGCCAGCTGGATATGTGTTTGGATACACAAAATTACTTTAGTTATAGCAGTTTAATAATATCAATATTTAAAAATATAATTAAGACATAATATAACAAAGCCTGTATTTATATTATATGTGTCCTATGAATCATAATACATACATTCTCAATCATATAATCTTATTGATTTTTTTATGTACTTTCCAGAATGAGGTTGATTACATTTTTACATGAAAGTCTTGTTAAAATATATAAACAATTATTTCACAAGAGTCATGAAATGGAAAAATCCTAAATGTCTGTCAACTGAGGAATTGATAATTAAATGATTGTACATATAAACTTTGATATTTTATCCAGATGTATATAAAAGTGAAATAATGAAATTCACAGGTAAATGGATAGACTATTTTAATTGAGTGAATTAGCCAAAGGCAAACACTGCAGGTTTTTTCTTAATTGTGACCCAGAGCTGAATTTTCAAATGTGAGTCTATTATCTGTAGTAACCACAGAAATCAATGAAGTTAAAAAAAAAAAAAGACCGGGGTTGGGGATTTGCTCAGTGGTAGAGCGCTTGCCTAGCAAGCACAAGGCCCTGTTGGTCCCCAGCTCCGAAAAAAAAAAAGAAAAGAAAAAAAAAAAAAAAAAAGACCGCACCAGGGATGTCAAGAGAGGGGATGAAGGTGTGATAACAGAAAGGGGTAATGGGAGGGAGACATTTAACTAGGAGAGAAAAAGGGGTCAATACAAGGGAAGAGAAGAAGAAAAGAAAACTAAAGATGTCTGAGAAAACAGTAGAGAAACATTAACTTATAAATTTAAAATATCTATATGTGTATGTGTACACGTGTGTGTGTGTGTGTGTGTGTGTGTAGTTTAAATGAAGTTATACCAGATGGGATAAAAATGTTGCCCCCAAGATCCATTGACTAACCAACAGTTCTGGGCCTAGAAAACCACCCAAGATGTCAGGGGAGTCCAAAAGACCCCCAAACAATATTGGGCTATTGCTATTGTCCTTGGTTGCTTTCCAGAACTTGAAGGCAAAACCTATTTCAGGAAATACTGAAGATTTCAGGTACAGGGCTTGAAGGAACTAATCGGTCCATGGCATGGAAGTCTTCTCCATGAGCACTGGACATCACAGTATCAGGGGATACTCTGCAAGTTTACTAGGTGGAAAAACAAACCAATTTATAATCCTCCTCACCTGTGAAGCCTATGCACCACAGTGACTATCCAGTTAGATACCCCAAGTAGGGAAATACTTGTACTTTTATTTTAATGTTAAATAAGAGCTGTCTAATTAGACGAAACGCTTTCTAAATAGGATGAAATTCATGTCTGGTATTGTAGTTTGTTCCACAGAAACTACATTAAAAACAAACAAAAGACTGGACACAGTGGCGTGGGCATTTGTAACCAGTGCTGCTGAGATGGAGGTGGGAGTTTCTGTGGCTTTATAGACAGCCAGGTTATCTTAAGTGAAGAGCTGCAGGCTGATCAGAGACTTCTATGGAAACAAAAACGTGGGTGTTTATTGAGAAAAAATTCACAGGAGTGGCTTCTAGCCTCTACTTTCTGGCATATACACATTTGAACACAGAAGCACAAACACACCACACACCACACACCACACACAACCCCCACACACCACACACACACACACATGCCCACGTATCTACAAAATAGTAACATTACAATTAAAATTCTTTTTAGAACTAAAAGAAACAGCAGATTTCTGAACTGCTACACATGTATCATTATGCAAAGAAAAAAATCTCATAGGTTACATGTGATTATGTCAGTTATCCTCATATTCATTCATATCTATAATCGAGGATTTTTTTCTTTCTTCCTCTTTTTTTTAATTTACTGATTGTCTTAGTTTGTGTTCCCATTGCTATGAAGAGACACCATAACCAAGGCAATTCTTATAAAGGCAAACATTTAGTTGGAGCTGGCCTACAGTTCCAGAGGTTCAGTCCATTATCATCATGGCAGGAAGCATGGGAGCATTCAGGTAAACAGGATGCTCAAAAAGGTGCTGAGAGTTCTACATCTTGATCCAAAGGCAGAGAAGAGGAGGATCCCAAAGACTACCCCCAAGGTAACACACTTCCTCCAACAAGGTCATGCCTAATTCAACAAGGCCAAACCTCCTAATAGTGCCACTCTCTGGGCCAAGCCTATTCAAAATACATCACTGATGTACATCAGTAATCATGAGCTTCAGTTTTTGTCCTGTGTGACTCACAGGGATTCTTGTGAAGGATGAACTCTTGTATAATCTTCCCTTTCCCCTGTTCTTCCTGCTCTGAGCTAGACTTTATTCTGATAGCCCGAGGCCAAGGGACTCACATTAAGTATGGTACTTAGAGCAGAACAGAAGCAGACACTGGAGACCCTGAAGTCAGGAATCTCCATCACAATGCTAATACCCAGCTTTGCCATCCTAAGAAGGCAAGCCACCCATTTAAACTCAGGTAATCATATTTGCTGAAGCCCAAAGCATGCTGAACTCTGCTGCTCACTGAAGTCAACTTGATTATCAGACTGAAATGGACACAACACATCCAGATTTGCATAAGTTCACAGTAGAGTGGAGTACCGATGACATAAGAATTGGATGTTTCCAGAACAATATTAAGATAATTTTCTGAATTTGAAGGAAGTCAAAGGGTAAAAGTTTCATGTCTGGAGTATCATATACATCCAAAGAAAGTTGTTCAAAGATAAAACTTGTCTTTGGATCTTTTAAAACTCATAAGCTCAAATGGCTCCTTTCATACATTTCTCCAGAGAAAATTATCCACCTTTTATCAAAACATTATTTCTCTTGAGAAAATACTTTAAACTTCTAGTACAGAATTATTTCATTTAAATATGTATTTTCAATTAGATTTTCTTTTTCTAGAAAGGATTCCTTGTGTAACTCTGGCTGTCTTGGAACTCTATAGACCAGGCTAGCCTTTAACTCAAAGATCCACCTACTTCTTCCTCCATAGTACTGGGCTTAAAGGTAGGTACCACGAAGCCTGACTGTAATTAGAAATTTTGATGGAAATATGTAAAAGTTGCGTACATTTAAACAAACTCCCAGCTGTGATAAACTGGGAAAGGTAATGTTTCATTTAGTAAACTAGGAAGTTCCTTCTTTTGTTGGAAAAAAATAATCACAGATTTGCTTTTAGCTTCCAGCCCTAGGGGGCAAACATTACCTTTAGTTCTTCTGCCAAGGCCACAAAAATCAACATGATACACAAAAGGGAAGGATAGTCCTTTCATACTCCTCCAATGGCAGCTAGGCAAACAGAGATATCTTTTAATTAGCTCTAATAACTCAAAGGAGGATGAAAGATCCCCTCCTGAGAGGAAGGATACCAACTGCTGACAGGGTGTTAGTGAGAAATCTGTTCTTTTAAAAGTCTTGCTTCATGATTTGAGGGATTTAGGAAGGATGTTAGAGGCTTCTAAGTAATATCTGAGAGGCAAGAAAAATAGATGTAATCGGACAATTTTCTTCTTGTTATACATTATTTAATTTGTGTGCTGCGGAGGCATGTGCATGCTATGGCCTACATAGAGATCAGAAAACGTGGAGATCAGAAAACGGCTTGTCAGAGTTGGTTTGCTCTTGCCTCCATGTAGGGTCCAGGGATTGAACTCCAGGTGCACTTTGCATCCAAGCACCTTTTACCCACTGAACCACTCCACTGGACCCTTGTTTTGAGTTTTTATCAAAACCTAACTTGTTTTAATGTTAGGACCTCAGTATTTATCAATAGCTCTGTTAATTTACAAGATACTGAGTCATGAAATGGTGAAGAATATTTAAAGACGTTCTGAATCATGGATGTATAAAGTTGCCCTGCAGTGGCTCACATATTTTAAAACCTTTCAGTTTGCACTATGAGGTTAAAATCAGAGACTCTACCCCTGATCTCTACTTACGTCCATTCCCATCAAGTTGCTTACAAGTTGTCAAGAGCAGAAAACAGAAAACTTGCACTCTCTACAGTAGAGCGCCCAGTTCACAATCTGTCATGGGATTGGGTCATATCATGTTAGGTATGGGACTGTGGGTTTTTGGCTCACAATTGTAACTTTCAATTTCAGCATCACGTGTCATATAAATTAAGAGGGTTAGATGATTTATTTCCTCAGAAATAATGTTAAATTAAGATTTTCACCAGAGTCTTGACAGTCTTGATAGCTACCATTTTGGCATGTCTTTTGCACATATACATTTGTGAGTACTCAGTTATGAACTTGAAGCATGCACTTGTACAATTTAAGACCTACTTTGTGGTGGTAAGCTCTTTATCAACTTGATGCAAGTGAGAGTCATCTGGGAAGAGAGAACATCAGTTGAGAAAACGCCTCCCTCAGATTGGCTTGTAGACAAACCTATGCGTCATTTTGTGTATTAAAGTTTGATGTGAAGAGAGCCAGTTCTCCGTAAGAGATACCATTTCTAAGAAAATGGTACTGGGTTTTATAAAAGCAGAACCAGTTTTAACCAGTTTTAAAAAAAACAAGATAGGAAGCAGTGTTGCTCTGCAGTCTCTGCTTCAGTTCCTGCCACCAGAGTCCTGTTTGAGTTCCTGCTCTGACCCCCATCAGTGAGGCATTGTGATGCAGAACTATAAGGCAAATAGCCCCTTTCCTCTCTGGGGTTCATTTTGGTTCTTTAATAACACTCTTGGATCCTGCCATTCCTCTTGCTGCTCTGTAGACTCTGTTGTTACAAAAAGCAGTGCATTTCTTCTTTTGCTTCAGCAAATTCAATTTTTCTTTTTGTTATAAATAGCCAAGTTTAAAATAGAAGATATACTACTTCAGTTTCAGTCCATATAGCTCTTTATAGTAATTGCTCCATGCATTTTTTTGTTTGAATAATTTGATTCTAACATTATCTAAAGCCAAAAGCTAATTCTAAGTAGAATCTTCCCAATATATTATGAATTATTTGACCCAAGGCAATGGGAAGCATCAAGTTTATTATTTTATGACTGACACAGGATTTGTGGTACACTAAAAGAAACACCACATAGACTATGATTGGTTACCATGTTAGACGCTGACTTGGTAGTGAATGGATTTATCAATATGGAGCTGTGTCCAGGGTGGAATAACTAGCAGGTACCACAAACATCAGTGAACTCCAGTGTAGGGCTATGACAACCCCATGAATCAGTAGTCATCCCTTTAAATTTCTCCAAAGGAATCCACAGAACTTTATAGAAGCCAAAGGAGTTCTAGAAAGTACCTTGAATAGCATTTAGATGTGGCAATTGCACTGTACATATCATAGTCATTTGCTTTAAAATCCTCATTAGATAATTGTAAGCATTAGATATTTATGTTAAGCAAGGACAATAACTTTTTTTTAATAGTTTTTCCTCCCCACACCCTCCATAGATTTAACAGTTCCTAAAGAATTTGCAAACAGAAAAAAAAAAAACCCAGTTCCTTCTAGGGAGCTGCAATAGGTGATGAGCATTTCAGCTATTAGCCACAAATGGGTGAAATAAATCCTCCTGCAGTGTTGAGCAAAACAAATGACCCAGGAGGAATAGCGCCTTGCAAAGCAGTTTAGGCATCATCAATCGCTATGAAAGCAAAATGAATCTTTCCTTAATTCTCACTCCAAGTGTCTTCAAAAATTTTTTCTCTTTTTTTTTTTTTTTTTTGTTCCTCAAGAATTTGAAAGCCTCTCTAATAGGTACTCTTGGGAATTTAATTTCTATAAACCATTACATAAATAGTTAGAAGTTCACTCTGTGTCTCTTTTTATTCCTGTGGTGCTTCAGCTTTGTCAGTCTTAGACGCAGTGCTTCTGGTCTGAAGTAGCTGAGGAGAAAACCAGATTGGTAACCCATTTATTTATTTAATATTGTACCCATAATGGTCTATCACTTCCGCAGAGAGAAAGCACCAGTAGATCGTGACAAATTTAAAATCAGAAGACTTTCTTTTTAGGCTTAATCATTTGTACTTGTTTGTGCCTATGTGTGTATTCAGGCACATGTGTGCAGGTTCCTAAGGAGGGCGTTGGACTCCCTAAAGCTATAGATTCAGGCAGTGTGTGCTTTAAGCAAAACCTGTGTCCTTTGCAAAGCCAGTAAGAACACAAATTTGTAGTCATTTCTCCTGCTCCCCAATACAGTGATCTTCCTAAAAACGACTTTGTAATTTAAAGAATAACGGTTCACTTGTGCTCCAATCTAGAGAAACTATTGACAATTTTCATTAACATTTAATAATGACATAAAGAAAGAGTATATTTTGGATACAAAAGAAGAAATTGTATTTTAGCCTGAAATTATACATGTTTTTGAGAAGTAAAGCAATAATAGTTTACCAATGAACACAAAAAAGATTTCTATCCTGTTTATTACTGAGATTTAAAAAGATATTGCCAATTTTTATTAATTAAAAACAATTTATTAATTAAAAACTATTTTTGACTTAGGAATTATAGAATATTGCAGTGGAAACTAACTGTGCCATGGTAAACTTTGGGTATACCTAAAGTGCTTGAGACAAGGGAAAGCATTAAAAACAGAAAATGTAGACGGTTACACTACATTTTGAAACAGTAACCTTTGGCTATACAATTAGTAATAGGGACCATTTCAAAACAAATTTGAATAAACTGTTTGTTTTTTGTTTTGTTTTGCTGGTGGTTTTTTTTTTTTTTTTGAATGAGCTTGTGGTAGCCTCTTGTCAAGTACATCATTGAGGGAGAAACTTCTATGAAATTTACATACACAGTCATGTATGGGAAACATTCCTGCACAAACTCCTGGTATTGTATAAATTGTTGTTGTTAGGGTTGATACAAGTGATCTCATTTTGTATATATATCATCACATTAATATTTTTCTATAGCATTAAAACTCTCTTAATCTTAGCATCTGAGAACATCCATAAAGGTAACAGTATACAGACTAAGCAGTATACTTTGGAATATATATGTATATACTAATATACTAATGTACACACACACACACACACACACACATATATATATATATGTACAAGTATGCGTGTGTGTGTGTGTGTGTGTGTGTGTGTGTGTGTGTGTGTGCATTCAATGACAATAAATGAGAAAAGAGGCCATGAATTGGGAGGTGCATATTGTGAGGGTTTGAAAAAGGGGAAGTAAGAGGTGTTGAAATTATACTATAATCTCGAAATTAGAAAGATCTCAAAATCTCAAAATTAAAAAAAAGACAAAGGATAGCAAATTTCACATATTTCTATATGTTTATCAGTTACTATGAAATTTTTTTCCTCCAGAAAATAGAAATGACAAACTTCAGAATATTATAAGTGAGATTAGATTGAAAACAACTGAAGCTAAATAAATAGTTTAGTGTTATTCTTGTTTACATGACCAATCTGGAAGCCAAGCAGGATTTGGGCTCGTTAGTTCTTACATAGGAGATTTCAAAATATATCTATAGGTTTTATATAAAAGCTGATTGCTGTAACAATCACTTTAAGGATTCCGCTGATAGATTTTTAAAAGGTTTATATTTTTATAAATGTGTGCATATGTGTATGTGAGCCTGTGTGCATGCTCATGTGTTTCTGTGTGGGTTTATGTGCATACAAGCACAGTGCACACAGAGGCCAGAACTCATCAGATCTCTATGATATTGAGTAGTAGGTGTTGTGAGTTGCCCAACTTGGGTGCTGGGTACCTAACTTAGGCCACTGGAATAGCAGTAAATATTCCTTTTTATTTATTTTATTTTATTTTCATTTTTATTGGATATTTTATTTATTTACATTTCAAATGTTATTCTGTTTCCCCAGTTTCCCCTTCACAAATCTCCATCCCATCCTCCCTCCCCCTGCTTCTATGAGGGTGCTCCCCTATCCACCCACCCACTCCACCTCACTGCCCTGGCATTCCCTACACTGGGGCATCAAACCTTCACAGGACTGAGGGCCTCTCCTCCCACTGATGCCAGTAAATACTCTTAACCATCAAGCCATCTCTTCAGCTTCCAAATTAATACTTAAGCTCAGTTCAAGATAGCCACACAGCTAAAAGTTTATGCCTGTTAAGTATTCATGTCTATCACTAAGAATAGTAGCCTTTTTAAATCTAGAAATCATAGTACAACTGTCCCCTTTGCTTCCTATTAAGAAATGATATTTCCTCTTTTAATCAGTTTAAGCATGGGGGCCATTATTTCAGTTGCTCATTACTAGGACAACTCATCATCGTTGTATTTGCAGGGCAATCTTAATAACGTAGTCAACACATCTTTATACTTATTTGCTATGTAATTCTGAATGTTGGAGGCATATCTCTTCATTTTAAATCTTACTTGCCCCAAGACATGTAGTGATCTGATAAAATACCTAGTATTATTGTTATTATTATTATTAATTATTATAATCATTAGTGGTGGTGGTGGTGGTGTATTTGCATTTGTATTTTCACAGTAAGGTTTAAGCAGCATTGACAGTAATCCAATCTTTTACTCAGGAATCACATGCCTTTTACTAACAATTGTGAATTTGTAGTAGGCTAGCACACAAGCTTATAAGAATAAGATTTCAGGTACTACAATTTTTAAGAAGGTTTAATTGCAAAAGGATGTCAGGAAACAGTCTTTCCAAAATATCAAAGTTTGATGAATGCTAAAAAATAATTTAATTAATACCCTGAAATTAAGTTTATTTCATAATTCCATGAACATGCCACTTAGAATTGAGAGAAATCCAGAGAACTCTACATAAAAGTAAGATTCTATGTTAGTGAGCATACGAAATGTATTTCCTTTAACAATAAATATGCCAGAAAGTTCTATTAGACAAATTATAAAAATCGACCTTATAAAGTTAGAACACAACTATTTTTCATGCCCCGTAAAAGTTGAATGCTTATTTTATCCACACAATGAAATGAAGTCCATGTTTAAACCACTTTCTGACATTTTGGGCTAAATCAAAAAAGGTCAAAGGGTAGAGCTAAGAGTTGAATCTTACAGTCGACCAATGTATAAGATTTGAGAGTGTAGGGAGAACTGTAAACTAATAAATTAAATTTTGAATTGTAGAACTTTCTATGCAAAAGCATGGCCCAAAATGCATATAAGAGACAGAAAACATGAAAGAAAATAATTTTAAATCCAAAGGGCTACGCAGAAAATTGCTTCTCTCATTCCTCCTTATGAGTTACACGTATACACAATTGACATGCACATCAATGACATGTAATAGACAACACTGTAACTTGTAATAGACAAAACGTAACTTGTTCTGTGTGTGTGGAATTTTATGCAACAAAACCCTGAATTAATATTTAGAATGAGAAGATTTTGTGCTTAATGTTTTACAATATGATAGCTGAGAAAATACCTATGTCATATGAAACAAAGATACAAGGGAACTCTCAACAATATCATTTGATTACTGTTTTCAGAGGTTTTTAATTCAAGACTTGTAGAAGCAAATTGATACTAACCACGAATGTGAAAATGTCCACAAGATCTTACATGTGGCACTGAGCAAAGGACATGCTTAAATGGATTAGGCTTCACTCACAAGAGTAGGTATGAAAAAGTTAGTAATTCCTGCCTTGGGTAGATGTTTAGAATCTTGGAGTAAGAGGAGTTGGGATGTCCACCCAAGTGGGATTAGTTCAGGTACCCAGATTCAGAAATCCTGATTGTGATACCTCTGTGCTATGAGTGCCCTGTGGTTCCCCCTACAAATGTAAAATTACCATTTGCATAGTAGAAATCTACAGTTCCAAATACTGTGCCAATGTAGAGAGCAGTACCAATACAGAAAGTAAATACATGCCAGTTCACGTATAAGGGCTACACTAAATCTGAATACCATGCAACAAGGTGCAAAGAGAAGCCAGTACCAAAATTTGCACAAAATTAGAGAGAATTACTATAAGGGACTCATTTTAAAAAACAAATATCCTTTAAATATTAACAACTGCAAAGGAAGAACATGTAAGCACAAATTTCTTCCAGAAAACAAAGAACACATATTTAGAGGCTTTTATCTGCCTATAACCCCAGCTCAGGAGATCGTCTGTTGGCATGTGCAGACACCAGAGCATACATGAATACATAGGCACGTGCACACACAAACATACACACACACACACACACACACACACACACACACACACACACAGGTGCATGCACAGCTAAATTCAAACAAATATTTAAATCAATCAAGAGTTGATGAAGATAAATATAACAACCATACACTTAAACATAATAAGAAGCTTTCAAATGAGCATCCATTCATTTTAACATCACTGTGGTAACAAATACCAGCACATTGATCCCACGGGCTAAGAACGTTCTTTCAGCAGCAATAGGAAACACCCAACCTCCTGAAGTATTGTTTTCTAAAGTCTGAGAGAAACTCATGCCCAACCTTGAATTTTACAGGCTCATAAACTATCACTGTCAAGTGTGCTTTAAACTCAGTGTTGCTTACAGACCCCAGAAGCCTGAGCTCTAAGACAATGCTCCCAGATTAACCGAGGGAAAGCTTATATAGGGAAATGGAAGAACATGGGGAGGGCTGTGATGTCACAAGTCACAAAATGGTTAAACTAATGATGGATTATGAGTGAGGGATAGGCGTTAATTTGTGTGCACCCTTAAAAGAAGAACTTAAAGATGGGAGGATTTAATTTGGATGGCATTTGGAGAGTACATTCCACAACAGTGGGAAAGGCATCATGGGAAAAGCATGGAGTAGCTTGTATCTGTATCAATTTATCTGTCTGTAGTCAATGAGCAGAGGGAAAGATATACTACCAATCAGTACTGTTTCTTCTTTCATTCTGTTTAGTTATGTTGCTTCCCACATTTCATGGAAGGTATACACATTTCTGTTAAACCTCTGTAGAAACCCCTTACAGAAATGTACAGAGCTGTGTCGTCTAGGTGATTTAAACCCTGTCAGATAACAGTCAAGTTAAACCAACACAGACGTTAGCAAATGCAAGCCCAGGTCTGAGGTGCTCTGTTGTAGACAATGGATTAGGCTGCCAAGACATAATGTCAAACATTCTTGAGCTATTCAATTGTTTCAGGTTTCTAGTCAAATTTTACTTTCTAACTACTACTTTATGAATAGAAGTATCTGAGAGAAAACAGCCACGCGGATTACAGAAAGGCATCTACTACTAAACAACTTATTGATCTTTGGAGATACAGTAATGCTCGAGAGATATGATGGATAGGTTAGGATGCTCCTTTTGTTTTGAAAAAGAAGGAGCCCTATTAACAAAACTAGGAACAGGGTACTGTGTAATATACAATTTTAGATGCTCTGGTGTTAACATCAAATAAGTCAATATATTATATAACTGGTCACACAGTATTGTTCAGATAGTGCTGAGTTCCCATTAGACAGCATAAGCATGTGTGGGTATGGGAATTCCATAATTAGCTGAAGACATGGCATAAAGAGACTCCATATAAACAGGGACATTTACTATGTGGCCATCTAATTCAATTCTTTTAAAAAATTATATCTTTATTTATGTTTTGTATGAATATTTTGCCTATGTATGTCTGTTTGCCATGTGTGTACCTGGTCCAAGCAGAGGTCAGAAGAGGTTATAAGATACCCTTAAGTATGTATTATAGGTTGCTGTAGACCACTGTGTATGTGTAGGGAATCAAACCCAGATCCTCTGTAAGAGCAGCCAGAACTTTTAACCACTGAGCCATGTCTCCAGTATTGCACCCCCCTCTCTGCTCTTTAGTTCCTATGATGCTTTATTACTGACAGAACTCATACCAACACACTGAGCTTTTCCTTAGTATAAGGTTTCTAATGGTGAGATAGGTAAAGGGTAGGTAAAGGGACTTGCAGCCAAACCTGATAGGTTGCATTGGAATGCACAGGTTAGAAAGAGAGAGTAATAACTTTAGGGTGTTGACCTCTAAGGTCCACAAATTGCACACACACACACACACACACACACACACACACACACACACACACACGCGCGCGCGCGCGCGCGCGCGCACACACACACACACATACACACACACAAACACACACTGTATGAAAATAAGTAAATGCTAGACAATACTTCTATAATATCCTTGATGTCATTAGATGAGATCAATCATTCACTTTGTCTGGTGAACATTGTTTGGAACGTCTGTGCCACTGAACCAAAGCTCCCAGAATCCTCTTTTGTGAGATCATGGGGGAACCAACACTAATCAGGTTAGTATCTCTGTGGTCTATAAAGTCGTATCAACCTGTGTGAGTTTCCAATATTTTAAAACAACAGAAAGTAAGAAAGGATTAAAATACTACTTTGGAGAATCATGGAGAGAAGCCAGCTCACAAAGACTGTATTAGTAACATTTTACTCCTATCATATACATCTGAAAATTAATAGACATAAACTAAAAGCAGGAAAACCTGTAAAGTTATGTTGATTACTAAGTGCTCTTGATACACAGGATATCTTTGCTGGAAAATGTAACAAATTTCTCAAGTCTGGGTGACTACACGGGGGGAGGTGGAGTTAAGAGAAAATAGCTCTAATAATAGACTCTACTATTAAATGTACAGAGATACTAATGATTGAGGCCAAGCTTCCTGACGATTTTCCTGGATGAGGCATAACATTGAAACATAGCTGCAGAAAACAAGATCGTATTTTTTTTTGTATCAGAGAGTTATTGGCCCATGATTTATACCTCAGAGAATTGTTTCCTTAGGGTACACACTCCTGAAGATGCCTACTTAGAACCTGATAGTGTGTGTAGATCCAGGAAACAAAGACCATGTGTTAATCCTGGCCTCTCCACTCTGAGAGAAATGCTGGTCTTAGCCAATACATAAGGAGCCAGAACTAAGGAAAAGAGTGGGGTCCAGGTCTTCTGAATGTTTATGCAGAATGAGACAGCTTTTGGTTGGCTTCCTTATAGTCCCTTATTTCAAAGCAAATAAAATTTTAATCAAACTAATTTTCCTCATTCTGATTCTATCCTCCCTGGTCAATGATCAGTTTATCAAGTCAATCAAATGAACTTCAAATATTTATGAAAATTTTGACAGCAATTTCTTGGGAGGAGTACCATATTCAGATTTATTTATTTATTTATTTATTTATTTATTTATTTATTTATTTTTGTATTTATATTTATGTTCTCATGTAGTTTAAATACAAAGACCAAAGAGTATTGGTTTAAAATACATGGCTATGCTCTAAATCTTATTCTCACTATGGATTTGATGATTTAACTAATTTTTAAAAACTTTAGTGTTTAGATGATTTACTTTATCATAATTTAGTCCTATGGCTAAGATCTCACCTATGGACTATAAGACCTTGAAGTGATGTTACCAAACTGAGATAACATACCAGAGACATACCAGAGACAAGCCAGTCTTCCTTGAGATCACACTGTCCCACTTGCTCTCTTACTCTACTAGCATTTAATTTATTTCTTGGCAGGGTTTCTCTTTATAGATCCATCTGGCCTCAAGTTCACAACCCTGCTGACTTTAGTAGCCAAACCCTGAGGTTATTTGAATGTGCACCATGTTTGGCCCATTCTATTAATTTATGCAATTCATATTTAAGCAAAGACAAACCCATAAAGTCATTGTTAAGTATATAAGGTTAGTGATTTAAATAGAGAAAATTAAAGCATCATTTATATACTCCTTGGAACATATTGCATTTGTTATCTTATGGAATTTGTTCTGATTCATATTTACAGCTTCATGCATTAGTTACCAAGGCTACATCATCAACCCAACAGAAAATATCTGAATTTTTTAAAACAGATATACAGTGTCTGCCTGGGATCCATATGTGAGGTTTATGTAAAACTGTTGTCCGATCTATGTTGGAATCTGCTTATGTGCTGATCAAATATAAAGAATTAACTACAAATATGCATACATGGAAACACAACAGGAACAATGACCATAGGGGACTAGAAAGATGTTCAGTGGATGAGAATGTGTTTTGTTTCTACAGAGGACTATGTTCTATACCTGTCACCCATGTTAGATGGTTCATAGTTGCCTGTAACTAGCTCTAGGGTCCCCAACACTTTTGGCCTTCAAGGCACCTACTCTCACATGTTGTGGCAGTTCGAATTAGAACTTTCCCTCAAAATATCTGGTATTTGAACATTTGGTGCCCACTTGGTATGGCTGTTTGGGAAAGGTTAGGTGATACAGCCTTGCTCTGGAAGTAGATCACCAGAGGTGGGATTTTAATGTAAAATACCTTGCTACATACAGTTTGCTATGTAGTCTTGGAGATTGCAGTTCAAAGTATGAGCTCTTTGCTTCCCTGTTCCTGATGGTATACCTGTCACTTGCTGCCATGCTTCCCTGTCCTTGATAGACTATTATCTCTCTAGAACTGTCAGACAAAATAAATGTTTCTTTTTGTAACTTGTTTTGGTCATGGTGTGTTATCACAGGACCACAATTTGTACATAATCACATACTCCTACCCTCCCACACACTCACTCACATGCATTTAAAATAATTTTGAAAAAAAAAACAATTATAATGATAACAGTAGCCAACTGTAAAGCCCAGAACTTGAGAAGGAGAAACAGGAGTCTGTATTTGGCAGGAGACTGCCTGGAGGTTTCTGTTTGCTTTGAATTTTGACATCCATGGGTATGTGGATCTCCTTGTAGGAAAATTTAGGATGGAAGAATGGCAATAGTTTCTACAATTTCCATTTCCCTTTCACCATTTTTCTTCTTTCTTCTTTTCCATCAAGGAAAAGTTAAGCATCTATTGGTCCATTCTGACTTACAACTCCTTGCAAATCCTTTCCACTTAAGCTGCTAAAAGAATCAATAAATCATCATAATTAAATCAGAATCGTAAAGAATATTACTCAATAGCAGAAAACTTGTAACTACCAGCCTTAATGCATGTTTTCTTTTCATTTCCCATCTAGGGAGAAGATGTAATCCTCAAATGAGCAGTTCCAGAAAATATCTTGATGGAATCTCAAGATGTAGTTGAGTAACTGGCAAGGATAGTAATGGTGGTATGCTTCATGGTCTCTGGGGACCAATCATGGAGTCATAAAAACCACAGCAATCCAGGAAAGAGTACGCCAAAGGAAGAGAGAAGCAGTTGACGCAATTACAAAGACACTGTGTGGTGTGATACAGAAACTTACTCAGATATTCATAAAATCAGCACGTAGTTTGCCTAGGCATGGTCAGGTAGATCGTCACTGTCTTAAGTCATGAAAGCAAATGAAGGATATTAGAAATTGTCCTGCCTTTTCTACCTTTCAGAATTTAAAATTAGAATCAGTAACATTGTGAATATGGAAGAAATCTGCATAGATTAGCCAAATTGAATTTCCTTCACCTAGCTAATACTGAGTTCAATTTTGTCATTCACAGCATACCACTTAGAATTTCCATATATACTGATTTTCCATTTGTCTCCGTATCTCAAATAATAAATCATAAGGAATGGTGGCATAATCTGGTTTTCAGACTTTGTGTGTGTATTTATATGCATGCATGTATGTTGCATGAATGTACGCATGTGAGTGGGGTGTCAGATATTAACATTGTCTTTCTTAGTCTCTCTCCAACTTAGTTTGTGACTGGCTCTCTCATGACTCTTCCAGTAACCTGACTAGAAGAGACTCTTCTTTTTCTTTCTCTCAGTGCTGCGGTTTCGGACACAGAGTGCTATGCTCAGCTTTTATCTGGATGCTGGGCTCTGACATCAGGTCCTTATGCCTGCACACCCAGCACTTTACTGACTCCCCAGCAATGAAGATTCCCAAACTTTCAAAAACTGCACCCACACAGCATTTTTAGATAGTTCCTATTGTACCTTAGAACTAAGTTGTTACAGTTTAACAGTGTATAAGCCGAGGTGTGACAGCCCAATAAACTATGAAAAGAACTAAATGGGCACTGATAATAGCTTCTTTCAGCAAGGAAACTGTAGAGTAGATCACTCTCCTTTACTGAAGGTAGACTGAAAGCTATAACCTGCATGATCTTCTTGTCTTCTTAGCCTCATTTAACTTGATGCATGGACAAAACTCTCAGACAATAGCTGGGATGGAGAGAGACAAGAAGAGTGAACCCACAGGTGGAGAAGCATGACCCTGAATCAAAAGCAAGAATGAGGTTGCGGCGGCAGCTGGAGCCTGGTGGCATGCTAAGTCCTCATTAGGGAGCAATTTCCTCCTCAGGACTGAATGTACAGTCCATCTCCCTCTCTGCCTTAAAGACTTTCTAGGCACAGTAAAGTGATACTAATTGTGTGGTCTTCCCTCTGACAAAGCTGCTGACATTTCAGATTCTGAAGACATCTGTAAAGGATGGGCTGGGAAAGGCAGTCATTGTATGCAGATCTGCTGGGAAAAGGCTGCACATTTCTGTTCTTACTCACGGTGGTCTTGTCTTGGATAGATTTGGACAGAATTCATGCCTAAGAATCCTGCAATTTTTAATACTGGTAAATGTCTAGAGGAAAAGCAGACTGCAAATGTTCAGAATAACCGTGTGTGTGTGTGTGTGTGTGTGTGTGTGTGTGTGTGTGTGTGTGTGTGTGTGTGTGTGTGTGCATATGTGTGTTTTTACCTGGGTAGCCAAAGATCATGGTCAAAGGTCAAGCTTGGGTCATTCCTTAAGCACTATCTGCATTTTTTATTTCATAAGATTATTTTTTGCTTGCCAAACCCTCCACATAAAGTTGAGTCTGGCTGGCCAGCGAGTTCTAGGGGTCCTCCTTTCTCCACCTCCATACACAGTTTTTGGATATCAAATCTGTATCAGCAATTTCCACTAAAAAATAAGTCCTAGATATCAAACTCAGATTCGTGTGTTTGTGAGCCAAGCACTTCAGTGACAGAGCCACCTTCTAAGGTCAGAGTTGGGCTTTTTCTTTGTTTGTTTTGTTTTGTTTTTGTAGAAGGAGGTGTTATAGATAAGAATAGACAAAATAACATTTACTAGAATATACATATATAATGCATACATACACACACACACACACACATATGTATATATAAACGCTTCTTGGGTTGGGTTGCCTTGGAAACCTGCAGGTCATAAGGTTGTCAGAATAACCAAAATCATTTTCTCCATTCTTCCGTCTTCCTCCTGTTTTCCTCTTCTCCTCTGTCCTTTTCTATAGATTCTCATACCTTGCTAGAAAACTTCCATTGTCATTTTTATCTCAGTATTCTCTCTCTCAGTCACACTGTCCTTCCTGTCCCCATGTTCCTTCTCATGTTCTACCTGATGTCAATCTAAGTCCATCCATGTTGGCAAGGGATAAAATCATCTTATAGGAATACCCTGATTCTTTTTTTAAATGTCCTTTTTATTGGATATTTTTATATTTATTTACATTTCAAATGTTATCCCGTTTATTGGTTCCCCATCCATAACCCTCCTATCACATCTCCTCTGCCCCTTCTTCTATGAGGGTGTTCCCCTCCCCATGCTCCCACCCCTTCCCACCTCCATGCCCTGACATTCCCCTACCCTGGGGTGTCGAGCCTTGGCAGGACCAAATACTTCTCTTCCCATTGGTGCCTCACAAGGCCATACTCGGCCACATATGCTGCTGGAGCCATGGGCCTTTCCATGTGTACTCTTCGAATGGTGGTTTTTTCATGGGCGCTCTGGATTGGTTGATACTGTTATTCTTATGGGGTTGCAAACTCCTTCAGCTGCTTCAATCCTTTCTCTAACTCCTCCAATGGGAACCACATTCTCAGTTCAATGGTTGACTGCGAGAGTCTGCCTCTGTATTTGTCATGTTCTGGCAGACACTTTCAGAAAACAGCTATATCAGGCTCCTGTCAGCATGTACCTCTTGGCATCCCCAATAGTAACTGGGTTGTGTGGCTGTCTGTATATAAGCTGGATCCTCAGGTTGGGTTGTCTCTGGGCGGCCATTCCTTCAGTCTTTGCTCCAACCTTTGTCTCTGTAATTGCTCCTATGAATATTTTTCCCCCTTCTAAGGACTGAAGCCTGTGCACTTTGGTCATCCTTCTTCTTGAGCTTCAGGTGGTCTGTGGATTGTATCTTGGGTAATATGAGCTTTTGGGCTAATATTGACTTATTAGTGAGTGCATATCAGGTGTGGCTTTTTTGTGATTGGATACCCTAATTCTTATTTGCTCATAATCCATTGGTTCTTAGGAAGATACTACTCCTTCCTAACACACTAAGAAATAAAAAGAAATATATTAGGGTTTGCTGGGCATGTTCATATTTATGATTCTAAGACTAAGATATGCAGAGGACCAGAAGACAAAGAGGAGATGAGTTTCTGTGTTTTCTACTGTACAATGTGTATAGTGTTAAGAAAAACACTGAATATCTTTATGTACTGCACAAATATTTTTAAAAGATCAGAAAGATGACAACCATGCATCTAAAACCATCTATGATACATGAGCTGAATAATCAGTCTTATTCTCAAATAATGTATTTATTATGTTATGACTCTAAACTACGTATCTCAGTGCGTGTACATGTGTGTTACGTGTGTGCATAATTATGCATGTGAGTACAAGATCATATGTACTACAGAGCATGTGCTGAGATCTTAGATATCATTGGGTGCCCATTCTCACCTGGAAGTCTCTTTGTTTGTTGTTGTTTTTGTTGTTGCAAATATCACAGCAGTTCTTTCCTGATATTTTTTAGGCATTTACGTGTCTCCCATACCTATCTCAGTATAGGAACATTACATTTACAAGTTCCTGCTAACACGACAGACTTTGTATAGGTTTTTGAAATTCAAACTTGGTACTTTTGCTTGTTAGGCAAGTGCTATATTCAATGGGCCAGCTCTTTAGTCCCTAAATCAGCACTGAGGTCTGAGAAAGTGCTATCTGCAATGAACTTTTCCATGACCGCCAAAAGGGCAACAGAGTTGTAGTCACAGTTTGTACAGTTGGCTGGCACACTAGGGAATAGCACAGCTGTTAAACCTGTCTTAGGGAGACAGAATGAAGCCAGGTATTTGCAATATGCTTAGAGTGGTCAGTGGAAAAGAACTGCTTTAAACTGTTGATTCTGCTTCACAGGGAATTCTGGAATAGAACATTGTCTCTTTTACTAATTATGCTTCTGAATAGGAGCTGCTGTGTTTGGCTTCATCACCTACACCATCTACAAAAGACACAGCAGAGGTTAAGTGACTTTGACCTCTCTCCGAGATAGCTTTCCTATAGCTTCATCGTCCCTTTAATGAATTGTGAATCCTCTCTTGCAGTATTCCCATTAAATTACAAAGAGGCTAATCTCTGCTCCACCAAACTGAAATATGGAAAGAAATTGCAAGTCATGACAATCTACACAAGGGTGGAATCCTATTTCATCGTCAAGTTCTTACCATGTTTGGCCAGTTATTCCAGCAAGAGAAGCAAAGGGCGAAGAAAACAAATGAAACTTTCCAGTGTGGTACTGCGCTAATGTAACAGAACACCAGTCATCATGTTTTTGTCTGCCTGCGAATCAATGTGAGTGGGTCACAACACTAACTTGCTCATCCCACAATTCTTAGCGAAAGCTATTAAGCACAGAATCTGATTCTGATATTCCTTTATAGTTGTGTAATTTGTGATATTGTTGTAAAAAATTTTTAATCTTTCTTTTTTTTAAAAAAAAGCATCAGAAATTCCCAGGAAGCCTGACTCAGGTTACTCAACACTTTAAAAATGAAACAGTTTTGTTTACCAACCAGCAGCACCTTGGACTGTTTGACTTCTTGGCTGAGATGATACTGGTGAAGCTTCTGCTGTTTTGCCATGAGCAAATAATGTAAGGTTGAAAGGGATTAAATGAAGTGAGTGTTGGGAATACAGAGCCTACCAGCTGTCCATTTGAGTAACATCTGGATAGCAGGCCAAACAATAGTCTTTCTAACTGATTCCTGCTGGTTATATAGAAAACGCTTTCATCAGTGTCAAATAATTTACATTAACTTAACCAATATATATCTTCTGTCTAGACCATTGTGAACTTTTCCAGGTATACAGTTTTTATTACTGTTTTCCAGGCCTGAAAGCAATGGCAAGGTGCTGGCAATGCCTTCCTGATGGGTTGCTTCTATGTTTTGTAGAATTCGGTGGTTCTGCTTGGGTAAGCATTTCCTGTATAGCCCTTCACTGTGTCTCGCCATACTGGAGCCATGAAGAAGGAAATTTATGTTGAAACCCAGCTAAACTGTTTTTGCTGACATCCCTCTGTCATGTTTCATTCATACACTGTGAAACCCTGGAGCCCGAGGACCACTTGAGATTCAAACGCAAATGCAGAGAGCACACCCTCATGAGTCTTGGCACCAGTGATAAACTTTGTCAAAACTGATTTGGCACTGAAGCATCAAATGTTTGCAGCACTCAGCACTTGGAAAAAGCTGACACCATTCTTAGATGACTCATGGGACAACCCAAAGGAAAAATGTCAGATGCAGTGACTTCTCTCAGGAACTGTGTGATTTCAACCCTGAAATCTCTAAGTGATCAGATTCCTTATTTTTTCCACTGACTTTTCTTGAGCAGGGGAGGGGAGGCTCTCCAGTCTCCCTTGGAACTTGATCATGCATTTTGGAATCACTAGCGATTTGAATTTCAAAGAAGATTAAAGACATGATTCATCTCTCTTAAAAATTGTAATTGTATAAATGACATCTTTCAAAGCATTCTACTGACACATTAAATAGTAGCAAGCACATTTTACAGCACCAAAAGGTATGGTTCTTTCATACTTGCAAATAAAAGCATAACTGATTATCTGCCATCTCTCTATGATTCAGACTAAAGCCAAGACTCCTAATCTTTTTGTTTCAGATATCAAATTTAAGGCTCCCTCTAGGACTTTCTTAACTGTCTACCACTACTCTATTTCTATGGTCACAGTCAACTATATGTACCACATTTTCTGATTCAAACTGATAAACAGAAATTATTTGCTCTTTAAGAAAAACTTTGTTATCAATAAAGCCATGAGTTTTATTAGGATGTAAATATACTGTCTGAATAATATGGAAAAGAAATGATGCTGTCCACATCCAGTAAAGACTTCTTAGGCACTATTTCTTTCTCCTTTATTTTGTCTTGAACAATTTCTCATCATTTTCTCTTCTTAAACACAAAATTTATCAGCACAGAGAATGTATTAGCTAGTTTTAACTATCACCTATACATATATGGAGTCATGATAAGGGAGTCAGCACTTAGGAGTTGCACAGATCACATCAGTCTATGAGTATATCAGTGGAGGATTATCTTGATTGTCAATGGATGTAGGATTTCCCCGCCTACAATGGGTAGCATCATTCCCTGGGCAGGTGGACTGGATTATAGAAGGAAGCTAGCAAAGTACAAGCCTGAACAAGCAAGCCACTATGCAGTGTCTTCCATGGTTCTTGCCTTACCCCATTCGCTCTGAAGTGAGTTTCCTGGGCAGAACTTAGAATGTCTATAGTAGCAATCGGTCCTGTTTCTGGTTCCTGCCTTCGCATTCCTTCTCTGACTTCTCTAGAGGATAGACTGGGATCTGGGATGTGACTCAAATCAGCTTTTTTTATCTCTATGTTGCTTTTGCCCACACTGTTTTACTACAGCAACTTTAGAAATGAAAATTGAATGGGACCTCTTCTTGAGAAAGTGTTCATTTTATTTCTCCAGTGACAAGTCAAAATTGTATATATGCATAATTTAGCACAGAATGTTTAGATTATTGTATACATCATAGAAAGGATACATCAAGCTTGTTAACACAAGCATCAACTCATATTATGGTTATTTTTTTAATTTAATTTTTTTAACTTATTCACTTTACATTCTGCTCTCTGTCCCTCTCCCAGTCACTCCCTTTCACAATCCTTCTCCCATCCCTCTCTCCCCTTCTCCTCTGAGTGGGTGGGGGCCTTCTGCTTGTCCCCCCACCTTGGCACTTCAAGTCTCTGTGAGGCTAGGTGCTTCTTCTTATGGTTACTAGTTTTAATAAAAACTTTTGAAATGTACAGTCTTAGTGAATAATAATCACTTTGATAAAGAGGAAGTCTCTTGTATTTATTCCCACCAACTAATGTAAACTTTATATCCTTTGTTTTCTGTTGTTTTACTTTCCAAAATCCCTGTCTCTACTGACCATTATTTATTTCTTCTTCTGACTTCAATTTTTGAGCAATCTACATATAAGTAATGTCTTCCCTTGCCTGGGTTATATCATGTCACTCAACATATATCTTAGGAGTCCCTTCATATTTAAAGGAGGAATAATATGTGTGTGTGTGTGTGTTCATGTGTGTATGTGTGTGTGTGTGTGTGTGTGTGTGTGTGTGTGTGTGTGTGTGTGTGTGTGTGTGTGTGTGTGTGTGTGTGCATGTGTGTGTATGTGTGTGTGTGTGTGTGTGTGCATGTGTATGTGTGTATATGTGTGTGTATGCATGTGTGTGTATGTGTGTATGTGTGTATGTGTATGTGTGTGTGTGTGTGTGTGTGTGTGTCTATCATATTTTCTTTGCCCATTTTTTTTTCTGGCAATGGTCACAGGTATATTTACTTCCTTGTCACTGAGAGCAGCATTGCAACAGACATAACAACACTGTTATCTCTGTGACAGGAGGTGTGTCACTATGGATATGGGCTTTAATTCCCTTGTTTTAGCTGCCTGAAAGCCAGTCTTCTCCTAGTGGTCTTCAGATGAAGATGTAGGACTCTCACCTCTTCCTGTACCATGTCTGCCTGAAGACTACCATGCTCCCACCTTGATGATAATTTACTGAACCTGTGAACCAGCCCCAAGTAAATGTTGTCCTTATAAATGTTGCCTTGGTCACGGTGTCTGTTCATAGCAGTACAATGCTAACTAAGACAATCAGTTAACTAGCCTTAAGTGTTAGTAGTTTTCACACTGAATGAAAGTGGGAGTTAAGGGATGCATGCTTGCAGTCACATGTTACATAAATATTGGGAATTTCTAAAGGAAGCTATTCAGGGTTTTATCTCTGTCTTTAATGCTGTACCTGGTCCCTGCGAAGCTCAGCTATAGTTGTAAATATGGAGCTGTGGGACAATGAACCATGAAAGGTTACCTGGTCCTCATTTAAGCCCTAAAGACCCCAAGGGATGGTAGGAACTTCACCTGCTTCCAAGCACCAGAGCCTTGTCACTAGCCACAGCCCTCAATAGATTTGTGGCCATCAGTCATGTAAGGGCAAACCCCCAAGCCCATCTACATGTCTATGACATATCCCTAACATTTCAGATCAAGACAATATGAAAGGAGATGTGACCTGTGGTCATGTATGCTCATGACAGAGATCTCCATGCTAATGAGGTACCTAGAGACATGGAGGGCATAGCCAGTAAGCTTTCCTACCCAGACATTTCTCTCTGCAAAAGGTATTTAACTTCAGGCCCATCCTAAGAGGTGGGGTGTGGTTTTACACATTCACTTCCCATCATGGCATATTTCTTTTGATCAAGATTGACCACCATGGGGAGACATGGCAAAGGCCTTTGCCTATAGAGCCATGTCTAGTCTCTCACCTCTCTGTGCTCCCAGCCACTATCGCCAGATCACCACCAAGTCTGCCACCATCAAGCTACGGACAGTCATCATGGGACCAGACTAAGCTCCTCTTCCCTCTGCCCCCCAGGCCCTGGGCTAAACCCAGCCTGCTGGCCCAGACTCCATTCTCAGGTCTTCTGCAACTTCCAGGCACACTTGGGTGTACAAGAATCTGGGAACTCCACAGCGCCAGCCTCTTTGAAGCCCAGGGACTCCGGAACCATCTCCAGCTTACCAAATCTCAGACTACTTTCCAACCCCAGAGAGGTGTCCCTGTCTTCCCTACAGCCCAACACTCCCTGTGTCCAGTCTCCTCAACACTCCCTGTGTCCAGTCACCCCAAGTAGGAGTGCTCTGTGGGGGAGCAGACATGGGACCCACAATCCTACCTATATCTAGTGCCTAGGATTTAATTTCTGTCTTTCGTTTTACATACATGGTCTCTGTGATGAAGGTGAGCCATAGTTGTAACTGTGGAGCAGATGCTTTGATGGGTGAAACTAGAAGAGAAGTGAGAGGCAGAAGGGAAAAGTGCAGCCTACATGTGTTCAAACCTTTTCTAGTCTGTATGTCTTGACCCCAAACTGAGGCTGATGCCCTTTACCATGGATCTAGCTTTCCCTGTGATGTAGAACAGGCAGATACCAAAGGAAGAGACCTGTTTGAGTTGAGGGAGCATCATAGAGATCTGACAGAGCAATCCATCATGTGCCAGCTGCCAGTTTCCAGTCCTGCCCCAAATCTATACATTTCAAATTTTATTGTTTTTGAATCGTGTGTGCAGGTGAATACAGGTGCCCCTAGAGGGCAGAAGATGACATCAGATCTCCTGAAGTTAGAGTTACAGGACTGTCAGGCAGTCAAAACTCAGGTTCTCTGCAAGAGTAGACACTGAGATATTTCTCCAGCCCCTGTATCAAATTTCAAACAATGAAATATGGACTTTGTTTTCCTTCTGCCTTCCACATTTTGAAAAGAAAAAAAAAGCGTTCTTAGTGGCCAGTGCAAACCCCAAACCATATGGGAAATGAATCTTGGGAAATATAACTTCAGCTTAGCTAGACTGATGCAATGTAACCGCTCCATAAACAGATAGTGAAGCTTACTTGGGGATTTTCAAGTCCTGTCAAACTTGGAATTATCCTTCAGAAATATTGTCTCAATATTACAACACAGGGGACTGGAACAGATGTTCCAATGAAGCTTGCTGTACTGCATAACCCAGTTTTACACTGGGAAATTAATGCCTACTCAGATTGTATTGGTGTCTTTCTTTCTTCCTGTAGTTCCTTCTTCCTTTATAAGCAAAGCTGTAGACAGCAACATAACATCGTTTAACAACTAGGATGTTAAGGGATAAAAATAATCACACCTGCAAGGTCTAGGTAGGTTTGACGAATGTTAGTTGGGCATGAAGCCAAATTTGTCCTGTAGTTTTTGTTTTGTTTTGTTTGAAAGAAAAGCACCACAGCTTTTATAACTAGAAATGGCCTTTCAAACACCAAAACTCCGTCTCCAAAGAAGGGAAGCTACATTGGGTAGCTTCCAAAATCTTAACTATGTAACAGTTCAGGCAAACCAGGAATCTGTTCTCCAAGAGCTAATAAAATATAACTCAAACTAAGTAAGAAAAGCTGGAGAGATGTTTCCTCACTTAAGAACACTTGTTCTTGCAGAGGACTGGACTCTACTTGCCCACATCCAGATGATTGCTCGCTACCATATATAATTCCATTTCCTGCATCTCCAATGACTTCTCCTGACCTCAGGAGGTACCAGCATGCATATAGAACACATACATACATGCAGATAAAGCACTCATGCACATAAAACAATAAATCTAAAGAGATGATTACTAATTCAACAAAAGAATATTTGTAATCCTTTCACTATCAATGAATTACCTCTGTAAAGAGTAGCTGGCATTAAGCAGCTAGAAAGTTTGTGATATATCCTACTGAAGAAAGTAAAAGTGTTGGAATGCTTTTTTTTCAAATTGCCAAATGATTATAAAGGACATAGCCCTAGTAGTATGAATGTATAAATAATGCAATGAATGAATGACTGAATGGATAAATGACTATCTCCTCATTCTCCATAGTTCTCATATTTTTCTCACTGTGTTCAAAGCTTTTCCTTTGAAAGTGACTGCTATACAATGGTCTTCAATCAATCAACTTCAGGTTGGACCTGAACCAGAAGAGTGAGACAACAGAGGCAGGTAGGGGGCCAAGGTAGATACGGACCTTGCCTCTGGTTTGTTTCTCCAGTTTCAACTGGTTGTCTGCACAGAGAAGCTATGGCGGTGTCACCTGTATAAGCACCTGCCTGTTTCTTTTCTAGCAGCAGAGAAGGGGTGTCGCTGTCCAGCCACCTTGCTTGGAAGATCCAGCCTGAGGTAAATGTAGCCATTAAATGAGCATCACAGAGGTGAATGGAAGTAGAGAGGACAAGGCCAGATCAAAGTGAAGTAAAAACCACTGAGTAAAAACGTTTAAAGACACTTGCTGCCAAGACTGATGACACAAATTCAATCCCTGTTGCCCACAGGATGCAAGGAGAAGCTTTTTCTTCTCAGGTCTACACACAACATACTGATCTGTGCCATATATTCTTGCCTGTGAATGTGTACACAAAGACACATACACAAGCACATACACACACGCACATGCACATGTGCACGCACATGCTTAGGCACAGGCACATGCACATGCACACGAACACACATAGAGAAAGAGAGCAGGGGAAGAAGAGAGGGAGGGGGAGAGGAAGGGGAGAGAGAGAGGTGGGGGGAGGGGGAGAGGAGAGGAGGGGGGAGGGGGAGAGTGAGAGGTACAGGGGAGGGAGAGGTACAGGGAGGGGGGGGGGGAGAGGGAGAGGGAGAAGGAGAGGGAGAGGAGAGGGAGAGGGAGAGGAGAGGAGAGGGAGAGGGAGAGGGAGAGGAGAGGGAGGGAGAGGGAGAGAGACTTTAGCCAAAGCAGAATGAACCACATGAACCTTCGCTTCCCCTGAAGGATAATCTGCAAGGCTAGTTGAGTGATTAGAACTTTTGTGGCTGCGGAGAGTTTGGAAAATGGCAAGTCTAAAGCCAAATTCTCTTGGACCATTTTTAGTCCTCTCAAATAGCTGTTTATTATCCTCCTCTGCTTGTGACCTAACATCTTTGCAACTATTAATTAAATTATACAAATTATCAGCAACATGCAAACTCAAAGAATTTGAACCAAAAACACCCCAGGTACCCTGCTTCTCTGAAGCATATGTACTTAAGATTTCTATCAATGTTTTTGTTATTTGACTGTAGAGACCTTATAAGATTGTTAAACACATCAGACTGTAGTAGATTTCGTGATCTATTTGGTTCAGGGGCATAGCTGTGTTAGTATGTGCAGTAGTGACACATCTTTTTCAAATGAAGAGGGCAAGTCAGCATAAGAAGGGCTTTGCAAGTGTCCTGCTGGCTTCCAGAAACCTAGTCAGTAAGGCTAGTGGGTCACACCAGCTTCAGAAGGTTCCTCATGGACCACAACCAGACAAAACCAGAACCAGGGACCATCCAGCTCTTTCCAAAGATGCTGAGTTGCCTCTCTCCATTTAGGCTCTTTCTGAAGAAAGGCAGTACATTCTGCCTCTGAAAATGCAAATGCACATTCCCCTACAGAGGTCCCTGCTCAGATGATAAATAGAGGCCTTGAAGTGTTTCCTCCGGCGAATTCCATATTAGAATTACACTTTCTATTTCTGGGATCTCCACTTTCTCACCTAGCGCCTCGTTCAACATTTGCTGCCTCTGGCTGCAGAAAGTGATTAGGAAGCAAGGCCAATTGGAGATCCAAAATGATAGTTTATTGACTTTTTTTTTTTTTTTAATAAACAAGAAGTAGCCAGCAGAGAGATGTGTAGTCACACTCTCTACTTGATTTTTGTTCGGGGCATATCTTGTTTTCTTTATTTCATCGGAACAAATCAGGGTTACCCCGTTTCCTTTCAATTACACCCAGCCTAAATACATCAGCTATTGTCGTTTTAAGGGTGTGAATAAAGAAGCAATGGTTAGTCCTCAGCACAGTTTTTGCTATCCGTGCCCTGTCATACAAACAGGACCCTATTCAAAATAGAGGAGAGATGTGAGGGGTCCAGGAAAAAAACAGGCATGGTATTGTAACTGGTATATGGCATTGTGTGTTCTGTTTTACAAAGTCATGGCAGGCAGATCACATATACTCTTAAAATCACAGTTAAATTAAATCTCATTGTATCTTACAGCATACTTTTGAATGGTTTAATAAAAATGAGTGAAGGCTGAAAATCCCTATTATAGAACAAATAGTGTCTTTATCTCTTTCCTTTATTTCTTTTACTTTAAGAAAACCTTTTAGAACATGTTTCTTATTTTGGTGGGAGGCGGTGGGCATATGTCAAGGCACACGTGTAGATATCATAGAGGAGCATGAAGGAGTTGGTTCAGTTCTTCCTCCTTGTGCTTCTGGAACCACACTCAGGTTTCCTGCTGCCTTCTTGCCGGCCCAACTTGTTCCCGTTATGCAGCTTTCCTGTTTAATTTTAAAGATCTCTCTCTGTATTTCTGTCTCTGTCTCTGTCTCTGTCTCTGTCTCTGTCTCTGTCTCTGTCTGTCTCTCTCTGTCTCTCTCTCTCTCTCTCTCTCTCTCTCTCTCTCTCTCTCCCCCCCATAGATTTTTTAAAATGATTTTTTTTATGTATATGAGTACATGGTCTCTGTCTTCAGACACACCAGAAGAGGGCATCGGATCTCTTTACAGATGGTTGTGAGCCACCACGTGGTTTCTGGGAATTGAACTCAGGACCTCCGGAAGAGCAGTCAGTGCTCTTAACCACTGAGCCACCTCTCCAGCCCAGAAGATCTCTTTTTAATGTAGCTACTACTGCACCTCTACCAACTCTAAAGTAAATATGGGTGAAGGGAACATTTTTCTAATACTAAACAAACACAGGGCCTACATTTGTCATGTGTTAGTATAACTTCCAGACTCTAGAAGAGAAGACATCTAGAACCTGGAGACAAGACATTGTCTATATGTAAGGTGGATTTGAACAGACCTAGCCATGGTCATAGATGAAGTAAATGAAATAAACTATCGATTTAAATATCTTCTACATTCCTGTTCTTCCCACTACCCAGAATAATTTTAAAATAACTAAGTACTGAGCAGTTATTAAAGAAATATTTTTGAATACTCATAATAAATATATAATAATGTAGTTTTTCCACAAGTTTTCAAAATATGTGAGTGCCACTCACTGGTAGTTAACAAGATTGTATAACCATTAAAACAGCATGTATTAGGAAATATCTTTATGGAAAAGAAGTGTTAGGCCTAGAGAGGTTGAGCAGCGGTTCAGAGCTCTTGCTCTCTTGTGGAGGACAGGAATTCACTTCTCAGCATCCACATCAGGAAGCTTACAGCAAGCTGCAACTCCAGATCGGACATCCTCTTCTCTACTGTACAGACAGATGTCTGTACTCATGTGCACACACACATGCACACACATGCATGCACGCACGCACTCATGCACACACATGAATAAAAATATAAAAATGAATTTTAAAAAATAAAAATAAGTATCAGTTAAAAGTAGATAAGATGTGAAGAAATAGTGTCAAAATGACACTGTAATATAAAGGCATGGCTTGTACAAAAATGAGATAAATCTCACTACCTGGATTATCTATGGATAAATTTAAACATGACATGTTTACAGATGTTACAGGAATTGGATAGTGGGAAAGGAAGTTTTTGAAACATAGTTTTCATTTCAAACATTTAATTTCTATGATATGATGAAAAACAGGTTCTCTTAAAAAAATGTTTTCTTTGTAGAAATGCCCATTTCACCTAGCAGGAGGCTTTAAGCTCAGTGTGGCTTTTGTTTTGTGCCTCAGCACTTCCTCTGACTGTGAGCAGGTGACTGGAAAGCAGGAAGAGTCTTTGATTCCAGCAGGACCCCTAAGGGGACTCTCATTTGTTTATGACTGGAGCTTTTCCATTTACTTCCCTTTGAAGAATGCATCAGCATTTGGAGAACATTATGGCTTCCCTGTTGTGTATGGACCACCAAGTAGAATGCCTAGAGGCTCAGATTTCTTTTGCTTTTTCCTTTGTGTGTGTGTGGGGGGGGGGGTAAAGAGGCTGGGTTGTGCTTGTCGGGAGACCTGCTTGTGTGTGCATGTGTAATGTAGATGGGGTCGAGGGATGCACACTGGGTTTTTGTTCTAAGTTATTTTCATTATTTTGGACACAGGGTCTCACACTGAACCTAGAATTTATCAGTTTGGTAGACTTGCTGGCCAGCATTTCCCAGGGATCCCCTTGTCTCCAAAGCTTACTAGCTTTGCAATATTTGACTTGTACCTGGATTCCAGGTATCAGTACACAGGTCCTCACATTGTCAACTTTTTCTGATTGAACCATCTCTCCAGCCCCTCAACTCATACTTGTTCTCTCTACAAGGCAGGAATACCTGTCTGTTCCTTAGAGAAACCAACACATCTGGCCAATTTCTAGACTCCCTAGATTTTGCTTGTCATAAAGGAAGCACACTTTGTCTTTCATTGACTTAAACTACAAACTACTAAGTGTTCAGATAAAGTTAAAGTTGATGTTAACTCAGAAGACTTTCTGAAAGACTAGGAAAATTCAATTTTAGAGCAAAATTTAATGCCCAATTTAGGACTCATGTTCTTATTGAGTTTCACAATATATAATTTGTCTAGAAACAAGTGGCATGTTTTGGGGAAACAAGCTTTGGGGGAATTGTAGAATTTATCAATATTATATTTTAATTTAAGAATGGTTTTATAGTGCCAGAGAGATGGCTCAGTGGTTAAGAGCACTACTTGCTCTTCTAGAGGTCCTGAGTTTAATTCCCAGCAAGCACATGGTGGCTCCTAACCATCTGTGATAGGGTCTGATGCCCTCTTCTGGGTGTGTCTGAGGATAGAAACAGTGTACTCATATAAACAAAAAAAAAGTAAATCTTTACAAAAAAAGAAGTTTTATAGTTGAATGTGTTATAACATAATTTCTTGGTTTGTTTGTAGTTTTAGATACATGATGTGATGTGTGTATATGTGTGTGTGTGTGTGTGTGTTGTTATGTATGCGTGTGCATATGTGAGTGCTGGTGCACATGCTTACGTATGTGTGTGTGCTATGAAGCCAAAAGACAATGTAAGTTCTTCCCCATCACGTTCTTCCTTATTTTCTTGAGATAGTGTCTTGTATTGCTTCTGATGCTTGTGGGTTCAGTTTTGCTGGCCAGCAAGTTTCTAGGTTCTATATGCTCCCCTCTTTTCTTAGTGATAAGGCTACTTGTCACTACACGCTATGCTCAGTTTTTATGCTGGGTATCAGAGAGTCAAACTCAGGCCCTTGTGTGCACAGAGCAAACATTCTTTTCCACTGAATGTTGTCACAGCCCATACCTTTAAAATATTTTAAGTCTCCACGTCTTAGTCTACCTTCTCCACCTCGAAAGAAAAGAAACAGAGGAATACTGAAAGAGAAATACAGTGAACTTACGACTCCAGCCTCAAATATATGTTCAGGAAGGTGGTTAATAAGTTAGTTATTCAATGCAATGAGCTTCCTAGAAGAAGTAAGAATATAGCTTCCCTAGCAAATTGAGGATACCGAGTAGAATAAAACAGAGGCATATTCAATATTCAATGAAACAAAACTTTAAATCACACGAAATGGGCTCATGGCTGGGCATGGTGGTGCATGCTTTTGATCTTAGCACTTGGGAAGCAGAGGCAGGCAGATTATTGTAGATCAAAGACAACCCATTCTGCCTAGTGAGTTCTAGAACAGATGCTATTATGTAGAGTGACCATCTCAAAAGACAAAAATGGATCTAAAATATAAAGGACTGATGTACAGTCACAGTGAGAAAAGATTCCCATCATTAGTATAGTATCAGGCCTGGGATACCTGCCTATCTGGTTAGCACCTGCTCACATTGCTCAGGAAGTATGAAAACTACCAGATATAGATAAAGCCAAATTTTGCCTTCTGAAATCTCCAAGCCAATTGTAAGAGACACAAATTTAGTTATAATAACAGATTATTACATTAGTGTTCTCATTATGCAGCAGTAGATAAACAAGGCCAGGAAATTTTATTAGTAGTGAAGTTTAAACAAGATTTTAAAAAATTATTTAAAACAAGTAGTACTTCCTTTAATGGGAAAATGCTAGAAAAGTGGCAAAGAGGACATAAGGGTTGAGGAATTACAGAAAATATGTAAATGAGGCTGGGATGGAAGTGAAGTAATTACTATTGGTTGAATAGATGGTGCTCATTAGGTTTTATTTTGTTCAATAATGAATTATTGGCAAATATACCTTTGAATGCCTTTCAGTTGCCCATGAAGAAAATGTCTAGCCATTTCTTACACAAAGTCAGACTGTCTTAACTCCTTGACTTAGAACTTCTAGTCCAATATCCCAGATTTGGGTCATCATCATGTATTGAGAACAAGATGGCGTGGAAGCTGTCATTAATAGGTCATGAGCCTCTGAAACACTCAAGGTGAATGAAATAAGCTGCAAGGATGATGTTGCATCCTTCTGCAAAGTTATTGTAGGAAATAGTATTATGGATTTTAAAATGCAGGTGATAGTTTGATGAGGTTAGTAGAGCTGTTTGGAGGTTGTAAGTATACCTTATAGATGGAGAACATTGACTCTTTTGTATTGTTTGAGAATTTCATATATGTATATGCAATATTTGAACCAAATTCACCTATACCTGCCTTTTAAATTCTGCACTATAACCACCAAATCTTATTCTTCCCAATTTCATGTACTATTTAATTAAATCTCCTGAGTCCACTTAGCACTGAAATTATGTGCACAGGTATAAGACCTTCTTTGGAAGCATGCCGGTACATCCACAGCTAGGTGTAGAACTTCATTAGACCCACAACAGACTGTGCTGGGATTTTGACTGATTGAATCTCATGTGGTCTTATGCGTATAGTCAGTCATAAGTGAGTTTGTGTGAGAAACAGCTTTGTCCTGTTTGGAAATCACTATTTCTAAGCAGTTAGCCACTATGTCTGGCTCATAGACTCTTTCTGTTCCCTCTCTGCTGAAAATCCCCGCTCTTTAAGGGGAGGAGTTTATATAGAGACTATTGATTCCTGAAACTAAGAAGCACTTTAGAATACAGTGTTCCATCAGTGGTCCACGATGAACCACTCCATCAAATGCTTGTTCATCAATGTGGTGCCTTTTCACGTGGTTTTATGTAACATCCTAGCCAGAGGGGTAGAAAAACCATGCCACAAACATAGACATATTGCATGATTGTATGTCTAGATTTGCCTGCTGCTGCTATATGAAGAACAGATTATACCACATTTACTGAGAAAAAAAGATCACATGAGGAGAGATAACTCAGTAATGTCACCTGAGCTCACAAAGCCCAACCTTTAAGGAAACTGCCATTTGAAGAGGGTGGCATACATTTTCTTGATGATATTTGTAGAAGAAACTTCTTCCAACCACTTCAAATTAAAGAATAATACTGCTTTGTTGATTCTTTAAGGTTTCTAGTTTTTCAAGAAGTCATAGAGCAGCAAGTAGTCAAAATAAATAATAGCATTTAGTTGAAAAAAGTAATTAACTGTATATGGTTTGTATGCAAATGTTCATGAGGGTGTGTGCACATGTGTGCATAGGTACAATCAACACTTGTCAACATGCATTTAAAAGCCAGGTCATATCCTACTGTCTTACTCGTTTCCCTTCCTGCTTATTTACTGAGAAATCTTGAGATTATCTAATTGAACTGTCTGCCCAATAAGTCCCAGGGAGTCACCTGCTTTCTTACTAGTCCATGCTTGGGTAACAGACTAGTCGAGCCAGGCAGTTTGTTATTCGATGCCAGGGATCTAAAGTTAAGTCCTTTTGGTTATTTGGTAGGCACATAACCAGCTAAGCTCTCTCCTGAAACCCTGATATATTTCAAACAATATATTAAAGATTGATATGATGGTTTAATATTCAGATATATCATAACTACCATTGCCCAAATCACATTGAATACAATTTCTGTCTCAAGTATTGTCAGGCTTGAGAGCTCCTAATCTTGCTCACCTAAGAGATAACTTTTGTTTTTGGACCATCATTTTCACATTCTAATGCCATCCTTAGCTCAGTTGAATGCTTTCAGACTCCACATAAAAATTGTGTCATGTGGTATTTTTCCTTTCATGCTCAGCTTATGTCCATTCTAAATAATATCTAGCATCTTGTTTCAGAAACATGTGCTGCTGTCTTCAAAGACAAAAAATGGATAATATCATTGAAGAAATAAAAAAGAGAGAAAAAGCCAAAAGAAAATTAAGGGAAGAATGAAAGACGTGCAGGAAAGTAAATAAAACATAAAGCACAATACATTAAATGAGTGTACGGAAGGAAGATAATGTGCTCACTATTGTTTTCAGTGAATTTCATGGTAAGTAGTAGCGTTATATTAGTAAGTATTTTCCCATGTGAGAATGAGATGCTATATGGAAATCACTGTGAAGGAAATAAAATATTCAGATTCCACATGTTTGTCAAGTGGCTAGTAAGATTCTTCTATTGAGAAGACAGTTGAAATACTGTGATGATAACAGCAGTGTGGAGGCTAGTGGAAAGGATTCACTCCTCCTAGAAATGTAGTAAGTTTTTTGATGGTTGATATTGGGTAATGTTTTACTTAAATTTGAGCTGAGTCATCAATTTGATAAGTATTTTTTTTTCTTTTCAAACACAGTGAGAAAGAACTTTGTTCCCTTTATTTGAAAAGTTTTGAGTTCAAGTAACCATGCCATTTATATCTTCCACATACATATTTGTTTGTTGGTCTATCACGTATTTATCTGTAGACATGTGAACACTCCTGCACATGTGTTTAGGCCAGGGACCACTTGCTGGCACCATTTCTCTCTTTCTACTCTGTGATTCCTGGGAATCATGCATAGGCCATCAGCAAAGCATAAAGTCCCATGATCTGAGACTTCTTACTAGCCCAGGATTTTTGTATTTCAAATTATGAAGAGAAAACTTTTCCTTCCACAATTACTAGAAATTTATATCACTTACACAAAAAGTTTAAGCCCTAACAAACAGTGAGATGTATAAATGCTTTATTTCAGTTCCTAGGAACTTGATCCCTGAATAAATCATAAATTTAGTCTTACAAAACTATTTGAAGTGCTTGTGGTATATTACTAGTAATTCTTTCAAATAATTCTTTTGAAGTCTGTTGCTTTATGCCTACCAGATTCAATGCTCTTCCTGCTGTGCTGCTTATAACATAGCTAATCTTTGCTACTTGAATAGTATCAGTAGGCATTTTTATCCTTAAGGAGTACATAGAAAAATATTAGAGGAAGTCTCCTCTGTGCATAGATGTAAGGGACGTTTGGCTTGTCCCAAGCTTCTAGTCCAATGAGCAATTATCTCCCTTTGTATCCTTCACACAATCAAAAGAAGTGGCAGCATGCTTTATCCTCCTCCTTCCCCACTCCCTCCTGTTTGTTCCTGTTTCCAGCATTCCAAATCTCTACTCCTTTGTGTCTTCAAAGCCAGGATGCAAATAAAAATTATTTCAGGATTTTAGCACACATATATTTCATAGTTCACCTAATGTGAACATTATTGGGTGTAAAGAAGTCTGGGGGCTGAGGTCTCTTTTCTGTTGCTCAGTAGCTAGGGAGTGAGCAATGCAGGAAGCCAAACAAGTAGGTTTAAAAGCAGATGGGATACAGATGTGGAGCCTCTGGAGAAGACCCAAGGAAGAAACATATCATGAGGCCTTGACCAATCCCACAAACTTCTCCCTCACAACATTTGCCTCTCTTGTCTTCTAGTTCTTATTGTAACTGTCGTTTTGACAACAAACATTGCCATAGATGTTGATCAGGGGACTCTAAATTAGTGTTCAAAGAACATAGTCATCAATAACCCCTCTTCTAAGTGTTCATCAATTATCTTGATAAGTAAGCTAGCCAGGGCTCTTGATGTCCCATGAAATCAGCACATACAACTGTGAAACAATGGCTGTATAGATCCAGAACAAATCAGGGATTACAATGACTGAATAACTGACAGTTTGTGTTCCTGGCTTTGAGAGTTCTCCACATCTCTTTGGAATATGATTCATAGTAGCCACTGTGAGTAAGAGAAATCTGCTTTACTACAGCAAGAACAATGACAGCTGCAGTTAAACTCTTATCATGATAACTTATAGTGATATTTATTACTATCCCTAAGTGATTGCATCTATTAAAATCAAAACAAAAGATATGTAAATATTTTACATATTTTTAAAAATTAGGTACAAGACTATTTTAGGTCATACAATAACATCTTTCTTCAAAGTCTAAAATACTGTTTATTGTATTGAACAAAACAAAAGTTTAAAGAAAAACATTATATATTATATAACATATAACATTGAACTGCAGTGGTATTCAGTTTCAAAGACTTTTATTTCAATATTTGTATGTATAATACAAATAAGTGTTTAAGGTATTCACTAACAAGTGATGGAATGTTCTGGAACACATGATATTTTCAAGGAAGTAAATACTGGATAAATTTAAAAAATATATATATATATATATTCCCTTAGTTATACTTGTATACTGTGAATTGGCTCTTTCTTTATTTTGGTTTTATGATGTTTTCCAGACTACAAAATATTACTGTGACTAGAATAGTTCTCATGGTACCCCCTTATCATAGGTCATAATGGCTCTTTGTGGTGAAACATGACTGCCATTCGACTTGATGCAGAATTACCTCAGAGAGACACCTTCAGGCATGTTTGTGATGCTGTTTCCTATATACACAGAGTATCATCACCAAGGTTGAATAGAACAAGAAAGCAAGCTAAGCACTATGTTTTGTCCCTCTCTGCTTCCTGACAGGACAAAAGGAGGCCAATTGCTTCATGTCCCTATCACCAGGCTTTCCTTCACCATATCCAGTCTTAAACCATGGGCCAAAATATTTCTTTCACTCCCTAACTTGCTTTTATTAATATTTTGTCACAGCATTGTGAAAATTAGTGAGCACACGCCTTCTTGTTTTTTCTAGTAAATTATATATGGATCATCTCCACAGCTAGATATAAAGACACTTTGCTTACCCAGAAAATGTAAGGTTGTCTCCTTCTATTCCCATGACTCCTTATACCAAAGAGTGTTTTAGACTAGAAA
Source organism: Rattus rattus (assembly GCF_011064425.1). Classification (NCBI taxonomy): domain Eukaryota; kingdom Metazoa; phylum Chordata; class Mammalia; order Rodentia; family Muridae; genus Rattus; species Rattus rattus. The sequence continues at coordinate 66,003,076 of NC_046159.1, forward strand.
TTGAGTAAGACTCAATTTTTAATGGAAAATAGAAGCTTTCATCTGAGCACTGCTTTTTTTAAGTGCTGTAAAGGTGGAGGATAAGGTTTGAATAAAGAAAGAAACTAATACGTGCCTTTAAAAATAGCCTACTTACTTGTAGATGGTCACAGCATGCCAAAATTAATTTTCAGTGCATGCATGCATCAGTGCATTAAAGACTAAGACGCACTGGCAGGCAGCTGATCGTGATCGCCAGGTGTGATCAGAAGAGAATGGATGGATGTGCACTCCTGGTAAAAATGACTTGCTAACTAGTACAGAAGCATTTTAATTTTTTAACAGACAGCAATTAGACCAGGAGAGTGTCAGCTCTGAGTGTGCAACGCACCTCCTGAGTCACTAAGAGCCTTTTAAATGTGTGTAGTTAGTGAAAAATATTCTTAGCAGTTCTATTACCTGGTTCGATCCAGTTGAGGGCTTTTTTCTGTTAATGTTAGGTAGCAGAGAAGATGGCTCAGTGGGTAAGCACACTTGCCGTGCAAGTTTGAGTACATGAGTTTGTATCCCCAGCATTCAGGGAAAAAGCTAGGGATGGCTACATGTGACTGTATTAAGGGCTATGGGTAGTGGAGCCAGGAGGGTCACTGGATCACTGGGGCTTGCTGGAACACGGCCTAGGCCTAGGTTTAGCTGGACTGTCACAAAGACCAAAAGAAAGAGGGTAATTGAGAGGAGAGTATGTATGCATGCACGCGCGCGCGCGCGCGCGCGCACACACACACACACACACACACACACACCCGCGCAAGCACGCATGCACGCACCCACAATTGCACTTACACACTCACTCTCTCCTCCACATAGACAAAGAAAGACAGAGGCAGGAAATGAAAATGACCTTAGATATTGTTCTACTGCACTATATCTTCAAAATGAAAAAAAAATCCATTAAAATGAAGTTTTTAAAATGTTTTGATTAAGTCAGGTTTTTCTGTTTTCTTACACATGGGTTTGTAGCACATATATTTTTCACACACAAATAATATGTTAGAGAACTACTGAGAACTTCAAGGCATTTGAGCTTAAATACACTTCAGGGGGTTAGAATGTATAATTATCCCCATCTTTATTTTAAACATATTGATTTTAATGTATTCTAGTTTTAATGTCCCAACGCGTGTATTCAGTATACTTATATTTAGAAAAGGCAAATCCCTTCCAATAAAGAATTAAAATTGTTGTTAAAATTAATAATAAGATGTTTTCTTGGAATGCTTTATTTAAACTTTTTGCAAAGAAGACAACCTTGTAATAACAGGGAAGCAAATTGGCCTGCATTGAAAATGAAATATTCCCTGTAGGCTAATGTATTTGAATATCTGAGAGCTATTTAACAGCTCTGTTTTAGAGGCCTAGGGGACATTTATGACAGTGGTTCTCGACCTTCCTAATGCCACAACCCTTTAATATAGCTCCTCATGCTGTGTTGATACCCAGTTAAAAAATAATTTTATTGACACTTCATAATTATAATATTGCTACTCTTCTGAATCTCATAATGTAACTAAATATCTGATATTCAGGATATCTGATATTCAGTACCCAAGGTGATTTTGACCCACAGGTTGGCAGTCACTGCTTTGGGAGATGAAATCTTCCTGGAGGAAGTGAACCCCTGGAGGTGGAACTTGACGTTTGGCAGTCTAGCTCTTCTTCCTGTTCTTCTTTCTGTTTCCTGAGTCTAGATGCCATGCCTCATGCCTTCCCATCTCTTCTCTGCTCTGATGGAGTGTGTTCCCTCCATCTGTCAGTCTGAAGGAGCTCTCCCACATCTAAGCTCATTTTTGCCAGGTATCAGGTTACGCCAAAGAGAAGACTGTATAATACACATATGAGAGCCTATATACTGTAGAATACACATGTGAGAGCCTATATACTGTAGAATACACATACAAGAGCCTATATTCTGTAGAATACACATGTGAGAGCCTATATACTGTAGAATACACATACAAGAGCCTATATTCTGTAGAATACACATGTGAGAGCCTATATACTGTAGAATACACATACAAGAGCCTATATACTGTAGAATACACATGTGAGAGCCTATATACTGTAGAATACACATACAAGAGCCTATATTCTGTAGAATACACATACAAGAGCCTACATACTGTAGAATACACATACAAGAGCCTATATACTGTAGAATACACATACGAGAGCTCATATACTCCCCTCTCCCTAGTCACATCACACTTCAGAAACAGATCTTGGTACTTCATACTACCAGATGCCTGAATAAAAGAAATTTTACTTCAAATTCACTGAGAGATGGAGAAGCCAGTATATTCAAACTTGAAAATCCAAAGCAAAGTTGGGAGAAACAAGAGGTGACAGAAGGTAGCATTTGACTCACTAAGGAATGAAAGGTGCAGAAATGGAAAGAGTTGGCCTGAGTTCAACAGAGAAGCGAATGTTAGGAGTCAAAGCACGAATGGTAATCTGTGTCAGAAACCACTTAAAGACATCGATCAGAGGACTTCCAGGAAAACCTTGAGTTTGGAACAACTCATCTCTCACCCCCATACCATTAAGACACTGAATAACCCTTAAGGAATATAAAGAGATGAAAAAAATAAAAAGATGTGATTTGCCCAGGCACCAGGTTCTCTGAGGTGGTACTCAAAGAAGATAGGAGAAACAGTGGAATCACCTTGCAACTTATCTTCTCTACATTTTTCTACACTTGATCTTAGCCAAAAGGCTGAGAAGCGATTCTACATTTTCAATGAGAAGTAGGGTACTACAATAAAAGGGACATATAATAAAAGGGGGAACAAACGTTATTTTGATTCTGATGAAAAAAAACAGGTTGTGAAGAAACAAATAATCAGAGGGGTGCTGTCAGGAATGGATGCATACATAATGAGACGAACACTACAAAGAATTAAAATATTCAGAAAACATAAAGTTAGAATCATATATAAAAAACCTATGCCAGGGGTTGGGGATTTAACTCAGTGGTAGAGCGCTTACCTAGCAAGCGCAAGGCCCTGGGTTTGGTCCTCAGCTCTGGAAAAAAAAAAAAGAACCTATGCCATGGGGACAGGAAGAAGAACTTGAACCTAGGAGAAAACTAGTAAAGAGCAAAGCTGCATTACTGCGTCCCTTCATTTCTCTATAGCTTCTGCTCTGAGCTCCTGCAATGCTGAAGTCCTTCCTTAGCTTCCGTGGATGACAGACTGTATCCTGTGAGCTGAAGTATAACTTTTCCTTCCCAAGTTATTTTGGTCATGGTGTTTAACACAGAAAAAAAAACTAATTAAAACACCAAGTAAAAAAGCAACAAAGAAAGACATATACTCTCAAGTGCATTCTTGCTCAGAAGAAGAGTATCTTTCTCCATTAAAGGAAACTTCACCTACCTCAAAATGATCCACCACTGTGTCTCCACAGAGGATGACAGATATCTTGTTCCCATTTCCTTATGATGTTTGTGCATGTTTCTGTGCATCTCTGTGTAGCATACATCTATGGATTAGTATTTTGAAATGATTTACTTTAAACTGTAGTTACCTGTCCCGTCAATATTTCAGAACTTCTATCTTCCTTCTCTTCTCCATCTCTGCTGTGTATTACTAAGTCCTTCTATTGCACAGACCCAAGTCTTGACTTGATTGTCAATTCTTCTTTTTTCTATTCCCAACATCTACATAGATCCTTCACCTACTCAGCAGCAATTGTCCAAACACAGACAATTTCCACCTTAGAAGTATTCCATTTCTATCCTGATCAGTCATTCTGCTACTGTCTTCTCTAACTCTGCAGTATTTTTTCACACCAAAGCCAGAGTGAAATGTATTAGCAGAATTCAGAAACTGTCTCTTCTCTTTTAAAATGTCTTATGGTTCCTATTCTTCATGTGTACAACCAACTTCCATGTAGATCTCCCGGCTCCTCAAGCTCTGTCCTGAGTTCCCAGCTTTGCCTGCCGTCCTTCTAGCTACACATGGGCTCACACATCTGGATCATCTACAGGACCAATAAGCTTACAGTTGCTTTTCGGTGAAACAGTTCCCTTAGTTTGTCACCTGGATAACTCTTTTATTTACACCAAGACCCTCCCAATTTTCATCATATCATAAAGGTTATCACAAAAATCACAAAACAGGACCCTGATATTGTTCTATTATTCTGTGAATTAACTATAGAATATTTATAGCATTTACCATCTGACTATATCTACCTTGCTTTTATTGTAATGTTGCCTTCCACTTGATCACGATTTTATAAAAGTGCACATTTTAGTTTTGGTCACATTTCATAGGCTAGAACGGAAATGGTAAAAAAATAGTGGGATAATATATTTATTGAATGAATAAGTAAGTGATGAAATAACCCAGAAAAACGACTTGACTATGAAAGTCAGTTGCTAATATTTTAATTCACTTTCCTAAGAAGTGTACAGTTTAAGAAAGCCAATCATCAAAATATGTTGCATAGTAACAAATCTGAATGCTGGTCTTAACATAACCACACAAGTAACACCAGAAATTTCCAGTCGCCTTCAAATATCTCTAAAATCTCAAACATGTTTATTTGTAGTAATTATGTCTGGTAATGAGACATTTGGTCTTACTCATTTGTTTCACCATTGGTTTTGCTTGGATGAGTTTCTGGATAATGTACAGTTTCTAATGTACAGAGTTTCTGTTTTGCTAGTGTGCAATAGTGGTGAGACCCTAGAAGAGGGGTCTAACAAATTTGGCCACATAAGAGTGTTCTACCCTCAGTATGCTTCATATTCAATAATTTTACTCAATTATCCACAAAACCATACAAAAGAAGAAGAGAAGGTGAAAGCCTGACACAACTGAGATGACACAATTGATGAACTATTTTGTTTCACATTGAAAGGAAACAGAAAAGAACAGTTTTAAACGTCATTTATAAGGAAGGAGGAGTATTGCTTAGGAAAAGCCATGGGCTCTAATCTATTCAATATTTAAAAGTCATATTTTCTAAACAAAATTGTTGTCACTAAGATTGATTATGTAAAATGGGCTCTCTGAAGAAAGCACTGAATTTATATTTATGGAGACATTTATTGCACAGTAAATGCCAAGTAAAGTTTATAAAAAATATCTTTATTGAAATCTACCCACAGTGAAAGGCATTTTTGGTTAGTTGGATAATTAGATCATAATTATGTAAGTAATAAATGCATAATTAGGTTTTTATTCTTATAATAATATTGTATACAAAATTGGCCATTGGGCTATAAATAACATTGACAAATTAAATCAGCATTTCCCAATGTAGTAAATATGAATTTCACTTAGGAAGTGATATCTGTAAGAGTGAAATGTTAAAATTTCCACTAGTTGTACACAAACCTTGTCTCTTGCTGTTCTGATGATAGATTATAATTTCTCATACTTGAGATACAGACAACATTGCTTTAAAAGCATGTAAAATTTATCACCAGGGTTATATTGGTCTCTTATACTTCAGTTCATTTTTTAACATGAATATGAATAACTGCTGCTATACTAAAAATCTAGCTTTTTTTGTCTCTTAAAAATTAACTATTACATTAACAGAACTAGAAACCCTTAATAACTAGCTTGTGGAAGAAGGTAAAGATGCTATTATCATTAGGATTAGAATGGATCTTATAATTTGCACTCATAATCCCAGGGTCCTGGGAGCTGAGTCAGGAAGGTTGAGTATTAAAAGCTACCCTGGACTACATAGAAAGTTGGAGGTCATCCTGGGCTATAAAAGGACAACCTATGTCTCCCTGTCCAGCTAGACTTCCTGGGTATGGATTATGAAGTGTATAAAACAGAGAACACGGTTGAGAGTTCATTTAATCATTCACTGCTCTTGGATGTACTTGCAATGTGGCCAGTTTCCTCTGTCTCTGTGATTTCCCTACCATGATGCCAGAATAAACTGCTTTTCCCCTAATTTGCTTTAATCAAACTTCTTATTACAGCAACAGTAAAGTGGCTAAGGCACATATGCTGTCATATACATATATGCCACGAACGCACTTGGCTACCGGGCTTCAAACTTAGGACAACACAAACTGTCACTTTTATCTTCACCAGGCTGACGGGCAGCTATGGGTTTTCTGCTGTTATTAAGCAGCTCAAGAATGTATCATTAACCAAAAAGATATTTGAAATATGGTTTGTACCGAATATGTATTGCTTTGAGGAAAATGTTAACTAGCATGGTCATACATTGAAGACCATCTGTACATACTAAAGTAAAAAAAAAATATAGGCTTAAAATCATTTGTAAGATTTGAAAATTTTAAATTGAAAAATCTGCTCTTTAACCTTCAGTTTCTTAAAAGGCATAGAAAATACATACAGGACCTCAGAAAATATTTTAAAGGAAGCATTCTTGTAGTTACAGCTCAAGTCAAGAACCAGGTATTTGTCTATTTGTCTGCCCCATAGATGTCTTAGTCCAGAGTCTCAGATCATGCACAGTGCTTTCCATCCCTGCAAAATCAAGTCACACCCTAGCCTGTTAACAGGGGAATGTTTGCGTGTGCACGCATGCATGCACGTGCATGACTGAACTTATTTTTCTTTAGAAGAAAAATTTTAACTTTTCTCCAGTATTCTTGTGATCATTAAATGCGACTGTCAACTTGACACAATCTAGAATCATCAGGGAGAAGTATTGGTGAAGAGTTGTCTCGAGCAGATTGGATCAGGGCCATGTCTGAAGTGAGCTGTCTTGAACTTAATTGATAAGAAAAGACATCACTCAGAGACTAGGGCACTGTTACTTACCATAGGACCCTAAACCACATACATGGGAGGAGCATGAGGTTAATATCGCATGATATATTTATCCATTGACATCAGCTCTTGTGTGTGGATGCAGGGTGACCAGTTCTCTCCATCTGCTACCTCAGTAACTTCCCTCAATGAGAAGCAGTAAATGGGGTCTGTGAGCAACAAGAGCCCCTTTCTTCTAAAACTTGCTTTTGTCAGGATATTTTATCACAGCCACAGGAAAGAAAGCTAAGATAGTGAATGCAGCATTTTCCATTCCTGCCAGCAGTACTCTGGGTGAGCCCTGCTCTCCAATTCCTCTCCACACTGTGGTGTGGCTGCTAATATTATTTTCTAGCCACTCTACCTGGTGGAGATTAACCTTCCCTGTGAACTTCATTTGATTTTTTTTTAATGCATGACAAGCTTAGACAAGGTTCTGAATAAAATCTAAAGTACTGTGTCTCTTCATGTCCATCCAAAGAATGGCCTTGTTTGTATATTTTTTACATGATTTAAAAGTTTTATAGTCTAATTTAAAGAATTATTTATTTACTCCTTATTTGTGTAAATTGGGAAGGTTTCCTGGTCGCTACATGGAAGTTTGGCAATCCCAAGATACCTTGAGGGAGTGGGTGCTCTCCTCCATCATCCCAGTCCCAGGAATCAAACTCAGATAATCAGACTCAGCCGTGACCACCTTTAACCACAGAGTCGTCTCGCCAGTTCCACATTCTTCCCGTTCTAGTTTCTAGCTCTTTTCATGATGCATTGAAGTAAATATTTTCTCCTTCTCCACAGTTTAACTTTACCTCCTTAAAATGTCTTCCCGCAGGACAAAAATAATTTTGTAATTAATTCCAATAACATTTATGACACCATTTTTGTCTATGTGTATAATTGCTGTGTCAGTTTTAAAAATCATTCTTTCAATGATTTGATTTGCGATTCTTCACTGTTTATTTTTGTTGTTGTTGTTGTTGTCCTTTTAATATAATTTTTTGGTTTTGCTCTCTTTTCTCAGCCTCTTCCTTAGGTTCCTTTCATTTTGTATGTTTTTTTTTAAGTGGGTTATGGGAGTGGATAGCACTGTTCAATAGTTAATAATAATGTTATACTATGTAATTTTATTTTTATTTGCTCTGTCAGTTTTGACAGTCAAATTATAATTGAGGATTGCAGTTGTTTGTTAGCTTCAGACAGAATCTGTCTCTGTATCCCATATAGCCTTGAATTACCATCTTCCTACCTCAGTTTCCCAGGTGCTGGGGTCAGGGGCACACCTAGTAATTCCTGGCACTTTTCTTTTTATATGCATTACACATTTAGTACTATAAATTTTCTTCTAATTAGTGTATGTCATCAAATGTCCATAAATGAAAATTTTAACTTTTATTCAGTTTAGTATACTTCATGATTTTCTTTCAGACTTATTATATTTGACTCATGAGTGTTAAAAGAATGTGTCCTGTAATTTTCTATTTCAGAGAGATTCTTTTGTTACCAATGCAGCAATATAATTAATTTTTTATTGATGATTTTATTAAATTGTTTTCCTTCTGTAATAATAATTTTGACAAAGAGTAACTCGAACGAGAAAGGGTTTACTTTGGCGTGCAGTTCCAGGTCAGAGCTCATCATAAAGGAGAGTAATCTTAGTTGCAGGAGATGGACGCACCTGGTTCTATCACGTATGTGACTAATGAAGAGCACTGATGAATTCATGCTAGTGTTTGGTTTACACGTTAGTGGTCCTACCCACAGTGATACTAGATAATCCTATATCGAGAAATGATTTCAAGACAGGCCTGCAGAGTCCCACCTTTCAGGTCAACTTGACATCTCTAACCATCATGGCACCTAAAGAAATGTCCTTTCATTATCCTTGGGTGCAAACTAAGGTTTCATGTCTCCATGATGTCTCAGCTGAGACCGTGGTCAGCTTTGTGACTATCCAAAGGGTTATGAAATCCCTGGACCCCAGGAATTTCCCTGTAACCATTCAGGAGAAAAGGGGGTAGGGTGAGATGGGGAGGCACTTGAGCATGCCAAAAAGAAGGACACAGCCTCTGGATGATACACATTTACAAGTCTGTACTGTCATAGCTGTCCCTGGAGTGGATAAAAGGGGTGTGAGTTGTTCTTTTTACAGCAGCACTTGGGTACATCATCATTTGTTCTGTAAGTGTTGTTTCCTTTTGCTTATTTGATTTTTCTTTCTAGATTTTCCCTAGGCTAGAGAGATCGCACTTCTTTTTTCTGCACAGATTGACATTTCTGGGCTGTTGACTCCTTTATGTTCAAATCTGAAACATGAGGCAAAAATACATAAACAACAGAGAAAATAACAGAGGACTTTTCACCATATCATTTCTCAAGTCCCCCTGTCTTCAGTTATCCTAAGTTCTTTTATTTCTGACTTTCAAAGCCTCTCAAATTTGTCTTAAATATGGTAATAATGAATTTAGACCTCTTTTGTGGGAAGAACAGGGCAAACAGATTCCTTCTCTTTTCTCAGAAGTGAAAAAGACTCAGGTTTAATTTTTGAGAGAAGGAAGAGGGAGGAGGAAAAAGAAAAAAAAAGAATACTGAAAGAGTATAGATGCTAAAATTATTAATTCTTCTAATGCAAATGAATTCAATACTGATTGATTTCTGGAGATGTTCCTCCGTATTTTCTTTTGCTATGGAAATCATCCAACTGGATACTAATTAGACTAAAGTTTAAATCAAAATCACATCTTAATAACTAATAATGCTTTTTCAACCAAAAGTACATCATTTTTTGTATCATAGTTGACGTAATCATGTCCGATAGATGTTTATGCAGTCATATTCTTGAGCCATTAAGAAGTGTAAAAAGTTGCAGTTTGCATATTTACTTTAAGTTGGGCACTAGCTAATTTTGATATTACTCTAACAACCTGCTCAACTGGTGCTTTTGGTTAGTGTGTCCTTTGTTTCATCTTAAATCAGTAAGTCATGTTCTTTATATTCACTGCTGAGGATATTTTTCTGTTACAATTTTAGCTATCTAATTCTGGTTTTGTAACAGGGTCTTGTGGGAAAGCTGACTTGTAAATTTCTGCATACCGTTTAGAACTTGTTTGGACTGTATACTTTGATCTTGAAATGAGTAAATATAAAAATCTTTCTTAAATATCTCCCTTCCTCCCCCCCTTTCTGATGTGAGTACACGGGCAACATACTTCTGTATGTATATGGGTGGTCACGTTCAGGGGCCAAAGAACAAATAGGTGACTTCTATTACTCACTATCTTTTATGTGTAGACAGTGTCTCTCACTTAACTCTAAGCTAAGCTGGCTATGGGGTAGCACTAGTGCCAGGAATCCCCCTGTCTCCACACTACAATGGCTAGGTTATAGGTGAGTATGGCCTTATCCTAATTTTATGTGGGTTATGGGCTTTGAACTCAGGCTCTCATTAGAGTAGCAAGCACTCTTATCCATGAAAACATCTCCCTGAGATTTCTATTCATTATTATTTAAAATATGCATTGCTATTTTCATTAGATAAAATTGATTTAGAAAAGTTTAGTGATAGCCAGGATCCAGTTTTTCTACTGAAATCATTTTCTGTTTCTCTGAATCACATCTGTGTTTTCTTCTTCTTGATTTCCTTTCATTTTCCTCTGCTTCCTCCTCCTCCTCTGCTTTGTCGTCTTCCTTCTCTTCCCTCTCTGCCTTCTGTGTCTTGTTCTGTCTTTCTCTTTGTTGCATTTCCTTCTCTTTCTGTTTCTCTATTTGTCTCTTTCTGTGTCTCTGTTTCTGTTTCTCTGTCTGTCTGACTCCCCCACCTCTCATGTCTTTCTTTCATTCTAGACTGTACAATCCATTACTCTTAGGAATGTGCCATGCTTCTCTACTTTGAACGTGATTCTTTTCTTGTAGAATTTGTCTCTCTCTAGAGTTAATGTGCATATTGTATCTTGAATATTCAATCCTCTCTCTCATGTTTTCTTAATTTGAAAGTATTTTGCATTTTAATTTACATTTCTCTTAAGAGTTATTTATCATATTCATTTGCTTTCACTCTCATAGTTTTATCAGATTATTAATTTTTGTTACATTTCAATTCATGGTCTTAATTGAGATTATTCTAGTGTTTTAAAGTCTTCTTTCTTTCTTTCTTTCTTTTTTTCTTTCTACCTCCCTCCTTCCCTCCTTCCCTCCTTCCCTCCCTCTCTCCCCTCCCTCCCTCCCTCTCTTTCTCTCTTTCTTTCTCTCTCTCTTTCTTTCTTTCTTTCTTTCTTTCTTTCTTTCTTTCTTTCTTTCTTTCTCTCATCATTTTCCCCCCAAAATAGTTGTAAAAGTCTGAGGACCAGAATCTCTGATACAATAATGCCTTCTAGATTTCACAGTCCTGATTGCCTGGCAATGTGGATAAGAGTTATTTTTAAAATCCCCTCCTGGAGAAATCATAAACATACATATACACATATGCATTCACACATATTCTGATTTTATATAATTTTGATACTTTGATAACCTCCCTGAAAAAAATCTCATAAAGAAGTTACCCAGAGTAATATCTTATGTTTTGTATGAAAGATGGTACCTGATACAGCTATAAAAAGACTGAGTTTTGTGCCTGGGTGCTTCCTACACAAAAAGGCACACTCTGCTCTCTGATAGGCTCCTAACTCTGCAGTCACACAAGTATTTATCACTACAAATATTTTGACTGCAATCGGCAGTTAAACAAATTCAGCCTATAATGACATTTAATTATTATCAGGGGTTTTGTAAAAACTCTACCCTCTCAGTATAAGACCTGATTAAGCTCTGAGGAGAAGCCTGATGCTTTTTAGACTTCAGGCTTCGACTATCTCAGGAGGGTTTCCACATGCCCTACTCTCGAAAAATTAGTTTTGACTCTTCATTAATGAAGATGTGTTATTCCCACAGAGATGTGTTTGTTACCATGTAGAAGCTAAAGAATACAAATTGATAGCTTACTTATACATGAGCATAGCAATGGATCACCTTCCCGAAAGAAATAGTGTGGACCAGAAAACAAATTTCATAGAAAAGCACTGCTAATCTCTGTGGCACAAAGGACTGAAGCATAAACATGACAAAGAATTAAAATATATGTTTATTTTATTTGTGTTTTGTGTGTGTGTGTGTGTGTGTGTGTGTGTGTGTTCAATACTCACAAAAGTCATAAGCAGACAACAAACTGTCTAAATATAGCATTACAACAGCTACTCTGAGTGTTACGGATACTGAACTCCGGTCCTCTGTAAGAGCAGCAAGTGTTCCTAACTGCAGGGCCATGTCTCCAGTACCTAATTTTCTTTTTAAGATTCAGTTTTTTAAGGGAATAACAATCGAAATGTAAATAAGAAATACCCAAGTTAATAAAGATGGAGGGAAAAAAAGAAGCTTATGTGGAGCAAAAAAAAAATTCAGTTTTTTTCTTAATGAAGGAGAGTTGATTCTCTTCCTACTTACATCAGCTTTGGAAATCTAAGTATGTCTTTTGTCAATCCATCGGATATTGAAATTATTTTTCTACGCTATAATCATAGGGATAGTTCTAAACATTTCTAGAAGTGATTAAGCCTCTTTCAATTATGTTGCAAGTGCAAGATACTTGGCATTCTTGAGACTCCAAAACAGCTGCATTTTATTGTTTCAGATGGTCTAGAAATGAAATTGAAGTGGATGGGGCGGGGGGGGGGGGCAATTTCACCATCTCTATTTTACCTAACTCACATCACAGCAGAAATAAGATATGTTTTCCCTGATAGGTAATGCTATCTGGATGGGAATCAAGGAATAAATATGTTCAAAATATCCTTTGTATATAAAGTCAGGGAATATGGGCTTTGCAGGTCTGGATTTCCTAACACCAATTTCCATCTAATTAAATAAGTGTGAAAAAGGACTCACCAACTTTGCGTTTTACATAAAGACAAAAGTATCCAGCAACATGGTCTCCTTTTAACTTGCTTTCAGTCTGAAGTTTATAAAGAAACCCATCATTAAGATCTCCTAAACTATACATATTAGTTACCTGTGGCATCATTGTCTCACCTTTCTGATATAATTTGAATAAGGAATGCCCACACAGGCTCATGTGTTGAACTCTTGAACACTAGCTGGTGGCCCTGCACTTGGATATCCTAGAAAATTAGAATATGGGGCTATGATGGAGGACATAGTTCACTGTTGAAGATAGATAGATTTTGGTACCTGCACCTTTCCTGTCTCTGTTTTACGCCTGCCATGATAAAAGCACTGGAGTGTCTTTATTTCTGCCCACCTGACATGATATTCTCTGTTGTTAAGATTCAACAACTGTATAAGAACTATGGACCTGGAACTGAAAACTTTGAACTCATGAGCCAAAATAAAAATTTCTCCTTTTAATCTTAGTATTCCTAGATATTTGTCACAATGATGCCATCCTACATAGCCCACCTTTCATCCATAAGATTTCATGTATTATCCAGCTCTAAATCTTGTGCTTTCTTTTCCATGATTAAATCTTTATTCTAATAAAATGTTTAAATACCCACAGATTATATTTTAAAATATATTCTCCTGTCATTGGATGAACCATGCAAAACCTTGTTCATTACGTTCATTGTTTCTGATATGAAGATCACATACAGATTTCCCTTTAAACATATGTAAGGATTTAAATATACAGAAGGGATACTTTAAGTGAGATTTAAGCACACAATTTGTATTTGCACATTTCTTCTCATCTTTTCTGCTTAGAGCATCTACAACTAGAGTTTATTTTTGCATGCAAAATTGAATAATTACAGATTGCTCCCTCAATGTCAACTCAGAATTTAAATTGACTTCATATTAGCACATTTGGTAGGAAGTGCATCTTCATGCTGCTCACCATCTTGAGAATTATGAAGAGAACTCTGCAGGAAGGAAGTCTGAAACAAGAAAATCCTTCAGGCTCTCTGTTGCATTCTGAGAGCAAAGAGTGATCCTCCAACCACCTCTATTAGTGTTAGGAGACTACTTCTCTACCATGAAGAACCCACTTCCTTATAAAACCTTATGTTCCCTTTCAAATATTCACTAATGGATATCTCCTTCAGCTCCATAGAAGCTCTCATTGGGCTTTTGTGAAGACAAATGTTAGGAAGTGAATTCAATAATATTAAAATAATTTTCAATGATTCCTCATGAGGAAGACAAATGAACAGAGTGGTTCAATTGCCACATGGTATGCAAAATTACTTGTCTGAAATGATCCTAAAATTTATTTTCCAGAACATGCAGACACAGATTTGCAACTAAGACTCACTTGACCTTAGGCATGTGGCGCTAACTACAATCCTGAAATAGCACCTGCTTTTTGTTTTGCATTGGTTCACATGGACTTCTTTTTTTTTTTTGGAAGTTGCTATTTGTGTTCTTAATGACTAAATTTTAGTTTCAGAGAAAAGCGTTGTTCATATTCCATAGAGTTGTTACTTGTTATTATAAAATGTACATGCCAAATACCAGAGAGAGGAAAAGGTCAGGCTCTCTGCCATTTAATTTGCTTTAATTGTTCCTACTAGCACTTGCCTGTTGCTACTAAGAATGCTAGTCAGTGGTCATCCAGCTACTTTTTCACTCCTGTTTTAGATCCCTTCATCCTTTGCAAGGATAGACCTCAAGGAATTATTCTTGAAACGTAATTAATCAAGCATGACCATCTTGTGTGTGGCTGTTCACACCTGTTGCTTCGGATCTTGAGAGGCAGAAGCAAGAGGAGGAGGATACATTCAGGGGCAACCTGGTATTCAAGGCAAGACACTATCTCAAAACACAGAACCTATGTAGACTAAGCAAAACAAACTTGTTACATACGAAATACATTTTCCTGATGATTCAAGTAGATAATGAGATTCTTGGAATTTGCTAGAATACTGGAATATAGAATTCTAAACTTATTTCATTCATTTTATTGTTCTGTATGTTTGATTCTTTTATCAAACTAAAATAATTGAGTTCAGGAAGAGTGAGTGTTAGATATGGATGATTATTCTCACTTCAACAAGAAATTTTCTTACTCTAAATTATATGGAGACATTTGCATATCTCTTAGTCTGTGCGTAGAGTCAATAGACTCCTATGTTTCCATTGCAGTTTCCAAGAAGGCAGAGAAAAACTTCATATTTACAATATAATAAGGAACGTAATTAATGAAAAAATAATCAAAATTTTGTCACTCAAAGATACATAAAGGAAATAATAATTCTGTAAATGTGCTAAAGAGCGCTAATAGACACATTTAAGAGTCATTGAACGTGACATCTTAGAACGTAGGAAGCACAGTAGTTTGTAAAATGACCAAATATTGGCCAGTTGTTTTTTTTTCTCTTTTATATTGATTGTAGGTTATCAATGCACCAGAAGATATCCAGTAAGATGAATTTAACAGTTCCATTTAAAGATATTAGTGGAAGCTAGTAGATAATGTGGATTATTTAAGAGTATCTGCTCAGTGATGATTTACATCATTTAAAACATTAACAAAAGCCTTTTCCTTTTATTGATACAACTGATTCTTCATGATATCTGTCTGTCACCATAATACTCTAAGTCTGTTGTAAAAGTTATAGCAACTGACTCCACCCATGCCTTGTCCATTTGTTAAAAATATAATAGGGTCCCAAGACATGGCCCATGGGTAAAAAACTTGTCCATAGTCCAGAATACCTAAATCCTTGCATCCCACGATAAAGAGAAAGGAACGAACTAAACCCACAGGCACACCATGTTGTGTATGCACACTAATAATAAATAAAAAGAAATAAAATACTATTTGCAAGTTGAGAAAATTCATCCATCATTTGCATATTCAAATTTATTAGCATATTCTAATTTATGGTTTAATTATTGTTTAATTTTTTTTATTTTAGCTTAGTCTTTTCACAAATGCAAAATCCATTAAAATTAATTAGAAATACATTAAGATCCAAATATGGAAGGTTATCTTAAAATTTATAAAAAAATATTGCTAAAGAAACAGAATTCAGCATTACAAATTTATTGTCAGGTATTAATAGAGCCTTTCGAAATAATTGTTTTTCTAGGTGATGTCTATTTGACATTATGATAAACCCTCTTTGTAAACAGTAGCCTGCGAAGTTTTGCAATATCTTCTTGGATAAATGGGACTATTATAAAGAATAGTTTAATGTAGAGAGGAGTGGTGGAAGGAGAAAATAAAAGAAAGGATGTAATAGCCTGAAGACTGAACTCTGGCCCAAGTCTGTAAGTTAATTTAAAAACTATAAGGGTTTTCCATAAATTAGTAATTAGTAAAATCCTAATTAAAATATGCCTGCTCCTTCTGTACTCAGTAATTGTATCCTGAATGACTCTTATGCTCTCTACCTCATCTCATGGTGATGGGTCTAGCTTATAAGCTTTCATTTGCTAATTGCACACAGGTAATAACTAAAAATAAACTGGTTTTGTTTAATCTACTGAAAATCTAAATGGTACCACATATATCTTGACTGTATTAACCCACAACTCCTCCTCTTAGCTCCTTCTAGACCCACCCAGCTCCCTACTTCTAAAGCTTCATATCCTTTAATAAAACTTAATAGTCCATGAATTCTGATTAGTGATATCCATATATTTCTACGTATTGGTCAAACACTGCATGATGGTTAACTTTGTAGGACCCAGATCTTTAAGAAAACTACACCCCTTTCCCCTAGGTGCCACAAAGTGTTCGCAGCTCCTCAATTAGGAATGAGGCTCATCACCCCTTCCCAATCTATACTAGATTGTTGACTGACTTTTATCTTTTGCTGTGATTGCTGCTGGGAATTCATCAAAGCTATTGGTCAGTAGAAGGTGTCTGATCCTTTGTAGCTTGACTTAGAGGTAGTTGCAAGCCACTAAAAATGGATTCAGGGAATTAAACTCTGGACTTCTGCAAGAACTGTGAGCATCTTAACCAGTAAGCCACATCTTCAATCTCAACCCATGTTTGTCGGTATGCTTGTTTGGCTTGGTTTTGTAAATTAACTTTGCCTAGGAATTAGGAAGAAAGTCAGGCTTTCTATGCCCTTGATGGATTGTTTCCTGCTAATGGTTTGGGAATAGATACTGCTCTATGGGAAGAGAGGCTGCGTTTTCAGTTTTCCTTACAGATATCACAAGATGATACTAGTCTAAGCATTAAAATCCAGGGTTAATCCTCTCACTGCCATCTGACCATCTTTGTCATGGTTAACTTTTAACACGGCTGTCCAAGTGTGTTCCTAAGGACAAAAGAGGAGGATTCAGGCATAGGCTTCAACTATTTTGGTCTTCTCCCACAGGGCATGCAACATTTCAAGAAATGTCTCATGCCCTCAAGGGAATTCATATATTTCTACAGAGTTTTGAGACTGCATAAATGAATGTCCTTGTTTTCAAATTTGTCCTTACACAATTGTCAAAATCAAGTTCAAATCCACAGTGACATTTCCTAAGTGGAGAGACAGAAAGAGTTAAGTCTATACAGTTTTACTCAAAAGAATATAATACAAGAACATTTCATCACAACCAGAATATTATCATATAAATGTGCAGATTACATCCAAGCTCTATGAAGGATGATGAATTGGGACCAGTCTAATGATCCAATAATCTGGCAAAATTCCTCCTGCAGACATCCTTCATCTTAAAACCATGACAGATTCTTGTTGGAATAATGACTAATAGACATTTACTTCTCTGTTTCAAGTAAAAAAGAAATTAGTTACAATTTATCCCCAATTAGCCAAAGAGTTTTAAGCCACGGCTTAGGCAAACTATCGTCCTGTACTTCAACAAACAGGTTTTTGCCTGCACACCGACTCTGGGTTAAGCAATGTGTCTACTAGGAAAGTTGGGGTTAGGAGTTATAGCATTTCTTCACTTTCTTCACAACTTCCATGTGCTTTGGGCTTTGAGGTGGGTAAATAAAGAAATGAAGATAGCAGTCATTAGTGTATCTAAAATTTTAGGGAAGGTCCTGTATATATTTTAATGGACATTATAGATTTTACAATATTCTTGCTCTGGCCTCCCATTCTGGAAACATGGTTTGAAGAAGAGACTACCCTCAGCTTTTAAGAACCATGAAGCCATTTGAACATAAAGCATACAAAGGCTGGGAAGGTAATATTATTTTAATAGAGCTAAGTATATACCATGGGAATAAAATAGTTCAGGCAAAGAACATCTGTGAAAGGTGGTGCTTAAATTCACTCATCATTCTGCCTTTTTCAGCAGACAGTTTAAACATCACTTTCTATAGAAAGCTCTAAGCTGCTAACTTCAAGCCCATCTTCTTGGAAGGAGAGTTATTTGGAAAAATACATCCATATAGCTCCTAAAATTGCTATCCAAAATGCTTTTATGGTAATGCCTTTTCTCAATAAATTGAAATATTATTTGTGTGTATGTGTTTCTCTCTCTCTCTCTCTCTCTCTCTCTCTCTCTCTCTCTCTCTCCCTCTCTCTCTCTCTCTCTCTCTCTGTTGTATTAGAAAAGGTGAAGAATTTGGTAGCAGTGAAAACGAGTTTATCAACGAGTTGGAAATAATTATCTTGAGTAGTGGTTTTGGCTATGAATAATCAAAATCTATAGATGTGCTTATGTTTACGTAAGCAAGCATATTACATGTGTACACATAATTCCATTATCTATTGATGTGTAAATATCTGGGCACATACAGGTATTGATTGACACTAATGAGGCTCATATCAGGGTAATAAAATCATGTGCCTATAATAATTATCTATTATTAAGTGTTCATTTTATTACTAATAGTGCCCCTAGATAACTTAATTTCGATGATGGTGAGATTCTTCAGAGATTAAAAGCACTACATTTTCGTTCAGAGGATCCAGATTCTATTCCCGGCACTTACATGGTAGATAAAATCTGTAAGTCTAGTTCCAGGGATCCAGTTCCCTCTCTGGCCTCAACAAGCATGCAAGTGGTACACAGACATATGTATAGATAAAATAGTGACGGAGATAAAAAATAGATTGCGACTACACAGGAAGATAGAGTGATAATAACAGTTTTCAGAAAGTGATAATAGGATCAGAGATGTTAATTCAGCCCAAATCTACTACACTGAAATGGATCTACGAAACTCTAGAGAACTGTGAAGTGTATATTGGTGTACTTTTATAACTATTACAAAAACATTTTTTAACTTTTCTAACATTTGAAAAAATCAAATAAAAACAAAGCGAAATGCCTCTCAATAAATTTTTGGAGGCTCATTACTGACTAGATAAATAACTCCAGGCAATTTTTCATTTCACTTGTAAATTTTCTCTTTGCTCACCTCTTTGCTACATTTATTTATTTATTTATTTATTTATTTATTTATTTATTTATTTATTTAGTTAGTTAGTTATTAAAAACGTAGCTTTTATTTGCCTGATGTAATTGTCATCTCAAGGGCATACTGCTGAATACTCACTCCTTGTAGCTCTCTGTGAACTCTGACTGGCTTGTTCAGCTCTTCAGGCTCAAACACCTCTACAAGCTGATTGATTCCATCTGGCTTCTTTCAGGTTCTCACTGAATTGCTCTTCTTTGCCTCAAACTAACTCTGGCAATTTGTTCTACTCATGTGACTTTTTATTCTCTGGCTTCAACTGCCTCTGCTGGTGTGCACTGAACATCAGGAACTCATGAAGGAACTCAGTTCCACTGCACTGCACTCCCTGCACTGACTCAACTTACTGAACTTCCAAACTCCATTGAACTGAAGTCAACTGACTGAACTGACTGAACTGAACTCAACTGAACTCCACTCACACCATTGCCTTCCAATTAGATGTTCTTTCAAACATAGCTGCTTCTTTCTACAAACTAACCTTATCTACATTGTTTATGATTAAATGTGTGTCTGTATTCCAGTCAGATAGAATAAAGGCGTTTTATTCCAGCCAGACTACAGAGACCAAGAAGTTCTTTGGATGTGACCCCTTGCCAGAGTAGCCATGTTGTTGGATTAAAATTCCTCCACATCTTACATATGCATAAGCACATATGTGCCAGGAAACAGTTTGCAAGAGTTTGTTCTTTTCTGCTACCTGTGGGTCCATAGGTTCTGTGTGAGTTCATCAGTCTTGGTTGCAAACACCTGTATCTACTGAGACATAGCACTGCACCTGTTGAACCCTTTACAGAAAAGACAAATTTATTTTATAAGTAAAACAAAGTTTCTTGTGTATTTGATGCCACCTAACTCATAGCCCAAGCTGAAATATCCCAGATAGCTTTTAGATTTACTCTTTGCATGTGCGCTTTAATCTAAGTCTTCTTTTTCCAGTGTGTGTGGTTCTCTCCTGTCTCATCACTGTAAAACCATTACCTTTCTTGGTTGTTCAATACTACTAACAGATGAATTGCTGTCTAGAAAGTCATTCCATCGGGATTCATTTTCTTTCTCTTTCTGGCCTGCATCAAGGCCCTTTCAGTTTCTCATACTATTTTAATAGAAGTCAAATCTAGCATCAAGCTCTGAATTAGCTACTTGAATAGACAACCTCATGAGTTTCTCATAATCTGTATATGGATCCTGAGTCAGTCATGGAAGCCCAGAAAAAGGAATATCTTTTATGAGACACAAATTTCTTCATTTGAGACAGGTTGACTTTTTAAAAAATTAGTTTAGTCGTATAAGTGCGTTCCTATTGAATGTACATGGAAGCTTGGTGACTACTGAAAGTATAAGAGGATACCAGCTCTCCAGGAGCTGGAGTTACCATCAGCAGTGAGCTGCCCAATATGATTGCTGGGAACAAAGCACTGGTCATATGCAAATACAGCAAGGCCTCTTAATATGGTTTATTTTTGTTAGACCAAAAGTTTTCTTTTTTCCTATACTTCTCTGAGAACTTTGTTTCTGGAAAAAAAAGCTTCAACGATGCCAGGCCACAAAAGTGAAAGGCTGACAATGAACAAACACTTTATTTCTTGGAGAGAAAATAATTACCATGTTTTTGTAAAAGCTTGGTGCCAACCAATACATTTTATCAGTCTACTCAACAGTACCATTGAATGTAGTGGTGCCACATAGCCAAAGCAAATGACCTCAATGATGAGGTTCATGGGGCATCTGACGCAGAATGCCTGGAGTAGATATGGTTCAGCTGGAGAACACTGGAGCCCCAGGACAGGAGACCCAGAAGATCCCAAAGCAAAGTGAGCTGTGCTCTTCTAAGGAACACTGTGACTCATTCACATGGGAAAATGCTAGCAGATATGCCATTAAAATATGAAAATTAAATTTCAGTATAAAAAAGTCCAGAAAGAAGTCTGTGCCACACACACACACACGTGCAGCACACACATACATGTGCAACACACACATACACACACATATATATAACACATACACATATACAGATGCACATAAACACACACACATATATACATGTACAGCACAAACACACACATATATGCATACATACACTCATATGACTTTTTTGTAGTTTGGTAAAGACAAGGTGACTTTGAAGAATGTGATGCTTTTCTATCCTAGTCATAAATCAAATGAGTTTATTTCCTATGCATATTTCCTATGAATGAAAGGGAAGCAAAAACCTAATGTTAAGAAATGAGAGTGTTTTGATTGCTAATTTTTTCTTGGGGAGGACATCCGGTTCCTTTCTGGAAGCAAACCTTCAACAATCAAGACATCATTCTGCTGCAAGTTTAGAGATATGATGTAAATTCATTCAGAAATGTGTTTCATCTCAGCTGGGGAGGAAACTCTACAAGAAAAATGTCTTTGTTTTCATAAGTCAGCCTAATCTTGCTTTACCTTTACCCAAGTTTTTGCTAAGTGCAATGCTTATTAAGAAGGCATCCACAATCACTTCAGGGAGTAGATTCTGGGTTTTTGATTTTTTCGTTTTCATATAGTTATTCTTGAACAGAATCCTCAAATAAGCTGAGTACAACTAGAAGGATTTTAGCACAGAGTACCAGTTGACTAGGGCTACTCTAACGAACAGCAGGGAGAGAGCTGTTTAATGTAACAACATGCCGGTTCAGTCCTATAAGCTAGAAGCAAAAACAAGACATGGCCATTAGCTGAGCTGGTTCCTTTTGAGATCTGAGAGGAAGAAGCTCGCTTGTTCCTTCCTGTTTTCCATCAAACCTAAGTCTTACTTGAACTGCAGAAGCATGGGCAGGACTCTGATAACATCGGTTTGTGTGCTGTGTTCTTTCTGGAAATATATCAGTCACTGAATTAGGTGCCAACCTTCTCCAGAATCACCTAGCCACATCTTTAGTTGTGTCTGCAGGGATCTAATTTTTGAACAAACTCACCTAAACATAACAGACCAATCTAATTATGAGATAAACTATTAGATATATAAATTTTATAGTCCCAGGCAACAGATTTAGTGGTTTATTTTCAGATTTGGATCTAGTAGGTAGCATTCTGACCTCTAGTCACAACAAAAAGCAATGAAGCCAGATGGCCTAATGCTCCTTAGATTAATGCATAAGATTGGGTGACTCAAAATGCCTCCAATGGAGCCTGTTCATGAAGATATCAAGTCATTTCACTATTCCCTCTAGAACTTTAAAAATAAATATATACAAGCTAATTGGTATTATTGCTTTTCTGAAATACAAGTGAAATAAGGTAACTTTTTCAAATAGGACTTTTTGTTGTTGTTTTTAAATATGACTTTTTAACTTTATAATATTATAATGTGATTACATCATTTCTACTTTCCTTTTCTTTTCTCCATGATGATTATTTTTATACCCAGATACAGAGACACATTGATATTAAACCCATTTCTCAACTGTCTCATATTGTAATTCTTTGGACTTCTAATAATATTTTCCTGAAAATAAATATAAGTATTTATTTTTCTTCTCTTTACTATCACAACAGTTATTCTTCTCATTGCTATAACAACATGCCTTACAAAAGCCGCTTAATAGAAGAGGAATTTATTCTACCTTATCAATTAAGTCAAGATATAAACCATCGTGGAGTGAAAGCCATAGTGAAACAGTTGCTCCCATTGTGAACCAATTAGGAAATCGATATCAAACAGGAAGAGATATAGACTATCAGGATTAATGAAAGGCTGCATCAATTCTAGATCTTCTGATCTATCAAAAACAACAATAATTCCAAATTTTTACATGAAGTATTATGATTCTGATGTTTGTACATTAAAATCCCCCAAAGAAAGGAGAAATTAGCTGCCACAATGAAATATATCTGTATCAAGAATGGTAAATTGGTTTGACTTCAAATTATCATACATGGTAGCTAAGACATCAGAAACTTCTGGAAGGGTTTGAGCAATGGAGAAGAATTATTAATGTAAAACTGTACAACTGGTAATCACTGAATTCCCTTCATGAACATGTCATGGCTATCTGCTTGGTAGTGGACAGCAGTCAAAGTCTACAATCTACACATATATTTTCTTTAAAAGATTTTTAATTTATTTTTATAGTTTTATATAAAATAAAATATTCATATATTTTATATTATCTTTAGTAAATTACATGTTCTATGTTCATGAAAAAACCCTTGGAAGCCAGAAGAAGGTGTCTGATCCCTCAGACCTTAGGTTACAGGTAGTTGTAAGCCACTGTGTGGGAAACTGAACCTCTATCCTTTGAAAGAGCAGCAAGTACTCTTAACCATTGGGCAAGCTCTTTAAATGTATCTTGAGTGCTGTCAAATACATTTCTCACCTCATTCCTCAGCTAGCTATGTGACCTTAGCAAAAATCAGCTCTATTATTTCTACTTCAGTAAAATGGAAAAGGGATCCTTTTCTTGTAGACTTTAGAAGTAAATATGTAAACACACACCAGTTGCTGAGAATTATGTTCATCAGAGTAAATACTTATTAAATATAAATAACAATCATTATATCTCTGTGTAACATATTTTGATAATCCAATCACATACTGACTAAATAATCAGCTTGTCAATAACTTATGTTCTCTAATGACCTAAATTTATTATTTACTTTTAGTTTTGTGTATTGACACCAAGAAAACAAGCAATAGACAGGGTTGTACCTTAGAATAATGGGTCTTTCCTTTTTTATTTACTTTTAAAATAAATACATCCTGACCAGAGCTTCCCCTCCCTCCACTCCTCTCCAACCCTACCACACTACCCCAGGTCTCCCCCGGATCTACTGCTCACTCATTTTCCTTCAGAAAAAAACCAGACCTCCAATGAATAACAACGGAACATGACCTAACAAAATGCATACAACTATACACAAACCCTCATAGTATGGATGAATGAGGCAGCCCAGTAAGAGGAAAACTTTTCCATGTGCAGGCAAAAGAGTCAAACACATCCTCACTCCAAGTGTTAGGAGTGAAGAAAAATCCTAAGCTAAACACACAAAGCAGGTATACGAAATGGCCTGGTGCAGATCCATGCAGGTCCACGGTTGCCACTTCAGCCCCTGTGAACCACTCTGCTTGGTTGATTCTTCTGCCTGTTCCCCTGGTGTCCTCCAGCTCTCTGACTCCTGCAATCTTCTCCCTGTTATGAGGGGCTCTGCCTAATGTTTGGCTGTGGATTTCTTAATCTACTCCCATCCGATGCTGGAAGAAGCCTTTCTGATGAGGATTGTGGTCTCTGAGGATAGCAAAATAGCTAGGAATCATTCCATTGACCTCTTTTTCAGCAAGGCTTGATTCCATCTTAGGTTTCTGAGTCACCCTGTTTCAGGGATCCTGGAAGTGTTGGACACGGTCTCCCTCTTGTATTGGTAGGATTATGTAGTAAAATTGACCATATTATCAAAGGCAATCTACACAGATACAATGCGATCCCACCAAAATTCCTAGACAATTCTTTACAAACCGTAAAAGGACAGTACTCAGTTTCATATTGAAAAATAAAAAGCGCAAATAGCTACAATGATAATAAATTATCAGGAATAATGAAAGATCTTCTAGAGGAATCACCATCACTGATACTATGGCTCTACTACAGAGCTATGGTAACAAAAACCACATGGTATTGGCATAAAAACAGACATGATCAGTGAAATTATATTGAACATCCAGACATAATTCCACACACCAATGGCCACCTGATTTTTGATATAAAAATATGGCAGCAATATCCAATGCATAAAGAAGGTATCACCACCAAATAGAGCTGGTCTACCATGGATATCTACATATAACACAAATAAACCCATGTTTATCACCCTGCAAAAATCCTCAATGTAGAACAGAATACACTAAATCTGGTAGAAGAGAAAATGGGGGAATAGCCTTGAGGGCATCAGTACAGGAGATAACTTCCCCAACAGAACAGAACTTCAATAGTGCAGGCACTAAAATTGACAATTAATAAATGGGGCCTTATGAAATTGAAAAGCTCCTGTAAGGCAAAGGACACCATCAATAGGACAAAACAGAAGCCTACCAAATGGGAAAAGCGTCCACCAACTACATATCCAATAGAGGCCTAGAGCAATGGTTCTTACCCATGGGCACCTTTTTTCCTATGGGATACCTGGTCATACCTGCAGAGAGTTTTGATTAGGAAAATAAAATAGAGGTACTCCCATCACGCAAGAAAAATCTAGTCATCCTGCTAAAGTCTGTGCACAGAACAGTCCTTCTTGTGTAACGATAAACTATATGATACAGTAATTACTAGGGATATTTACTATTAGAAATATATAAATCACAGCTTGAGAATGGTAGAAAATATAAGCATAAAAGGCTGCTACATTCAAACAATGGGTGTTCTAGTGCTCACCTCCCAATGGAACATTCCTCCCACTTCCTCTAGGGTTTGGTTAACAACACAGATAAGCTTGGAGGGATACTAGAGTAAGATACAGAGGTTAAGAAAGTCTATCTTGTGGGCATGACACAACTAATGCAATTATGACATCACTGTAGTACAGGCTGTCAACAATGGGCCCGCACAAGTCTGGGCCTGACAACAGTCAATCATAATTTAAGGAGAGTCACTTGTCACCCTACTATTGATCACTGCTGAGCTATGAGCTATTAATGGACACTGAGAGAAGAGCAGACATCATCTTTAGTTTGATTTCATGAGGGGGTCAAACTTTCTAATAGCAGCAAAACCATGAGACACAGACAGTCCTGGTTAAACTTAGTGGCCCATAAAACTGAGCAAAACATTATAAGTGCGGGAAAGATACTTCTGTGGTAGGTAATAGGGATGAGAGAGGTATAAGAGACAATGCCTGCAGCTAAGAAGCACTACATCCATATGAGATTGGAGAACAAAGGAAAACAAAACAAAACAAGGGTGACTGAAAGAGAAGGCATATCTCCTCTGAAAATGGAGTTCAGCCTGCTAGATGAAGGACTCTTGTCTGGAATACAGAAGTTTGACTTTCTAAAGAAAGCTTCTAGGATCAGCATAAATCCATCATCTTTACACAGCACTAAGCTGTGGAAACCAAAATAAATGAAATTCCCCAGTGGATCACT
Source organism: Rattus rattus (assembly GCF_011064425.1). Taxonomy (NCBI): domain Eukaryota; kingdom Metazoa; phylum Chordata; class Mammalia; order Rodentia; family Muridae; genus Rattus; species Rattus rattus. The sequence goes on from NC_046159.1 coordinate 66,029,363, forward strand.
GGCCATGTGTGCCGAAGTTCTCATAAAATTAATACATATGACACAATAGCTTGAGATGACTTCCCAGACTTTTCCCCGGGGATAGATAATATAACACGTTTTAAAAGGTCTCCAGATAGTTATAAAGCCAGTTTTTGTGTAAAAATGTCATCTGCCTACATTAACTGTTTACATAAAGACTAAATTGATGAGGAATCTTAAAATCTGAGCACCTGGATAACGTCTTTTTTTTTTTTTAATGTTTACTTTCCACTCTATCACCTTGTCAATTAAGAAACTAAGTACAGTGCATGATTTGCAAGCTCTAGTGGAAATGGTTAGTACCTGCCTGAGTCCTTCCAGCTTGCTACTGGTTTCAAGTAGGCATTTGATTTTTTATATGTTAAATATTTTCATATCCACGTCTCCTTGGAAGATTTCTGAAACAATGTGCAACTTTTAAGAAATGCATTTCATGTTATCAGCTTTAGAGATATGGTCAATCATCTTTGGCCACAAAGGGAGTTAGTGAATAATTTAAAGCAAAACTAAACCAAACAGAGAACTGGAAAATAGTAAAAGTGCTCAGAGCTTCAAAAAATTGAGTATTAAAAGTAAACAAAGACAGGGCATGTAGCTTCTCAGAGTGAAAAGCCCTGGGCTACATCCCCAGCACTGTATACACTGGACATGGTGGTACAGGTCTGAAGAAGGAGGATAAGATGTTTAAGGCAACATTTAGCTACATTGTGATTTTGAAGCCAGCAGGAGATTCTGAATCAAACACACATGCATGGGACCCACCTTAAAATTAGACTTAGAGATAACTGTTTATGGACCCAGACCCATGGAGAGCAACAGGTAGATCGCTGAGGATTGCTGGCCAATCAGAAAGGATTCTGTTAAGTTCATGTGTAGAGAGAATATTTTTAAACAGGAAATAGAAGGTGGGACATCAGGAAGGAGAAAGGATTCTTGAATCAAGTGAGGCAAAGGAAGGTCTGCCTGGGATGATGTGAGGAGACAGACACGTGGTACCTGAGTGGAGGTAATCAGCCATGTGACATAATGTAGATGAAAATAATTGGGGTATCTTAAGGTTTGATCTACTCAGAATAGAGCCTAACTATATGAGGAGGGAATTTGGAAATATATTTTAAGTCAGAGTCTTAGTTCTGGGAACACAGGGCTAGGAGGCTGAAGCAGACCTAGCTTTCACTTCCAAGTCACGCACACTGTATCAAAAACCAAAGGTGTTTGGCTTCTAAAGAAATATTACCCTGGATTGGCGTATGACATTCACTTTTATATACTTGCAGAAGCACGTGTTCATAAAACCTGGTCATGAGAGCCATGAATCTTACAAAGTAGTCTTTCCATTTTCTAGAGTCTTTTATCTAATTTGCTATGGGTTGGGAGGAAGATGAGGGCCATCCCATATTCAGAAGTACTGCACAGTTGGATTCTGCGTAACAGAATTGATTCTCAGGATTTTACATCCCTCACTTCTAATGCCTTGGCTAGGGCAGTACGTGTATATACATATCCTTGTGGAAGGTTCTAATAATTTTCTATTTAAATATTTTTTATAATACCCAGGATGCTGACATAGAGATTTGGAACAAATGTGAATAATACTGTTGGTATAAAATTTAGCTTCATTGATTTCTTTGGGGTGCATACAATAGAACAGCTTTCCATTTGAATTCTCGGATGTAATAGGCTGCAGTTCACATTCAATAATTTTTAAAAAGCAGCTACTCATCCTAGGACAGAGCTATAAGCAAGCAAACAAAAAATAATTTCATATAAGAGAAATGATACATTCATCTATATAGCCCAGAGAAATGCAGAGAGATGCTGAGAATCAGCCATAGTGACCAGAGCCTCGCTGATTAAAATAAAAATGAAGGAGCTGAAGGGGCTTGCAACCCCTTAAGAAGAACAACAATATCAACCAACTAGACCCACCAGAGCTCCCAGGACTAAACCATCAACCAAAGAGTACGCATGGAGCAACCCATGGCTCCAGCTGCATATGCAGCAGAGGACAGCCTTGTAGGGCATCAGTGGGAGGAGAAGCCCTTAGTCCTGGGAAGGCTGGACCCCTAGTGTAGGGGAATGCCATCCAGTGGATTGGTGGGGGAGCACCCTCACAGAAGCAGGGGAAGGGGGACGGGATAGGGGATTTCTGGAGGGGAAACTGAGAAAGGGGCTAACATTTGAAATGTAAATAAAGAAAATATCCAATGTAAAAAAGAAAAATAAATAAATGAAAAAGCAAAATCGACAGGAAAATGTAAATTTTCACTAAACTAAATGTAGGCAGGGCAGGAAGTCTGAGCTACAGGAAACAGTATGCCTCGTTATAGGAGATGACAACCCTGCTTCTGGCATCTTGGTTGTTAATTGCTATTAATGTGAGATGCACATATTTTAAAGTGTAAAATGCATAAGCAAATCTTGTAATTTACTCGGATCACCCAAAGGCAGTGGTAGAAAAAAAAATAGAAAGTCTAGAGAGGAAAGAAGGTGCAGGATAAAACTTAGTCAGCACCAGTATTTAAAAATCAATACATCGCATCAAGAGCTAATGATAACAAACCTGTACAAATAAATAACACAAAGACATTTGTCGGTATGAGCCATTCCATTTCAGAATAATGCTCTTAAAATTTGCTTTGTGTTTTCTGCAGATTTATTTGAGGCCCAGAATGATTGCTTACAGCTGGCAGCTTGCTGGTCTCCTAGTGATTCCTATAATTATCTCTATTGAGTTAGAGTATTGATCTGTAGCTGCTAGCCATTTCAAAATTCCCCCTTTATCCTGCAAGAGGTAATAGAATTAATGAGTATCGTTGCCAAACATCACAAGAACATTAAGCACACAATTAGGTCAGAATATGAAACTGGTGGAGGGAGGAGAAGAAGCAACTAAATTCAAATTTCCGCTAAAATAAATTGAAACAAGATGTTTCCACTTAATTTGTTTGTTAAATACATGTACGGCATGAAAACAATACCCAAGAAACTCAGATACATTGACTAGAGAATCTTCACACCACCCGCATTGGTATGAGTGATTGATAGTTAAACCAAAGGCATTTTATTAGTTAAAAAATAGTCGATGGCAGATATTAGAAAGAAGGTTTCAGAATTCTGCCTCTGAGTTGGCCTGCCTGCAGTGGAGTCTTGCTTTCACTGGTTTCCTTTTCTGAAATCTGAAGAAAAGACAGTATTCATCCCAAGAAGTCATCAGGCATCCATTATGAGGCTGTGGGAATGAACAGGTCAGGTGGCCAGGATTGACTATAAGTTTCTGCCTAGAATGAGTATAGGGAAGTGTAGATGACTTTAAATAACAAGTGAATACATTGGGAATATGTTTAACAACTGGTACTAAAATAATTTTACACAGTTCTCTACTTTTGCTTTGTGCATGCCTAAATTATGCAATAAAATCTACTTACGAGTCACATCAAGGAAGGAGACACACAAATATTTCTCATCAAACTCGTGAAGCTATCCCAATTAAACTCAGTGGCAAAAACAGGCTAAAAAGAGATTTATTTAGGATGTTAGGAAAAGTTTGAGTGAGAGATGGATGGGAATGAAAATCACTAAAATTCACTATGTTCCAGTGGACGTCCGTACAGCTATGGAAATAATGGTACAGAATGGATTCACCCATGGATTAAAAATTGCTATTACTCTTGGTTACTTCTAGAATTTGATGGGAAAGGTTACACGGTTACTAAGGACAATATTTACTTGAGTCATAGGATGGAAAAATCAAACCAGCACTTGTTTGGAAGTTACATCACCACTAGATAGCTTTCATAGTGCTGGGGCGGTTCTGTGAATTTTAATTGAAGAAACAGTTGGGGACATTACAACCCCCACTGGAAGAACAATATAGGCTGATCTGACCACCCAGTTATCCCAGAGTCTAGACCACAAACCAAGGAGTGTACCTGGAGGGATGCGTGGCTCCAGATACATATGTAGCAGAGGATGGCCTTGCCTGACAGCAACGGGATGGGAAGACCTTGGCCCTTTAGTGGGGAGGGCAGATATAGGATGAGCGTTAACTGTGAAGTGGGCTATCATGGGAGGGGCTCTTGGTTGAGGGGGTAACTGGGAAGTGGCATATCATTTGAGGTGTAAGTGAATGGAATGAATAATAAAAACTATTATCATAGTGTGAGGTACAGTAATGATAGACTGATAAGATATACCCACAGGTGCTGCAGTGGTACAGATGCTATGAAAGTAACCATTTACTGATTGGGTTTAAACCCCACTTCACAAGATGGAACCCATACTTGATAGTGTTAACTTGACCCAAGTCCTATGACTATCTATGTCTGCATAGACTGCAGGGAAAACACCATACTATTCATGTCTTAAATAGACATGACAATAAATTGCCTCCTGAGTTATTATCTTCCTACCTGTAGATTAGTGCATCTCAAAAAGCACTCATTAAATAACCTTTCTCCTTCAATCATAAAGATGATTAATGCAGAACCCCACAACTGGTGAATGTGCAGAGAATAACTGACTGGAATTCTCAGTTCTAAATGGGACATATATACAAAATGACATCTCCTCTCAACACTCAAGTGATAAATACAAAAGAGATAATGGGCAGATTGTAGATGTCTGCTTATCTACTTCTCTACACTGCTTATTGGACAAATAGCACAGTTTCCCACATGAGCTCACTGTGGATTGGACTGCATGTAAAAGACTTGGAATAGACCAAGAGGATCAAAATCTGAGCAAGGATGGAGGAAAGTTCATGAACCACTATTGGAAGAATTACTTGTAAGTGATGGCTCCTTGTGAGGAACAATAGTTTACTTCAGGAATTAAGCACTAAACATCTAAGCATATTCTAGTAAATGATCCATATCTATGAGAGGCAGTAGTAAATGGGAGGGAGAGAGAGAGAGAGAGAGAGACAGAGAGAGAGACAGAGACAGAGAGAGAGACAGAGACAGAGAGAGACAGAGAATATGAAGTTGAAGTTGTGAAAAAAATAGGAAGTCATAAAAGTGGAATTGGAGAGTTGTAGGGGAGGAGATGGTGTAGATGTTACACACACACACACACACACACACACACACACACACACATGAATATTAAATTAAATATTTAAAATGTAAACAGAGTACATACGTTGGAGAGAAAGTTAATATTAGAATATGTCAGAAGTCGGAGGGGAAGTATTAGAGGTTTATTTGAAAGCACTCTATACATACACGGATAAAATATTAGGTGTTATTGTGTTTCATTTTGCTTTTTATGATAATTTCTATATCATACCCATTTAATTAATAACAGAATGAAATCACTTAGGGCAAATGGAATAAGTATATTTAAATAGCTAAAATAGGTGCCTTGAGAGAGAAAAGTATCTTCAATCATTCATTTTTCACATTTTTTGGAGGCCCCAAATTTACAGGCATTGCTATTACTTTTCTTTTGCTGCATCCATTTATAACTACAGAAACTATCTGCGTATTTAAGGGAATCATGTGTTGTAGGCAGAGAGGTTACTGCTGGCTGAGCACGGTCTTTAGAAGTAGAAACCATCGAATACAATTTCTTTACTTTGAGTAATTGCTGTTTTTAAAAGTGAAACAGGCGTTGGTGAATGGAAAAATTGTAAAATCAGTGACTGGAAAAAAAATTCTGTTTTGGCCTATTTATCATCTCAACAAATTTGTTTTTGACTTACTTATTTGCAACTGTGGTTTGCAAAAAAAATTTATCTGTAATCAGATCTCCTGCTCTCACAGAGCTAGGAATCAACAGCTCCACTGTCCTTGCTGCAGTGGCAAGGCTACTGAAAAACAAACAAACAAAAGCAGACACTGGGACAGTTGCCTCCAATCCTCTCTGGGCAGAGCAAGCAGATGAGATGCTCGTTCAGCCACCCAGTACTCCCTCACTGTCCATCACAGGGCTACCACACTTCCTATCCTATCTGTTTTCTTCATCTCTTCTACCCTTCTGAACACCTGAAACAGCAAATTAAAATGACCATGCATCTAAACTTTGTTCTTCTTTGGAATCAATTCTACGATTCGTGGAGAATGCACAAAACACTTCTTCTAATTAGGTGTCCCTTTCTTCCAGGCATGCATCTGTGTCTTCTATATGAAAGCATCTTAAGAACAACCATCAGTCTATGAAAAGATAGTGCAGGTTAAAGATAAGAACACCAGCCAAAGAATTTGACAATTTGCTGTTGTGTGAAGTAGACCACCTTTTGGAAATTTAATGCCTGGGGTGAAATTCACTGACAGACTACTGGTTTAGTAAGAGCATCCAACACCCAACACCCTAAATAATAATAATAACAGTAACAATAACGGTAATAATAACGAGAGGGACAGAGATCCCAAGATAGACAAAGGTAAAGAGAGATTCAGAGAGGGAAGAAATTGAAGGAGGGAACAAAATTAAAATTGCTTGTCATGTCTTAAACCTACATCTTCTTCTAGATTCTACACACACCACTAAGCTTCTCCATATTGAAGAAAAACTTGGTGAAAATGACGCATCCCCTATCTCAGGTCAAAGATAACAGCAAAAGTAAGATTGACCTCAACCCCAAAGCAAACTGGGTCATAAGGAACAGTCTACAGCAGGGAACAGAATGAATAACCAATCAAGGCTCAAGATCAGAGCAAAAGATAAAATAAAAGGAAAGCGGTTGGGAAATAGGATTAAGCACAAGAAAAGACTACAGAAAACTGCTCACTGAAAGACATGAAGCTAATTCACTAAAGCCATGTTTATGATATGACATTACTCTGTCACAAGCCAAATATTCCATAGTTATTCAAGGTTTCTAATACCAGGATGTGATGGGAAACTTGTACATTCAAATCCTTCCTCCTCAGAAGACTGACTGGTCCATTGATCTAGTTCTATTTGCCATGTCTCTGTTAGATAAAGACAAACCTCTGAGCAGTTCTGAGACAGTGACGACCTCCCTAGAAGTCTCAAGCATGAACCAAGTACAGTTCGTAGGGAACGAGAAAAAGTAAACTACAGAGCTGTTGCCAAATTAGTCTAAGCATTTAAGACCTTACAGGGAGATTTGTTTATCCAGGCTTGTTCACATGTCTGCCATACACAGTAGTGACAAAATGATAGGCTCAGAAATGGAACAGTAAATAATTCAGAAAAATGCCTATGTTCTCCTGTCTTCTGTAAATAAAGTGAAAAATCACTTTGTGCAATACATCCTATAAATATTATTTATAAATAAATAATTGTGTTGTGATGATGAAACATATTTGGGCGATTTCTGAGTGAGTAAAGTGATTGTTGGTTGATCATGAGGTCTGGAGTTCAAAACCACAAAGCCTCCAAAAATTCTGACACACCACCAGGCACCTAGATTCCTCCTTGCCTAGGTTATAATGGTAGACTCTCAGGAGTATTCCTGAAGCTGGCGACCCAGTTAGTCCACTGAACACAGGTGAAGAACACAAGAGACCCTATCTTAAACACTGACAGGCAATGACCAACACCTAAAGTTGTCAAAGACATACACAACACACACACACACACACACACACACACACACACAGAAGAAGAAGAAGAAGAAGAAAGTCATTTTTTGAGAGTTAATACATAGACACATAAGTACATAGATTCATGGGACCTATACTAATCAAGATAGGAAGCAGGGGGTTGAGATTTTATGAAGAATTGATTGAATCACCATATCTCAGAGTCATGAAATAACATGCGGGCCACAGTGAATCAACTCCCTTCCTGCTGACAGCTCCCATTACCTTCCATAGGGCCTCCCTTCCCGTATGTGTTTTTGTCAATAGAATTATTTTTATGGATCTGTATTATCCATTTCACACTATGGAGACATTTCGTAGTTACATTAAAAATGTCTTATCCTAAACCTTTTGAATTTTCTATTTTAAGCACACCAACTACTACTACCACCAGAGACAAAGCTCCTGCAGTAAGCTTTGCAGCCACTTGGTATTTAACATTACTTAATCACAGGTTAGAATTAAAAATTAGTGGACCTCATGGCATTGAACGACCTGTCTTTGGCGATGTAGGAAGTGCTGCTGGGACTCTCTCAGTCAACTGCTGGCTCCGGCCTTTGTGTGCATGTTCACACTCATACCCACACACATTATTCTTCTCATGAATACATGTACAAAAGCCAAGCAGCAATAAAAACTCAATTGTTCTTTCTCTAATTAGTGAAAATCAACTAATTTGGGTGCTGGAGTGAGCAGGCTGTTGATGGCAATGATGAGTTTTGCCCATGTAGGCCAAGTGTGGGAAGGATTCAATTTTCCTCAGGAGATGAAAAGGAGAGGCAGGCTCAGGACTTCTTGGTTCCCATTGAGACCAAAAATATGTCTCTGCCTTCTCTGCTCTTTATTGGTAGGTTTTCTTTCCTTGTCTGCTTCCTTCACCCATGCGGTATTTTAATTTTTGGACATATTTATGTTTTCATTGTTGTTTAGATCTCTTGGACAAAAGACAAAAACAAAGTAACTTATCATCTTTTTCATCTTGACCAGAACACATATTATTATAACATTTTATGCAGTTAAAGCACACACTCTGCTTTTGTGATTTTGTTTTCTATATTAGTAGTGTAACCCAAACCTTATTTATTTGGAGAACTAGTTTAAATATATTCTGTAAGCTGAGTCAATATATTTAACATTAAATAATAAATGTCACTGAATATTTAACATAGTAATTCCCAGTTTTTATTACTTAAATTTACTGTCAAATACCTATAAATGCATTTATGGATAAAATATCCTGATCACTGAAGACTGGAGTAGTCTTTTATCTAAGCAGCTTTTGTAAATCGCTTTATTCTTTAAGCCAGTTGTCATTTTGAAAATACACTGTATTTTTTTCTCTCACCAAATTTTGTCAATCTCCTCTTTTAATCTGCTGAACTTGGCAAAGGCTTATAGTATCTGAAGCTAAATATATTCATTTCTCTTGTGGCAATTTAGCATATTTGAAGCAAAGGAACTAGGCTGTCATCCTTAAAGAATGTACTGCAAAATAAATAGATTGTTTGCCTCAACCCCCCCAAAAAAAAATCCTGACAAATGTCTTTGAATTTGGAAGACCACGAGCCTTTCCAGCAGTAACCTATTATCTTGTCACAGTGTATACTCCTTCAGTAGAGTTGTCTAAATATTCCTAAGATGTTTTTCTACTCTCCCCTCTTGCTCTCCTCCACTCTTTCTTCTGTCCTCCTCTTCCATACCCTCATCCCCCTTTTCTACTCTTTGCTACTTCCCCTTCTTATTCACCCCTTTGGTTCTACTAATTAGCATCAGCACTTACACGTTAAAATGAACCAAGAAGAAACTGAGCAATATGGCACAGAACCAATACAAGCTCTGTCTGTGAGACGGCTCAGTTCTTGGTCACCTATTGACCGGCACAGCTTACTGAGAATTGCATCACTGGTAAGAGACTTAACCATTGTGCTTCCTTTGCAAAAATTGCCTGGGATTTCTAAAACCTGAGCACACTCTTCTTTAATGGGCACGTTCTCTATCAAATAATTAACCCCCACATAGCGGTTGATGTAAACAATTATAGAGTGAAATCATTCTCTACTCCGTGGTCTTTTCAATTGGATAAATATATTTCTTGACAACCTCTTACAAGTATATAGTGCATTCTGTTTATTTCCATCCTACTCCCTCTTGCCCCTGTCCATAGTGTTGTGCCAGGAAATATTCGTGAACCCCAAAATGACACCAAGGAGCCAAATCTGATGTAATTGTCTTAGAGTCTCTATTTAAGTTCAAGCTTGGCCTCTCTGCCAACCCCCTATACAGCAGGAAGGTGGATCCCTGAGCATAGTTTTAGGCAATCATTTCTAGAGGCAAGACGTGGGTATCTAGCCTGGTACATACTGATTGGTTGGCCATTATGGCCTTTAACATAATTGGCTGGTGCTGGGAGCCAAACCTTAAACTTAACTCCTTCTTTCCTCCTGATTGGTGGTTGCTAGGAAGTGAAGTGTCAGGGGTGGGCTTGTAACTTGGGGGTGCAGATTTATTGGGGAATAACCTGAAAATGGATGCCAGATACAGATTTTATTGTGGGAAAAGGGGAGTTACGTAGAAACTGGTGTTAGGTACTGCCTGTTCGTTAACTTGAATTCAACCTTAGGTTGAATTCTCAGTAAGGTTCTCTAAGATGGAGTCTGAACCTAGAAAATTTGGGGAGGCCCTTGGTCCTGAGAAGGCTTGCCCCAGTGTAGATGAATACTAGGGCGGTGAGGCAGGAGTGGGTGGGTGGGTATTGAGCACCCTCACAGAAGCAGAGTGGGGAGGGGATAGGAGGTTTCCAGAGGGGAAACCAGGAAAGGGGATAACATTTGATATGTAAATAAATAAAATACCCAATTTTTTTAAAAAAGAAAATTTGGTCTCAATATCTCTTCCTCCTCCTAAGTCCCTCTCCCACATTCATACCTTTTTATTTTATCCTGTAACCAGCTGATTATATCCAGGGCAGTCTGTTTAAATGTAAGTGTAGAACTCTACACTTGAGCCTGGTAGGCTCACCCTTGAGTACAGAACTCAAGACAGTGACTGTCCCTTCGTTAGCATCTATCAGTAGTCAATATTTGCTAGATCAGAATAGAGTCCAAGGAGCCCCTCGGTGATGCACTCAGTAATTGATTCTTGATAAGCTTAGTCTTATTCAGGTCTAGAGCAGGCAACCTCAGTTACTGTTAAGTCATGATTGAGTTAGCTGTGTCACGAGAGAGGATGACATCACTCAGGCCTTCTCATCTCCTTTCAGCTCCTACGTCTACTCACAAACCATAATCTTCCAGTTTCTTCAAGATTCTTGGGCCTTACCTATCTAACTTATTAGTGGGATGGGTTTGTCTTTCAAAACAGCATAGGCAAAACAAAGTTATTTATTGCTAGTTATTCATTTTGTTTTGGAATCAGGGCAGGGCAGCAGTCAACCACACTCACTGTCAAAAAGCCCTGGTCTTCAGGGACAATATGACTCTCCCTCTATGGATCAGGAGTGAGTTCAACACGTCTCTGTGAATAGACAGTCGATGCTGGGGTTAAGTACTGTCAGTGTGTCACCAACAGCCTTTTGTTTGGTTGTGTAATCTTGAGCCAACTCTATAAATATTTTACCCAAATATTCTCTGGGGAAGTATAAAATAATTTTGCATTATAAGTATGCTCTTCAAATAAATAATTAAACAAGGTGGATTCAAAAATGTACTGGCAAAAACTGCATTAGTGTCATTTGGAAAAAAATTAGGGACTTGGGTTTTAGAGTTTTTAAAACTATCTAAAGAGACTCAGATGTGTTTGTTTATTTATATTAAAATGAGCAAAATTTCTTAGATAAGTCACATGTGAAGCATAGGAATAAACTGCATACTTTGATAGTTATTTTGAGTTCATAGCAAAGAATAGGAAGTTCAATGTTAAGAGTAGAGAATATCTATATATGGTATGATTTCAGATATGAAATTTACTTATAATTTATTATTTTTATTTTTAAAGATTTATTTTTTATCTATCTACCTGTTCATTTGTTTATGTTTGTGCGTTTTTAAACTGAGGGGGAAAGGTGCCTGTGGAGGCTCAAAGAGGGCATAGCGTACCAGGTATTTTGAGTTACAGACTATTGTCATCTTCCTAATACAGGTTCTGTGAATTGAACTCAAGCCCTCTGGAAAGGCAGCAAGTACTTTTAACCACTGATCCTTCTATCTAGACCCTTTTATAATTTGAAACATGTTTTCAATCATCTAACTGACATTCTCTTACATAAGTGAAGTGGAAATTTAAGAGTTCTTTGGATGGTGTTTTGCTGTGGTAAATGTGAAAGAACAGTGTGTTAAAGTGGACACAGGTGGGAAAGGTTAAGGAGCATTTTGCTGAGGCAGACACAGGAGATGATGTTCTGTTAAAGCAAGCATGTGAAAGGACAAGGCATGAAAGATTCTTTACTAACAACACACATGTATTGGTCTGCCTTACGTTGTGTCTTTGAGCTACATTTGTCAGGACTCCATAGAGAGAAACAACCCAAGAGGTTGGGGAAGGAAAAAGAAAAACTTCTTGTGGTGTGCTGTAGTTTATTGCCACTTCCAAGAGCTTGGACTGATTAAATGCAGGTGCTGAAACAAGACCCACGCTGAGGCAAGACATGTGCTGTTTGGAGAGTATGAACAAGACTCCATGGAGTGATGGAGACAGAGCTTGGCTTGCTGATACAGCTAACTGTGCAGTACTTATGGGTCGCTTGTCTCTGCTAACCTTTGCTTTTCAGAGCGAGGCACATTGGAATGTCTCCTGTCATTCCTGTATCCCTGAAGTGTTTGCGAGTGGATCATTGAGTGTCCACTGCCTGCTACACTGTGAACTGAACTGCTGATTTCCAGATAACACAGAGAAGAGTTTATCCAAAGAACCATCCTAAACAGGTCCGCTTTCCACACATCTTTTCTTTTTCTATACCTCTGATGGGTGCTGGGTTTACAAGAAAGGTTAAAATCTTTAAATATCATCATTAAAAATAATATTTTAAAAAATTAAAGTTACATATAAGTATACATTTTTAAGATACAAAATGAGCTATTGGTGTACCTCATTGAGCAAAATGCTTAGTTAGTGTGCACAAAGCCCACAGTGCCATCTCTGGAACCAAATAAATTGCATGTGGTGATGTACTGTCAGTACATTGGAGGCAGAGCTAATAGGATTAGACATTGAAAAGGCAGCATACTTATACAGAATTTGGAGGCTAGCCTAGGTTACAGGTGATCAAGTCACACACACACAAAAAGGTGACCTATGTTTTTCTTTGTACATGTCTTTTGAACAGTAAGTAAAAACTTCAGTGTGATGCCTGGCACATAATGTTTGATTAGGATTTGATCAGATATTGTAGTCTCTGTACAGCTCATTTTAAATTTAAGTGCAAAATAAAATCAATAATGTCACTGACATTTTTATGGTAGTTAAGAGCTGTCTAATTAGACTTAAGGCTCTCTCAACAGGTAGGTACTCATGCCTGGCACTGGACAACTGCAACCCTTGGGACTCTAGAGGTCATGGATCTTCAAGGAGGACGTACTTCATTAGTCAGCATAATTCCAACACTACAGTCTAAATATGTATCTTTATATCCATGAGGAAGTATAGATTTCAATCCTGACCAAAAAGCTTCTTTGTGAGCAGATTGAATCCATTTCAGAAAGCCATACTGATAGAAGTGAAGGAATGATATAACTGACTGTGGGGCTCCAGGCCCATTGACTACACACAGCACAACCCCATACCCCTAAGGGTCAGAGGACACAGTAGAAGAGCAGGCAGAAAAATTCTTAGACCCAGAGGACCAATAATCTGCTTCTAGTTGGTGATTTCTAGATATGAAAAGGAAGATAGACCCATGAAACCTCAACACTGTGGCTGCCAAATAGAACCTGAAAAATCAAAAACACCAACTGATCTGGCAATTTGGACAGTAGAAATCTCCTAGGACCCCAACCTTAGATCGAGAGCTACAGACAACTAACAACTGAAGAGAGAGGGCAAATTGGGCTTCTCAGGAAGAAACCCTAAATGGTTATCTAACACAGAACAGTCATCCCTGAATTCAAATCCATGCAAAGAACACTAAATGGGCTCAGCAGTTTACACACACACACACACACACACACACACACACTCACAAACACACACCAAATTATATACCATATACATCATATATACTCTTACATCAATACAACCTCCTTATTATACGTTCATATAAACTCTTTTAGTAATACAAACAACTGTATGTGTACAAATATCTAATAAATATCTAATAAAATAGAAGCAAATTATAGAAGCTGTGTCATTAAAAACAAACAATACTTCCCTGAAATATTTTAATATCCAGGCTATTTGGAGTATCACATGTTGATTTGACTCTTAATTTTCTCACATTCTCGATTTATGACACTGTAAAAGCTATTGAAATAAATTTCTGAGCATGAGTTTCTCTAAATTTATTCAGTGGGCTGGCCTACTTATTTTGCGGTGTCATGGAGAGAAGCAAATTAGATAATGGAACATTCCTCAGATTATCAATAGTGGGACCAATTTTAATTATCATAATTATATTGGGACAGTCTGAAAAGTAAGCTTCTACTTCTAATGCCAGGGATTCAGAACTTAAGGTTTCAGACTGCCTTCGACAGTATTTAATTCACAGGAGAACTGGGGGGCAGGGGACCTCTTCAGAAATCAAAATGCTGTAATAAACCTGCTGAGACACTGAAAGCCCATACATTAATCACTTCTCCACTCAATTTAGTATGGAAACTTATATATTGAGATGAGCTTTGTTCTAGGCTGGTATAGTATATTCAGGTAAGGGCTTATTGCAAACACTTAAAATTTCTCCCAGGAGAGAGTAAGTATGATGATCAAACTGACCTGATTAAGACTATTTTGTGTCACTTCTTCCTCTTCTTTTTTTTTTTTTTTAGTTTAGAATGAAATTTGATGCTTTTCTGATACTTGGTGTATCATGTAATTTATGTAATGACTTCCCAATGTAGTTTCCTGTTTTGTATACTATGTGAATAAGAACAGGACAATCCCTATTCATTTACTTCTCTGAGGCTATGATTCGGTACTGTGGATAATCATAAGTTAACTAGGACATCACGTGAGGGATGTTTGCCATCTCACCGTCAAAACTCTGACCCATGATTCTTACAGTCTGAAAGAACTGCAGGGATGGAAGTGGAGAAGAGCCTGAAGTAAAGAAGGTCCAAGGACAGGCCCAAAAGGGTAGCCAACTCAAGGGGAGGCCCCAAACCCTGACCCTATTGCTGAGGCTATGGGACGCTCACAAAAAGGGACCAATCATGACTGCCCTCTAAAAGACCCGACAAGCAGCTGAAAGAGTCAGACACAGATAGTTGCACCCAACGAATGAACAGAAGCTGCTGACCCCTGTTGTTGAATTAGAGAAATGCTGGAAGAAGCTGAGGAGGAGGGCAACCCTGTAAAAGGATCAACAGTCTTAATTAACCTGGACCCCTAAGATCTCTCAGACACTGGATCACCAACCATGCAGCATATACCAGCTGATATGAGGCCCCTAACACATATACAACAGAGGACTCTGGATCTAGACTAAGTCAGAGAAAATGTACCTAGCCCTTAAGAGACTGGAGGCCCCAGGTATTTAGAGGTCTGATGGAGTGGGGTTATCCTTGTGGAGACAGGAGTTGGGAAGGAGGTATGGGATGTAGAACAGCCAGAGGATGGAATGGAAGGGGGAATAAAATTTGGAGTATATAAATACATACATACATACATACATACATACATACATACATAAGTAAATAAACAAAAATTAATTAAATATTATTCTCTATTTACAGACATATACAGAGACAAGCACAGACTGCCTGCACCCCACAATCTTTTCACTGACATATCAATATTGTCCGATGAACCTGATACATAAATAGAACTCATTTATTTTCTGAGTCATCTAGACAGGGCTTAGTTGTTGATACCTTTGAATGAGCTAATTAAATGAAATATTTGATAAAAGTTTCCTTGAGAACATGAAAAACACAATTATTTTGAAGAGCACACTACAGTGGTAGTGGCCGTTGTTTCCTGACATGCTCATGGCAGGATGTAGAGAGTACAGAAAGGTCAGAGGGCTGGCCAGCAATAGGTTTCATTTTCCAAAACTGAAGTAGATTGACCCTTGGCAAAGACCCCCTTTTTTTCTTTCACTGAGGATCTTTCTGCATCTGTATATCATGTGACACACCTCACAGATAACCCCTTATTTCACTAGACAGTAATTCTCCTGCTTAATAAGTTGGAAATCTCAGTATTTACAGAGCCTTAGAGCTTCTAAGCTAGATTAATCAAAGAACACACAGCAGAGAGAGAAGCTGAATGTCATTCATTACCCTATATAAATGATAAAATTCAAGATCTGAGGAGAGTAACACATGCAATTACTGCAATCAATTTAGAGTTAATAATTATTTAATCAGTGTTTAAACGGATGAACAGTCTATCTAGTAATTAATACAGGTGTTCCGACTCTGCAAAGACTTATCTGGAAATATGACCTTCTACCTCTGTCTATTCTACTTGCATAGTGATTGTGTAGGTGCCTTAAATCCTAAGAACTGAGGGAAACTCAAAAGACAACCTGATATTCCTCCTCACGACCAATGTAATAATATACACACATGAGTGTGTGTGTGTGTGTGTGTGTGTGTGTGTATTTGAAGTTGTATACATTTTTTAAGTGAAGTGTGGCTGAGCCAGGTGGCTTGGGGGTCTCCAAAGCTTAATCACTCTTTTGTGTTCTGTGATGCTGGCACAGGTCCCAGAAATCTTCAGCATGATGCAAAGAGAAATAGGGGCTCAGGTTTTGCCAGTGAAAATAACAAGGCTTAGGAAGTCTTTCTGCAGTTTTCTTGCAGGTCAAGTACCCTCTGCCCTTTTGTGAAAGAACAGATTGTTCCTCATTACTGTTTTCTGATATTGTTTTATATAATTTATTTAAAGATTCATTATAGTTTTAATTCTCTCTGTCTCTGACTCTCTGTGTCTGTCTGTCTCCCTCTTGTGTGTGTGTGTGTGTGTGTGTGTGTGTGTGTGTGTGTGTGTGTGTGTGTGTGTGTGGTTATGTTCATATGAGAACAGTTTCCCTCAGAGGCCACATTAAAGACCTTAGATCAGGGTATGGAATTCTAGGCAATTGTTAGCAGTCAGACATAGGTGCTGGGAACTAAACAACTTTCCTCTTTTTTTTTTTTGTTTCTTTTTTTTCAGAGCTGGGGACCAAACCCAGGGCCTTGTGCTTCCTAGGCAAGCGCTCTACCACTGAGCTAAATCCCCAACCCCACAACTTTCCTCTTTAAGAACAAATAATACATATCTTTGAGTACTGAACGCTATTACACTGCCCAAATGCTTCTGATATAATTTAAACCTTGCCTTGATCTTGAATGCTCTTCATGCACTTCTCAAATATAATCATATTCACACATTTATGTTCTTGGAAACCTACATATTACTGAAATGGTAATATTACTAAATATTATTGAAGACTTGGGGGGTTGGGGATTTAGCTCAGTGGTAGAGCGCCTGCCTAGCAAACGCAAGGCCCTGGGTTCGGTCCCCAGCTCCAAAAAAAGAAAAAAGAAAAATTGGAGTGTGTGTGTTTGTGTGTATGCATGTGTGTGTGCTTGTGTGTGTGTACTATAAGTGATAAATAGGAGAATATATACATATACATACATATATATATAAAGCTTAAAAGTTGTTCCTTATATTATTTATGATTTAGCATTCTTTGACATTCTCTCTCTCTCTCTCTCTCTCTGTGTGTGTGTGTGTGTGTGTGTGTGTGTGTGTGTGTGTGTGTGTGTGTGTGTGTGTGTGTTTGATGTGGATGCATTGAATGTCAGAGGAATCAGATCCTTCTGGAGAGCTGAACTGACATACATATCAAGAACTGAACTTGAATCCCCTGCTTGAAGAGTAACTGATATTAACCAGCAAGCCATCTTTCCTGCCTTCATCTCTTACATTTTTTTATCCTACCTATGAGGAAACATCACTTAAAAGAATATGTCATGTAATGTCTTAGTAAGTTCATCTCAAAACTCACTCAGTTTTTGCTAAAGAAGCACAGAGAATTTTGCCTCTGAAGCAGGGAGTATTCTGCCTCTGACACTATCTCTTAGTATCCACCACTGATAATGTTGTATAAACTTCAGAAGGTGATAACAGTCAACTGATAGTTTGTGACTATATGATTACAAACCACTTAAAGTTGACCTTCATTGGGCACCCTGACAACTACCCCATTCATTTCAGTATCTACATGGAAGATAAAACATGAAGGGCTGCAGAGGAGCTAGGAATTGGAATCTAGACAACTTAATGTAAAATAGACTTTAAGGTTGGCATTTCCTTACTATCTGATGGAAGACATGGATACAAGAGCTTTGTACAGCTTTTTCTGAAAGCCAAATCCCAGAATTCTCCTCAGCCACATTCTTCAGACTGGAGAATCAGTATGTATATTAGTAAGCTAGCTTTTCATCAGGTGGGTACAGTATCGGTTAATTCCCCAGTCCAAGAAATGGCTGACATCTGTGGTTTGTCAGATACAATTTCTTCATGTCCTTAGGGACCATAAGCCTATTGAAACACTCTACATTTTAGAAAACATAATTTCCTTAGACATTAGAAAGTTCTATTTACACTGAGACACTGAATATGACACTTTATATTTTTCTTTTCTGATTTTCAGAATTAGCTGACTCTGTGGAATCTACATGACACAGTAGTCCATTCTGGAGCTTATGTAGTTTTGAAAAAACTATTTTCCAGTTACTATATCATGTGGAACATTTAGAGGTTTTATATAGTGTCTATCACACTATTGTGCAGTTTATTCAAAGGATAAATGGTGCATGAAAAACATCATGGTAAATAATATTAATGATTTTTTTAATCTACTGTGTTGTGGTCACAATGAGGAATTCACAAGCATCCCGTCATTAAGATCACACAAAAATTTGTTCAAATATGACTACCATCCACTAAACAAGAAATTCACCATGCATATCGTTAATGAATAATAGCAGAACTGAATTCCCAGTGAAATGTCAGCCATGTAAATTTCACTACCTTTGTATCAATGCTGTTACCTATTGACTTGCATTGTGATTGTGGATGTTTATTATGGAAAAATATATTTCAAACACAATGGAAAATTGAATCATGTCCTTTTTTGTTGTTCTCCTGTCATTGAATCTTATCTTCAACATCTCAACTTACCCAGAGAGGAGGATAAATACATATTTAATCAAAGTGTGGATAAATACTGCCATATGCTACTAAATCACATTTTGTAACAACATCGTCTGACAGAATAGTGTTCTGGATTATATAAAATGAAATTTCATGTAATGCTGGGAAAAGCCTGGGGGCGTGAGTCAGAAAAAAATACTCGATATGAAGAAGGGGATGTAACAGGGTAATAAAATATATGACTAAAACTCAATGAATTCCAATTCTGAGCCAATAGCTCCTGCATGTCAGACCAATTGATTCTTCACCCAATACAGTAAAGAATCATTTATATCAATGGCCGAACACTAAGCTTCCATTTGCATATGGGGGAGAGGGGAAAGGACATCAACCCATATATTTCATATCAAATGAGATTGGTTGCATTCGCAAAATACAGCAGAGACAAAGTTAGTGCTTCACTGGCATTTTGTCAAACATTTATCTGTATGTGTATGTATTTATATGTGCATATATATGTATCTATGTATTGTGTCAATAATTATAGGATAAACTTAGAATGGTGCATATATAAATCTGTAGCTTCCCTGAGCAGAGTACAAATGAAACACTGTAATGCTATCTTTCTCTTTCACACACATACAGGATAGACACATGTACAGTATATATATACACACACACATAACAGACACACTTACATGAAAGATGGACACACACACCCGGGACAGAAAGATACACACACAAATAATAAATATGTATACCTATACATATACATAGGACACACACATACAGTACAGACATACACACGCAGATGCACATACACTCAGACATACACACATAGGATAGACACACATGCACACACACGCATGCACACATTGCATACAAATCTGCATTGGTGAAAGGCATAACAGGATACTGCTTAAATGCTCATACATTGACTTTCATTGACTGATCTAAACACTATCCTATAAATTACTATTCTCTGACCTCAGTATATTACTGAAATTTGTGAACAACTCAGTTACTCCATCTGTAAATCTGGAGCAATACTAATGTCGGGCCTATAGTCTGTTGAATTAAATGCATACAATATGGCAAAATGCAACAATGCATAAGTATGTGAGTAGGAACTCAGAAAGGCTCCATAATTAGTAGGTGCCTCTATGTATGGATGTAGAATCATGCTCTGAAGTTCAAATTTAAATTGATTCATTTCAAAGTCACAGCTACTCCAAAGCAAATCGTTATCAAGGCACAAAAGAAGAGCTTCAGGGGGTGGAGCTTGAGGTGTTTAAATGTTATGGTTAAATTTACTGGGATCAAATGTTAGCATAAAGGAAAGAAATAAAAAGGTCCTTGTTTTTATACGTGGCTATAAGGCAGACAATTCCATGTATATTCAGACATAAAGCTAATTTGTCAGGTAGGGTATAATGACATCACTAGAGATGGTGACAACATAAGAATGAGTTAAAGACATTATTTCTACATTTTAAAAATGTTTCCTGCAAATATGACTATACACCCTGTTGGTGCCTCGTGACTGCAAAGACATACCAGAAGGAGGTTTCAGATCCTCTGGAACTGTCTGTGCAGTTTAGAGGACCTATGTAGGTGCTGGAAAATTGAACTCAGGTCCTCTGGAAGAGCAGTAAGTGCTCTTAAGTACTGAGACATTTCTCCGTCACCATTTTTTATTTCTAATTTAATTATTATTAGTTCTTACTTATTCACTTTACATCTCACTCACTGAACCCTTCCCTGTCATCCTTCCCCCATCCTTTCCCCATCCTGCTCTACTTCTCCTCTGTGCAAGTTCCTCACCAGGTATCCCCCAACCCTGGCACATGAAGTCTCTGTGACACCAGACAAGGCAGCCCAGCTAGAAGAGCATATCCCACATACAGGCAACAGCTTTAGAGATAACCCCTGCTTCAGTTGTTCAGGACCCACATGAAGACCAAGCAACACATCTGCTACATATACACAGGGAGGCCAAGGTTCAAACCTTATATGTTCTTTGTTGGTGGTTCAGTCTCTGAGAGCCCCATGGGTCTCTGTTGCTTGACTCTGTTGATCTTCCTGTGGATTTCCTATCCCCTTGGAGGCCACAATACTTCCTTCTGTTCTTCCATAAGGGTTCCCAAAATCCATCCACTGTTTGGCTCTGGGTGTCTGCATCTGTCTGAGTCAGCTCCTCAGTCTCCAAAGTCTCCACACTCTTTTTAAAATGTGTGTGTGTGTGTGTGTGTGTGTGTGTGTGTGTGTGTGCCGGTGGGTGCGTGTTTGTGTATGTGTATTTGTTTCTGTGTGTATGATTGTGCAAATGAGTATAAGTCCCCTCAGTGGCAAGAAGAGGGTGGGACTGGAACTACAAATTGTTGTTAATTCAAAGAAATTAAATTTTCCACCTTCAAACTGGTTATGCCACTTTTCCTATTTACTTTTAAACAATTAAACTATGGGATCTGTCACAGAATGTGACAAATGCTACCTTTTTCTTTTTCAAATTTTATTCGCACTTTTCTAATTGCTAATGACATAAACCATCTTGTCATGTGTGACACTGGGTGCACATAAATCTCTTTTGGATAGATGTGTAGTCACATCATGTGTTCATCTTTCAAACAAAAGCTTGTGAACCTGACTTCATTATAGAAATTAGTTTATAGAGTCAATACGATACCATACAATTTTCAATGGCTTTCTTATTTTTAATTATTTCTTTTCTATCTTGAGAGTATAATATATTTACACAAATTTCCCTTTCCATTTCCTTCCTGCAAACCATCCTTCAGATTAATAACCTCATTATTTATATAATATATACATATATACATAATGGATTATAGACACACATATATCCAGAGTGAAATAATCTAACATTCAAATGGAATTAGAAATTCCAAACACCCAAAGCGATCCTAAGCAGAACGGGGGAAGGTTGGTCTCAAACTATATGACAGAGCTATAGTAGCAAAACTTGTGTGGTATTGTCTCCAAAACAGAAATGAAGGCAAGAGACTAGAGGATCCAGACAGCAATTTGCACATCTCCAGCCATTTGATTTTCAACAAAGGTGTCAAAACATATATTCAAAATGAAGAGTGTCTTCATCAAATTATTCTGTACCTTAACATGTGACCTTGACTTTGATTGCTGGGGGAAAAAAACAGTAAAATTCCTTCAAGACCCACACAATAAAATACTTTCTGAATTATTATTGTATTATTGCTATTGTTAAAGTATTTAAAGTTTTCTTTGTGGGTTTTAGATATTAGATACTCATCAGAAACACATTGTCTAAGTTCTTATATTTATTTGCTTTAGTGTTGTAGTAAGCTGAATAACAGGAAGTACGTCATCAGTTTGAACTTTTTAAAATTGCTATGCAGTGTGTTTCTTTTATTTTAGGTCCTGAGTCTATGTTTACAGTAAAAGGTATTTAGACTTTTGTCAGTCATTGCACTTAATCAGCTGGCAAGTATATTACTTTAGGAAGTCTGCCAGTCTATAGAGGGTTTCTTTTCATTTATTTACACATTTTAAAATTTCTAACATTTATTTAATGTGTATGTTTGTGAGCCTGTAAGCTTGTGTGTGTGTGTGTGTGTGTGTGTGTGTGTGTGTATGAAGTGTGTAAAGGTCCTTGGAGTACATGTACAATTATGCCATAATGCACATGTGGAAGCTAGAAGACATTTTGGGGGAGTCAGGGCTTTCACTCTATTTTGCGGATTCTGGGAATTGAACTCATGTCATCAGGCCTAGGTGCAAGTGTCTTTATCCACCAATCAATCCAACTGGTCTTTATTTAAGTCCTTAGTTACTGTGAGAAACATGTGCTTTTTTTCCAATGGGGAGAGTTTTTTGACTGCTCCTTTGAATTTATTCTATTTTTTTTTTTTTGCTAGCTCTAGAAATGAAGTTGTTGGTTCATTTTCAAACTGCTCACTGCTGACAAAAACAATGACAGCTAGGATTCATAGAATGACTTCTTGTTATATGACCTTAGGAATGCATCTATATGATGCAAGTTTCTGTGTGCACATTCTTCAGTTTATTAATATTAGTTTCTATATTATGGTTATGGATGTGGATGGTTTGGTTTCCTATGTAGTAAAATGAAAGCACTTTGGTTTCTTTTTTGCTTCACATCTGCATGGCTATTATACATAATCAGTGTTCTTCATTAATTCATTGTTTTAGATAAGTTTTGACAATTTAATCACAAACTAGGACTTTAGAAGACCTTCATGGATATGCTTATTAGGCCGAGGAGGTTTCTTCCTACTCTTAAGTTTTTTTTCAAATAAATCACAACCCCACAGATTATTGGATGCTGTTAGGTACTTTTCCTGAGTCTGTTGTGACGAGCATGTGGTTTTAGGCTTTATGCTGTGAACATGGTGTGTTAAAATGTTTAATTTTTACATGCTTAGCGAATCTTGATTTACGCAATAAATCCTAATTGGTCATGCACTGTGATCAATTTTATACACTTCCAAATTTGGTTTGCTAGAATAATTTGTTATAAATTTTATATTTCTATTCACAGGGGATATTGTTTTATGGCTTTTATTTTCCATATGTGATGTTTTAATCTGTTTTGTGCATCTAGACGACATAATAAGACAGTTATTAACTCCTCCTCTGTGAGAGTTGCTGGGCAACTTAAAAATAGGTCAGAATGGTTAAAACTAATGATTCTCAACTTGGATCACAACCCTTAAGAGTTACATATCAGATACAATATACTGTGTATTTACATTGCAACTCATAACTAGTAAAATTGCAGTTATGAAATAGCAACAAAAATTTTTATGTTGGGGGTCACCACAATATGATATTTATATTAAAGGGTCACAACATTAGGAAATGTAATAACTATTGATTTAAATTTTTAAAAGAGGCAGAAGAAATGGTTTGGAGGTTAGGAGCACTTTGCTTTTCTAGAGATCACAAGTATAGTAACCATGTCAGGAAGCTCACAATGACCCAAACTTCTCCGGTCCCAAATCTCTCTTCTGGGGACACACACACAGATACACACACACACACACACACACACACACAAACAGAGAGAGAGACAGAGATAGAGACAGAGACAGAGAGGCAGAGACAGAGATAGAGACAGAGACAGAGACAGACAGAGAGAGAGAAGTAAATCTTTAAGATATTAGCAAAATTACCCAATGAAGTCATTTGGTCTTGTACTTGGGAAGCCTTGTAATTACTAACTCACTACCTTATTAGGTCTGTTTGCTTTTTATTATTTCATAAGGTAGTTTGAGAAGATTATATCTTTGGAGAGATTTGACTGTTTTATTTACTCTAACTAGTATTGTTCAGGGTGTATTTTTGTAAGTTTTTATGCTCTGCTTTATTGACTTATGTTTTTATTTTAATTAATTATGCATTTATTTTGAATTGGGTATATGTATCTCTCTATTTGTAGTTATGTGCATATGCCTGTAGTACCCACAGATGCCAGAGAGATGAGTGATTCCCTGAAAATGGAGTTACAGATGGTTGGAAATTTCCAGTATCAGTTCTGAGAACTAAACTCAAATCCTCTGCAAAGACTGACTGTGTATGATGTAAATGGATTACTAAGCCAACTCTCCATTGTCTTGTTCCGTTTCAGTCAATTGAAACTTTTGTCTCCTTAAATTGATTCATCTTGTTAAATGTTTGTAAGAATTCTGACACTTTTGAAGAATTAATTAATTTCTGGTATTTTGTAATTTTCTGATTATGTTTCAGTTTCTCCCACCTACATTTCTTTCCAGATGCTTCTTTTTTCCTTTTATTTTCTTTTTTGGACTCCCCCCGCCAAGTTTTGAAGGTGAAGAAATGTTATTGATTTGGCTTCTTTCTTCTTTCTTAAAGTGGGTCTTTCTAGCTAATGCATTTCTCACAAGCCTATACTTTTGATGTAACCCATAATTTTTTATGTTTCCTTTTAAACTTCATGTCAAAGCATTTTCTAGATTTCTGTTTTCTTCTCTGACTACTTTGTGAATTACTGTATTTGTTTGCTTTTTGGTCTGCTCTCTCTCTCTCTCTCTCTCTCTCTCTCTCTCTCTTTCTCTCTCTCTCTCTCTGTGTGTGTGTGTGTGTGTGTACCTCCATCTCTCCCTGTGTCTTTCTCTGTTGTAAAATTTCCAAATCTCAATGTGTTAATATTTCCTATTTCATTTTATTGTGTTGAGAAAGCTTGGTAGAGCTTTCTAATATTTTTAATGATTGATTTGTTTGTATATTTTGTCTTTACTTGTTTTTCCTGCATGTCTTTATGTGCACCACTTGCATGCTATATCTAAGGAGGCCAGAAGAGGACATCAGATTCCTCTGATCTGGAGTTATAGCTGGTTGTCAGTCACCATAAAGGTGCTGGCACTCATCCCAAGTCCTCTGCAAGAGCACTGGGTGCTCTTAACCACTTAGATTCAATTCAAATATTTTAACCTCATAGAAACCTGTTTTATAGCAGAATGCAAGGCATGTCATGGGGAATGAGGTATAGTCTACTTTGCCTGGGCCTAGGCATTCTTTGGACACTGCATGCCATGTTTTCTTCTAGATCGTCTATGTATATGTTCTGTTCATTGGTGTGACTCAGCTCTCAAAGTGTCTGACGACAGTAGTCAAGTTAAATCTTACATTGATCCTGAGTTTTGCTTCAGAAATATTGAAGCTTTGTGGCAACGTTTCTATTTATTGTGGATTGTTGTTTATATGCAGATGAAGGCTGGCACAAGATAAGGCAAGACCTGTGATTTGGCAGTGAAAAAGTAAGGCAGGCACAGAGTTTTAGAGAGAGGATATAGAGAAGAAGGGAAGAAGGAGAACCAAGATGGAGGCAGAGAAGGACAACCCAGATTTGTGTGGCCTTAAAGGGACATAGGTAGTTATGAATATTTTATATGGGATGAATTTTTATAGGGCATTTTGTCATATCTAGGTGCGCAGTTTATATCAATATTGATTGGCTCTGAAATTATTGTATGGATGTTTTATGGACTCAGATTCACTGATATAAATCTGATTGATAAATTACAAGCTTAACAAGTTTTGATTTTAATGGGTGCTGGGATTTGTGACTGTAACCACAGAGGGTGGATGCTAGGTATGTGAGCAGAGTCCACAGTAAGAGAGCCACAAGATAGGTGGTCTCTGTACGGAACTAGCGTGACAGTGATCTGCCTTGGGAACTAGATGTATGGCTAGATCACTTGCAGGACTCAGAGATTGGCCAGCAGCAACATGGGACGGAAATTGGGAGCTTAATGAGTTGGGTAGTGATGTTTTGGTGATCGAGATGAAAATATCCCGTAGATTCCATATGGCCTGCCTTTTAAAAATATTTACCGCTTCAGTTTATTATTATTTCAGAATTTTTTTCATTGTTGTTTCTGTATTGTTTAGTCTTTTCTTGTTTAATGAGATAAATAATAACCAGTAGTTTACAAAAAATGTCATGAGAAAGCAAGGTTTTCATTTATTAGTTACCTAATGATTGAGCCTGTTTCTCAAGTGCTTAATATACCCCGTCCCCCAATCTTTGCCAGTCTATCTTTTGTGCATAGTTGACTTGAAAGTTCATTTGAAATTCTCACTTTGCTTACCCTTCCGTATAGTTCAGAACTTCATAGTCAAGACAGTAGGGAGAGTTTATTAGCTTCTTATGTCTTGGCTAAGTATGGTTAAGACCCCTACCCCAGCTCTGAACTGATGGGTTCCAAGGAGCACATCAAAAATGATTCAAAGACATTAAAACATCATTTTTTTCAGGGGCTTCTTTTGAGTCTTGTGGTTGACCTATTCTTTGCCCAACTCTTGGCTTGGTTGTCCTATATGTAGCCACAGGAGATTGCAAAGTTTAAAACACTTGCCTATACTGTTTTGGAGAAGCAGCCCTCTTTTGAAGAGCTTTTAAGTCTGATAAACTGAAGCAAGGTTTTATCAAAACAAGCCTTTGGAATGGACTTCCAAATGCCACCTGATGAGCAGATAAAGGCAGTTTTTTTAGAAATGAAGCTTTGAAGGACCTGGTCTCTCTCATATCTTCTAGTTCATGGAATGCAGGACTTTTTTTCAAGCCAATGAAGAGACTGAAGTCAGAAAGCAGGATGCACATAAAGTAAAATAATATGTCACAAAACTCAAGAGTCTTTCCTAGATTCAGGTTGTTATACGGAAACTTTCCAGAGATAGCTTTTAGCCTTTGGCTAATCTTGCTACTTACATAAAGTTGTTCTAAGTGCTTCTTTATAAGGTAGAACTTATGGAATAAGTTCTTAGAGCCCCTTTTTCCCCCTTTAATACTGGTATCATTCTACATTGATTTTTTTTAAAGTGCATTCATTCTTTGATGACATCATACCCATGTGTACACATTGATAACATGATGCCTATGTGTGCACTTCAATCACATTTATGACTATTGCTCATTCTTATTTATAACTTCTCTCTCATTCTCACTGAAAATATGCAATGTTTAAAAATAAGATGCATGATCAAACTACATATCAAGATGTGCAATTTTGTCTTACATAGCAAATTAAACTAAATAATATTGCTACTTAACATTAAAATGTGACTAGTTTTATTAAACCATATTTTGCTCTTATTTTTCTAAGAATGAATAGAATTATATCTGTTAATAATATCAGTTGAAAATGCCTTTAACATGAAATTCTGTTGACCTTAACAATCTTGGCATATTATATATTAATAATCTAAAAGCAATTTAGATTTATTTTCTATTAGTTTAAAATTTTTCTTTTTCATTTTAATCCCAGAGATTCCTACTCTTTATGAATATTATAGAGATATTAAATTAGAGAGTATTTTATAAAATGCCTTGATGGCTGTATTTTTTGGACAAAACAATGAATTTTCAACAAGTACTTAAGTATGATACACACACACACACACACACACACACACACACATATATATATATATTACAATATTACATAACTTGAACTTTGTAATCATCCAACAATAAAATTTCCCACCTAAAATTATACGGATATATTTAGATTTTGTTTCTGTTTTCTAAATACTTAAAATACTAATTAATTAGTTCATCTATAATTAAAACATATAATTTAAGATTTCAGTAATGATTGATAGTAGGAACTATATAAAAACTCCAATATTAATTAAATATTAATTTCATTATAATGCCAGAACACTAAATAATTTTCAGTGTAATGGAGGTTTGTAAACCAGAACATTGCCTGTTATTTTGTAGGTGTAACCTAAGTAATCAGTCATGTGCATTGCTAGTCACAGTAGAATAAGAAAAGGAGGCTTTCTGCCTAGTGCAGAATTCATACAAAAATAAAAGGTTGGTCTTCTGAAGTCTTAACTGTGTCATAGTACTGTACTTGTACAAATAAACCCAAAATTTACAGCTTTATTGTTCCTAATATCAGCAGAGGAATCTGTCTATGCTACAGAATTAAAGAAGTGTGTGCAGCTTCTGCTGTTGATAAGGTTATACCACAGACTCTTCATTCTTATAGAGGCCCCAAGTCTATAAGAAGAAAAAGAGTGTCTAAGTATACACATTATATTTAAATTAATTCAATGATTTAGGACATATATTTAATTAAAATTTCAATGTATCACCTTAGTTATGCAAACTGTCTTACCAACTGTTTTTGTTAAATCAATATTAGTTTTACTGATTTGCCCTCAAGGTGGCAGAGGACATGACACAAGAATAGATGAGAAATATATTGTCATAACTTATTTTATATCATAAGAGAAGAATATGAAGATCAGGACATAAAATATGGGAACAATGAGGCAGCTCTGTGTGTAGGACAACTTATCAAGTGTGAAGATCTGAATTCCATCATCAACATCTATATTTTATAAACCATGTTGTGGAAGCCTGGGCTGGTAACTAAAGCATGGGGTAGTGGAAGAAGGTAGACCCTGCAAGAATTGAAAATTATCCCAAATAATTTGAAGTGGAAAGTAATGACACTTGATGTCCTTCTCTGGCCTCTACCTGAGCATTTACTTGTGAACATAGACACACACAGGCACATACACATACACACACACACACATACACAGAGGCACATGCACATGTATTTAAAATCAATTGACAATATGAAATAGAATACATCATATATAATAAAGTTTAATAGAAATACCCATAAGCACACATTGACTCATGTTTGCCCAAGTGTTATGCTCATGTCAACATCAATACTACCAACATTTCACTGTTGGGTTTTCATATGTCATTCTGCATCGCAGACCAAGAGGATTAGGATCTGTATTTGAACAAGAGGGAACCACTATAGAAATTTTGTTGAGTATTCCAATAGTGTTTATCTTTTAGCCTTCCAGAATTTACATATTCAATGTTCACACCAAGACCTAGTACTGTACTATATATAATTTATTATTAATTAATTTATAAATACTATTTTCTAGTTTTATCGTTAGATGACATTTTCTCTTCGTACCAACATTTTGGCCAATCAGGCCAGAAATAAACATACCTATCCCTCCTCACTTATTCATATTTAGGGGCTTATTGCATTTGATGCAGATCTCTTACAAATTTATCTATTTCCCACGTTCTGAGTGCAGGCTTATCTTTTGAATGCTTGGCTCCAGCTGGGGCTGCTAATTTTAGAGCTCATGGAGACTCTGGGGGATGGTTCTGTGTGCAGGAAGTAGGGCTTCAGCATGTCACTCTGAGGTTACAACTGGTTGTCAGCAACCTCTTCTCTGTACATTTGCCATGATCTGAAGAGCTCCTGTCACCGAGACTGTCTGCCTCAGAATGGACCTCAGGACAGTGAAACAGGTCACAGTGAAGTGAAGCTTTGGAAGCTACTGAGACTCAGCCCTTCTTCTCTCACACAGCTAGTGCCCTGCATTCTGCCACTGTCATTCGAAAAGTAGCTAACACACTACTAGTCACACATACTGTAGGAAGTCTTATTCTAATTTTCTATTACCATTTTTGTTTGTGTATTTCTGTGTGTTTGCCCCATGCATCTGGGTGTCCTCAAGAGGCTAAAAGGGATCATCAGACATCAGTTTTTCTGGTGCTGGAGAAACAAATAGTTGTGAAACATATGATATGAATGTTGGAAATAGAACCCAGGTCCTTTGGAAGAGCAAACCATGCTTTTAACTCCTGATTCATCTCTCTTAACCCCACCTCTAATTTTCAGTGGTTAAGTTTAAAAACTGTCACTTTCATTACCACTATTAATTTCATTCTGCAATATAACGTATCTTATGACATTTATCAAACCTTATTTCAATATCCTGAGCCACAGATCATTGTTCATAATATTCTTAAGATTGTCTTGTTATTTGTTAAAATAAGCTTTCAACACCAAAATATCACTTTTAAATGATTTAAAAACCCTATTATGTAATGAATATCAGGCATTATTATACTTTATTGTACACCATGTATTAGAGATCCTCATGTTATATTGTAATGATAAACCCATTTCAGACCTTTTAATTATTGTGTATTTTCTGGCTATGTAATATGTATGTGTATATATATTATAGAAATTGAATACGATGGTCAAGTGTCTGACTTCAAGAGATTTTTTTTCTAAAACTGTCTTCTATACAAGAGATATGTGTACTCCTGCCTATTTATAGATGAGGGCATTTTTTAACATATATGATTTTAAAATTAATATTTATAATGAATGCATTCATAATTAGCTATATATTACTGTTGTAAGCATTATCTTACCACTTTCCACACATTTTTTCTTATATAATCTATTTACAAATGTATTTTTTTTACTTCAGTGATTTGCCATTACACAGAGTTCTCAACAAAATCAAATATTGTAAGGGATGTTTTAACTGGCTCTTATTCCATCTGCAGTTATGCCCCATTTGGTTGTATTTCTGGCTCATCTCAGTTTTCACTCTTGTCCTCCTTAGTGACCAGCTCTTTAGCCAGCAGCATGGGTGTGTGGCTTCACTGTTCCTCAACCTAAAGTCTTGGGTCTTCTGATCAGCGTCTTCATATCTGCATGTAAAGCGTGCATCTTTCTCTATAATCCATTCCAATCGTTCCTGCATTGACAGCACAGCTGCATATGTCCTGACCCCTGGGGTTTATTGGCAACAGTGTGCTAATCCTTCTTTGTTGCATGTTTACAGAATGAAATATGTCCTATGCAGATTTATGCATCTATGGACACCATGCTGCTCTGCATTTGAGGACAGTGTATTCTAAGTGATCAGCTGGAAGTAGGAAGAACATTATTGATGCAGAGCAGAGAAAGAGAAAGCTATTCTAGAAATCTGCTCTAAACATCACCATGACAGCAGATCAATTGCTGCAGATATGGATGTCAGAACGAAGAGGGAAACAACTCTGAGGATGGATTTACCAATGGCAAGGCCCATTGCCAGCTGGCCCTCCAACCATGATCCAGAATTTCAGTTAATCATATTAGTGGCATTAAGCAATGGCTTAAAGAAAAACCAGATACCCTGCCATGTGTTTCCTTTTTTTTTTCTCTAGCTTTACTCTCTCTCCCCCTGTCCCCAGAATTTAATGAGAGTTTTTCTTTCTATATTTTAGTGTGTGTTCAGTGAGGATGTACAAAGTCTAAACAAGTTACAAACTTAAGCTGGAAATTCTGAGTCATGGAAAACAGGCGAATATAAAAAATATTTTATTATATTGAATTATCCTTACTAAGACCTCTCTCTCTCTCTCTCTCTCTCTCTCTCTCTCTCTCTCTCTCTCTCTGTTATAGAGTGAAAGAAAGAGAGAAAGAGTTCCCTTAACTCAATAAATCTAAAGGCGAAGGAAATTAACTTGTAGTATAGATAGGACATACTTTCAACATATATGATTAAGTTATGCTAAATTGTCTATTTAAGCTTCCTATTATTTGTTTTCCATACTAATTTGTTTGCATATATGAGTGCTTTCCTTGAATGTATGTCTGTCCACATACACATGTATGTATATGTACCCAATGTGTGTTTGGTTTCTGTGGAGATCAGAACTGGGTATCAGATCCTAGACCTGGAATTACAAATAGTTGTGAGTTGGGATGAAGGTTTGAGATTAGGTTCTCTGCAAAATCAAGTGCTCTTAAACACTGAGTCCTCTCTCCAGCACTGGTTATTATGCATTTAACTTGTGAAATTCAGGTTTCATAACAAGTCAGAGAGATTTTCTGTCAGTTTATTCTTCTGGGAAAGGAAGTCAGAAAGTAAATTGTATGAAATTGCTTTGGAAAAATAGAGACAGGTTTAATTTGCATTTTGTGGAACAAAACTTTGTGACATGCTCAGGAGCAATTGAGGGCTATAGCATGGGTGAAAATGACATCATTACCGTAGACTGTTCATCAGTGTGTCATGTGTTTTATGTTATTTTGTGACCAATGTGTAGCCAACTGTGATCATTAGAATTCACATTGAAAGCAAATTTTCACTTTTGTTTCAAATAATGAGTCATGAGTCACTAAGTGGCTTTCTTTTTAGAACCATTCGAGTCTAGACTGTTTTCTGATAATGTTCTATTTATTTCTGTACCCTGTTGATAGGCGAGGCTGCTGGTGCTTACATAAAGCCAAAAACAGAACATTTTTTATTCTCTCAGAAATTTCCTTTAGAGAATGATGCTGCAGTGAAGGCAAGCATTAATTAGAGGCACATCTGCCATGGAAGGATAGCTACTGAGTGACAGCACGTTGCAGAACTTATACTATCCTTAGACAACAGAAAGCTCTCTCCATGTTCCCTTTGAACTCAGAAAGTTAACTACTCTAATTCACAGGGACACATGCTACACATAGCTATAAAATATTTGCACATTTGAAGTGTTTTAAAAATTATTTTGTGAAATGAATACCTTGTGGAATACAATTTCATTCCAAGGTTAAAAAAAATAAGGTACATTTCAACTTCTGTCACTCTAGAAATGTAAGATGCATAACTGAAGAGTAAATTACATCATGCTACCACACAGACACACAGACACACAGAAACACAGACACACACACACACACACACATACACACACACAGACACACACACACACACACAGAGACACACACACACACAC
Organism: Rattus rattus; assembly: GCF_011064425.1. Taxonomy (NCBI): domain Eukaryota; kingdom Metazoa; phylum Chordata; class Mammalia; order Rodentia; family Muridae; genus Rattus; species Rattus rattus. The sequence goes on from NC_046159.1 coordinate 66,062,345, forward strand.
ACACACACACACACACAGACATACACACAGACACACACACACACACACACACACACACACAGACACACACACACACACACACACACACACACACACATACGCACCCACACACACACACACACGCATACACACACACATGCAGACACACACACACACAGACACACACACATGCATACATATACACATAGACACATACACAGACACACACACACATACACATACACAAACACACAGACACACATACACACACACATACACACACACACACACACACACACATCCCTGTATGAATGGCCATGCTAATGAGATAGGCATACTGTTCTCTTTGCTTATTCATAACAAATGAGTATGCCACTCTGCTTGTGTTTCTGTGGGGAAATAGGGCTGCTGTTTCTTGCTACACTGAGATGAAGCATGCGAAATACCACTGAATGTGTGTTTAAACAACCCTAAAATGTTGCATTAGTGAAAAGGATAGGATAACGGTCATGCAAATGAATACAGTGCGTATGTCTTTCCAATTCTTCTGTCTTAAGCAGTGTGATATTTTGAGACTTCCTTAGGTGTTCAGCTAAGCCAAGAATAATGATTTACTTTAAAAGTAGCCTTTAAGGAAAGAGAACTAACTATGAGATCTTATTTCTCAATCTGTAAGGGAGTTTTAAGCATGAAATTTGCAGGAATTTATCTATTTATTTCCAAGACTAGGAAGTTGACCCTGCTTCTAAAGTGCAAGGCATCGAAAGCATGGTGACTGGAGTTCAGATCCTTAGGTAGGTGTGGTATCATATCTATAATCTCATCTCTCAAAGGCAGAAAAAGGAAGATCTCTGGATCTCTGTAATCAGGCAGTGTAGCCCAACAGTGCATTTCAATAGGAAACCATACCCTAAATCATAGGCTGGTAGGTAACTAAGAAGGACACCCGACGTCAACTTCTGACCCTAAAATCACATGACATGAATGTATACTTTCATATTTGTGCATTATACACTTCAATCACACTTGATAAACACAGAGAAATCCATTTCCTCTCTATTTTCTGAAAGACCCAGACAGATACACACACACACACACACACACACACACACACACACACACACACACACACACACAGAGAGAGAGAGAGAGAGAGAGAGAGAGAGAGAGAGAGAGAGAGAGAGAGAGAGAGAGAGAGAGTGTTGAATTGGAATTTCATCTCTTACACTCCCCATACTGCTTTCTCCTCTTCAGTGGACTGTTGAATTCTTGGAGTATTATGAAAAATCATAAGTAATTCTTCTAAGTATTTACTTTAGTTTCTCAAAATATTAAAAATAAACAGAATGAGTAAAGAACAGAGTGACTCGTAGAATAAAATGCCATTCCATGGTGGCTCATGAACTCATCAAAACTTGTTTTCACATATAAAATTGCATTAATTTTGTCAAAGATTTTAATGTTCTCTATATTTTGGTGTATTGCCACAATCACTTAGAGGATGTGAGGTGGAGACACATGGCCTGGGAGCAACACATTTGTTTGCTTGTTGCTGCTCTATAGAAATGTTAAATCTCACAGCATCCAAAGAGGTCCAGCAAGGGTTCATTAGATATACTTCCCAGTTCTTCCAGAATTTAATATTAGCTATGGCTCTCTAAAAAATTCTGTCATAAATCTATATCCTGGAGTTATATACAAGTTTCGTGTTTCTCTTAATCTACCCATGAACTACAGTGGAAACCTATGTCATGGGACAATCATGTGTGTTCTCAATTCTATTTCCACATTATGGCTCAGTTAGCTGGGAACTTACTGAGATGTTTCAAATGCTCTCATTCCACAAGGGCTTCCAGTATCCTAAGTAGGGTTCGTGAGAAGTCATAGCAAACAACAACCATTAAAATCCAGAGTAAATTCCAGGTACTAAACATGAAACAATGCTTGACTTCTTGGTCCATTTCTACAAGTGTAGAATGCACATAGCAGTAATCTCTGAAAGAAGGCCATTGACCAAGACGGGAGCTTACATGTTGATTAATGAGCAGGTTCCATGGAACACATCCATAGCACTTAGTACTTGTCAAATAATTAATCTTCATAGACGCCTGTAACAAAGCATCCACTGCATCTTTAAGTGAAGAGAGACAGGCAATAGGAAGGAAAATAATGCGCTCCCTCTTGTTCTCACCAAGAGGCTATTTAAACTTGGCTTCCCAACGTTGCAGGCAGGGAGCTCCAAGTTTCTCTTCTTTCTAAAGCAGTTGGCTCCTCTTTCCATTCTGCAAGCTGGATATCCCTTTGTGATTTGATGCTTTGAGGCAATAATTAACATAGCTACTACCTTACTATGAAGCCCCCCATCATAAACCATCTGTCATCTGCTGCACAATATTCTGTTGGAGATGCTCACTAAATTGGTTCTAATAGATTCTCTTATTACTACTCTTTTCACTCTTATTTCAAAAACAAAGCATGTCAAGGGAAAGAGGTCTTTCTTTTGAAACTGTGTGTGAACACACACACACACACACACACACACACACTCAGGTTTCATCTTCTGTGTTCTTGTCAACTATAGAGAAACTAGCACTGAGAGAAAAATTACGGTGATATAACCTAAAGAGATCCTGTTCCTCATTGATTATAAACCGTACACTTCCACTAATCAATATTTTATTAACTTAGAAAGTCTTGCGCATGGATGAGCTGTCCTGATTTATGGCAGAACAGAACAGCTGTCATTATGCTAGGGAGATGCTTATCCTTTGGGACTTTGACAGAAATCTTATTATCTGGAACACATAAGATTCAGAGGAAAACATTGTACAGCAAACAAAGTGCTAGAAAACATGGACAGGCTTGGGCTCAAGCTTCCTTCTCTTTTAAATTCCACCCGGCTCCATCCAAGATACTGTAGTAAAGTACTATGGGCAACTTCCTTCTCATAAAACACAAACATTCAATTCTGTAGTCTGTGAAAGCTGGAGAATTCTAGATTTAGCTCTGGCAGGTTTGAGGTCAGGTTTTCTTCTGTGTAAAGACTGTCTTTCTGATGTGTCCTCACACAGTTTAGAAAGGGCAAAAGCTGCCCCTTCATGATACATCTTGAAATAATAAACTCAGTTTTAAAGAATCAGACCTCATGACCTAATCACCTTACAGAATCCCTCTTCCTAATGCCAAAGCACTTGGGGTAGGATTTCAAATGTTGCCTGCCAGTAAATGAAAACATTCAGCTATTTTGAAGCTCACAGTTTCTCTGGCACCTGCTGCATTTATTCTCTCTCTCTCTCTCTCTCTCTCTCTCTCTCTCTCTCTCTCTCTCTCTCTCTCTCTCTCACACACACACACACACACACACAGAGAGAGAGAGAGAGAGAGAGAGAGAGAGAGAGAGAGAGAGAGAGAGAGTCAAGGGTATTGGAGGGAAAAGATTAAAATTAAAGTTAAAATAAAGATAAAGACAAGGAAGTAAGAAAATTGGCTTTCTCTGTATTGGATGTGCACTTTACTAATGTAAATATTTCAACTTAGTATGACTTTAAAGCTTAAGGATGGATTGTTTTAAAGAGATTTAAAAATGTTTTTATTAATTTCTTGAGAATTTCAAACAGTGTATTTTGATCATATTCACCAGCAACTCCTTCCATTTCTTCTCAGAAAATCAAGCCAGCAACAATCTACCATGTAGTGGAAAGAGGTTACTGAACTTCAACCCATAGTTGAGGCTCCTTGGAAACTCAGCTTCTGGGAAATCGAGAATCCATCTCCTTTGTGGTGTATCTCGTCGTAGGTCAAAGCAAAGGTCCCTCAGCCCTGACATATCTAAACCATACAAGCTGGAATTCATGGGTTATTAAGCAGTTGTTTAAATGATGGAATCTTAAATGCCACAATAAGTTTTCATAAAGGTTAGTAGACTATGGCCTTGAGGCTAGATAAAGGCCAATATCTGCTTTGATATCTAGATTTTGATTAAATGACAGCCTTCCCTCTTGGTTTATACCCTGTCCAAAGCTGGCCAGCAACCCAGCAATTTCTGGGTTGAACATTAGAACAAAGATTTTATGACTTGCAACTCTCAAACACATACAACATGCTTCATGCCAGAGAAGGCATCCAGATTCCTTGGCAGGTTCTTTTGGCTATGTAATTATTCAATACAGCTTAGGCAAGGTTGACAGAGTAGCACACAACTGTAATCCTAGCACCTGGGAGGCAGAACAAGAAAACCAAGGCACAAATCCAAGGGAGCCTGACCTGCATGCTGAAACCAAAATGCAATCAAGCAGCCCAATGTGGGTCATGCCTGTAATAGTACTCTTGTAGTGGACGCAGGATGATCTGAAACTCAATTTCTTTTTCTGCCCATGCCCACTCTGGCTATGTGATGTCCTGTCTTAAATGAACAGAGAATCATTCAAGTATTAGCTACTGTAATGATTATTCTATTTATATTCTAAGAATATAATTATATTCCAAGAATATTTTATGTTCCAAGAATATTGTAAGGTTCATGTATGACCTCCACAAAAGAAACATATAGTCTTAATTTTAATATGCATGCATAATATTGGTATATATTATTATTTCTTGGGGATGAGGTTGCAGCTTTGAGACAGAAAGTATATATAAAGCCTCCAGTGTAGTTGGCAGTGCTTCACAAAGGGAAACAAACAAAAATAGTCTAGACCTACTTACTGTCATTTACAAGAGAAATTCTCATAGGAGATCTTAAAATGCAAACTCTCTAATTTTAATCACATTCTTTAAAAACACATTCACGTCAGGATTTTATCTACACAATATTCTTTTTTTTCAATTAATTTTGCCATTAGCAGTTGTGCACACAAATGCAATGCAGATGCTGACTTTTATCCCCTAATTTTCTACGGTACCTGTCAGTCCACGCATCCCCCTACGTGTTCATGACAGGTAGTTAGGGCTCTTGATAATCATAAGTTTGGAGTTATTTGGTGGAGGCTGGTGGGTTCACCAGTGTGTATAAAACCAGAGAAGAGTTTCTTTGTCTTTTATTTTTATTCTTTTCTTCTTTTTATGCAGTTGTGGGTCCTCCTAGGTATCCTCCCATCCTGGTACTTCAAATCTCTTTGAGGCTAGGCACATCTTCTCCCACTGAGGCCAAACCAGGCAGCTCAGCCCAGGTAGAACATATCCCATGGAACAAGAAACAGCTTTTGAAATAGCCCACACTCCAGTTGTTCAGGACTCACATGAACATTAAGCAGCCCATCTGCTACATATGTGCATTGAGGTCAAAGTCTAGCCTGGGTATGTTCTTTGGTTCAGTCTCTGAGAGTCCCAATGACTCGGATTCTGTTGGTCTTACTATGGAGTTCCTATCCTCTTCTGGATCTGCAATCTTTCCTCCTATTTTTCCATAGGATTCCCCAAGCTGCATCCACTGTTTGGCTGTGGGTGTCTGCTTCTGTCTTAGTCAGCTCCTGGATGGAATGTCTCAGAGGACACCCATGCTAGACTCCTGTGTGCAAGAATGACAGAGTATGATAATAGTGTCAGGGACTGGTGTTTGTCCATGGAATGGATCTCAAGTTGGGCTGGTAATTGATTGGCCATTGCCTCAATCTCTGCTCCACCCCAAGTATCTGTTTTATCCCTTGGCCCTGCATTTTTGGCCACACCTAATCTTGAATTTCGTCATTCTCCTCTCCATTCCCTCCCCATCCAGTTCCCTTCCTTCTTCTGCCTTCTATAAGGAGTTTTTCCCTTCTAAGTGAAATTCAAGCATCATATTTTGTGATTTCCTTCTTGTTTAGCTTCTTTGCATCTGTGGAGGTAGCATGGGAATCCTACATTTGATGGCTAATACCCACTTATAAGTGAGTACATACCATACATGTCCTTTTGAGACTGGCTTGCCTCACTCAAGATGATATTCTCAAGCTCCAGCCATTTGCGTGCAAAATTCATGATGTCTTTGTTTTTCATGGCTGAGTAGAATTCCATTGTTTAAACATACCACATTTTCTTTATTCACTTTTCAGTTGAGGGACATCTAAGTTTTTTTCCAGTTTCTGACTATTATGAATAAAGCTTCTATGGACAGAGTTGAGCAAGTGTCAACTTTAGGGGATGTTGGGGCATCTTTTGGGTATATGCCCAGGAGTGGTGTATCTAGGTATTAAGGTAGTACTATTTCCAGTTTTCTGAGAAACCACCAAATTGATTTCCAAAGTGGTTGTCAAGTTTGTACTCCCATCATCAATGGAGGAGTGGTTCATTTGAGAACAGTTTCTTTCTTTCACTGGCTCTTACTAGGCAGCCATCCACAGGTAACATATATGGCACTAAGAGCCTTGTAACCACTAAGGGACTGTGCTGCAGTACAAAGAACATAGAGTGGTTGCATTGAGTCTAGGGAAGAAACACCTGGGATTTGTAGCTTTTCATGCTGTCTTCTGGCTCCTATGTACTTTCCAATTCCTCTTGCCCAATGTTCTCTGAGACTTAAGAGAGGTCTTTAAGTGACTTGATGTGGCTGGCCTGAAACCATTGCTTATTCTTTGTATTGCTGTGGGGGAGAGGAGAGGGGAGAAAGCATGTGAGAGTTTGTTCTTTCTTTCCTCTCTGTGGGTCCTGGAGATTGAATTTGATTCAGTAGTCTTTATTCGTATTTGCTCCAGTTTATGTACACATACATACATGCATTTATGAGAAATTAATATCACTCTCCACATGCATAGAAGCAAACCTATTTACCTGCTAGGTACTCCAGAAGTATTCAGGCTCTTAGCACTGTAATACTGTGCAGACATGATTTTCTTCCCATTCAATTGTAGATATGATTTCAAGTTTGAGACTCTATTTTTCTCAAATCTTATATCTCAGAATTATAGTAGGTTATTTGGAAACAAATTCTGGGTATATTGATTTTAAATGATCCTAGACCTATTTTTTTTTTGATAATGCTGTCCATTCCTTCCCATCCAAGTCGTTTTCCAACATCATAGAAACTTTTCCCTTCTAACTTCATGTGCTCCATTTTGAAACCTACTGAGTTCTGTAAGTATCACCTGTATGTTCATGGATAGCTGTTGAAAAGAGATCTCCCTGTCTCTGTCCCTCTCCCTCTCCCTCTTCTCCTCCTCCCCTCTCCCCTCTCACTTTCTCACTCTCCCCACTCACTTTCTCACTCTTCTCCTCTCCCTCTACTTCTTCCTACTTTCCCTTTCTTAGAAGCAACCAATCAGCAAGAACTAGACTTGGGAATTCATAAGCTCCTCCTTCATCCACACTGGCTATCCAGCAGGATTGTTTTATTTCAGGTACCACTCTCCATGAGAACATGGTCGGATTTCAAGTATATTAAAAAAAATAAAAGCCATGAAGTAAGTTTTCCTAAATTCCTCTGTTAGAGATGACTACACAACTTTAAGTTCAGAATATTATTCAAAAGAACACCATTTGTTTATAAAACACAGTCAGTATGGAAAATTGCTGTTGGATCAATACTCAGAAAACTACTATATATTTAGACACTCATTCATTTATGGACTTGTTCTCCCTTCCTTATTTTAAAGGAAACTAATAAAAAAACTTCAGTTATATCACTGCAAACATGAAAGAGAAACGATAGAGGAAAAATAACTAAATCTTCCATATCAAACATGGCTACTCTTTTTTCCCAAGAATTTCATCTTTCCACACATGTGATGCAAATCTGATAGTAAAGAAGTGCAGATAAATATAAACCCCTGTGGTGATGCCCTCAGGTGAGGCCTTTCTCCCTAAGTGCTTGAGACCCTCACACAACAGCACAAGCATCCCGGAGCCTATGAAGAATCTGATTGGTTTTGCAGTTAAAGGATTGTGAATGGAGCAAAGTAGCTATCATCCCTCCCTCAGGTTGTCTTAGAACAGCCTGCATTTTAACTCCACATAATCCTATACATACATGTGCCACCATTCCCATACTTGGGCATAAATAAATACCATTAAAAATAGGAATAAAGATGACAACTGTCTCCTACCCACTTTTAATCTTACATTCTTATACTTCCAGAATGGAGTACAGTCAATGAGTGCATGATGTGGCTTTGAATCCTGAAGCTGAGAACTGTTCCTTTGGATTAGAGAGTTCAGACCTGCAGCCAGCCCTGGTCCTAAAGATTTTCTGAACGGTTTTCATAGCAGCTCCATGTTTTGTATGGAACAGGTTTTTCTTGTTTGTTAATGACTTAAGTGCTGTAGTCTTTCTTATACATGCACTTAATTCTAATATATTTAGTATTTCTAAATTAGCCCTCCTACAATTTTTGAACTCATCTAGTAATTTAGTGTTATATTTATTTCATTAATACATGCCACTTATACAGTGTGACATTTTCATGCATGTATGTGATGCACTTTGATCATTTTAAATTTTATCAATGTTTACCAATTATTCTCTATGATACTTCTGTAAGTATTTATGAAGAAACTGAGGGCTGCAGAGCCTTCCACACTCTAGCTGTTCACCTTTAATGGTGTAGTTGCAAATTGTTTATTCCTTCCAAATATCAAATGTTTATTCACTAAAATAATGAAAGACATCAGGGAGTTATCTTGATGTCTATTCTGGATAGTTTTATGCCAACTTGACACAAACTAAACCATTTGAGAGTAGAAAACCTCAATTAAGAAAATGTCTCCATAAGCTTAAGCTGATCTCAAACTTGTAGAGCATTTTCCGAGTTAGTTATTGGTAAGAGAAAGCCCATCCCATTGTGGGTGATGCCATCTCCGGGCTGGTGGTCCTGGTTTCTATAAGAAAGCAGGCTGAACAAGGTATGAAGAACAGGCCAATAAGCAGGACCCATCTATGGTCTCTGCATTAGTTCCTGTCTCCAGGTTTCTGTAGTTTTGGAATTCCTGTTTGGACTCCCTTCAATGATAAACCACCACCTGGAAGTGTAAGCTAAAACAAACTCTTTCCTTCCCAAGATGCCTTTGTGATGGTGTTTCATCACAGCACCAGAAGCCCTACCTCAGACTATGTATTACACATAAACTAGCAAAGTTAAGAATTTACATTAAGCAGTAAATTTTACCACAAAATTATAAAAGCATAAAAATGTTATATGGTTTCAATTTTGAGTGGTAGAAAGACAATGGATGAGTAATATAAACTGAAATATAATACTTAATAATAGAATTAAAATTGTATATTAATATTAACACAGAAACTTAGTTTAAATCCCATAATGTTAAAATTGATACTATTGTCTTTCATATAAGGAAAATATTTGTCAGTCTCATTGCATAACAAGCTTTTTCCCTATATACAGACAAAAGGTACTCTGATCTTAGGGTAACATAAAAGACAATATTTAGATTTCTGGAAAAGTATTTGTTTAAGATGGATGTGATGTAAAAATTTTAGCTTATAAAATAAATATTTTGTTGGATTTTTAAATCTCACATTTTATACATGTGAATGTGTGCATATGCATTTAGAAAACTCCTTTGTATGTTCAAAGGAAATACTTCCACAGTCAGCAGTTCTGAGTTGACAATTCTTCACCTAGGGGCATGATAGCCTAACAGTAGCCATGAAAACTCAGTTCGTATGAAATAGCAACCGAACAATCCTACAGCATTTTCCTTAGTTTTTGTTGTACGATTTGTATGCATAGAGAGGAATTTTATTTGAAAGTTGACAGGGCAGATTAACTTATAACCATTGTTCCTCAAAATAGGCAATTCACTTTTCACGCTAAGACACAGAGATACATATTAAGAAAAAGCCGTGCCAGGTTTTGAGAGTGGTATAAGATGAACATACTTGCTGTTCAACCTTGAGAACCTTACACATGCACATGAGCGCACGCACACACACACATACACACACACACACACACACACACACACACACACAGAGAGAGAGAGGGGGGGGGGGCTTAGTGGAGTGGCCAAGCAATCCAGCAGAAAGCTAAGCACCAATACACCATTTATTCATTTTAAACTAATACTACATGAAATACAATTTTCTGCCTGACACAATTCCTTTAATTTTTACTAAGAAAAATGCATTCAACTTAATAGGGCTTTGCAACTGTCATCTATTTCCAATGTGACAGACCAACTCTTTTAGTATGTTTTCTCCCATTGTGTGCATCATCCAATGATTTTCTGCCTCTTTAAATGTGATCTCAAATTAGAAAATGATTAGCCAATATAAAATATACAATGCTATAATAGGCCAATAAGTCCTCTAAAGAATTCCCATTTACATGGATATTCAAGTCCTCAGAGAAATCCACATGGGTGCCAGGAAGCCATAATGAACAAAACCTTTGATTTTATTATTATTCTACTTTCGTAGAAGCTGATTTTTGAGACATGGAGAAATGATGTGAGCTAATATTAGAAACACACCATGAAAGATTGTCTCAATCCTGTTGACTAGGTAAGTCATTATGTAACTGAAGTTGAAATGAGAAAAGCATTAGTGATAATGGACATTTTTCATAGACCAAATTAATGTACCCAGCATTGCCCTGTGCACCTCTCTATGCTGGTTCAACCCATCATCCAAACCACTCACCTTTGTAGACACTGCGGTTCACAAGTCAGGCTTGTACACGATGGTAAAGTGTGTCTACATATCTGAGTGCTGGCTCTAAGCTAAGCTAAGCTAAGCTAAGCTAAGCTAAGCTAAGCTAAGCTAAGCTAAGCTAAGCTAAGCAAATGTGGCTCTCTGGCAAGAAAAGTTTTGTATTTTTCACCAATATCTGTCATTGTCTCTTGGATGTCACTTTTGTTCAAATTTCTTAAAATAATTTTCATATGTCTTTGCTCCCATAGAATGAATATTGAAAGCTGTATATTCATAGTGAAAATATAGGCGTGGTGAGGGTTGTGGTAGGGAGAGAGTTCAGCGGTGCAACAGGTGAACAGAATCCGCTGAGCCTTGGCTTGGATCTTCAGAATTACAAGAAGAAAGTATGGCTGAGAAGAGGGCTGTAACAGCAAACTATTGAATTAGCAACACAAATTTCGTATTAAGAAACATCTCCAAGTCTGGAGAGATGGCTCAGCAGTTAAGGTCACCAGTCCTTTCTCCAGAGGACAGAACTTCAATTCCCAGCACCCATGTGGCAGCTCATAATCGTCTGTAGCTCCAGTTTTACACTAGCTTCCAGACTTTGTAGGCATCAGATACACATATGATACACACACACACACACACACACACACACACACACACGCATGCAAACGCATGCATGTACGCATGCACACATGCATCCACTCACCCACCCCCACACACGTACACGTACATATGTGTATTTACATGGAAAACTCCCGCACCAGCCTTAAAATAAAATAAAATAAATCTAAAAATGAGGAGCAATTTAACCAATAAATAGATGGAAAGAGATAGTTCAATGAGAGAAATAAAAAATGTGGTTATAATGTCTCTATTTCTCAAAGTGATTTAGAGATTCCTTGCCATTCTCATCAAATTCTAATGTTATTGTTGAGAGGAAAAGACACAAAGTGCCCAGTTTCACACAGAACTGAGAAATCCTAGATAGCCAGCAATTCATAATGCAGGAAAGGAAGTCCACAGGTGAGATGCTGTATGGAAAGCAGTCACACTGCCAGAAAACAAGGGAGAAATCCCAGAGATCACCACAAATATCTGTAGTCAATTATTATTCCAGGCCCCAAGAACACAGCAGGTAACAAATTTATATCACAAATCTTACTGGGGAGATATCGGGATGCTTAAAGTGTTGTCCTTGGGCACAACAAGAATAAAAACCCATCCATGAGTAGCAGCACTGTTGAAGCCTTGTAGTGCTGCAGCCACAGGGAAACAGAACAGCACACTGCTGCTGTTGGTAGTCAATTTCTGGGTTGAGTTCCAAAACAACAAAGAAAAGTACCACAAGTGGACAAATGGATATTTTCAAACTAAAGTGTCCATATTGCAACCAGAACACCCAGTAGAGAGGAACAGCTGCCCACAGATTGGGAGGTAATATCTATAATCCACACAGGGGCATGCATATTACATACATGAATATATACTCAATAGCAAAGGAACAAATAACCCAATGACGACAAAGAAGTGCAAGACTGCGATGAATTTATGAGAAAATGCTAAGGATTTCTGATCATCATGGGAATACAAAGTAAAATGAGAGTATCATTTAATTCTTGCTGGAATGTTTATTATCAGAGACAAAAGACAATCAAGTTTTATTGAGCTCATGGAGAAAAGAGACATCTTGTACACAGTTGGTGGGCATGCAAATTAGTATAATCTCTATAGAAAACAGTTCTCAAAAATTCAAAGCAAGAGCTACCGTGTTATGTAGTAATCCTACTACTTACTCTATATCCAGAGGAAATGAATTTACTCTGTTCTGTTAAAGAGCCTGCACTCTGTTGCCCATTATAGCACTTCAGTAATGGAAACAGTGGAAGTGTCTATGGACTCATGAATAGTCAAATAAAGTATGGTGCAGAAACACGGTGGAATACTACTCAGCCTTTAAAAACTAAATCCTAACTTTTGCTGTAGCCTGGGTGAAAGTTGGGAATCTTTCTGTTCGGCTACGAAGCTATACATGCTCTCATTCAGACATTCATATGCTATCAAATGTCAGAGGTTTACATAGGTGAGTATAGGGCCATGAGAGATCAGGAAAGATCCATAGTACTACTAAGATATAGTTGATTAGACCCAAGACTTTACAGTGGGTTCTTTCACAACAGCCAGAGTAGAGGTGATGAAAATACACCTCATGTTTTGCAAAGCTAGAATAAAAATTCATGACTGTTTTCACCATATAGATACGATTGATTGAGGAGATACATATGTAATTATGTAATCGGATTTAAACTTCCCACAGTGTATGCATGTGGAAAATGTTTCATGATATACTATAAGCTTCTATAATCTTTGTTTCTATTGAAACAGATTTAAATTGAAAGAAAATAAAAGATTTACATGTTATGAAGTATAATAAAAATGGATAATCCGGTTTATACCTTCTTTAGGAATATTTACAGGATTAAATCTATACATGCTTTTTTTTTAAAAAAATAGCTTAATTTTTAGTTTTGTATATGTGTCTTTGTCTGAGTGTGGGTTTGTGCGTAAATGAAGGTATGAGCCCAGGTTACCAGTGGGTACTGGATTCCTTACAGATGGAGTTAGAGGTAGTTGTGAACTGCCATGTGGACAATGAAAACTAAACTTGAGTCCTCTGCAAGAGCAGCTTCTCTCTTGAGCCATGTTCATTCCTTACATATCCTGTTCTGAAAATACATACACACACATAAAATTTAAACTTAGATAAAACTGTGAAACAAACTTCAAAACAGAGTCAGAATTTCATTATATAATAAATGTTGGTGAACTGTCCTATAACTAGAAAATAGAACAAAATAATGAAAATATTAAAATATATTGTTTAATTTCTTTAAAAAGATACTCATAATGAAAACTGAGAACATAAACATTAAATATAATATTATGTATACACAATACATAAAATGAAATTGATGTCACATAAATGTGATTTTTGTTAAAATTTGAAGCTCTGATAGTTTTTCAAAGTATCAAAATTAATTATTCATACATTTGAGTAATAAAAGGGACAGTATGACATTAAAATATTAATAGAGATAAAATATAGTTATTAATATAAATCTAACACATAATAGAATAGTTTAATAAAAAAGATAAGATTCCCACACCCATGTCCCAGCTCCGGGTCATCCAATGCCATCTTCTGGCCTCCTTATTCACTGCAAGCATTTGTGCATACCCAGATATGACATACACAGAGAGACAAAGAAAAAAATTAAGTCTTTTTTTACAAAGAAGTAGAAACAAAAATATCGTTTAGCTTTAAAACTTGATATTAGGTCAAGAATTCCATAATAAAATTTATGTGGTAGAAAAATGAGACAGAGAATTTACAAAGAATATTTGGAAAACTGTACTGTCATATAGACTCCTGGCAATGTGCCAATTGCCACATGATTTTGGTAGAAAAAGGTAAGGATAGTTTGAAGAAGAAATTGAGAATTTGGAATATCAGTCTGGAGAGATAACATATTAAACAGGGAAAGGTAGGCATTTAGGAATGACAGCTACATAAAAGATTTTCCTGTGGTAGAGGGGAAAGTTAGGAACAGGTTTCTCAGAAACAAATTTCTGTTATTATTTCTGTTATTGTTTATTTATCTATTTGTTTATCATGTATGTATATAATGTATTATTATAATATATATAGTATTATTATTTAGTTGCATGTTGTGTACATTATATTATTTTATTTATTTATTATTTGCTCTGTGTGTGTGTGTGTGTGTGTGTGTGTGTGTGTGTGTGTGTGTGTGATTGTGTCTACCTGGGTAAACTCACCCTTACCTGCATATCTGGAAGCTGAATATCTCCTCTATGTTTCTTTACCTCACTCTTTGAGACACTGTCTTTCATAAAACCTAGAATCCTCTGTTTCAGGTGAGAAAAATCCGGTACACATCTGCCTCCACCTACCCAGCAGAGACTCCAGCTGTGCAAAACTTTGATTGGCTTTTTGTGGGAGTTCTGGGGATTAGAATTCAGCTCCTCATAAATACATAGCAAGTACTGCACCCACTGAGACATCTCTCAAGCCCAAGGCTAATACTTATAATTGAGTTTCTGGCCCTAAATTTAAGAACTCAAACGTTAAAATAGTAATATATAAAAGTAAGGGTATTCATGAGCTGTTTTTACTAATAGTAATACTAATTACTATTCATTGAAGAGTAATTAATAAAAACCACAAAAAGTTGGATAAAAACTGATCATGCTTCAGCCATAAGTAGGCATTGCTACTAAAATAAGGATTAATAAAGAAAAGTAAAAATTCAGTGTCTAAAATACTTAGTAGAGAGCATATTTCCATAAAAATTAGTTACCCAATATGAAAAGGCTTTTATGAATCATTAAATACAAGCAGATTAGAGAGAGAGAACCAAAAGCTATGAAGTGCTAATTCATAAAAAGAAAACCATGAGGATGGAAGAGGATAAAATACCAAACTCCATCAAAGCCCAAGTCAGACCATCATAAGATACCAGTTCATATCTACCAGTCTTAAAATAATTAATGTTCAATGATGTGGAAGGATGCTAAAGGCGGAACAATCTGATAAACAGTCAAACTCCTAACATGGTAGAGAAGCTGTTGTCTCAGGTGTCACAAAAGTGGTCATAACAGTATTGGCTCTCAGAGCAAAAGAATCCATCTCATTGTTAGATAAAATACAGAACACCAGTCCCTCTACAGTAGAATGGAAAAATAAAGTATGTTGCCATAGAGTACTGCTGTGTCACACTGAAAGAAAGAAAAAAAGAATCAGACATAATTCTGTCAAAACAGAAGCTGGCAAGATGACTCAGTAGCTAATGACTTCTAGTTTCAGGACTGACAAATGTGAGTTTCCTCACTGGGGCTCACAGGGAGGAAGGAGAGAACTGACTGTTGCAAGTTATCCTTTGATCTCCATATGTGCAACATGTGTTATAATAGACACACACACACACACAAACACACACACACACACACACACACACATCTAAACAAATAAACATAAAAACACTCAAAGTAAATAAACCGCAACTCAATACTTAGATTAATGTGTATACTCTAACTTACTATAGATGCTTATCGTAACTTCCATATATTTTTATATGATTAAATATAAATCTGTATCTAAAGAAGCATATAGGAATGAAAATAAGGGTTCTAAAGTTAAGTAAACTTATATCATGTATTGTTATGTGAGTAATTTTTATGGATTTATATTGCAAACTTCAGATATATAAAACAATACCATGTATTTCAGCAAACACGAATTACTGAAGTGATTTATCCTTTTCTACAAATTATCTTTCTAAGCTGATGATTGATTTTTCTCCTGCTTGGTGTCCTTTGGTCCTTTGGAAAATACACTATGAATTTTCCATATTCTGCATCATTTACACATTAACCTTCCTGTCAGCCTCAATCTACAATTTTGACATGCTAGTGTTAATAATGTCTGTGATGGATTTTGGAATATCATTACTTTCTCATGAATTTACACCAGCTTAGGTCTGAGAAATTCATTTTCTCCCACAAGACACTTTATCCAATAATATCTCTATGTATTTCTCAAAAATCTAGAATCTGTGTTGGATTTTTACCAACTCCCAAGGCAGAAAGTCGGATACCACAAAATTCTCTCTCTCTCTCTCTCTCTCTCTCTCTCTCTCTCTCTCTCTCTCTCTCTCTCTCTCTCCATATATATATGGAGTCTTTAAGCAATCTTGTTGTAATATCTTAGACTGTCATTCATAGGCCACAAGGAAACCATTGTGTAGTCCAAAACATTGGCCATTCCATAGAATATTTATCCTGGCTTTGGCTACCTTTTCAATTACCTACAAAAAACAAATAATGCTGATAGACCCCGAATAAATTTTAGATTTCTGTATATATCTTAATAAGAAATATTTCATAATGTGACAAGTTTTCCATGTCTATATAGGTGATTACTATAGTTGACCTATTAAAAGTTTGTTAACAAGTGTCAAATCTAGTCTTCACAGGTCTTTTTGTGTCATTTCCGAGTTGCATTTCCATGGTCCCATGATCAGAGACCATCTATTCCATTGTGTTATTGTCAGGATCTGAATTCCTTTGAGCATTCTGTCTGTATCCATCTAGCCTCAGATAAGATCTTATCTCTGCATGAGCCCATGTGCTTGGTTTGTCAATTCTTTGAAATGAGAGTTGTAGCCATAATACCGGCTTCTAGACTCTGGGATGTACACCTTCATGGGTCTGTTTAGCAGCCATGCCTGACCTGCTTGGAAGCTCATGCTCCACTGAACCTCTATTCTCCTCTGATCAGTTTCCCCATCTGAACATACTGCTCTCTCACGCCCGTCTTACTGCCCATGGGTTTTGTCAAGCCCATCCCTTCTCACTTACTTTACCATCCTTAACGATGATTTTTTTTTCTACAGGAATCTAGGATCACCCTAGATTCCTTCTACATGCCATCCTCTCTTTATACAGCTCCAACACCAAGGTTGAAGATCCTTCAAAACCTTGAAGCTACATACATGATTACACTGGACAGAGAAGCCTGTTCCCAGATGAGGTTTACCACAGCACACATTTAAGTTCCCTGTTAATTTTGCTACTTTTGACTAATGAGAGGAATACAATACCACCATTGGGGTAAGTGGTGCATATTGCTATACCTTTGCCAAAAAGTGTCCTGTCCAAGATTTCCAACTCAAGGAAAAGATTAAAGGAATGGTTATAAGGAATAAAAAGGTATGGCTCTGGGGCTGTTCAGGAGATTGGACCCAAAGAAAATGCCCTTCTTAGAACCCCAGGCAGGACACATTGCAATGTTCTATGACCTAAGACTAGAATGGAAATAGGTGAATATTTCTGAAGGTGGCACCTGTCGGAGCAGCAGATAAAGCTTTCTGTGTATGTGGTCTGTATTCTTGATTTTTGTATTGTAAAGGTGTAACAGAAACTGTATCACATGCAAAACTTAGACTGTTTCCTATCTAGACCCTTAATTTAAAAAATGCAGTGGGATGAAAGGTAGACCCTATGTTAAATATAAATGTGATACCATGAACACTGAACTAGTTAATCCTGACATTAATTTTTAAAAATATTAAACCAAGCAAGAGATGGTCAGTTCATCCTAGTTTTTTGTTTGGCTGGGGTGGCTGAAGTAACTGGAGGGTGTATTAGCACTCTGGAGACCGATTGTTAAGAAGCTGACAAGGGCTGTCAGAGCAATTGGAGAAGGAGAATTACATTGAAACCGAAACAACACAATCCCAGAACTTTCAGCACTGTGGTCCCCCAGAGATGAGAAGGTAAGAAAAGGGACTGCACTGGCAATGGAGGATTTAAATTGGCAAAGTGACTGTAAACTTCCTCCTATCCTTTGTCATGAAAGATTTAAAACAACACAGCACAATCTCCTAGGGTATTCTCCAGGGTGAAAAAAAATAGCTATTTCTCTCCAAGAGTAAGAATGTACTTGTTCACTGAGCATGTGAATTGATTTAGCTGTTGAACAATGGGGACCAATCATTAAACTCTACACACCAATGTCCTCTTAGAAATACATTTAGAACAAAAACCAGAATGTCATGGTAATTTTAATGGGCATTCTGAGTATGATTCAGTAGGGCACATGCACACACAGAGACACATCTACCTACAGGTTAAACAATGTATCGTGGAATAAGGGAAAGGCAGTATCTAAGAGAGGGAAAACATTTCAGATGGAAAGATTAGGTTTTAAAAATATATAGGTGGGGTGGCAATAGTGGCACAGCAGTGAAGGGAGCTTGCTGTGCAATGGTAAGGATGAGAGTTCTGATCTCAGCACCTGCATGATAAGCTGACAATCCTCACAAGGTTGTGACTCCAACAAGTTCTGATGCTCACTTCTGCTGTCCATGTATTCCCATAGGCATGTGCATAAACACACAGGCACTTACACATATATACACACATACAGATACAGAGAGATAAAATATTTTTATTAACTTTTTGAAACTTTAGTACTTACAGATAGTATATTCTGAGCATATTTTCTGCTTCCTTCCAACGTCTTGCCAATCCATTCTACATCTCCCCAACAATCCCAAACTTGTGTCCTTTTATTTATTTATTTTTCAAAGTTTCACTGAGTCTAACTTGTGTTACTGGTTCATGTACTGGTATAGGTCCTTCAACTAGAGTGCCCGCACCCAGCCAGGACCTATACCCTTAAAGGAAGCTGGGACCCCTTTCCTCAGAAACATCAACGGTCCATAGCTCTTCAGTTATGGGTGGGGTTTCAACAACCCTTTCCTCCTCCAATTTGGAATGCTGACTGGCTAAATCTCATGCAGGCAGTCACAGATGATGTGATATCATAGTTGGATAAGTTCTGTAATGACAGAAGACACTGTTGCCTTGGGACCCTCCTAGATCCATGAGTCTTACAATATTTCCACTCCTTCTGCAAATAGTCAGTCTTAAAACTATTTTGGACGAAGCAATCAGAAGCCACAACGGAAAGTATCTCAGTTAATTAAATCAAGGAATTTTCCTAGAATTTGGGTTTAAAAGACTTTTTCTCTCTACTACTGAAAAAATATATTTTCATACAATAAATTCTGATTACTGCTTTCTCTTCCCAAACAACCTTAAAATTCTTGTACCTTCTTTACTGTAGCAAGGATGCAGGGCTGCCTCTATGTAAACACTGGGGGCCCTACAGCCACAAAAGCATCTTCTGCAGGACTACTTAATTGAGGACTGCCTGAGAGACCAAGGATTGCTAGTGCAAACAATGCCAGCCAATGTGGAACTGCCATTTATTATAAATGCTTTTTTGGGACCAATGGGGGTGTGGGTGGAGTGTATTAAAGGAGCTTGCAGCAGTGATCAGATGAGCTTGCTGCAATGTCTCTCACCCGCTCCTCGAGTCTGTGTCATTGACTCTGCACCATCTGACCCTCAACCCCCAAAAGGCGAGTAGTCCAGGGCCCAGGCAACTCTTTCCCATCAGAACCAATACCCTTTCTATCTTTATGCTCTCTTTCCCTTGAAAACAAGCAGGCATCTAAATAATAAACCAAAACAAACTGGAATAAGGTAAAACAAACAAACAGAAAGAAGGAGCCAAAGAACAAGTATGAGATGCACTTGTAGATACAGAGATACACAAGGATCCCCTAAAAATATAAAACCCAAAAGTCAAATGCAAAGAACCTGGAAAGTAAAACCAAAAGTAAACAAAGAAACACAAACAACCCAGAGCTGTCAAAATGTTATGAGACAAAGAACCTTCAAAGAGGCTACCGAGTTTGTTTTGTGTTGTCCATCTACTGTTGGGCATGGGACTTGTCCAAAGAGTCGTTTGTATCTCCACTGGGACTCAATGGAAATAACTGATTTTTTTATAGGCTACGTTTATCAACTGGACAGAGGCTCTTTCTTAGGGATGGGGACTTGGCTCAACTTCTCTCAGCATTGGATCTGTCAAAGAACCATGCTGGCCCCGCGCATGCTCTGTGAGTCCATCTGCGTGTCCTGCCTCGTTTCCTTACTGCTATCCATGCCCTGTAGCTCTTACACGTTTCCATCTCTAAAAGACTTTTAAAGGAAAGAAAGAATGATTTGATTTGATGCAAAACAGTTCTCATTCATGCCCAGAAGTCCAGGCCCAGGCAAGAATCTGATGACTTAGTATTATTCACTTCCGCCATACTGTCTCAGTGGTGTCCCAAACATTAGACCCAAGTAATGTATTTCCGTAATGAAATTCTCTTTTCTTTTCTTCATGTTAGTTAATATAATCGTCTCCTGGTTTCTCATCCCGAAAATCTCAAAGCTGTGCATTGTTTTCTGCATTCAAGTCTACGGAGAATTCTACAACACATCTTGTTTATTTGCCTCCAAACAAGATGTCTCTCATCTTCTGTCAGTCTGATTTTTTTATGCACGGCTGGTTGTTGTCAACTTATTGTCATCTGAACTGACACGGAAACCTCTAGCAAACCTTCTTGCTTCCACTGCTGTCCCCAGCATACTTTTACTAAAAGATGGTGGGAGAAATCTTATAGCGTTGCAAATCAGATCCTCCTGCAATTCCCCAGCATCTCTAAGAGACATTCTTCTCCAAGAACACAATGCAAGAATTTGAAGGAGTAGGAAACTGATTTTAATGTTAAGGCACATTCCATTTTATAAACGTCTGGAAATCAGGGTAAACCGGAACTCAAGCCTCAACGAGATGATGATGCAGCCACATAAAGTTCAAAATACAGGCAGAATAGAAATAAATGATGTCCAGAGGAGATGGAGGGAGCTTTGCAAAAATTTAGCAGGATGATGTGATGGTGAATACTAGATAAGGCTAACCAAGAGAGAAGCCACTGAGCGGTTTTCATATATTGTTAATTTAAAGTGGAAAGAGCCACCAAGATTTGAGTGGTACCTTTCAGTGGGAGTCAGATTAAAACAAACAAACAAGCAAACAAACAAAAAGTTCTTGTGGGAAAGCTCTGCATGTAAAAAATAAGGAAAGTACACACCAACGCAAGTTATTGGCATGCTATTAAAGTGTGCAATATATGGAGAATTTGAAGGATGCATTTTTGTGCTAAATTCATCAGTATCAATAAAAATGAATGAAGATTCTCATACCAGGAGAGACTTCAAAGCTCAAACTTGCATTTGCCTCTGTGTGAAAAACAAAGAAGATATAGATAGATATGGCAAGGATTCTGAGATATATGAGCAGTAACGAGTGCTTTTGAAATAAGTTTTGTACATGGCCTCTACAAAAAACGGTTCATAAAAGTAACTTGAGAGACGAATAAATTCTGGAACTTAGTGACAGGGATGGGTGTGAGGGTGGAGCACTGAGGGCAAAGTCACAGTTGGGTCAGATGAAAACATCCAGTGTACTGAACAGTGGGTGAGTATAGACAAAATTAAACTGCATAACTCGAAGACCCAGAACAAATTGTGACCATATCTACCAAGAGAAATGAAAGATTGAAAAGAGAGTCACATTTAACCTTAATAAAATGTCGTACAACTTATCCTCATATTGACATGTTACATAGTCCTCTAGTAAGATGTATGGTTTCTTATGTTTTATGAATCATCAGTAAAATATGAAAAAGCAAGCAGTATCTAAATTGTAAAGTATCAGACTTTAAAATTGGGACTAAGCAAATAAACATATAACAATATTTGAAAGGGAATCTGGTTTAACAACTTTGCTTTAACTTCAGCATAATGAAAAGAACAATTAAACCTCAATACATATATATGTGTGTGTGTGTGTGTGTGTGTGTGTGTGTGTGTGTGTGTGCGTGTGAATCTATATGTGCATTTTTTTCCTTTGGTAAAAATAAGACCTCAGTATGTTCCAAAATAAAAACACCAACAGCTCCTATTCTATGACAACAATGAATATAAAGAATGAGAGGCTAAAAAGCCACTGAATTGTAAAGTATTCTATAAAGCAAAAGCATGGGCAATTGCAAGTCGTTTAGGGAATTACAGAATGAAATTTCATACAAATACTGATCTGGGTGACATTTTCCTGAGACACACTTCATGCCTGTGCAGATATTTACATTTCAAAATGAAAAAAATTAATTGGACTACTTACACCCTAGACCTAGTTTTAAAACTAGCAGTCAGAGGAATTAGATAAAAAAAGAAGAATTAAGGAAACTGTACTGGGACTAAACCAGGAGAAAATGATAGAGATAATGAAATCAGCAAGAAATGGGAAAGGGCAGTGCAAAGAGAAGCAGACCACACCTTCATTGGAAGAAGAAAGAAGCAAAATATGACACAAGTGCGTTCAGTATTAGCAAAGGGAAACTGGAAGCAGTAAAAAATTAGGGACAGGAGATGACAAGGAAGAGGAAACTGAATGCTCCTAAATTATGCATAATCTTAACACCACTAGAAGTGACTTATACGACTCAAAATGTAATCATGTGAGTTGGGTTACTGTGTTATCGGGTGCCTGTAGTGGTCAGGAGCGAGCGTGCATCATATCCATTGGAGTTGGAGCTGTAAGCAGTCTTGAGCCATCTGACCTGGGACAGTAAGGACTCCGCTGATATGTCATTTCTCCAGGCTCTTAATTAAACATAAAGATATGAAAACATCCCTAATTTATTTATCATTTAATTTCTAAAAGACATAGTTTATTCTGGGGACGTGGTGAAAATAAATGCCAGTTTCTTCTTGATTCTGTGTAGCTGTATGAATTTTTTCCTGACACACATACAAACATATAAAGGTCAGCTAAATATTTAAAAAACGTTTTCCGGGCAGAAATATTTAATGTAGAGAAGAAAATATGAAATATTGTAGAAAACACAATAATTATAATTAATTAAATTGCAGGGAGACATCTTCCAAAAGGCACTGTTAGGTAACAATGTTTTATTTTTAGTTTTCAAAGCAGCCCACAGGTATATGTGTCCTGAATATGATTTATTAAAATAATACTAAAGACACAGTCACAAAAGAATTGGCTTGTTTCTACCAGGAGAATTCTGAATAACATCGATGGAACTTTTATGTCTGACAATATTTTTAGAATATTTCCACACTAAGATTTCAGTTTTGTAAATTATGAAGCCATGAAATAAATGAGGATAACCTTGGCATCTGTCTTTGATGCAATGAAGTCAGACATAAGGGTGTAGTAGTTACTCTCTCATTTTGTGAGTCAAAGAACTAAAAAGGATTTTTCCTATTGAAGTACTTCTTGTCTCACAGGTTTCATTAGGAAGATGTGTGAGATTGCAGGACAGAAAGATGTGAGAGGACCTGGGAATGCAGGGTGGTTTCCAAGGTAAGCAGGTGCACTCATGTTAATATCACCATATGATAGCACAGTCAGGAGTCTCCAGCACAAATGCGCAAAACAATGGTTTTACTGAATAATATCTTCAAGAGTTACCAACGCTCACTTTTATTTTTCCTTATAATTAGAAATGTCTCACTTATTTTCTCAAATCATTCATAAATAAACTGAGACTCAAAATTTTCCGGAGCCAAGTAGTAAATATATATGCAGCATATCTACATTTATTGAGCATATGTCCACAAATGACTCTACAAATTAATACAAATGTATGCATGAACATCGCTCTGAAAATTTCTTAATGAAATGAAAATTTTTCCTCATTTATATGGTTCCTACTATAAAAAATCTATAGTAGGTTTTCAGCTACACACTAAAAATAATAATTGTTGTAAAAGCATGATATGACAGAATCTCCCATAAAACGTTTACATATAGTCTTTCTTAGAGGCTCTACCAACTTTTCGCGACATAATTTCCAAAAAGTACAGTAAAAGGTTTTGTTCTTAGTATAGAGTTCCATGATACAACATTCAAACAACGCAAAAAACAAACAAAGAAACAAACAAAAAACACACCCAAAACGACAAACAGTAAAATAAACTTCCTGATTACAAGAGAGGCTCTGTGGAAATACAATTTGTTAGTCAGGGTTAAAGTTGTACCTTGTTAAATCATACAGGATAATGTATAGAGAAGATTCAAATTGTGTTTTGTGGCACACTCCACCTAGAACATTGGATTTATTCTGTACTATTACTTATAGCAGAAATAGAAAAATCAATTCAAATTCAACAAAAATTTATCGAATGCATAATTATTGCTTGCATATAATTGCTGTGGTTTAGGGATAGCTGAGTGAAATTTTGAGTTTAATGTTACCCATCTCCTTTTCCAGTCTTGAGAAAAATAGCCCAATATCCTGTGGTGGTTTGAATAACAATGGCCTCCAGAAACTCATAGATTTGAGTGCTTGGTCCCTAGGGAGTTGTCCTAGTAGGAGGTGTGGCCCTGTTGGAATAGGTGTGACTTTGTTGGAGGACGTGTCACTGGAGGTGGGCTTTGAGGTTTCAGAACCTCAAGCCATGCCGGATCTCTCTTCCAAATGCCTATGTATGAGAGGACCTTTCACGTCCGTCCTCTCCAGCATCATGTCTGCCTCTGTACTGACATGAGAGTGAACTCAACCTCTGGACTGTAACTCATCCCCAATCGGTTCTCTTTTATAAAGTTTACAAAGTCATGGTGTCTCTTTAAGATACAGCCTTTTAAAAACTAAACTAATGTGCCTAACTTTTGCCAAAATTATCAGGAACATTTTGGATTTTGGAGATGTAAACAATCCTCCAAGCTAAAGAGATTTTTTTTTAAATGAGGATTTTTTTCCTTCATTCTGACAAAAATGTACTGTTTCCTTCTGTCCCCTTATATAATTTAATAACATCCCTTTCGATATCCAGCATTGTTTTTATTTATCAGATGATTTGCTCATTAAAAGTAATAAGAATCTAACTCAGTATTTTAGTCACTAGAGCAGGACATGCAGTTACTTGTAAAATTTCTCTGAGAACATTTTCATCACCCTGGTGGAAGATCTTATGAACCTGCCATACACGGGTATGCACACAGATACATAATCACAAACACAGCAAACACATAGATTTGCCTTCTCTGATAAATCATGTGAGTGTGATTTATAGATGTGATCTCCTATTCCATACTCTTCACTAAAAAGGAATAAACCTGAAATTCACCCATATCTTTTTTTTTCTTTTTCTTTTTTTCGGAGCTGGGGACCGAACCCAGGGCCTTGTGTTTGCTAGGCAAGCGCTCTACCACTGAGATAAATCCCCAACCCCTCACCCATATCTTAATATGTATCCATTGTTGGTTAAATTATCATCATTGAGTGCTTTAACAGTTACCATTCACCAGCGAATGTGCATTGAATTAACTCATTCTGTCTGTCATTCTCTATCTGTCTGTCTGTCTTTCTTTCTTTCTCTCTCTCCCTCTCTCTGTACTTGTGTGTGTCTGTGTATGTGTGTGTCTATGTGTGTGTGTGTGTGTGTGTGTGTAGTGTCTTCCTCTGTGTACATGTGTAGTTAGGTGCACATATGCGCAGAGCCCAGAGGCAGGTTCTGTCAGGGATGATGGCTGTCAGTGTGCCTCAGCAATCCTCTTGTCCTTGCCACTTGCTCTACTGAGATTAAAGGGTTTTGTGGCCCATGCTAATTTTTTCTTCTGCGTGAGTGTTAGAAATCAACTTTAGATCCAGATGCTGTGCTTTGTGCTCTGAAACATCTCTCTAGCTTAATATTATTTTATATCGGTCTAGTTTTATAGCTGGTGTTATGCATACCTTCAGCATTTGTGTAGTTTTATTATTAAAAATAAGAAATTAGCTAATGAAATAGTAAGTAAAGGCATAAAATGCCTACTAAAATAAGCAGGTTTTTAAATAGTAAAAGACAAACATTGGTTAGAGAAAACTCTACATAAAGGTCTTCTTTGACCTCCACATGCCCTATCACACGTATGAACATATGGAAGAAATTAACATCAAAATAAAAAAATATAACCAATCAAAATCCTTGGGAATATAAATATTTAAATGAATAAAAGATGAAAGAGGGTACTTTGTTTCTTTAACAAATAGTAAAATAGCTTAAATATGACTTTTCATATCACTAAATATATTATCAAAATGCTTTAAATGTCGTCTTGATAATCTATTCATCCTCATAAGAACTGATGAAATATAGTGCTCACTACACATACAGTATAGTTTGTAATTTTCCTCATTAATTTTTGTCTCCCATGTTTTACACAAAGCATCTTGTCTATACAGGATCACTAAATTAGTAAAAAATATTTTACATCCCTCAATCACCAGATAGATATACACTTCCAAACCAGAAGTTATGTTTTAAATTAAATTGTTAACACAAACAAGTATAGTTCATCCAAATTTTTGCAAACTAAATCATGTGAGAAATTCATAGTGTTTACACATGCAAATGTAAGTGCAAAGTTAGATGTTTTTAATATCCCATGAAAGGCTTAATTCATCCAGACACTCTAAAATCATTCACGGAACATAGCTTGCTGTAAGTGTTACAGCGAATTTCTGCTTAGAGATTTTGAGTCAATTGTCTGTGTTTATTTGCGTAGTGTTTAAGGAGCAGCAATTCTAGCCCATTAGAAGAACTTGGCTTTCCATCTGCAAAATTCACATGTCACTGTAAAGAAACTGAAAGTTGCTGACAGCCACATTCTAGACATCAGTTCACAATGTATTTAGCATTATTTTCATTTACAGAATTCAGAAATTCAAACAAGAATAGAAGTAATCTCTCTGTCTTCAGAAAAATCTCTCTCCTCGTTACATTGGCTTGATTTCCTAAGTTCGAGGTTTTGTCAAATGCTGTGCCTGCTAGAAATTGTTAGATTTCTGCAACATCCTTCCTTTTTAGGCAAAAACAAAGCAAACCAAATGACAGAAGGATCATTAAAGAATATAGGGATAGTAACGATTCTTCGAAACATAATTTCCATTTCTGTTTGGCTAAGTATAATGTCACTATGGCTGGAGAGCACTGACAGCTCTTGTTGGGTAACAGAGTTCAATTCCCAGCACCCATATGGCTGCTCACAACTGTCTGCCAGTTCAGCTTCTGGGAACCCAACACCCTGCTGCTTCTGCTTTCAAGAGGTACACATACATGCAATCTAGTGTTTTTCAGAACTAGAGTGGAATCTCAATAATGTGAAAGTGTTATATAAAAATTATTGAAAATGCCATATACAATTAGTTTTATGCTATGCTACATAGTGCACATGGATTATGAATGAATTTCATGTTTAGACTTTGCATTCTACCCTAGGATATGTGTTAGGCAAACCTATCAAAACTCAGAACGAATGAAAATTCAACACGTTCTCACATCCCAGTCATTTAAGATAAGCCGTATTCAACCCTTTCTTCAAGTTTTGATTTATAACCTATTTGAATATCTACCCCCCTTTTAAAATATGAAGTACTCTAGGCCAGTAAGATAGCTCAGTGGATAGGGACTCTTGCCACAAAGCATGGCATCTCAATTTGAATCTCTGGAAATCATAAGGTGTAAGGAAAGAACTGACTCCTGCCTACACAAATATATGAATAAATGAAATTTAAAATTTTAATATATATATTAAATGATAATCATTCTTGAGTCAATTGATTAAGCTATTATACACAAGATGATTCTTCCCTTTGTTGAGTGCCCGGTTTACACCCCATATCTGCATCATTTTTCTGTATAACTCCTATAGCAGTCTGCTTTTCCACACTCCCCTTTTCCAGTCCCTAACTCTCATCACACTACTCTTCTTTGTCTTCTTTCACTTCAAGTATTTGCATCATGGATTTGCAAGGAGTAAAGATGAGTTGAACTTTCTAAAGAAATTGCGAAGTTTCCCACTGTTTTGGGGGAAGGGGTGAATATGTTTTTTCCCCTTATATTCTGGATTCAAAAGATCTCTTCTTATTGAACTGAAGTGTCCTGGTAGCTAACACAACTAGGATGGCCTTTCAATCTAAACACTGTCTCAATTGCTTTGCTAGTATGTAAATGTATCACATTAACCCAATGCCTAGCTTACCACAGGCAGTGAGGAAGATGCTGTCACTCATAGCTTAACTCTGAAATATAGGCAACTGAGTACAATGTAGTAAAAACATGAAAGGAGGTAAGTGGGGATATAAGTTTCATTGCAACCTTTTTTCATTTTTTATTGGATATTGTCTTTATTTACATTTCAAATGTTATCCTCTCTCCTGGGTTCCCCTCCAGAAACCCCCTATCTCATTGTCCCAGCCCCTGCCTCCATGAGGGTGCTCCCCCACCCACTTATCCACTCCCTCCTAGTTCCCTGCCCTGGCATTCCCCTACCCTGGAATATTTAGCCTTCACAGAACCCAGAAAAAGGAGAGTCTAGAAAAGCAGACTGCTATAGAAGTTATATAGAAAATTGATGCAGATATGGGATGTAAACCCATACACTCAACAAAGGGAAGAATCATCTTATATATACCCTCCTCCGAGTTGATGCCCAACAAGGCCTTCCTCTGCTACATATACGGCTGGAAAGAATGGGTTGCTCCATGTGTACTCTTTGGTTGGTGGTTTAGTCCCTGGGAGCTCTGGGGTGTCTGGTTGGTTGATATTGTTGTTCTTCCTATGGGGTTGCAAAGTTCTTCAGCTCCTTTAGTTTTTTTTTTATAACTCCTTCACTAGGGACCCCGGTTGGCTGTGAGAATCTGCCTCTCTATTTGTCAGACTCTGGTAGAGCCTCTCAGGATCCAGTTATATCAGGTTCCTGTCAGCATGTACTTCTTGGGATCTGCAATTGTGTCTGGGTTTGGTGAGTGAATATGGGATGGATACTCAGGTGTGGCAATCTCTTGATGACATTTCCTCCACATTTTGTCTCCATATTTCTTTCTGTGAATATTTTCTCCCTTCTGAGAAGGACTGAAGCAGCCACACTTCTACTCAGCTATTAAAAACAATGACTTCATGAAATTCTTAGGCAAATGGATGGAACTAGAAAATATCATCCTGAGTGAGGTAACCCAATCACAAAATTACACACATGGCATGCACTCACTGATCAGTGGATATTAGCCCAAAAGTTTGGAATAGTCAAGATAAAATTCATAGATCACATGAAGCTCAAGAAGAAGGAAGACCAAAGTATGGATGTAACATTTTTTAATGTGGTTTGGCTCAAGCATTGAAAAATTGCCAACACTGCCACTGACTGAATCATTCACTTCTCTCTCCCACAATTATGATTTCACCATGATATATATCATATGCAATGATACTTTATTCATTTGTAAGAAGAAATAATCACACTTGCATGAAAAGAGATGGATCTGGAAAGTCCACTATCGTAGAAGATCATCTAAACTAAGAGAGATTGAAAATAAGCATTTTCCCTCATACGTAGAACTTAGTCTACAATCAAAAAGACATACATGCACCTATTTTGCTATCTATCTATCTATCTATCTATCTATCTATCTATCTATCTATCTATCTATCTATCATTATCTCTACCTACCTACCTATCTATCATCTGCCTTTCTCCAGGTCTTAGTGTCAGTAACACCTGAAAATAATAGAAGGCAAAGAAAGGATAAAGAAGCTGATTATGAGAAAGGATCAGTGTGGGCAAAAGTTGTCATGGGACATTGAAGAGGAAAAGAGCAGCGTGGGGTTCAGACAGACAGGGGCATCAAAAGTGGAGAAGATGGGAGATGATAATTATTTAAAAATACATTGTTTGAAAATTACAATGATAGGAACTAAACCACCAACCAAAGAGTACACATCTGGGGACCCGTGGCTCCAGCCACATATGTAGAGAGGATTGCATTGTCTGGCATCAATAGGAGGAGAAGCCCTGGGTTCTGTGAAGGTTCCTTTCCCCAGTGTAGGGAAAGGCAAGGGTGTTGAGGTGGGAATGCGTGGGAGCAGGGGGAAGGGGAATGAGACGGGGGGAACCAGGAAAGGGGATAACATTTCAAATATAAATATACACAATTTCCAATAAAAAATAAAAAAATACAAAAATTGAAGCTGACATGGTAATTTAGAAAATAGAATATTTTAAAGAATTAAAATATATCTTCAGTACCTTATCTAACAGTGTCAAATAAGAAAAATTAAGAAATAATTATGCTCTTAAAATGAACAAGGTTCGTCTTTTATCATTGTAGAATAAATCCTTTCCTGAAAACATACCAAGTCTTATTTCCCAGGAAGTAAATTTCTGAATTTTATTCATGATGGTCACACACACACACACACACACACACACACACACACACACACACACACACACACACACACTTATGACAAGTTAGTGCCATCTAGGAACAGAGAAACTCATTTGAGAAAAATGCCTTCCCAGCACTGGCCTATAAGCACGTCTCTAACAATATTTGATTAATCATTGATATGAGAGGGCCCAGACCACTGTGGGTGATGTTGAACCTGAGCAGGTGGTCTGGTTTGTATAACAAAGAAATCTGAGAAAGTCAACAAGCAAGTCAATACACAGCATTCCTCAATCGTCTCTTCTTACAGTTTCTGCCTCCAAGTTCCTGCCTTGAGTTCTGGCCCTGACTTTACTCAGTGATGTGGGAGTTGTTAGCTGAAATAAACCCTGTCTTCACCAGGATGCTTTTGGTATGGTATTTATGACAACAATAGAAAGCAAACTAGAAAATAAATTTTGACCCTGGTTGTGTGGATTTCTATAGCCAATTTCATATATAGACTCCACAATCAACGGAAGTGTCTAGGTTATAAGTACTCAGGCACTGCATGGGTCAGCTCATTCCCAGCTAAAACTCTAGCTTCAGAGACTGACTCCCTCTGCTGGCCTTCATGCAGGTTCATAGGATCTCTCTCTGTCTCTGTCTCTCTCTGTCTCTCTCTCTCTCTCTCTCTCTCTGTCTCTCTCTCTGTCTCTCTCTCTCTGTCTCTCTCTGTCTCTCTGTCTCTCTCTGTCTCTGTCTCTCTCTCTCTCTCTCTCTCTCTCTCTCTCTCTCTCTCTCTCTCTCTCTCTCTCCCTCTCTATACAAGGACTTTTTCATATATGTTTTCATACTAGGAATTGAATGAAAATTGAGGTAAGGGTGGTAAGAGAATGTTCAAGTGGGTTACCTCAATTATAAGACAAATAAAGGATTCAAATTTCATGCTTCTAAGTTTTCATTTTAAAAACCAGGAGATATCTTGAACTCAAGTCCACTGAAAAAATTCCCCAAATATGCTGGCTTTTAAGTATGAGGCATCATATTTATCTTGCTAGGAAATCCAATCCTCCGTGTAGGAAGAATGCCTTTGGTAGTTGTGACAAAGACGGGGCAGATGCCCACTCCACTGATTCACTTCATTTATGTCAGTGGAGAAGAACTTTGCTATCACCACCATTGCTTTCTGACAGTCTGAGAACAATGTGTAACAGAAGTTTTTGTTCAAATAGTTTTGAACCAAACACAATGAAAGAGAGAGGAAGGAAAAAAGGAAGAGTAAAAAGAATGGGAGGCAAGAAGAAAGAAAATAGAAAGAAGAGAAGGAAGAAGGAAGTAGGGAGGAAAGTGGAGATAAAGGAATGAAGAAGAGAGGGAGGGAAGAAGAGAGGGAAGAAGGGAGAGAGGGTAGAAGGAGAGGAGGAGCAGGGTTGGGGATTTAGCTCAGTGGTAGAGCGCTTGCCTAGGAAGCGCAAGGCCCTGGGTTGGTCCCCAGCTCCGGAAAAAAAAAAAAAAAAAAAAAAAAAAGAGAGGAGGAGCCAAGTATGAGGGAGGGAAGAAAGGAGGGAGGGGCCGGTTAGGAGAGAGGAGGGAAGGGAGGATTTGTGTATCTGTGTCTGTGCTCTACTCAGTATGAAACTGGAAGATACTGGCATAGAGATTAAAAAACAAAAGAGGGGGCTTGTGGGTAGCTCAGCAGGTCATGTACTTGATGAACAAGTCTGGCAATTCAGATTTCCTCCTGAAAAACCACTTAAAGATGGGAGGAGAAAGCAGACTCCACGGGGCTGTTCTCTGGACTCACATATGTTGTCACTTGTGAGATAACACATACACAATAGGCACAAACACACAAAGACACACGCCATGCACACACACAAACATACATACACACAGACTATATGTATACACATATCATGCACATGTGCACATATGCAGACAGCCATACACACCTCAATAGTAAACCACATATTTAAACAAAAAAACATTAGTGCCACACATGACTTTGTAAATAAAAAAGAAACTAGAATTTTTGAGATAAGAGGTAAAATAAACAAACTTGTCCCAAAGAGGAAAAAAGTGGCATTGAACGTCACCAGTTTA
Organism: Rattus rattus; assembly: GCF_011064425.1. Taxonomy (NCBI): domain Eukaryota; kingdom Metazoa; phylum Chordata; class Mammalia; order Rodentia; family Muridae; genus Rattus; species Rattus rattus. The sequence goes on from NC_046159.1 coordinate 66,094,700, forward strand.
AAGGAAAATAGGCATTGTCAAAAGACATTTATTTCTGTGCTGCACATTGAAAAATATATAAAATAATTAAAACTAATTTTGCTGCTTTGAAAAATTGTAAAACTTGAATTCGTAGAAGGAATAAGCAGTGTTTCCATACATATACATATACATGTACATGTACATGTATATATATATGATGTTTCTCTAATAAAAATGTTTATATTAAATACTTAAAACAATTGTGCTAATAAATTTCTGTAGAACAGGAGGAATGTACAAACAGTGATTCTCGATTTCTCTCAGAATCTTCTTTGCGTGTTGGTTTCATTTCATTTTCCCTGTGCAGACACCAGTTTTCCAGTGTGTACTTATGTTAACTGTAGTGATATTTAAGGTTACTGTGCTGGAAGAGGAGGGAAGGCAGTGGTTGCCGCAATCCCTGGGAACTTCTACAATCCCTGGGAACTTCTGCAATCCCTGGGAACTTCTACAATCCCTGGGAACTTCTACAATCCCTGGGAACTTCTACAATCCCTGGGAACTTCTACAATCCCTGGGAACTTCCATAACAGAACCTTAAGTTTAAGCACTTGTTTAGACGTATGCAAGATGGGAAAGTAGATCATACTAAAGATTCACCTGTCTGTCTGTCTGTCTGTCTGTCTGTCTGTCAATTGTTTATTTTTAAAACAGGATCTTTGTATGCAGCCTTCTTTGGATCTTACTCTATAGATCTGACTAAGCTTGAAGTCAGAATTTTGATGGGATTGAAGTGTTCACTACCATGCCTCAAAGTTGTCTAATTTTATAAGGAGAAGTTATTAAAGATTGGTGTGTAATTGGCTATAAATCATTGAACATGTTAATACTGCTAACTTTTAGCAGATTATAGAAGTATTATTTTTGAAACTATGTTTATACATCATATATATGTATGTATATACTATTGAGTACATAAACCTTCATTAACAATTAAATGCAAATGTAGTTTACAACTTTAGGAAGGTTCATATTGTAGCTAGAGGCATTAAAGTGTTCAAGTTCAATGAAAGACAACTATACAAATATCCCTCAAGTAAAATTATCAAAAAGTTTGTTGGGGATTAAGTAAATGATATTTGAGAGATATTATACAAATGTCAACTATATTAGAATATTTTCAAAACAAATAGATAAAGTTCTAAAGGTGTAATTTTTTTTGTTGCTGTTTTTAAGTACATAACTGGAGAATATATTCATGATGTAGGAAAACCTAGATTTAAACATTTATTTCATGATATTTGAAGAGACATAATTATAATAATTCTAAATACATAAAATATAAGATATTAGAAAGGGAGCTATTTAGACCAGCACCCTTTTTTCTTTGTTGCTTTGTTCCTTGAAACAGAGTTTTACACACCCCAAACTGACCTTCTTACTCTGTATAGATGGGAGGGTTTGAACTCTCAATCTTTCCATGTCTCCATCAACATTGTTTTGATTACAGGTGTGTATCATCATGGCTAAACTGGCACACACCACTATGCCATTCCTGAGGGAGGAGCTGGTGTGTGCACATGTGCTTGAGAATGTAGAAACCAGAAGTCCATGTACATGCCTTCCTATCTTAGCCTCTACCTTACTGCCTGAGGCAGAGTTTCTTGCTGACCTTTCAAACTCACTGTTTTGGACAGATTGGCAGGACAGCAATAACTTGGCATGCAAGTGTCGGCACCCATGAAGTAATAGGATTATTGACACATAGCATAGCACCTCCCTTTTTATATGGATGCCAAGGATTTTAACCTAAGCCATAATGATGAATGAAGCAGTGAGCTCTTTCCAACCTGGCACAAACTGTTAATACAGTCTGCTTCTGAGACTCAGAAAACCGGCTCCTGGGCAATTAAACAATGCTCTAAGCTCAGCTGCTCTACGAGGCTCCTTGCTCACCAATTTGGTAATGAATAAGACACAAACACCCAATAAAAGTTTCTATGGAGCAAAATTCCGTATTCTGTAAGAGGAATAAATAATTGCTTTTGAATACAATATTTCTGCTAATTTATCACCCCAAGTAATGCAGGAGCCTCTTGTGTTTCCTTCAAGCATCTATCCATTTAGGAAATGTCAGATTTCATAAACATCTGCTCCAAGACTAAGAAAATCTAAAACCATATACTAACAGTCTCTGACCCAATTTAATGCATTGGAAGCAAATATGGATTTGGTAAAATTAAGATATGTAAAAAAATGGAGTTGGGGATTTAGCTCAGTGGTAGAGGGCTTGCCTAGCAAGTACAAGGCCCTGGGTTCGGTCCCAAGCTCCGAAAAAAAAGAAAGAAAAAAAAAGATATGTGAAAAATGTATTGTATTCTTTTTTGACTAAAAAATAAATGTATAAAGTAATTTTTAAAGTGATTACGAAGAATGAAAAGGAATGACAGTCCGTGGGGGAGGAGATATGGGATGTGGAACAGTCTGAGGGTAGACCAAGAGGGGAGTAAAATCTGGAGTGTAAAACAAAATAAAACAAAACAAAACAAAACAAAACAAAACAAAACCACAACAGACGAATAAGTACAAGTTTGCAACTTCAACAGCAAAAAACAAATGCCCCTTACATAAAACTCATGTATTTGTAAGTGATTTGTGGTTGATATATACATAGCTAAATATTTTAATTTGCTCTTTTGGTATGGAGTTTCACATCCTCAAAGTGAAACTACTTTCCCTTTTGAACTTTGCTGAATAAGCTTCTGTCGGTTTTAAATCATATAGATATAGATAACTATGAGAGAAACCTCAACTAAGAGGAGAAAACTAAATGGATTGAGACATTTCTTCCAGCATTAACCTTAAAAATAATAGTAATATTAATAACACACATGGGCAGAAATTATTCATCCTAACAGCTGGCGAGACGGCTCTGTGTTTAAGATCACTGGCTACTCTTCCACAGAACCCAGTTTCAGTTCCCAGCATTGATAGAGTAGTTTACAACCTTCTGTGACTTCAGTTCCTGAGGATCTGAGGGCATCTTCTGGCTTCCATGAGCATTAATCACACACATGGTGCACAAAAGTACATGCAGCATAACACTGATAAACTTTTAAAAAGTGAGAGATTATCTATGCTAATTTTTAATATAACTCCTGATCTTAACAATTATCTTAATATAGACATAAAAAATGTAACTACATATTGTGGGAGGGCTTGAAAGATTTCTTAGAAGTTAAACACATTTGCTGCTCTTGTAGAAGACCTGAGTTCAGTTACATCAGGGCCCTCATGACTTCCTACAAGTCTAGAGGCTCAGGCAACATTCTCTAACATCTTTGAGCACATGTATTCACAGAGACATACCCCATACAGACATCTAAACCTTGATATACATTTACACATAAATAAAAATAAAGCGTTTTTAAACTTGGAGAATCATCTTAATTAAAAGAAATACTTTTTATAGCATTCATGGTTTACTCTAATTTATCTTCCAGAAAATAGGAATGGAAACAATTTCCTACTTATCACAAAATATAGCCTTTTTATCTTGCTTTCACATCAAGTGTTCCGTTTACTATAATAAAGTTTATTGGGTAGCAGGGACAATTGATTTCCATGACATGTACTTCAGAATTCCAGTTAAACCCAAGTGACACAGCTAATCTAACAGGTGACATCACTTTTTATCCTCTGCCTTGACTGTAAGTAGAGATAATCTAATCATATCTCCTAAGATGATACCTGGAAATGAGTAAGCATCACTGTTAATGTTGGTTTTATTTCCTCAGAGGAAGGGATGAGATGAGAGCCATACACAAGCTATAAAAACACGTGTCTTAGGCTGAGCCCAGAGCATTTCTAATTATCCATAGGCCTGGGTCTGGAAGCTTTTAGCCTCTGTATAATCTGTAAACACTGACCCTGAAGGATTTTCCTTCCAGTACGCATCTGCTAACCCAGGCTTGGAATGTTTCAGTCTCAGAGACTTCCTCCTGAACACTCTTCTCCAAGCTGACTGATTCAAGTTGATTTATCTCAGCTTCTCACTGAATTGCTCTTCTTGGGCTCAAACTGTTCTAATGGTCTGGCTCCTTCTCTTCCTCTGGCTCGTTCTGCTTAAACCTGCGACCTGACTATGTAAACTGTTTTAATAAAACACTTCTCTCTCTCTCTCTCTCTCTCTCTCTCTCTCTCTCTCTCTCTCTCTCTCCCTCCTCTCCTCCCTCCCTCCTCCCTCCTCCCTCCTCTCTCTCTCTCTCTCTCTCTCTCTCTCTCTCTCCCTCCCTCTCTCCCTCCCTCTCTCTGCCGCTGCTGCTCTTGCTGCTGCCCTCTTACATTCCCTCTCTTTCCTGTGTTGTTCTCCTGAGAGTTGACATATTGTATCTCTGACCCGTTCTGTCAAATTATTCCCAGATTTTTCACTTTGTCCCTCAATTAGATACCGCTTTCAAGCATGGTTGCTTCTTTCTATAAACTAACGTTACTATCATTGTTTGGCATGACATGTGTGTACTATGGGCCTGTCAGTATTCCATCCAGATCATACCATAATCAAGGCTATGTCTGCATTCTGGGCAGAATATGCAGACCTGGAAGGCCTTTGGATGTGATCCCTAGCCAGAGCAACCTTGTTACTGGATTATAATTTCTTTACGCACCACACTTCATGTGATAGTTTAAAGAGTAAACCAGTAAATATGAAGGTTGTAGAGAAGTTGATGGGGCAGCATATGGATAATGCAGACAATACTAGAAGAATAGAAACAGAACTTTTGATGATGAAATAAGTGATTCAATAAATAGTCTGGAACCAATCTCAAGAAAGCCTTACACTAGGGCACATGAAACCTTAGTAGTAGAATTACTAATGGGCACATTGAAGTCATGTATCTGAGGCAACTAGCGTAAAAGATAGAACCTAATATCAATGCAAGGGTGGACACTAAGATCCAAGGAAGGGAAAGTAACTGAGGACTTATACAAAATGAACAAACCATACATGTTCAGGACAACATCAAATGCTAATGAGAAAGGTTTGGCTGTCCTTGGAGAACTACCATAGAAGTCATAGTAAGACTTAAGTGTTAAATCTTTATTTTGAGACAAAATTGGCCATAAATTGTGACAGAGCTGTTCAGTTAAAATTAAAAAGAAATTAGAGTCAATCATGATGCTTTCCATAGGAGATGAGCAAAATTCAGACTTATGGTCTACTCTGCAACTCTTCACTACCCTTGGGTTACATTGTCATTGAGTGCCTGATGCTTGTTCTCAGGAGAAAATGCTAATCCTTTCAACCAGATTTTGTACTCCTGTCAGAATCAACAGAAACTTAAATAGCATGCTTTTTGGATAAGATGATCTAGCAATAAGTGGTGTCACTTTGAGCTGGTTTGCAACTCATGATATAGTTCTTCTTCCAGTCATAACAAAGCACTGTGTTGAATAGTTCAATAACATTAGCTCATTGTCTCACCTGCCTTTTATAATGTTTACGGGAAATGGGAATTATTACACAGATAAAGCTTTGGGATTTTCTGACTCTGGATGCGGCGTTAGCAGCAATAATTGCTTCTTTATATTTCTGTTATTATCCATAAAACTTCCAATATGAACGATATTCTAGATGAGCTGTGAATCAGATACTAGACTTTCAGAAATAATGATCAAGAATACTTTGGCTAGGGTATACACAGAACACATGAAACTCAAGAAGGATGACCAAAATGCGAACACTTCACTCCTTCTTTAAAAGGGGAACAAGATTACCCTTGGCAGGGAATAGGGAGGCAAAGTTTAGAACAGAGGCAGAAGGAATACCCATTCAGAGTCTGCCCCACATGTGGCCCCTACATATACAGCCACCAAACTAGATAAGATGGATGAAGCAAAGAAGTGCAGGCTGACAGGAACCAAATGTAGATCTCTCTTGAGAGACACAGCCAGAATATGGCAAATACATAGGCGAATGCCAGCAGCAAACCACGGAACTGAGAACTGGACCCCTGTTGAAGGAATCAGAGAAAGGACTGAAAGAGCTTGAAAGGGCTTGAGACCCCATATGAACAACAATGCCAACCAACCAGAGCTTCCAGGGACTAAGCCACTACCCAAAGACTATACATGTACTGAACCTGGACTCCAACCTCATAGGTAGCAATGAATAGCCTAGTAAGAGCACCAGTGGAAGGAGAAGCCCTTGGTCCTGTCAAGACTGAACGCCCAGTGAAGGGGATTGTTGGGGGTGGGCGGTAATGGGGGGAGGATGGGGAGGAAAACACCCATATAGAAGGGGAGGGGGTTGGGTTAGGGGGATGTTGGCCTGGAAACTGGGAAAGGGAATAATAATCGAAATGTAAATAAGAAATACCCAATTTAATAATGATGGAGAAAAATAAAGAATACTATGGCTAGAATATACCATAATATGCTTCTAATCTTTTTTATTACTATAATCTGTAGAGTGTTTTATATTTTAAGGTATTTCTTTAAATAATTATTCGTATGCCTTTGTGTCTGTGTTACCATATATCTATGTGATATGATGCATAAATATAATGTGCGCTATGTACACATTTTAGGTTATCTATCTACATATGCACATGTGAATATATTTTATGGCTTATATACAAACATTTTGTGCATCTTGTATAAAAAGAAGTAGATGAATTATCTGCAATAGGGAACTAGAATAATCTCATAGTCTCAACTAAATTGATTTATGATATTCTTTGTTGCTTATTCCCATTCATGTTTTTCAAATAAATGTTCATTTTTATGTTTAAAGGTAACTTGCCTTAACCATTGTTTATTTTGCATTTGCTGACATAATCTACTCAATTAAGATATTATTAAATAGTCTTCTAAAATAAAATATAAATTGAATAGAAAGACTAATATCATATCTAAGCATCCTTAACAAGAATGAGTACACAATTAAATAGATGTAAAGACTTCAAATGGGACCGCTAGGTACAAAAAAAAAAAGATATGTGAGAGAGAAAATCATATGTTATCTTCCTCTTGTCTCTCATGGGCTCTTTCTCTCTGTGCACTAGAGGGAAAGAACTTCTGCACAAGGCATCCAAATGCTGAATCCATTATAAGAAAGGCTATTTAAGTAAGAAAGATAGATCCCCTTCATAGGAAATCAATTTTAGAAACTTACTTTATATAGATTTTTCTCATCCTGCAAGAGAAATGTAAGTGTAGAGAGAAATGTGAAATGACAAGGGGTCTTTTCTGCCCATTGCTGGAAAGGCCTGGTGCTGTTAATGGTGGTTCCTCGGGGAGTTGACTCAGTGACACCTAGAAATGGATGAGCAAAGTACACAGGAGCTTTTAGGAAGAGGAACTGAAAATGAATCACAAAGTCCCTGCAAGGTGCTTTAACCCCTGGCTTCTCCAGACAGTGCTGAATCACTGTCCCATGCTTCTCTGGGGATAGCTACAAGTTTTATTATGCAAATCCCAGGATTAATGAAAGATCCTGAAATTTACTTTTTTTGTCCTTCTATTGGCTTCTGAGAAGTTTCTCTACTCCTGTTATCCACAAATATGCCTTTCTCATCTTTTTATCACATAGTTTATAACCATTTATACAAACTGACAAAATCCCCAGATTGCACAGTAGTTTCTTATTTCCCAAGTAATTAGGTTATTCTTTTCTGCTCAGCTTAAATGTCACTGGATTTCTCTATACTTATCTCACTGACATGGGCTCAGTGAGCATTCCTCTACAGTCCAGGCCTACTTGCCTATGAACGGTGCTACCCGCAGTGGGTTGATCTCATCTACAGTATTATCAATCAAGATAACCTCTAACAGACACGTTAACAGGCTAATCTGGCCTGGACAATCCCTTAGTTACTTTTTATAGATTTCTCTCAACCTTCAAGAGAAATGTAGTTATAGAGAAGAACTGTGAAATGATAAGGGTCCTTTTCTGTCAATCCCTTAATTGGTACTCCTTAGGTAATTCTAAACTGTGACCAGTACACACCCACTGCTAAGTAGGTCCACACGTTAAAAGAAAGAGGGAATAATTGTGTTAACATATTAATGCTCAAAACTTGTCTGTAATTTGGTTTTTTTGTAGTTTTTAAAAATCTTTTTTATTCTTCTCATTTGAATTCTCTCCTTACACATAAAGATTCCCAATAAAACCAACAGTCATGATCATGATGGACTCTAATTTTCTTGAACTTCAGCTTCTCAAAGTGTTTTCAGAGATCTGGCACTATAACCATTAAATGTTACCATAATATAACCTAGAAGATAAGGTCTGAAATTAAAACTCAATTAAAATAACCACTCATTCCTCTTTTATTTGAAATCTAAGTTACTCAAGATTCCCCATAATGTTGTTCTGTATCAGGGCCCACCATTTTGTCTCTTGTGGGAAGGAATGGCCCAAGATAAGCAGGAAGTCTGAGTTCTGAAGTCAGGTACCAAGAGTCTCTCAGAGCCATAAGGTTAGAGAACAATAAGCAGATGTAACCTGGTTTATTCCTTCTGGGAAAAGCACTCAATGCTGGTGGAAGACATGCCTATTCATGCGTGTACACGCAGGAGTCTACAGGTACCTTCTGGTTTCCAAGACATATGGAATCACACAAAGCCAGCGTTTTGCTAGAAAATATTCATGATCACCTAACTCTGAATTATATGACTGGTTATAAATTAAGTTGCTAATTCATGGTTTCCTAGAGCTACTTGGTGTTCACCTAAGTGAATTCAACTGGTCTATGTTGGTGCCATATTTTCTCAATTTTATTTTTTTAACTTTTTATTGATTATTAGTGAATTTTGCACCATGAGCCCTAGTCCCACTCATCTTCCCCTCCTCTTGTATCTGCCCTTTCTCCTTGCAACTTATCCCGCCAAACAAAAAAAGACATACAAACACACAAAGAAAAGCAAAAAATTAAATAAATAAAGCATAGAAAACATCTCAGCATGGAAGCTGAAGTATGTCACAGTGTGCCCTACCGTACACCCCCTCTGTCCATACATCTTCGCTAGTGGTTATTCATTGCAATGAGTCACTGCTCTGACTTGTGACACCATCCATATTGGGTATTCACTAGGGCACCTCACAGTTATCTTCTTGTTGCTCTGTGTCATGAGATCCTGCAGCTTTGGATCATGAGAACGGGACATTTCATGCATCCCAACAGTTCAGAGATGATATAGATTTTGTGGTAGAACAACTCAAAGCTCTGGATCTGGGACTGGGTGGTATCTGGACTGGTCCGTCTGTCAGCTCTCCCTTATCTGTACCACCAGGACAAGCTCTCCAGCAGTGCTCCAGGTAGTCCCCTCAAAACCATCATCTGTAAAGAGGCAGGGTCTATGCTTTTGTTCTCGTGACCTAGGTACTGGTTCATGCCCATCCACACCTCCAAAACCAGATCTACTGTGCTACCCAGTCAGTCCACGGAGTTGGGGACTCACTCTCACAGATTCTCTGCTAGTGAGGGATGTGGGCCAGCTCTTTATCTCTCATACCCTATCCAGAATGGCTCATTAAAAATGCAAAGCAAAGGCTTGAGACATATTGAAGAGCACGCACAGCTTTTACAAACAATCCAAGTTTAATTCCAAGTACCTACCTTGGATGGCTTATAAGTACTATGACTTGAGATCTGAGCCGTATGCACCCATCTTCTGCCCTCTTGCAATGGAGTACACTTACACACGAGCAGAGACACACAAATAAAAATTAAATGATACCTTTTTAAAATATTAAGAAACAGATATTTCTGTGCTTAGATTCAACAATGTGTGTAAGACTGTGAGTGTGAGCCCGTGTGGTGTGTGTGTGTGTGTGTGTGTGTGTGTGTGTGAGAGAGAGAGAGAGAGAGAGAGAGAGAGAGAGAGAGAGCAGCCATGTGAGACCCAGTATGTCTGTATACACACACATTTGTAAATGTATACGAAGTTCAGAATTATTTTCTGTTTTCCTATCTAAAGAGCTACCAACCTACTTTTTTGCAGCAAAGTCTTTCACTAGTTTGAAAGAGATTACATAGGATAAGCTGATTGTCCATCTAGCCCCAGATGTCTGTCTGTCCCTGTCTCCTCCATATTAGGATTACAAGTCCTCCTACCCTGCCCAGTGGACTCTGTGTCTCAAACTCAGCATCTCATGCTTATATAAAAACTACATTACTAAGGAAAATATCTTCCCAATTCATAGAAATAGAACTTTGACAAAAAAAAGGAAAAACAAAAACAAAAACAAAAAAAAATACAAATGGGTAGAGAAAGATCTGGAAGCATTTGAGATAAAATGGGGATTTGGCAAAGAGAGTACAAATTCAACGTAGAATAAACAATAAGCTCTGAGTGCCTGGCATTGTTCTACCCAGGTTCATCTATGCTCTAGAAAACATCTGTCAGGAATCTAACCAGTCTTACAATGAATATAGCAGCGACACAGGAAATAGGCTTTGAGTTATTGAGCATAGCCAATGGCCACAGTAAGCATTTGAGTTTAAATTATGTCTTCGTTGCATTTTATTTGTTTAGAAATGAAGTTAAGCTAGTGTTGGCAGCTTTGCAAATAGCTCAGACAGGCGAGCCAACTCAGCACTAACAGAAGTAAATATCGAGGATGCTGTCTGATATAACACAAAGGGTGCATTTCTGTTTTCAATACAAGGGGACTAGAAAAAAGTGTCCTATGTAAAATTCAAAAACAGGATTTGCTAAGCAGTTTCTTCTCTTCAGAGAAATCAGCTTCCGACCAGGCACTGACCATGGAAATGTATGTCACTAGCTACAGTCTGATGGAGTGACCTTGGAATTATATGGAAAGTTGCTCCTCTGTCCTCTGAGAGGAGGTGGTCCTCCCTTGGGGAGCACTCAATCATATTGAGTGCCACAGACCTTCTTACACTTCTCTCATCAAAACCAAAGTCCACAGTAAACCAAAAGCATTCTGTATCTTAATAACAAACTATCAGTATAAAACTTGAGTCTATTAACACAAAATCACTTAGCATTCTTCTGTTAGAAGTCAGCTCCCATTGACTAATAAGAATTTTCTGGCCTTTGTAGCATTAAAAAAGAATCAATTCCAAAGTTTTATCCTCTTGTGCTACACTATCTTAGGAGATAATTTAGTGGGGAAAATAAGTAAGTTTAAAGTCAGTGAAGAATCCACATGATACAAAAATGCCTCTTTGGCCTGTATTCAAATGCCTGTAGCTTTTTTGTTTTTCTTTTCCCCTCAAGATAATATTCAGGGGTTGTCCGATGCCATGTTTCCTTCTCTTGTTTAGATAGGATTTTTATGTTACTGAAGTTACACTGGAAGTACCAATCATAGCTCATGAAGCCAAGAAGGAATTGTTAAATGAAGTTAGCTTTTTTAAAGGCTGTGGGAGAATCATGAAATGAGCCAGGCCTTGCTCCATTTAGAGACACAAGGTATAGGATTAAATTCCATGGTTCTTGGGATATAATATGCCTTCCAGTTCCTGAGAGACAGATGTACTCCATCAGGCAATAAAGCATCCAGCCTGCTTAATGTCTCTCTGTGTGTGCCCTCAGAAGTCAAAGAATCATGGGAGATTAAAAGGATAATTTATCTTGGACATTATTTATTTTGAATACCTTGTATAGTTTGTAAACATATCTGAATCCTGTCCACTATAACTCTATTGCCATGTGCCATGTTATATTCTGTTTCTTATAGTGATATAAATATTCTGATTGATTTCAATTAAAAAAAAGAAGAAGTCAGCATGAGCAGAGACAGTGCCACACAGGTAGAGTCACCACAGGGCAGCATATTATCGTGCAGAAAACAGTAAGAGTGGTGATAATAGCGTGTACTTCTCCAACATCAGCCAGGTTTTAAAATTTATGTATCAAGGCTTGACATGGCAAATATTAAAAATAAGGGTAATCTGCTCATTTTAACATATTAACTCTTCATAAGTTACATTGATCTTTATTTCTTGGAACAAAATGTCATCCCGTGTTTCTTAAACTTTCAAGGAGTAACTCGTAGTATGGAAATCAGATATTGGGAATAAATTGAATTTCTTTTACCACACCATTTTTGAGGGGGAAACTTCTGTGGTGGTGGTGCTGTAAAAAGCCAAAAACCAGAGGTTTTTTATCTTCCTTTATTTTTAATCTATTGTATTTTTTATTGAGAACAAGGTCTGTTACTGAACTTGAGGTTCATCAATTCACCAAGACTAGCCAGCTAGAGAGCTACAGGCATCCTTCCCCCTCCTAATTGCTACAGTTATAGGCATGCATGACTGTGTCCTCCTGCATCACAACACCTAGCTTTTCACATTGCCCTGGATCCCAAATTAGGTCATAATGCTTATCTGGTAAGAATTTGACTGACTGAACCATTTCCTGGGGCTTCAGAGGCTGGAAAATAGCGTTTAATAGCCTTTAAATGCAACGGCTACAAATATGGAAACCAAAAAGAAATGAATTCAAATGACTTAACAGGTATTAGGACTGTAAAATGGGGGGGCAGATTTTCATGTATGTTCACTACTACATGTCATTTGCAGTACTCAGAAAGGTATTTAATAAACTGAACTAATATTAATATCTAAGTGAGAAAGTTATTGTAAATGTTTTATTTAAATCTGTAGACTATAAACTGTCAATTCTATCTAAAGAAAGGGCTCCTAGGCTTCTAATTTTTATCTTTTCATGGCTTATAAACTTTTGTTATATAGGTACTGGCTTTTCCAGTAAACTTTCAATAAACGTTGCTGCTTGATTCCAAATGAGATCCTAATACTTATTTCGGAAGCATTTGACATTTCTGGAGCTCTATAGAGGCTGAAAATTTTTATGTACATAAAAATTATATTTATAAATTATGTATAATATACAATTATATTGTATAGCTATTTATATATAATTATGTTATATATAATGTAATTATATAATATATAGTATATAAGTGTATATTATATATGCATATAAAATATGACAAAATTGTCTTTTTATTATGTCATAATAGGCCAGTGGATATAGACTTCTCCAATACAATGAAAAATTGAACCACAAAAATATGCTATGAGTAAATAATAGAAATAGAAGCCCAGATTTAAACTCCAATAGCTCTTAATCACAGCTATGTTTTCTCTGGTTTATTACATTCAGCTCTAGAGCTCAAGCTTCAAAACTTCTAGAGACAGAGATGAAAGGATGGGAAAATATTCCCTCACCAACAGATTAAAATACATACAGAATACACAAACTAAACCTGCCTCATGCTAAGGCTTGAAATTTCTAGGAAAATGTAGTCTCTAAAACTTTCCTCTGCATTTTCACTACTTGGAATTAATATGGCATTGAGGCTGGATGCAAACTTGCATAATAACAAATCATTTCACATTTTGTTCACATTTGTTCATACAAATATTTTTCTATTGCTTATTTTTTGATATTATAATTTTAGCACTTCTCCCTTCCCTCCTTTCTTCCCTCTACATGCTGATATATATGTGTATATGTATATATACAAATATACACACATATGTGTATACATACATAAAATATATGTGTATATATTTTTATATATGCATACGCATATACGTATATACATATATAGTTTTAAAAGTCACCATCATTATGCCCTGTGGTTTAGATATTGTTCTTGTTTTTATGGTTTCCTGTAATATTTGATTCAAGAGCTAGAATATATCAAAGAATTTAAGAGTCATTCTGGTTTTCTTTGTTATGTATTATTTACAAACACACACATGCACACATACACCTCTTGTCTATGCAGTTATCTGTGTATATGTTATCTTCCTAACGGTCATTTTACCTATAATCTGTTGTCTATATATCTGTCAATCATTTATATCTATCACCTGTCCAAATATCAAATATTTGTCTATAGTTTACCCACCAATTGACTCTTACCGATTTGTACATCTGTCCTCGATTTATTATCTATCTGCCATCTATTTTTCACCATATATCTCATGCTCACTGATTACATAAATTGTTAAAAACCCTACTGACTAGAATTGTTACCTAAATTTAACCATATCCAATATAGATTTAGAATTAATTATTAAATCTACAAATGAGTTACTACCACATTTGTCAACTTCATGCTAAATAAATAAGACAAGAAACATGCTAAGAGTTTCATAACAAGAAATCCTTTGACACCTGAGCAATATTATACCCTTCTACAAGTTTTACAAAAGGTCACTTATAAATGAAAATAAATATAATGATTGCTTAAATGTTTATGATTTGTGAAAATATTTCAAGCGAGTTTAATATAAATCCTTTAAACTAATTCCCAAGAAACAAATATCTGATACTCATAGTATATCAGCTTCTAACCAATGATACTAGACAATACCTCCCATGGTCAAACTTACACTGTGACTATGCCACAAATTAATCTAAATTTTCAAATCAAGTTAAAGTTACTTAAGAATATTATCATCTCTCCACATTCAAACAAAAGTATCACCACCAGTAATAACAGAAGAATCATGTGCAGTTTATTGAATGTTTATGTGAGTCTATATCCATTTGCAACACAAGTTGGAGTCACAGCTTCATGTATTTTTTTCATATAAACACAGTAAAATCACAGCAATAAAATTAATAACTAGCATTTATAGGAGATTTGGAGTTCTGACTTCCAGCTTAGGTATAGCAGAAAGTTGAAAAGGACATGTAGCTCAGCCATTTGTTACCAGATATATGTAATTCTTACATTCTTTATAAACCCACTACATGTACCAGTTCACACTGGTACATGGTGGGAACCCTGCAGTATTTTACCCAAGTCACTGTGAAGACAACTTTATATGAACCCTGCGCTACATATGCAGCTGGAGCCATGGGTCTGTCCATGTATAGTCTTTGGCTGGTGGTTTAGTCCCTGGGAGCTCTGGTTGGTTGGTATTGTTGTTCTTATGGGGTTGCAAATCCCTTCAGCTCCTTCAATCCTTTCTCAAACTCCTCCAATGAGGACCTTGTTCTCAGGGCAATGGTTGGCTGCGAGCATCTGCCTCTGTATTTCCAGAGTAGTTTTATATCAGTGTAACCCAAACTAGAGTTATCCTAGGTGATAAAATCCCAATTGGGGAAATACAGTGAGCTGTAGGCAAGCCTGTTGGGCATATTCTTAGTGTTCGATATGGGAGGACCCACCGCTGGCCTGTTAATCTGGGCTCTATAATAACATAGGCTGAGCCAGTAATAAGAGAATTTCATGATCTCTGCTTCAGTCCCTATCTCCAGTTTCCTGTTCAGTTTGAGTTTCTGCCGGGACTTCCTAAAATGATGTTGTATGGTGTGGTACTAGCCTAGTGTAGGTTAATAAACCCTTTCCTCTCCAATGTGTTTTTGGTAGTGATTGTAATCCTGACTGAGGGAATCTCCATTCATTAGCCAGTTCCCTCAAGCAGACTTGTGACAGAGCCTAATGTGCAGTTACAGCTTTTAGCCAATGTTTTTGGAGATATCTAAGGAAGACTTGGGAGAGCTAATGAAGAGAAGGAGAATCACACCATCATGAAGGCCACATTTGAGACTGAACCCAACCATTGGAGACTCTGGAACTATTCTGTTTCTCGTGACGTGCCATATCAAGGTGTGCCAAGATGGCCAGGCCTTTCACATCCCACATGTATCAGCCATCAAGTGTAGTACTTTCTGGAAAAGGAGAATAACCATAAATACAATCATTCTGTGTTATTGTGGCAGTTTCCAAGGGAACTTGCACCGAAGACTCCTGCTAAGCACATTTCTAAGATCTTTCCTTGAAGGGGTATGTGGGAAGACCGTCACAGTCCTCATAGAGCCTTGGGCAAGAGATGATGATTGTATCAAGTAAACACAATGATCAAGTCATGTTTTTCACGAGAATAGCCTTATTGATTATACTGACAAGAACATAGATTGACATAAAGAAAAATATACTGACCCACAGATGGGGATATGGACCTCAGTTGACTCCATGCAGGTCTCTGTTCTGGTGAGAGGCCAGGAACTACAGCGGAGTCAACTCTGAATAGCAAATTTTTCCTACTTAAACATATGTAAAACAGTCAGAAAAGATAGTCAGAAAAATAATAATCCTCTTTGCTTCTCAGCTAAAGACTAGCCCACAAGATGACTGGAGATAAAAGGAAGGCAGCGCGAGTTATCTGGAGAGTGTCAACAGGTATGGAGATGGTAGTGTAGCTTAAGAGAAAAGGCGAATGTATGGTACCCCAGCACAGTTTGCATAAGGACCACTAGAAAGATCTTCTTCTCAAGAATACTTGAGAGGATATTGGGTTGGCGAAGGAGTAGAGCATGAAATTGAAAATGTATGTATATGAAAAAGGTGGAGTTTTAAAATGCATTAATGGAAGTAATGAGAAGCTGAGAATCCATAGTGAACCCCAATTCATAGAATTGCAAAAGCACATTTGAAAATATGAAAACCAGCATGAATGAAGGGAAATATGAGTAGGTGGCAGCAAAGCTAGCACATGAGATGGAAAGTTAGGAACTACAACACATCCTTAAAACTGAAATTAAAACTGTACAATGGAGCTCTTGATAAATGAATATTAATTAAGCCAAGTAGAGGCTTTTCCTATAGTGGTGTATCTAGTGGTTAGTTGGATGTGCTCCAGTAAATAACCTCACACCCATACCTATTCAAGCAAACCTAATTAAACTCAGAGAGTCACAAATAAAATATACTAAAGTTATAGGAAAACATGGTTAGAAGAAGGGATTCAGCAGGGTTAGGATGGTGATACAGTACTGAGGGACATGTGGGATGAAAATACATTATGTTTATTGCCAAATACAAATTTTAGGGGAAACAAAACAGAGAGAGAAAAAAGTGGAAGGCATAAAACTAGAAAAAAAGTCATGGAGAGGATGGCTGAAATAAGTGGAATAGAAGAGAACAGCTAATGTCTTCATAGAGATTGTGAACACTGGGAAAGCTTTATAAATTTTAAAGAAAGCTTTAAACTTGGGATAGATATGAAGTTGCTGGAGGAACTAAGGCTTAAGAAGCCATTGTCCCCAAAAAAGTGTACAAAAATTTCACATAGCATCTATTACTTTATAAGCCTGTTGTGTGAACAATTGCACGGTGGATAATGCTACCCCAGGAGCATTGTATATTAAACAAACCCATCGTCTGGTGTGGGTAGCTCTATATGAGCTTTGGGGCAGCAGGAACCAGATAGAGACCTCTAAGAAATACAGCTTCTTGCTATTACAGATAATAGTAAAACCCTGTTGCTGAAGACACCATATACATTATTTGCAAGATTTTGAGAGATGAAGCTGGAATTGAGTTATAAGTCTCCTTGCTGCTGGTTGACTTAACACAGTGCTCAAAGGTGCTTTGCAAGATTCTGGGTATAAGACATCAATGGCTTTAATTCAATGTGAAGCTTATGAACTAGAGTGCCGAGCTACTGGGCATTTGGTATAGTAGCAACATGGTTGATATAGAGGAAAGCAACCACTCTCATTTATTGGATTTGATAGTGTCTTACCAGGAGGTAATACATCCATGGTATTCTAAACCCATGCCTGATATCTTCATAGCTTCTAAGGCTGAACTTACTACCATAGCTTAGGTGAAATAACATGGAGACAAAACACTTTCTCAATACTTTTTAACCCATAAATTAATTGCTGCTCTCAAACTTAGTCTAAGAAACTTCTCTTGAAAATGAAAAGTGACTACATCAGACACTCATGGCTGTTCATGGTGTCTAAAATAGGACACCATTGATTACTCAGACCAAAAAAAAATGGCATCTATACCACCCCAAATAATGATCAATAGCACCGATAAAAAACAAACATAAAGAATGATATGGAGGACTCCCAAAAGCTATCTTCAAGGCATGACACAGCCATCGCAAACATCATCTCCCAATAGCTAAGAATGCCCTGTCACTACTCACTAATGAATTGAGGAAAGTCTTATGGAGGTTTAATCCTCAAGGTTGGACTATTTGCAACTAACGTTTTCTGAGGGAGAAATAGTTAATATCTGTAGTTGTATTTTCAAGTGAACCTTCCACAATCTAATCATACTGGTTAAAATTCAATGGGTCCTGCTAAGACTGAACCCCCAGTGAACTAAACTGTTGGGGGGAGGGCGGCAATGGGGGGAGGGTTGGGAGGGGAACACCCATAAGGAAGGGGAGGGGGGAGAGGGATGTTTGCCCGGAAACCGGGAAAGGAAGTAACACTCGAAATGTGTATAAGAAATACTCAAGTTAATAAAAAAAAATTCAATGGGTCATAAACCAAACCTAAAGACATTAATGTGTGAATATGTCTTATAAGGAGCTGGTAGAATTGTGTACTGAGATAGAAAAATAGAAAAAGCATGGCCCAGAATTTTCAGAATCCACTATATGCAAGTTGGAAATCATTAGACCAAGTTTATTTTGTGAAATAAAAACAAATTCTGGACTCTAGAATCTTTTTCCTTTTATTCCGTGTGTGTGTGTGTGTGTGTGTGTGTGTGTGTGTGTGTGTGTGTGTGTGTGTGTGTGTTTTATGACAAACATAGTGATATATGTACAGAATTTATATAATATGTCAGAAAATTAACATCTTGGACATTAGCAGTGTGTTTTCCAGTAAGTGTGCTTGTGTAAGGGAAGGCTGCTAGACTCAGAGAGGTTTTTGATTTTCTCTAGGCATTGAGTTTCTACTTCTTTTTCTGTAAAGGAAAGGAAGGTGAAAGTTTTTCAAACCCCATCATTGCAAGAGCTCCTTCACTATGTCACCTATCATTCACCGTCTCTCATCTGCTTGAATCTGTGCTAAACATATGAAAATCTAGCTCTTTAAAATATAAATGTACAACATTTTGATGGGTACCATGTACTTTACTTATTTCTGTGTGGTTTTTCACCTGATATTTCTATTACACAGGATTTTTAGAATTTAAAGTCTCACTGAACATTTTAGATTGTGTCATGTGTGATCTGCCACAGTCTTCATTATTATATCACTTGAGAACCCAGAGACTAAGGGTGAAATTTATTGCAGTAAAGGAATATTATACTTAGTTTTAACAAGGCTATGTTTAAAATCATCTTTTGTGGTGCTATTCTGTGTTACGTTTTCTAGAGTTTTAATTTCACCCTATACTTTTAGATATTTCCAAAAATAAATTGAAATGTCTGCTCATTATTGGTGGGAACCTAGCACATTAAGATGATAGAGAGGTTTCTGTCCTGTTATTAATCTTTTTTAACTAGATCTGCTCTCCCATACTCACAAATGCACCTTTCTTTTCTAGAGTCTATACTTTCATATATGGTGAGGGCTAGTGTAGTCTCAGTCTCTCTCTCTCTCTCTCTCTCTCTCTCTCTCTCTCTCTCTCTCTCTCTCCACCCCCCTCTCTCCTCTCTCTCCATATCTCAGTTTCTGTTTAGTTATTCTGACGTGCTGCTCTACATTGTAAAGGATAAGCTATTTCATCCTGTGTTTCACCTGTTTTAACCTTTAAAATAAAAAAAGAAGTCCAACAAAACTAAGCTACTGCACTTTAACCCAGCTTTTGTAACCAAGAACTTTGTTTTGAGGGTAAATCTTTGAAAACTAGCAAGCAATAAAAAGTTAGGATGCTGGTAACGAGAACAAAGTACCTTTTATTTGCCAACACAGTACTTCTTTTTCTTATCAAGCCACATTCCTTTAGGAGTTTGGCCACTTGTGGTTTCCCCAGTGGATGACCCCTACACCCATGTGGTAAGACAGTACTAATTATACTAAGTGGCTTACTGATGTAACTAATATTAATTGATTTCTGAAAATCAGATATTTCTATTAGATGAAATTCGAAGTTTCAAGAAGACAGAACTTAATTTACTAATTCATTGTGACTTCAGTTTTCAGAAGACATTGGTTATTTAGACTATTATGGGAAAATCAAGTCTAGTATTCTAATCAGTTTTAAACAATTTAATTTACCGTTGTCAAGCAACTTGTTCAGTTAATATGAATAAAGCAATCTCTCACTTAATTTTCTCGTTTTTCATAAAAAAATATTGAAGCGAACAAGTCTTATTAGACACAGAAAAGTTTAGAGGGACTTGTTTACATGACAAATCCATTTGGATTAATTTAAAAACAAAAGTAGTCATCACCTGATGGCAAGAGATGTATTCATAAGCATGAATGGGGTTTTAATTTAGAGATAATTCTACTTTCCAAGAGACAAATACAAGCAATTTATAAACACCAGGGTAGGAGGATTCTAGCCAATTTCTCTTTCTGCAAACATTTTTTTTTTGGTCCCCAGTAAATGTATAAACATAGAAAATTTAAGAATGGATTCCAAAACATTGGATATTTAGTTTCTCCTGCCCTGTTACAAAGCAGAATGGCAGAATGAATGATATTGTGTTGTTTTCTGGGCTCCGGGGAGCTGTGGAAGGTTAGAAGGATTCCAGAGCTGTGGTACTTACATTATGTAATCAAATTTCTGTCCAGTCACAAAGACATTTATAATGGGCCTGGGAAATGGCTCATCAGGTAAATCAGGTAAAGGTGTTTTTCTCAAACCTGGTAACCTGAGTTTGAATTACTCTAGTCACATGGTAGAAGGAGTCAACAAATTGACTTCCAAATGTCACCATAGCAGGTGACATCCCAACACATCTCTCTCTCTCTCTCTCTCTCTCTCTCTCTCTCTCTCTCTCTCTCTCTCTCTCTCTTCCAGGGTATTTGATCATACTGTGAACCCCTAGATTGTGTTATTTAATCCTTCTGGTTGGAATACAAAAAGGACCTTAGTATTCACATTTAATCCCTAACAATGAAAGGGAAGTTAGTTTGTAGAAGGAAGCAGCCATGTTTGAAAGTGATGCATAAATTGTGTGACAAAGAGATAAATCTGAGAAGGATTTGACAGAACAGGATATGCCAACTCTCACTAGAAGATACAGGAAAGGGAAGCTACTTTAGAGAGCAGTGTGGAGAGAAAGAGGGAGAAGGCCATTTTATTATGACAGTTATACAGAGACAGATTGCAAAGAGAGAACAAGAGAGACACACGTAAAGACAGAATGAGTCAGCAAATGACAAGAAGCCAGAAGTTTAGAATAGATTGCCAGTTAGTGTGAAGTCAAGCAGAGCAATTCAGGAGAGGCCAAGATAGAGAAGCCAGCTCGTATCAGGTAACTAGGAGAGGAGTTAGAGCCAGAACAGCTGAATTCAGTCAAAAAGAACAAGAAACGGTGAGCTTATTGAGCAATAAGTCTCAGAGGTTTAAAACATTCGAGGCCTAGATAAGATTATACAGAGTCGAGAAGCTTCCAGGACTGGTCCTCAATTAGCCAACAGAGGCAATGAGCTGCCAAAATGACAATTAATATAGGAGAATAAAAGATATGTCTACAACTATCACACACACACACACACACACACACACACACACACAAATAACTAAAACTTATGGTTGATACCTCGTAAATAAATTTTTAAAGACACTCATAAATTGGATTTGTTTGCATTCCCATTTGCATGAAGAGGTTATCAGTCACATCCTCTCTGCTCTCCTATCGACCAACATCCAGGACCAAACGCTTCAGATATTTTCCAGATTCTAATCACTCTATTCTTTTAATACAATGGAAGAAGGAGGAAAAATTTTTGGAACACCCTCAGATGTTATTTTCAAACTACCTCTTGGAATAATTCGTATTTTATGTTATATGTTCTACATTATATATCATGTTAGATAAATATTATGTATGAAATATATATATATATATATATATATATATATATATACACCAAAACTGTAAGCTGATGAATGTTTAAATAATTCTTAAAAGGAGCAGTGATAAATATTGGTGCTAGTGGTAGAGATTATGTAACAGGCAAATAGCATATGAAGAATAATATGCTTTATAGATGGAGCAAAGTTATTCATGTTTTCCGTTTATTTATTCCATGTGTGTAAACTATGGCAGACTTGTGGTTGGCACAGGATAACCTGTAGAAATCATTTCTCTTCTTCTATTAGGCCAACATTCTTGGCTATGGGTGCCAGTAGCCAGGACCTATGCTATCTCATTACCTCCACCCCCACCCCCTTTTTGGATTATTTTTAAACTTTGAGCATTTATCAATATTTATTTTAATGGAGATAATTTTGTGTAACCCTTTTGAATTTTAAAAATAATTCAATTTATTTTTAGTAATGGAATGAAATGTGCAAGCCTTGTGATACTAGACCTCCAATGTTTGATCAGCCTAAATGCTTTCTGTAGTCACCGTTGATTCTTATTTATGGCTTTTGCAATATGGCTACATGCTTTGGCATTGGAAAGTATGTTCCACCTCCTGGCATGGTCCACTTATTTAGAGTGCCTGCTCTCATTTCTCACTTGGCCCTCAGGAACACGTGTAATTAGCTCTCACATGGGTTACTATTGATTCCACTCTGGCAGAAGCACTCTGAGATTGCCTTGGATGTCTTGTAAAATGAAAACTATTTGGCACACCTTAAAATACTGTTGGGAATGAAGGAACAGGTGAGTGTATGACTTATGTGAGAAATCAGTAAAGTTGGGGATGTTTTTTTTAACGAAATCTCAATTGTTCAATTTTACCAATAAGACTTAGAAGTCAGATACTGCCTTGAAGGCCTGCTAGCTCAGAGAGGCACAGGGGCCACCCAGCTGACCTTCCTCCTCAGCTGACACCCCAAAAGGGAACACTCATTCCCCATGCCATCTCACAAACCCTTCAGACTTAATATCTCTCCCTTCTATATCTTATGTGTCTCTCTATCCATCCTCTTGCATTTTACTCTCTAGGGTGTTTTCTTAGGTTGCTGCCTCCCCTTCTTGACTTATGGTTGAATTTACATAATCCCGTTGATAATAAGCAGAAAACTCTTTGATTAAAGGTATGTGCTAAAGCTGTGGCGTGCAACAACTAGAAACAGGATTTTCCTGTAAACAACAAAATGTTGAGATTCACAGTATGATCAAATATCCTGTAATATCAGGGAGTTTGCTTCCCAAGTTTGCTAAGCAGCTTGCCAAGAATTCCCTTACTGATGACGCCACTATTCTAGTGACTCCTGAGAGCTAAATACACAGCTATTTGGCATTGTCCTTAAATACGTTCTCACATTAGCTTAATTGATGGGAATTCTTGTGCATTTGAACCAGTGCAATGAAGGTAAAGCTTACAATAGTACTTACTGGGTGATAGAATATTTTTTAAAGATAGCTGAAAAGAGAATGCACACTTTCCATTTTGGGGAGCTAAATAACTGAAAGGAAGAAACTTAAGGAAGAAATATTTTTGAGAGCACTATTTTACACTATGGAAACTTCTTATATGTACATAACTAATTTAAGTCATGTTTGTCTTTTCAATGCCCATCTCTTATCTATTGGTCCCTGCCACTGAAACTCTTCTTCCCAAGACCTCCCTACCACCTATGTGTCACCCTTTTGTATGCAATTCACTATGTTTAACTAGAGTTGCATGCATTAGTGCAACACTCAAAGATGAATTTGTTTTGGCTCACAAATGTAGGGATATAGTCCATTACCACCAGAGACCCAAGACCGTGGGCTACAAATGTCAACACCTGATTACATCAGTAAGCAGCTAACAATTGGTTGGGAAGTGGTGCCAGGAATACCCCATAAGGAATGCCCCTGTCCCTCAGAAGATGGAAAGATCTCCCATGCTCATGGATTGGCAGGATTAATATAGTAAAAATGGCCATTTTACCAAAAGCGATCTACAGATTCAATGCAATTCCCATCAAAATACCAATCCAATTCTTCAAAGAGTTAGACAGAACAATTTGCAAATTCATCTGGTATAACAAAAAACCCAGGATAGCTAAAATTATCCTCAACAATAAAAGGACTTCAGGGGGAATCACTATCCCTGAACTCAAGCAGTATTACAGAGGAATAGTGATAAAAACTGCATGGTATTGGTACAGAGACAGACAGATAGACCAATGGAATAGAATTGAAGACGCAGAAATGAACCCACACACCTATGGTCACTTGATTTTTTTTGACAAAGGAGCCAAAACCATCCAATGGAAAAAAAGATAGCATTTTCAGCAAATGGTGCTGGTTCAACTGGAGGTCAACATGTAGAAGAATGCAGATCGATCCATGCTTATCACCCTGTACAAAGCTTAAGTCCAAGTGGATCAAGGACCTCCACATCAAACCAGACACACTCAAACTAATAGAAGAAAAACTAGGGAAGCATCTGGAACACATGGGCACTGGAAAAAAATTTCCTGAACAAAACGCCAATGGCTTATGCTCTAAGATCAAGAATCGACAAATGGGATCTCATAAAATTGCAAAGCTTCTGTAAGGCAAAGGACACTGTGGTTAGGACAAAACGGCAACCAACAGATTGGGAAAAGATCTTTACCAATCCTACAACAGATAGAGGCCTTATATCCAAAATATACAAAGAACTCAAAAAGTTAGACTGCAGGGGAGACAAATAACCCTATTAAAAAATGGGGTTCAGAGCTAAACAAAGAATTCACAGCTGAGGAATGCCGAATGGCTGAGAAACACCTAAAGAAATGTTCAACATCTTTAGTCATCAGGGAAATGCAAATCAAAACAACCCTGAGATTTCACCTCACACCAGTGAGAATGGCTAAGATCAAAAACTCAGGTGACAGCAAATGCTGGCGAGGATGCGGAGAAAGAGGAACACTCCTCCATTGTTGGTGGGGTTGCAGACTGGTACAACCATTCTGGAAATCAGTCTGGAGGTTCCTCAGAAAATTGGACATTGAACTGCCTGAGGATCCAGCTATACCTCTCTTGGGCATATACCCAAAGATGCCCCAACATATAAAAAAAGACACGTGCTCCACTATGTTCATCGTAGCCTTATTTATAATAGCCAGAAGCTGGAAAGAACCCAGATGCCCTTCAACAGAGGAATGGATACAGAAAATGTGGTACATCTACACAATGGAATATTACTCAGCTATCAAAAACAACGACTTTATGAAATTGTAGGCAAATGGTTGGAACTGGAAAATATCATCCTGAGTGAGCTAACCTAATCACAGAAAGACATACATGGTATGCACTCATTGATACGTGGCTATTAGCCCAAATGCTTGAATTACCCTAGATGCCTAGAACAAATGAAACTCAAGACGGATGACCAAAATGTGAATGCTTCACTCCTTCTTTAAAAGGGAAACAAGAATACCCTTGGCAGGGAAGAGAGAGGCAAAGATTAAAACAGAGACTGAAGGAACACCCATTCAGAGCCTGCCCCACATGTGGCCCATACATATACAGCCACCCAATTAGACAAGATGGGTGAAGCAAAGAAGTGCAGACCGACAGGAGCCGGATGTAGATCGATCCTGAGAGACTCAGACAGAATACAGCAAATACAGAGGCGAATGCCAGCAGCAAACCACTGAACTGAGAATGGGACCCCGTTGAAGGAATCAGAGAAAGAACTGGAAGAGCTTGAAGGGGCTTGAGACCCCATATGTACAACAATGCCAAGCAACCAGAGCTTCCAGGGACTAAGCCACTACCTAAAGACTATACATGGACTGACCCTGGACTCTGACCTCATAGGTAGCAATGAATATCCTAGTAAGAGCACCAGTGGAAGGGGAAGCACTGAGTCCTGCTAAGACTGAACACCCCAGTGAACTAGACTTTCGGGGGGAGGGCGGCAATGGGGGGAGGGTGGGGAGGGGAACACCCATAAGGAAGGGGGGGGAGGGAAGGGGATGTTTGCCCGGAAACCGGGAAAGGGAATAACACTCGAAATGTATATAAGAAATATTCAAGTTAATAAAAAAAAAAAAGAAAAAAAAAAGAAAAAAAAAGAAAAAAAAAAGGAATGCCCCTGTCTCAGACCTACTTCCTGTAGCTAAGTTATACCTCCTAACAGTTCCAAAGCCTCTCAGACAGAGCACTTTCTGAGAACCATTTGATTACAGACATGACTCTGTGAGGCATCATTTCAAATTAAAAGCACAACAGGAGGGAAGGAGAGATAAGAATTATAAAAGAAATGTGTAAAAAATATCTGTAACTGATGACTTAGGATGGGAAGATAGCATAGACATTTTTCAAATTGCATGTCATATTGTGTGTATGACACAGAGAGGAAGACAAAATAAAGCAAGCTTCTAGGACTTCCTGTATCACCTTCCTTTGGTTTCTTCAGGCTTGTAGATTGTCTGCATATGGGCAATATATCAAGGACTTTGATTCCTGATGGTTTTTTGTTTGTTTGTTTGTTTTTGTTTTTATTTTAAAAGACAATTATGTTAGTAGAAAATCTTAATTGGGTAGAAGAAGTATAAGGGCCTACTGATATTTTTTTCATAATTATGTTTATTTTCATTTTTGCCATAATTTTTCTGAGTCAGTGATCAAGAGTCTTATTAAGTAAAAAACTGAGAACTACAGGTGCATGCGGTGAGTTTGACTGCTGGCTGTGGTATTCTGGAGATGAAGGAGCATGTTGGAAACTTACATAATGATCTCCCTGACTCCAAACTGAAATACATACTTCAGATATACTGCAATAAGTCAAATATTCTATTTCACCTTATTTTATGTATTGTTTTATTCCTTCATTGGGGCCACTAGAACACATAAGTAAATTTCTACATTTGTCCCATGTTTGTGTTATCATTAATATTCAAGGAAGCAGGATTTATTTAGAGTAGTGGTTCACAATCTACAGGTTGGGATTCCTTTCGGGGGTCACATCAAATATCCTGCCAATCAGTTATTTATATTAGAATCCATAACAGTACAAATTTACTGTGATGAAGTGACAATGAAATAAATTAACAGCTGAGGCTCACCGAAACATGAGGACATGTATTAAATAAAGTGTTGCAATATTAGGAGGAATGAGAGTCACTGCTCTGCAGTGATCATCAATGTCTAGTATTGATTGACCCATTTGGATAAAAAACCTAAACAAGTTATTCTGTGAGATAGCTCTGTTGGTAAAAGTGCTTGTTTTAGATGCATCTGAGTTCCAATCCCCAATATCCACGTAAAAACTACAGTGTAGTATCCTGTGCAATAATGACCCTAACATAACCACTAGTTCAGAGATAGAAGTGTAGCTGGCTGCCTCCAGACTCACTGAAAGGCTCTGACTCAAAGGATTAAATCGAAAGGTGATGGGATAGGATCCCCAATCCTCTCAGCTTCTCTGATTTTGTCTATTCACAACTTCACAGTTATAAACTCAATACATTTTTTATACACATTTACTTTTACACACACACTCACACACACACACACACACAGGAGCAGTGAGGAGGGTTACTCAGCTATCAAAACAATGACTTTATGAAATTCATAGGCAAATGGATGGAACTGGAAAATATCATCCTGAGTGAGGTAACCCAATCACAGAAAAACACACATGGTATGCAATCTTTGATAAGTGGCTATTAGCTCAAATGCTTGAAAATCCCTAGATGCACAGAACACATGAAACTCAAGAAGGATGACCAAAATGCAAATGCTTCACTCCTTTTTTAAAAGGGGAACAAGAATACCCTTGGCAGGGAAGAGAGAGGCAAAGATTAAAACAGAGGCAGAAGGAACACCCATTCAGAGCCTGCCCCACATGTGGCCCATACATATACAGCCACCCAATTAGATAAGATGGACGAAGCAAAGAATTGCAGGCTGACAGGAACCGGATGTAGATCTCTCCTGAGAGACACAGCCAGAATACAGCAAATATATAGGTGAATGCCAGCAGCAAACCACTGAACTGAGAATGGGACCCCTGTTGAAGGAATCAGAGAAAGGACTGGAAGAGCTTGAAGGGGCTCGAGACCCCATATGTACAACAATGCCAAGCAACCAGAGTTTCCAGGGACTAAGGCAGTACCCAAAGACTATACATGGACTGACCCTGGGCTCCAACCTCATAGGTAGCAATGAATAGCCTAGTAAGAGCACCAGTGGAAGGGGAAGCCCTTGGTCCTGCCAAGACTGAACCCCCAGTGAATGTGATTGTTGTGGGGAGGGCGGTAATGGGGGGAAGATGGGGAGGGGAACACCCTGGAACAACAATCGAAATGTAAATAAGAAATACTCAAGTTAATAAAGATGGGAAATAAAAGAAAGGAAAAAAAAGTGAAGAACAAACCTCTCACCAGATTTCTCTCTGTCGAGAAAGCACTTCACTTCGCCATGTACATTCTATTGTGGAAGCTGAACTAGTGCTTGCTAAACATATCTCAGATGTGAACACCATGAAAACTCTTGACAGAAGGCTTAAAAACCAGGGGAAATTTCAGAAAAGGAGATTACTTACTGAACTGGCAGGGTTTTTTTGGGAGAATGCAGTCAAGTAGAGGAAAATCTGAGGTGTAAGAAGAATGTTGAATCTCCTGACAGTGGCTTGGTGGGGACATTCATTCATCAGGTTTGCCTGCTTTACTGGTGAGCATCAAGTGTAGACCTGTCAGCATCTCACTTGTCACTGAGCATGAGCTCCCATGAGGTCACCCCAATCATTTTCTGGCTTCATCCTTGTGCTGAGTGTTGCTTGGAGAGTGCGCTCCCTGCCAACTATTCAGAGCCTTCAAGAACACACATCATCAACCTGATGAAGATAATCAATAGAGCGCTCTGGGGATATTATTTTTCTCCGTGCAAGGCTGTATATTTGTATTCATTCCTCATTAATTTTAACTTTAATCCTTTTGCTAGCTGCCACTTGAATGTCATCTGTTTAGCAGAGAATAAAAGTGTTTTAACACAGTGTCTGCTTCCACCAAAGGGTAGAGGTCAGTTGTTAAATAAACCCGGGCAAACTTGGGGGAAATATTTCCCAATAGGAGCTCAAGAGACTAGGAGGCAGCAATGGCAGGGTTTGAATTTCAGGGATATGAAATCAACAGAATTCACTTTTCTTCTAGCAATTTATCTTTAAAAATAGACTGCAAAACTTCAGAGTATCATATTATTATCACTCAAATTTAGACAGAAGTCTTTCATTTTTCTTTTTGTTTCTTTTCACTCCTTGTACTTTTATGTTAAATAAAAATAGTTCTTTACAAGCAAAATGAAGATTTGACAAATTTTGGAATGAAATTCTGGGCCTGCAATTCTCTATCTGCTTTGTGAACTGAATAAGGGCACTATTTACAGATGGTCTAGAAACACCCACTTTACTTAGAACTCCCGTATAAAGTTCTGCTTGTCGGTACTTGGGACTAAACTTTGCCTCTGCATAACCACTATATCTGTAACCAATCAGAAGTTTTATTAGGCTAATATATTATATTATGCATATATATGTATGTGTATATATTTATATTATTTCTATAACTCAAATAATGGATATATTTATATAATTGATATATTAAAATGATGTCTCTCTGTTTAAAACAAAGAGTGTGGAGAGAATGCTCTGCATCTTTTGCAATGGATTTTAGTAGGTTGGTTTCCAACACTCAAGTTGGGCAGCTTGTGTCAAGCCTCCAGCAACAGGGGATCAAACCAACTCCCTCTTCTGTCCTCTGCAGACATTTACAAACCCTTGAAATATGGTCATTCATACATATACCTGCTTATAAGTAAAGATGATACTACATTTTAAAAATGAAACAAAAACAACTAGAGAACAGTCTTGTAGATTAGAAATAGGTATGTATGTCCAGAACTCTCTCTTCATCCATGGTTTGAAGACTCATGTAAATCATCGTCCTGAATCACATGGACACTCCTCTGAGGCTCCATTTTACCCTATGTGCATATCTATCTGTATTGTGGATGGAATCAGTCTGTAGACAGTTGTCCTGGAGACGAGTACTCATTGCTTTCAATTTGCTGACAGTCAATGAAACAAGCATGGTGCTTGAAGCTCTTGCTACCTTAACTTCCTAGCATTATAGGTACTAAAATAACTCCTTTCTCCCATGAGTTACTTTTGTCAGGGTCCTTTATCAGTAACAGGAAAAAGTAAGATGCTTAAGTAAGATGCTTAGTATATCATGAGCCTGCATTAGAAAGTAATTCAAGGCTATATTGTCACTTCACTGTCTTAGGCCTTCCAAACCCCCACCACTGCTCTGTCCTCCTGAATTGCCATAATTGTTACATTTTGGTCTCTATCACCATTCTCTTAGTTGCCTTTCTGTATCTCACTTTCATCTCTTAGTACATTGAACACATGTATGTGTCCTTAGAAACAGTCTTATTGAAGTATAACAAACATACATACATACATACACACACACACAAACACACACACACATACACACACACAGACACATGTACACATGCACATTACATATGTATATGATATATAATAGGGTTTGGACATAGAAATCACTCATGATAACAGCTCTGCATTCCAGAGAATGAACAGTAGACATATCAACACCTCTCTAAATTCTTTCTGTTTTTTCACCTACACATTTTAATTATAGATACCAAGTTGTAATACGATCTCTAGATCATAAACCTGCAGCATTTTAAAAATTTATAGCTACTGGGAAGATCTTCTAATTTCTTACACTCCACATCCCCAGAAACCACTATTGTATTCTGTGTGCCTGTAAGTATGTCTATGATAGTTACATCAGTGGGCTATTTCCATAATTATTTTTCAACTACAATCATTAGGTACTAATATCCAGAAATGTTATGTCTGGTAACAAATCCAAAGCAATATGGGATATGATGTGTGAATAAGTATCTTAACTCTTCTGTTCGTTGCAACATTATTATCAAATACCAAGACATGAAAAATTTCCAAGAGTGCATTGATATACCAATGAACAAAGAAACAACATTTATATACTATTAAGCCAGAAATAACAAAGAAAAAACCAAAATCTACATACTATTATTTGTGGCATTGTACATAAACTGAAAGCACTTGTTTTAATGAATTAAGTTGGTGTGAACAGGGTAAAAATGTACTTCTATAATCTTTTTTAATTTCATACATATATACAATCTATCTTCATCATTGCTATTCTCTATTCTCTCCACCCATCTCTGCTGGTCCCCAACATCTGGTTCACAACATTACATCTTTTTTAAAGAGCCCACTAAGGCTAATTCATGCTACATATTTACTTGTGCATTCACTGACTGACACATGGGCAAGCAATCTACCAATACACCCCAAAGGAACATTTAATGCAAAGCAAATTAAAATAGAATAACTACAGTAAGTAAGTTAAGAAATAGGATATCTCGTTTTTATTATTCATTATGATGCAGTTAAAACAATTTTAAATCTTTTTAAATACATTTCACAATTCTTAGAATTTCATAAGTAATGTATTTACAAAAATTTCCACTATCTGTGTGTCCTCCAACTCCTCTGTGCACCTACTCCCTCACTCATAACACCGTATTTAATCTTTTCCTTCACACACACACACACACACACACACACACACACACACACACACACACACTGCTTAATCTATTTAGTATTGCTTGTATAAGTATGTATTCAAGGTCAAGACATGGGGTTGTATAATCTATTCTGAGCCTTATCTCTGGGGAGGAATGATTCCCCTTCTCTTTAGTAACGATCATTCCTTTAAGCTCTTATTCTAGCTCTAGAGCCTTGTGGGAGGCTTGAAAACCCCCATCCTTGTTGGCATTTCAACCAGTGTTGTCATTGTGCTGCTATATAGGAGATGTTATTGTTGAGATTTTTATGGGTATACCTTCCCTATCATATATAGAAGATGTTATCCTATAGCAAATATAAGCTGAACTTTTTGTATCACTTATTACTTTCTCATACTAAGTCATATATGCCTTAAACTCTTCATTGTAAAAACATATGGCAATAATAATCTTTCTCATAATAGGTCATTGTCAAATTATGTAACTAAATCCTGAAACCATGTGTCTAAGCAAGATGATAAGTCAGCCACTATTCAGAAAAAGCCATAAAGGAAAATTAGAAATCAGATGAACCTTAGGTTTCTCTGCCTACATTTCTTAATAGTGGACTTTCAGTTTCATATAATTTTTACATAAATTGTCAAAGGAACACACAAAAGGCTTCCTATTGACCTACAATGGATCTGATCGGCTATCTTTATGATCATTAAGACATGAGACATTTTATTGGTCCCCCACAAGAGACAGGAAATCTGCCCACGAAGTTTGGATTCAGCGCTCTCGTGCAGGTGTACCATTCACACATGAACAACGTTGGAAACTTTTCACTTCCTGTGTCCTGGTTTATTCATTTGTTAAATAAAGAGAACTCATACCTTCACTGTTTTCTGCAGAGAAGTACATGTGAAACACTGCTCTGTAGTTATTTTTGTTCTATTCATTCTCCATCCGCCTTTATTGATTTCCTGTAAGATTTTCTCTGCCTTGCAGTTTGTACCAGCACATTAATATATTCAGTGCTCGCAGGTGACTTCCTCTCCATTAAGGAAAGAAGTGGGGAATGATTGGGTGAGTGCTGTGTTCTCCCTGAGCATTGATGTGCTGCACCTGTGTGGTTGGAGGAAAAATTGGTCACGGACTTAGAGTCTATGCTGCCCACCTTCCTGGGTGCAACGGCTGCACTGATATGACTATTTCCCTCTGCTTCCACATTTACAATGTTGGATGAAATGGTTGACTTATTTTCGTGTGTTTTTGTGTGGGTTCCACACGGTAACACATATATGTGGAGATCTGAGAATAATTTGTGGGAGTGGGTTTTCTTCCAACTTATGAGTTCCTGGGAGTGAATTAAGACGGCAGGATTAGTGGTATGATTCCTGGCTCTCTAAACCTCACATTCAAAAAAACAAACAAACAAACAAACAAACACCTAACCAATGCTTATTTCATGTAAAAAAGTGCTATGAGTTATTTACTCTTTTATAAATATAAAGACAAATGCAGTTAGAATCATGGAAAGGAATGAAGAATTCTATTCTCCTATTATATTTAATTTAAAGATCATTGTGCCTTATTTTAAAATCTTGGTTTTACTTCGTGATAAGAAATATTCTAAAGCCTTCCAGATTAGTATTCCTTGGAACAAAAGAAGCATTTTTAGGGTTAAGAGACTTGTTCTCATTAAGGCTAAGCCTTATGAACACTTTTAGATATTTGCCTAGGGGAGCACGCAGTTCAGAAAAAACTAGCAACTCACATGTATGCAGACAGAAAACTCAATCAAGCTTTGTGAAATCTTGTCAGGAAAAATAATTACACTCTTGCCTTAAAGAGTGCATTTCTTTTGTCCCCAGTGACAAAGGAAGCATTTAATTATCAAAAGCTTGTAGTGGTCCACAGTTGACATCTAATTTATTTAGATGCTGTAAGACATTTTGTTTTAGATAACTTAGAACTTTCAGAATTGACCCATAGCCGATAAGGTAAAGTTACTATTCTCAGTACGTTTGCGAATTACTAAAAATCTAATTGATGTCAGTCAACACTAGGGAAGTATTGGGGCTGGGCAGAAAATCCTTCTGTGGCTTTGTGCAGGTCTGGGGAGCAGACCTGACACTTCATAGATGTTATGAAATTGGCTTTTTTGGTTTTATAATTTCCAGTAGGTGGAGCCTTGCTAGAGGAAGGGAGTCACTGAAGATAGGCTTGAAGTCCTATAGCCTGGCTCCATTTCCTTCTTTTTCTCCACTTCTTTACTGTAGACCACGTGATAAGTCCATTGATAAGTCCATCTCCTACTCCTGCAGGAAACCTTCTGTGTGTCTATGAACTGTACCACTCAGACTGTGAGCCGAAATAAATTCTCCTTCCCTAAGATTATTTTGGTCAGGTATTTTGTCACGACAATGAGAAAAGAAAGCGATTGCCTCATTCTAGAACCTATGGCTTGAGAATGTTTCATAATGCTAGACTGTTTCAAACTTACTACTGAGGCTGCCCTTGAACTCCTGATCCTGCTTCCTTCATTTTCCAAGTGCTAGGACAACAGACTTGAGTTTCTAAATCCAACCCTGTCTAAAATCTTTACACTTTTAATATATCTGTTGTCTGGTTCATCTTATAAACAAACTAATGAATTTTCTTCATCTCCCTACCAATATCTGAATATAACCACTGTTAAAAAATCAAAATATAATTTAATTGAACTATTGAAGACATGATCACGTAATTTTAACTAAAATGTGTAATGGTTTCTGCATTTTGAGGATAGATCTTGCAATGAAAAAATATGCAAAATTTTATGGGTGATAGCTTCCCAAAACAAATGTGATCAAGAAAAATAGCTAATTAATGCAACATTTTGTACTGCAAAGAACTTATGTTGACATGACTTGATACATGCAGAAAGATACAGTTCGTACTTATTTTCTGCGTAGACATACATCATGGAATAAAGGGAAAAGAAAACCTACACATCAAACACTAAGGGACATACAATCAGAGTTAGAGATGTGGATTAGACTATCTGTAAGGTCGGCAAGGGCCATGGATGAATTTTGGAGTTAGAGAGATTGTTTCTTTTACTGACTTGAACATATTCTTGTATCAGTCTCTTGTGGAAAACCCTTAATCACACTATAATTCTTTCTGGCTTTTAAGTTTGAATAATAAAGTTGATTTTTGTCAAGGAGTTACTCTGAAAACTAAAGAATATATTATTTACACCTGGCCTAGTTTATTAACATGCAATTTTATTATAATAACATCTAACAGGCTCTGCTAAACACCCAAGAGCAATGATTGTGGAAAACTTTGTCCATGAAAACATAGGATGGGTTTGTCCTAATTTCCTCAGTTAAGAAACAAACTATAGGAATCCTATGTAAAATACAATCTTATATTAAACATAGCAAACTACAATAAAAACAGGAACAGAGTTTATTTTATATTCCTCTATATTCAGCACACATAATTGTACCATTTCATAATAAAAATGTGCATGTAACAGTATTCCTTGGATTTTTAAGGAATATTTAGCTGACTTTTTTAACTTCATCAAATAACATTGAAATTGTTTAAAAAATAAAATGTATGATTTGAAATTTGATTGCATATAATGTGAGACTGGCCCAGGGACAGGTCAAAAAATGCGAAAACACTTGGAACTGTTTTGAACAGCACAAGGATTGTGGCCAAATGACTTCAAATTTGGCTCCAAATACAGAGAGATAGTGTTTTAGATACATGTGCATATGTATACATGATCTGAACTAAAGAAAGGTATCACAAGGAACATTCAGCCTAGGTCCATCATCTGTGCCCAGGGTTCTACGGGCTGAGAGGGAGGATGCACGTGGCCGAAGGTGTTCCTATATTTGCAAAGCTGACATTTAGCCCTTATGTAAAACAGAACATTTTGAAGAGCTGCTCCATCTCTGGAGAAAAGACTAGAAAAATGGTGTTCCCATTAGCAGCAGGAAGCTTAACTTGTAAAGAAATAGAACCCTGGGCTCCCTCCTTAGCACTCAAAGGACTCCCCAGGGTATTTTATATGGAAAAATGGAAAGTCACTTTGAATATGAGCATGAGCTTATAAATGATTGTGTTTATAAACACCATGAAAGGTTCTGAAGTGCCGTAAGAGAACAGTATTAGCAAAAAGGAACCAGTCAGAAAATATTAGAACAATCATTCTAAACACTTATTAACAAAAGAGCTAAAGAAACCCTGTTGGTAAAAGCAAAAGGAGAAGGCGCTGTGTGAAACGGTCAAATGAAGTAGGCAGAATGGGACAAAGATCACTTCTAGAAGGAAGTAACAAAGTTACTATGTCATAATTAAGAAGTGTTAGAAGCAGGATGAGTTGCAATCTTGTAACATATTCAAGCAGGAAAATGATGATGTAAGTGAAAAATGAGTCAACAATAATTTACATTTTAGATGGGATATTGGTGTATAAAGAAGGTTTTGTACAGAGTGACACCAAAGTTATGATTAAGATCTGGCCAACACTTTCATGTAACTTAGAAATCAAAGTACAATATTAACTTGATGAATGGATTTAAATACAAAATTGAGCCTGGCACAAGATGGCTCAATAGATCAAGGTATTTGATACCAAGCCTGGATATCTGAGTTCAAATGCTCATAACCCACCTAGAAGAAGGAAAGGTGTGACTAACAGAGGTAGTCCTCTTACTCTACACATGTGCTATGACATCTGTGGACATACACACAAATACATGTGCACACAAACACAAACTAAATGTAGAAAAAAATTACATGAGAAATTTAGTTTAGAACTAGAAGATAGAAGTTTAGATAGAAGATATTTAGGTTAGATAGAAATTAGAGTATCTTATGAGGAAACCTGCACTTTTATGCTAAAACTCTTTCTCTCAAGATCAAAATATATAATAATCTGTTCTTTTCTGACATTGCATTCCTTAAAATGTTGGCTGTTTATTTAGAATCTTTTCATTAAGTTTTTAAAATTTATTTTCCCTTGGGATTGGGACAGGATTGGCTTTGGAATATGTGTGAAAGCCTGTGCCTGTGTTTGTGTGTGTACGTGTGTATGTGTGTGTGTGTGTGTGTGTGTGAGAGAGAGAGAGAGAGAGAGAGAGAGAGAGAGAGAGAGAGAGAGAAAGAGAGGGAGAAACAGACAGACAGACAGATGGACAGATGGACAGATAGAACAGACAGAGACAGAGAGACAGACAGAGACAGAGACTGAAAGAGTGTCTGTCTGTTTCTGTTTCTCTCTCTGTCTCTCTGTCTCTCTGTCTCTCTGTCTCTCTCTCTCTCTGTGTGTGTGTGTGAGTGTGTGTGTGTGTAGGCAAATGCATTGTATTATAGGCAGATAACAAGTGTAACAAGTATAAATTTTGCTAGGGTTTTTAAAGTAAGGGCATTGATGGGTAGAAACACCATTCAAAAGAGCAGTGTTGTGTTCTCTAATTCAGGAAAAAGCACAAAGGAGTCAAGAGATCTCTTAGGAGAACACAGGTGCTGTTTCCTATGTAGTTAGGCATGATACAATCTGCTGCCAATGAATGATAGCTTGGTCAATGTGCAAGCCTTAAAAGGGGAGAGATGGCAGTGAAGTGTTTTCCTTGACATAAATACCAACTCACAGATAGATGGAGGTCTTATGAAGTATAGGAGATCTGCAACACAGTTCAGAAATGATGTCATCGCTTTTTGTCAACTTTTCTAGCTGATATTGTGATATGAATGAGAAATGAACTAAGCACTTGGTCAAAGAA